>NW_025334033.1:20966985-22209985 GCF_019186645.2 Phyllostomus hastatus
ACAATGTAGAATTCAAATTTGGGCTTGTCTGACCTGTGCTTTATTGCTTCGTGTATATTTGTTTCCATAACCACAGCAAAAGTGGCTTCACCATATGATTCATATCTGTCTTTGATTGTGTTCAAAAGTCTATAGGAAACAGGATTTAATATCAACTGAACTTTTATTTCAGGGATTCTACCACAATGAACCAAAGGAATAGTAAGTAAAATATATACACATTCATGAAACATGGGAATGGGATGCATAAATATAACTTCTGGCATCTGAAAGTGAATCATTTTCTCTTCTTCAGCAATGGAACTATTTTCACATAAGAATGCTATTTTCATCTCTACTTGATATAATTTAAGGGAAAGAAAGGAAAAAATAGGAAATGAAAAATTTGAGGATACTGAAGAGAAGTGTAGGGAAAATCTGGAAAGGAGACCAACAGGTGAAAAAAATGTTTAGACCAAAGGCATAGGATTTGTGGAATAAATTTACATTACTGTGGGATTTAGAAATTTCCATCTTCCAATGGGTCCTTCTGCAGATCTCCTGACCGCCAAAGATGTAGTCATGCTGTGTTTGGTAGATGAGAAAAAAACAGAAAACTGTTGGTGGGGGCAGGAATGCTGTGCAGGAAGATATTGTCCCCAACACTTTCATGCTTCATTAGAGGCACTCCAGGGGTCCAAAGGGACTGCGGCACTCCATTTCTAGACACACCCATGCTAAGCTTTTATTTAGTACATTCATAAATCTTTTATGACTGTCCTCAAATAGTGCACCATGCCTCAACACCTTTGCATAGCACCTAGCAAAGTGCTTTGCACACAGTGGATCAGGGGGTCCCCATATTTTTGAAGGAAGAAACTGCTTTTCACTTTGTCTCCTGATGGATGAAGTGGTGCTAACAGTCTATAGTCTGTGGTCTGTATGTGTGTGGTGGGGCTGATGTAGGAGTAGGGAGAGAAATGTAGGTCAAAATTAGAGGCCTCTGAATTGTATCTGCCCCACTCCCAACTCTCCTGGCCAGCATATCAAGTTTCAAGGAACGCCAAGCTCTTCACTCCCTGCCATGGGAAATGTTGGTGACATACACACAGATAGTGGCAGCCACTAGCCATTGTCTGCTGAGTTAGCTTTTATAAACCAATGCTTTTCTTGATCAACTGCTCAAAGACCTCTATAAATTGGTAAGTACTTAATGTCTCATTGAAAATGCATTTTACGTTAGTGGAAAATTTCAAGTTTTTCACGATGTATTGGTACACTATTACTCCTGCTCCTATCTACAGTCAATCATAGCACTAGTGGTATTTAGTAATTGCTGTTTACTCTCTGTTGGGTGGCTATATCCACACAGTTCCCCATCTCTAGCTAAGAGCTCATACACCTGTGGATTGTTGACACTAAGTACCTATACTTCCAGCAACAAATACACATATGCATTTCTCTAATTTGTAGATTGTATGGCTTTCATTGGCAAGGGATAGATACCATGTAAAGGTGGTTAAGGTTAATAGGTTAGCTTTAATAATTATAATTATATAATTCTATATAGAATTATATATAATGACTCTATATAGAATTATATATAATGATTATATATAATTCTAAATAGAATTATATATAATTATAATTATATAGACATAGAATTTTTTGAAGTTTCTGTAAATATCAAAAGATTTTTTTGATCACTGCTAGGTGTTTTCTAGATCTCTTGGCTATAGTAAGAGTTAGAGAAGAAAAGGTAAATAAATATAGGGAGATATATAAGCATATAAATAGATTAAAATAACTGCTTTGCTAGCATTGTTCAGAAAATTTATATTTTGGAAGATCAAATTTTTATTAACATAACTAAGACTGATGACTTAATAGGTTAGTAGTTTCCCAATATTTATTTAAAATACTACCTACCACCCTGACTGATGTGGCTCAGTGGATTGAGTGTCAGCCTGAGAACCAAAGGGTCACTGGTTCAATTCCCAGTCTTGGTCACATGCTTGGGTTGCAGGCCTGGTCCCCAGTAGGGTGCGTTTGAGGCAACCACACAATGATGCTTCTCTCCCTCTCTTTCTCTCTCCCTTCCCCTCTCTATAAATAAATAAATAAAATCTTTTTTAAAAAGAACTTCTCTTTAAAAAGTTGTTTACCAATAAATACTTTTTTATAAGGTAGAGCAACTTTCTTTTGGAGTGTTTTTAGTGATAACAGAACTGTAAACAAATACTGAGTAGTTTTATATGTTTTCATTTTCCAAGAAAAAGATGTATGACTATATATTTGGGAGGGGTAGGTATGACAAAAATTAGTCCATCTTAATTATGTATGTTTTAAGAATTTAATGAGATTTTAACTTTAAAGATTAATCCTCAAGTTTCCCTTAGGTTTGATGTCCACTAAGCAATCATATTTCCAGTTATGCCACGTGAATCCCATTCATCACTGAATGGCAGCAGCTAAAAAGGAATGGTAGGTACCCTGGGTACTTGCTTTCAGTTCAAAGCTCTAGCACTAGTGAAGAAGTGTTAATTTCTTCAAAGACTTTACAGCAGCCCTTTTCAGAGCCTTTGAGAGGGCAAGGAATCCTTTTCTGAGTCCCAGAGAGGTGGTTCTGCTTTATCACCGTAAGGCAGGGAAGGAGGGTGGAGCTGCTTTCTCCTCTCCCTTCTTCCACCTCAACTTCAGAAATCATACTTAGCCCTAGGAAGTCCTGACTAAAATCTCACTGGGAGTTTTCTAAGGCTGCCTCTTTTCTGATCGGGTGGAAGGAAGCAGAGAAGGAACAGGGTCAAAAGGAGGTGAGAGAGGCCTGCCCGAGCCACTAGGGCTAGAGAGCGCCTCATTCTCCCCCACTGTCATTCTCTGTCCCCTTACCCAGCACAGCATACTTTCCTGTCTTTATTTGTGATCTATCTATTTCCTCTCTCTCCCCCTAGAAACCTTCACCTGGTTTACAGCAAACTGAATATTTTCTGGCATAAAATGGACATTTAATAGGTCTTCAATGAATTAAGGCATTTTGTGGACATAATCATTTCATCTGTTGGTTGTTTAATATTAATGTCAAGAGAATATTCTTGAAATGTTAGTTATTTGAAATAGACTCTTCCTCTGATTTGAAATTCTAACATGTCCATATGAAATACTCTTTTTGAGGAATTTCTTTCAGGCAGCTACCTTAATCAGTATTTGGGTTAGTCAGTCAAACACGTGCTGTCTACTCAGGCACTCTGCTGGATGCTGAGAGATCAAGATGAAATGACACAGACCTGACCCACACTAAGCTCCCAACATAACTGTGGAGACAGACATATAAACAAATGCTGACAAGGTTCTGTGATATGTGCTGTAACAGCAATGACTACACGGAGATGGGGGGCCTGGCTGGGTAGGAATGCGTTTAAGCAATGGAGAGGACAATTCAACTCAGGATATAATTTAACATATTAATTCAAATGTTATTAAAGTATTGTTTATCATTTTACATAGAGTAAAAAGTTAATGACGGAAGCAAGCAGTTCTGTGCACAGCCCACCCTGCTTCTGACCAGCGCCTCCTCTAGTCTGGGCAACCACTCCAGCAGCAGCTGCATCGCTCTGGTCCCGGGACTTCCCTCCCAGCTCACCAAGGTTGGGGCCATGGCCCCTGAATCCCATGTCTTCTTCTCTCTTGCTTGTTCCTTTATTTTGCTAAAGCATGCCCTGTAGTAGATCTCCAAGAAAGGGTACTTAGGAGTTATCATTTGAGTCTTTGACTATCTGCAAATGCTTTTGCTCTACTCTCATGTTTGATGGATAAAGTGTGTTAAGATAGAGAATTCTTGATTGAAAATCATCATCCTTTAAAATTTTAAAGGCATCCACTGTCTTCAGCCATCATTTTTCATTGGGGAGTTCTATAAACCATTCTGATTCTTAATTCTTCAAACGTGACTTGTTTTTATTCTTTGGAAGGTTTTAGGATTATCTCTTTATCCAAGGTGTTCTAGTATTTTATCATGTGCTTTGGTGTGGGTTATTTTCCATCCATCATTTCAACAACCAGTGGGCTCAGAATTTCTGAGTTGTAGTTGTTTTTTTTTGTAAATTTCTTGATAGTAACAATTTTACGGACTTCTATCAGTTTGTAAGGTTGTCTGGTCAGGACTTCAGAACAGTTAAAGAGAAAATTATATTTTGAATAGTCATTTTCAGTTGTTCACCTAACTTATCCCAACTTAAAATTTTGTAATATGAAATTTCAAAAGCAATGTTCTTTGCTTAAGAAGTAAAACAAATATCTTATAACAATGCCTTCCATTTATATAATTTTTATAGTTTACTAAGTATTTTCACAAACTTGATCTCATACTATATTTACCAGCTATTTTGAGATATTTTTAGAGATATACCACAAAAACAGTGAATAAAAATTATTTGATATTTTCTTGTTTCTATTTCTTGAAGAAATGATAGATATGTGATTTTTTTTCTCTATTATTTCAGCATTTTCTTTGCTCTAGATAAATTGAAGGTTATTGAAAAAAAGGCTGTCTGGTGAAGAATGTAAAAAAATGAGATAAGTAATTTGGAGGTGGAAATTGAAAATCCAAACAGAATAAAGACAAAAAAACCCTCAAAGAACTAGTAATCTGTGAGAAGAAAGAAACTAATGTTTTAGAAGACAGAAATTAAAACAAAATGTTATCCTTTATTTTTTTAAGATTTTATTTATTTATTTTCAGAGAGACAGGAAGGGAGGGAGGAAGAGAAAGGGAGAGAATTATCCATGTGAGACAGAAACATCAGTTGGTTAGCTGTCACATGTTCCCTACCAGGGACCTGGCCTGCAACCCAGGGGTGTGCCCTGACCAGGAATTGAACTGGCAACCTGTTGGTTCACAGGCCAGTGCTCAATCCACTGAGCCATACCAGCCAGGGCACATTATATTTTACATACTGAGGTAAAAACAGGTAGCCGAACTTAATGGTTTTGTAAGGGCACAACTTACTGAGAGAAGATTAAGAAACGAATTCTCCATTCAAAATGCCTGAAGATGGGGAAGGTGGTTGAGTTTTCATCAGTCCTTCATTTCATCACCAAACAAATATTTCTTGGTTTCCATCCAGTTTAAGGATAGGGAAACATCTCTTATCTGGGTTTTAGGTTTCAGACTAGCTTATATGGCCTTCTAATTTATTGTGTGATGCTCACAAGAGTAAAACAAAAATAAAAAAAAGTTATTAAACCCATGTCTCTTTTACTAAATTATTTTTGCCTAATAAATTTTAGTACAATAGAAATCCAAATCCTAGACTACATTGGCAAAAAAAGTTCTCATTTTAACTAGTAAGCTTCACTTGATTTGGAACTAACCATATACATGAAGTTCTCTTTCCAAATTTCCAGTTTTATTTGTATCGTTATTGTCATTATTAAGAGTGAATTCTCTAATCTCAAATCTGAGCACTTGGTTTCAAATATTATTTTCATCACTAAATTATGAAACTTCATAGTTTTGAGCAAGTTGCTTAATCCCCTGAACATCAGTTTCCCGGACAATAATATGTGCATAATAATCAGCACCTATATCACAGAGTTGTTATAAGGACTAAATGAGATAATACATATAAACAGCTTTGTAGAGTGCCTGGCATTTAATAAATAAATGTTCAATGAATGTAAATCATTTGCATTTACATATATAATGTGAAACTGACCTCCATGTTCAGTTAAACATTTAATATTACAAAAGAGCTCAGATTTTGTTTTTAGTGAATATAATAAAGATTCTTAGCTTACAAAAATGTCAGAAAAATATCTGACATAAACTTTCTTTCATGGGGACTATTGGAATCAATGCACAGGTATTCAAGAAGCTTCAAACCTACCTGTCCTACCAGATAAGTTCACATATGTATTTGTACAGTATTTATATACATCTTTTCCAGCTACCAATGTTACATATAACAGATAGTTACCTTAGATTATAAGAATTTGACTAGTTTGACTCTAATTTGTTAGATATTTGAAGTAACCATTATCAGAGAGAAGGGTGTCTCCTGTGAGGAAAATGCTGGGCAATTTCTGAATTTATCAAGTTTTGTTTGTGCATGCTGTTTTGGTAGGTCCATGTATTGTGATAAACAACAACAGCTGATATAAAATTCCATGGTTTAACACACTAAGCATTTTTTATGTTTATATTATTTCCAGTGTAAATATTTGTGGTTGGTGATCCACATGGTCATTTGAGACCCAGGATCCTTTCATTTCACAGCTCCACTGGTCAGCAGGGCTTCAGACTACCTCTGCAAAGGACTGTACATCCATCCAGCAGACTGGGAAAGAGAGTGGAGGACCATGCAGGGGGTACATATGGGCCAGTTTTGGAAGTGGGCTACATCATTTCAGTACATTTTTCCATTGGCCAGAACTCACACACATGACCAAATCTTACTACTTGGGGACTGGGAATGCAGTCTATAGGAGGAGTTCCAGGAGTAAAGGAAATGGGTTTTAGTGAATGTATAATCTCTGCCATAGCCTCGTTCAGAAAGTGAGGCAACAATACCCTGGGAAGCTGTCAGAGGAGGCGAAGTCAATAAGATATCATGGTCTGGTAAGAGAAAGCTTTGGTATATAGTGAGCAATACAGGAACCAGGACTGAACCCACTGCCTAGGCATGTGCACTGACTGGGAATCAAACCCCTGACCTTTTTGGCTCACTGGACGACTCTCCGTCCAACCAGCTGAGCCACACTGGCCAAGGTGAAGAGCTATTTATTTTCACATCATCTGTCTTCTGGAGAGACTGGCAATTTTCAAGCTCAGTGACTCCTGAGATCTTTTTTTCAGTCCTTTCTTTGGCTTCTCCCTCCTCTCACATTTTAGCTGAAGTAGCAAAGGGAAGCTAGGTGGCACCTTCAACACACTATCAGGAAATCTAGTTGGCTAGATGGCTTAGTTCATTAATTACATTTACTACTTTTGGTTACCACAGGCAACAATGTTGCTAAATTTTTGCCAATGCATAGCAAGGATCACCTTTCCTCCAGTTTCCAATAAAATTTTCCTAAGTTTCCTGTAAAGTCTCACTGTCAGCTTCCTCCCAGGCCACCAGGCTTTCACAGCTTCTTGTGAAAACCCTTTAGACTTTTACTAACACTCTCCCCGAGGTTCTTCTAGTTTCTTCCCATTGTTTGGTTCCTAATTTCTCTCATATGCAAGGTTTATTTTGGCAATAGCCCACATTTAGGCATCAAAATCTGAATTGGTTGTCTATTGACACATAACAAATCACCCCCTCCAATTTAGTGTCCTATCAATAAAATAACAGTAACATTTTTTAATCCTTTCAATATATTATTTCTCTATGGCTGCTATAACAAATTACCACAATCACAGTGGCTTCAAACAACACAGATTTATTACTTGTAGTTCAGTAGTTCAGGAGTCTGAACAGGTCTCCCTGGGCTAACCTCAGAGAACCAGCAGGGCTGCCTTCCTTTCTGGAGGCTCTAGGGGGACTCTGTTTTTCAGCTTCTAGAGGCCACCACATTCCTTCTCTGGGGCCCCTCTTTCCACCTTCAAAGCCAGCAATAGCAGTTGAGTTCTCACATTGCTCCACCTGACCTGTGCTGCCTTCCTCTTCCACATTCAAGGACACTTGTGGTCACATGGATAATCCAGGATAACCTCCTTAATTTAAGGAGAGCTGATGAACAACTTTAATTCCATCTGCTGCTTTGATTCCCCTTCGCTATGTACTGTAACATAGTCACGGGTTCTTGGGACTAGGACAGAGACATCTTGGAGAGGGAGTTATTATTCTGCCTATGACAGTGTATTAGAACTTTCAAGGATGTCCTAATTCAGGGTCTCTCATGAGGTTGCAGCCAAGGTGTCAGCCGGGCTTGGAAGATGCACTTCCCAGGTGACTCACCAAGCTGATGCTGGTTCTTGGTGAAAAGACTCACTCTTCCCCAACATGGGGCTCTCTTCTGCTACTTGAAAGTCCTCTAGATGTGACTATTGACTTTCCCCAGAGTGAGTGGTCCAAGAGAGCAAAGCAGAAGCAGCAATGTCTTTTATGATCTAGCTTCCCAAGTCACAGACCAACCCTCCCATCATATCCCATAGGTCACAGAGTTTAACTCTGACACATTGTGTGTGTGTAGGGGGTGGTACCATACAGGGTGTGAATAGCAGAAGGACAGGCTAACTGGGGCCCTAGTAGAGGCAGGCTACCACACTGCCACACCCTTTGTGTGAAATACTTTCTCACCATTTCCCTGCCCCCACCCACCCTCCCGTGTGTTTCCTCTGTCCAATTCTGACCTACACTACCCCTTGTTTTGCTCATTTGTTTACAGGTGAATTTCCCTTTCCATCATTTTGAGCTCTTTGTGGTTAGGAGTTATGCTGTACTTAGTTCTGAATCCCTAACATCCAGCACAGTGTGGTTGAATTAAATTTCATTAGGGAAAGAAAGTCTGAGGAACAGAACTTGGAAGCAAACTCCACCCTTCTAAGGGAGCCTTGCTGAATTTGGATGGTGCCGTATTGGCATTTGAAGATTAGCTAGAGACAATCTTGAGATGGTAAAACCTTGAGGAATAAGATATCTTTACAGTATACATAAGGAACTTAAAGGTTGGGCAGTGGGTATAATAATTCTTAATCAATAATAATGATTGCTCTCCTGCCTTGAAAAAAATTGAAAATCGGCAACCATGCGGATTACCTGCAGTTGTTCTAATTGCCTATTTGCACAGGGAGACTCCCCCCTCTAAACAAGTTGTTCTTGGTCTGCCAACCTTGGACAGTGTGATAAGAACTAAAAACTGAGTGTGATTATTTGCCTATGTAGGCCCCATTCTTTCTCTCCAAGCATCTCTACCTACCAGAGAGACTGTCAACAACTCCTCTAAAGACAGGACTTAATTTAGATCCCTAATATTTCAGTTTCCAGCCATCATGAGTTCTCTCCTTCCTGAAGGGCAGCATGAAAGTCTACGAGGGCATATGCTGTTTGTTCTGTGAGTTTTCCAAACTGTGTATTAATCTAGACTCTCTAGAGAATTTGGTATTAGTGAAAATTATTGCAGCATCCTATGTTAGTGAAAAGGGTTTTAAATTAGCTTGAATTTCTTAATAGAAACCAGAGAGACTTTTGGGTAATACGTGAATTGAAAGAAAAGAATCTGCCAGTGTCTGGCCAAGAGGTGACCCCTGTAAAGACATATTTGTTAGTTGTGAATGACAGAGGTTACAGAGCCAGCCAGGACCATTTCTAAAGTGTTAAGCTGACCTTAGGTAACAAGGTCATGAGGTCAGTAAGGGTCAGGATTGGTTGAGGAGAACTCTTTGCCTTTTGTGGGGAGCTTTTAAAAGACTTCAACTTTCTTTCCCTCCCTCTCTTCTTTCTGGTTTTTCCCTGTATATGCGTTTTCTAAAAGCCACCATGATTTTAAAACTGACTCGCTGGTTGACCTCCTAGTCTAGGGGCACACAGATAACCAGATGCTGGGGTTCAGACACCTTTCTGTTTGGAAGAGTGGCCAAAGCCATTAAGCCTGGCTTAATGAATATCCTAGCCCTCTTGCTACCTGTAAGAATTGTTTAAATATGATGTGGCTTCCAGTTCTTGGCTTTATTTCCTTTGGTTTCTCTGAGTATATGAGTCTGAACTGGTATCTTTGATGATCTTGAGCAAGTCATCAAAAAGTTTGGGACTCATTTTTCTCATCAGCAAAGTGAGAAATTTGGATAGCATGATATGGTCTTGCTTCTCATTTTGTTAGTCTGGGTAGTTCAAATGTGTATGCTTTTTTTCCCCTTCATGAGTAATGAATTAAAGACAAATCTTATTCTGTTTTCTATATTATCTCTTTGGGAACAAGGACACTAGATTACTTTTGTTCTTATAAACTATTCTCTATGCATAATTGTCTGTATTCTAGAAGGTGGAGTAAGTCATTTGTGTACCTACTAACCCTTTGTCTTCATCCCAAGAACTTTAATATAAGCTTCTAAGACTTTGCACATGATATGTGCTCAGCACATGGTTGTATTTGGTTTCTCAGGCAGCATACCTGTATATTCCTTATGTAAGCTTCTCTACTTTACCACAGTACTTTGGACAATGATTTCTTCATAAAAGGACTTTGTCTTCCTCCCCCCGCACCCCACCCCCACCCCGAATGTTTTAAGGCACGTTTGGACAGGCATCTTTTAAATAGAGAAATTCAGTGTTTTGCTCACATATATCTTAAATGATTAAGGGATATTTCTTCCTCATTAACCTCTCTCCATAAATTTGAAAAGGAAATCAAGACCTTATCAGAATTCCCCTCTACCTCCACACTTCCTCTTTCCCTTTCTTTGGAAAATCTACTGGAATCTAGGTCTGATTTTTGAATATTTTCCAGGCTTCCAGCTGCAGTGATCTCAGCTCCCCGAAACTGCAGTTGGCCACAGCATCAGGAGGCACCCAGAGGAGGCTGCTCCAGCGGCTGGAGGTTCAAAAGCACCCCCCACCCACACACTCACACACACCCTGCTGTGTTTGCTTGCTGAGGGCTTGGGGCAGGCGTATGGGCAGTTCTGGCTGCCAGATGCTCACCTAGTTCCTTCTGCCTCTGTTTCAGGGGGAAAATAACCAGGGAAAACAAGGAAATGACTGTGTTAATGATTGTGGTGCCACCAAAATCCAGAGTATATGCTGGAGGAACAGAACATGGGGAGGTAATGCCCTGAGAACCTGATTGGGAAGTATAAATTTGTTTCTATTTGATTCAGATATTAAAAAGCAAAACTTAGGCCGGGGGAGGGGTATAAGGGGACTAAATGGTAATGGAAAATATAATAAAGATTAAATTTTAAAAAAATCAGCTGAAGCCCTGGCTGGCATAGCTCAGTGGATTGAGCGCGGGCTGGGAACCAAAGTGTCCCAGGTTTGATTCCCAGCCAGGGTACATTCCTGGGTTGCAGGCCAGAACCCCCAGCAACCGCACATTGATGTCTCTCTCTCTTTCTCTCTCTCTCTCTCTCTCTCTCTCTCTCTCTCTCTCTCTCTCTCTCTCCCCCCTCCCTTCCCTCTCTAAAAATAAAAATAAATAAAATCTAAAAAAAATCAACTGAAAAAATTTTAAAGATCCTATTGGTTTTATTCAATGAGTCATGAATTGGTCAGTATCCCATCTAGCCGATGGAAAGGACCTCCGAGGAGTTACACAAAATGAAAGACCTGTATAGGCAGAAGGGAGCAGGAACAAGAAGTTACACTAGCAGAAAGCAGATTGGTTGTGGCAAGGTCACTTTCCTAGGGGATGGCAGTGCTCTGTCATGCCCAAGACTGTAATTAAGTTTGGTGATGTGAGTCTTAGCATAAGTGGCTCCTTTTTGGCCTGTTAAATTTTTTTTTTAAAACACAATTCAACGAATATTTGTATGAGTAAAACTCTGTAATGTGAGCATGGGGGTGCATATAATATGCAAGAAACATAAGATGTGGGTCTACAATCTAGTGGACATGGAAGCAATGCTCATGAGAATAGAGAGGAGGAAGTCATTCTAATGGGAAGACTTTAAGAAGCCTTCGTGTATGAGATAGCATTTTAGCCTGGTGTTAAAGAATGGTTATAATTTCATGTACAGATTTTGCTGGGGGGGAATGCCTATTCCTAGGTGGAAAAAAACAACAACAACAGGAAAACAACTTGAAGAAAATCCTAGAGGAGGCAACATATGATGAGAGGCAGATGGGTAGGAATTAGTGAGTAGGTTTTGAACAATTAAATTTTAGTTTGAATAATCATATTGAGGAAGAGAAATGTAAAATTATAATTAATAGCTGGATGGAGAGCAGAAGAAAATTTAAAAACAAGATCACTTTGGAGGCTTAGTTTAAAATTACTTTTAAGAAAACAGTAATACATGTACATGGCAAAAACCATTTTGGATGATACAGAACATATTGGACAAACCTCCGTAGTATTTTGGACATTATTAGGATTAGGGTAGAGTTTGGAAAGGGAGGGTAATACTCTCATATGGGATAATAATTCTTATATTTAGGATTATTATAAAAGTGAAGAAGATAATTTAGGTAAAAAGCTTAATATTAGGCCAAATCCCTAAATGGTAGTTGTTATTATTTTTAAATGTTTTGTGTTTATTGCTCTTAAAGTTATATGAAATTTAACTAAGTACAAAAAAAACAAACAAACAAGACTTAAAAAGTACTTGGCCTTGAGAAGAGGGAGGAGGAAACCATCAAAACATGACCTTGAGCATTTGGAGAGTGACGTGCTATGCACCAAGAGCGCACATGGGGATCTGGGCACTCTGGTCCCGGGCAGGCCCTGCCCTCCAGCCTTGTGCTCTAAGCTTGACCAACTTCTGCAACAGTTGGAAACCACTTCTGTTTCCCTATCAGTTTCCTACCCATCCCTCTAAGCCTGGGCCAGTGCCAGACCCTTCCTCAAGGCTTTTCCCTCCCACCAATCAGTGTTTCCTCTGGGCACTCACCACCACTGCCTGTACTTTGAGTACCCAAATCTTCCTGTATATGTCTACTTCATTGAACTTTTCTGGGTCCCTTGCACTTCGTGGTTACCCAAGAAGCATTCACTAAAATAAAATGTGACAATAGTGAGTTTAAAGTTTACTATAGATGAATTGTATTGTAGGTGTTGGGGATAGCCTTCAACCTCAGATGTATAAAAAAGTAAATTTACTTTTCTGTAAGTCCTATTCCCTTCTCTCAGGGTGACAGAAATTTAAGGCAGTCAGGGAGTCTCTCCTGCTTTTCCCTAGGACTTGATATAAGTTCTGGAGGCTCATCCAGAGCTTTGTTGTACTCAGTCTTTTCATCTACACAGCTGATGGTTGAGGGGTCCCTTGTTCTTTGATTCTTCTCTGTGCTTCTCAGGCTGAAGGGAATTCATTCCACACCCCAATCCGTGTCCTGGTGCTGTGTGAGCCCAGCTGTTCTGACACTCACACAGCCAGGTCCACTCTGGCACCCTGGACTGTGCTGCCTCTGGGGTCTACCAGAGGACTGGGGACAAGGGTTCTCTGCTCTCAGCTTCCCCAAACCCATCTGTGGTTTCTATTGTCATTCCCACTGCCACCCTCCAGGCCAAATTAGAAGAGGCAGGCAGGGCACAGGCATCTTTTCTCAGAAGCTACTTGCTAATTATTTTATTTTATTATTTTTATTTATTTTATTCCCCCCCCCCCCCAGCATCCTGAGGGTCCCTAGAAGGCCTGGACTTTTGAATGTCAAAAGTTTTCCTCCGCTTATTAAGGCACTGCCTATCCCCTGGTCCAGCTACCTAATTAAGGGCAGTGTGCAGGGATAACAGAAACTACTGGGTTGGGGGACTCTAACATTTTAGCTACAGAAGCACCTGTCAATGGGGGCTCAGGGCAGAGAAGAGAGAACTGAAAATGTAGATTTGGGGATCAACATAGTGGTGATATCCAAAGCTGAGAGTGAGTCCATTTTTTCCATGTATGTCTAAGGAGAAAAAAAATCAATCAAGTCATTTTTTGAATTAAGCACTCTGCTAATTACCCCTAAGGGACAGACAGGAAGCTCACAATTTACTTGTAAAGAACCTTTCTCTGTGTGGCCCCAGGCTCCCTCTGTAGAGTCTTTTCTCACCACTGCCTTCCCTGACCACCCCTGAACACCTAGCCTTTGCTGAGGCTGGAATGCCTGTGAGGCTCTTTCTCTTCTGTTCCTCAGCCGGCAAACTCATCCTTAAGGAAGATCAAATGTCTTCTCTTTAATGCTTTCCTGAGCCTGCAGCTATATCTTCCTGTAGCTCTCCAGGCCTGGCCTGCATCACACCAGCAACCGCTGACCTATGAAATATCTGAGGTCAGGGACAGAATCTATGCCCAGCACCTAGCATTGTGCTTGGCACAAGGTAGAGAGTCTCAGTAAATACCTATTAGCTGATTGAGGGAATTATACAGGGCCTGGCACAAATAACACCCCTGCTTTATTACAAAATCTTTTATTACAAAATCATATGCAGATAATTCTGTAACATAATATCACACTCAAGCACACCATATGACATTTTAGGTGAAATGTTCAAACTAAAACTATAATTATTGCCCTACCAACAACACTCAAGAAGGTGCTTCATCTGCTGGACCCTGTATATACATTCAAAGCTCTAAGTGACAAAACAATAATGATATCTAAGCAGTGAACAACAATAATAGTAATAGTAAACATTTGTCTTATGTTCTAGATACTATTCTAAACAGTTTACCTTCACAATCTTATTTAGTATGAGCTACTATCCTATGAATTAAGAATAGTTTTTATTTCCATTAATAGGTAAGACGCCGAGGACTAGAGAGGTCAAGTGACATGCTTGGGGTTGGGTGCCAACCTTAAGAACAGTCACTTAGCCTTGGGCAGACTTCTCAGTTCCTCTAGACTCCAGCTTCCTCATTCTTAAAGGGAAGGCACTGGATCCTTAGGAAATCTGTGACTTAATAGTCAGGGAGACTACTAAAATGTAATCTACACAAATAATAGCACAGTGGGGAGAGCAGAGCTTAGAAGGTGGAGAAAGATGTATTCTGAAAGCAGAGCTGAAGAAAAAGGCTGCATGAAGGCTCACAACCTTTCACAGAAGCAGCCCATGCATTCCCTTCTCACAGAGAAAGCGGCTGGACTGCCCTCTTCTCTCCACCACACACCTTCTACAGGATTCCTTCAGGGAGGCTGTACTACATCATGCTCCCTGTACTGACTTTCCCTAAGGAACAGTGCTAGGGATGCACCCCGTAATGATCTCAGGCGCCACACCTTCCTGGATACAGGCCAGGCCCGCCAGTCACAGGGGCTCAGAGAAGTGGCGAGGCCCCTGGGAGATGGCAAAGCGAGCCAGGTGACTGGGGCTAAGCGGGTTGTGGGGTGAAGAAAGGGATCTGTGAAGGTACCCACTCCATCTGTCATTTTTGTCCCCTTGGAGTCCAACATCCAGTTTGTGAATCCCCTCCGTTCTACCCCTCACAGAGCTTGCACCTCGGTCCCTCTGTCCCACCACCTCTGTCTGGTTTGGATTTTAAGTACTTCTTTGCTTTGCTGCAGTGACCTCCCTAACAGTCTCTCCTCTTTCCAGTGCATCTTACACCAAGCTGTCAGCTTTATTTAAATCACAGGTCTGGTCCCACAACTCCAAGGCCCCTGACCTCCAGTCCCTTCTCATTCTTTACCCTTCCTGTTCTAGTCCCAAACTCTTTGTATCCTCATTTCCTCCTTGTACAGGGAAACCATCCAACCCTCATCTGGGTCTGTTCAAACCCTCTTAGACCCAGTTCAAATGTCGTGGCTTTTATAAAGCTTTCCCAAACATCCATAGTCAAACTTAATTTCCCACAGCACTTCCTGGTGCCTCTGTTAAAGCAGAAGATCACAACCAAACTTACACTTACAGTTATTTTTGTAAACCTGTTTATGATAGGTTGTGAGCCCCAGGGAAGTAAGAATCCCACGTTTTCCTATTTCTCACAGAGGCCAAGCACACCACCTTTCATTTAGCAGGCACTTTGTAGCCAAAGAAAATGTCAAAGAATATAGGCATGTCTGGGCCATGTCCATTGGGAATGAGTGACATGAGCCATCCTCACAAGTTACATACTCATGTCTACATTAAACTAAGGAAGGGAATGTGTAGGGTCTATTGTGTTGAAAAGCAGATATAATGAATTGGATAAAGAAATCTGGTAATGGTTTCCCTGAAGCTTTCTGCTCCCGAATTTCCACTCAGTAAGTTACATTATTGATTTTCCATTTTTTAAAAAATATATTTTATTGATTATGCTATTACAATTGTCCCATTACCCCCTTCACTCCCCTCCACCCTGCACACCCTCTCCCACCCACATTTCCCCCCATTTAGTTCATGTCTATGTGTCATAAGTTCTTTAGCTTCTACATTTCCCATACTATTCTTGCCCTCCCCCTGTCTATTTTCTACCTACCATCTATGCTACTTATTCTCTACCTTTTCCCCCTCTCTCCTCCTCCCACTCCCCTGTTGCTAACCCTCCATGTGATCTCCATTTCTGTGGTTCTGTTCCTGTTTTAGTTGATTGCTTAGTTTGTTTTTGTTTTTGTTTTAGGTGTGGTTGTTAATAATTGTGAGTTTGCTGTCATTTTACTATACGTGTTGTTTATCTTCTTTTTCTTAAATAAGTCCCTTTAACATTTCATATAATAAGGGCTTGGTCGATGATGAACTCCTTTAACTTGACCTTATCTGAGAAGCGCTTTATCTACCCTTCCATTCTAAATGAAAGCTTTGCTGAATAGAGCAATCTGGGATATAGGTCCTTGCCTTTCATGACTTGGAATATTTCTTTCTAGCCCTTTCTTGCCTGCAAGGTCTCTTTGGAGAAATCAGCTGACAGTCTGATGGGAACTCCTTTGTAGGTGACTGTCTCCTTATATCTTGCTGCTTCTAGGATTCTCTCCTTCATTTTTACCTTGGCTAATGTAATTATGATGTGCCTTGGTGTGTTCCTCCTTGGGTCCAACTTCTTTAGGACTCTCTGAGCTTCCTGGACTTCCTGGACGTCTATTTCCTTTGCCAGATTGGAGAAGTTCTCCTTTATTATTTGTTCAAATAACTTTGCAACTTGTTGCTCTTCCTCTTCCCCTGCTGGTACCCCTATGATTTGGATGTTGGAATGTTTAAAGATGTCCTGGAAGTTCCTAAGCTTCTCCTCATTTTTTTTGAATTCTTATTTCTCCATTCTTTTCTGTTTGGTTGTTTCTTTCTTCCTTCTGGTCCACTCCATTGATTTGAGTTCCAGTTTCCTTCCCATCACTATTGCTTCCCTGTGCATTTTTCTTCATTTCACTTGGTGTAGCCTTTATTTTTTCATCTAATTTGCGACCAAATTCAACCAATTCTGTGAGCATCCTGATCACCAGTGCTTTGAACTGTGCATCATATAGGTTGGCTATCTCTTCATTGCTTAGTTGTATTTACTGTGGAGCTTTGATCTATTCTTCCATTTGGGCCTTTTTTGTTGTTGTTGTTGTTATACCTGTTATGTATGAGGGGTGGAGCCTTAGGTGTTCACCAAGGCAGGGCAACCCAGTTGCTGGGTTGTGATGCTGTATGTGGGGAAATGGGGAACAATGGCGCTTGCTCTGCTCTCTGCTGAATTTCAGTCACTTTCCCCACTTCCCCCAAGCTAACTGGGCCTTTCTGGTGTTGATTCCCATGTGGGTGGGCTTGTGCACATTCTAGGACCCCGTGGATCTCTCCAACGTACTCTCCTGTGAGCCTGGGATTCTCTCCCTGCACCTCAACCCCCACAACTGTTTTCAATCAGTGTCCTGAGGCTCTATTTCCCAGCGCTGAGACCCTGGGTTGCTTGGTCTGTCTCACTGCCCAATTTCACCTGGTTTATCTGTGAGCAAATGTGGGACTGCCCAGGCAGCCAGCCACCTTGCATGCAGTGCCTCGTTTCACAATCACCACCTCACTGGGTTCGACAGCCGCCTGTGTGCCCAGGGTCAGCCCGCTGCGGTCTTGCGCTTGGGATGCCTTACTCGCCCAGTGCCACCGCTTTTTGTGCTGCGACCCCTCTTCGCCCAGCTGCCCAACTCTGCCCTTCCTACCAGTCTGGGTGAATGTGTATATTTTAACTTCTTGGTTGTCCGACTTCCATACAGTTCAATTTTCTGTCAGATCTGGTTGTTATCTTGTTTCTAGATTGTTGCTGACCTTATTTTGGTTGTGCAAGGAGGCACAGTATGTCTACCTACACCTCCTTCTTGGCTGGAAGTCCTGATTTTCCATTTGTTAAACAATTCTTTTTTGTATGGACAAGAGTGACAACCTCCAAACTTTTTAGGTGTGGCTAGGAAACCAGAAGTCTCTGAGGGGTCTGTTTTGGAATGAGAAAGAATCAGCTGACTCAGGCTTGGAAAGGGCCCAGTGTAGTTGTGGGTCCTTGTGCAGTGGAAGGTGACCTTCTCTCTGGAGCCCCTCTACAGATGTGCTTTAGCATCTACAATGCCCAGGCCCCTGTCCCTCCCCTCATACCTCACATTCTAGACAGGGACTTGCCAGAGATTAGCCAGCCTGGATTAGTCAGAACAACCAAAATCCCTGGACCACACAGTATGGACATGGCCTCTGGGGAGGAGGAGTCTTCAAGGGCTGTGTAGAGTCCCAAGAAGCAGATGCCTCACAGTCAGAGGTCCCTGTTTGAAAATTTTGGTGGAAGAGAGAACTGGGCAGGGGAAAGAATAAATTAACCTCCAGAGGAGGCAAATGTGGGGTAAGAGAAGAGTTATTATTATCCAATCCCAAAAAGCTGAAGAATGTAAACAGGTTTTTGTTTTAAAAATAAAAAATGTTACTGTTATCCCTAGTAACTTAGTCCACAGTGTTTTGTAGACTGGAGAGGTGGAGACAGGAGGGGGCAAAGTATACATAGAGAAGAAACCAACCTTAAACCCACTGCTGATTTGGACCACATATTCGAAGAATCAACTGTTAATGGAAAAGAGAAAATAGGGTGACAGTGGAAGGAGGCTGTAAATTCCAGGGATTGCTCTCTTTACATGCTGGTGAGAATGTGAGGGTGAGACTGAAGTTGAGGATGGGAGGAGGGAGTCCAGGAAGAAGGGGTGGGGTCTGGGGTGCAGGGGAATACCCTTGGTGGCTGGGCACAGAGCTCTGGCAGTCTTGGCAGCTTCTGAAAGCAGATCCACTGCTAGCAGGATTTCAAGGAGTAAAGAAAGGACCAGGGCTAGAGCTTGGGTGGTGGTGACTGTGTGCTCAGGCAGAGGACATCTGTCTCCCTCTGAGAACACAGGGACGATAAAGAGTTCAGCTGCAAAGGCAGGTAATATGGAGCCCAGAGGGTGATGTGGGACTGATAACACACTAGCAGCCTGACACTTTAATGTATTACCTTATTACTTTCAAGATGAATATTGTTCGTGCATTAGTTTCCTCGGGCTGCTATAACCAAGTATTATAAACTGGGTGGCTTAAACGACAGAAATTTATTGCTTTGCAGTTCTGGAGGCTAGGAGTCTGAAATCAAGGTGTTGGCAGCATTGGTTCCTTCTGAGGACTGTGACGGAGAATCTGTTCCATACCTCTTTCTGCAGCTTCTGGTTGTTTGCCCACAATCTTTGGTATTCCTGGCTTATAGATGCATCACTTCACTTTCTGCCTTCATCTTCACATGGGCATTTTCTTTTTGTTTTTTAAAAGACTATTTGTTTACTTATAGAAAGAGGAGAAGGGAGGGAGAAAGAGAGGAAGAGAAAGATCAATGAAACCATCTATCAGCCTTTTGCACACCTCCCCTCAAACCTGGATACCTGGCCTATAACCCAGGCATGTATCCAGACTGGAAATAAAACTGATGACCTCTTGGTTTGCAGGATGATGCCCGACCCACTAAGCCACACCAGTCAGGACCATGTGGGTGTTTTCTTACAAGGATACCAATTAATTTGAATTAGGGGTCTACCTGGCTCTAGTAAGACGTCATCTTAATTGCATCTTCAACTACCCTATGTCCATGTAAGGTCACATTCTGGGTTACCAGGTACATTCTGAGTCAACATATTTGGGGAGGGGACACAATTCAACCAATAACAATTCCCATTTTACAGATCACCAGACTGAGGTTCAGAGAGGCTAAATGAATTGCCCACGGTCATCCAAATCATCAGGGTCAGAGTCAGGATTTCAACCCATGTCTGTCTAACTTCAACACTGAGATGCTCTGTGAACTGAGGGTTGATTAAGAGAAAATGGAAGGTTCAAGAGAGAAAAGCAACAGCAGCCAATATGGGCCCTGAGCTAGAGAAGCAGCAAGAAAACTATTGGCAAGAGGCCAGGGCTCAATTGAGCTGGAAGAAATAAAATTCTCTTGGCGAGTCCATGTAATCAGATGTCAATAGATTTTAATAATTCATAATATTTATGTACCTTAGGATGGGAATAGCAATATTGGGATTTGAAAAGTCCTTCTCCAAGTTTTGGGGAAAAGTTACTGAGTCCTATTTTTAGAAGAGAAGGTCAGAAAATAAAGACAGTGATGACAGCAATAATACTTCCACAGTGTGTTACAGTTTATAGAGGATTTATCTTGTGCAGTATCTATGGCCATCCTTAAGTTACTGAAGAGGAAGGTGAGGCTCAATAAGTAAGTACAGACATTTGCTGCTTAATGATGGGGATGCTTCCTGAGAACTGCATTATTACATGATGTGTTACGTGAACATCATGGATGCACTTACACAGACCTAGATGGTGTAGCCTACTTCACACCTAGGCTCTGTGGTGTACCACCATCTCATATGTGGCCTGTCATTGGCCAAAATGTCCTCACGTGGTGTGCGTCTGTGTGTGGCTTGCCCAGGAGTGCTCAGCTGGTGTGGGAGGAGTGGCGTGGCCAGGGTTCTATCCTGTTCTCTTCCCACTGACTCCCCTCAGATGTCTTCCTCACAGAAATAGCACCTGGAGCAGTGAGAGCGAGAAGAGCACAGTGTGGAGAAAGAAGAGAAGAGGAGCAGCCTGATCCTCAAAGACCATGTCTCAAAGCCATGGTAGGGACAACTTGAGGAACAGCAAGTGATTCACACTGCGTGGAGTCACAGAGTCAGGGAGAGTAATAGACAGCCTCAGATGCTGGGGAAGGTTAAGAGAATGAAGATGGAGAAAATATCACTGGATTTGGGAATGAGTGGTTCACGGGTGACCTCTGAAAGTTTTCAGGAGAGCAGTGGGAGGAAGCTGGTGTGCAGGGGGTGGGGTTGAGGAAATGGGATGATGAGTGGCTCCATTTTTCATTCAGAAAGCTTGGCAGGGAAAGGGAAGAGAGAACAGCATCGTAGCTGGAGGGCACAGCAGGACCCAGCAAAGGTTTTTCCAAGGGGGAGGCAGGGGGACCTGTGCATGTCTGGAATACATCTGATTTCAAGGCTGTCCTCCGTTTCCAGATGTGCAGCAGTCAATGATGGATACAATAACGTCTCCATCCGTCAGCCGGGCCGCAGTCCTGCTGCTGCCACAAAGACTTCCGTGTTTACTAACATATGTTATTCATTTTGTTTGCATTGTAGTGGACAGTATGTTGCCTAACACATGTCTACACTGGATTTAGATCTACATTACCATTCAGGAACGTGTATTGCACAGTGACAGAGTTTGGTTTTTGAAGTGAGTCAGACCTAGATGTGAACATTGGCTCTGCGGCCCTGGGCCAGTTAACGTCCCCTAACCTCAGTTTCTCCGCCTGGAAATCAGGGATCACATCTATCACAGAGTATTGTCAGGAGGACTAAATGAGCTAATCCCTGCACAGTGCTTAGCACAATGCCTGGAACACAAACACTCAATCCATAGCAACTACTAGTAGTTCTAGGTGAAGCAGTAAAAGCAATACTGCTACTGTCTTGTCCTTAAAATCGAAGTGGGGCACTTGTTTTTACTTTTTGCACCTCTACACTAGGCAGCAATCTCACAGCCTCCTTTCACCAGGATCTTCTTTAGATCAGGCACTGAGGGCACTGAATCCGCCGCCCTCCACGCCAGAATAGACCCCTCCCCCACTCATTCCTTTACTATCAGGTCAGTCTGTGTGTGGGAAAAGAGATCTGAGTTCTTTTCAAACAGATCTGGGATGAAGGGGGAGGGTGAGGAAAGAAGAGAGAAGGAAGGACACCAAATGAAACTCTTTGATCTAAAAAAAAAAAGTGCTCCCCAACACACACGTGTGTACACGCATTTGGTTTCTCTCTATCCAGCCTCTCAAGCCCTCCTTTCGGGAGGCCTCAGAGATGAAGATAACACTGCTGAGGGCTTCTACTTTTACAGATATGAAAAATTATAAAATCCAAATAAACGATCACAGTTCCTTCTTAGCCTATAAAATCATTAATGGATTAGGTGCTTGGAAAAATTAGAGAGTTACGCATACCTTTTTTAAAAAACCTTTTAGAAGGCTATGCATTTCGGGGAATTGATGGGGTGAGGGGTGGAGGGAGGCAGAAAGGGCCGAGCTGCTGAAGAGCTGCAGGCCAGACCGCCCCAGAAACCCAGACAAATATAAACAAATATCCATGCCCACCGTGATTTTCTTTCAAGTTTTCTCGGCTCTTCACAAATACCACTTTTCCTTTGATCAAAGTGTCTTCTGAAGACCTGGGGGAAAGATGGGACAGGCTTCCTGCTGCTCTCACCCCATTTTATCTCATGGAGACCCTCTGCTGATTAGGAGAAGGCCACTTGGCTGGGGAGCCCACACAGCTCTGCTTCTGGAATGTGCTCGCTACAGTACTCTCTGCTGTCACAGGAAGAGTGATTGCCTCTCTGGAGTGTGAAGATAAACAGATTTCTCTGTCTGCAAAGCTTGTTCCCAGCACCACCTACCCACCCCTGCTCTGGGAGGACCCGCCTGGTCATCCCCCCAGCTTTAAAAACAACCCCAAGATATGACTGCCATGCACCCTGACTTCTTCTGTAGTCACGTATGACTGTCACCCCCCCGATTCCTGGGGAGGAGGGGTGGTTTGCACAACTCAGATCCTCAGGTGGAGGCAATGCTAAGGCAAACCGGTTCAAAAATAGTGAGCAAGCCGGAAAATGGATGAGACGGTGGTCTCTGATGCTAGCATCGCCTGAGAACAGTTGTTTGACTTCTGGGGGGGGGGGGGGATGGACATGGATCTTGCCAAAGTCTCACTGGAAATCCTGTTCCTGTCACCTTGCAGCTGGCAGTGGCCCCAGGTGTGCAGGGGGCCCCTCCCCCCAGGAGAGGAGCACCTATGAGCCCCAGTGCATCATCTTTGTTTCTTTGCTGTGACTCAGTAGCAGGCGGGGGTGCCGAGTGATTACTCCCAGAAACAAGTAGTCATGCAACTGCATACTTAGCGGTTCAGTGAAAATCCAACATGTGAGTATGTCCATCAAGGAATAATTGTGAGAGGTGGGGGTGGGCAGGGAGCAGCTTGGTGGCCAGAAGCCACGGGGCTGCTCTCAAAATTCATCTTCCTTTTCTTGGCAAAAAGCAATCGGCTTTGTGGTCAGGACAATGACAGTTACTTACTGGCATGATTTGCAAGCCCTGGATTTATCTTTTCAAAGGGAAGGCCCCACATAAATCGAAGGAATAAACACTGTTCCCTAATGGATCCTCACATGCAAATCTCACGTCTGGTGGAAGGACTGAAGCTGAGAAAAGCACAGCCCCAGGCCAGGTAGGAATTTTAAACCGATAACCTTCTCAGAACAGCCAGTTGGGTCAATAATCCCCCAGCAGCAGGTAACAAAAGGCTGGTTGATGAGTTGCAGACAGCACTCCCTGCCAGAGGCCCCTAATGGTCAGAGGTACATTCCCTGGTGTCTTCAGGCTTTTGTCCTAGAAAAACCTCTCCAGGCTCTGTGGGTTCCCTTCTGGCGCCAGCTCCCCTGGCAGGTGAGGGGGAGGGAGTGAGAGAAGAAGGGCGTCCCTCTGCAGTAGTCCCAGGAAAGTGCTCTGCAGGGAGGAGGGAGGAAAACTGGGGAAGTGGTATATCTTACTCCGGCTTCTGCTTCCTGACTTGGGAGCTGGGCCCCTTGGCAGTGAGCAAATGGATGCCCCTAGAGAAAGTGTAGAAGGTTTAGTAACCCCTCTCGTTTCCCCAGGGCAGGCAGGACAGTGAGCTCTGGGTTCTTGGGACCCCTTATGGGTCTCCAAGAAAGGACCAGCTTTTTATCTTTCGGGCAAGAAAGACAGGCGCCACACTCAGGAAAACAGGGGTGTGCACATGCGGTGTTGGCATCCATTTTTGTGTCTCCTCCCCTTCCCACCAGCTCTTCTACACCCAGCACCCCAGCTTGTTCTCACCCCCCAGGTCTCAGCTTGGAGTCACCCCCTTTCTGAGGCACCTACATCTGAAGTCACTCCCTTCTCTTTCTCCTTTGCTCCTTTAATCTCTTGATTCCTTCTTATACTCAGCCTGATTGATGATCTGTTTGCATACTTGTCTCCCCTAGACCTTAGGGCCTTGAGGTCAGATCATGTCTACCTGGCTGGCCTGCTGGTTGGTATACAGCAGCATCTTGCTGAGTGCTGAATTAATGAAGAAATGAACACATGGATCACATCCAGGGTCTCTCTCCAAAACATCCCTTCCATGGTTCCAAAACATCTCCTTACTCTTCAGCATTCCTAGAAGGTTTTCTAGGTGTCTGGTGCTCTGAAGCAGGACAAAGGGAATAAATGTTAACATACATAGCATTCACCGTGTGCCAGGCACGCTAATAAGCGCTTTTCATTTATTTGTCTAGACCTCACAATTTTGTGATGTAAGCATAATTCTTACAATCATCATTTTACAGATTATGAAACTTAGTTTATGTGGCTTGCCTGAGATCGAACAGTCCATAATCAGCAGGGGTGCAATTAGGATTCTGGGAGTCTGCCTGCCGATCCCAGACCTTGGTTACATAGCACCATCGTTCTATAGCAGCCAGTGGGGGCCTCCTCCCCAAGGGTTGACTTCAAAGGCTACAAGAGGCTCCACTGGATATACTGCTAAACTAGCAAGGAAATTTTTGGTAAAAATAAATATACCCATATGCTTGAGAGGGCTGGTTCCCACTTCTTTTTAGTAGGCTGTCATAAGTCAGAAAGTCAAACAGCTTGAGTAGCTCCCTTCAGAAATGCCCTCCCCTCAGACATGAATATGGAGAGAAAGGCAACAAAAATGAACATTAAGATGTAAAAGGCAAATGGCTTAACATATACTTCTAATTTCCAGAGAGGATCTTGCTGATGCAAAGGAGCACCTGAAGGAGTTCGGCTGGTTGCAGGATCTCTCGTTGTGCTGAGGGGGAAGTGCTGAGTGGGGCTGTAGGGCTGGGGTGTGGTGACTGGCTGCAACTATGGGCTGAGGGGGCTAGCAGAGGGCTCTCCTCCTACGAGTCTCAGACTGTCTTGGTGCAAAGGGGACCCCGATCCACAGATGCCCTGTCCCAGTGGGATTCTCTAACAGGGTCTGGCATTTTATAATTTCTGCAAAGCATTTACCTTTACTCTGTGGGGTTCTCCCAAGCAACCCTGTGATTGAAAAAGTATGAATAAAAGACAGGAGCATGTTTTCTTTTTGGAAACTTGTGCCAATATGTGGATGGCTCTGGGAGTGATCATGCACTATTCTTGGGATGCTGGTGGGAGTGAACGTGGCATGCGGGGCGGGGGAGCAGTGAGGAAGAGGGATGGGTAGGCAAGGGGACGATTTTATGGAGTGTCTTAAAAGTCAGAGAAGTTAAAAGTTAAATGAGTCTTAGAATGCCTTTGGAATTTTTTAAACTAAGGAATGTCTGTTCACTTATTCATAATTTTAAAAAATGGCAGCCACAGGTGCTGCCATGATGCATAAGCCAACTCCTGAATTGTGTGATCTCTCAGACTGGTAGAGGAGACAGGTGTATAAGCAAACAACCGCAAACCAGCTGGACAAGCGTGCTGACGGAGGAATGTCCAAAGAGCTGCCCAAGCACAGGATGGAGAGCTCACCCTGGAGAGGAGTTGGGGCTGAGCCCTCCAGGAAGGCTTCCCGGAGAGACCTCTGAGCTAGGTCTTAAGAGATAAATAGGTGTTCACGAGGTGGAGACATGATATAAGTGTGGGAGGTGTGGGAGTAGATGGAGACGAAGGGTATTCAGGGTGGAAGAAAAAGCATCAGTCAAAGCCAGATGTGGGAAATAGCAATGTACCTTTAAGGAATGCCAGTCTTATAATATGGGATATTTGGGGGGGGGGGGCGGGTAGAGAGAGATTATGGTGATATTAAAAAGAAAAGAAAGAAAATTTAAAAAAGAAGTTAGAAAAGCTTTTGGGAGCCTGACAGTGAAGGTCCTTGCCTGTCTACACTGCTCCACTGCTTTCCAAAGGGGCACCAGCGCCCTTGGCCAGGGGCACACTGCGGTTTGAAGGGGTCCTGCGGTCTGCGGTCTAGCGCGCTGACGGAATTCTTGGGTTAGACAAAAACAAAGGCCTTTCTCACTTCCTGAATTTTCAGGGTCTAATATATTCAGACAGGTTTTGTTTCTTTGTGTTTAGCATAAAACATGGTGTTTTTATTGTACAGGATAAAAGCATTTTTGTAAGATTCAATAAATCTTTGAGTAGTATATTAGTCAGAGCTCACCAGAGAAGCAGAATGGGATTTGAGTGTGCACATCCATGTGTATGTCGAGAGTGTGTATCGAGAGGGAGGGAGTGAGGAAGCTGGTGAGAGGGAGGGAGAGACAATTTAAGAAATTAACCTACACAATTGTGGTGGCTGCCAAGTCTGAAATTTGCAAAACTGGCCAGTAGGCTAGAAATTCCAGAAAAAACAATCCTGTTAAAGTCTTGGGTCTGAAGACTGTCTGGAGACGAAATTTCTTCCTCTTCTGGGTACCTCAGTCTTTTCTCTTAAGGACTTTAACTGATTGGATGAGGCCTATCCATGACGTGGTGGGTAATTTACTTAAATTCTACTGATTTAATGTTAATCTCATTAAAAAAAAAAAAAAAGACTTTCCCAGCAACATCTAGACTGGTGTTTGAACAAACAACTGGGCACTATAACCTAGCCAAGCTGACGCATAAAATCCACCAACATAAGCACCCATGAGGCACCAGACTTGCTCTGGACACTGGGGCCTTAGCAACGAACTGAACAGATGGGGTCCTTGCCCCCACGGAGCTTATGTTCTTATAGGAGAGTCTGAATGTCACTTCCAGGGTGAGGTGGGTGGGAGGGGCAGGCTGAGGTCTGGGGGCAGGAGAAGAGGGTCAGTGCTGTAATAGCATGGAGGCCTGAGGTAACGATGTGAAGACTGGGGTGGGCGCAGTGTGATGGAGTGGCAGGGGCTGATCAAAGATCTGCTTTGGAGGAGAAATAAATAGCAATTAAAATCATAGGAAGGACACCGACTCTTCATTTTACAGAGAAGAAAACAGGTCTTGAGAGGTGATGTGACAAGTTTAAGATCTCATGATATGTGGTGAAATTCTTGACATAAGACATTTCTCAACAGGTTTGCACTGACATTCTGGATACCCTGAATGACAGGTATGGGCCAAATTTAATCAATGGGAAAAAATTAAAAAAATACACAACTGAGGATGCTTTGTTTGCCAACAACTAAATATAGTCTTATTGTGAAAGCTCAGGCTGAGATCTGAGCTGAATGGTTCAAATGATGGTGTATAGAATAAAGTACACTTAACTTGAAAATGGTGGGGTGAAAGGTCAGGTCGCCTTCTTACTGGAATATGTGAGAACTTTGCCTCAGACAGTCCTGGAGTAGACCCCAAACAAATGAGGCTGCAGACGAGTACAGCAATTCGGGCTTGTTCTTCTGACCACCCAGCCCCACTGCAGGGGCAGAGGGAGAGCAGACGGTGGGTGAGAGTGGAGAGAGCCAGCAGTAAAACTCCACCCTCCATGGGCACTGAGGGCTTCGCCGCAGCTGGAAGTGGCAGGCTGGAGGCAGCTTTGCTTCCTCCTGAGCTCCAGGGTGCTAGGAGAGGCTTTAACATCATTACACTCAGCATTTGTTCTGATTACATTTAGGGAATGTTTTCTGTGCTAAACAGCACCGCTACACTCACACATTTAGAAAATACTGGAGAGTGGACTGAACCACTCATCTCACTCCAGGACAGCAGCTGCCAGACCAGAAAGACCACGTGCCCAGGGGCCACCAGACAGACAGACAGACATGTCTGGGTGTCCCTCATCTCCCTTCCAAAGCCTGGTGTGGGATCAGATGGCTACTGTGGCTGTTGGGTGTGGTTCCAGGCCAAATGAGGCCTGGGGGCTAGGTTTATGCAGGAGAGAGTCCCAGCACCCCATTCGGTTTGAGGTCAGCTGGGATCTGTCATACTTTCCTGGCCTGTCTTCCCTAGGTGATGCTGAGCTAGACTATCCTTCCCTCACCCCCTTCATCAAGGCTCCTCTTCCCTGGGCTCACTCGGGCCCAGTCAAGCTGAGAGGCAATAAAATCGAAGGCAGCTTGTGATCAGGTACCCGTTGTAGGTATAATGAAAAGTTCCCTGACTATAGCACAGGATGCAGACAGGGCAGGGAAGGCTTCAGAAGGCAAGTGGAAATCAAACCGAGCTCAGTGAGAACTCAGCCCCATTTGATGCTTGGAACAATCACGATTGCTTATGGAGTGACTGTTGTGTGCCAAGGACTGTGCTCAGCAGTTTGCATACATTTCATTCTTCATGTTCAACGAGGGCGAGCTACACAGCTGTTTGGCCCACTGCTGGATCCCTGACATCCATCCAGAACAGTTTCTTGTTCAATAAATATTTGCCTAATACCTGAAAGGTCGGCATTATCATTTCTCTTTCCCAGTGACAAATTTAGGCTGAGACAGATGAAGTGACCTGCCAAAGCCACAGGGATCGAGTCAGAACTCGAACCCAAGTCTTGTAGACCTGGAGCTCTCACTCAGCCATTGCACTGCACTGGAACCCCAGGCTGTAAAGAGGGCAGAGCCCAGTACCGACAGCCTGTAGCCTGGAATCAATGCTGGGACAAAACTACTCTGGACTGTGGGAAATTAAATCAGAAGAGGTCAGTGTAATTCCTGCCCCCTTCTAGAAACTCCCCCTCATCACTGCAGCTTCAGGGGCAATCCTCTCAGTTCCTTTCAGTCACTCCTGTGACACACAAGTGGGCACAGAGTTGTTACTTACACATATTATTTGAATACGTGTTCTTTGCTTACACGTTCATTGTATCTTTTCTTGCATTTTTTAATTCCTATTTAACTTTTTTTTTTAATCCTCAACCAAGGATATGTTTATTGGTTTTAGAGACAGAGGCAGGGAGAGAGAGAAACATCCATGTAAGAGAAACCAATCAGTTGCCTCCTATAGGCACCCTGACTGGGGATCAAACTCGCAACCTAAGTATGTGCCCTGACTGAGGATTGAGCCCACAGCCTTTTGGTGTATAGGATGATACTCCAAGCAACAGAACCAATAGTCCAGGGCTATTTAACTTTTTTTTTTTTTTTGCATTTATATCTGGTTGTCCCAACTAGATTGTAAGTGAGGTCTCTGCTCTCAGGGTTATTGTCCATCTAATTCTTCCTGCTGTGGCCAGGCCAGGGTGCAGTATAAGTCAGGGCTCTAGCATGAGTGAAAAAGCTTATTATAAAATGTTCCACGGGCAGGTTCTCATAGTTAACCCAAGATCTCTTCTTCTTCTTTCCACTACTAGTTCTCTCAATTGGGCCATTTGTAGAACCCTACAAAAGAGGCTTAGCAGGACTGGAGGATGAGAAAAAGCCTGGTTCCTGTCCTCAGAGGGTGTACACAGAACAGGAGACACAGATGTGATTATTAACAGCTATATCTCAACATAGAAGGAATTCCTTCCATTAAAGAGGCACAGATAAAGGTTTGTACAGCATGTCACAGGAGAGAGAGATTGTTCCCAGCTGTTGAGATCAGGGAAGATGGCTTCTGGGATGTTCACTGTCTTATGCCACTCACCCCCATCAAAGAGAGGTGACCTCCAAGGACTTCAAAGGATACTGCTAACTAACTAGATAACTGAGCGAGTGGAGAGCCTAGCCTTGTTGGTGGCCCTTGGAGCACTGTTGTACTTACTGCAAAGCGGAATTCTGTTTCAAAGACTTGTGTTGACTACGGAGAGCTCAGAAAGACGAGGATGGAGAGACAACCCCCCACTTTGGTAATCAGGTCAGAGGTAATTCTGGAAAGAGAAGTTTTAGAGGACTGTGAGCAGAAGTTAGACTGCAAGGATGTAAGTTGGGAATGTATAATGAAGAAATGGAGACATTTAGCCATTTATTCAGCAAACATTTGAGTGCCAACCAACTACATGGCCAGTACACAGCCAGGTGCTGGGGACACCGAAATATGCCAAACAGACACGTTCCTACTCTTTGGAACTAGCAGCCTATGAATCCTCTTTCAAGAAGGTTGGAGTGCCTTGAAGAGAACCAGGAGGGTAGCAGTGCAAAGTAATTGAGGGAAGGTTGTCTTTGTTGTGGTATTAAGATGACAGGGACCGGGGTGTGGTCTCAAGTTGAGAGGAGACACAGACGGAGAGTACAGAAATGCCAAGGGGAGGCAGATACTTAAGAATGCTTTAATCACGCCACACTGTGCTAAGCACATCTTGTGATTTCATTGCATCCTTACAATAACCCAAGAAGGCAGTTATTATCAAAGATGGGGAAACTGAGGTGCAAGGTCACAGAGCAAGTAGGTAGAATCAGAGGTGTGAAGCCTGCAAAACCCAGGCTCGCAGGAACTTCACTGTTTTGAGGAAATGTGGTCAAGAAGATATTCAACTGAGTCTAAAACCCACTTCAGCTGGTCTACACTGCAATGTCCCACAGTCCTCTGGGCCAGTGTTCGCCTGGACTTTTCACAGTTTTAAGCAGAGCAGCATGGGGGTGGGGATCATACCCTCACCCCCAACCCTACCCCCCCACACTGCCCCCGCTACTTCAGGCTGCTCTGAGTCCTTCTGCAAAGTGTTCCGGTGCAGACCTGGGTGGCTCCCTCCCTGCCTCAGGCCCCACACTGTATCCTCCTTGGGTGCTATCGATGCTTCCTTTGGCAAGTGCCCAGCATCCATTTTCCCAGCCCATGCCTCTAGGTTCAGGCAGTCACTTTCTCCCCAGGCACCCCAGTTTAGACTTTTAACTTAAAAAAGTGCTTAGCACATAGAAGGTGCTGTAGAAGTGATGGACAAGTAACATTTTGCATTCCTAAAGCAATCAGCCCACATAGAATATCAAAAAAGTACAGGGTTGGTCAGACAAACCTAGATTTCAGCTCCCTTTCTGGTACCTAGAAGTAATGTGACTCAGAACAAGTTACTCATTTTCTCTGAACCTGTTTGCTCATTTAAAAAACGGGATCACAAAACCTTCATACACTTTAGTGAGGATTAAATAAGATAATACACATTACAAGTTAAGCGCCTTCTTCATAGTGTGTTTCCAACAATTGTTGGTTTCTTCCCACCTCAAATACATTTTAATAAGTCACTATCCTTAAAAGAGCCTGTAGGATTGGTTTCCTAATCCTTATTCCACACTGTGGGAAAGTCTCAAAGAAGGAAACAGGACCTGAAGCATCTTCCAGTCTGTCAGAAATCTGACTGGGTTTGATTCTCAGAATAGAAAGATCTCCACCTTTCATATGCTGTCACACAAGGCATGTGCACACCGGAAGTATAACTTTAAGGTAAGCAAGAGAAGAAAGCCACTGTTTGCAAACACCAGGCATAGTAAGAATGAATTTTTATAAAGCTGCCACAGAACCCTCTAGTAGAGCTCATCTGTTGGTGGTGTCGTGGGTTGCCTGGCTGATCTTCAAGTGCGGCTCATTTATTAGACTAGGAGAAAGCCAAAACCTTGGCAGGACATTCTTCCAAGAGCAGCAACAGATGAAACAGATGCTAATGCTCTCACCCACATGCCACCTGCTCCCATTCTGCAGATGGTGGGGGCAAGAGCAAGAGGAAATGTGCTGGGATGGAGCGACCCGGACTTCCAAACCTACTGACAAAACCAGCCTCTAGTGAAGTCTGCACAACTCCTCAGAACTATCGTTCCAACAACCCCCTGGTCCCATTCCACCTGTCTAGTCTCAAAAGAAGGAAAAGAGGTGGGTTTTCAAATATGAATTTCAAAGCCACAGACAAAGAACTTGCTTAGTTAGTAATGAAGAAAAATGATTTTATGTAACAAGATCTACACCACCACCAATGAGGCCTGACGGTGTGCGATGTGATTTATCTAGCAATCTAAAATAATCAGTTTAGCTCTAATAGAGGAGACCAGAGAGAAAACTGCTCTATCTTCCCTACTTCCTTCGCCATAAACAAGGACATCATCTCTATTTCAGATGACCAAAATATCTTACATACAATCTAAAAAAATTTTTTTCCTCTACAAAATGAATGCATTCTAAATGTTCTACTAAGGCTGGGACCAGAGAAGAAAAGTTTTTGCCATCCTAACATTCAAAAGGTCAGAGTCAGTCCACAGGATAATTTGATTTAGCCCATTAATTTTCCAGCCTGCAAACTAAATGTATGTTTAGTGCTTACGTGTGTAAAGGAGACAGGGTACACTAGAAGCAAACACCAAATAATTTGTTTATATTTTCCACTTTCTGAATCTTAAAATTATTTATTTCTTAAAAAGGAAAAGGCAGGATAATCTATTGGAACTCTAACTATTTCAGAAAAGTCATCTACCTTTGTCATTTTCTCTTCTTTCCCTTTCATTCTCCTTCCTTCTTTCTTCCCTCCCTCCCTCCTTTCCTTTCTCTTCTCTTTAACTCTTGAGAAAAGTGAAAGGGTGGAACAGTTAGAGAATTTTCATCCTAAACTCACTTTACATGTCCAGAACTGTCCTTAGATAAAAATGGGAATTTGGCCCTAAGTCCCTTTCCTGTCCTGCTCGTATCAGCAAGACTGGTTCTACTCACAGTGACCCCAGAAGACTAGGAAAGCACATTTTCTGGGCCTCTCCAGCCTAGCTGCTGCCAGAGAGCTGTATCTGTGATCTCCTATGCGGTAATTAGGCAATTGCCAGTGCAAGTGGCCATTTGTACCCCCTGAATAGCATGCAAATGGATGATGGTGGGTGCAATTCAACAGCACATGCTCCTTGGTATCTGTAGTTTTGCTTTTGAGCAAAGGGACAGAGCACAGCGAAGTTGGCTCTGCCAGACTTCTCTCTCTCTCCCCCTTTCCTGAAAACTGAGGACCGCGCAAAGGAAGACGGTTTTGCTATGCTGGGAGCAGGAAACAGAGTGGAAAATCCAGTCACACTGGGGCAATAGCATCATCACAATTTTAAAAGTCAGTTTAGAGGCAGCTGCTAAGCAGCTGAGTTTTTAGGCTCCTTTTCAAAGCCAAGCAGAGATTAACAAGTGGACAGCCCTCACATTTGCTGGAAACCTGTATTAGTGGTGCCACCTCCTGGCAGAGACGATCTCCTGGAGAAAGCTGAAAAAACACGGCATCCATTTTGTTTCGGCACCAGAAGGTTCAGAGCTGGAAGAAACCACCGGCTTGTTCCAGTCAACCGCCCTCATATCACAGGAGAGGAAACCGAGGTCTGGAGAAGTGACATAAAATCAGTAGCAGAGCTGAGACTTAGGGACTAAATTAACCACATCTGTCGAACCTTTACTAGGGGCTCAGCCCTGTGCAAAGCACGTGACATCCCCATAACAACTCTGTGAAGAAGATACTATTCTCTCCCATTTTCCAGGTAAGCAAAGTGAGAGCCAGAGAGGCTCAGTGACAGCTGAGAAATGACTGAGCCCTCCACTGCTTTTCTGGTGCAGTACTTCCCAGCCACGTTTCACACTTCTGCACAGAGATGAAGCCCAGGCTCCAGTATATCTGAAAAAATGCTGCCTTTGAATGAACCGCTGTGGTCTGTTCACTGGGACTGAGAGCCTGAATGGACACAAGCCGAGTTCTGGGAAGTGGGGCTGGGGTAAGGGGGCCCCTGGGAGCTGTGGAACAAAATCTCAAGAAGGCAAGTGGTTCCTGAGAAGTCCGTCACTAAATAACACTCACCAAACACCCTGTTCTCTCCATGAGCTTTTTCCTAAGTGTTAGAGCAGAATCTTATTTGGAAAATATCGTTCTTATGTGAAACTCAGTCGCAGTTCAACAGATACTTGTTAAATGACTTGTTCCACAGGGTAATTTGGAGATCGCCCCCCCCCCCCCGACCCCCAAGCAGTGCTGTAGCCTGCCTTCTCTCCCTCTTACTCTTCTTCCTCCTTCAGCCCCTCACACACGAATTACTCTTAATTTCTTTTTTTTTAATCCTCACCAGAGGACATGCTTAATTACTTTGGAGAGAGAGTAGAACAGAGGGGGAGAGACAGGGAGAGAAAGGTGGATGTGAGACAGAAACATCAATCAGTTGCCTCTCACATGCACCCTGACTGGGACTGCACCTGCACCTGCAACTCAGGCACTTGCGCTGATTGGGAATTGAACTCAAGTCCTTTTGGTTTACAGGATGACATTCCAACCAACTGAACCACACCGGCCAGGGAGTCATCTCCAATTTTTTATTCAGTTTCACTATCACCAGGAAACACTGTTTTCAGAGGTGGCCAATTTTCAGTAAGTGCTTATCATTAAAATTATTCCTGTTGTTGAAGTAGTCTGTCATTTAACAACTGTACTTTCTGGTCCTAACACTGACCCCTTGGCCAACACAGAGTCTGTCTCATCTATCTTCTACGTAATAGTGATCGAGTTTCCACCGGGCTCCTTCCTCTTATGTTAAATGTCCTTGGTTCCTTTTATAGTGTCTACACAAGGCCTCCCTTCTCTGGTTGCATTGTGTCCCCAGAACTCGATGGCATCTGGGCAGACTGTCTGCTGAGGAGCAGGACTCCTCTTGTTTAAGCTCAGGAACTCCCAAGCCCAGGACTGCCTACCTCTTGACTTGCTACGTGAGGAAAAACCCACCTGTAAAGCCAGCTCTCTGTTGCTTGCAGCTGAACACTTTCCTAACTGATGTACGCACCTGCTCTGTACCTGACTCTGTGCTGACGACCGTGCCGCTGCCATCCCCAGTCACTGGGAAAATTCACTGGCCATCCCCACCTCAGTGTTCTCGCCGGTACAGTCAGGGATCTGGACCCAATTATCTCTGTGGTCCTTTCGGTATCTGATGTCAGCTCTACTGGCATCACCACCAATAGTCCTGACGCCCACTTTGGACTTCAAAAACAGTCCTGCCTGGCATTTTTCTTCAATGGTTCACAGTAACAACTGTACTTAATTTGCATTTTGATATTTTCCTTCCTGGAACTACTTTTCATAATTGCAGAATCTGTTCCTGCTGAGTTGGAGAATTCTTAATATTCAAGATCATCTCTTTCCTCCTCCCCCTTATCAAACATTCCTTAGGCCAGTGCAGGGACAAGCACTCCCAGACACCAGCCTCCATAACTTGGTGCTCAGGAAGAGAACTGGGAGCTGGGGTGAGGGCTGCAGTGTGGGCTGTTACCCACTGGCCACCAAGATCCAGCGGCCAGGGTGAGGGACCACACAGAGAGTATGGACATATGATGAGCCCGATGGAGCACTGGCTATCACCTAGTGCCCGGGCTTCTCTAGGCCTTTGTGTGTCCATCCGTGTAATGGTGAGGGCAAGGGGCGAGGATGGGGAATGCTACCTGCTTAGCCTGCCCTGTGAGGTTGGTCTGAGGAGTCGAGGAATTTTGGACACTGTGAAGAGGCATTTTGTGTTAGGATTAATTTTAAGGTTCTGATAGGTACTCTTCCCATATGATGATAATTTTTATTATCATTATTTGTTCTAATTCAGAGCTAGTAGATGTGGAAACTTGTCCTTATCCAAATATCTCCATGTGGTTAGAACACACATTTATTTGTACAATCACTACATTTATCAGAACGGAGAATACACAGAGTTTACAGCATCTAATTGTTTTGGCACAGGAAGTGTTTACTCCATCCCTAAAGGGCCAGAGCACCCCTTTAAGGTAAGTGACAGTTGCCTGGCAATGGCTATTAAACAGAACATTATTTCTGACTTTTAAATCTCTGAAAACCAGTGGAATTGTTAGGACTGAAGCTCTAATTCTAGCTCAGCATTGGGGCTGTGGCTGCCACTGTGTTCTCAGGTTCCCTTGTAGATAATGGAGGCAGGACCAGCTCTAGTGGCTGCCACCGCATGGTAATAACCATCAAAAGAAAGAAGAGACAAAAATATTTTAATTGCCTTGTAACCTCTCCTTAGCTGTGAAACAAGGTGGCTTTTACAACTGCCCCCCCAGAGAGACTAAACACTGGGCTAGGACTGTTTTGAATGGAAAGCTATAAAGCCCAAGCATTTAAAAGGAGTGTTACTCTGTAATCACCGCAGCTATTTATAGAGCTTGCCCTGCTCCACAGGCTTATGGCCGCACAGAGAACACTTCTTGACAACTGCATCTACCAGCTCACTTTGCAGAGATTGGAGATGAGGTCCTAGTGGGATTTGCATTTGGTGGAAGTCTGAGCCCTGTGATGTTCCTGTCACTCATACAAACTTTCCCAGGAGGGGTTCAGGGGTTCAGGGGTTCAGGGCTCCAGGGCTTGAACCCAGGCAGAGGCTTCCCATGGGCCAAGCCAGGCAGGGAGGAAGCTGGGCAGACCAGCCGCTCCCTACCACCTTTCCATCTCTTATACACCAAACTCTTGGAAGCTAGGATCTATGCCCTCAGAAAAATAAAATAAAATACTTAGACAATTTTAAAAATAGAGCTTTTCTCCTAATGAAATTGAGCAGCTGTAGAGCTGTCTGGCTTTTAGCATTCAGGGACTGTCTGGTGGACAATTAGCTTCCTGCTCAGGCCCCTGAAATTCATTCTTAAACATGAACAGAAATCCAAGGATCACCAGACAGTTGGTTCAAACCGTAACATGAAATTACAGTGAAAGAACAAACAAATAGAAAAAATTGACTCCAGAGGAAACAGAGGTAATTCAGGGAACAGAAAAGAACAAAAAATAATCTATAAATAATATCCTGGACATATTTATGGGACTTGTGGTCAAGATGGAGGTGTCGGCAACAATGGCTCTCCTCCATACACAACCACAGCCAAATTACAACTAAACTATAGAACAATCGACACTCAGAATTGTCAGAAGCTGAGTTGAATGGAAGTCCAACAAATATGACACTAAAGAAACCACATCCATCCAGGTGGGAGACATGGAGATGCAGAGATGCTGAACAGGCTGGCCCCACACCCATGTGTGGTGGATAAAAATACAGGAGGGACATCTTGGGAATACGGAGTCCCAGGCCTCCCACCCAGGGTTCCAGTGCCAGGAAGATAAGCCCCCATAACTTCTGGCTGTAAAGCCCATTGGGGTTGGTATTGATGAAAGTAACTACTAGAACCCCAAGCAGTTCCTCTTGAAGGGGCCACACACAGACTTACTAAGACTCTATCCCTCTGAACTTCAGCACCTGGGTGGCAGCTTGAAAGGTACAAGTGGCATACAGGGAGGAACTGAAGTGTCTGGCATTAGGGCAAGAGCTGTGAGACAGTTTTCTCCTATACAGAAAAGCAGGCAAAGGTCATTGTTCCTTTTCTGAGCCTACCACACCCACAGAGCCACAGAGCTGGCAGGTGGGGGACACATCTGAGACTCCATCATCCTGGCTAACTTGGTTGGCTCTGCCCTGAGGAATCCCTGAGGCTTGGTTCCACCCAATTTATAGTCATACCCAAGCTGTTAACAGTGGCTTTTCTGTATGAATAGCTGGTCTCAGCCAAGACTTCATCTCTTCCTAAATCTTCTCAAATAAGCAACAACTGGCCTCAGTGAGCTTCCAGCCCTTGTGCCTCTGGCTAAGGGACCCCAGACCCCACAATAGCAGCAGCCAGCTTAGATTCACAGCTTGGTTTTGCATAGAAATCTCCAAGCCCAGCACAAATAGTAGCCTTCTCAGATTACTTTACAGCTCAAGGAGGATGGCCCCAGGCAAAACACAGGTGGGGGCTGAACTTGGCTTGCACCACCCAGGGAATGCTAGGGCCAGTGCACCCAGTAGATAGCTATAGACCATGTTGGAGCACCACCACCCTGTCCATGTACAGCTGATCCTCCACAGAGGGTTCAGGATAGTGGTCAGTGGTCACAGCCAGTCCTTGGAGCTGACTGGCCAGGGTAAATCCCTCCCCTTGACTTTCCAACAGCAATCAAGTCTCAACTACAAGAGGCAGGTATACTCAACCCACACCAAGGGCGTACCTCAAGTACCCAGCTTGAATTATAGAGGAGGTTGTGCTACTGGACCCTACAGGATGCCTATGACATTAGGCCACTCTACCAAGACAGGGAGTCATAGCAGTTCTACCAAATACATAGAAACAAACACAGGGAAGCTGCCAAAATGAGATGACAAAGAACCATGGCATAAATGAAAGAACAGATCAAAACTCCAGAAAGAGGACTAAACAAAATGGAGATGAATGATCTATCAGATGCAGAATTCAAAATACTTGTTATAAAGATGCTCAAGGAACTTAGTGAGGACCTCAACAGCATAAAAAAGATCCAGTCAGAAACAAAGGATACACTAGTGGAAATAAAGGACAATTTACAGGGGAACAACAGTAGAGTAGATGAAGCTGAGAATCAAATCAACGATATGGAACATAAGAAAATATAAAAGAACCAATCAGAACAATAAGAAAAAAGAATTTTAAAAAAGTGAGGACAGCGAAAGCATCCTCTGGGATAACATCAAGTGGTCCAGCATTCCCATCATAGGGGTGCCAGAGGGAGACAAGAAAGAACAAGGAATTGGAACTCTACTTGAAAAAATAATGAAAGAAAACTTCCCTATTTTGGTGAAGGAAACATATATGCAAGTCCAGGAAACACAAAGAGTCCCAAACAAAATGGACACAAATAGGTCCACACCAAGACACATAATTAAAATGCCAAAGGTCAAAGAGAAAGAGAGAATCTTAAAAACATCAAGAGAAAAGCAGTTAGTTACCTACAGGCAAGTTCCCATAAGACTGTCTGCTGATTACTCAAAAGAAACTTTGCAGGCTAGAAGGGATTGGCATGAAATATTCAAAGTCATAAAAAGCAGGGACCTACAGCTAATATGGTTCTACCCAGCAAAACTGTCATTTAGAATCGAAGGACAGATAAAGAGCTTCCCAGACAAGAAAAATCTAAAGGAGTTCATCATCACCAAACTATTATTCTATGAAATGCTAAAGAGAATTATTTAAGAAAAAGATCAAAACTATGAACAAGAAAATGGCAGTAAACATATACTTAATAATTGAATAAGAAAAACTAAACAAACAAGAAGAACAGAGACAAAATCTTGGCTATGGAGAGCGATTTCATGGCCGTCATATGGGAGGAAGGTATGGGGGAACAGCTGAAGAGGTGAGGAAATTAAGAAGTGCAAATGGGTAGTTACAGAATAGCCATGGGGATGTAGAGTACAGCACAGGAAACGAAGTTGTCAAAGAACTTCTTTGTATGACCTGTGGACATGAACAAGGTGTGGGGATTGCCTGAGTGAATGGGGGTTATTGAGTGGTGATGTGCAAGGGGAAAAATTGGGACAACTGTAACAGCACAATCAACAAGATATAATTTTAAAGACAGGCAAAAAATAATATCTTCCAGAAAATGTGAGAAAGTGTCATGTCCTTAAAACAAGAACAAAGAGCTATTTTATTTTCTCAAAATGCTATTTTAAAAATAAAAAAATGGGAATGCAGTCTTAGAAATAAAATGTTAATATCTAATATGTACTGAGGTATTTAATAGAGATTCTAGAAATAAAGAAAATCTTCCCAGAAGATAGAATAAAAAGACAAAGACATTAAAAGTTAGAGAAAAAGAAGAAACACAGAAGGCCAATGAAGGAAGTCCAAACTCAGTTCTGAAAGAAAAAACTAAGGACCATGGATGGGAGGAAGTTTTGAAAGGAAAAATTTAAGAAAAATGTCTAAAGCTGAATGACATTACAATATCAATGAGTGACATTGTAGTTAAAATGGTTCGCTAAGTGCCTGGTAAAATAAATTTTAAAAATAGATTTACATTTAGATATAGCATGAAAGGTCACAATACTGAGACTAAAGAAGATCCTAAATGCTCCAAGGTAGAAAAAAAATTGAGTATCTACAGAAGAACAAGAATCAGAATGGCAGTAGCAACAGCAAATGCTAGAAGACAGTGAGACAAAGCCTTAAAATTGTAAGGGAAGATATGATCAACTTTTGTATAACCAACAAAACTATCATTTGAACATGAGGGAAAGCCAAGGCATTTTCAGACAAGTTAGCACTCATTTATTTATGCAAACCCTCTACTAGGAATTCACTTTACGATACACTCTTGACAAGGGAGGGAGAAAATTGAAGAAAAAGTAAAACCTAGGTTACATTTGAACCGATACAGGAGAGCAGTCAAGAGATCCCAGAGATTCCTTGAGCAAGCAGTCCCAATCTGAGGAGAAAACCAGGAATCCCATAAAAGAGGTCTCCAGAAAAAATAGAGGGTTAGAATATTCATGGCATTGAGAATTTGGACATTATTGGGAATAAAATAAAGACAATTGGTAGAAGAAACCCCCCTCCAAAAAAAAACAAGGAACCTAACGATAAATTCAAGGAAAACCAGAAACCTGCCCCAAAAGGGAAGCTTTGATCACAGTGCACATACTAGTTGAATCAGCAGTGCACAGTATTTACCTGGTTATAATACTATGACTGCTGCTCACTCATTTTCAGCTGTAACGGTTAACCAGTTATGTATAATGGGGGTTTGTTATAGTAGAGGTAGAATAAATGAGATATATTGTCTGTTATAGTGGGATATAAATAGATAAAATATAAAGTTGATAAATCAAGAAACAGAGGTATAAACACTGTTTATAGATATGAAGATGGGAAATAACTAAAACTTTGGGAGTAGAACTGAGGATGTAATAACTGATAAATAAAATAGCTGAATACTGATAAATGTTCAAACAACATTAATTTTTTTTGGAAATAATTTTAAACTTACAGTTGCAAAAAGTAATACAAAGATTTCCCATATATTATCCATCCATCTTCCCTTAATGTTATCCTTCACATGACCATAGTACCATGATCAAAATCAGGAAATTAACATTGATACAACACTATTAACTGAAACACGGGACCTGATTTGAATTTCACCAGGACAATTCCACTATTGTCCTTTTTCCTTCTGGGCATCCAGTCTAATCCTAGGATCTCGTAATTCATTTAGTTAGTCCTGCATCCTCAGTGTCCTGTAGTCAGTCTTTTCTGATCTTTCAAGACTTGGACACTTTTGAACAGCACTGGTCAGTCACCTTATAAACTGTATCTCAGTTTGGGTTTGATTGGTGTTTTCTCATTATTAGACTGAAGTGATACATTTTTGACAAGGTCCCGGTGATGCTGTGCCCTTCTCACTGCCTCACACGGGAGTACATGCTGTCGACATGGCGTGTCACTGGTGGTTTTACTTGATCATTGGTTGACGTTGTGTGGTCCCCAGGATTTCTCCACTGGGAAGTTAATGTTTTCCCCTTGGCAATTAATCTCTCAGGGGAGCTACTTTGAAAATATGCAAACATACCCTTTCTCTTTAAACTTTTGCACACTGTAGCATCAACTAGTGAGCCTTGCCTACAACAATTATTACTGCTGTGTTTGCCTAATCATGATTTCCAATTTCTCTCATTTCTCCCACACTTGTTATTGGAATTTTTCCATAAGGAGGAAATACTTATTTATTTATTCATGTCAGTAGAGACTCATGGAAATTTATTTTATTCTGTGGGCTACATTTCAATACTGTCATTACCTTTGGTTCCATTTGTTTCAGTTTTCACTATCGGTAGCTTCTCCGTGTTGCCTCCTGTGTCTTTCTGATGTCCCTTTATCAGTTTTTGAACACTTTTTAATTTTCTCTAATTACAAGATGTTCCAGGCTCATCTTTTCTTTTCCAGCCCTGTGTTCAACTATTTCTCAGAGGAGCCACATTCCTTTCATTGGAGAATTACGGATCTATTTATCTACCTCAATATATTACAAAACGTGGTTCACCGTGATTCCTCCAGATTTAGCTCAACACTACAGAGCTCATCTAGCTTCTCACTTTTCTTTTTGGAAACTTCCTTCAGACCTTGAGAAATAATGCCTTCAACATCCATAATGTATGTACTTATTTGTTTAATCCTGAATATCCCCACAGTAGTTCCAGGATTGCTAATCAATACCACTTTGAGAAATGATTTTAGAAACTGGAGGACAGTATTTATATACGGTTTGTATTTAACTTGATAGTATCCAGTAAAAATACTGTTTTGCAAACTTTCTCACTCTCTTCACTGTAGTTATTTTCAATTGTTTATGTTCACTTTTTTACTGTTTGTTTGCCACATTGGGGCCTCCCACATCCTGGGTGATATAAAATGTTTATTTTGGGGTGGTATGTGAAACATTATTATGATTCTGAGTCAGAGCTTCACAAAACGTTTTATTCAGAAAGTGGGGGCTCTCTCCTCATCTCTACTACCCCATTCTAAGTCCTCCCTTTCAACCTCTTTCCCACACTCTCCCTGTTGGGAACTGTATTTCCGAAGGCTGCCATACAAAGTGCCACAAACTGAGTGGTTTAAAATGACAGAAGGGACTTCCAGTCAGGGTGGTGGCATAGGCAGACATGGCTCGCCTCTTAGCACAACCACATCAAAATTACAACTAAAATACAGAACAACTATCAATCAGAAATTGAGTTGAATGGAAATCTGACAACTACGGAATTAAAGAAACCACATCCATCCAGACTGGTAGGAGGGGCACAGACGTGGAACAAGCTGGTTCCATACCCAAGAGTGGTGGATAAAATTCAGCAGAGATATCTTGGGAGCAAGGAGCCCTAGCTCTACACCAGGCCCCCCAGCCCAGGGTTCCATGCCAGGAATATAAGTCCCCACACCTTCTGGCTGCAAAAACCAGTGGGGATTGAGTCAGTGGGAGAAAGTCCTAGAGCCTGCACAGTTCCTCTTAACCCACACAAGGACTCACCTACTCAGGCTCACGCCCTCTGAGCTCCGGCACCAGGATAGCAGCTTGAAGGCACCAGTGGCATAAAGTGAGGGACTGAAATGTCTGGCATCAAGGTGAGCAGAGGCCATTGTGCCTTTTCTGAACCCTTCCCACACAGAGCCAGCAAGCTGGTGCCATATCTGAGACTCCATCAACCTCACTAACACTGTTTGACTCACTTTGGAGATCCCCAGAGACTCCACCTAACTTATGGGCCCACCCAAGCTGCCTTTCCTAATGAATGACTGATCTTGACTCAGGCCTCACAACTTCCTACTCCTCTCAAACAAGCAACAGCTGGCCTTAGTGAACCCCAGGCCTGGCACTAGCAGCAGCCAGCCTAGGTTCACAGTTTGGCTTTGCCTAGGAATCTCTAAACCCAGGACAAGTAGCAGCCTTCTCAGACTGCTTTATAGCTCAGGCAGGATGGCCCCAGTCAGAACACAGGTCGGGGGCTGACCTTGGCCTATAACACCCAGAAAACCCCAGGGACAGTGCACCCAGTGGACAGCTACAGACCATGTCAGGGCACCACCACCCTGCCCCTGCACAGAATTCAACCTGTAACAGTAAGTTCTCTCTTCAGTTTCTGGATTATCTTTTCTGTATTTCTTTTGTACAAAGGAACAAATATATGAATATCATATTTCTTCTTTCCTATATAGGATTGTAGAATTTAGATGTTCTTTTGCATGTTATTTTTTGTTTTACTTAACAGTATATCCTGAAAATTACTCCATATCAATTTTTAGAGACCTTCCTCACTTTTTATACAGCTGCTTATAACCCATTTTATAGATGAGCCATAGTTCAATCAGTCTCCTATGAATGAGCATTTAAATTGCTGCAATGAATAAACCTATCATGTATATTTTCACATTATTAGGTCTGGTTCTGCAGGATCGATTTCCTAAGAGTGTTATTGCTGGGTCCAGTTGCACAGGTCATTCTGTTAGGCACTAATTCCCTTTGTAGTTTGCATTCCCACCAGCAATGTGTGAGAATGCCTGTTTTTCCGCAAAATGTATTGTTGTGTTTTTAATTTTGGTCAGTATCAGAGGCAAGAAAGTATCTCAGTGTTAATTTGTATTTCTCTAATTATGAGTGAATTTGAACACTTTTTTCATATATTTGAAGCATATATTCCCATTTTTCTATTGGATTGTGGGTCGTCTGTCTTTTAATTATTTTCTAACATTTTAAAGATTTAGTTTATATATCATAAAATTCACCCTTTTCAAGAATACAACTCATGGTTTTTCCCCATATCCACAGACTTCTGCAACCATCAACACAATCTAATTTTAGAAACTTTTCATCAACCTGAAAAAAACGAAACCTTGTATCCATCCCTATACTTTCCCACTCCCCAGCCCTGGGCCTCCTCCAACCAGCTTTATGTCTTTGTATGGATCCGCCTGTTTTAGACATTTAATATAAATAGAATCATACAACAGTGGTCCTTTGTGACTGGCGTCCTTCACTTAGCATAATGTTTTCAAGTTTCATCTATGTTGTAGAATGCATCCGCACTTCATTCTTTTCATTGAATACTATTCCACTGTGTGAATACATCGCATTTTGTTTATCCATTCATTAGTACAGCGATTTTCAACGGTGTGCCCCAAGTATATTTAAAACATGCAATAGTCAGGGGCACTGACTTTTTCCTTAGATTGTCAAAAAATGACAATAGCCAACACAATAGCTGTCCAATGTGAATGAATCAAAATTGTACCTATTTTTTGGTCAGACTGGTAAAAAAATATTGTTGGTGTGTCGTGTGTTCCAGTAATTAGCTTGTGTGTGCCATGAGATTAAAAAAGAGGTTGAAAATCACCGCATTAGTACTGGACATTTGGGTTGTTTCTACTTTTTGGCTTTTTGAATAGCATCATTTATTAAAATGCCCATTTTTGCTCTATTTTTGATACCACCTTTAATGTCTACTAAATTTCCATATGTGCTTGGGTCTATTTGAGCTTTCTATTCTACTGAACCATCAATTTGTTAATTCATTTGGTACTACCACATTTTTTAGTACAGAGGATTTATAGTATATTTTAATGTCTGGTAGGGCTAGTCATTTCTTGTTATTCTTTTTCAAGTGTTTTCCTGCTATTTTTACATTTGTTTTTTCATGTGAACTTTATTTTCAACTTGTTTAAAAAAGCTTTTCAGTAGTACACTAGATTTTTAAATTAGGGAAAACAACATTTTTATAATGTTTAATTTTGCTATGTAAAGAACAGGAGGTATCTTTCCATTTGTTCAAGGATGCTTTTGTGTCTGTCAAGAGTGTCAAACTATATTTTAAAATTGCTTTTCAATTATTTTAGGAGTTTTTAGGAGTGTGAAAACATGCAAATGGAGACAACATCCTATGCAGGAAAAAAGACTAATTTCTTAAATGCTAGTATGACCCACATAGTCAGTAATGTTTTTAAAAACTGTAGCCTGATTGATCAATGTCTTTGATGAAATTTTATCAATGTCAGCTGTAGAGAGATGCTTTGGGCAGCCAGGAAATACCAGAAATACAGGTTTATTTTCTTTCTTGGATCTTCCTCTCAGGGTACTGCAGGGAGCCAGATCTTTCCCACCTAAACCATAAAATTTCTTGAGAAGATAAACAGCTTCTCCCTTCTTGAAGATGGGGAGAGGGAGGTTGACATAACCAATGGAGTCAATGAGCTGAGACCAAAAAAAATCTGTCAGATGAGAGGAAAAAAAGAAAGTAAGTGTGTAAGGGTTTGTAGCCAGGACAGCAAACCCGGTGTAATAGAATAGCCAGGCACTGGTATGTTGCACAGAATCCACACTTACACACCCACCCTTTCCACCCTCACACACACCCACAGAGGACGGAGCATGACAGAAGAACTGATCGTGACACAAAGGTCTGAGAACACAGACCCTGACTCAGCCACCCGGCCGGAGAAGTTAGAGCAAGCCCCTCTGTGAGTGAGGCGGGGTGTTTGAAGCCAAAAGCAATTTGTAATCAGTTGTAAAGTGTAACTATTTAGAAAATTTTATCCATTGCTGACACTTGTTATTTTGAGAATATTGTTTGCTACAATTCCAGTTTAAGAAGCTAATAAGGTTATATGAAAAATGCAAATCTTGTTAGCTCCTACTACCCATTAGTCCCTGGATCAGGGATGGACGGCCTGCATTTAGCTTGTCCACACCCTCTGTCTGGGGAGAGGAAGGGTCCTGGTTCTATGACTGATACTCCCAGTGGAGGGGTTGCGTCAGGGCTTCACCTACAGGTCAGGCATAGTGAGACTCAGGTAAGTTCGTTAGGCCCGATACACAGTCCTGAGGCTGTATAAAGCCTGGGTCAGGAGACCACCCACAGAGGCTGACCTCCCTTCTAGGTCCAGGTCTGTTCCTGATTTCCTCTGTGACCAAAGCGAACCCTTGCTGGGTCTTGTTTTACCTTTCTGATCTGTCAAATGAGAGTAATGGTACGTGCCCTACCTACTTCACTGGCACTGAGTAAAATGAGACAATAAATGTGAAGACACACTAAAGAGAATGAGAAGTGGTGTCCGAGGGAGGGATGTGCTAGAGTGGTCCAGTGAGCTCCGTGTCCCAGGGCCTTGTAGGGTCCTCATTAGGAAGACCGGGAACAGTGAGGTGGCTTGCAAACATATTTGTCATGGATTTAAAAAGATACCCACTCACTCAGTGGCTGAGTCACCATCACAATCACAGTTGTATGTATGTTAGATCATTTTAAAAGGGCTGAGAAATCTGTGTTCCATCAGCTGAACAGATGTCCAAGCCCCTGGCAGACAGATGAGGCTGAAGCCATCCCCACACTGCAGGCAGGGGAGGCCGAGAAGATGGAGAAAGAGGTTGAGTCAAAGGGAAGAGTTACTGTCCTCTGGAAAAGACTCTGTGGAATCAGAGTAGGAGCATCTATTGTATTTAACTAGGGAATCAATATAACAAAAGAAAGCCTCACATTTCCACCTGGTCCTTTCCCTGTAAGCATACCTGTTCTCTGAGTTCATGCCCACAAACAGTAACAGTTCTGAGCAACTCAGTACTTGGAAATACAATACTTTGTAGAGGTTTATGAGATGCTCCGTCTACACGACAGTCTCTAGTGAAGTCTCACACGGGTGAAACAAGCCAAGCAGGGCCCATGCTGCCAAAGACTTGGCCACTGCCCACCGCCCACACCAGGAACTCTGCTGTGCCTTCTCTCGTACTGAGGATAATCTCAGGTAAACAGGGGCCTGGAGACAACAGCCAGGCTGGGAATTCTGTCTCTTTGGACCTCAACCTCCCATTTCAGGGCACTTCCAACCTAGGGAAGGTGTCTTTCTCCTAATCTCTACCAGGCCTGGACAGGTCTCACCTTAGTCACCTGCACTTTATTGTGAACACACTTGGGGTCAAGTAACTTCTTCCTTCGTGCATTATAGCATCAGTCTTTTAAGTACGGAAGTGAGAGGTCATGTAGCTCCTAAGATAGTTCCAGTCACCAGCAAATAGGTGTGTGTGTATCTCACACACTGCTGTTGGGAGGCCAGCCCCGAGAGAAAACCAAATTTAGTCATTTGGGGCACTTTGGGATCATTGTGGGCACTGAGGTAGAGAGGAGGGGCTTTATTCCTCCCCCTGGGCTTGCCCCTTACCTGCTCTCTCTCCTGGAGCTGCCAAGGCGTCCTTCAGGTGGCTCCTTGTGACAGCAGAGCCTTGGTCCCACCCCCAAGGAACAGCCTGCTCCTCGGCCCCCTAACTCATCCCCAGGCTCTACCTCCTCTTCCCCAAGATCCCCCAAGATCTCAGAACCCATCCTCCTCCTGCTTTCCCCTCCTCTGGGTTCCCGTCCTGTTTCAGTTTCTCCACCCACCCACGCTTCTTCACGCAGGTAACAGCTGTTTCCCATCAGCAAAGTGACCCACACGTGCAGACTGGAGGGGCAGCTGGATGCCATAGTGAAGAGGAGGGGACCGATTCTTAGTGGGGGCACAGGCAGGGGCTGGGATGGGATCAAGCAAAGTGAAAGGTGGCCTGGACCAGGGGAAGTGGGAGTGGGGGCCCAGGTCAGCAGCAGACATCAGGCTCAGGTGTGTGCACACACGTGTGGGGGGCAAGGGGAGGTCAGCAACCAGTGGAGGAAACTGTTGGCAATTACAGGTCTTGGAATACTTAATAAAGGTGGGAGGGGGAGCCTAAATGCTTGGTTTTGTCCAGATAAACACTTCCACTTATCCTGTTTATAATCTTTCCCCAATCACCACTTACTCAATTAAACACAAAGTATCATAAAATCAGCTCCTCAGAAGTTACGTTTGATAAGTCGAAGCAGTTCCCTTAGTTTGCTGCACATGTAATGTGTTCTCACAGGCTCACAACTATTTGCTGATAACCTCCAAATCTCTACCCACCTTTAGATCCACAACTGCCACCAGATGACTCCCCTTTGATGTCCCCACGTGCGAAGTCAGCAGTCCTCCCATCTCAGTTCCAGCAGCAGCACTAGCACCCAGCCAGCTGCTCCCATCTGGGCGTCATAGTAGGGGCAGCCTGGACTCCTGTCTTCCCCTTTTTGCCCCTCCCTACCCAGCAGCAGGGCTGGGTTCAATCTCCCCTGCTCTTTCCATACCATGTCTCCACCCTGGGGTCAGATGCTACCATCCCTCTCCTGCATCACCAGAATGCCCTACAACTAGCACCTGCCCCCAGTCTTGCCACCCCTAAACAGGTACGAGCTCCCTAAAGCTCATTGCACATCGTGCATTTTTTGGCTTCTGACTTTTGAATTGCTCCCATTGATCAGATTCCATAGCTTCGAATACAAGACCTTTCATGATCAAACCTCTGCTATTCCTCCAGCCCCACATAATCGCTGCTATTTCACCCGATGTGGGTAACTCATAATTATCTCTGGCGAGTCTCTTGTTTTATTTCACTCTTTCTCTTCCATGGGCCACACGCACTGCAGAAAATTAGAGGGCCGGTTCCAGTTCAAAGCCTTTAGCTGGACCGACTCTCAGCCAGAAGTTCCCCATCTGCACTCTATTAGCCTCCTGATCGCATTTTGTTATTCTCTTTGCACCAGAAAAAACAAACAGATGTCTCTCCCACAGTCTGCCTTCCCCCTGGTGTCAAAGAGGTTCTCTCCCAGGTGACCCCCTGCGACCCCATGGAGTTCCTTCCTCGGCAGTGGCCTTAGCCTCCTGGCTGTCCAGCCTCATTGTCACCCTCCCGTTTCTGGCTGTTTCTGATAAACCACCCCGTTTCCTGGCCGTCTCTCCTGCTCTGGCGATGATCTGCCAAGGTCCCAGATCTACTGCTTCACACGGGCTGTACATGCCAACAATTCCCCTGTGTTTGCTTCTGCTGCAGCTTCTGTGACCTTCCGTATCACTCTGCTGGGGACAAGCTCACTCAGCATGAGAACAGGTCTTGGGTGTGACCTGGAGATTTAGCCTCCCTTCCCAGTCTGCCTCATATCTCTCTCAAGCCATCCCTAGGAAACACACACTCTAGGTGGAAACAGTGTGCTCACACTGTAAACACAGCTCCCCTTTCAAGCAGCCCGCCACCCTTAAGCTCCTAAATGTAAGATTTGGAATCACCACAGAGAAACTGTCTAGAATGTTGTTTCACTTCCAAGATTTAGCGCTCCTGGGGGAACGTCTTCCAAGTCTCTGGAGTTGCCTGGAGGAAGCAAACTCACTTAGCACATCACCAAGTGAGCCACTTCTAGCAGCTTCTCAGTTCCCTTTGACTGTGACCTAGACCTACTGATTCCAGCGCTGTGGCTATTTTAAATGTGGCCAGTCTGAACTGAGATATGCTACAAGCATAAAATGCATACTGCATTTCAAAGACTTTGTACCAAAAGGGGGAAAACCATCTCATTAATGTTATATTGATTACATGCTGAAATGGTAATATTTTAGATATATTAGGTTAAATAAAATATATTATTACCAGTAAATTTATGTATCTCTTACTTTTTAAAATGTGCTAGCAGACAACTTAAAATTACAGGTGTCACCTTCATTATATCTCTACTGGACAATGCTAGCCTAGACCTCGGCTCAGGGTGAGGCTTGAGGTAAGTCTTCATTCAGCTTCCAAAGGCTGGTGGTAGGTGCCGCCTGCTCCTCTTTCCTGCCCCTGGCAATGCTTACATCAGTAATGGGAGGTCTTGATGATAGCCCCGAGTTCCTATCCGCATTGTCCCCAGATGGCAATGGGACGAGTATATAAATTGAGCCTCTGGGGTAACCACGGTTATTGAGTCCGATAGTGACTGAGTTAATAGAGCTTTCTTTTCCCCTGTCTCAACCCCCTTTTGGAAACAAGGAAAAAACATGACTGAATTCCTCACAGCTTAAAGCCCCACAACATCAACATGTAGCCACAGGCAACACATCACCACGACCAACGGCAACACTGGAGGAGGAAACCCGGTTGGCTGCTAATCCATCACTGGGCACTTGGTCATCCCGTTGGAGGACCAGACCGTAAGCTGTTTCACTGTCATCGAGTCGGGAAGAGTATTTATGCTGCATTTGGTCCAATGCCCAGTGGCTGAGTATTAAAAGTCGTTAACCTGGATTGTGTTTTCAAGTCCAGCGTCAATGAAAATCTGGTTTACACAGAGGTTATCCTATGCTCACTGTGGTCATTACCTCTTATTAATATGAGAGAATACCCTGGAGTTTCTCATTTATAAAATATGTGTTACAGAAAAACCACTCTCAGGAAGACATGATTTTTGCCTTGGTAATAATTGATTTTTTTCTTGAGAAATTAAACGAGAACCTAAATGGCAAACTGAGTATGTTCATGAACCTGCAGTTATGACTTTCATCTCTGGCTAGCTTTCCAAAGAGAAAACCTCTGCTCCAGACCTGTGTGACTGCCCAGGACCGCCCGTGACTGAGGCTTTGGGAAGCCCCATCTCCCTTCCCAGAGGTTCAAAGTCGGCAAATGGCCAGCAACTCTGGGCTACAAACGGCTTTCTTCACTTCTGGGCTCTATTTTGATTTGTACCCACGTCACTCTCCAGAACATGATTTTATTGGAAAATAAAAAGAGCGGCTATGACCTTTCATTTCTGTTTAAATAAGGAATTTCCTAAGGATGAGTGGAATCTAATTTCAGTCAGTTCTGAAAACTTGATGCCACTGAGAAAAATGCAGACCAGCGGTTCCTGAGAGTGGTGACTTGCGAACGTACAGCAGCTGAGGTTGAATCCTACCTGCTGACATTTGCATTAATTTTTAAAAACTTTTATTTTATTTTATTTTCAGAAAGGGGGAAGGGAAGGATAAAGAGAGAAACATCAATGAGCAAGAGAAACATCAGTCAGTTGCCTCTCGCACCCCCCCATCCCGCCCCCATCGCCACCAAAACCCAGGACCCAGCCCACAACCCAGGCGTGTGCCCTGACCAAAATCAAACTGGTGACCTTTGGGTTCATAGGCCAGTTCCCAATCCACTGAGCCACAACAACCAGGGCAATGGTGGTATTAATTTACCTGGCCTTTCGTTGGCTAAGACTTAAGTGTGCACTCTAAGATTTGATGTATTTAAGTGTTTTTCAAGCTGAATCTCCATAATGCATTGCTATTCTTTACATTGCGTGGGAAGCAGAATTTTTAGGAATTGTGCCCAAGGGCTCTAGCACCTAATCCCTGAAACCTGTGAATGTGCTAGGACCTCACTCCCCTAACTGTTACGCCTATGGAACAGCAGACCTTCAAAGGGGGATATTATCCTGGTGGGCCCTACCTATTCAAGTGAGTTTTGAAAACTAGGTAACTTTCTCTACCTGGTGGGCAGCAGAGTATACAGAAGGGGACATGGGGGAGATCCTGAGCATAAGGACTCGACATCCCATGGCTGGCTTGAAGACAGAGGGGGCCAAGTGCTGAGGACTGTGGGTGGCATTTGGAAGTTTAGACTGGCACCCAGCTGACAGCCAGCAAGAACATGGGAACCTCAGCCCCAAAAGATTGGATCCTGTCAACAACCTGAAGGACCATGGAAGCGGGTGAGAGCCCAGCTGACTGGCAGCTTGACTTGGGCTGTGTGAGACTCGAAGCAGGGAACCCAGCTGATTGCATGCAGACATCTGACCCACTGAACTGTGTGGTGAAAAATGGGTGTTGATTTTAACAGCTAAGTTCAGGGTACAGTTTGTTATGCAGCAGTAGAAAACAAACACACCTTGATAGTTTGTTTGTTGGATTCCATAGTTCTTATTGTTGTTATAGTTCATAATCCAGTGAGTTTGCGAGCCATGTGGCCTCAGGTGAATTACTTGCCCTTCTTGCGCCTATAAAACCTGCCTCACTGAGTTTTCATGAAGATTAAATGGGATACACTTAAATGTTTACTGCAGACCTGGGCTCTCAGCAGGATCTCAATCAAGTTCCTCTGCAAGTGTATTTATGTAGTCCTCAATGTCTCCCTAATTACAGAACTTCCTGCATATTGTACAGTGCTAGGGACATGGTAGGTGCTCAATCCATGTGCACTGAATGAACTGTACACAGGAACAGTACTCATTATATATTCCACGTATATTTATGTGTTGGTAAATGAACATATTAAGATGTGCACAGAGTGGTCTCTACTCTCAAGCTGCCCAAAAGCGAGTAGGAGACAATGATGGAAACAAAGAATTGAAGTACAATGCCATTCATGCTAGTAATATCTGTCAAACAGCCCCTTTCCAGTGGTCTGGAAGGAGGAGCGACTGCTCAAGTGGCAGCGAGTGGGGAGAGCACGCCAGGCAGAGCAAGGTGAACAGTCTGCAGTGACTAGGGGCCCGAGGCAGGGCTGGTTTGGGTGGAGCGAGGGTGTGATAGCAGGGGGAGCACACGCAGTTGGCTGAGGACAGGCTGCATTTCATGTCAGCAGGTTCAGGCTTCACGTTTCTGGCTCTGAGGAGCTCCCAGAGGAGTTTTTTTGGCTGTAGAGTACCAGGATCAGATTTGTGGACCAGGAAGGGAGCACCGGTGTGGGACGGAGGGACTGCACGGGAGAGCGTGCCAGACTGGCAGAGCCCAAAAAGAGGGCTCCTGTAGTGATGATCTTTAACTATCAAAATACACAAAAACCTACTGGAGCTCTTTCTTCTTAGTAAGGTCCTGAGAGCCTAACACTTAGTTTAATGTCCTTTATAAAAGAAATGTGTCTGCGCTGATGGACAGTGAAACAGGGACTTCCTGCATGGCGCTGCCTGGTGTGGGCTAGCCAGTGCTCGAGTGGGTTAGCACCAGAGGGCAGTGGCCTGAGTCCTAAGGATTTTCTGGATTTTAGCGGAAGGAGAAGGCTGAAACAGCGCCTTCCCAGGGCTAGCTTAAGAAGCTTCCAGGGTGTGTAGGATGAGGGAGGAAAAGACACTCGGTTCTGAATGAACACTTGGAACTCCTTTTCTCAGACAAATAATGTGATAAACACTGATTAGGTTAGAGCCTGGCCTCTTCAATGACCAGTGACAGTGCCTGAAATCCAGTCCATTTGTAACTTCATTATTTTGTTCTGGATATTTATTTCACTAACCACCAGACTTTTGGAACATGACCTGTCTGTAAAATGGAGATTATTCATGGTTAACAGTGTATAAGGTATAATGGCATTGTTCATCAGGTATAAATTCAGAATTGGCCCTGGCTGGTGTGGCTCAGTGGATTGAGTGCCGGCCTACAAACCAAAGGGTCACTGGTTCAATTCCCAGTTAGGGCACATGCCTGGGTTGTGGGCCAGGTCCCCAGTAGGAGGCATTTAAGAGGCATCCACACACTGATGTTTCTCTCCCCCTCTTTCTCACTCCCTTCCCCTCTCTCTAAAAATAAATAAAATCTTTTACAAAATAAATTCAGAATTGTCCTGAGAATTCCATGTTGCTGTGAAGGACTAGGTCAGAAGGTCTCACCCACAACCCTGGCTCGGAGACATTTCTATTTAAAATGAATCGCAGTTATGGTTTTATTTTTTGGTTTTAAATTAGAATAGAACTTTATTTGTGGCATCAAGATTTAAAAAAATTATTTTATACTTTAAAATATTTGATACATTTTAATACACTAATCTTGAAATATATTTACCATATCAGATTTTTAAAAACAAGGGCAAATGGCTTAGAATCAGAACAAATTGTGTTAAACTTGAAAATTATATGGAATAATTTCAGCATCACAAATAAAAAATGAAAACAAATACCATCTAAATTTGAGTTAGGATGAAATACATTTGTAATAAATTTTGTATCTTTTCAAATTTGCTTGATTACAGAGAAAATATAGGCCAAAATTATGTGCTTATAATTTCTAGAAAAATATGATGTCCTTGCTTTACGAAAATGACCCTACCTATACTCTCCAGCCATAGAATGCATTTGAGATACTTTTCTGTTTGGGGTGAGGGGCTGTGTTGCTTGATGCAGGTTCCTTCCAGACCGTCATCCCCCAACTGGGAGACAGAGGGCATGGTGGTCTGTGGCTGGAGGTTGGTGGGAGTAAGTCTGGTCTCATCACTCCTGATTTATCTGAGTCACTGGATCATCCAAATGAATATCAGTCAGATAAAAAGCAGCTTTATATTTTCTCAAGCTCTGATATTTGCTGTGGTACTTTACATAAGTGATATTTAAACAGTCATGTGATAAAATCCTGTTTTAACAAAAACAGTTTTCACATTCAGTTCTACATAAAGAGGACATTCCAAAATGCACTGGCTCATGTTAATTACTTTGCTGATGTGGAGAAAATGGATTCTGGTGGTAAGATCCACTTCTAGCTAAACATACGTATGTGTCTAGTTAAATGTGTATGTGTGTATGTATTCAGTATCAGAGATGTTCCTACTTCCTTGTCTATTAGCAGGTATTTTATTTTTAAATAAAGAGATTCCTCTTTGGGAGTATAGTTAGTGTTCACACCTAATTTGACAAAATCTGATGGTCAGCACAAAGCATACTCGGATTGTATGATACTTTACAAAACACCTCTCTGGAACAACAAGCTTACGCAACAATGAGAGTGAGCATGACGATTCTCATTTAACAGATGATGAAAGTGGAGCCAAGAGAGGCTGAATAAGTTGCTTCAGTTCCAACAGCAGATAAGTGATAAAATTAGGACTACACCTGGTGGTCTTGTCCGAACACTGGTCAGCACAACAGTGCTAAGAACACAAGGTGTGTCGTTTTGTGAGTTACTTCCCCTAAGGGAAGCTGTTTGGAAAGTGGTTTTGCTACCGTCACGTGTGTGAGGTCTCTGCCAGGTACCCATGATATTCTACCGCACCAACTGAAACCAACATCCGGAAGCACTTTTTATAGCTCTCAGAGTGTATATACACATATGTAGGATTCATAACACTTATATAATATTTACAATTATACAATTATTCCTAAATCCCCAGGATACCATATGGAGAAACAGGTTTAACTTTTTGCAAAGTCATTTTCTATACAATCCCTCCAAAACAGGTATTTAACACGTCAATACAGTCTCGGCATGCTCTTTGACAGGTACACTGAAACACTTCCCTTTTCTCCTCGTTCTGCTCACCCCTACTGTGATTGTTTAAAAACTCATGCACACACCTGTGCGTTCCTTTAGGAGGAGGACTGAGCTCGATTTTGGGAAGCTGACCACTCTCACCCCAGGGCCCTAGCGCAGTGCTTTGCGCCCAGCAGGCATTCAATGCACGTTTGTTGAATCTGCATACATGGTTTTCATGTACTTCTATTTGATTAAGTAAAATTCTATCTGCAACAGTTTGCTAAAGAGTTTTGGGTTTATAGTAAAACATCATCCTTTTCATAGTAAACAGTATTTTTTAAAAGCATAAGAAATGTGGTAATAAATTTAATACAAATTATGCATTCTAACTATTCTTTGGTTATTTTTTAACAAATTATTTGGTTTTTTGACTAAAGTGACATACTAAAAATATAAAAAGGCAACTACAGAAAATAGCGTAATGTGTAAACATAATAAACTCTGTAAACATATAGTTACTACATAATTGTGCAAGTATAAAGAATGACTAGTAAAGGCAAGTACTATATATTTAACTTAGTTCTTTGAGGCATACTTAGAAATACTGCTTTGTATTTGTATAAATACTGCTTTAGTTTAATGTTGAAAGAAGGAATTCTTTTAACCAAACTACAACACGAGAGGGCGATGACTATAGCGACGAACCATGAGGATACGAGGATGTGCAGGCAAGAGGACGGCATTGGTACTTTTCATCCTTTGCAAATCTGAATTTGCTTCCCGTGTCTCACATACCAGTTTGTTCAGTAAAACCACATACTAACAGGAACCAAATACTTTTTAAATGAAGAAGTAAACTATTTTTTTTTTGCCAGTGAGTCAGTTGACTAAAAATATAGCTAACACACTTTCCAAGGTTATTCCAAAATTCTGGGCAGTAAGGTGCACAGGCAGGTCTACAGGGTAATGCACAGCTGCAGGCAGCGCTAAATATCGTGTCGTTTACTGGATATTAAAGTATCCTTTTCCAAATCTCAGTTTTCCTCTTCAGAAAGCATAAGCTTTTCACACATGACACTTATCACAAATATTTCACAGTTATAATTTCAGTAGTTTAAGAAAGGACTGCCTGGCAAACACCGGAAAAGAGGTAAATATTAAGGACACAACTCACTATGTCAGGCAGAAAAGATGCAGGTTCTGGAGTGTGAACTCTAACGACAGAAGGAAACGACTGTGTAAATGCAACACGTTATTTGAAAGTGGATGAAGTACTGGTAAAGTGGTCGCACTACTGCTTCTAATGCTTTTGTAGGATTTTATCCAATATCTGGGAAGAATTGATGTCTAAGTGTTAGCAGTTCCCTGGAAAATTTTAAGTCAAGAATTTGCTTATAAAAAAAAAGTGGCAGCAAAACACCACAGATTGTTGTTTGTAATCTAATCAACCCCATCAAAGCCCTGAGTGTTCTCAATTGCCATCTGAAGCTTATCCCATAATTCTTCAAATGATTCATAGGGTGGCAGATCCAAGCGATTAAAGCTGAAAAACAGAGAGGAACTGGTTAAGACAGACACGGAAGAAGCCAGTATCCCCACAGCAAGCACAGTAAGGTGGTCATTGGTGAGGATCCACTGAAAGATGTTTAATCACTGGGGGGAAGGAGATACAGGATTGCATTCTAGGCATGGGCTCTCGCCATGACTGCGCGGTGAAGTCCTCCTGTCTCCACTTCCAAATGTCTGGATTCCTCTGTCATTTTAAACCCCAAAAGGAACATTCTAGCCCCTTTTGGGATCGCCCATCATTCATGCGATAGAGGCAATGTATGATCAACAGCTGAGGTGAGCCTCTCCTGAACTTCAAGCCCAGGCCTACCTGGTAAAGTGACAGCTGTTCTTGGGTTGGTGTTGTTGCCTCTTCCTCCTCCTCCTCCTCCTCCTCCCCCCCCCCCTCCACAGCTGCCACTAACATAGCACAGAGAGGGCTAGGCCTTCTGTACCAAGGGGAGATTTGCTCTCTGAGACCTTGTGCTCTCAAGGTCTAAGAAACTGCTTACCATGTATGGGCTCTTGGCAGCTTTTCAGGGGTACCCCACTGTTCAACTGTAAAAGACTGTGGTCCATTTGAGCCTATAAGGAAGAAGAGTTGCTTTGGTTTTATTTACTCTTTAGAGGAAACCCTAAGCATTTCACAACTCGCTTTTTCTACTGTAGAACGTAAACATACAGAGAACTAATTTAGTTTCCTTAAACTCCAAAGAAACGGAGGCGGTCCTGTGCTCGGGGGCTTTACTGTGCATCCGTGAGGACGCCTCTTCCACCAGATCGCTCTGCCTCTGGGGTGGTGGCCCAAGATGCGTCGGCCGCCTCCTAGCCCTGCGTTTCTGTCCACCACCTCCTTCTCAGGAGCACAGAGAAAATGAGCGTTTTCTGTCTTGCTTGTGTTCCGCTGAAAACAGCTTTAATTTCTCTGATTATAAAATCTTACTGCAAAACATTAAAGCAATTGAGAAAAATATAATGATAGAAAAATCACCTCAGATTTCACTATTAAATCTGAGGAAACACCCCATCATGAATCTTTTGTGTGTGTGCATCTACATAGAATTTTCTATGTACATGGGATCGCGTCGTAACTGCTGTACTTTTCTTTTATTATGGACGTTTCTAGAAACTCTGTTTTCCTTTGGTGTTTTCATTCAGCTCTTTCTCCTCCAATTCTTAAATCCTCCAACCACCCAGGTAAGCAACGCTGACAACCCAAGGTGTAACCTCCCATAATTTTCTCCATGTCTTGTTTTCTCCATGTCTTGTTTTCTCATTACTTTTCACACATCACCCATAACAATTATGTTCACAGTTAAAACTTCAGTACTTCTGTCGTTATTTGTTTTCTGTCGCCTGAAGTCTTATCTATTTCCCTGCCTCCTGATTCACTCACCTAAACAATCCATTGGGAAAACTCCTACTAAGTCAATCGGTATAAACATGTTTTTTATTGGCTAGATAATATTGCATTGTAACATTAATGTTTTGAAGCAGTTTTTTCTTTTGTAAGTACAAAAGAATTTGAATTTATATTGTAACACTAATAACTCTGGCTCTGTGTGTGGGATATTGTTGCCAAGTCTCACAGTTTGTGAAATCAGTGGGTGGCTGTGGGCCTGGATGCATGGAAGAGGGAAGCAGAGGTAGAGATGAAAAGGGATGTTTGCCGTGAGTTTCTCTAAGGAATGGCCGAAGCCTAGGAGAAGAGGCAGGAAGAGGGAGTCAGGTGAAACCACCAGAAAGACAAATACTAAGAAATCCAACGAGGCAGAAGGAATGAGCGTGCTGGCTAGCGGCAAAGCTCCTGTTCTCCTTCCTCTCCCTGTGAGTGTTTATTCTAGCAAAGCAGCAGCTGCTTGACAGGTTCTGCACACAAATATAAATGACGCTTAACGAGGAGACCAGTTTGCCAAGGAGGAGACAGAGGGGGCTGGCAATTCCACCAGGTAGCAACAGCTTTCTCTATGCCTGACAAAGTCACTTAGGAACTGTCTCGGCCGCAGTCCCTGACTTCTACTTCCCAGAACAATTCTATTCTTTTTTGTGGCCCTGAGTTGGGCTCCGCTCCTAGCCATAGTTTCCCTGAATGATTTGTTCTTCTTGGCATCTTTAAAAGCAAGTAGATATCACTCCAATAAACAATATGCTAACAGATACAAGATAACCTGTTGTGCCCTATTGTCAAAAACAGTACTCTTTTTTTCTTATAAAACACACCTCTAGCGTTATGAGGTAAATAGGCCAGAAAATAGTTAGATAGGATATGTAGAATTTCACTTTATAGAAAACTTAATTAATAGTAACTATTCTGGATAGCAAGAGATATACGCACTCTTATCCCCAGCCCTGCCATTCCCCACAAGACTGAGAAGTAGTAGCCTAATGGGATTCTCCACCCCCTCTTCCCGCCACGTCCACAGGCACAGGGACTCCATGATCAAATACATCTTCATTTCTGTCCCCCCATAGCAAAGGTTCTTAAGTCCCAAAGAAATCTACTGAACTTTGTTTGGTCCAGTATTTCCCCATATGTATCCTACCATGATACCTTCTGTTGTTTTCTGTACATTTAGTAACATGCTGTGGAACTTCGCATGCTGCCCTAGACTCCCACACTACAGGCAATGTTTTTTCCCTAATGGAATGAGAAATTTAAAATTCAAGAATGGAAAGTAACTCAAGTCATTTCATGTTTCTAGTTTTCTTCTTTGCTATCTGATTAGAAGGTGTAAGTACATTTTGGCCTACTTCAGTGTGTCTAATTATATCATTTTAAAAAGCTTCCTCTTTATTAAGGGAAATGTCTGTATAAATGATAGAGGCTTGAGGACTAATGGGCCACGAAAAAGACAACTGGCATTGCTCCATTTTTAAATGGTGTGGAAAATCCTTACCGTAGAGTTCAGCAAATCCATTCATAGGCACCCGAGATGTGCCAGTGACAAACTGAAGTAACCGAATTCTTTTTTCTGAATCCATCATTAAAACAGCCTGATTAAGATAAAAATAGCATTTAGGAATATCATTGGAAAAAAGGTAACAGAACTATCCTGAAAAACATGCTATCAGAATTTATTTAGAGCATTAATGATCACTTAGTAAATTCGCATGTTTCTTTTAAATTTGTGGTTTCTTTTAAATTTTGTTTATGGGTGGTTTACAAAGTCCTTGAAAACTTTATTTCCAAGGCCCCATGGTACTTTTTAGAATGAGATTATAGTCTAATAAAGTGATAAAAAATTATTCTCAGAAGTGAGTCAGGGTTTCTAAAAAATATATTTATTGATATTATTAGACACATTTCTTTCTTCTCTTTTTTTATTGTTGTTCAATTACATATTTCTCCATAAGACTGAAAATCACATTTAAAGGAACCATGTAGGAGTTCTAGAGAAAATACTGCAGGTTGTTACAGGTTCTCTTGAAGAGTCCCTACTTTACGAAGAAACTAAGTGCCTATGTTAGCTGTCACTGCCATTTTTACTCCACCCCGAGCATCTTACTTCCCTATCTCTAAGTACGGCTGGAGGCTGGGGCCACACCCAGAAGGTAGATGTATACAGCATTAAATCAAAGACAGTCTTTGCTGGGCTATGTTCTGCTTATCTATAAGGGAAGTTAACCGGCATAGTTATGTTATGTATGATTGAATCTATCAAAAGCAGTTTATGAAAATGGAAGCTTTCGATTACCTTCCAAAACCACTGGATTACTTGGTGGTTGATGCTGTAGCCATTTTTATACTTTGTGTGTTCTCTCCAGTCGTTCACGTCGACATCTCCCAGGCCACACATAAGTAGCTACATACATAATAAGAAATGTCACACTACAGACAAGAAAAATATAAAGTAAAAAAGTTCTGTTTTAAAATAAAAATAATATTCCTTACCTCTAGTTCATTCTCATCAAAAATTTTGATAAGATCTTGTGGTATTAGTTCAAAAAATCCCTAGAAGACAGAATGTATTTAAAAGCCTTGTTAGCAGGGTCAGCTCCTGGGTGCCATTGGAGAAATCCCACATCCACACAGATTCCTGCCTTTACGCATTCATGGGCTCTCAACTAAACGGAGATTTCAATATTGGCGAGAAAATAGATGTGACCCTAGTCTATTCTCTCACTGACTCCTCTACGTGGCAATTTTAAAGCTTCCCTGCACTCCTCAAGCCTCCTCCTCCTTTCTGTCGCCCCTTCTTTACAGAAGATAATTTCTAATATTTGAGAGAGAAAATAGAGGCCATTAGGCAGGATGGAATTCACTCAACCTTCCACAGCCCCATGTACAAAACCAACCAGCACCAGCATCATCGTGGCCTCCTTCCCGCTGCAGTGGAGAGGGGCACCACTCGCTGTGAGCTCCACCCCCTTCCCCCAGCTTCTCTCACTGAACCTCCTTCTCTTTACCAGCTCACTTTATGCATCTGAATTCGCCACACCTGCCTTAAAAACAGAACAAAGAGCAAACACTCCTTTCTCATTCTCTTCACAGCCAAGTTCTTGACAGTGTTATACATGACCAAATCTACCCGTTCTCCTCCTGTCTACCCCTCAGCCCGTTGCAGTCTGAGCTCTGTGCCATCGCTTCCCTGAAGCCATCCTGGAGAAAAGTTGAAAGCAACTTTGCCGCTAAATCTAATAAACACTTTCTAGCTCCATATCTTACCTGACTTTTCTGCAGTGTGGTGTTGAAAACACCTTTGTTTCTGAAACTCTGTCTGCTGTGGATGGTTTTATTCTTATGTCTCTGTCTGCCTTTGCTAATTTCCTTTGCAGTTTTCTTTTTCACTGTCCATCCTTTAAATGTTGGTGTTCCCAGATGTCCACATGTGGCCACCCACTTTTACCTTCCTGTTCCTTCGAATTTTCCATCTTCCCGGGTCCACAGCTCCACCACACATCCAGAGGCGATTGATTCCCCAATCCACACCATCACCCCAATCATCCATCCTTTAAATCACCCTATGCTGTGGATCTCCCCTCCTGAATACCACTCAAAAGCACACACGGCTTGCTTTGCAGCACTACTGTCTTTGTTCCTAATTCATTCTTCACCTGGATTACTGTAGGCTCTTTTCCAACTAGCCTTCTTGTCCCTCTAACCCACTACATGTCACTCCCCGAATGGTCTACAATGGACACTGAATCCTACTGTTTTATTGCTGACCAGCCTTAAAGGCTACCTTCCTTCCCCTCACTGGACTTCAGAGAAAACTAACAAACAGGCCCTTTGGAATCTGGGTTTTGGCCAGGTCTCCAGGCTTAGTTTTACCTTTTGCATCCTCTCTTCTGTCGGAATTGCTTATGTGTTCTCTAATTTGTGCACAATCTGTCTCATGCCCACCTTCACATGTGCTGCTGCATCTGCTTAGAGCTGCATTTCCCACTTGTCTGTGGCTGAACAATCCCTCTCCTCCCTGCCCTCCACTGCCTCTCCCTGCTCTGGCTTCTTCCACTCTTCTGTGCTGCCCTAGCATTGCAGGCTCATCTCGGTCCACTTCACATTTTAGAGTCTTTGCTCCCTGACAGCAGGACCTATGTCCTTTTGCCTGACACAGCACCAGACACACAGTCAGTGCTCAATATTGAAGAAATGAAAAAGTGTGTGATAAACATTTAACAGAAGATTTTAATTTAGCTTAAGAAATGAACACCCTGACAACAGCCTAAATGTCCATCAGTTGGGAGAAGTTCAAATAACTTGTGAATTTATATCATGAATAAAATGCAGCCACAAAACAAAGGTAGCTATATATCTTGGCATGGTAAGATGTCCAATAAATATTTATTTATTTATTTATTTGAGAGCAGGGTAAGGATGGAGAAAGAGAGGGACAGAAACATCGATGGGTTGCCTCTCACATGCCCCCAGACCTGGCCTGCAACCCAGGCATGTGCCCTAACAGGGAACTGAATCAGCAACCTTTTGATTGACAGTCCGGCGCTCAATCCACTGAGCCACACCAGCTAAGGCTCCAATAAATATTCGATGAGAGAAAAGAAAACAAGTCACAAACAACATGTATAGGGTGATCCCCTCTAGAAAAAGAAACAAATGGTCCCTTCCACTGCCCCTGCCTGTAGCACTCTTGTTTCTTTGCTCTAAGGTTACTCAGGGTAAAAGGAGTGGGCCTGGGAGAGGCGAGGGGCAGTGCTACAGGTGAGGGGGCTGTCGAGGTTTACTGCCTGGACCTCTTCAATGACTGAGTTTTAACAGTGAACATCTACTCATTCAATATTTTGTTAACATAAAAATATAATTAAATTGGGTTTAAAAAGTAAGTCACATACACATTTTCTCTGCTGTGATAAGCCCCAATATTGAAAACTTATGGACTGTACTAGGAAATTAGAGGAGAGCAAATAAAAGAAGACGAATACCTCTTTAAAAGCAGCCATTTGCTTCTGGATTCGATTCACAAATCGCCACTGTATTACAAGGCTAAAAGAAACAAAACATTCTGTCTTTTTCACAGGAATCAAAAAAAGAATTCAAGGTACATTTATTTTTGTTAGAAACAAAAAAATAAAGACTAGCTAAGCCCAAGGTAAAATATTTAATGTGAATGGTAACATGGCATCGTTAAAGGAAAAGGACAGTGAGGCTGTAACTGTTGGGGGAGAGAAAGAACAGACGAAGAATCTTCCGGGGAAGAAGTGAGAAATTATATCCAGTAAAGTATTTATTATAAATGGTAAAGTACTTACTAACACAATACTTACTAAATATATTCCTTTTTGTTCTTATTGGTGACAACTATTTCTGATCCACCAACTTTCAACTCATGCTGATGAGTCTAAAATGAAGCATGACACCTTGATATGTTATTTTAGTGAAAAAATAAAGTATACATATTATAGTTTTCCTAGGAACCTGGCGTTTTAAATTAAATCCATTCAAAAGCTAAGAAAACTTAAAATATTAGTTTTACTAAAATAAATATGGAATGAGTCAAATGTCAACAAAAGCAGAAATTCTTGCTGGGAGGCAGCTTTTGATACTGGAAAGTCAATTTAAAAATAGAGCACAGATATGTTCTGAGTATATACATTATTTAACATCTAAACTTGTTGTAACAGTTGTTTCATAATTCCTGTATCATTTTAATTAATCAAAGTTTACAAACCTGTCCAAAAAGTTCTTCATCGATGACAAACCTGAGGTCCAGCTCTGTTGGATCATTTTCAAGAATCCATCTTAGTGAATTGTAATATTCACTATCCTAGATGGGAAAAATTACATATTTAACATTTGCACACATATAAAAAGAAGACACCTGAACTTGCAAAGAAAGTATACTGAAGTCTGAATGAATAATTGGACCAAGATGAAAAGGTTGTTGGGCATCTTTCCCGAGTACACACACATATTATAAAAAGACGTGGATGACTAAGCAAGGGTGACGGTAAAAATACATACATCAGTAAAGTGGTACCTGCTTGAACGTTTAGAAATTCACCTCCGTGTGGCAGTGGAGGTACAAATTTTATTATTCGCTTAAAGCAGTTTTCAGAGAAACCGAACTTCCACGGATACCCAGGAATACCTAGCACCTTTCTCACACGGCCTATGAGACTGTGGGAAATGTTGAAGTGTCTGCGAGGATGCTGTTATTTACACCTGGCCCAAGTTAAGGAAATCCTCAAATACAGAGCCTCAATTAACCAGCTCCAGGACCTATGCAATTTTATGATTTGTGAAGAATTATACTATTCACACTGCTATTGTGTCACAGAAGGGGGATGAAAAATAAACTTGGTACCAAGGAGAGGTCTTGGAAGCCACGTGTACACTCAGTGTTTGAAGCTGCTCAGCATGGGCTACGGTCAAGGGTTTAATCTGCACGTTTCTGTGTCTTTGTTGTGGCCTAATCTCAAGGCCTTGCCATTGAACGGCTATTTTGAAAACACAGGCCATTTAGCATAAATGATTGCAATTCAAATATGGGTGTGAAAAATATAGTAAAAGGTCGTTGAGCACATTGAAGTATTTAGGGAGGAGTTTACTGGTATCTGCAACTTTCTTTGAACGGCATCAGAAAAATAAAGTAGATTGATGGCTGGAGGGGTGGACAGGTGAGTGGGTGTGTGATAATTAAGTATGCAGGCAAAACGCCAATTATGGCATTTGGGCTGTGGATACACACATGCCCACTGTAAACTTTATTTTATTTTATTATAAGCTGGAAACTTTTTAAAATAAGATGTTGGGAAAAATGTTCATTTGTATTTTGGGTAATGGGAAAAACATTATAATCTATTCATTTCTTCATCATTAAAAGCTAACTCTTTAAAATATTTAGCTGCCTATTAAATTATTCTCTCTCTCTCTATTATAAGTGAAAAAGACATACCACTGATTCCATATCATGAAGTGTTATTGGTTTGTGGAGCATCATCTTGTAAAATGGGCGGATGAAAAAACCTTGCAAAAAATAAATATTTAAAAAATAATTACAAGTGAAAGAAATCAGATAAATCACATTATTATTACACCATATAATTACATATATTATAATACAATAATTATAATTACACATAAGAACATTTTAAGCTGAATACTAACCATCCAACAATTTGCCATGATATACTGCCATTCCAGCTACCCGGCCAATAAACTTGAAGTAAGAGAGGTGATCTTCATTACACAATCCAGAATTTGGATTTATCTGTAGGGTATAATTGTCCCTGCAAAGACAGCCATGTTTAAATGCTCCTCTTCATATTTCAAATAAAAATGTTAAACTGACAAATAATTGTAAGTTATATCCCTCTTTTTAGAGTTGTCTACCTCTTTTAGAACGATATTAGACCACTGGATTTAATGGTTTTAAAAACAGTGATTTCTGTCAAAAGGTAGAAACAACCTGAATGTTCATTGAAAGATGAAGGGAGAAACAGACTGTGGTATGTACACACAATGGGATACTACTCAGCCTTCGAAAGGAAAGAAATTCTGACACCTTCTACCATATGGATGGGGCTTGAGGACATTATGCTAATGAAGTCCATCAGTCAGGAAGAGATAATACTATATGATTCCACTTACGTGAGGTACCTACAGCTGTCAAATTCATAGAGACAGAGAGTAAAATGCGGGCTGCCAGGGACTGGGGGAGTCAGTGTTTAATGGGTACAGAGTCTCAGTTTGGGGTGATGAAAAAGTTCTAGAAGTGGATGGAAGTGATGGCTGCACAACAGTGTGGAAGTACTTACATGTAATGCCACTGAACTGTACACTCACTTTAAAATGGTTGAAGTGGTAAATTTTATATTAAGTGTATTTTACCACAATTTAAAAAAGTTATTTTTGAGACATCAGTTATACTCTTCCTTCCGGCACATCGTAACATACATTTTCCTTGCATCATACAACTCTATTACTTTCAAAATAGTGATTCCTTTTTCTGTATACAGTCAATGTAAAGGTGCTTACGTAGCAGAATATTCAAACAACCCATAATAAGGGTTAAACATCTCCTTTGAGATCAGGAAGAACCATTCTCTGGCGACTCCTCCGTAATCTAATCCTTTTTCACCATCAAACTCAATCCACAGACGAGCCTTGAGGAAGTCTGCTCTCTTGACACCCATAATTCTCCTGTAAGAGTCCTCGAGAACAGTTGCTCGGCGAAGTTTCATTTCGAATTTGTTTGGAATGTCATTCTGAAGACCGAAAGAAGAAAGACTTCTGGTTTAAATCAATTCAACACGACGGCAATTTTCTCTCTCATGAAAGTGATGAAATTCATTGTATTCAGGGTATTCTACCCTGTGCCCAAGACCCTCTTTCAGGGAAAACATGACTAGAAACATTGCCTCTATTTCCTCTTCGTATGAAAGAATTCATGTATTTTCTCTAATCAAGTCATAACAGAGACTTGGATTTTTGTATCTGAAGAAGCTACTGATGGTGGTAAGAATGCTCAGGTGATGGCATCAGGATGGTCACTTAGTAAGTTATGTAATGTCTAATCACTGGAGCACACACCTGAAACAAATATAATATTGTGTGTCAACTGTAACTGAAAAAGAAAATGTGACTAAGAAAAAAACTTTTCCCAGAAATATTCAAGTTTAGCTGATGTCTTGGGCCAATTTTAGAAAGTGATATTACTCTAGGAATTTACCTACGTTGATGATTTCAAGTAAGTTTTCAAATCCAAAAGTTTATAGCAGTTCTCATTTCCTCTCATATGTCAACTGCTGATGGAAATGTCAGTTTAGTGCTCCTCGTTTGTAAGAGTTGCCTGTGCTTTCATTGTTTATTTTTTTCTCTATGAGATGTCCATTATTCTATACATAAAATAACTTAAAGCAGCTTTAACTTCATAATTTAAAAATTGCTCTCTCTTACTGTTGCTTTTTTAACTTTATAGCTTCCCTTTTAAGTGATATAGGTATATCCTCTTTTTCCCCCCTAATTTATAAATTTGATGTTGAACCCATTACTGTTATCCATTCTTGGGCAGAGTGTAAGGCTATGAATATCCATGAATGTGTTTTGACTAAATTCTATATCCATTATTATTTAATTCTATGGATTTTCAAACCCCATTATGACTTGATTATCTCATGCATTATTAAAAGTACTTTTATTCATTTAAAAAATAACAGTCCCTTCTTTATAGAGTTATTATAGAGATTACATGAATAATACATGTAACTTGCTAAGAAGAATGCCCACTATGTAGTGAGAGCGCCATGAATATTATTGCTTTCATTATCATTTTTGTGTTCTGTGACCCATGTGTAGAGGCTTTGTTCCGTATCTGCTGCTGTCTGCAAGGCATCAGCAATTAGGTATCATGGCATGTCTACAAGTGTTCAGAGTGACAAATGGAGAACTTAGTTCTTCTATTCCACCAGCATCTTTTCATTAAGACTGAACATATTTACCGGACAAATAAATCAACAAAGAGTTTTAAGAAGTAGAAAACAAATTCCCAGAGCAATTTTAATATAGTTATTACTAAAGATGAGTTTAAAAAGTTGCTAATATTTTAGGATTTTATTTGGACATAGAATATTTGTACTAAACAACTATTATATTTCACTTTTGTTAAATTTTGGATGGAAAAAATGTCTGCGGTAGCTGACCGCACCATCTTAAATCTGGGAAAGCAGGCATCTGGCTTACAATGCAAGAAAGTGTAACCCAATATAGCCACCTAGTGGTAGTATTCCTAAACTGCAGGGAAAGGTGGAAATTATGAGCAAACTGGAAAAGTATTTAAAAAAATGGTCATCACCAACAGAAATGAAATAGATGGGTAGATAATGAGTTCATTTCCAAACACTGAATTGAATCTCCTCAGATTCTATAAAGCCAAATTCCCACAAACCCCAATAGGAAAGTTTGCTTTTTAAAGGCAAACATTTAATATTATTTTTCTAAATTATAGGATATCTTGAAAAATAAAGACATAAAATAATTGTGGTCTCTAATTAGATATCAAAAAATAAGCATCCTTCCCCTATAAGAAACTATTTAAAGTTGTTACAAATATAGAACAAATTCTATATTACTTTTTTTATCCCCTCCACCCATTTTAAAAAGCATTTCCCATTACTTTTGGTGTATAGAACATTCACTCCTAAGAACTCATTATAAGTAACACTCACCTGCTTCTTCAGCTTTCTTCGGAAGAACTCATACTTTCTTTTATAATCCCTGGAGTAGGGCACTGCCTTGAGTTGAAAATTTAGGAAAAATAAAGAAGGTTTAGGTTGTTTTATTTTGAAAGAATTTCAAAAGTTCCCTTCTAGGTATTTTATGAACGTAAGTTAAAGGCACTGAAAAAGGATATTTGGAAAGAAAAGCTGAATTTAAAGAAACACCAATTTAAAACTTTAAAAATTGTAATTTCTCTGTTTAAGATAAAATTGTATTCAGCAATTCCTATGGCTGTAATTTTCATCATTCAATATTCTTGAAATGCAACATGCCAGAAACAGGAAATTTCTTCCAAGTAGAGAAATATTAGGAATGAAAAATTCCATTTCTAAAGAGACTTTCTAAGTGATTTCTCCATTAAGGGAACAATTTGAAAAATGTACTTTTCCCTTGAACTTTGAGGAGTTGCCTTTTTTATCCATTATTTTAAAAGACTAAACATGGAGACTAAAGAGTAATCTAAAAGAACTGTATCTTCAATTTTACTTATTTTCATACATTAAAAATTAAAATCTGAAAACCTAAAAATGGAAAAAGTTGCTATATAAAAGAAAATAATGATTTTTCTTCTCAAGCTGACTTGAGAGTCGAATAAACATCTCACATGGCAATATTTACAACTAAATATGAGTGTGTTACATATAAGTGTGATATAATATATGTATATCTTATATCTCATTTATACAATAACTTTAACTAAAAGTTCAAGATACCACCCTAGAGTGGACAAGGTGCTGTCCATGTCCTCCCCTGCCACACTGCATTCTCCTCTCTGACCTGCGGTGGCCCAACCACGCCCTGTTTCAGACAATGGCAAGTGTGAGCCTGAGCACAGCAGCCCATGCCTGTGCATTTTGACTGTCTGGCTCACTAGCCTCTCAAAGCTCTCGAGTGGGATAAGGACAATGACCTTATATGCTTTTTTCAAATAACTGAGACCTGGAGTGGGGGTGGTGACAGAGGAGAGAACTGAAAATGTGCTCTCCTTTCAATGCTTGTTAGGGTGATACCCTTGACCATTCACCCTTGAAGAGATAGGTTAGAGAACAATCCCACCAGAGCATACTAATACAAAGAGACTTACTGGTCCAGTTATTGCTACATTCTGCAACCGAGGATCTTCCCATTGTGTTCTTTTTATATCTGAAGAGAGAGAGAAAAAAATATGTTCTTCATTCTTATGCACAAAACTCAGTATTATGAATACAATGTAATGAAAAATCACGATGCACATACTATGATTTATGTAGAAGATTCTTCCATCTGTGTGAGTTCTTTCTTCCCATCCTGGCTATAATAAAGAATGTACATCAATTATTTGAGAAAAGGGTTTCAGATGTAGGGTTAGAAGAACAGCATTGGTGATATGCTTACTTTAATTTGCATATTTTATTCTTAGTAGAAGGCTTCAACACTTTAATATTACTTATTTAATATTTAATTACTTATTTAACATTACTTATAGTTGTTAAAGAACTACTGTATTCCAAACTACAAAACATCTGAGATAGCCAGATGACATTGGTAGCAGCTCTGTGAACTTACAGGTAAAGGCCCCAGGTCATTGGAAGGATCAAGTGATGTCTTTCCTCTCAGATGAGCTGGAATTTTCAGTCTTGGATCTTCCTTTTTTGGCATAGTAAATGAAGAAAACAATACACACACACAAGTTTTAAGATCATGAGAGTCAATCTGTTATTATATTTTCTAATATCAATGGATATTTAAACTATTCTTTTATTTCATTTGCTTAATCTGTAAAATAATCATTTCTCCATGTAAAATCTGTTGTTCTAAGGCCACAGCATTCGGTTCTCAGATTTCAGAGTAGGATCTGTGCTAACTCATCATCTCTTCCATGGAAATCATTCAGGGTACTCTGCCCCACTCCTTAGGGGCTGTGTTACTCTGAAAGAAAACTGGTGCAAGAGAGGGACAGTAAACCAGACCACATACTATTTCTGAGGCCCTGAACATGCTTTTCTGCACCTACCTGTTAAGGTACTGATTTATTAATATTTTTGAAAGATAGGATGATAAGCTCAAATAGGTTATTAAAATCAAGCACTGTTGAAAAATATAACAAAAGTCAATTTGTTTGGATTAACTTCTATATATCACTTTAATACAGGGTCTGGCAGAAGTAATGCCTGTCTGAGTATGGTTGGTAGGATAATAATATAGGTGTAATAATTTATAGGTTTTTAAAAAAACATATTTTATTTATTTATTTTTAGAGATAGGAGAAGGGAGGGAAAAAGAGAGGGAGAAAAACATCAATGTGTGGTTGCCTCTTGCATGCCCCCAGCTGGGGACCTGGCCCACAACACCAGCATGTGCCCTGACTGGGAATCGAACCGGTGACCCTTTGGTTCACAGGTGAGCACTCAATCCGCTGAGCCACACCAGCCAGGGCTAATTTATAGTTTTAATTTGGACATTTCACCTGAAATGTCATATGGTGTGCCCAAGTATGATATTGTTATGTTACATAATTCCATGCTTATGATTCGGTAATACAAGATTTTGTAATAAAGAAAAAGGAAGATTATTTGTGCTGGCGCCTGTATTTTATTAAATTACTTTGGGGTTTTTTAGGCACACTGGTCTTTTAAATAAATTGATCATATCTATTTATCTGCTGCTAATTTTCGGTAATTTTTCTATTAGTGGTGAACAAACAGCTGAACAACATTAAACCTTAAAATTAAAAACCTTATTTTACTTGGCCTCAGAAGATTTTTCTTTATATTAAATGAGGTATGATTTAAAAGTACTTTGGAACTATACAGCCTCAATAAAGGTAAAGGATAATTACTAAATATCTTCCTAAGCATTATGCCTAGTGAGTTAAAAACTGGATATAGGAAATGATGTATCTATATGACAACCACCCAAAATATTTAAAAAGCCATAAACATATCTTGAATAGAAATAATACTATTACAAATTCAACAGATCTTTACATGAATACTAGAAAATATAGGTTGTACTAATGTATACTTAATGATGACCAAGAACTATACGTTAAGAGGTTATTACTGCTGTTATTTTCAATGCAAACTGGACAGCATGAAAATTACCCAGGTGGTGGTTTTGGTGTTATGGTCAATAAAGAAAGGCCTCCCATTTGGTGCGTGCCGGAGTTCCCAGCCTTTCGGAAGAAATCCTTGCTCCATTTCAGAGAGCTGAGTCACCTGCGGTGGGGAAGCACTTGAGGGGGCCTGTGGTTGCAGGCTTGCAGAAATGCTCGGGCTCGAGGGCAGCTGACTGGTCTCCACTGCGGCCTAGCACATTAATTAAATCATGTTGTAATGTTTTATAGAGAGCGTACAAATAGCTGTGGTTAAAAAGGTAACAACCTGCAGACAAAATACACACTTATAAATAAGTCTAAACACTGGAGGCTCCTTTTTTAAATAAAGCATTTTGTCAAACTTGGTTTTTAAAATAGTTTATCATTTCTCAGCTAATTCTTGAGCAGAAAGATGCTAGTTAACAATGATGCTGGTGGTGCATGTGACGGAGAAGGCTAGGTCAGGGGGCCTGTGCCCCAGCTGCCAGAGGAGCCCCACTGCCAGTTAGAGGAGGTTGTCTTTGCTCATCCAAAACACTCACAGAGTGGGGAATTCTCCATACACAGAAGTGGGTTCAAAGGCTGGGTAGACAAAATGAATGGCAAATATCCACCATAGAAATGGATAATTGAAATGTAATATAGTCATCTGATTAAATATTAGGCAATAATTAAAAGGAGTATCATGGATCTATATATAACAACAACATGGATAGGATTTTATAAACAATGTTGAGCAAAAAAAAAGATTTAGAATTATACAGGACATCTTTGTAAAATTTCAAACGCAGAGACATAAACAATATTTTGCATTGCTTAGCTCTCTTTGAAAGTATATAAAATAAGTTAGAAGAATACCCGACAAATTCAAGAAACTGGTGCCCTCTGGGGAGTAGGACCAAGTGTTTGGTTAAAGTGTTTTATCTGTAAAATTTTATTTTTAAAAATAAAATGTCTAGAAATGAACATGGTAATTTGTTGATGGTGATAAATTCTGGGTATAAAGAAAATGGGTATTTGCTACATTATTTTCTGTACTTTTCAATGTTAAAACATCTCTCAATAAGAGAAATGCTAAGATAAAATGAGTATTTTCCTGAACATTTACAAGGAAATGTTACAAACACACTCATTATTGTCAAGGACAGAACATCATCAGCACAAACTTAAGAGAAACAAATCACTAAGATTATCTTTCAGATACATAATGGTCTCGATCCGCTCAAATTACTAAATTACCCAATGAACTAGACCATTTACTTTATTTTCTTATTCCCAGTTGGACTTGTTTTACGTAATACTACGTGGTAATTCATGCATAAAAGACATCCACAAGAAACAGCACTTAGCACCAACATCAGAAAAGAATTAGAAGGTGCTAGAAGCATCCAGTATATACCACAGTGATGTGAGAGCTTCCATAGAAATAGGATATTTTCAATTAGGTGAGGGAACAAGTTAATGGATAGATTGTGGGTACCTGTACAGTGGGCTTTGTCCACGTGGTGGTTCTGGAATTGTGATCTACGTAATACAGTCTTCCTCTTTCATCTTGTTTTTCTTCCCAACCTGGTGGTAGGCCAGATGAAGTAGGCAAAAGCTAAGGTGAAGAATAATGGGAGAATTAAATATGACTAAGAAAAATCTTTGTAAAAGGACCACATTTCTTTGTTACTGCTACCTCACTTTCAAATGAAACATCTTTCAAATCGCACTTTGAAATGCACAAAATAAAGTGTATAACAGTTCACTCAGACAAAACAGTAGGCAACAATGAGGGTGGTGATGCTGAGAGAACACGACAGTAGAAAATCGGGTCCAAGATGGAAGCTGCATTCACCTCCTCTCATGACCACATCAGAACTGCAACTCAATTATTGAACAATCAACCTCAATAACCTATCAATAATCACTTTTAATTTAAACTGATTAAATTCTCTGATAAAAAGATATAGTGTATCTGAATAACTAAGAAAATATGATCCACATATGAGGCCTGTCTGGAAAAAGTTCAGCCACTGTCAATATAACAAGAACGGTTTGCACAACATTGATGTAACCTGGCAGCCAAGGAGAGTGGACTGAAATGCACACATGTGAAAAATGATGACTTCATTGTACTAGTCAGTGGGGGTGACAGATGCCATTGACTGAGCATGTATACTGTGTGGCCATCACATTCAAAATGACTGAGCAAGTAGAACAACAAATCTGCACCAGATTTTGCATTAAACTTGAACATTCCTCCATGGAATCTACTCAGATGATTCAGAAGGCTGAGCTATGGACAATTGGAGATTGCTCATGTATCATGCGTTGTGCAGAATTTTTTGGAGAAACATCAAATCACACAGGTGACTCACACAGGTGTCCCCCTATAGCCCAGATTTGGTACCCTGCAACTTCTGGCTTTTCTAAAAATTAAAACCACCTTTTAAAGGGAAGAGATTTCAGACTGTAAATGGGATTCAGGAAAATATGACGGGGCAGCTGATGGAGACTGGGAGAACTGTGAGTTCCCTAGGTGCCTACTTTGAAGGGGACTGAGGCATCATTGTCCTATGTACAATGTTTCTTAGATCTTTTTCAATAAATGTCTCTATTTTCATATTATGTGGCTGGATATTTTGTGGACAGACCTTATATATGCTGTATACAAGAGATTCACTTTAGATAGAAAGACACACACAGACTGAAAATAGAGGCATGTAAAAAGATATTTCATGCAAATGGAGACAAAAAGAGTTAGGGTAGCAATATTTATATCACACAAAATAGACTTAAAACAAAGGCTATAATAAAAGACAAAAAGGACATTATATAATGATAAAGGGATCAATAACACAAGAGAACATAACCCTTGTAAACATGCAGCCAACATAGGAGTACCTAAACATATAAAGCAAATACTGATGGACATAAAGAGAGAAATGGACAGTAAAACATAGTAGAAGACTTTCACACCCCACTGACATTAATGGACAGATCTTCCATACAGAAAACCAAAAACAACACATTGGCCATAAATAATACAGTAGACCAGATGGATTTAATTGATATCTTCAGAGCCTCTTACCCCAAAAAGCAGAATACACATTCTATTCAAGGGCACATGGAACATTTTCTAGTATAGATCACATGTTATGACACAAAACAAATCTCAGTAGATTTAAGAAGATTGAAATCATGTAAAGCAACTTCTCTGACCATAATGGTATGAAACTAGAAATCAATCACAAGAAAAAAATTGAAAAACACATGAAAACAAGGAGGCCAAATAAGATGTTACTAAACAATGAACTGGTTAACAATGAGATCAAAGAAGAAATCAAAAGAGTCCTTGAAACAAATTAATGAGAATAAAACCCAAAACCTATGGGACACAGTGAAAACAGTCCTATGAGGGAAATTCATAGTATTACAGGCCTACCTAAGAAACAAGAAAAATCTCAAATAAATAATCTCACTTTACACTTAAAGGAACTAGAAAAAGAATAACAAAATCCAAAGTGAGTAGAAGAAAGAAAATAATAAATATCATGCAAAAATAAACAAAATAGAATGTAAAAGGCAATATAAAATATCAATGAAACCAAGAGCTGGTTCTTTGAAAAGATAAACAAGATTGACAAACCTTAAACCAGACTCATCAAGAAAGAGAGAGAGAGGACAAAATAGATAAAAATCAGAAATGAAAGAGAAGTAACAACTGACACCAAAGAAATACAAAGAAGTGTAAGAAAATATTAGGAACAACTATATGCCAACAAATTGGGTAATCTGAATGAAATGGAGAAATTCCTAGAAACAACAATCTTTCAACACTAAATCAGGAAGACTCAGAAAATCTGAATAGATTGATCACAACCAATGAAACTGAAGCACTAACCAATAAACTCCCAACAAACAAAAGCCCTGGATCAGATGGCTTCACAGGTGAATTTTACCGAACTTTCAAAGAAGAACTAACACCTATCCTTCTCAAAGTGTTCCAAAAAAATTCAATAGAAGGGAAGACTCCCAAGCTCATTTTATAAGTCCAGCATTACCCTAATTCTAAAACCAGATAAAGAACTACAAAGAAAGAAAATTATAAACTAATATCCCTGATTAACATAGATGCTAAAATCCTCAATAAAACATTAGCAAACTGGATCCAGCAATACATTAAAAAGATCAAACACCTTCATCAAGTGGGATTTATTCCAGGGATACAAGGCTGGTACAATATTCCGCAAATCAATAAATGTGATACACCACATAAACAAAATGAAGGATAAAACCATGTGGTTATATCAATAGATGCATAAAAAGCATTCAATGAAATTCAGCACCCATTTATGATAAAAACTCTCAGCAAAGTGGAAATAGAGGGAATATACCTCAATGTAATAAAGGCCATATATTACAAACCAATAGTCAACATTATACTCAGTGGGCAAAAACTACAAGTGTTCCTCTTAAGTTCGTGAACAAGATGGATATCTACTTTCATCACTCTTATTCAACATACTACTGGAAGTCCTAGCCATTGTAATCAGACAAGAAGAAATAAAAGGTATCCAAATTGGAAAGAAATAAAACTGTCACTATTTGCAGATGATATGATATTGTATGCAGAAAACCTGATTGATCCCACCAAAAAACTATCAGAACTGCTAAATGAATTCAGTAATGTAGCAGGACACAAAATAAATACCTGAAACTGGTTGCATTTTTATATATCAATAATGAGTAATCAGAAAGGGAAACTAAGCAATAATCCAGAGTTCTGGCCAAGATGAAGGCATAGGTAGAAATACTTCACTTCCTTGCACAATCAAAAGAAGGATAACAACCAATTTAAAAAATAAACAACCAGAACTGCTAGAAAATCAAACTGCACGGAACTCCAACAACCAAGGAGTTATAGAAACATTCATTCAGACTGGTAGGAGGGGTGGAGATGGGAAGCTGCAGGGAGAGAAACCACGGCAAGGTGGTGGACTGAGCTGGCCAGGCGGGGCTGGCAGACCAGAAAACTAATGACTCAAAACCTCTAGCTGTAAAACACAGTGGGGGTTGCAAAGGCAGGAGAAATTCTCAGTCTCACAGGAGAGTTGGTTGGAAAGTGGGGCTAGTGTGGAGCATGCAAGCGGCCTTGTTCCCTCTCTGACCCCTTCCCCCAGACAGTGCCACAATTCAGCAAAGAGGGTTGTCCCGCCTGAGTGAATACCTAAGGCTCCGCCCCTTACAATATAACAGGTGCTCTGAGAAAAAGAAATATAGCCCAAATGAAAGAACAGATCAAACTCCAGAAAAAGAGCCAAGTAACCAAGAAATAGGCAACCTATCTGATGCAGAGTTCAAAACACTGGTAATTGGGATGCTCACAGAATTGATTGAGCTCGATCACAAAATGAAGAAAGAAATGAACGCTATACAAAGTGAAAGAAAGGAAAATATACAGGGAAACAACAGTGAAGGAAAGGAAACCAGGGCTCAAATCAAAGATCTGGAACAAAAGGACAAAATCAACATCCAATCAGAACAGAACAAAGAAACAAGAATTTAAAAAACTGAGGAGAGGCTTAGAAGCCTCTGGGACAACTTTAAGTGATCCAATATCTGAATCATAGGGGTGCCAGCAGGAGAAGAGGAAGAGCAAGAAATGAACAAATAATGAAGGAAAACGTCCCCAATCTGCTGAAGAATATAGACTTCCAGATAGTCCAGGAAGCCCAGAGAATCCCAAAGAAATTGGATGAAAGGAGGAACACACCAAGACACATCATTATTAAGTTACCTGAGATTAAAGATAAAGAGAGAATCTTAAATGCAGCAAGAGAAAAGGAGACAGTTACCTACAAAGGAGTTCCCATAAGGCTATCAGCTGATTTCTCAAAAGAAACCTTACAGGCAAGAAGGGACTGGAAAAAAGTTCATGAAAGGCAAGGACCTACCTCCAAGATTACTCTATTCAGCAAAGCTATCACTTAGAATGGAAGGACAGATAAAGTGCTTCCCAGATAAGGTAAAGTTAAAGTAGTTCACCAATCCCTTATTATATGCAACATTAAAGGGACTTATCTAAGAAATAGAAGAAGATCAAAAACTATGGACAGTAAAATGACAACAAACTTGTAACTATCAACAACTGAAGCTAAAAACCAAAAACTAAGCAAATGAGAACAGGAACAGAATCACAGAAATGGAGATCACATAGAGGGTTATCAGTGTGGAGGGGGAGGAGGAGAATGGGAGGAAGGCACAGGGAATAAGAAGCAAAATTGGTAGGCATGAAATAGACAGGGGGAGGTTAAGAATAGTATAGGAAATAGAGAAGCCAAAGAACTTATATGTATAACCCATGGACATGAACCATGGCATGGAGGAATGCTGGGGGGGTGGTGCAGGCTAGAGGGTGGATAAAGGGGAGAAAAAAACCGAGACAACTGTAATAGCATAATCAATAAAGTATACTTTAAAAAAAGCAACAATCCCATTTACTGTAGCATCAAAAAATAAAATAAAATACCTAGGAATAAATTTAATCAAGGATGTTAAAGACCTGCTCTTAGAAAATTATGAGACACTGAAGAAACTGAAAAAGATACATATAAGGAGAAGCATATATCATGTTCATAGATAGGAAGAATTAACATCTTTAAAATTTGCATACTACCCAAAGCAAAGCAATCTACAGATTTACCACAATTCCTATGAAAATACCATTGGCAGGCATATCTCATATAACTAGAACAAATATTCAAAAAACTTATATGGTACTACAAAAGATTCCAAACAGTCTCAGCGGTCTTGAAAAAGAAGAACAAAGCTGGAGATATCATGTTACCTAATATCAAACTATACTATAAGACCATAGTAATCAAAACAGCATGGTACTGGCCTAAAAACAGGCATATAGATCAATGCAATAGAATAGAAAACTCAGAAATAAACCACGTCTTTATGGACAATCAATATTTGACAAAGGAAGCAAGAACATACAACAGGGTAAAGACAGTCTATTCAATAAATGATGCTGGGAAAATTGGACAGATACATGCAAAAATGAAGCTAGATCACCCCCTTACAGCATACACAAGAATAAATTCAAAACAGATTAAAGACTTAAATATCTCAAAACCATAAATTTCCTAGAAGAAAACAAAGGCAGCCCTGACTGGTGTGACTTAGTAGGTCGGGCATCATCCCACAAAGCGAAAGGTCACTAGTTCAACTCCTGGTCAGCACACATGCCTGGGTTGGGGGGTCAGGGCACGTACAAGAAGCAACAGGTTGATGTTTCTCTCTCATATTGATGTGTCCCTCCCTCTCTGTCTCTCTTCCTTCCCCTCTCTCTAAAAATAAATAAAACCTTAAAAAGAAAAGAAAGCATAGGCTGTAAAAAGCTCTAACATTTCTCATAGGAATATTTTTTTCTGATATATCTCCTTGGGCAACGGAAACCAAAGAAAAAATAAACAAATGGAGATACAAGAAACTAAAAAGTTTTTGAACAGCAAAGAAACCATCAACAAAATGAAAAGGCAACCTACTGAATGGGAGACGATATTGACCGATGATACATCTTACAAAAGGTTATTATCCAAAATGTATACAGAAGTCATACAACTCAAAATCTCCCCCCAAAAAACAATACAATGAAAAATTAGTCAGAGGACCTGAATAGACACTTCTCCAAAGAGGTCACACAGATGACCAATAGACATATGAAAGGTCACTTATCATCAGAGAAATGCAAATTAAAACCAAAATAAGATATCACCTCACATCTGCCAGAATGGCTGTCATCAATAAATCAGTGAACAAGTATTGGTGAGGATGTGGAGAAAAGAAAACCCTGTTGGTGGGAATACAAATTGCTGTAGCCATTCTCGAAAACAGTATGGAGTTTCCTCAAAAAAGTTAAAAATAAAACTACCACATGGCCCACCAACTCCACTTCTGGGTATATATCCAAAGAAACCCAAAACGTTAATTCAAAAAGAAACCCCTATGTTCACTGCAGTATATTTAGAAGAGCTAAGATATGGAAGTAACCCAAGTACCACCAATAGACAAGTGGATAAAGCAGAGTGGTACATATATACAATGAAATATTACTGGGCCTTAAAAAAGAATGAAATCTTACCATTTACAACAGCATGGATAACCTAGAGGGTATTATGCTAAGTGAAATAAGCTAGATAGGGAAAGACAAATTCCATATGATTTCACTTATATGCAGAATCTAGAGAACAAAATAAATGAACAAATAAAACATAAACAGGCTTATAGACACACAAAACAAACTGACAGCTGCCAGAGGGGAGGGAATTTATGGGACTGAGTAAAAAATGTGAAGGGGTTAAGAAGTACAAACTGGTAGCTATAAAATAGTCATGTGGTGTAATATTGTCATAAATAAGTATAGTGCCAGGTCAGTACTTGAAATATTGGGGGGATCACTTTGTAAATTATATGACTATCTAACCACTATGCTTAATACCTGAATGTAGTACAAAATGATATTGAAGGTAAACTGTAATTGAAAAATAAAATTTTAAAAACTTAATTGGAATGGCTGTATTAACATTAAATTAGATTTCTGAGGAAAGAATATTACCAAAGATATGGAAGGCCCTTTTATAATGATGAAGGGTCAAGTCATTGGAAAGACACGGCAATCCTAAGGGCTTATATACCTAAGAACAGAGTTTCAAAATACATAAGAAAAAAACTGATACAATTGCTAGGAGAAATATAAAAATCCATATGCACAGAAAAAACTTTCAAAATCCTTTTATTGTGATTGGTAGAACAAGTGAACAGAAAATCAGTGAGCATATAGAAAAGTTGAAAACATAAGTTATCCACCTGACCGACCTACCCAACTGAATCATGAAACAGGTTAATATATTTAAAAGGATGTAAGTCATACAAAGTATGTTCTGTGCTAAAATGGAGTTAAATTGGGAATAAATAACAGAGTGATGTCTAAACGATCTTTTGAAATAGCTGAAAACCAAATACCACACACTAAATAGTCCATGTGTCAAAGAAATTAAGAGGGAAATTAGAAAGTATTTTGAATTGAATGAAAATAAAAAGACATTAGAATTCATGAGATGCCACTAAAGCAGTACTTAAGGGGAAATTTATAACACTAAATGCCTATAAAAAAAAGAACAGTCTCACATCAATGACTTCAGCTTTTGCTTTACTAAATGAGAAAGGGGAAAGCAAATTAAATTCAGATAAGCATAATAAAGAAAATAACATAAGAGTAAAAAACAATAAAACAGAAAAATAACAGAGAGACAAATGAAACCAATCTGTTTTTTTTTTCCAATCAATAAAATAATTTATGTCTGGCCAGAATGATCAGGAGAAAATGACAAGACAAAACAATGACAAATATAAGGAATGAAGCAAGTGACTTTACCAGAATTGCTACAGATGCCAAAATCCAACAAAGAAATCAAATGAAACAAACACTAAAGACTAATAAGGTTAGTAGGATTATAGAGATGTTTCTAAACACAATTTTAGCTAATAAAATCCATTTTCCTCAAAAAATATATGACGGTAATAACAACATACTATGTGCTTCAACATAAATCGTATCATTAACCTCCACACAACTCTTATTGAGATAATTTATATTATTGATCAAATTGAAGTAATTTCTTGCTACTATAGAGCTGAGAATTGAACTGAGGTAGTTTTAACTACAGAATTACCACCTATACGTGCCAAGCCAAAGTTACCCCAGCCTTCCTTCTGTAAGAGCTGGGGAGGTGCAGTTTATTATTGTTTATTACTAATGAGCAAAGAGGTCTGGTTATTTCCAGGTTTACTTAAAATAGTCCAGGTCTGGCCTTCTTTTGTCTTTAGGACCAGATTAGACTCTTCAAGGCTCGGCCTACTCCCCTAATGTGTCTCACACATAAAAACTATCACCACTAGTCTGTTCACTAGCTATACACGGTTCCCTAGACACATTGCTGACAGTTATGATGAGGTGTTAGTCTACAAGAAAAAATGGAACTCAAAGTTTCTCAGCTTTATGAAGGTCCAACAGCTGGTGAGTAGATAAATGAAATGTCGTAGATATTCTCTACACAATGAAATATCAAGAATTACTGAGATATGCAACAACATGGATAAATCTCAAAAACATCATATTAAGTGAAAGAGGTCACACATGTAAGACTACATACTGTATGATTCCGCTTGTATGAAATTTCTAGAAAAAGCAAAACTGTAGCAACGAAAAGCAGATGAAGGGTTACCTGAGGCTGAAAGTAGGTGTTGTAAGTGAAGAAACTATTTTGGAGCAATGGAAGGGTTCTTCACCTTTATTGTGGTGATGTTTGCACAACTGTATACATTTTCTAAAACTCATTTATTTCTACTTAAAAATGGGTAGATTTTATGGTGTGTAAATTATACCTCAAGAAAACTACTAAAAAGAAAACACCTTAATCAATGTATGGAGACAAAAAAGGCAGGGAAATAGCTTTTCCAGTGCATAAAACAAATCATCTCTGGATTCCACTGCTCATCTGGCACACTTAAAATTGTTTCTTGGATGAATGCCTGTCAGTCAGTCAGACATTCAACATTTTCATTGTCTGGAGGACTTAACAAAGGACAGTGGGGAAAATATGAAGCTCTGCTTAAGCAGGCTCTAGTCTAATGCAGGAGGCCAGACAAGTGGCAACACGTGAGAGTAGGGCTGGTGAGGGTGGCCTTTTGGTGGCATCTGCCTCTTGTTCATGGTCACTACTGACAGGGTCAATTACACAGGCGGGTGCTGCCCTCCTTCCTCAGCACAGGGTCTGTGTCTCTCTCGGTACAGGGGCACCTTTGCGGATGAATGAGTCACTGTTGGGCTGAGGAATTTTGAGCTTCTGCATTCCTTTGCTGGAACTTCCATAAAAGTGAAAACAATCCCATTTTTCAAAATCAATATATAGACTGCCATTGAAAATCACACGTTTGATGGAAAAAAAAGTGAGGAGGCCTTTCCAAGTAGGGAAATGGAATGTGCACAGACCTGGACGAGGGAGAGAATTTAGAACATGGGAACAGGCTGTCTGGAAGAATGAGCACAGACAGGAATGCCGGCAGCAGGAGGCATCTGTGGGTGAATAAAGAGCAGGGTCGGCTGAAGGGGCTGGGAGCCTGGGAATTTTCATGCGGTTTTAAAAAAACAAGTGGGGCCCAGGGCCAGGCCCTGGCAGGGTGCTTCAGTTGGTTGGAGCGTCATCCGGCACACCAAAACGCTGCAGGTTCAATTCCTGGTCAGGGCACATACCTAGGTTGCATGTTTGGTCCCTGGTGTGGGTGCATATGAGAGGCAACCGGTTGATGTTTCTCTCCTTATCTCACCTGCACCGCCACCCCCCCCCCCCCAAATCAATAAGCATGTCCTCCAGTGAGGATAATAAATAAATAAAAATAAAAATTAAATTAAAGTAAAAAATGTAGGGCTTAGTAAGGGACAGATAAACTCAAAGTAATGAGAGTTGAATCAGGAGGAGGATGGAGGCTGGGAGACCAAGAGTCAGCAGTCCGGACATGAAGTTAAGGTTGTACTTGGCCGTGAAAAAGAAGAAAGTTTTACTCTTTGCAACAGTATGAATGGACCTGGAGAACATTATGCTAAGTGAAATAAGCCAGTCAGAGAAAGACAGATACAATATGATTTCACTCACAAGTGGAATCTAATGAACAAATTGCACGAACAAGCAAAAGAGCCAGACTCATAGAGAACAGATGACAGCTAAGGGGGCAGGGTAGGGGATGAAGGGATTGAGCAAAAAGGACTCACTGACATGGATAACACTGTGGTGATTGTGGTGGGGAGGGTAATATAAGGGTAATATAAATGGTAATGAAAAAAATACAAAAAAATAATTATGCAAAAAAAAAAAAAGGTTGATCTTGGCCAACTGGTGGATGTGAGAATGAAAAGGAAGGGGGGTGGTACTAATAAACTCCAAACTCGCCAATGAGCTTGCTGATACCAGTGCACACACTACTGAGTGACTGAACCCTGTGTGACATTTCATGTGTGGGACAGAAATGACTACTATATGCCACAGGCTGTCCATAGAGCCACAGCTGCTAGACACCATAATCCCGAACTGCATGCTCCCTGCAGCAGACAGACTCCAGCCAGGACAGCCCTTCAACTGAGAGGCCCGGATATCGCCCACAGTTGCCAGCACTCAGATATGGACTTTCTTACTATGGGGGAGACGGTTCAACTGGTTTTGTTTTTAAAGGAACCACCTACTCAATTTCCCCTCCCTTACACCTCATACCCCAGAGCCCAGATCCTGTGCTGGATTACTACTCTGCTAGGCAGTCAAAGGTCATACTCAGTGTTAAAAAAAAGAAAAAGAAGTTGCTGAGTTTTATATTTTTACTGATGATTGAAAGGAGAGGATAAAACTCACCACAGGAAATGTAGGCTGTTCCTCAAAAGTATAGGCTTGTAAACTGCCTCTTCTGCTGGAATGATTCTTATTTTTTTTAAAAAAAAAGAATGATAATAGTGTTAGGTCTTGGATTTGTCTCTGAGTGGCAGATAACACAGTGGGGGGTGGGTATGAGGGAGCAAGAGAAAGAGTGCTGGCCAGGAAGCTAGGAAGCAACTGTGGAGACTAAATAAAAGCACTCAGTGCTCTCAACACCAGCACATGCTGATGCTTCCCAGCTTCCAGTTCACACTTCTGCCCCCACTCTAGACCGCCTCCTGGGTACTTTCTCTTGAATCTTTAACAGATACCCCCTTGTTGTGCCCCAAACTGGATTCCGTTTGTCCCTGTTCACACCCACTCAAATCTTGTCCAGCTTGTCCAAGTCAGATGTCAGTCAGACACTGACCTTCTTTGTCCCTTCCAGCCAGGTCAGTCACCAGATCCCATTCATTCTATTTCTTTACTAGCTCTCGAATATATTCTCTCTCCACTTTAGTTCAAGTTTTCATCATGTGTCACCTGAATATTACTGCAGCAACATCCTAATAGATTTCCTGGCTCCAAGTCTAATTTCCTTAAATCTACTCTCATACTGCATGTTGGAGCCAGGGAATGTTCTATTGCATGAGCCAGTCACATCATTCAATGACTTCTTCATACCATCACTAGGGTGAAATCTGCAGCCCAGAACACAATGCTTAGTGAGCTTCCTGACCTGGCTCTTCCTGATGGCTCCCACATACCCCACCTCCTGACCTGACCTCTGAACGTTCCTAATTACTCCTTTCCCAGAAATCCTATGTACTCTCTTTCCTTGTGTTTTTATACACATGCTGTTGTCACTATCTAAAATATCTTAGTTTTGTTATTTAATGACATCAAAATGTACAATATACATATCAATTAACTCAGAATATCCACTGTAGTATTGTTTATAATAACAAAGGACTGCAAACAATCTAACATCCCTCAGTAGGAGATGGTGCAATGTCTTACAGTTTATTTACACTCTGAAATATGCCAGAGTTTGATGACTTTATTTTTGTTAGTGGTTTTAAAAGAAATAAGTCTATATTTACTGGAATGGTCCAATGGCTATATTATAGCAAGTGAAAAAAGTAAGTTACAAAAAAGTGTATATGAGATGATCTCAGGTTAAAAAATTATATAGAAATATATGTGTGCTTATGCATGTTTATAAGTATACAGAAAATATTCAGGACAGCCCTGGCTGGTGTGGCTCTGTGGATTGAATGCTGGCTTGTGAACTGAAAAGTCTCCAGTTTGATTCCCTGTCAGGGCACATGCGTGGGTTGCAGGTCAGGTCCCCAGTTGGGGGCATGTGAGAGGCAACCAACTGATGTTTCTCTCGCACATTGATGTTTCTCTCCCCCTCTTTCTCCCTCCCTTTCTCTCTCTTGGAAAATGAATAAATAAAATCTTTAAAAAAAAAAGAAAATGTTCAGGACAATATATGCCAAACCATTAACAGCAATTAAGGAAGCATGTGTTAGAGGTAAGCTGGAAGGTTTCATTTTTATTTTATACATCTCAATACTGTTTTAATTGTTAACCATGACCATACAACATTTTTAAAAGAATAGGTTATTTTTTCGAATAAGTAACACATGCACATGCTATGAAACTCAAAAGGTACCAAAGATATGTGTCCTGCTCGCCCTGTTCCTCCCTTCACAGCTGAGCAATGTTACCAGTTTCCTGGTTAGCCTTCATGAAATCTCATACACATATTTATTCTCTGCCATTTAAATAATTTACAAAAAATAAATAAGACATCAAACACACTGTTCTGTACCTTGCTGGTTTGCACTAACTAGTATCTTTTAGGGGTTGTTCCCTACAAAACACACATCAAAGCCACTTTGTTCTTTTCAACGGCTGCGTACAATTTCACTGTATGGATGCCATGTATTACTTTTTAAATAAAATAACAGGAGAAAAGGGAATAGGATCTTATATGATTTATCACTAATCAATCAATATAACTTATTCCTGGCTGGCATGGCTCAGTTGGTTGGAGCATCATCCTGTAAACTGAAAGGATGAAGGTTTGATTCCCAGTCAGGACATGCCTAGGTTGTGAGTTTGGTTCCCAGTTGGAGCATGTACGAGGGGCAACTAATCCATGTTTCTCTCTCACACCAATGTTTCTCTCCTTCATTCTCTCCCTTCCTTCCCCTCTCTGTAAAATCAATAAGCATATCCTCAAATGAGGATTTAAAAAAAGTACAGGTAATAAAAAAATCAATATAGCTTATTCTTTAAGTCTATGACTGACCTTTCCCACTCCTCTGACAGAAAATAAAAAGAAATGAATGGAAGACAGAATAGACAGGTGGAAAAAAGGAAGGAAAGGGAACAGACTGGCAGATCTGCTCTTGGAATACAAGTATTCTCAGACAATTGTCTACATTGAAGTTTTTTGAAGAACGTCCTGAAATAGAAATGTACAAACTTCTGTTAAGGCCAAGAAAGTAAATATCTTTAGTCTCTACTATAACTACTTAATTCTGTTGATGTAGTGTGAAAGCAGTCATAGGCAATACTTCAACATGTGGGTATGGCAATATTCCAATGATACATTAGCATATGGTGCCCTGCACATTGTCAGCCCTCTATAAATACTTACTAATTGAATGAAACTCAGGGGAACTCCAATTAGAATGACCCTAGCATCCTCAGAGAATAATCTTTGTCTTTCACTGAAAGATCTCTTTTGATGATACAGATTAGAGAGCTAGCCATAAAGATCACATTATGGCCATGTACGTTGGGATACTTGCTTCTGCACCCTACAGACAGCAATTTTTATACTGGTGACTGAAATGAGAATGTCATCTATCTCCTTGTTGAGGCAAAGTGCATCAGCTCTTATTCACATATGTGTGTTGGTAACACCTGTGGTATAATTAAGGAGGAGAAAAGCAGCCCTATCATCCAGGATCTGGGCCAGCACTCATCAGTAGGATAAAGACAAAATCAAGACCACTCTGCAATCATTTCTGAACAGAGACAAAATGTGCACATTTTCCAAGAAATACCAAATATCTCCCTAATCTGGAAAATGTGAGTTTCAGCTTCTTCTTTATTATTTCTTTAGCCTTGCTATTGATAAGATTTGAGATACCCTATTCCAGAATTATCCCCATTACCTGACAGAATTCGGGGCACAAGCCAAATCTTGCTTTCTTACGCCCTCCTCCAAACTGCCCACATGAGCCCAAATCCATTAAGTCCTTATAACATCCTTTTACCGAGACACTCATGGTATGTGCCCTCCCTTGCTGAAATGAATAATAAACCCAACTTGTTCAATTACAGGTGTGTTCATGGTGGTCTTTGGCTGAAGAGCATCAACATAATGGACATTTGGACTCCAGTGATCATTTAGATTATCCAAGACTCTGCTCCATACCATAAGTGGGAATATTTGAAAAATGATCATGCCGTAAAGTCCCAAAGTCACTAATACATTATTATATGCCATTTGAGACAAATTTTTCTCATTATAAGAAAAAAATTTTGTAAATATTTGAGGTGATGGATGTTAACTAAACTTACTGTGGGGATCATTTTGCAATATATACATATATCTAATCATGCTGTACATGTTAAACTAACATAATGTTATATGTCAATTATATATCAATAAACTGGGAAAAGGCAAAATTTTATGTATAAGTTTGATAATGAATGGATACACACACACACAATATAAAATCCTAAAGCTACAACAAAATCTAAGAGCATCTTACTGAGCTGGATACTGGCTGGCCAGTGGCTGAATTTCCAGGAATAGCAAGTATGGCATTCAATTCTTCTGCAAGCTGAACCTGAACATCCAAGTTATTTGATGGTGGAGGTGACGAGGCCTGATTGCTATACATGATGCCTTCATCTTCTCTTATAATTTCCCAGTTCTAAAATGAGCAGAATAAGCTTAAGCCACACATACTTTAATCTATTGATATAGCATGTGTCTATCTACGATAAAAAGAAAATTATTTTCACCTCAGAAGACTCTCGGTTGTCCACACTTTCCGTTTCCTCGGATATCTGCCGCCTGGTGGTAAATGCACGCTGTGCTTGCAGTTGAATGTTACCATCCTCAGCATCTGCTAGGCTGTCCCTGTTTTAGAAATACAAAAGCTATCACCCATGTCTGAAGAGAGTTAGAACAATAGTCACATATTCTGTGATCATTTAAAAAATACTTGTATCAGATCAGAATTTATTGTTTTTGGTCAGAAGCTATTTCAACATGCATAGATTAAGTTGTGGGCACATTGGTACCTTACGGAGTTAAAATTTTTGTGGAAATGTGTATGTATGTAATATGTGTGCCTTTGGTATTTTAGTTCATCACTGTGCCTGTGATAGTTGTTGACATATATGGAAACTCAAAAAAATCGAATCAATGAAAAGTTGAATGAATCAACTGAATTTCACTAATAATTTTATTATATTATTTTGCCATGTTATGACAACCGATAGCAGCACTAGAGTGTTCATAAAAGAGAAGTTTAAACAGTTGCATATACATCTTCTTGAATCAGATAGCAACATTTTATAAATTGATCTTAAGCCAGGGGGAAAGTTCCCCGTACGTGGGTGTAGAGGGGAGAATGGATGACAGTGTAAGGATGCTGCAACTGAAAAGTTAATGTATTAGCTCTTCCCTAAAGCGACCAGACATGACCTCTGAAAATGGTTCGCTATTCACTTGACCCAGAAAATCCCACAAAATCATGCAAATCAAGAGGTTCACACCTTCGTGTTTACTTTAACAACACTCATGAAACTGCCCAGGCTATCAAGGGTATGCATGTTCGAAAACCCACCAAGCATCTGAAAGACGTCATTTTAAAGAAGCAATGTGTCCCATTCTGTCGATACAATGGTGGGGTTGGTAGATGTGCCCCAGCCAAACAGAGGGGCTGGACACAGGGTCGGTGGCCCCAAAAGAGTGCTGAGTTTTTGCTACACATGCTTAAAAGTGCAGAGAGTGATGCTGAACTTAAGGGTTTAGATGTAGATTCTCTGGTCATTGAGCACATCCAGGTGAACAAAGCTCCCAAGATGCAGCGTAGAACTTACAGAGCTCATGGGCGGGTAACCCACACAGGAGCTCTCCCTGCCACACTGAGGCGATCTTTCCTGAGAAAGGGCAGGTTGTTCCTGCACCAGAAGAGGAGGTTGCAAAAAGAAAAACATATTCCAGAAGAAACTGAAGAAACAAAAGCTTATGGCCCAGGAATAAATTCAGCAAAATAAATACTAATAAAAGTAAAAGCAGAGAAATAAGTTAATACATTACAATTAAACACTTAATGGTCCTGGTATGAAAAAAGGCATGTCTGGGTTTAGGAAAGGTATGTGGTGCCATACTGAGGGGTTGGTCTTTCTACTGTGCCTTTCCTAAGTTACCCTGGTCATTTACTAGGTATATTATTTTAGCAATTTGCATTTATTATATACAGACCATCAGATCAAGATTTTTTCAAATATTTAATAACAAAGTTATTGTTAATTTATTTAATGCCCTATAAGCCCAGTATAGTCAGAGGACCAGTTCTTACTGTGCTGTTGTTGGAGAAAACAAAATTTTGACAGATTTCCCCCCCAAACATTTAATTTGGGCTAGTTGAAAGTGACAAGTATAGAGAAAGAAATGTGATTCTGCTCAAGTCAAGCCTGCCTTAATACTGAGTATACAATACGACACTTTTGCAGAGTTTTACAGGGTCTTCAGTTTTGCAATCTGCATGTCATTCTGCAGAGATCAGTGCCCCTGAGTCATGGATCACTGATTTGCTTTGGGAGGATTTGAGAACAGAAAATACCCATGAAAGTGCCTGGGCCATCAGACACAAAATACCAAAGCCCAAAATTAGAAGGTTAATGGATAAATCAAAAATTTAAGTCTGTGTCAGACAGTGGAAGGCTAAAGAAAGACTTCAGAAAGTTGTAAGATAGAAGTGGAAGGATATTGGATAATAAACATGAATATGGGGAGAATTGATTTACAAACATATAGTCTGATGATAGAAGAAAAATGTCAGCAGGGAGACGTAAATGAGAATGGAGGTCATTCTTGAAGTTGTTCTGTCCTTGATCTGTGTATGGTAGAAATTATGTATACATTGGCCATGTTGGCAAACAGGTGTTTAACTAAAGACCCTTGTTTTGAATCCATTATATGTTACAAAATAATTTATATTTTTAAAATAGTGTACTGTAGAATTTTTAATTTTATTATATTTTAGTAGTAAACTGCAAAACATCTCTAACATTTTCTAAATCATTCTAAAGAGGAAAATGTACCATTTTTGGCTACATAATATTAAAGATATGCATAATTAATAACTTATTAAAATAAAGAGGCAATTTGAAGGGTGGTATTTGTGACTCAAATAATTTTGAGTATCATCAAATTATTTTAAAAAACAAACAGCTAAGATAGCATTTTTTAAGTCCTGGGCCATAAAAATCCTGTTGCACTTACAGTTTATAGACCCATACAACATTACAAATCCATTTGAGACATGACTTCAAAAAGAAAATTAGTGGTCAAAATGTATGCCAATTACAAATGTGAAAGCCACCAGCACATACTGAAGGGTTGGTCTTTTCCACTGTGTTCGTCTAGATTCATGGTTTACATAGTAGGTCCTTCCAAGAACATCCTGTCTCTCTTCCCATCCTGGAGGTAGAGGAGAAGGTTCTTGTTGCTGCTGCAAATGGCAAGCAGCATCTGGTTGGTCCAAAATAACCCAGCCAGGCTGAAAAACAGAATGTTAAAAATTAAATTTATGCTTGATTTTTTTTAATCTTATAAATTATGCTAGAGGAAATTTAAAGTCAGTTAGCATATCTAGTTCCACAAGTTACACAAAGACAGAATAAGTACACTGTCAACTTTTAAGATCATAATATGAAATTCCATGATAATGAAGACTTTTTTGTAAAATGGTAACATTTAACTTTTTCTTGAAAATTTTTAAAATTTTCCAAAAATGTTTTAGAACGTACTTAATAGGAAAAAAAAGAACAGAAATGAACAAACAAACAAACAATAATGGAAAGTACTGAGAAACTGAGAAGCATAATTTAAACTAGAGTAAAATTAGGCTGTTCTCTAAATTATAAGCAAATGAATGATGGGCAGGGATCATGCTGTCTTGGGCAATGCCTTCCCACAGAGAAGGCACCTTGTATAGGATGGAAATCAATAACTCTCTGAGACCTGCAAAAGATATTATTAAATGAAGGTGCAATATGCAGAGGCATGAAAAGTCCAAGTGATTTAAAAATAGTTGCTACAATGAACACTCTACTGATTAAAAAGTCATGACAACTCTCTGGTCTGGCTTTTTCTCTTTCTCCTCTGGACCCAGGGAAAACATTTTCATCAAGTCAGCCAAAGAAAGAAAGTCTTGTTTGTTTTGTTTGAAATGCTTGGAAGGCACTGGAAATTTCCTGGGATTATAGAGGGGGTAAATATAATGAAGACTTAAACCAGATAGTTAGAGTAAGGAATTAATGGAAAAGGGTAGCAAGAGTTAATATACATTCTTTGATACCAGAAACCTCAAAACAGAAAAGGCAGTGGGTACAAGGTTCACTAAATACTAGAATGGCTAGGAAAGCATAAATAAACTAGTAAAGGAAACTTACAAATTCCTGAATGAATGAAAAGACTTAATATGATCTTGGCTAAGACGACTCAATCTCACACTGGTGTCAATTCTACCCAAGTTAATTTATAAAGTTGCCAAGATTCCAATTAAACTACATTATGAATTTTTAAAAAATAATGAGACACGGCAATTCTGAAGTTCAAATGGAAACACAAACATGTAGGAAAAATTAATAGAATTCTATAAAAGTAGAGCAACACTTGGAGATTAACCCTGCCAGATAAAATATACTGTAAACCACAAGAATTAAAGCTGTGTGGCCCTGGAGCACACAAGAGAGCCCAACAGGATGGATTAGAAAGTCCAGGAAGAGACTCAAAATTATAGGAGTTTGGTCCATGATAAAGACACTTTTCAAATTTGTGGGTAAATAGGCTTATTACCTAAAAAATAGAAAAAAAATTAATTTCGATCACTACCTCCTACCTTATACCAGGGTGTTAGAAATTGTGCAATATTTAAATGTTAGAAAGTCAAACCAAAATGTCTTAGAACATACCTGGGAGATTTAAAAAATATAGTGTAAGAGTGGGAAAGCCATTGAGTATAATACCAAATCCAGAGCAAAAAAGAGAAGATTGATACATTTGATTATAAAACCCCTGAATCTGTACATGAGAAAAAAAACTGCTAAATTGAAGTTTAAAAATGACAAATTGAGCCCTGGCTGGCGTAGCTCAGTGGATTGAGCGCGGGCTACGAACCAAAGTGTCGCAGGTTCAATTCCCAGTCAGGGTACATGCCTGGGTTGCAGGCCATGACCCCCAGCAACCGCACATTGATGTTTCTCTCTCTCTCTCTCTTTCTCTCTCTCTCTCTCCCTCTATTCCCTCTCTAAAAATAAATAAATAAAATCTTTTTAAAAAAGCAAACATTTAAAAAAATGACAAACTGGCCAACATTAGGTACCATGATAACAGACAAAAATAATTTCCTTAATATATATAGAGCTTGTTTTTTCCCTAGGCACTGTGGGCCCCACACTTAAGGGCTGGTGTGTGTCCACCAGTTGATAGCTTAGAAGATGTAAGAGAATTCTTCTACACTGAAAGCTGGATCTGAACACAAGGAATCAGGAAGAAAAGCTGGGAAGGAAAGGAGTATTTTCTGGCAAGAAGGGGTTCCTGATCTCTTCTAGTTCTGGTGGGACTGTTACAGCCTGAGGCAGAACAGGATGGGAGGGGAAGAGGAAGACACGGTTATTCTGGGAAAAGGAAGGTGGATGGGAAGTAGCACCAACTCCCTTTCTTTTTATTCTCTGTTCTGTTTTCCTTTTTGGCTCTTCTATGGGAACTGATGTCTTTTTAATTTTTAATTTCCAAACTCCATTCTGTTCTTTCCCTCAGTCCTCTTACTTTTTCTCTCTATCTATGTTACCTTGCTTTTCTCTCCTTTCCTTTCCTTTAAATAATCATAATATTGGACCTACATGCTTACAATTTAGTCTTGTATAAATTAAATCAAATTTTATTTCTCCAGTTTCAATTTCAAAAGCACATGAGTTGAATTTTTGTCTTTTATCTCAAAAAAGACTAAGATGTAATTATTTGTTGAATATGGTCATTGATTATTTTTCTGCAGATTAATGACATTTATTAATAAAACTGTCCTCACTTCTACTTTAAATGATTGTAAAAATATTCACAGCTAGGAATATGATACCAGAAAATATTTAAAATCTTCTTAAAGATTTGTCTCTTAAAGGTCTGCTTATTTGATTTCTGTTACACAAGTAAATCCAAACAGAGGAAAAAACTAATTTAATTAGGAACCTTTTTTGAAAAGCCTGTTTCAAGTTCAAAAAAGTACAGTTGTACATTTTAATGTTGTTTAGAAAGACTCAGTTCTCATTTTTATATATGTCTCCCTCACACACGTGTATCGGGTAATACTCTTCACAGAATAATTGTCTAAGTGTCAATGAATGTTACTAATTACTAACCTCAAAGCTGAGATGCAACTGCCCACAATCCAATGGAGTTAAAGAAACTCAGAAAGCAAGTGTTTAGAGCTACAACATTGTATGTTAATCTTGTAAAATACACCTAAATCTAAAGTTGCAAAGGGTACAAAAATCAAACGTTACATGATTATCTATATAGCCATCTTACTAAGGAATGCCAACTACCTTAGAGTAAGCCTCTTGTGCAGATCACAATTGTTTTCTTTAAATAGTAGAATTGTGTATATTCGGTCACAAATTAGATGTCAAAGACAAGACTTCTCTGGTCATGAGCTACACAGAATATAAATAAGCACAGATTCATGTGTTTAAATTCCTGGGGCCTTTCATAAATAAACTCCTACACGCTTACATCCACTGAAATTATAAGGTGCACTCTGAGGGAATTCAAACATTGAGACTTCAGACCACAAAATGAGGCAAAGCAGCTCTGCCCACAGAAACTGAACTGTGAATAAGGTACCTGTGATACATGTGCGTGGGCAACACTTGGAGCAGGTTACTAAATAATAAAATGCTGTTAGCTTTTTAAAAGTTACTAAATAAAGAATTTTCTTTCTTTACAGCAGACATCCTTCATTTCAAACAGAATTTTATTAGGCAAAATATCCTGTGCACCAAAATGCCAGAAACTTTGACCCAATAACTATCTTAAAAATATTAAGTCTGATAAATCACAGAAAAACCAAAAAGATACAAAGGTAAATTAAATAAGTGAATGTAGACATAAGAAAGGCTACTGAGTTCTTTGGCCACCAAACTAAGGACTAATTATATTCTATGAGTTGAAAAAAAAAGTTCTTTCCATTATTTCAGATCCCCCCACAAACCAAAATCTCATTTGTGTATATAAAAAATTCCCATAAAGTTCTGTTACAAAAGCTCTGCTTATTCTAAAGCTTTCTTCCTCTTCTGAAGGCATGTGGGTTTGTGAGGTAGAGCCCAGTCTTTGGGGAGGGTCCTCAGCTTTATAGTTCCAGAGACCTAACCAGACCCTCAGGGAAAGGGGCAGGGTGACAAGGCACTGTGTGTTTTCACTAAATGTCACTGAGCAAGATGCTAACTTTTGATGATAATGTTCTGCAAGGGAAGCCTCAAGGGGCAGGTGTTTTTGTCTTCTTTTCAACTCTTGAATTTTTCTGCTGAAGAAACCTTTGGCCTCATTTGGCAAAACCAGGTGACTATGCAAATGAAGAACCTGAGGTTCAGAGAAGCTCAGGGCTGGCCAGTAGCAGACCTTGCAAACAGGATTCCAGTCTCCAAATCCCAGCCCAATTCTATTCCGAATACACAGTCTTGGCTTCTTTCTCACTCACCCCAGATACACATGGTTCGGCCCAAATACCTGACTTGGACTTTCTCTTATTTTGTCACTCATGAAAATTATTAAATTCTATTTGCCCCAAATAAACGTGGCTTTTTATTAGATCACTTGGATTCTCTCTTTCTCTTTCTCCCATTCCCTCCTTTCCTATGAGCTCTGTCTCCAACCATGACAGGAAGAGTAACAGGAATTATGTTTCATAAAAAGTTCCTAATTAGCAGAGTCACCTCAAAATTTCCATGTATTTGACTTACAAAATGTTCTTACTTTGATGCAGAGGAACATGACATGGTTTAGAAAACCAAACAACTAGAAACAGTTAATGACAATTATAATAAATGCTCTCTTTTATAAACATTGTATTCTCTATTCTTTTACCTTTATGAATGCCATTAATAATGGCCATTCATTCTATAGAAATATCCTTAGAGAAATGTTTAATAAATGCTTGGGTAAAGTAAATAAATATCCAGGTAAATAATTTATATTTCACATTTTAAAAAAATTATTGATTTTAGAGAAGTGGGGTGGGGTGGGGAGAGAGAGGGAGAGAGAGGAGAGGCGGGAAGAGAGAGAGACAGAGAGAGAGGAGAACACTGATATATTGTTTCACTTGTTTATGCACTCATTGGTTGATTCTTGTATGTGCCCTGACCGGGGATCAAACCTGCAACCTTGGTGTATCAGGATAATGCTCTAACCAACTGAGATACCCGGCTAGGACCTTACTACACATATTAACTTCATTGTATAAAGTTACTTTTTCTTCACAGTATAATAAAATAAGAAATTAGGTATTTCATGTTTAGTTTAACCAAATATTTATAAAATCTCACCTCTAATTCCTCAGCCTGTTCTGCGTTATCTTCTTCTGAGCCACTGCTTTTAGGTAGATAAGTCATTTTTAATCTCAGATAACCTTTAACTCTTGATTTGTGACTATAGAAGAGAAAATAATTATTTACAAAACTTTAATACTAGAAAGAAAAGAATTCATATACTAAGAGTTTATTGAACACCCACCATCTACTAGAGGAGACTCAACGACAAATTATAATACAGAAAGTATCTAGGAAAAAGAATAAATGGTAGAGAAAAAGGAACATACATAAATAAACAACTCTTACAAGATAAGTAAGACACTCAGGAAGTTTAAGTAAAAGATCAGAGAGAATTTAAGAGAAGTTGGTACTGGAGTTGGGACTCGAAGACAGGGTAGGGTTTTGGTCCGTGGCAGTAATGGGACAGGCATGTGAATGAAGAAGAGAGCAAAAAACAAGGAAATAGATGGGAGACCTAGGGTGAAGTTGAGGAAATGGCAGTAGTTGAACTCGGCTGGATTACAGGGTACGCATAATGGAGGTGGAGATGGTGAGGTCCAGGTGAAACAAGGGAAATTGAGGTTTTATTCTGCATACTCTGTGAAGCCAGAGAATTTTGGGAATACAGAAAGGCACCCTCAGAGATATGCACTTGAGATACTAATCTAGCCACATTGTATGAGACGACAGAAGAGTGAAGAGCAAAACCTGATAACCGTCTGGAACCTAGTATCTTTCTTTGACAGCTGTTTGACTCTGTCCTACACTGATTCACCTTATCTGTTTTCATACTGTATCACCTCTTTGATTAACGAGCTGTCTACGCTCAAGGTTGCTACCCACTGTATTAATATTTAAATTTTTTAAACCCATCTTTCTTAAGCTTCTAAATTAAGACTTACTGCCCCCATCAATTGCGATATATCCTATTTACTTAAGAAATCTTTGCTTGTCCCACCTTTCTACATAAATTTTTTGGGTGACTTTTATAAATATCAATTATGTCTTTGTCTTTCTAGACAACAGTCCTAATTCTTTTTTCCTGTCTTCAAGAAATACGCCTCCCCCATGTATCCATTAATTTTTTTTAGTAGTTCTTCTGTGTATGTACAGTTCTCTTGTATTTGGAAAGTGGACCTACCCTGAGTGGTCAATAAAATCCCTGATGCTTGTCTCCAAGGCCATTAACGGTGGCCTGTCACCATATCTAAGGGGCAGTGAACACACTGACTTGTTGCTATAAAAGACAGATACAGAAAACTTGCTCTGATAATCTTTTATAGAAGAGTTTCTCTACAATGATATGTTTCATGTCTTTCCATCTAGATACTAAGCCTGTGGGTTTGCACTTAATGGGGTGAAAAAAATCTAGGAATGCAGTACATTTTCTATCTGAATAATGCTCTTTCTGCACTTGTAATAATATTTAGTGCAGACAGAAGATGTAAATTGTTAGTGTTTAAAGATAAGGATACTAGAAAGCACTTGACAAATTGAAAAGCAGGCTACCAGGGCAATCAAATAAGGGAAGAAATATTTATTTTGTTATTCTTGGTATGCAGATGTCACAACCCATGAAAATTAAAGGGAGAAAAGAGATGTATATTTCAAGGCTTCTATAGAAATTAAATATGTGACTTCTCTTACAGAAAGTAAATAATAATAGAGAGCACTGTGTCTTTTGTTTTAATATATATATATATTACAGAATAATTTTAAAATTTTAAATTAGAAAGTTGCTAAGTTCCCATAGTATGCTTTTCAAATGCATTTTCTAATTTAAAAGCAAGATGAATACTGTTTTCACAGATGTTCTTCCTCCGCTTTGCTCTGACCTTCTTGACAGTAAATCCACACACGTCTTGACTAGATTTTACTTGACTAATTGGTACAGAAGATCAAAAGGAGTTTTATTTACAGCTTAAACTTTAGAATTTTGACAAAAATCAAGTAATTTCGTTTAGGAAAATGAAATTATGGGTTTTAAATTCCAGTCTTTACTCATGTTATTTTCTCTAAATATTTGAGTTCTTTGAAATACCTTTTTTAAATAAATTATGCAAAATATAGTTAGATTTTTCTGAAATTGATTTTTACATGTTGAGTTGGATATTAGTTCTAAATGAACTAATGCTTGTGATTTTTTAAAACACAGTATGACAAAATTACATATACTTTGTGATATAAAATCAATGTAAAATGACAAATTTTAGCCTTTTAGTCTGGTAAATATCGGGGGACAAATCTTTCCTAAAGGGGTGTGACTACTTTTCTGTATTTTCAGAATTTTTATACTATGTATATATTAATTTGTAATCAGACATAACAATAACGCTTTTAAAAATAATACAAAATTTAGAAGTAGATTATTTACAAAGCTTTAAACTTTGAATTTTCAAAGCAGCGACTATAAGGTATAATGAAGAATTTTTTAAAAAACTTAATATGTTATTATTTTATATTTACTGACCTTCTTGGGTGAAGAACAAAATCCTTAAATGTATATGGTCTCTCCATTCTTGGATTTTCTGTCTAGAATAAAACAGTGGGTTTTCAAGATATATCTATAACACCAAAACATGAACTTTTCAAGAATATTAATGAACTATGGTCTAAGGCATAATTGAAGTTAGAAATGAGAAAACTAGCTTTAGATGAATGGTTATAATCAATAGTGCTTTCACCGTCCCACACCACAGGAATTTTAACCGGCATCACAACTGAGTCTAAAACAAGCTGAGCAGGTGTGTTGTGGAGCCAAAAATAGGGTAGGAAGAGAAAAAGCAGAAGAGTGGTTAGTGGAATATGCAGTGTCAGAAAGCTGGCATGGTCAGAGCATAGAGACAATTCTAGGAGAATGAAAGAGTAAACAGTGTGGAAAATAAGACTGAATTCAATATATTATTAAAAGCTTATCATCTCTGAAGACTATAGGAAGCCAATACATATTTCAGAAGGCTGATATGGTAAAGTATCACTTCTCTTTCTTACCAAGTTCAGCAGCCTTTTGTTTTTATATTATCCTTTTCTTCCCTGTTACATTTTGCATTGTTAACTACCCACTCAGTCATAAAACTCTTGAATTATCATGACAGTATTTCACTTGGTTCTTTTCCTGTCTCTCCTTGTCTGTCTTCTCTCTCTCCTCTGACAGACCCACAACTGTCCAAGGGTCAATGTTTGGCCTTCAGTGCTTTCATCTCTCTTGTCTGGACATGCAATCATTCTCAGAGATTCCGCTATTACCTCAACAGAGATAACTCTCAATCCTTCCAGTTCCTTTTCCCTACACAATTTATTTTCATATCTCTGTCAGCTGCCCTCTCTAAGTTTTTGTTTTTCCTGTTTTCTATTGAAAATAAGTAAGGCAAAAAATAAATATATCATATTTCAAAACAAAAGGGCTTTTCCTTCTAACTTTTAACTGTACTTTTTACTTATTTTTTTAAACCCCTGTCAGGAACTTGGTCCAATATAGTTTTATTCTAAAATGTTTCTTAAATCTGTCTGTTTTCCTTTAGTGCTCTATACTTGGTCCAGATTCAGTTTCATGCCTGTATTGTTATAACCTGTCTTAGTGTCTTTCTATGAGCCTAGGCTCTCCCCCTTCTAGTTACTTAGCAGAACATTTCCAAACTGATCTTCCTCAAACAATATTTTCATAATGTCAACAAACTTCAATGGCTCCATTTCTTATTGGAGTTCACATAAGGGGACCGTGATGATCAAATTAAAACAGAAAACATATTAAGAAATAATAGCAGTATATATTTTAGAAATCAAATATTAATATGAATTTAATTTCTTAAACTAAAAATAATAAACATAAAAAGTAAAATCATGAATATACTAACCGGTAATGGGTAAAGAGGAACATCCACTTGACCTAGGAAATCATCTCTTGTCTATAAGAGAAAAAAGAAAAAAGAAAATTAGTAATATGCTCAATCCTTTTAGAAAATTTTGATGAACTACTGCCATCATTTACCAAAAAAGTAGAAGGTTTTGCTGTTGTTGTTCAATCCTATACAATACCAATAGAAAACAAAAAGTAATACAATGTAACTGCTGGTAGTGGCATAATATATTAGATTGATCCTTTTGCAGATAATAATTATGTACTCTAAAAATATAAAAATAACTATTTGACAGCACCATAGATTGACCAAAAGCAGGCAGAAACTGGAGGGGATTCAATCTTGAAAGAAGGAACATATGGCTTTTCACCTGGTATTACCCCACAGTTCATATGGAGAAGTGATTAGAACTATACACAGAAATCTGAAATGGAACTTGCTTGACGAATTCTTAGACCTACTTTGAGGTTAACAACAAAACTGGGAAGTGAGAGGCACAATCCCGGAAAGGAAGAAGCCATGAGTCCCTCCAAATCTATATATAAACTATTAGGAATATAACCCAAATTCCTAGCTGACTCTTGAACTGCTGAACTGCACGTGTGAAAGGTAATGGCCGGAAGGCTGAAAGCACTGAGCATGGGTTTCAGCTGATGTTCACCTGATGGGAGACAGCATTCTGTTAACAACTTGCTAATAGAAAAATCAACACCCTTCAGTGCAAGATAACAAAATCCACTGTCTCCACCATGTACCATACATGCCGTCCAGTATACAAAAAAAAATGACTAAACACATAAAGAAATATGATCCAGTATCAAATGAAATACAATTAAAAGAAAACAACCACAAGATGAGCCAGAATCTAGGAACTAGCAGACAGTGAAATTAAATAACTATTATACAGCTGTTTAAGGACTTACAAGGAAAATAAAATCATAATGAATGAATGTCTTGGGACTGTCATCAGTGAAATGGAAAGTCTAAAAATTAATCGAATGCATGTTTTATAACTGAAAAACATATTTGAATTAAAGATCAGTTGGTGGGCTTAATACATGATTGAAGATGACAGGAGAAAATTTATGTTAACTTAAAGATACATCCATAGAGTTTACCGTGTTTTGCTGTGTATAATGTGCACCCATGTTTTTGGCCCAAACTTTCAGGAAAAAAATCTTTCGTTCTAATGTTTTAATTCAAACATTTATTTATTTATATTTAGGAACAAAACTGATTATCGTATGCCATGCACTGGAGGATGTGTGACATCCCTGGACGGCCCCCGCTAAATGCCAGTACCACTCTTCCTCCAGTTGTGACCACCAAAAATGCCTCCTGGCACTTGCCCCTGGGTGGCAAAACTGTCCCTGGTTGAGAACCACTGGTAAAGAAGGTATAAAACAGACTGCTTCAACCAGTGAACAAAACATTCCACCCTTTTAAAACAACAGCTTCACTAAGATATAATTAACACCCTATACCATTCACCCACTTAAAGTGTACAATTTTAGAACAGTGTCATCACTTTAAAAAGAAAGCCCATACCCATTTCCTCCCTCTTTCCTCCGTTCTAGGCAGCCACCAATCTACTTTCTATCTCTATGGGTTTGCCTTTTCTGGGCCTTTTATATCAATGAAATCATACAGTATGTACTCCTTTATGCCTGACTTCTTCCACATATCATAATGTTTTCAGGGTTCATCCATGTTGTAGCAAATATCAGTACTTCATTCCTTTTTTTTATTGCTAAATAATATTGCTATATTTATTTATCCATTTGTCAGCTGATTGACATTGAAGTTTCCACTTTTGGCTATTATAAATGATGCTGCTATAAAGGTTTGGGTACAAGTTTTTGTCCTAACATAGGCTATATACTTGGAAGTAGAATGGCTGGGTTATATGGTAATTCTGTTCAACCTTTTGAGGAGCTGCCTGACTTTCCAAAGTGGCTGCGCCATTTTACAATCCCACCAGCATCGTAAGAGTGTTTCAATTTCTCCATATCCATGTTAACATTAATTACTACCTATCTTTTTGATAATAGCCATCCTAGTGCCTGTGAAGTGGTATTTCATTGTGGCTTTGCTTGCATTTCCATAATGGCCAACAATATTGAATATCTTTTCATGTGTTTGTTATGCTCCCCATTTCTTAAGAACTCTTAACTTATCAATCTTCCCTAGATAACGCAGTCCTTACTGCAGAGACAGTGCCTGGTCACTGCAGGATAGACAGAAAGAAAATACTTCATCCCATATATTATTGCCCCATAAACCTTGTTCATTGATTGATTGTAGTCTGTGAACAAAAGCATATTAACAAAAAATTCATATAATGAAAATTTCCATGTCTCAAGTAACTCTGGTATATAAAAATATTATTTAAAAAATTTCTTTCTTATCACTTCTTACTTACATCTTCCTTCTTTGAAACCAGTGATCTGAAATGAGTTTCTTAACTTCTACTATATATGAAATGATCCCAGCCATGGCTGGTGTGGCTCAGTGGATTGAGCACTGGCCTGAGAACCAAAAAGTTGCCAGTTTGATTCCTGGTCAGAGCACATGTGTGGGTTGCAGGTCAGGTCCCCAAATGGGGAAGTGTGAGAGGCAACCATCTATGTTTCTCTCCTTCTCTTTCTTCCTCCCTTCTCCTCTCTCTGAAATAAATAAATAAAATCTTTAAAAAAGAGAGAGAGAGATGATCCCAAAAAACCTTAGGGGCAACATACTTCTACTATTAGGAAACTGAACAAATTTTCTAAACTAAAAATCAATACACCTGATCTGAGGAGACAGAGCATATGAAACTAGGAACTATCCTGGAAAGTCTGGGACATATGGCTGGAACATATGGCTGCTATAAATATGGATAATTAGAAGTTCTTTTTCCACTTACAAAGAAACAGTAATAGTTTTAAATTCATTCCTATGAAAGCAAGACAGTCTGTGATGTTCATTAATGTTTCCCTAGCCAACCAATTGTTCCAAATTCTGAATATCAAGCATTTCTTTGCAAGAGTTATTTCCTATATTCAAAGAGCATGCCACTTATTTCATAAAGGAAATTTGCATTTGGTGACATATAATTAATTTAAGAATGCCTGAAAATCTACAAAACAATTCAGAATGGCAGGTGGTTCTAAACTGCAATGGGCACAGTTCAGTCAGTAAATAATACTTTGTCTAATATTTTAAAGATATAAATTTCAATTTCTTAAAAAAAAATTTAGAATGTGAGAAGAGAAAAATCCAAATGGCTGTTTTTGCAAAACTTCAATTAGAACTACAGATGGCTCTAAGTTTCGGAGGGCAAACTGTTATTAATTTTGATAAGGTTGAAGTGACTGAATGTTCTGGTTTAAAAGAATAATGTTACAAAAAATCAGAATTTTAAAAACAGATAAGTTAAAGTACCATAGCATTGAAGAATATTTGGCTTTAAAAAGAGTTTCCATTAAATCTAAGACACAAATAATTTCCCAGGATAAATCTGCAGTAGAAAGCAAAATATTAAAGGTAGAATCACTTCCTCATAACCAGAGCCACACAACATTGCCCAAGCTTTCTGCTATAATATCCAACTTTTCTTTTTAATCAGTAAAAATGAATTTTATATCTGAACATTAAATATAGTATAGTTTCAGTTTCAGACTTACCTATAAGCCCTTTTGTAATGAAGATCATTTTTTAAAGTAATTTTAAAACATAGGTTACACTGGGTACAGAACTGAAAGGAAAACAAGGGTGTCTAGCTTCCAGCTATCTATAACTCACCCTCTGTCCTTCCAAAGGCAACAGCAGTCATTTTTTTTGAGTTTGGATATCCCTTCAGGTTTTTCTTTGATAGACTGTTATGCATGTGTTGCTTTTTTCCCCTTCAACAATATTTCTAGGGCCTTGTCCATTACTAGTCACAGAGGGGTGCTTTACCTCTCTCATGGCTGAACAGTACGCCACTGTACAGAATACCAAAAGTCAATCAGTTCCCTCCCTAGAGATAGACATTCAGGTTGTTTCTAATCATTTGCTATTACAAACAATACTTCAATGAACAAACTTGTGTTTACCATTTTGCATACATGCCAAAGATGATTTTTATTCTGTGTGATAATAAAGATGACAATGAGCTAATACGAACTCATCTGAAATGGAAACGGATCTCAGTGACTGACTGACTGGGTGTTACAGAAGGAAACAGTGTCCCGAGTAAGCCCAAAAGTACATACAAGTTTTCAGAGATAAAATCAAGATCAAAGATTCAAGATCAGGAAGTTTGCATCTAAATTAATATCCTACTCAGTGTCGATAACAATAACTGTCTTCACACAACACTATTGAAGTTCTCTATGTGCAAATGCCATGGTTCTTCTGTACAGATCACTAGTTCTAAAAAAATGAATTAGGGTAAGCAGTAAAAAAAAAACCTAAATAAATTCATAGCTATAAATATGTTCAAACCATTTGTTAATCATATTATTTAAATTAAGTCAAGAGATCAAGAGATATTTCAGAGATCATAAAAGACTAAGTAGAGTTAGTGTCTCTAAGTGTCTCTAAGTAGAGTTTAGTGTCTCAGCTCTAAAGCTGAGACACTAAAAGTAATAATTTTACTTAAAAGTAAAATTTACTTTTTACATAAAAGTAAAATTATATGGAAACCTGTTTGTGTAAAGTAGAATTTAAATTATGAGTTAAGAGGTTAAACGTTTTCTTGATTTGAATACATGAAAAGTCAATATTCGTACAGAGGCTATTAGCACACGTGAATCTCTGAGAAAAATAGCAGAACTTATATGAATGGATCCATTTATAATATTTTTAAAATAAGAAACCACATATTTTCTGCTTCCAAAATTTTATAAAAACTATTATTTTAAATTGACACCCTCTCAAAATCAATACTACATCCCAGGCATTAAAAATAGAAAAAAGGATTATGAAAACTATTCAAATTTAGCTGAACTGTTTTCTAATGTATACAGATCTTATTAAGTAAAATTTCATTGGCATAGCTTCTACCTTCCCACTCACACACAGACTCACTCTGTACTATGACCTGCTTATTTTAAACGTTTTTTTGGAAGTTTAAGATTTATTGATTCAATCTTTTCAGTATGTTGAGAGGAAAATGGTGTTAGCTAAATAAACAGTATAATCTGATCTATGCTATAAAATCATAGTGCTGTGGAAACCGGATGTCTTTGCTTAAAACAAACATTCAAAGTCCCAACCTTGTGATTTGCTCAGCCAGCCAGCCTGTCTGGTAGATTTAACTATAAGACACACACTATACTTGTTCTTTGACAATAGCTTCATACTGCTTGAAAATTTGGGTATATGCGTTCCACAGTCCTTAGCAACCTTCACATTTTCAAAGGTATTTCTTTACCTAAGGAGGTGGGGTGGGGGGAGAGAGCCGGGAGAAACCTCTCTCCAAATCAGTTTCAGTTTGAGTCTCCTCTGAATTTCAGTTTCTTTGGAGGTCTCCACTTTCTAATCATCACAAACGTACTAAATGGACAATTTACCTTGACAAGTTCCTCCATCTCTACGCACTTTAAAGCAGGGGTCCCCAACCTCCCGCAGCGGACCTGGTGCCGGTCTGGGCCTGTTAGCACCAGGTGGCACAGTAGGAGGTAAGCTAATGTAGTGAGTTTGAATCATCCTAAACCATCCCCCCCAAGCCGGTCCGTGGAGAAATTGTCTTCTACAAAACTGGTCCCTGGTGCTAAAAAGGTGGGGGACCAGTGCTTTAAAGTTAACCTTATAATTTACTATGAGGATTTTCAAATATAAATCATATTTTTCATACACTACAAAAAAGAGAATCTGAAGCAGAGCAGGAGTAATAGGACTCATGTTGTGTTGTGTCAAGCATGAATTGGACTTAATAATTATTTTTAAAATTAAAATTTAATATATCCAACACACTTTTAGAAGCAATTTTTATCAAATGTCCCTCAACTAAAGGACTATGTAGGTGAGAAGAAAGTCTTGCATTTGTTACAACTATTCTCCCCTTCTCAAAAAAGGGGAGGGGGTGATTAAGTCTTCCCATTGTTTCAAATTTATATTTTTAAACAAAGGAGAATAACAAGAGGACTAACTATAAAGTTATAATTTAACCAGGAAATACCCACGGCTAGATAATTGATAAAAGGGGTAAGACTCTTCCTCTCAGAGGGTAAAAATATTCATTCTTGATTGAAAATAAACACACACACAGAGTCTACTCTTCTGAGTGCCACTTAATTGTGATACTACCTTTTTTTTTTTCTTTTGAGGAATGTCTCCCAAGCTACCAGGGAAAGAAAAGGTAAACCTTCTATAAAAATTGATTTTAGTGAGAGAGAGAAGGGGAGGTGGCTGAGAGAGAAAGACCGATTTGTTGTTCCACCCATTTACGCGTTCATTGGTTGATTCTTGTATGTGCCCTGACTGGGGATTAAACTGACAACCTTGGTGTATCAGGATGATGCTCTAACCAACTGAACTACCTGGCCAGGGATGGAAAAGGTGAACTTGTGAGGCAATGGAAGCTAATATTCTCTGAGAATTTTATCTATGGTCTAAATGAAAAACTAATTTAACAGATGGCTGCCACTGTTAAGATATAGTAACTTTAATTCTAAGAAACCAAAAAGGTGTGTAAGATCTCAGATATGTAATTTGTGAACAAGTATGAGATGATCTAACATAATCATTTTAAGGTGGACAAAACAGAAGCTGTGGAAGTTGAGGAAGTATCTAGAAGCTTTAGCTCCCAACCTACTCTAGAGTTTCAAAAAGTTTAGGTTAGTCATCTCAAGTGGTTTTCAAACTTCAGTGGGTGTCAGAATTATTTGGAGGGCATATTAAAGACCGATCATTGGGCTTCACTCCCAGAATTTCTGATTCAGCAGGTCTTGGATGGGGCCCGAGAATGTGCAGTTTTAACAAGTTCCCAGGTAATATTCATGCATATGGTCCAGGAGTCACACCTAGAGAACCACGTCTTTATTTAATCCTTGGAGAAAACCAGGAGGAGTAAGCAATGATTGATAACAGCTGAAGATGAATAAGCAGGGCATCTAAATGTATCTATCTTTTATCCCACTTACTTCCAAATGAACTTGGTCGTTTTAAGATAACACACAATGTCTAAAAGGAAAAAGGACTCATGGACATAGACAACAGTGTGGTGATTGGTGGGGGGGCATGGAGAGGGTATAAGGGGACTACATGGTAATGAAAAAAATACAATAAAAATTTTTAAAAAGATAACACCATGTAAATTAAGACAAAGATAATATCTAATGGAATTCCTCTAAAAGAAGCAAAATGAGTCAGGTATCTATGTATTTGCATTTCTTCCTAGTTTAAGTTGTAAAAACAGAAAAAATTCTAGTTATGACAATCCTCTTTCAAAACTTTGAAGATTGGCTACCGCATAAACATCATTCCCCAAGTATGCTCTGAGGGATTTGCTGGGTACTAAAAGAGTTCGATGGTGATCACATATTTGGGAAACATTTCATTAAAAAAAGTTCAAAAGTTTATTTCTGGGCTTTAGGAATTTAACTTTACTAGTTTTCATTGTGACATTCCAAAAAATATAGCATGTGGCATTATACAAACTTATTTGTCAATGGGATGGGTTTTATGTGAGGTATCTTACAGGTGAGGAACATTTTTCAAAAATATTGGTCCAGAGGAAAAACTATAAATTCCTTAGCGTGGGATTTCAGGCTACTTGTTTCTCTAGGCTGCCTTGCAGTCTTATCTATTAACATAAGCCTCCCCAGTAGAACACTATGCCTTTGCTTTCAAACTCACTTCCCTGTGTAAATCCTATCCACTTACAATGCCCAGCTAAATGTCATTTTAATACAAATCTTCTTGATGAGACTAAATTGCTAATTTCCTCCTCTGAAATTCTACTCACCTTGTATCTTTTAACATCTGTGTTATAATTCCCTTCTACTCCAATGAGACTATAAATTTTGTGAGGTCAACAAATGTTCATCACTGGCTTCTATAGTCAGGTTCAGTGCTACGTGTAGGAGAATGTTCCTGATATCACAGGCCTATTACAGTCCTGCGTGGTTGACAAACATGCACCTAAAATTAAAATGCATGTAAAAACTGAAGGAAAAATACAGAATTCTACGGATGGAGACAGGAAAAGAGCTAGGGAAAACTTCCATTCTTTGTTATACTCTAATCTGCCCTGCCTTTATGGGTATTTAATACCTGGGGGTAAATTCCAAATTATTAATGTAAAAAAATTTTGAAATGGCTTGACTTATTAGAAAATTATATCATCTTTATATCAATTAATACTTCCTTTGTGAAAACTAGCTATTTAGACCTGAAAGTATTCTATGATTTGAAGAGAACTTATCAGGAGGAGAACAGAAATAGTTTTAACATTGAAAAAAAAAAACAATTCAGCAATATGACAGGAAATGCTACAATAGCAAAAGAAGATGGTTATCAGATTTCCCATGTGACTTAAAGTACCACTTGCCCATTTCAAAGGGGACAGTGTGTTGAACAGTGTTAGAGAAATCATTGAAAGGGTTAAGTGACTTGCTCCACTCCCTGCAATCTGCTTGCCTTCTGCAACCTGGACTTGAATTTCATTCTCTGTCATGAGTGTGATAACCTGCTAATGTTAGTGCTCCAGATTGGTTTGTTGATTCCCTGACCATGTCTCTCACTGCTTTGACTACGGCCTATGTTGCTGGATCATTCACTGGCATTTCTGCCTGCAGGACTGAATGGTATTTTCTTTACATGTAAGAGGCTGTTTTCCTTATGAAGGAGACGTGCAAGCTATTCCCTATACTTTTCCCCAGGCTTCCCCATCTGCTCCTGGCTTTTTCTGCCCTCTAGTGACCATGAGCCACTCTCCACTCTTGGCATATGGAACCCACTACTTGGAATCTGCACAGAGTTGCTGGCTTGACAGAATATTTTGTGTGAAACTGTTATTCAAGTCTCATGAGATTATAACCCTGACCTCCTATTGATACTATACATGAATTTAAAAAATACATCCATGAGAGGTGAAATACACAGCTCATGTAGACTTTGATTCAGGTAAAACTACCTCCTTTATATGCATTGGTAGAATGAAAGATTTAACAGTTTTTCCTTTTTGTAATGAATAATGTTTTCTCAGTTAAAAAATATTTCAGAATATTCTTACAATTTGATGACCTATTATCTGGTCAAATGTAAGTTCCCCTGATCTATCAACTGTTTTTAAAGTTTCTTCCAGGTTTAGAAATTCATAATTTCTATTCAAGAATATAATATATCAATGAAAACAGAAAAAAGGAGGGAATGTGGGTTAACTGTTGTTTAAGAAAATAAGAAGTCAGTGGATTCCTTTAAAGCCAAATTTTTCTTGCTTACAGCAAGACAGGGAAAAATAAGTCCACTGGATGTGGCTCCCCCGCTTCAGCCACCACAGCTCCCTGCTGGCACTGCAGCCTGAGGTGCCTTCCTCAGCACAATGGAGCGCTGTCAAAGTTGCAGGGCTATCAGTGCTGTGCAGCTCAAGTGTCATGTTCTAGAGCAGCAGGTGTGCTGCAAGAATTTTTAAAACATGCAATACCTGGTGGGGCACTGACCTCTTTTCCTTTAGATTGTCAAATTTAAAACATAACAATAGCCAACACAATAGTTGTCCAGTATGAATGAACAAAAGTGTACCTATTTTTTGTCAAATTGGCAAAAAATTATAACTTTTTGGTGTGCTGAAGAATTTTAGTAGTTAGTTTATGTGTGCCATGATATGAAAAAGGCTGAAAATCACTGCCCTAGAAGGGATTGGACCTTGTCCTCTAGAACTTTGGGCAATAATGGGTTACTCCATATCTGTGCCGTCCAATGCAGTCATCACTAGTCACGTGCAAACACTTGAAATGGGCCTTGTGCAAATGAGGGTCAGAATTTTAAATATTATTTAATTTAATTAAAATCTCAATAGTCCCATGTGGTTACTGGCCACTGTACTGGACAGATGGAGTTCTAGAAAATTTTTTAGTGCAACAGTATCTTTTGGTTTTAAGATTTTTAGTTCTTACTGTGAAATTCAGACAGGTGCCCTGAGCTGACTGATTTTCTCATGCCACCATATTCAGAATCATGAGTCTTTTTAAAAAAAAAATAGGTTGGCTCATACCTAAGGAAAGGTTGAATTAAGCTTTTCAAGAATGCTCCTGAAAAAGAAGTCACCGGAAAGAAAAGAAAGGGAGGAGAAGAGACGACTGCCAGAGTGTTGGTCGCTGTTGAACTGGGGTTCACTGGGGGCACTCACGGGGCCTCAAGGCATTAATCTTTCTACCTCGGTGTGTGTTGGAAATTTTCTATAATAAAAAGTTTTAAAATACTTGGGAAAAATATATGTAGTTTATAATGATTTAGGTAGTTTACACTAGTTATTGAAGAAAAATTAAGAATGAAATTCCTAAACAGTCTTTTAGGAGGTAGAAACACACGGTATGTGTTATTTGATCAATAAAAATAATCAGAAAGAACAAAATAATTATAAATATTGGGTAACAAGTCAGAAAAATAGAAAAAATATTTTAAAGATAAACTGGTTCTCTAGTAACAATGTGTTCAAATAATAATCCCTGAATTTAGCTTTACTCAATAACGGCAATAAGACAGGACTTGATTGGACTGTATGTTCTACAGAGTGTATAAGTTAATCATCAGATTGTAGTGAGTCCAGGTGGAAATTTTCCTTTAGACAACTCTTTTTTTTCTTTCTGATGTTATTTTTTTACTAGAATAACCTGCTCTAAGCAGCTTTATCTTGTAGATTCCTTTTGCTGCAGAGTAGAATGAAAGTCCTCTTGGCTTGTGAGGTAGAAAAGTGCTTTACAATATATAATAGAGCTGTGTTTGGTCCAAATATGACATTTACTGGATTTATGATCTCAAGCAAGTCACTTTAACTTTTCTGAGTTTGTTCCCTATTTCTAATATGGAGATAGTTGCTATCTCGGAGAGTTTTTTGAAATGTGGTATATAATATATGTTACCTGATTTAAAGTTTTACAGATACACATGCAGGGTTAAGAGTTTAAAACATATATCAGGATTTCCCCCAAGGTAAAAAATCATCATAGTTGAGGTTTCAAGTTCTAGTGACAGTGAGCATCCAATGTCACACTCCAGTAGAAGGTCATTATGGTCTCTTCTTCCTGCTGCTCCTGTACGCAATCCCATTTTCAATAGGGCTATTCTCCTTTCCTCAGAGTGGCAAGTATGCACATTTACATTTAAATGTATTGCCAAGAATGTAAAAGGTTGGGAAATATGTTAAGGAAACCATGCATTCTATTATAAAGAATATTTAACTTAAGCCTTTCTAGGAGTAGCTTCACTTCTAGAATATGTACAATGTATTTCAGACAACAGGTATAAAAACCAGGCCCCTCACTTAATGATTAATTAAATTATCATCAGGACTTAAGAATTTGAGAAGTAAATATTACTTTTAAGGCCTATTTTAGCCTGAATTAACTCAGTTTCGGAACCATAGAAAGAAATCACCTTCATTCCTAGTGCATCATTAACCAGAGTTATAAAATATAACTGGGTAATCATTGGAAGTTTATTTTCTAGAGAAACAAACTGACCTCTGAGAAAAGACCTCCAGATACTGAGTTAGAGTCCTCCCAACAATGAAGCCTACTGGCTGAAAAGCCCCACTCAATTTGGAGCCTCCACATCACTTCACAGTGACTTATTCTCAAATACAGTGGACAGCAAGGTTCACCAGGCTCCTGGAGAAAAATGTCCAATAACAACAAGAACAACAAAGTGACCTGCAGGAACCAGAAACAATGTAGGGCCCACGTAAAAATAAAACAACACCATTTGAAATATAATATTCTCAGATAAATAAAAGACTGTATTAATAAAATAAGAATAAAAATAGGAAATCATCACAAAGAAAGATAAAACTTAGGAATTAAAATAACCAAAATTTTAAAATTAAAGAGAAGGAGAAACTTGAGGGAAATCTCCCAGATAGTAGGATAACAAGGCAAAGAGGCAGAAAACAGAAGACAATAATAAGTTATAAGATCAGTCCAAGAGGTACAAACTTTGGCTTATAGGAATTTTGGAAGAGAGAACAGAGAAAGAGGCAGGAGGGAAAACTTCAAAGAAATAACACCTAATTTTAAGGATAGGCACAAGTATTATCTTGATAAAAAATTAAAATTGGCTAAAAATTATATGAGCAACCACATGTCTCAGAGCTTAGGAGCTCAGCTGCCCTAAGTATATTATATATTATACTTATTGTACTTGGTTGTTTATTTTAATGGCTTCTGCTGTCTTCTCATCTAAATTATAAACTTGTCAATGCCAGGAATAATATTTGCCACTTAGAGCAGGCACATATTCTATTTCTGATAAATAGTTGTTAAACTCATTTGCTTTGAAGATGACTTGAGTTTCCATTAAGCTCTGTGACTCTTTCAGAGGGTTCAGTCTTTCAGCCTCGGTACAAAAGGTAAAGGTCATTCGCAGCTAAAACAGTTACTTGAGACTTCAGGAACAACTCTGAGAATCCAGTTCTTACATCAAGTCTGGAATGAAGTCATTTTATTAAACAATGCAATGATAACTTTAAAGCTACTCAAATGGCCTTGCTTTAAATACCCTTAAAAGTTTTGGCCCATTCAATCCTCTTTAGAAAACTTGCTCTGAACCTCTGAACCAGACACATAGTTCTACGATACCAGTTAGCGGAATATGTAGGCTATGAATCAGACTCCACTGTGGAAACTAATCCTTGAGTCACGATCATAATATTCCACTGGCATCTACCCAAGGGACATGGTATTCGTTTAAGAGTGCCACTCTTCCTTGCAAAGGATGCAGCATCAAGTAGCTCCCACACATCATTACAGTCATCACCTAAATATCCCAGTTTGGTTATCTGTTTGTGCAAGGCCATCTGGTTATCCTCGTCTCTCAGCATACTCCAGTCACCTCTACCCCACTCCAAGGGGTCCCTTGGCTTCACTCATTAATTTAATAAATATTTATTGAGTGTCTGTTTTGTGCTAGGCACTGTTCTAGGTCCTGGGGATGTAACAGTTAATAAGACAAAAAGTCCCTGTTTTAGGGAATTACATTCTAGTATACTAGAGCCCAGAAAAGAGTACCCTTTTCTAGAATAATTCTTTGATCAATTCTAGAAAACTTACATTTGCCTGCCTGCTTGCTTGCCTATCTCTTTCTATCTCTCCATCTTGAACTTTTGTTTTTGCTATGCTTCCTTTTCCTCATTTTTTAAACTTGAGATACTTAGTACCTTATGAGGTTTCCTAAAATCAGGCTAAGCTATTCAGTAGTCACAAAGACTACAAAAAACCCATCTACCAATAAGATTTCTGAAACAACTCCAATGGAAGAACAGTTCCTAAGATTTTCATATACTGATTTACACTAGAGAAGTAATATGTAATTTTAAGAAGCACTACAGTTATGTATAAAGGATTTTTAAACTTTCTCCTTGTAGAGCTATCAAAAGGACAGTTTATAATTCAGTATTGATTATATGTATATGGTGTTTCAATTCATCACATAAACCAATGTAAAATTTAAACATTCTTCATAGTACCCTACATGGCACTGCTGGGGGGAAAGCATATCAAAAATGTTCTGAATGTTTCTGAATGACTGAAAATGTTCACAAAGAGGAAAACATAAGATATGACCCGAATGAGCCAGAATAATAAAGAAAAATATAACATTTCAACTGCATATTTTTCAAATCTCATGCTGACAGGGGCCAAAATTAATATAGGCAATCATAAAAGCAACAGACTAGGATAACAGCCATGATGAATTCAAGAGATTTCCTTAAGTAGAACTGCATGCCTTACAAATCAATATTTCTAAGTCCTTAAAAGAAACTAAAATGTAATCGTGGAAAATTTAATAGTCAGAATTCTGGAAGAGTCATATTTAAGTTCTTTTATGAGGCAGGTAGACAACCTTGCTCGTGAATGTTTCTTGGTCTGAATAATCTCTTCTGTATTACATAGTCTCAATCAAAAACTAATCTAAATGCCTAAATCAATTTAAGTATCTTCACAAATTACATGGCCCTGATCACAGTATACCTATGGCTCTTTTTTATGTAAAAGCAGGAGAGGGACTCATTGAATGCTTCAACTATGAACTGTATTACTGTTCTCATAAAAGAATGATCTTAAGCCTTTGTTTCTCAAAGTGAGTTTGGGGAAATAGTAGCATTGGTATGACTTGGGAGCTTGTCAGAAATACAGAACTCTTAGGCCCCACCATAGACCTATTAACCAGAATCTGAATTTAACTGAAAATTGAATAAGCCATTCTTCAACCACAATCCTTAAAGCATTAGAAGAAAAATAAAAGACAACATTTTGAAAGAAAAATAAAAGAAAAAAGGAAGTAGTCCTGGGTAATGCTATTTTAACTATATTACAAAATGTACACTCTTAGCTTTTGTAAGGGGGACTAAAGATAAAAATTCTGTTAAAAATATTTCTTTACTTAAGAACAACTGCATTTAAAGACATTGTCCACTGTACTATAATTATCCTTGGTGTAAATTTCTTGCTGCTTTATAATATTTTCTTCTGCTAAGATAAGCACAAAATCTTTCAGTGTTACGGTTTTATAATACATCTAAGTCAAGAGAAGGCCTGATAATCCTCCCCCCACAGACACCCTAGAGCCTAAGTAGAGACATCGTGGATCCTCTTGGTCAAGGTGCTCTTTGTTGGAACTTGCCATGAATTGAGCTACCGGGTACATAGACATGCTACTGCTTGTACTTCCAAGTTTTCAGATCTGCTCTAGTTACATCTAAGCAGTTTAATGAAATCTCAGTGATGGTAAAATTGCTTTTCAACAACTATTGCCATGTTGAATGCCTTCCCAAGAAGATCTCAATCAGTTGGAATAGATCTGTTCACCTCTTGTTTTGAAAGGCTTTCTTACGTCCCTAAGTGTCTGTCTCCACCTGACCATAGTCTTCCAATCTCACACATGGGTAAACAAAGAATACTGAGTCACATGCTTGAGCAATACTTCAGGTATTTCCTGGATATGTTGACAACATCATTGGTTCATTTTTTTAGCACTCATTCGCTCCTTTGGCTAACTACCCCCTGACCTCAACACATTGTCTGGCCACACCCAGGGACTCTGCCAAGACCCTTCTGACTAAATAGGCTCCTGGTCCTGGCTTCTCCTGGTCTATCCTGTTCCACTGTCACTCATAATGCAAAGGGAGAGTAGGTTTACAAGGGTGAGGCCTCGCGACAGCTCACACCTGGTGGGCTCCATACCCTGGAAGGAGCCAGTGACAAAAAGACAGAAAGGTATGTCTATTCTCCAGGTAGTTTCTAGGAATAGTCCTTAAACCCTTATTTTTTTTCTACACAGAAGCTCAGTTTTTGTTTTGTCTTATTTTTGGTGGTAGGGAGGAGTCTGAGAAAGAGTAATGCTGTTCAAATTGAGTTATGACTATTCATAGGCAGTCTCAAGTTTTCACTTCTAATTTTGCTTCCTTCATTTCGTATTGCTGAGTCTCCATTTCCGTTTTTACTGTGCACACTCACTATTCTGTGGTTCTAAGATGGAAGAGCAGATAGGTACAGCCTTTTCCCACCCCCTAGAAAGTAGACTGCAATGTTCTTGTAGACAGAGAACTTGTCTATGCATCCTATATTTACCTACTACTGTGTCTTCTATATAGTAGCCACTAAAAATACACCTTGCCTACACTATTTTATGCCATTTAAGATTGGCATAATCTTCACTTGCTATTTTGCTTCCTTACCTGTTTCATTCTTATTTCAACCAGGCTGTCCCACTATTTTCCTGAGAATACTTTTGCTAAGGTCCCCAGGGACCTCCTAACTGCCACATTCAATGGATACATAAATTTGGAGGCATCATATGCCACACACCTTGAATTCTTCCTTCCCTTGACTTCCCTCCTCCTGTGTGTTCCCAGGCTCTCTGCCCCTCTAGTGGCTCCTAGTCTTCTCTTTATCTCTTCTTCCACCATCTCCCCAAAGCTCCCCAAAGTCGGTGCTCCCAGAATTCTGTTTTATTCCCACCCACCCCTAATCTCCATCTCACTTTCATGGCTTTCAGTTTATTCTTACCCACGGCTTCTACCATACGCATAATACCCAAGCTCCATTTCCAGCTCTCATGTCTCTCTTGAGACCTGGTCCTGTATCTCCACCTGCCCTACTTGATAGTGCTACCAGGACTGCCTCCCAGTATGTCTGCTTAGTAATGCATGATTTCCCCTTCACTCTCCCAATCTGGCCTCTTCTCCTGGATTCCCTATCTTAATTCATGATGTCACCATTCACCGTAAGTTAAAGAAAACTTTGATTCATTTATAATCCACAGTGCCATAAAAATATTATTTAAAAACACACAAGTAAGCACCCTACAGTCACAAGTAATGACTTTCGTTGCCTAACTATTTTCTGTTACAAGGAGGAACACTGCTTTCTCTTCAGCATGACATAAAGACAGAAAGGTATGTCTATTCTCCAGGTAGTTTCTAGAAATAGGCCTTAAACCCTTATTTATTTTCTACACAGAAACTGTGTTTTTGTTTTGTCTTATTTTTGGTGGTAGGGAGGAGACATTACACCCAATGGGACTCCAACCCACTTTTAGTTCATCATCTCCTCCTACATCTCTGGACTCCTTATGCTTGAGTCACACCGAACCCTTTACAGTGTGATTCTTTCACACAACTAGCATTGCATGTGTGACTGCTTCTGCCTAGAGCTATGATTCTCAGCAGGGGTCAATTTTGCCTGTAGGAGACATTTGGCAAAGACTGGAGACATTTTTTTGCTTGTCCCAAATGGAAAAGAGGGCCACTACTGGCATCCAGTGGGTAGAGGCCAGAGATGCTTCTAAACATCCTACAAGGTACAGAACAGCCCCATACAACACCAAGTATCCAGCCCTAAATGTTGATAGTGCTGAGATTGAGAATCACTGCCCTAGACTATCCTACTTGATTTCTCTGCCTGATGAACTCCAACTCACCTACCAAGATTCAACTCAAATGCTTGACCTCTGTGAAGCATTCCTGTACCAACTGGGTTCTCTTCTCTGTACAAACACTGTCACATCTTTCTCACTTTCTCATATACACCTCTATTTTAGCCCACCACACATTAGACTGAAAAGTTTTTTGTTTACTAGTGTATCTCCGTGACTAGAATGGGAGCTCCCCAAGTAGAGACTGTACTTTATTACCTTTTATTCCCGGTGCTTGGGTCAGGGCCTGACAAATAAATAGCAGGGACTCAAATTTGTGTTACATGAATGAATGAAAAAGGATACATCTGCAGAGAAAATCAAAGTATTTCTGAAACAAATGATTCAACTCCCTGAGCCACTATGAAATTAATATTATAGTTCCTCAGTTCTAAGAAATATACATATACAAGCATATATTTCTCACTAAATTTCCAAAACTGGTCATTAACACTGTTGCATCACAATTTGAGAGTCAACATTTATAAATTATATTGGTTTTTATAGGAGAGATTGTGTTGTTCAAAATAAATTTAACCAAATGTCTCTAGATATGCTGATGCAGTTAATAAAATAAGGATAGAGAAAATAATAGAACACTAAAATAAGTACATATTTAAGACATTTATTTCAGGAAAAACAACTAAATAGATTATTGAAACATATAATCTTGAGATTAGTGTTAAAGACTTTTGAAATAACTGAGACATAGTTTTTTAAAGTTTTACTACACTAAGCTTAAGCAATTTACTTACCTGGGATTAGATAACAAAAAATGAACAAAATGTTTTATAACAAAAAGAAAACAATGTAAAGCCAAACTTTCTGATAAAACATGCATATATGTGAAGAATGGAAGACATGTATAAGCTTGGGTAAAATGCTAAGGTATTTTAAATAATAGGGTAATGAAAACTCTGAGCATCCTCATATCATAATATAGGTTATTTAGAAAACAACAGAGAAAAATAAAATAATAATAAACTATTACACAGATTTTAGAAATATGGGTAGTAACTTTTGTAACTGGATTAAAACTACCTTAGTTCCTTAACTTGATAGATTTGACAAAACATTACACACAATGTTGGAATATCAAATACCTACTTTCAGATCAAAAGCCATTATATAGCCTTTACAAAAGTAATATTGTATTTCAAAAAGCATATGTAATAAATGTCAGTTATTGTTGTACTCTTTGATAACAAAGCAATGAAATAAACACTATCATGCGGACTACAAAGTCTCATCTTCAGTCTACGCTGTAAACACGGAAGAGAGCCCTGTCGCAGATACAGGTAAAAGTTCTCACTGGATTTACAAAAGTAGCCATTAATGAGCTGCTGATGATAGAGAGCTAGAAACTGGATACTATGCTGCTGGAGACTAGTAACTAAACACATAAGAAAAGAATATGTAGTCCTCTTAGTGCTTTAGAAACAAGGGTCCCTGACCAAAGCAGTGATTTAATTTCATGGCTGGTCGGTACAGATAGCTGACATTACTAAATGCTACTCTAATATCAACGTGTTAAATGTGAGTCCAGACTCAGCATATCAGAATACTCACCCAGACTAACTGGAGTCATGGGAAATATTTTGGGAGCTGTTTATTTATAAATGAGTTACAATATACCACTATAATTAGATTAATATATAATTATTGATAAACACAGGATTATTTCTAAAACCCCATTATTGTTACCACTGCTATGTTTAGAAAAAACAACATTCAGTATTTCTTAAAACAGCCTTTGATTTACCATTAATCATTTAGACCAATTTAGATCAAGTATATGTTGAATTTAAGGGTCACTATATTGCTTTTAATACTTTTATAAAAAGTGTTTTAATAAACATTAAAAAGGGGACAATTTAAAGTTCTGCAACAAATTACACACTTTTGAGTATGTTATAATTCAATAATCTATCCCCCCAAAATAGAATTTGAACAAAGTTAAGGCATTTGGCTGTCAGAAAAAAAATATTTGTGAGCTTACCTAAGTTTACATAAAACAAATAAGAGTGTATATTTTTAGCCATGCAAAAAGCATGTAGTCACACATTATTAAAAAAACATTAAAAATACTATTTTCAAAAGCATAAACAACAACAAATTATATTATTATTGCAAAATCAACCATTTTAAGGATATTTCTGTAAGTATTTCTAGGTTACTCCCTGCAGATTGATTACTTCATGAAATGTAAAATAAATTTATAAAATGCATGGAAATTCAATTAGCAAACTAACAATGTTTCTTCATAGCATCACTTCATTGCTTTAAGGGACAAAATAGTTAAATAGATTATAACATCCTAAAAGCTGGTTTTTAAACAATTTTGTAAGTAAAATTAATAATTCTAAAAGATCCGAATATGAAATCTGATATTTAGTCATCTTTGGGAAAGTAGTTGCTTATATTAACACCTGAGCATTGGGTAACAATGATTATATTTACCAGATTTCAAAAGAGAGAAAACAAACTAGCAATTACTGAATATTTTATTTACTTTAAGGTACTTGTTCAGAAGTTTTAAAAAATCTTTAATATAGATATTGAGTGTTACATAAACACAGATAAACAGATAAAGTACCTACCTGCCTCCTACCCCAACTACTGTGTACTGTCATCTAAAATTGGTTTAGTCAGAAAAATTTTTAATTTCCTGGTATTAAAAATGTTTTAGTATCCTGGCAAGATCTTGCAAGTACAAAATTTTTTTAAATCTATTTAAAGTCAAAACACTTAACATACTTTGGAAAGGCCACATTACATAAAGAACTGCTTCAGTTAATATTCACTAGAGTTAAATTACAGCAAAATTATCAAAATAACAAATTAGTAAGGTAACTAGAACATTATGGGAAATACCTAGCAACTGAAACCAAATTCAAAAATATAACATTTAAATTTCAATATTGTTGAAAAAGCAAGTTATATTTTAGAAGGCAGTCTTAACTGGCAGCTAAAGAAAAACAGGGTGGAAACAAAATTCCTGGGGTTAAGGGTATATACAAATGAAAATGCCATTTATTTCTCCTCTGCTTTAGCTAGGCAACATAATAGTTTTTTCACAATGATCTAATAAATACATGTATTTCAGAAAAACATTTTTCTCTACATTCATCTATAACAAAATTTTCACACTTTATATAGGGTTTTTATTATTTAATATTTCAACTAAATACTCAACATTTTACTTTACTTCACAATGATTAAGGAAGGGAGAATACTATATGAGCATTTTTGAAAGTCAGAATAAAAAATGGAGTTAGAAATTAAACTATGCCACGTGAGGGAAGGGAAAAACACACCAAAGTGTTATAAAATAAATTATTATTTAATGTTTGTTTTTATGCTACATAAATGTTTTATGGCTTAACTCCCTTTGGAAAGTTTTTTTAATGAATATTTTCTACATTGGTAAAATAACAAAGTGAAAAATTATTGCAGGTTCCTCAGATTTACAAATATTAAGTTTATTACTATAAAAATACTTGCTAGGTAAGGACCAGGAAAGTATATAAAACTGCTAAGTTATCATAAATTTTAACCAACTATTCCACAAGGCTATTCTAATATAAATTAACATTTACCAAGACCAGGAGAAAACTTACCTTACAAGAATGCTTCGAAGAATTAGACAGTTCATTTGTGAAATCTCTGTTGCTGTCTCTTGGTAAATTAGCAACTTTACCTTCCTTTCCAGATGCGAACTTGATGAGTAATTGAGGTGGTCCCCCTTTAGAACAATTGTGTTTAAGGCTGGACAAACAGGAAACGTTTGGATAAGTTCCTCCCAATGAAATACTTCTTTGTAAAATAGCATGGCTTTTGTTTATCTGTAAATTTGGTCTTTCCAACTTTCCATTGGTATTTATTTGATAATCTACATTTTGGGAGGATGGTAAACATGAAGGTGTCCTATGCACAAGCTTAATATACTCTGAATCAGAATTAAGCTTAACATCTGACATCTCTGGTTTACAATCACCATTTGCTGCTTCACAATCTAATGCAGTTGTTTTTTGCTGAGTGAAATGCACTGAAACACAAGAATATCCTTCAGATGACTTTTCAAAGGTAGTCTGATTTGGACTATTATTTGCAGTAACAATTTTCTTTTGTGATGAGCCCTTCCTGTGAAGCGGTCGAATGTCCCTTACTTCTCCGGGAGCACAGATTGTTTTAGATAACCGGAGTCCATTGACAGCTGTTGAAAGAAATCCCTTCGCACTGGTACCATCCTCACTGTGGGCAGTTTCACTCGGAGAAATAATAAACTGGTGTGAAGTTTGATAGGATCCTTTGTTTGGAAGAGTACCTGTATTTGTTGGAGAAGTTGGCGGGGTATTTGAAGGACTCCTTGGAAAAATGACTAAGGATGAACAACGTTTCAGTGGAATTTTCGAGTTCCCGCTCACTGGCAATTTCATAATCTCTAGTCCATGTTCCAAGTCATCCTGAGCAAAAGGAATTGTACTTGTACTTCTTGAAAAAATTTCACATGGAGTAGTATTCCTGTTGGGCACACTTCTATTCGAGGTACTGTCAGAATATAAATTTCCACCAAAAAACATATCATCAGTTGGTGGAAAAGTATAACCACTGCTGTCACTGGTGATACTGTTGGCGTAAGAACCCCCACTTGCGATACTTGTGCACGACCCATAATCACTACCGTTGCTGTTGTAAGACCCATGCTCACTGGTTGAAAAGTTACTAAGGCTACCACTGCAAATGGCAGAGCTGCTAAAAAGGTTGCCATCACTCACAGCATTCAGTTCATTATCAACCACAGCATTGCTGTAAATGCGGTCCTTCAGGACACAGGTAAACGAAGCATCATCACCGTCAGCTACGACACTGCTAGACTGAAGACATCTACCGTACCTTGTTGGCTGTAGTGAAATCTGTAGACAGCTGCTCTTTTTATTAACATTTTCAGGTGAAGGAGCAGATGATCTCTCCTGAGACTTAACGTTTTCCTTTATTAGCGGAGGTAGTGCAGTCTGTCTGGGAGTCAGCTTCATTTGAACAACATTAGATGTTGAAATCCGTGTTGGTCTTTTGAAGTACATGGGAACACTGCTATCCAAATCATCTCCGGAGGTTTCTGACAAAGGATAAGTATTACTTCTTCGGGCTGCAAAGTGCAATCGTAAGCTTTGTGCCATTTGTTCTCATTTCCAAACATGTTAAGGGCTGAGAGTCATAACAAAGATCTCTGTCGGTAGACAGGCTAGAAGCAGCTGCACTGCGTCGAAAGAAAAAATCATTTGTGGTGCCCGAAAGAGCTCTAAAGTAGTAGTCTTTATCCTAAGTAAAACATTAGATACCAGATATCAGAGAAAGAAAAAGGCGACCCATTCCTGAGACTGACGTTTCCAAACTGTCTTGAATTGCTTGTAGTCAAAATGCCTTCACTTACAAAGCACTTGATTTCCAGCGACCTTTAAGCTGAGCTCAGCTGCAGCACACTGCCTCAAACACTGCCAACCTTGTTTCAATTATACCTTCTCCAATTTGCATGAATGAGTAACACAAGAACAACAATCTTCTAGCATTTCAAGTTGAAACAGTATTTTTTCACTCCAGCTCTATTAAATGAACATTTAAGTACGTGAATCACAGTGCCTATACTTTCTCCAGCAGAGTTTGACCACTAATATTTTTACCCATAGGGATAAAATTACAGGAAGTTGGTAGGAATGAAACCCCATGTAATTGAGTATCAAATCGAGGATTGAATTTCCAAATAGTAGCCATACTAGGAATCTAGTCAAGTTAGTTAATGCAGAAAGGAATAGAGACTGTTACAATTTTTTAAGATAAATTCAAACAGTTATGTAATTTGGAAATAGCAAAACTGTGGGGTGAATTAAAATCTAGCATTAAATCAAACAGAGAAATATTTTAGCTTCCCAAAGCATTTCTTATACAAAGTGAAAGCTTAAGGACAGAAATACAAAATTTGCCTAGTAATACTATTGCAAAAATTGAGCATACAGCTGAAAGAAAAAAAAAGTTTAAGAGAAGCTGTCACCAAGCATTTTCTCCTATAATTTTAGGGCCTTTTCCAGCCAAGTAGTACAGTCTTTAAATGATGCCATTTATATTTTGACTATTAAAACTCTGCCAAGAAATAGCCTAAGCAAACATTCCATTAAAAATATATGCAGATTAGACAGAAAAACTATACCCCAATATAGTTTGAGCACACAAGATATTTTATTCCACTGTCTCTGCAATTCATTCACTTAAGAGAGTGTTTTGGTAAGTAAAGAAGTCTAAAAAGAATTTAACACATCAAATAAACATATCTCAATGCCAATTCTGTTCTGAAAAACTGTAAGAGCTCTTTGCTGGCCCCTACTGGTGTATTGAAACAATCCATCTAGCTGTTTGATAACTATAAAGAAACACACACCATGCTTCATATTTTTTTATATAAACAAAGTACATACTTGTTTACATTTTTGAGTACTAGCACTGCCCTGGCGGTGGAATTACTACTGCTGATAAAGCGCTCATAGTAGAGAACAGTAGACTATTTGTCCTCTTAGGGGTTGTGATTTTGTACATATATTTTTTTTGCTTTGTATTTATTTAACCTTTACTTTATTTTCAGTTTACTAGGTAATAAAAGTTTAATATTTTAATTTCTGCCCCAAATGTCATAGACCAAGGTTGGTACCCTATTTGAAAGAAACAAATTTATTTTTAAATAATACTCTAGGGTATATTTAAACCCCTTACCTGAATTTTATTGCTGGAACTCCAGTAATAAATATATACTGGCTCATTCATAGGAAAGTAAAAGGTAAAATGGTTCAGTTGTTTACACCACATGGTACTACACCCAAGTTGTATTTTTCTAAGTAAGTTTTTTTTTCTTGAAGTAAAAGCAAATATGTAAAATAAATACTTGCACTTTGTTTAAAAAAGAAAACTCCGTAAGATAGATCTGTTCTCAACCACAATTTTCTAAACATTATTTTTAATCAATTAAAACATTAAAAGTAGAAATACAGAATTAATTAAATTATATTTCTGACTAGAATGAAACAGTACCATGTTTTAGAATGTGTACAATAATTGTACACTAAGTAAGAAAATTATTATACTATTTTGGTTTTGTATAATCTATCTTCTTTAAGACTTTACAGACTCCAATAAATATTCCCTTATAATACTTTTTATTTATAGAAGGAATGTCTTAATCTTTCCACTATACCTTCAAATGACTTTAGCTTTCCGTCATAAATTAAGTTATGGGTCTGATAATTCAAAGAATGGATCACTTCTAATAGTGATCTAATCAATGAGATCTAACTGTTTAATGCCTGTGACTTAAAACTTCCAGTTCATAAATAAACAAAGGTCCTCCGGTGGTTCATATAAAATAATGAACCTCAAGTATGTGGCCAGATAAATGTTTTCTCTTTGGTAAGCTTCACCATAAACAACAGTTTCACGTCCCCTAACTGGCTCTGAAGCTTCCTGAAGTGGGATGGTCATAACCAAACATTTTTTCTGAGCTCATGCCGGGCACAGAGTAAGCATGAAGTAACACCACAGAGGAGGCTGGATGGGTGGGAGAATGGTGACCACCGTCAGTTACTATGAATGCTTAATGCTTTCTTTCAGGATTTTTTTTTTAAAGTTGATCCAGTTACTACTTTAAAGAAATATCAAAGAGCACTACAGCTGGACAAAAAAGAATAATGCTTGAAAAATTTGCAAAGAGGGCTTCAACCAAGGAAAAGTAAAATAAGAGAACCACATGTACTCTGTAGCACTCTAGTCTGAGCTCCGTGCTAGAAAGGCTGAAGAGTTTGCATTGCTGACACTGGTCTGAGATTGCACAGGACCTGGACCACAATCACAGCAGCTGTGTGTACAACCTGGAGAAGCTGTAAAATGTAACCCTTTAACCAAACAGATGCCCAAAGAGGGGCCTTAACCTGAGTAGAAAAGAGCTGGAGAGTGGTGGCAGCCCTCATCTGGGAGGAATCTATGCAAGTCCTAGAGATTTTCATATTCTGAAATAAAACAAATAATGTCTTAGGATTAGATTGAAGCTCAGGACCCTGTTTTTTATTTTCTACACAGAAGAGAATGGGATGTATGACATACTATGGATGGGCTCTAGATAACTCTAGTCAATGACTAGAATGTTGAAGGCCAAAGTCCACCATGAGGATGAAATGTATGTGTCAGCTTTGCTGGGCTGTTTTGCCCAGTCGTTTGGTCAAACACCAGTCTAGATGTTGCTGTGAAACTATTTTTTACATGTTATTAACACTTAAATCAGCGGATTTCGAGTAAAGCAGACTACCTTCCATAATGTAGTGAGCCTCATCCAATGAGTTAAAGGCCTTAATCAGCAAAGATAGGTTCCTGAACAAGAAGCAATTCTGCCTCAACACTACAATGTAGGAATCCCGCCTAAGTTTCCAATGTATTGGCCTGCCCTGCAGATTTCAGACTCTAGACTGTAACAGCTCTTATCCAAGTCTTCAGTCTGCCACACCTGGCCCATAGATTTTAGACTTGCCAGTATCCACAGTTCAATTAACCAGTTCCTTAAACTCTCTCTCTCTCTTCCTCTTCCTCCCCCTCTCCCTCTCTCTCTCCCTTGCCCTCTCTCTGTTTCAGTCTCTCCCCTCCTGTTGGTTCTGTTTCTCTGGAGAACCCTGACTCACACAACCACTAAACTTGACAAGCACAGCATCCCCGCCCAGAGGACAGAATACAGACGTCTCCTAAAGCTTCGGAGGCTGGATGTATGCAGGTGGACCTCAGGTCAGTGACACAGAAGCTTTAACTTTTTCATCAGTGGGTAGAATTCTTTTAAAGGCACAAAATTCTGAAATGTCCCATCAATTGCAACACCACCATTATTACCACCATCACCAAACTATTATAGTTTACAACCCTCAAGTCTAAAAATTGGCTGAAAAAGGGAATATTTCTCAAAACATATATCATCATATTGCAAATTTTCCCAGATGACTAGAAATTGATTCTGCTTAAAATTATGTCTGTGCTCTTCATTGTACATCTCTAAAGAGAATTTTTTAGGAAAAACAATACATTCTTAATTTAGTTGTGAATGCTACAGGAGAATAAAGATAAAATGACATTTAGAGTGGGATAGGCCATTATTGCTACACAGTCAAGACTGTTACTCCACCAACAGCTACAGTGTGCATGACATCACGGGTGATTTGTACACTTCTATTACCTGCTAGAACTAGCAACAGATCAGAGGGTTGGAATGACGCATACCACCCTGTTCTAACTATTTCTTGATCCCTTTTTCTAGTAAAGTGAGCTTCCTGAGAAAATCTGTGTTTCTAAGACATAGCGGAGTATGTAACATAGTAGATATCTTAGCATACCCTAGTTAATGCAAAAAAAGTGGTATCAGAGAACCATAAATGCATGAGTTCGTGAATGTTAAATAACTATATTTGAATCACGATGAAAAATTTTCAGAGTGCTTTGATAGCCACTGTCTAATTTTCTCATCACAATAAACTTAGCAGACAGGTAGGGCAAATGTTGTTATTGCCACTTTTTCAAACATGAGAAGACATTTTCAGAAGGACTGATTGACTTGTCCAGGGTTACAAGCTCATGGACCAAACCACAAGGCGGGACTGAAAGAGGACTTCTGACTCCTTAGTTTGAGGACCTACAATATTCTGATTAATGCACTCTTCTGTTTTTGCTTTTAGCTTTGAAGGTTTAAAAATTTTTTATATATCCCATTTATAACTCTAGAAATATCTCATTGTTAATATCAGAGGCAGAGCTTTTGTTCTTTTGACATATCATGACACCCTGTGTAGCACCCTATACATAGTAAATGCTCAAGGAGTGTTAATGCACCAATCAGAGTATGGAAAATATCAATTTTGGCAATGAAGAGTCACACCATACTGAAGTTAGTGGCAAAAAGCCTATGCAACTAGGATGAAAAGCACAAGTACAAACTATCCTTCCTTGTGCACCACATGCAAATAACTCACATAAAATACTTCACCAGTTATGCACCCAAGTATCAGGGAGAAATTCACATCAGTATCAATAACAACAGGAAAAATAACATAGTAATACCACAACCCAGGAATTCAAACCCAAAATATGAATCTTAGAGATACACTCATACACGTACATCAGGAAACATAGCAAGAATGTTTATCAATCAGTAATAGCGAAAAACTGGAAGCAACACTAATATCTATTAGGGTGGATAAATGCATAAATTAAGATACGTGATTTTCAGATGAAGAAGAACTATGCATCTGTGAAAATGTGTTGTACATCAACCTTACAAATGTAACAAAAAAGCATGTCACAGACGAATATCTACAGAGTGATGCCATTTTAATAAATTCAATATTTTGCTCTGGCTGGCATAGCTCAGTAGATTGAGTGCGGACTGTGAACCAAAGGGTCGCCAGTTTGATTCCCAGTCAGGGCACATGCCTGGGTTGCGGACCAGGTCCCCAGTAGAGGGCATGTGAGAGGCAACCACACAGTGATATATCTCTCCTACTCTTTCTCCCTCCCTTCCCCTCTCTAAAAATAAATAAATAAAATCTTAAAAAAAATTCAGTATTATGCAAAAGGACTATGTTTTTTAGGGATTATATATACAGCAAAGAAATGATGAACATAGTATTCAAGATAATACAGTACTTGTAGGAGAAGAAAAGGATATGCTATTGGGAAGGGGTATAAGGGGTCTTGAAGATTTTGGTAATGTTAGTTCTTAAGTTGAGTAATAAAGTACACAGATATTTGTCCTATTATTTAAAATAAAAATTTATATTATACATATTTTTATATATATATTTCATAATGAAAAAAACACCAATTGTAGTAAGGAGACTTGACTTGGGGTGGTGAACACACAATACAATATACAGATGATGTATTATAGAACTGTACCCCTGAAACCTATATTATTTTATTAACCAATGTCAACCCAATCAAATCAATAAAAAGGGAAAACAAAATAAAAGACATCAATACTAAATTTCACTTGGTCCTCTCTGGAAGAAACAGATCTGTAGAGACAGGGTGGGAGTGGGAGGGGGACATTCACTACTCTATAGAAAAAAGCAAAAATACAAACAGAAAACCGAAAGTTTTGCAACTGACCATATTGACAACCAAATCATTCACATCTGTCACTTAGCCATAAGAAATTAGGTTCCCAGCTAGTGATGAAGTCTCCTTTGGCAGCATAAAAGCACATTTGCATATCATAGTGCTAATTAAGAGATTTCATTTGCAATATCTTCAGTTACTAGTATAGGTGTAATTTCTTGAAGAAAAAACATATGATGCAGTCTAACACTAAAAACAGATTCTTTTAAAAATCCAGTGTCTGTGTTAGCTATAAAGTGAATGAAACTGTTTAACTTCCTTTTTTGTGCTTGTTTAATCAGATAAGCTTTGAACACATGAACACATAACACTGTTCTTTGACTTTCATGTTCAAATCTTACAGATTTAAAATATAAATGTAAGATTTCAAATTAAGAGGGTTTGAAATAGGATCCCCAAAGAGACAAAATGAGGAAGAGGAAAGGACTTCAAGATAGTCTTTAGGAAATCAGAAATCAAAACTATCCTTAAAAAAACGTCAGGTTTAACTTTGCTTTTTGCCACTCTAAGAGCTGCTGATCTTTTAGAGGACTTTATTTTATTGATGTACAGAGGATAGCTTTCCTCTATAGAAGAGTGGGGATTAGAGGGTAGATGGGTTGTTACAACTGGATACAGGTAACCCCCCAAAATCCACTGGAGTGAGGAGGCACAACCAAAGACACTCTGGACCACCAACCAGGGTACATGGATGAGAATGAGGGAAGGCAAGACAAAGAGGCTGGGTTTCCTGTCATCTCCTGTCATAACAGGCTTTGAGTAAGACCTTGTAATCCAGTGAGAACTGACCATCAGGAGAGGCGCCTCGGAGGAGAATGGAAGGACAGAAATAAGCAGAATCTACCCAGGGTCTCCATAACCACCCCCAAATCATCTCTCATGTCACAGGTTCCCAAACCCCCTTTCCTTGCTGCTTTGCTGAAGTATACCTTGCTTCCTATTTCTCACAAGTACAATGTAACTTACCAATCGATTTTCATCAAATACTTCAAAAAGAAGCCGGTGCTCCTGGGGATGAACCTAAGTAAAAGAAACACAGGCTTTCTTTAAAAACAAGTGAACAGCAACCCACAGAGACTGAGAATAAATGCCTGAAAATGTTGCCATTTCCTAATTCCTGTTCTTTATAAGAATTTTTTTCTGGATCAATTCTATATTTTATTCTTGTTTATTCTATTAGTTGTCCCTACAAGATATTTAAACTACATGTGATACTTAATACAAAAGCAGACCAGTCACAAGTCACCTATTTTCTAATGACTTTATTGTAACAGCAAAGTGGACTTGGTCGCTCATTTTTCCAATTTTTTCTAAAATAGGATGAAAGGAAGTAAAATAACATTTCAAAAACTATTTAAATATTTTCCAGCACTTATAAATATAGAATAGACTTAAACTTCTTATTATCAATTTTATTTACTCACTTTTTATTTATCAGGTTAAAACTATCCAAAATAGATGTTGATTTTATGGTAATTTGTGTCTGAATCCTTTTAGTACTGATTTGATAAAGGAATTTGTTGCTTCTACTATAAAAAATACAGGAGTAGTCAAAAAATATAAACTGAGTTTTTACTTATTGTTTATATTTTATACATGAGTAAAAATTAAAATGCAGTATTTTATTTTTCATAGCTGATGCTTTTATTTTTACTGAAATATTTCAATAAGTTAAAATCTACTTAACAGCTGAAGGAAGTCAGAGAAAGACAAATACCATATGATTTTACTTTTATGTGGAATCTAAAACACAAAATAAACGAAACAAACAAACTCATTGACACAAAGAACAAATTAATGGCTGCCAGATGGAAGGGGGCTGGAGGACTAGGTGAAAAGATTAAGAAGTACAAACAAAATAGTCATGGATGCATAGAGTACAGAATAGAAAATATAGTCAATAATACTGTAATACTGATGTGTGGGGTCAGATGGGTACTAGACTTATCAGGATGTTCATTTCATAAGTTATATAAATTTCTAATCACTGTGTTATATACCTGAAACTAATATATTACATATCAACTGTAAATGAAAATATTAAAAAATTATTTTTAAAATGACTTGATATAAAAAAAAGAAAATCTTTAATAATTTTTATATTAGCAGTTAAAATGTGTAAGATAATAGAAAACATGTATATTGGTCTCTGCCCTGGTTCCTGGCACCAGAGCCCCTAAAACCTTTGTCATTTCCTAAGCGGTAACAGCTCTAAGAGTGTCTTTTGTTCTAATATTTAGTCTTTGGCTCAATTCCTGATACGGGGCTCCTAAAACCCTTCAATTTCCTGGGTGGTAGGGGTGTTTTTTTTCCTAATGAGGTGACTCTGGGTGTGATCCAGGATGAGGGCTGGTCACAAGAAACAACAAGTCATAATTAGAGGCTTGGAATTTCCAGCTCCAACCCCTACTCTCTTGCGAAGGGAAAAGGCCTGAAAATGGAGTTTGTGATTGATCATGCCCACGTGATAAAGCCTCCATGAAAATCCCAAAAGCACGGGTTTGAACACATCCATATCTGGGGAGGGTGATGCACCCCAACCCCACAGGTACAGAAGCTCCTGCCCTCAGATCCCTCCCAAACCTCACCCTATGTATTCCTTCATCTGGCTGTTCATCTGCATCCTTTATTGTGTTTTTAATAAACTGACAAACACAAGTAAGTGTTTCTCTGAGTTCTGTGAGTTGTTACAGCAAATCAATGGAACCTGAGGAAGGGGTCATGGGGAACCTCTGATTTGTAGCCAAGCCAGGCATAAGTTGTGGGTGACCTGGGCACCTATGCTTTTCGATTGTGTCTGAATTGAGATCAGTATTGTGGGACGGAGCCCTTAACCTGGGGAATCGGATGCTATACTGAGGTAGGTAGTATCAAAATTGAGTTAAAACGTGGGCCAGCCATTCCATTGGTGTTACACAAAATTGCCTGGTGTGGGAAAATAACCTCCACACATATGGTGACCAGAATTATGAGAAGTAAAATATTCTGTATGATTAACAAAGGACAAATACAGGAGGTAAAGGATTAGAATTACTTCCCCTATGATAAATATATTGGGTTGGCCAAAAAGATCGGGTTTTTTTTCCTGTAAGATGGCAGTATTAGTGCTTAGTTGTCTTGAACTTCATTCAAAACAATTTTGTTAGATTGTATTGTGACAATGTCATAGTAGTATGCATTTAAAAAAAAACATCAAAATGGGTGAATTTTTGTGTAGCTATTTTAGTTTTGAAGATGGAAGAAAATACAAAAATTTTGGCTTTATTATTTCAGGAAAGGTAAAAATGCAGCTGAAACACAAAAAAAGATTTGTGCAGTGTAGGGAGAAGGTGCTGTGACTGATCGAATTTATCAAAAGTGGTTTGTGAAGTTTTGTGCTGAAGATTTCTCACTGGATGATGCCCCACAGTTGGGTAGGCCAGTTGAAGTTGATAACAATCAAACAGAGACATTAATTGAGAACACTCAACGTTATATCATATGGGACATAGCCGACATACTCAAAATATCCAAATCAATAAAGTTATTGGTGAAAATGAAAAACACGTTTTTTATTTTATGGAAAAAAACATACAGCCTTTTTGGCCAACACAATATATCCCCACTCAGGCCAATACAGGATGATGTATAAAAAATTCTCACACTTAGGTTGATTTTTTTCCCTATGATAAATATATTACATTGAACACTGTAATATTTTAAAACTTAGTTTTACATGTCAAAGGTATTGCTAGCCTTGATAAACTCTACTTCCCATCTGAGAACATGACCCTAATATTACCTGTGACAATGTGCCCAGAGGCACCATACTGCAAAACTCAGGGGGATAATTTTTTTGAAGTATAACATATATTTAGTATAGTATAATGTATACTAACCTTAAAAATACAGCTTGATGACTTTTTATGTGTGTTTACTATGGCATCATCACCAAGAACAAAATATCAAACACTCCATTCCACCTTATGTACCATTTGCCATGTGAATAGTGCCCTCTGGACTTATTCAACATTGAGACTCTGAATATCTCTATCCAAAAATGATTTCCTTGCACCTAAGGATGGCCAAGGAGGCCAATGTGATAGCAGTTATTGGATGGGACTTCTAGAAAAGCTCTTTAAATAGGGCTGTCTCAACTGGAACAGATGGTCCTCATGCCCTTTGCATTTCTCTTTTCTGCCTAGAACTTGGATGAGATAGCTGGCACTCCTACAGCCATATTGTAACCATGGAGGAACTCTGAGGAAGGAAGCCCCAGTCAACAGCTAGACACCATATGAATAGAAAAATAGTGTAAGACAACAGTGTTTTCTAAGATGTAAAGGAAGTTTGGAGGGAGGAGATGAAATTTCAGCTGGGACTTGAAAGATGGGAAGAATTTGACAAGAGAGTTTAGAGAACATTCACAGCAAGGTGGTGGCATGAGGAAAGGCATAAGAAGAGAATGAGTATGCTCTAAGAAAATCAAATGGGTAAGTACATTTTTGTATTAAAAAGTGGCAAGAAGCCCTGGCTGGTGTAGCTTAGTGGATTGAGCGTGGGCCTGTGAACCAAGGGATCACAGATTCGATTCCCAGATCACAGCACATGCCTGTGTTGCTGGCCATGTCCCCAGTAGGGGGTGCACTAGAGGCAACCACACATTGATGTTTCTCTCCCTTTCTTTCTCCCTCTCTTCCCCCCTCTCTAAAAATAAATAAGTAAAACCTTTAAAATAAATAAATAAATAAAAAGTGGCAAGAAAATTTTGGTTAGTTAGGCTAGAGCCAGGCTGAAGTCACTGAAATCCAAACAAGGGGTTAAAACTTGATTGACAGGGAAGAAAATGAAGGTTTTAAAAGAAAAATGACATGACGTAGATCCTACGTTAAGTATTATTTTTGTCAAATGATACACAAAATGAATTGGACTGGAGAGAGCCCCCAGAGTCCATAGGGACTGTGGTCTAGTAACTCAGCATGGAGTGATGAGAGCTCAGCCTGGGATTGTCCCCATGAGAACAGGGAGGGAGACAAGTCCATTAAAAACATTTTGATGGAAAAAATCAGAAGTTTCAGTGTTTATCAAAGTACCTGGCAGACACTGTAGCCATTCAATGTCAATAATGAATATTCTGCCCTAGCTGGTGTGGCTCAGTGGATTGAGCACCAGCCTGCAAACCAGGGGGTTGCTGATTTGATTCCCAGTCAGGGCACATGCCTGGGTTGCAGGCCAGGTCCCCAACAGGGCACATGTGAGAGGTAACCACGCATTGATGTTTTCTCCCTCTCTTTTTCCCTTTCTTTCCCTCTCTCTAAAAATAAATAAATAAATAAATAAATAATCTTAAAAAAAAACCCTAAAGTAAGTTTCTAGAAATTTAGCTGGTGGATTCATAAAAAAAAACAATGTAGACATATTTTTTCAAATAGCTTTATTATGGAATAATTCACATACTATACAAATGACCCATTGAAAGTGTACAATTCAGTGGTTTTTAGTATGTTCATAAAGTGTGCAACCACCATTACAATTTTAAAACATTTTTATCATCTCAAAGAGAAATGCAATACCCTTTAGCAGTCACTGCTAATTTCCTCTCAACCTCCCCTTTCTCAGGCAACCTCTATTTTCTGTCTCCACAAATTTGCATATTCTAGAAATTTAATGTAAGTGGACTCATACAATATATGGTCTTTCATAATTGGCTTCTTTCACTTAGCATAATGTTTTCAAGGTTTACCCATGTGGGAACATGCATTGGTACTTCATTCCTCTTTGTAGCCAAATAATATTCAATTGAATGTATACATCCCAATTTGTCTGTTCATCTGGGTTGTTTCTACCTTTTACTATAATGAATAATAATGCTATGAACATTGATGTACAAGTTTTTGTGTGGACATATGTTTTAAGTACATTCTAAAATAAAAACTGTAAAAAGTTAAATGAAATAAACATTTTTACCAATCATAAAGCATTATATTAATAGAAAATACCTTAAATTTTTATTTACCTGTTTCATGTCTTTCTACTCTGTTCATCTATAGTTATGTATAACCAACAAATTTTAAAATAAATTGCAGCTACACAACCATGGGCCCTGGCCAGGTTGCTTGGTTGGTTGAAGCACTGTACCCATGCACCAAAAGGTTGTGGGTTCTATCCCCAGTTGCGGTTAGTATGGGAGGCAACTGATTGATGTTTCTCTCTCACTTTGATGTTTCTTTCTTTCTCTTTCTCTCTCTCTCTCCCCCCTTCTTCTCTCTCCAAAATCAATAAATATATCTTTGGGTGAGGATTAAAAAATAGGTATACAGCAAAGCAATCATTTAGAATGGAAAGGCAGATAAAGTGCTTCCCAGATAAGGTCAAGTTAAAAGAGTTCATCATCAGTAAGCCCTTATTATATGAAATGTTAAAGGGACTTACCTAAGAAAAAGAAAATGATCAAAAATATGAACAGTAATATGACAACAAACTCACAACTACCAACAATTGAACTTAAACAAAAACAAACTAAGCAAACAACTAGAACAGGAAAAGAATCACAAAAAGGAGATCACATGGAGGGTTACCAGTTGGAGGGGGAGGGGTGGAATAGGGGAAAAGGTACAGGGAATATGAAGTATAAATGGTAGGTACAAAATAGACAGGGAGGTTAAGAATAGTATAGGAAATGGAAAAGCCAAAGAACTTATATGTATGACCCATGGACACGAACTAACGGGGGGGATGCTGGTGGGAAGGGGGGTACAGGGTGGAGGGGGATAAAGGGGAGAAACAAATGATAACTATAATAGCATAATCAATAAAATATACTTCAAAAAATAAAATAAGAAATAGACATACAGCCATGGGAGAAAAACCCAAACAGTAAAAAAGATACATAGTAAATTATAAATTTTTCTCTTATTCTTGTCCCACACTCAGAGAAAATATTGTAAACAGTTTCTTTGGTCCTTCCAGAGGTATTTTCTGCAAATAACAGCATTTGAGAAGGCATTTCTAGATGTTTATTTTTCCCCAAAAAGGTGTAACATGTACACAATGTTTTGCACTTTTGTTCCTTTAACATATTTTGAAACTAATGCTCTGTCAGTACATATATATCTGTCTTTTAAAACAGCTGATGTGAAAAAAATTAAAACATTAAAGAGCCAATGTGGATTTCATTGTATGGAGGTGCATAATTTACTTAGTGCTTTATTCATGGGGTGCCCCCCTTCTCCCTAGCCAACAGAATTCTGATTTCATTCAAATTCTGGAAGGTGTGTCAGGGTCGACAGCCTCTCTCCACCCCCAGGGGCTGAATCCTGATTCCTTTAAGCCTCAGAGTAACTCCAACCTCCTTACCAAGGACGAGGTTAGAAGTAAGCACATGATACAGTTTGGCCTGAGACATATGCATCAAAGTCTCCTGTGGGAACTTTTGGAAAAGTTTTAAGAGAAACACAAGGGAAAACTCTCCATTTCTGCCTCTGGACATCATCAAATGAGGCTGTCATAGTTGGAACTGTCTCAAGCATCTTGGGACCACGAACAGGAAGCCAGAGAATCCCAGGGAGACTGGATCAGATGTGACCCCACCCTGCTGCTGCAGTTACCACCCATCCTCTATGATCCTTTTTGTGATTAGAGATAATAAATGCACCTATTGTTTACAAGACAACATTAACTATTACCTGAAACCTGTCACTTGAAGCTGAAAGCATCCTAAATGATACACTTCCTCTGAGGACCTTTCCTTAGTCTCCTAGATCTAGGAAATCCCCTAAATTCCCTAATAACCTCCTGATAGTTACTCCCTAACATCTATTTTTTTTTTCCTTTCATGATGCTGAGCACACTGGTAATTATTTGAGAAATTTGTTCATAGGGCTCCACAGTAGACAGTAAGCTTCATTGAAGGTGAGGACTGTAGCCATATCATTAACCAGCATTAGCAAAGCACCTGTGACATGAGCATAGAAAAATATCACACTAACTGTGTATACAGGTGGAGGAATATAAATATATTGACAAAAATGCCAGAAGATCACACAATCAGTGGTGGTTTTATGAAGATTAAATTATGGCTGATTTTTATTTCTCTTTATAAAAATACCTATTATATACAAGTTACATTGTTCTGTAATATAATACAAATATACACATGAACACACACACACATTATGTAAATATTACATGAGGAGCATGGATGCTAAAGATACAATGCCAGCACCAGGAGAATAGAGGGAATGGAGTGGGCTGCCCTCTTCGTACATTCGTGCATTGCACTTATGCAGAGTACATAATGTGTACATCGCACCTGGGGTGACTTTTTTTCAGCCTGTCATTTGTCTCCTCTGGTCTCATGTGATCAACTATACATGTAGGTTTTGCTGTAATTTGCTGTTGAGCACTAATTTCAATTTGGAGTGTCCTCTGTTTGTCTCTCACAATAACAGTCCTCCAGAAAAACTTCCTTTGAGCTTCAATGTTTTCTGAGAGATACAAAGGTTCTTGTCAACTCTGACCACAATTTCCACTTGGCCAAATGCCCAATAATCAAGTTTTTACTGTGGTATATTATCTCAACAGATATTTTTTAAAGATTTTTATTTATTTATTTTTAGAGAAGGAAGGGAGGGAGAAAGAGAGAGAGAAACATCAATGTGCAGTTGCTGGGGGCCATGGCCTGCAACCCAGGTATGTGCCCTGACTGGGAATCAAACCTGTGATGCTTTGGTTCGCAGCCCGCGCTCAATCCACTGAGCTATGCCAGCCAGGGCTCAATTGACATTATGTGAACACATTCAATTGAAAACATTTTGTGCTAAGTATAAATAATAAGTGACAAAGGGGAAAGTAGGGGCCCATACGTTGTACAGAATAATGTCCTTTGTACAGAAAGTACTAAGTCACCACGTATTTTCCGTTCTTTATCTAGTTGTGATGAATTAACACTGATCCATTCAAATTTATCTAGTTATCTCTGCAATACATTTGCAAAATTCTGATAGATATAAATGCACTGCCTATGGTTCCAGAATAAAGTAGTGTTGGCTAGAACACTTGGTAATAGCAAAATTATGGTAGAAGAAACAATGAATAAAAGGCATTCGAGTCCTACCCTGGCCGGTTGGTTCAGTTAGTTGGAGCATTGTCCTGTACACCCAAAGGCTGTCAGTTAGATTCCCAGTCAGGGCACATACCTAGGTTGTGGCTTTGATTCCCAGTTGGGGCACATATGGAAGGCAGCCAACCAATGTTTCTCTCTCACATTGATGTCTCTTTCTCTCTCTCTCGCCCTTCCTCTCTCTAAAATACATTTTTTTAAAAAGCAGTAGAGTCCTGAACCTGGTTTATCATTTACAAATGACCTTCTTTCTTATTTTTGTGACAGCATCTTTAATTCAAAAGTAGTACTGACCCTGGCCAGTGTAGCTCAGTGGATTGAGCACAGATCTGCAAACCTAAGCATCACTGGTTCGATTCCCAGTCAGGGCACATGCCTGGATTGCAGGCCATGTCCCCAGAAGGAGGTGCACTAGAGGCAACCACACACTGATGTTTGATGTTTCACTCCCCCTTTTTCTCCCTCCCTCCCCATCTCTCTAAAAATAAATAAAATCTCTTCAAAAATAAGTAGCACTGAATTTCGAGCATCCTTTCTAATCAGAACTCAAGATAAAAAGTAATGGGAAGATTTTTAGTTATAGTTTTAATTTTTTTTTAAATATTTTCTCCCTGACCAGTGTGGCTCAGTTGGTTGGGCATCATCTCACAAAGCTAAAGACCACCAGTTTCATTCCCAGTTCAGAGCATGTACCTGGGTTATAGGTTGTATCCCTGGTCAGATGCATACGAGAGGCTACCAATCAATATTTCTCACATCAGTGTTTCTCTGCCTCTGTTTCTCCCTCCTTTCCCCTCTAAATAAATATTTATTAAAATTAAAAATTTTAATTACAATTTTAATTCCTCTAACAGATACCTATATTTTCTACTTCTATTCATATTGGTTTTGCTAAGTTTTTAGCCTTTAAAGTTTTTTATCATTTTAGCTAAGTTGTTAAAATTATTGCCATCAAGTCATTCATAATATTACCTGATTTATTTTTTGTCTATAGGATTTTTTTCATTCCTTACACTGGTTATTTCAGTTTTTTCCCCTCTCATGTTTGGACCAGCAAGATGTACCAAAGAATCACTTCAATTTCATTTATTTTCTCTTCTTTTTCCATTTCATTATTTTCCATTCTTATTTCCTTCCCTCTATTTTTTTTCTGCTTAGAGTAGAAACTCAGATCACTGACTTTTAAATCTTTTTTCTTCTGTATATAAAGGTGCAAATTTTTCTCTAAGCACTGAATTAGCTTATCTCATATTTTGATATGTTATGCTTTATCAATTAAAATGTTTTCTAACTTTTCTTATGATTTCTTCTTTATCTATAGCTTATTTAAAATGTTGCTTAATTTCCAAGTATTTGTGGGTTTTCCAGGTATATTTGTGTTGCTGAATTCTATCTTAACTCTATTGTAGTCAGAGAATATACTCTGTTGCATCTCAACCTTTTAAAATGCATTCAAACATGTTTTATGGCCTTATATATGGTGTCTCCTCGTAGATGTTCCATGGACATATAAAAATGTCTATTTTTCAGATATTAGATGTAATGTTCTCTACATGCCAAATAGGTTAAATTTACCTACAGTGTTTTTCAAATCTTTTATGTACCTACTAAGTTTTTCTGTCTGGTTGTTTTAGCATACTCAGAGAGAAGTAACAAAATCTTTAACTACTCTGGATTTATTTATTCCTCTATTTAGTTCTGTCAATTTTGCTTCATAATTCTAAAGCTCTTTTGTTAGGTGCATACAAATTTAGGGTTGTATGTCTTCTTGGTAAATAAGCCCTTTTATAATCATGTATTATGCCTCTTTGTCTTTGGAAATATTCTTCATCCTGAAGTCTACTTCATCTAATTTTGATACAGACACATGAGGGTTTCATTTGGGATTTTTCAGCTTCATGTTTGCATGATAAATCTTTTTCTGTACTTTTCCTTTTAACAGGTCCATGTCTTTTTACTCAGTTTGTATCTTCTGTAAATAGCATATAGTTGAATCTTATTTTTTAAAAAATTATTGAGATGGCTAGCTTTATGACTGTCATCATTCTATTTTTGTCCTATTTGTCTTTATTCCTCTTTTCTTCCCTTAACAATATTATTCAAGTACTTCTTGGTATTCTATTTCACTTCTTTTATTAGGTTTTTACCTATAATTTTGTTTCAATTTCTTAGTAGCTGCTCTGAGGATTATAACATACATCCTTAAACATCACAATTGTAATAGCCAGAGTTGAGCTACTCCGATCTCCTTCAGATCTCTTTCAAGAGAACCCGCATAGTTGATTGGCAGCTCCTAGTTGATCGTGCATCTTTGCATCTACCCATTGTGTTCTCCTTTCTTGCTACTGAAGGCTGGACACAGTGGGGTTTCAACAGCCTGGCCATTCTTGCCCAACACAGGACTTCTCTAACAGACAACCTCTGCTAGGAAACTCTCTGTCAGCCTGGATGAGACTTTCTCAGAATGTAGCTGCAGTGTAAGTCTTTTCCTCTCCAGTCTTTTCACACCTCTCCTTGCATAGGCGTTAGGCCTCCATTATGATGAGAAGGCTCTCCCCATCTGTACATCCTCCATCTTTGACCTTCATATTTAATCCCATCTTGATGTCTGTCTCTTACAGGGCTCAAGCCAACACTGACGGGGTATGGGTAGTGGGGTTTTAGGACCAGCCCAAGTTCACCTGGCAGACCAGGAGTTCCCCTCCCCATTCTGAGCTGTAATGTGGGACACAAAGTCCCAATAAGATGGTGGCCCAGTTCCTAAAGATTTCTCCAGTGATGTCCCAGGAATATGTCCTGGTGGAGAGGAACATGCTTGCCAGTGTGATATTTAAGGCACTTGAAAGATATAGGGATAACGATGCCTACAAAAACAATGGCTAGTTACTGCTACACTGTGTCACCGACTTACAGAGAGATAATGAGAAATTAAGGATAGTCAAAAAACTAAAGGTTAAATATGTGAGACAGAGGGACTCTTTGGTATCTGAGAAAGAGGACTGCACCTCCTAGAGTAGAAAAGAGGACACAACTGAGGAGCAGCCTCAAATGTGACAGAGATGCAGAGCTCACAGACATTTAAACGTTCAGCCCCTGCAGGTCTAATATGTTCAAGCCAGAACCCTGGCTGAGAAAACCTGGGACCCTGACATGTGAAATGGGAGGATCTGGGTGAACACTCCTGAGGTTTTAGTTCTGTAAATCCCTAACCCTCAGAGCTGGCAGAGTAGCCCATCCTTCTGTAGTAAGAGCTAGCACCTCCCCCATGCAGGGAGATACTGTTGAGGCTTCCTCTCCACAAGGAAAAGGGGTCTCTCCTCAGGAGTTCCTCTAACTTCTCTTCTGACTACCAAGATAATAATAACCAGTGTTAAATTCCAGCAAAACCCAGCTGGGCCTGATGTACGATGAAAGAGATTATTACATTTGGAAGCAGCTTCAAGAATTAAAGAGCACGCACTAGTAGGAGCCCAAGAACCCCTGAGACAATAGTACTTGATCAAAGGAACAGAAGCATAAGACTGGATAGGCAAGATTTCACTGACTTGGGATTTAATATCCTGCTGTGGACCCCATGAGATGAGCCAAACTTACTGCTAGGGTGGCTCCTAGAAACCTGAAAAAATAATGAGCCAAGTATAAATGCCTGAGTTGCCCTGGCAGATGGTAGAAGTATTAAAAGGTCCATGAAAGTGTCCATACTAGAATGAAATATATATTTGGCCTCATGATGTGTGAGTGTGTGAGTGTGTGTGTGTGTGTGTGTGTGTGTGTGTGTGAGAGAGAGAGAGAGAGAGAGAAATGAGGCCAAAATACCTACAGATTTTTATGCCCAGAGGACACACCATTAACCACAGTGATCAGGCATGTGCCAAAGACAGGGGCAGCAGCACCACCAAGAAGTGCAGTGGTGGCTCTCTTTGGCATGCTAGGAACTAATGGTGAGAGAAGGGGTCACAGAGCTGGGCTCCTAAATAGTCGTGCAAAGAGATGATCCTCCCTATCTCCAGTAATAGAGCCCAGCTGATGGCATTTCACTGCCAGAATCAAGGCGCTGCAATTATTGTAATGAGCAGACAGATTAGAGGGACAGTGAAGCAGACCTGACTTGAGCTGCAGAGTACAGAGCACAGCATCCCCAGGGGCAGAACAAGCTGGTGGCCAATGAAGGTGCAATGAGGATTGATATGTACAAGCATGAGAAGACAACAGTAGAGAAGTGAATAGCTAAGGACAGTTTCCCTAATTAAAAAATCACAATCCCTTGTCCTACTCCTCAACCTGAGCCAACAGTCTGATCAAAAGCCCATTTACTAAAGAAGTGACCTAGTCCTTAGAAGGAGGGCTCTGCCTCACTTCAGTAAGTATATGTTGTAATGATCTCTCCTCCTCCTCCAAAAGGACTATGGCCATTTACTTGGGTGGACTGTATACAGGGGAAAATGAATACTCAGACAAACTGAGGACTGTTGGAAACAGGATCTGTGTTGACACCTAGAAACCCAAAGCATCACAGCTTCCCTACTAGAGCAAGGACTTGCAGGGACCAGAGAATAAATGGAGGCCTGGCTAAAGTTCAGCTTATACAGAGTCCACTGGGTCTGTGGGTCCACCCAGAGTCATTTCCCCAATTTTCAAGTGTAAAATTGGGATTGACGTACTGGAAGTTGGGTCCCCTCACTACCACCACCACGATGGCTTGTGTGTTAAGAACCCATAATAAGAAGGCCAAGGGGAAGCCTCTGAACTGTCCTATCTCTGTTTAAGATAGTAAATCTAAAACAACATTGATTAGAAATGACAACAAAGCACAAGCAATAAAAGAGAACAATAGATAAACAATAGAAAAATAGCTAATTTTTAATCAAAATTTAAAACTTTTGTGCTTGAAGGGACACCATTAATAACATTAAAGGATAGCCTACAGAATGAAGAAAGTTTCTGCAAATCACGTCTCTGACAAGAAACTTGTAATTTAGAAATATAAAGAGCTACACCTTAATAACAAAAAGACAAATAACCCAATTGTAAAATGGGCAAAAGATCTGAACAGACATTTCTCCAAGGAATATATACAACTGGAAAGTAAGCTTGTGAAAAGATGCTCAATGTCCTTAAGCATAAGAAAATGCAAATCAATGCAATTAAAAAATGGGCAAAGGACCTGAACAGATACTTCTCTAAGGAGGACATACAAAGGGCCCACAGACACATGAAAAAATGCTCAACATCACTAGCCATCAGAGAGATGCAAATTAAAATCACAATGAGATACCACTTCATACCAGTTAGAATGGTCATCATTAATAAATCAACAAACAAGTGCTGGCAAGGTTGTAGAGAAAAAGGAACCCTAGGGCACTCTTGGTGGAAATGCAGACTGGTACAGCCACTGTGGAAAACAATATGGAATTTCCTCAAAAAACTAAAGATGGAACTGCCTTTCGATCCAGCAATTCCATTGTTGGGAGTGTACCCAAAGAATCCTGAATCACCAATTCCAAAGAACCTATGCACCCAAATGTTCATAGCAACACAATTTACAATAGCCAAGTACTGGAAACAGCCTCAGTGCCCATTAGTAAATGAATGGATAAAAAAACTGTGGTACCTTTACATAATGGAATACTAGGCAGCAAAAAGAAAGAAGGAACTCTACCATTCCAGACAGCATGGATGGAACTGAAGAGCATTATGCTAAGTGAAATAAGCCAGGTGGTAAAAGACAAATACCATACAATCTCACCTATAAGTGTAATCTAGTCAACAAAACAAACAAATGAGCACAACAGAAGCAGAGACTTAGAAATATAGAACAAACTGACAGTGACCAGAGGGAAGGAGGAAGGGGGATAATGGAGGAAAGAAGGGGAAAGGGCAAGCAGAGGAACATGAATAGAGGACTCATAGGCATGGATGATGGGGAGCACTGACTGTAGGAGCGGGGATGAGGGACAGGGTAGGGGTGAGCAATGGAGAAAAAGGCGGGACAATTGCAACTAAACAATAATAAGAAAATGCAAATCAAAACCACATTTAGATGTCACTTCACACCCACAAGGAGGGCTATAATAAAAAGACAGAAAATAACAGGTATTAAAAATCTCAACCACTCTCAACCACTGTTGGTGGGAATGTAATGTGGTACAGCCACTTTGGAAAACTGTTTGGCAGCTCCTTATATGGTCCAGAAATCCCACATATAGGTATATACCTCTCCAAGTGAAAATCTATATCACACAAAAACTTGTATACAAGTTATGTTCATAGCACCATTATTCATCATAGTTAAAAAGTGGAAAGAGCCCAGATGTCCATCAACTGATACATAGGTAAGTAAAGTATGGTTATCCATACAATGGAAAAGTGTTTGGCAATAAAAAGAAATGATGTACTGATACATGCTGTAACATGATTAAACCTTAAAAACATTATGCTAAGTGAAAAAAGTTAGACACAAAGGACCACATGCTGTATGATACCATTTATACAACATGTACAAAATAAGTGAATCTAAGAGACAGGAGTAGATTAGTGGTTGTGTGGGAGGGGCAGGTGTTATGGGAAAAAATGGTGACAGCTTGTGTGTATGCAGTTTCTTTTTGGGAGTGATGAAAATGTTTGCAAAATGATTTTGGTGATGGCTGCACAGTACTGTACACTAAAAACAACTGAACTGTATACTTTGAGCAATTTGGATGTTATGTGAATTATATCCCAAAAAAGTTTAAAAAACAAAAATATTGCAGCCTGATGGGAATGTTAGCAGTAAGTACCACCAGAAAAGACCTAAAGAATATGAATGTTCATTTAATTCTCTAGTCTGATCCCTGCAGAAATCAGATAGATCCTGGGGAATGACTCTACCTGTAAGGTCCACCAAATAATAGCCCCACTTTCTTGCTGTTTCCTGAATACAAGTCCAGAGTGCCCTCACAGCAGCCTTGGACTGGTTTGATAGGACCCTTGCTATGTCCACTGGAAAGTGTGCTCCTTTTGGGGAGCTGGATCTCTAACTCAGCAGAGCCCAGAGTTCCAGGGATGAGAAGCACATAGTCCTCCACGAGGTCTTCGGCAATAATGGTAAATGGGGCCACTCCTACTTCTACTCCTTTGTTCCTGGACCCATGTATATTTTCTGTTGTGAACATAGCCCTATATGGAGGTCTCTGGTTTAATGAATAAACTATATCCCATCTCTGCAGAGTACTGTCTCCACAGTGGTGCTTCAGTTGTGCTTTCAGTAAGCCATCCCAGCTCTGTGAGGCTTCCTGCTTCTGGATGGTGTGGCAGGTGATATAACCAATGGATCCCACGGTCAAGGACTCATTCCTGAACCTCCTTCTCTGTGAATTGGGTCCCTTGGAAGGATAAAATGTGTGGATTTCCATCCCTATGGAACACACATTGTATAAGCCCCCAGAGAGTTGTGCTGGATGAGATTCTGCAGATAAGAAAGGCAAACTTATACCCAGAAGTAATTGCAGGACAAATTTCTGGCCCTTTTGGAACAGAAGGTATACAATTTAGTACTTACCACAAAAATGGCTATGGTCATGAGGGTTAATGAATGGTCTACAATTATATCTTCTTTTTTTTTATCCTCACCTGAGGACATGCTTATTGATTTTAGAGACAGGGGAAAGGAGGAAGAGAGAGAGAGAAACATCAAATGAGAGAGAAACATTAATTGGCTGCCTCTTGCATGCACCTCAATGGAGAGCCAAACCTGCAATTGTGAAGCCCTAGGTATGTACCCTGACCAAGAATCAAACCCATGACTTTTTGGTATATGAGACAATACTCCAACCAACTGAGCCACACTAGCCAGGGCTGCAATTTATCTTCTTATAAAGTCTTTGTCTGGTTTGGTATCAGGGTAATGCTGGTGTCATGAATGAATTGGGATGTGTTCCCTCCTATTTTCAGAAAGACATCATGTAGAAATTGAAATTATTTATTCCTTAAATGTGTCGTAGAATTTAACAGAGAAACCATCTGGGACTGAAGTTTTCTTTGTTGGGAGGTTTTTAACTTCAAACGCAATTCTTGAAGAGACACAGGAATTTTCAGGTAATTTATTTCTTAAAAGTTTGGTAGCACGTGTCTTTAAAGGAACTGGTCCATTTCATCTAAGCCAATGAATAGGGGAACAGAGTTGTTCACAGTGGCCCGTGTCATCCATTTAATGGCTATAGGTTCTGGAATGATGCCACTTTCTAAGTGGAAACTTAGATCAATTGCCCAAGATCTTTCTTCTTTTCTAATGTAATGTAATGCTATATGTTTCCCTCTAAGCACTGCTTTAGTTATATTCTACAAACTTTGATGTATTTTTATTTCATGCTGTTAAAATATTTTTAATTTCCCTGGAGATTCTTATCTGATCCATGGGTTATTTAGAAGTGTGTTAACTTCCAAGTATTTGGGGATTTTTCAGATAAATTTGTGTTATTGATTCCTACTTTAATTATATTATAGTTGGATACCATACTTTACATGATTTATATTCTTTTAAAAATTGTTAAGGTTTAGTTTTGGGCCCAGCTTACTCAGTAAATGTTTCACGTGTAATTGAAAAGACTAAGTAGTCCACTGTTGCGGTGGACAGCCTGTGAGTGTCTATTAGGTAGGCCTTATTTTATAGTTTTGTTCAGCATTTCTGTATTTTACTGATTTTTTTGGTCTATTTCCACCTTTGTCTATTTCTACTGTCCCTCAATACTGAGAATACTGAATTCTCCAATTAAAATGGTGTCTTTGACAATTTCTCCTTTCAGTCCCCTCATTTATTGCTTTATAATTTTGAAGCACTGATATTAGGTGCACATACAGAATTGTTATGGCTTCTTGATGAATTTGCTTTGTGTCTTATTTGTTATTGGCTTTTTGGCTATATGTCTTTATTATTTTTTAGTAGCTGCACTAGAAATTACAGTATACACACTTAACCTTTCATGGTCTACTTAAAGTTAATACTGAACAACTTGAAGTAAAATGTAGAAGCCCTACCACCATAAAGTTCACTTTACCCTCACTCTTTTATGTCATGGTTACAGTATGTATTCACCTACATAAATTAAAAATCATACCAATGTTATAATTTTTGCTTTCAACGGCTGTACATATTTTAAGGAACTCTAGAGAAAAAAGGTCCATTATAATTAAACAGAATAAACTCAAGAGAATAACAGTCTACTATAATTACAGATATTTACTATTCCTGTTGCTTTTCCTTGGTTTCTGAAGGCTTAAATTTACTTATGATACCACTTACTTTTAGCCCAAATAATTTCCTTTAGCATTTTCTTTAGAACAAGTCTGCCGGCAATAAATTATCTTATTTTTTCCTCAGCTTCAAATACTATACTGTCACTCCTGAAGTATGTCTTTTTTAAGTAGCCTGTGTCAACTGTTCTTCTTCCCTTTCCTGTCTTAAGACAATTTTATCGTGGTTGTTGGAATCATTGTGCCCCTATGCATAATGTGTCATTTTCCCTGGCTGCTTTCAAGATTTCTTCTTTTTCTTTGATTTCAGCAATTTGATTTTATGTCTGAACCTAGTTTCCTCTGCATGTACTCTGGGTTTCACTGAGCTTTTTAAATCTATAAATGCATGTCTTTCACCAAATTTGGAATTTTTTAGCCATTATTTCTTCAGATCTTTTTTTTCACCAATGTCTTCTTCCTCTTCTGAGGCTTTAGTTATTCAATTAGACTCCTTTAATATTGTCTACAGGTTCCCTCAAGCTCTACTAATTTTTTTCCATCTTTATTTTCTGTTCTTTAAACTAGGTGATTTCTACTGATTATTTTCAAGCTCACTGATTGTGTTCAATGTTATCTCCATTTTGTTATTGAACTCATCTAGTGACTTTTAAATTTTTTTTCAGATATTATATTCATGCTTTAATATTTCTATTCATTCTTTTTTATGGTTTCTATTTCTCTGCTGAGAATATTTATCTTCCCATCTATTACAAGGGTGTTTATCTTTACCTCACGGAGCATAGTTATAATAGTTAAAATAGCTGCTCTATAAGGTTTTACTGATAATTCCAGTATCTGGGTCATCTTGGGATTCATATTTGTTGACTTTCTTTTCTTTTGAGAATTGGTCATATTTTCATGGTGTGTTGTATATAAAATAACTTTGAATACATGTTGAATATTTGTTGTGAAACTGGATCCTGCTAAAATCCTTAATAGCATTACAGTTGTGCATTGCATGAGGTTAAGAACCCTTGACAGAAAGGCCTAAGGAGACATTCTCAGTTTGAGGGTTCTTCTGAGGAGCCTGGAATAACTGCTGGCTGGGGTTTGCTCTTAGGGTACAGTGAGGTAGTGTAAGGGGGAAGGCAGGAATGTGCATGAAGGGTGAAGGAGGAAATGTATCCATTTATTGGCAGGCCTTCATCATCTCTCACCTGGGGCAGTCTATTTAATAAATGACTGAGAGACACAAATATTATCTTTAAGGGAAAACACAAAAATATGCTAAATTGGAATAAGCACACCAAATAGTCTCTAAATCAGAATTAAACTAGAATGAAATAATTCCAGGCTTACAGTAACATTTTACCCCTTCATTACCTTACATATGTGGGTTTTCATAATAAAATAAATGGTTCCAGGACCAGGTCATCTTGGGAATAACTAGATTAAACTATTTAAATTTTTAAAAATCTAGCCAAATTCTTATAAGATGCATTTTAGAATATTATAAGTGAGAACTTATTTTAACTATTGAGAGAACTTTTTGCTGTTTTAATGAAATAAAATGCATACTTACTCTGAATAATATTTCTTCATTCCATTTTGGATTCAAAGTCTAAAAGACAATAAACATAGAATAACTAATTTTTTATATTTTGTCATATAAAAATAAAAGAGTATATTTAAAAAATTTTTGAAGCCTGCCAGGTCTGACCTTTTTAATGGTTTTCGTTTGCACACTTGTTAAAATTCCATTCATTGGGTCATATAACGTCACTCTCACATAAGGATCACTGTTAAAATTAAGAAGAAAATTAATTGTTGCTTATTCCCAAACTTAGAACTCAGACTATAAAAATCACAAGACTTCTTGTTAACAATTTCTACACAATGAAAAGTTAAGGGTTTCTTAGGCAAGGGTAAGAATTATAGTAATTTTTGCCTCTTGTTAAAAAGCTAAAGTACCATGTTAGTGAAATAAACAAAAAATTACAAAGAAAACCTTTTAGTCACAATTTAATGGCTTCCAATATTTTTAGATTTTAAACTTTTGATTTTTTTATGCTGTTACTTCTTTTGGGTTAAGATGGTAATTTAGTTATTTTTTGAGAACTAGCTTTGCAAGACCTCAGGTTGTTCTAAGTTATTTCATGGGTATAAACTCTTTACAAAATAAAGGCAAAGTGCTTTGAGTTCAAAATAATTATGTCATAAAACCCCTTTTACAAAGACACATAGAGAAGGAAAATCAAGATTTTTGCCCATTTTTAAAGGATTTTATTTACTTTTAGAGGGGGGGAAGGGAGAAGAAAGAGAGGGAGAGAAACATCAGTGTGTGGTTGCCTCTCCCATACCCCCCACTGGAGACCTGGCTTGTAGCCCAGGCACGTACCCTGACTGGGAATCTAACCAGCAACACTTTGGTTTGCAGGCTGGCACTCAATCCATTGAGCCACACTAGCCAGGGTGATTTTTGCCCATTTTGAACTGGCCTTTCTATCATATTATTAGTGAGTTGGTCTTTATATATAACGAGTTAAAGGCCTTTCTCAGATATATGTTTTCAAACTATGTTCTCCCCACCTGTGGCTTGCCTTGTCCTTTTCTTAAAAAAAAAAAAAAGATTGTATTTATTTATTTTTAGGGAAAGGGGAAAGGAGGGAGGAGAGGGAAAGAAACATCCATGTGAGAGAGAAACATCAATTGGATCAAACTCACAACCCAGGTATGTGCCCAGACTGGGAACTGAACCAGTGACCCCTTGTTCTGCAGGAAAACACCCAACCAACTGAGCCACACCAGTCAGGGTGCCTTGTCCTCTTTTTAAATGTGTCTTTCAAACAACAGAAGTTTTTAATATTGATGCTATCCATTTCAGCATTTTCTTTCATGATTCTCACTTTTTGAGTCCCATTCAAGAAATCTTTGTGTAACCCAGTATTTTCTATCTATTCTGAAGTTTTATCATTTTAGTTCTTACACATTTTCAGTATGTCGTGTGATAAGGAACAAGGTTCATTTTGTTCCAGATAACCAGTTGTTGCAGTATTGTGTGTACTAATAAGTCTATCTTTTCTCTTGAAGAACGGTAACACTTTTTGTCAAAAAGCCACTGATCTACTTTGTAAAGTATATGATTACCTAACTATGCTGTATACCTGAAAATAACACAAAATATATTGAATGTAAACTGTAATTGAAAAATAAAATTTAAAAAAACAACTGACCATATACTTGTGTATGTATGTGTGTATATTTCTACACTTCTTATTCTATTCCATTGAACAATACCTTTATTCTTATGCCAAGGCCACTTTGTCTTGATTACTATAGCTGTATATAGTAGTAAGTCCTGAAGTTAGGTAGCATAAGTTTTCCAATTTTGCTCTTCTTTTTCAGAATTGTTTTGGCTATTCTACATCCTTTGTCCATAAAAAATATTGAAATCAGCTTATCTATTTCTCCAAGACAGCATACTGGGATTTTAATTGGGATTGTGCCAAATCTAGTCAATTTGGAGAGGCATACCACTCTAGCAATGATGAATCTTCCAATCCATGAACATGGCATATTTACCCATTGATTTAGATCTTCAATTTCTCTCAGTAATGTTTGCAGTTTTTCAGTGTATAGTTCTCACAAATCTTTCATTAAATTTGTTTCTAAGTTTTTTATTTTTATGTTATTATAAATGGATATTTTAAAAATTTATTTTCCAATTGTTCATTGATAGGATATAAACATATAACTGATTTCAGTACAATGATTTTGTATCTTATGGACTTGTATCTTATTAGTTCTAGCAGCTTTTATTTGATTTCTTAGGGTATTCTATGAACATAATCATGCTGTCTGCAAATACAGCTTTCTTTCTTTTCAGCCTTTTCCTGGCCATATTGTATCACTAGGCTATCCAGTAGAGTTGAATTGAAAGTGAAAGCAGACAACCTTGACTTATTCTTGAGTCTAAGTAGAAAACTTTCAGGCTGTCACCACTGAGCTGATGTTACTACAGGTTTTTCACAGATAGCCTTAACAGGTTCAGAACATTCACATCTGCCCCTAGTTTGCTAACCATTTCTTTCATGAATGGTGTGTAATTTTGTCAGATGCTTCTTCTGCTTTTATTGAATTGATCATGTCTTTTTCTTTTATTCTATTAATATGGTGAACTAGATTGATTAATTTTCAGATGTTAAGCCAATCTTGCATTTTATCCTTAGCTTACTGAGCATATTTGTATCATATATGTGTTTTGGATTTTGTCAAATGCACCTTCTACACCTATTGAAATGATCATATGTTTTTTTTTTCTATACTATGTTAATATGATGAATTAAATTGATTTTTTTTTAAATGTTGAGCAAATCTTACATTACTAGGACAACTCACACCTGGTCATATATTGTTATATACTGTTTAGCATAGGGCTATTGAAGTCTTCTATTTCTTCTGTGATTCTTGATCTGTCTAGCTAGAAGTTTAAAATTTTTATTGATCCCTTCAAAGAACAATCTTCTGATTTCAATAATTTTTCTATCATTGTCCATTTCACTAAATTCTCTTGATCCTTATTTTCATCCTTCTACTTACTTTAGAATTAATTTGGTCTTTTGTTCTAATTTCTTAACATTGGAACTCAAATGATTTATTTAGATCCTGTTCTTTTTCTAAGCTAAACATTTTAAGTCTCAACTTTAACTTAAATATTACTTTAGCTGCACCCTATACATGTTGATATCACTGTATTTTCATTTTCATTCTGTTCAAAATGTTTTTTAATTTTTCTTGTGATTTCTTCTTTGGCCTATAGATTGTTTAGGGGTGTATTAAATACTTGGGGTTTTTCTAGATATCTTAATATTATTGGTTTCTAACTTAATTCCATTGTTATCAGAGAACATCCTATATATAATTTCAATCTTTTCAAAACTCCTGAGACTTGTCTTATGGCCCTACACATGGTCTATGTTGGTGAATGAACCATATGCACTTGAAAAGAATGCAAAATTTGCAGTTGTCTGAGTTATTGTTTTATGGCCCAACATATTACGGCAGGTAGATCTTGAGTAGCTCCTATTACGCACATGTCCTAATGTCCATGGCCTTTGTGCTATACTCCTCTTAAATGTGGGAGGGACCTATGAATTCTAACCAATACATTACAGCAAAAGTGACAAAATGTGTGTGATTGCATTACATAAGATTGTAACCCATCTTGGTAGGAGGCACTCTCCTTTGCTATTTCTGAAGAGACAGGTTTCTAGCTTGTGAGCTGCCATGTGGAGAAGGCCATGTGGCAAGGAACTCAGGGTGGCCTCTGGCTGACAGCCAGCAGGAAACTGAAGCCTTCAGTCTGGCAGCCTGCAGGGAACTGAATGCTGTCAACAACCACATGAGCTTGGAAGTGGATCCTTCCCCAGACAAGCCTCAGATGAGGCCACGGTCCTGGCCAATACCTTGACTGAAGCTTTATAAAAGCAAGGAGCAGAGGAACTAGCTAAACCATACAGAGCCTCTGACCCACAGAAACTGAGATAATAAATGTGTGTTCTTTTAAGCTGCTAAGTTTATGGTCATCACACTTCACTCTTTTTATGCTGTCTGATGGCATATTTCTTTGTAGCCATTGCATTTCAACTTAGAAGTCCTTATATTTTAAATGTACATATCTTTTACAGACAGCACATAATTGAGTCTTGACTTCCAAGCCATTCTAATGTTCCCTGCCTCGTGTTTACCTTAGTCCATTAACTTCTTTTTTCTTCTCAGAGACACACTTCATTCAGTTTTGTACATTTGGGGATATTGGCTGTAGGTACAACCCACCTTAGCATGTACCACTCTGGAGAATAAAGCACCCTGTGACCAAAGCCAAAAGCTGCAGTGCCTGAGCCCCTGGAACCCAGGTCTGGCACTCCTAAGCCCCTTGCCCCTCCATGGCGCCCAAAAGGGACAAGTGAAGACCAGCCCAGTATTAGCACAAACAAGGAAATAAACAAGTGTTGGGGGAGCCATGCTTAGGACACTGCTCCCTGCTTCCCAGCTTTGGGAGCCCACAGCACAGGAAAGCAGTCAGCCCCAGGTGGCTCCTCCAATGTCTGTGATCCCAGTGCTGCTACTCACCAAAGAGGGGGCACAAGGTAGGGTGTGTGTTCATCCCCTTCCCTTGATCCATCACCTACTGTCCATAGCCTGTGTTTCTCCTTTTGGCTTCCCACATGGTCTTAGTCAGGCAGAGGGTAACAATAAATAATACAGCCCCCTCAGCCTGTGCACTGCTGGGGTGGAGGCCTCTTTGTGCTATTGGGTGTTCACACCCCTCCAGCTATTGACTCCAATGGGGCCAAGAGGCCTTGACATAACTTTGGTGAGAGTAATCTCCTTCTGCTCCCTGTGTGCCTCTGCAGGGGAGAGCACTAAGCATCTCAGGGCTTAACCTGTCTGTACTAGCCACAGGGAGGCACAAACTCATTTGGGGGAGAAGGGACCACTCTTTGGGTGTCCCTGCTTGAAGTGCCACATCAGTCTCCCTAGAATAGCTAGAGAGGCACTGCCTTGCTCCAAGTCAGCCAGTAGGGGGCAGAGGGTAGAGGGCTGGGGCTGCAGCCCAGGGCTGAGTGGGCTGCGGCCCCATGGAAGGAAGGCGAGGGTGTCAGAGAGCCTCCTGGCTGGCAGGTAAGAACTCTTCTGTCTGCCTGTGAGCCTCTGGTGCCTTAATGGTGTTCAAGTCCTGGGGCAGCTCTGACTTCCTCCAAAGCAACATTTTCTCCCTCTTGGTGTCCTTCAGCTTTTACACGTTCTGTCTCTCCATTGTCTTCTTCGGAAGTTGGACATCCTCTGCCATAGGGCTCTCTGTCTCCATCAGGTACACAGGAGGCAGGGGTGGTGGAGCTTGGAATACGGGATACTGGGGATTAAGTCAGGCAAGCTCCTTGATCTTTTGCCACATCACTTCTTGTCTCTTCATTCAGAACCGGCCCTTCTGCTTTTCTGCCTCTATTGTTGCATACAGTCATCAAACAGCTTCTGATTCATCTCCATAAACAGCTTCAGGGCACTGCAGATCAGACCACGGAATGTCTTGTTCCAATGGCTCTTGGAGTTCCTGTAAAGTGCAGGGATTATGACGGGAAGAACTCGGGGAGTATTGCCACTCACCAGGCGCATGATGTACTCCTTGTTCCAGTAATAGAGAGCACACTCTGCCACCTGGACTTGGGGGCTGGAGACACACTTGGCAAGCTGATGGGAGAGTAGTTCCATCACTCTGCTGAGCTTTGAAGGTTCAATGACATCCAGAATCTCCTCTAGCTCATTCAGGAACATCACGCCATTGGGGCTGTGGATCTTTGGCCAGAACTTGTGAAGTCCCACAATCACCGATCAGTGAGACTGTTCTCCTCCAGGAATTGTACCACACAGTATGCCAGCTGAGGGTGGCAGACACTCAGGAGCTTGACCTTGTGAAGGGGAAGCAGGACACAGATAAGGAACATCTTGGGCTCTTCCCCAAGGGGCAAGGAAAAAGCATTAATAATGCTGCCCAGGATCTCCAGGAGCTCGGCAATCCTGTTGTGATGCTCCATCTCACAGAAAAATCTTTGTGGCTGAACTAACTACAGATATAAGCCCAGAGCCCCCAAAACTTGCCACACACTCAATGCAGGATGGTCTTGAGGAAGTCCTGCTCTTGAGGCTCCTCACTGTTGGTCAGGTCCAGGGGAGCAAGGACAAACTCTGGTTAATGTGCTTCTTGGCTACGTTTGCCTTGAAATCAGGAGACTCACAGAAATGTAAGAAAAACTCACACAAGCTAGAGATGTGGCCGGGTAGCTTCCAGGGTGGGCTCTTCTTCCTCTGGGTCACACTTGGCCCAGGCAGGATTTGAGGAAAGTGTCAGTGTCTGGAAGAGGTTCACTGGAAACATGGAGACAGCCTCAGGGTAAATGGCCTCGGTGACAACATCGCAGCTATGGGTGACACACTCCACCACTTCGTTGAGTCCTGTCCCTTCGCCTCCTTGAATCTGAGATCGCTGGGTCCCACACAAAGTCAAAGAGGACACAGCATGGGGGAAGCTCTGGGTAAACGGCTCCTCCTGCTCCTGGGCTGGCAAATCTTTCAGGGCAGGAAGCTGCTGCAACTCCCAGTTCTTGCTGAGACAGAAGTGGGGAGAGCTTTGCCACGACGACTTCTTGACAATCTGGGGCCCCCTGAGCACCTGATTTTGCTGAGCTGCATGGGGGGTGGCATGCCGTTGCTGGGACACTTGATGGGTGACGGTGGCTGAGACTCTGGCTGCGGCTGGGCCTCCTCAGCACTTTTACCACCACCCCTGCCTGAGCTGCTGGGCTTGGCCGTGTCTTCGATACGTTTACCTTCTCATTCCTCAGTCTGGACCTGGCACGGCACCAGGGGCCCCACTCAGGCTCCAGCTTTTCTCAGAGCCACACCCTGAACCCCCATTAATGTTTAATGTAATTATTTGTATGATTAGATTTCTGTCTACCAATTTATTTGTTTGCTGTTCTTCCTCCTCCCTCTTTTTTCTTTTTTTTTTTTTTAACCATTTGTTTTTCCTATCCTGGCCTTTTGTTTTGTTTTGTTTTTTTTCCAGAAGTTTTGTTTAAAAATGTCTATTATCTATAATTTTGTACAGTATATTTAGTAGTTTATCTAGGTATTACAATATATACACCCTTAATCTTTCATTCCACTTACACTTAATATTGTTTCACTGTAATAACTGGGTCCATAACCTACAAGTCTCTCTGTCCTTTATGATACAACTGTTATATATATTCCATCCACATATAATATATAAATTCTGCAAGACAATACTGTACGTTGTGACTTTAACAAGCATATGTTTTATTTTTAAAAGTTATGATAAAAACAACAAAAAGTCTTTTGAATACTGCCAGACACTTAACTATTTCTGATGCTGTTTATTCCTTTCTGAGGATCTGAATTTCTATCTGTTACCTCTTCTTTTTGTCTGGAAGGACTCCCTTTAGCTTTTCCATGTGCCAGTGATAGTCTCATAGTTTTCTTTTATCTGAAAATTTGTTATTTTGTCATCATCCCAAAAGATATTTTCACTGACTACAGAATTCTGGATTTCACTGTTCTTACTCTAATGTTTTATTTTCTTCTGGCCTCCATAGTTTCTTGTGAAAATTAAGTCCTTAATTGAATTGCAGTTACTGTTTATGTATTATATCCTTTTTTTCTCTCTCTTTTGTCAGGATTTTTATTTATTCTGGGCTTTCAATAGTTTGACCACTATGTGCCTCAGTATGTTTTTCTTAGTGTTCATCCTGCTTGGTATGTTTTATATATTTGTATCTTTTATCAAATTTGGGGAGAAATTACCCATTATTTCCTAAAAAAAGTTTTGTCACATTCTTTCCTCTCTCCTCTATTTCCAATTTCATGTTCGTTAGACTGTTTGATGTTATCCAAGAAGTCCCTGATGCTCTGTTTGTCTTTTTCAATTTTTCAATCTTGTCTCTCTCATTTTCTAATTGGGAAATATTTTCTATTGATCTATCTTTAAGTCCTCTTCATTCTGCTGTTGATTCCATCCAAGAATTTTAACTTCAAATATTGTGTGTTTCAGTTCTGGAATTTTCACTTTTTTTTTAAAAGATTTTATTTATTTAATTTTAGAGAGGGAGGGAGAAAGAGAGAGAAACGTCAATATGCGGTTGCTGGGGGCCGTGGCCTGCAACCCAGGCATGTGCCCTGACTGGGAATCGAACCTGTGATACTTTGGTTCGCAGCCCGCGCTCAATCCACTGAGCTATGCCAGCCAAGGCGAATTTTCACTTTTTATAGTTTATCTTTCATTCCTGAAATTTCCAATCTTTCAATTAATTGTGAGTATATTTTCTCTACTGAGAATGTGTTCCATTTTCCTGGTTCTGTATGGATCATATTATTTTGGACTATATCCTAGACATTATAAACGTTAAATTATGGAGACCCTGAATTCTGCAACTTTTCTCTGATTAGTATCGGTTTATTTTACTACATAATTAATTATCTTATTTGGACCAGAACCAGAAACCTGTTTCTTAGGCAGTAAGTCTGATCTCTATTTATATCCTTTGTCTTTAGCTGAGTAGCTTTGAATCTACTTCATTCGTATGTTTCAGGGTCAACAAGAAATGTCAGTAGATGAGTTTGGGCATCTCTCCTCCAGTTCCTTCCCTTCCCAAATCCCCACCATTGCCATGTCTTTTTCCAGATTAGATCTTCTGATTTCCCAGGCCACAAAGATGGCAATTTTTCCAGGTGCTAACTCCATTTGGCCTCAAACTAATTCATAAAATTGGGAACTCACTCAGTGCAACCTCCCTTCTCCACACACGGACTCCCCACTAGGCGGTGCCTGCTCTGTTCCCTCTCCACTGCTTTCAGGTTGCTGCTTTCGGTGTTATGATCGGAGTGTATGGCTGTGGTCTGCTAAAGAATTAGTCTATTATAATTCTATCAATTCCCAGAAACAAAACTCATAAATGTATCTTACTAATTATATCCTTGTCTAATTTCACAAATTCAGTAATTCAGACATTAAGGAATTTAGTACACCATCAACTGTAACTATTGTTATTCTACCTTAACAGCAATTTAATAATAATATTATTCAATGGTTCATCTAACCAAAGTTTTAAAAATTTGTTAACAAGTGCAAATTCTAAAATTATAACTCAAATTAATATACTTATATACTTACCTAGCTCCCAAGATATCCTTCTTGGCAAGGCCTATTCCAGCTATAACTTTCACTCTCACAATTCGAACATTGTCCTAAAACACAAAAATGTATATTTTATTTTCATGTGCTTTATAACTTACCTAAAACATGTACCTTTAAATATATGTATCAAGTATAGCAATCAGGTTATTAAAATTAATTGAAGAAAACTTTTTCAGGAATTAATTAAAAGCTATATAAGAAAAAAAATGAAAACTATTTGTCATTTGGAGATGATTTGATTATCCACAAAGAAAAGCCATAAAAACTAGAGTCAAATTATTACATTAAGAATTTATCATTGCTTCCATGAAAATCTATAGCAAACTTATTAAAACTAACATGAATTTGTTATTGTTGCTATGTATACAATAACACAAAAGTTCACAATCATTTGTAATAACTAGTTAGGATGGTAGTTATTTTATAATCCCATTCAAAAGATTATATGCTAAATAAAACTATAATGTATTGACACTATAATGTATCATATAGTAATTTCTTGGGTATCATAATACTACTATGAGGTTCTATAGAATAATTTATTAGTTTTAAGATATACATATTGAAATATTTAGGGATAAAGTATAGTAAGTCTGCAAATTAAATGCTCAGCAAATAAAAAGTTGAAAGTGGGCCATGGCTGGTGTAGCTCAGTGGATTGAGCGCAGGCCTGTGAACCAAACCACCATTGGTCTGATTCCCAGTCAGGGCACATGCCTGGGTTGCAGGCCATATTCCCAGTGTGGGGTGTGCTAGAGGCAACCACACATTGATGTTTCACTCCCTCTTTTTCTCCCTCCCTTCCCCATCTCTCTAAAATAAATAAATAAAAACTTTAAAAAAAAGTTGAAAGTATGTGTGTGTGTAAACACAGGGAATCAGCAAAATGCTATTAATTCGATGGGTATACAGGTATTCATTACACTACTCTTTTAACTGTCCTCTTGATGGTGAAAATGTTCAAAATTAAAAGATGAGTAAGAAAATATAACACAGAATGCATCTTTTTAAAAATTCTCAAATAAGCAAAACCATTAGACACAGAGAAATAAAATTAATAAAAATATTTAAAACTTCTATGGATAAAACTACTTTTAAAATTACTGAAGAACAGAAAGAGGACTTAAATTTTAAAATTTACTATGTTGCCCTGGCCAGTGTGGCTCAGTTGTTTGGAGCATCGTCCCACACACTAAAAGTCATGGGTTCGATTCCCAGTCAGAGCACATACCTAGGTTGCAGGTTTCATCCCTGGTCAGGTCACCTATGAGAAGGCAACCAATTGATGTTTCTGTCTCTCTCTTTCTCTCTTTCTCTTCCCTCCTCTCTCTCTAAAATCAATAAAACATGTACTTGGGTGAGGATAAAAAATTCACTATATTCATGGATGGAAATAATTTTTTTGTCTGTTTTCTCTAAACTAACCTATAAATTAAATTGAATTTCAACTCTCTCCTTGGATTTTTTTCATAGATCCTAACAAATGATTTTGAAATTCATAGGGAAGGGTAAAACTGAGTAAAGAAGCAAACAATAATAACCAATCACTATCTTATACTGTATATAAATTCCAGAATCAATAAAGTCTAAAAGTGAAAAAAGAAACCCTTAAAATTTATAAGAAATTTAAGAATATTTATACAGCATTGGGTAGGAGAGAATGTTACAACTTAATAGAAGCAGTTGTTAGATTTTACATTAAAATTTATACCTTTTGTATAAGGTAAGAGGCCACGAGCAGAATGAGAAGTCACAGGGACAGACAAGGTAAAAGTACCTAAAATATACACTGTTAAGAAGTTATAATTATCCAGAATATATGAATAGTTTCTAAAAACCAGTAAATGAAATATAAACAACCTAGCACAAGAAGTCATAGAGAGTGGGCAACAAACACATTAAAGATCCTCAGTCTCACCAGTCATCAGAAGAACTCTACTACACTGTTGACGGAAGTGTAAACTGAAGAGTTATTTTTGAGAAATTTGGCAATACCTACTAAAGTTCCAAATTAATAACCCAGGAATTCACGTTTACATATACCCTCTAGGTATACCCTCACTCAGGTATTCAAGGAAATCAGCATAAGAGTAGTCACAGTAGCCTTCACAAGATAAAAAAAACTATGAAATAAATGTTGCCCAACAGATAAAAACCTGATTCTATTTTACAATTATCCCACCTCAAATAGTCATGTTTCCTTCTGAGGAGAGGTCTGGGTGGGGGAAAATATATATATATTATAGAGTATTTATTTCAATCTTCTTCCATTTCTAAATACTACAACCACCCTCGATCCTGAAGTTTTCACTGAAAAAAAAATATGATAAATGATATACACTATTAGCTCCAAAACTCAGATGATAAATTCAGATAGGACAGAAATCCTTAAGTATAGATGCTAGATAAAACATAACTTCTTCTATCACCAATTAAAATTGAGTGCATAGCTGATCTTACAAGAAACAAGGGAAGTCTTCAGGTATCAGAAATAAAATAGAATTAAAAACCAGGGAGGAAAACATGTAAACTGAAATTTCCATTTTCTATGGAGATTGATTCACCAACATCTGAAGAGATTTTCAGATTACCTTTTTTCCTAGAGAATCACTGAATAAATAGACCCATTAACATAGTCTATTGGCCTCAGCAGCCAAATTCTCACTATACCAGTTAACTCGGAAGTGGCTGTACTTTATTAAACAAGGTACTAATTTCAAGACTGAATTCTGAAAATTAGAAATATCTTCTACCCTGACTTAATAATACAAACTTTTTCCAGTGGTAAAGTGTAATTAAAAGTGGCATCAGGCCCTGGCCAGTATGGCTCAGTTGGTTGGGCATCATCCTGCAAACCAGAGTCACAGGTTCAATTCCTGGTCTGGACACATGCCTAGGTTGTGGGTTTGGCCCCCAGACAGGGCACATGTGAGAAGCAACCAATCAATGTTTCTCTCCCTCTTTACTTTCTCCCTTCTCTCCCTCTACAATCAATAAAAGAAAAAAAAGTTTTTATAGTGCCATCAAATTAGTCAACAATATTATATTAACTATGTATGGTGCCAGGTGGTTACCTAAAATATCAGGGGGAACACTTTGTAAAGTATATGATTGTCTAACCACTATGTTATATGCTTCAAATTAACACAAAATAATGTTGAATGCAAAGGAAGTGCCACCAGCAAATAATGCACGTTATTTGATAATCTCAGCTTTTCTAAGGCAAGTGTTTATAATTTGTAAATGAACTTGAGGAGAGATCTTCATACTCCTCTAAGAAAATTAACCCATATTTGTGGAGCCTCTACTGAAACTATACCCCAGAAGTCTCCTGAGGAAAAATGTAACAAGCATTAATTAAATACAATTCCAGGAAATGATAAATTACTCATAGAAATAGAAACATTTAACTTTTCAACTTTTTTCTCACACTTTTTACCACAAAAATCAGAACTAGTTATATCAGATGGTGTGCTTAACTGATGTGAAACTATACTGACTTAGAGTTTTTCATAAAACTGAATAAGAAATGCCATTTATTTTGATATTTGTATTCACTTAACTTTATTTTATATATTTATGCTAGAAAATTGTCCAAATTGGTCTCTTCAATCACCCCCATAAGCAGAGATCATATCTCACATCATCTTTGAAAAGAGCATAAAAGCTGCAGTGGAGACTAAACTCTTCAGTAATTTCAGACATGATACTAAAAGTCCTATTACTAGAAATCTGACAGGGCGCAAATAAGCCAAAAGGACACGAAAATCAAACACCTTTTCCTTAATCAAAATTGGGTTGTCACCGTTAAGCAGATCAGGATGGCGGCTCTTCACTAAATCTGCAATCTCCCCTGTCACTCAGATGAGAGCTTTACGGGTTTTTGAAAGTGAGAAAAGTTGCAAACAGGCTAACATAAATGGCTTTTCTCAATGACAGGGTGAAACAAAATGTTAATGTTACCTATACAGACAACTTCAGTAATTAAAAGCAGCTTTGCAGGGCTGAGATTTTTTCCACAATTCATAACAGCTATTTATTGCTGCTTAATCTGTCACCAACACCCCCAACCCCAAAAATAGGAAATGCAGAGTTTAGGTCCTTCTATCTCTTACAGGTCTTGGGAGACTTTTTGTGACTCTCTTCATCCTTCTCCCATCCTTTGTTGCCCCCACACCCACCCAACCAGTCTACTTTTTTAAAAAAAGATATATGCTGTGTTTACTTATCTCTGAGTTTTTATACAAGCTGGGTTCCCTCCACCTGAAATAGTCTTCCCCATACCATGCTTTTTCACTGTTAAAGTTCTAGCTCATCTGAGCAGATTCCTTTGAAGCCATTTAAATGTAATTATTAATATTATTTAATGACACAAAATAATTATAATATTAATTGGAAGAATCAGGATGCAGAATGTTATCTATTCTGTGATAACTTTGTAAAACCAGGTATGCAGATGGATAAAAATTAGAGGCAAATATGCAACAATGAAAATAGCTATTAAAGTAATGAAATGATAGAGAGTTTTGCTTTACTTATTAAGCTCTTACTACATTTTAAATTTTTTTTTAAAAGTTCTGTCTTTTCTTTAAAGGCCAAATACCATCTTTCCTAAAAGTCTTGACTTGAATCCTCCCTTATCAACAGAAGGACATTTATATAGCATCTATCACATACTATCTTGTATCTGAGGCAATAAACTGTGTGTTTTCTGCCTATTAAAATTGTGAGAGTTTGAAGCTCAAGTAACTTAGCTTTCCTTTATCTCTGTATTCTCTATAGAACCCAAAAGAACACACAGTAGGGGTAAACAAATTCTCAATTAACCACAAACCTTTCTGAAGTTGCTGAAAGTAGGACTAAGGCATCATATCAACAAGGACAAGTTTGCACAAACAGTGAGTCTTGAACACTGGCTGCCACACCCATACTCACAAACAGAGAATTAGAAGTCTTCTCTCTGAGCAGACTAAGTGGTCCAAGGTGGGGAGAAAAACTTGACACTATAAATACTATATGTAAGGGCCCCACCATAAAATGGTAGGTCAGAAAACCCTACTGTGAAATACCCAAGTCAATAGGACCTGCCCATTTGTACAGAGGATCTGTGTCAGCAAATGAGGGAATCAATCAGGAAACAGGAAGGCAGATTAAGAAAACAGTGGATCCAATACAGAAAAGCGATCAAGAGAATTCTCAGTGTGGCAAGTGGAAGCCCAGAGATGATGGCTGTACCACAGGCACAGAGTACAAGGAGCTCAGATAGACTGCAACATAGCAAGAGGCTATCTCCAACAGGAATGAGGAAATGAGGAATGAGGAAAAAGGAATCGATAGCATTCATGAGATATATATCTATACATCTGCATATATATTTTTCACTACTCTGAGTGGTTTTAAAATCCTATCATGTTGCAATTTCATTTGTGATAGGTATACAAAAAACTAAAGCAAAAAAGTGCACAATACATAACTATAAATATGGTACAATAGTTCAGATGTGAATATTGCTGTACTTACATAGTAATTTAATATAAATATTGAATATTTATTTAACAAAAAATTACTACAGTAGGAAGGAAGGATGTGTTTTTGTTTTTTTTGTTTTTTTACTTTTTTTGGGGGGGCAACATATGCTATGTAAATTATGGTGAGCATATTTTCCAAAGTAAAAATTGGAACCTATGGACTGACAGTAGTTTTCTTCCTCTGGTGTGTAAATTTACTTGAAATATTTTACAAAAATATAAATGCTAAATCACCTTTATTGAAAAATACATAAAGTCAAGACCATCCTAGTAAAGGCAGAGTACATGATTGCTACAGACAATAATTGCTACACATGGTCAATGCTCCTCAGGAGTTTTAGCGGTAATAACCACAATAAACCAGGCTACTCAGAATCTCTAGACTCACGAGAGAGCCATGGTTCTCAAAGTGTATTCCCTGGACTTCCAGCCAAGATGGAGGCATAGGTTGATGCACTGTACCTCCATGCACAACCAAGATTGGAACAATAACAATTTAGAGGCAGAATAACATCCAGAACTGACAGAAAATTTATCTGAATGGAAGTCTGACAGCCAAGAAGTTGAAATAGATCTGTTCATCCAGACAGGTAGGAGGGGCGGAGATGAGCAGCCAGGCGTGGGTCGCTGCGCAGAGAGCAGAGAAAGTTGGGCACATAAGCAACTGGGAGCATTGGCTGCTCAGTTGCATCTGGGGCACGCAAGATCGCAGTGGGTGGACCCTGAGTATGCAAGCAGCAGCTGGCAGACCCAGTGAGGTGGCAATTGTGGAGCAGGGCAGAGCGTGCAACCCAGGATCCCAGAGAAGGGACTGAGGTCCCAAGGAGAACGGAGCAACCGCCATTGTTCCCTCTCAGCCCCGCCCCCACATACAACATCACAATCTAGCGACTGGGGTGCCCAGCCCTGGTGAACACCTAAAGTCCCACCCCTCACCGTAACAGGAGCAACCAGACCAAAAAAAAAAGAGAGAGTGAGAGATGGCTCAAACAGAAGAACAAATCAGTGCCCCAGAACTCATCCTTTTGAGTGACCAAGAAATAGCTAACCTATCAGATGCACAGTTCAAAACACTGGTGATCAGGAAGCTCACAGAATTGGCTGATTTTGGTCGCAAATTAGATGAAAAAATGCAGGTTACCATAAAAGAAATGAAGGAAAATGCACAGGGAACCAATAGTGATGGGAAGGAAACTGGGACTCAAAACAATAGAGTGGACCAGAAGGAAAAAAGAAACAACCAAACAGGAAAGAATGGAGAAATAAGAATTCAAAAAATAAGGAGAAGCTTAGGAACCTCCAGGACATCTTTAAATGTCCCAACATTCAAATTATAGGGGTACCAGAAGGGGAAGAGGTAGAGCAACAGATTGAAAATGTATTTGAACAAATAATAAAGGAGAACTTCCCCATTCTGGCAAAGGAAATAGACTTCCCGGAAGTCCAGGAAGCTCAGAGAGTCCCAAAGCAGTTGGACCCAAGAAGAAACACACCAAGGCACATCATAATTACATTAGCCAAGTGAAAATGAAGGAGAGAATCCTAGAAGCAGCAAGAGATAAGGGGACAGTTACCTACAAAGGAGTTCCCATCAGACTGTCAGCTGATTTCTCAAAAGAGACCTTATAGGCAAGAAGGGGCTAGAAAGAAGTATTCCAAGTCATGAAAGACAAGGACCTATATCCCAGATTGCTCTATCCAGCAAAGCTTTCATTTAGAATGGAAGGGCAGATAAAGTGCTTCTCAGGCAAGGTCATGTTAAAGGAGTTCATCATCACCAAGCCCTTATTATAGGAAATGTTAAAGGGACTTATCTAAGAAAAAGAAGATAAAAAAAAAACATGTATAGTAAAAGGACAGCAAACTCACAATTAACAACCACACCTAAAGCAAAACCAAAAGAAACTAAGCAAACAACTAGAACAGCAACAGAACCACAGAAATGGAGATCACATGGAGGGTTAGCAACAGGGGAGTGGGAAGAGGAGAGAGGGGAAAAAGGGACAGAGAATAAGTAGCATAGATGGTAGGTAGAAAATAGACAGGGAGAGGGTAAGAACAGTATGAGAAATGTAGAAGCTAAAGAACTTATGATGGACATGAACTAAATGGGGGGAAATGTGGGTGGGAGAGGGTGTACAGGGTGGAGGGGAGTGAAGGGGGTAAATGGGACAACTATAATAGCATAATCAATAAAATATATTTTTTAAAAAAGTGTATTCCCTGGACCAGCAGTATGAACATCATACGGGTATTTATCAGAAACATAAGTTTTCAGACCTTGCACTGAGTGAATCAGACACTGTGGTGGGGCCAGCACCCCATGTTTTAACAAACTCTGCAGGTGATTCTGATGGATACTGAAGTTGAGAGCCACAGGTAAAGAGCATGAGGGTAAGAAAGGGAAGTGCTGTGGTTAATTCAGTTGCAGGAGCATTCCCCGCTTAGGAAACTAGAATTTCATTTATTCAATTAGTACCACATAATTTCTGAAAAAGAACAGCTAATCATTACTTTACATCTTCACTTACTTTTATTTTTTTATTTTTTAAATATGCTTATTGATTTTAGAGAAAGGGAGAGAGACAGAAACATTGATGTGAAAAACATTGATTGGCTGTCTCCCATATCTAACCAGGGATTGAACCTGCAACCTAGGTATGTGACCAGGAATCAAATACCCAGCTTTTTGGTGTACAGGGTGATGTTCCAACCAAATGAGCGACACCAGCATCTTCACATTATTTTTAAATGTGACAGCAACAAATATCCTTATTTATAGACAAAATGTCTCTGAAAGGATATACATCGAGCTGATAACCTGTATTTCACAGTAGGTTTACTCATAATGGTCAAAAGCTGGAAACAAAGTGTTCATCAAAGGAGACTAGATAAACATCTGGTATGTTCCTATGGAATACTACTCAACAATAAAAAGAATGAGCTACTGATACAAACAACCACATGGATGACTTTGAAAAACATTATGTGAAACAAAAGAAGCCAGACACAAAAGAGTCCATACTGTATGGTTCCACTTATATGAATTCCAGAACAGGAAAAACTAATCCACGGTGATAACAAGGGGCCTGTTGAGAGCAGAAAAGGGGAGTTGACTAGAAGAGCCCAAGGAAATATTCAGCAGTGATGGAAATATTCTCTACCTTAACTGGGTTGTCAGTTACACATGTTGAAAATTACTGTTCATCAAATTGTATGTTTAAGATCTTTGCACTTTACTCTGTAAATTTTACTCCTTCTCCACCTCTCCCTAAAAAAAAAGGAAAGCATTTTCCAACATTTTCAGACAAAACAAAAACTGAAAAGCTTATTACCAGCAAACACTCACTAACAGAAATTCTAGAGGATGTACTTCAGGCAAAGAAAAGTCATCCCACATGCAAAGCTAGAGATGCAAGAAGAAATGAAGAAATAACAAGCAAAGACAATGTTAAATACATGATGAACAAACAGTATTTTAAAAAAGATGTTGATGATGACGATGACAACATGCATGCATGCCCATGTGAACATTTAGTGGGCTTCCATTCCACTTGGGATCCAGTTTAAAATCCTTAATAAACGGCCTTTGTGCCCTGACTGGGCTCTGTCCTCCTCACCTCTGCAGAATCATCTCCTAACACCAGCCCTCTTGCTCTACCACTCTAACCTTCTTTATGCTCCTCTCCATCTCCTCTTTTCCATGCACAGTTCTATTCACCTGGAGAGCTTTTTGCCCCCTCTTCACCTGGCTCCTGTTCATCCTCAATTTCAGTTCAAAGGTGACTCTGGCAGCCTTTCCTCATACTCTCTCCCCTCCTCCATACCACACAAGATTAGTTCCTCTTTTCTGTTATGTACTTTCATCCTATACTCCTTTTTCTTCATAACATTTATAAAACATGTATGTTGATTATATATTTGATGTCTGTCTTTCCCTCTAAAGTATAAGTTCAGCAAAGTCTGTTGTTCATCATTATAACCTGATGACCTGACTCAAATGTCTTACACATAGTAAGTATTCGACAAATATTTGTTAAGCGAATACAAAATTCAGTGACTTCAGAAGTCCACATAAAAGCTATAATGATAAAAAAAGACAGAAGATATGGAAGGGAAAACATAAAAACAACCACAAGTTTTACTTGTGTTCCATTCTTCATCTTTCTGAGAAAGAATCTCTTCTCTTAAATTCTTTTATTTGGGAAACTATTTCCAGCAGCACAGTGCAAAGACCAAGTCTTTGGTACTAAGGAGGTCAGGTTTCAGTCCCAGATCTGCTCCCTATCAGGAGTGAGCCCTTGAGCAAATCACAATAACAGATTCCCTATCTGTAAGTTGGGGGTAACACTATTTACCTTTACAAGACTGTTTAAAGCTAAAGTATGAGAACTAAACATTACAGCTAAAGCATGAGATGATTATGACTAAAGTATGATTACAACTGAAGTATGAAAACACCTAACCTTGCACCTGGCATATAGCAGGTGTTCAACTAAAGGTAGCTGTGATTATATTTAGGTTGAGTCTTTTACCCTGAAGGAGTTTATATTAAAGCATCTTTATGCACTGACATGACTGTTCACATTATTCTTTTCGTTGCCCCAACACATCTTATACTGGTGGAAGCCAGACATTTGGGTCAGGCCATGAGGTCATAACATTGAACTACAGACATACTTATTCCTCAAGACATTCAGAAAAGTCTTATCAAGGTCTTTTTTCATTTGTTCATGCTGTGTCTTTCTCCCTGCATTTACTTCCAGGCTTCTCCTACCCTCCCCATTCACTTATCCTCTTAAAACGGTGGTAGGAATGACAAGGGAGCTGGAGTAAACAGAAGCTTCCAGGAGAGAGGTCAGTAACACTGATTGCCACAGACTTCAGTAAAACAGTGGGGTCTGCAATTCAAATCAGCAATCTCACATGTCTCCAGGCACTGTAGAATATTCCTAATACCAGATATAGCTAGAGGATGGGAGAGTCAACTGATTTAAATATCCTGCTCTGAAGGATGTCAAATACCCATTCCAGAGGACTCAGTAGGTGACAGGGCCAGAATTCTAACCTAGTCACATTTCATTTTCTTTACCCCAGCTTACCCTAAATTCTTTATTTATAAGGTACCTCCAAGATTCTATAGTCTATTCCTGTGTGAATTGCTAATAGCTAACACTCTTTCTCTCTCCCTGGTATGTATGTATATATGTATGTATATGTGTGTGTGTGTGTGTATATATATACACACACACACACATATATATATATAATCTCCTCATCTTCTCTTCCTGGTGCAGAGGAGTTGATAGCAGGCCTACCTGAGGCAGAGTTCAGGGTCTGAGGGTAGGTTCATGAAGGTGCATGGTCAGCATGCTCACCAGCATGGGGCACTGAGGAGACAAGAGAGGTGCCGTACAGAGATGTTCAGTACTGTACTCGCTGGTGTGGGACACAGAAGGGAGGAGGGTGCTGCAAAGGCAGTCCTCCCACTGGAGCTGAAAGTGGCGTGCACAAGGGGCAGAGGAGGTGTCTGCATAGTTAGAAGATCAATCACACCAAAAACATAAGTAAATGGATTGAACATGTAAGTAAATACAATGAGGATAATGAAAGTCAGAATGCTCACTGTTAGAGAAGGTACTTATGGCTAGAAAGAACCCTGGGGTTTTAGATTTGAATTGGAGCAACTGGTATAAATTAGTGATTTTTAAATATCTATATACACACTGATGTAGAAATAACTATAGATTTATGTGTACCCTTATATACGTACCCATATGCAGTACAAACACACACTTCTCAAGGGTCTCCTGAGATGGCTGAGGAGCAATGACACACAGTAGCAATGAGCACACTGAGCACCAATATCTTAGTCTTTAAAAAACATTTTTTATTAAATAGAACCAGTGTTCCTAAGAGAAATGACTGCTCTAGACAGCACTGGGCAAGGCAAAATACAAGACGAGTCTGGAACATCTTCTGCCAGAAAGAAATGAAGTGTTTAAAGAATGATGGGGATTTGTCACCATGACCTAAGAACCTCCTTTCCACAGGCCAGACTCTGATAATTTGGGCAACAAAATATTTAAGGACAGTAATTGATTACAACCCAGTGAATAAGGTGCAATGCTATAAGTCTATGCTGATATAAACACAAATAAACAAATAAGTGAAGAGAAAGGCAAAGCTCTTTTTACAAAGAATGCCAATTAATAAAGATGAAAATAAAAAAAATAGTGATGTTTGTTGCTGGTGGAAGTCATCAATGGAAGCTAATGCTGGTGGATGGTGAGCTGGCAAATGAAGGAGAGACACTGGCATAATCTCCGAATATGTCCCCACAATATACTAACCAATTATAAAGGAAAAATGGTGACATGACAAAAATGAAACCTGGCAGACATCAAAATAACCAAGTGATCAAGGTTATCATTGACCATGATGGGACTGGTCAACATCATGTGCCCCTTGATGTGATGCACTGAGAACACAGCATCATCTCTGTGATTCCTGCCAAAAAAGCAGGACCTTCACATGGCATGAAACAGAAAATAGACCCAGGTTGAAGACTATCCTACAGGTTGTACAGCCTGTGCTCCTTAAAACTATTAAGGATAAGAAAGACTGAGGAACTCACACAGATAAGACTCTGCAAATATGTGAAAAGTATATGCACCATATGCTCCTCCATGGGATCTTGGATCAGAAAGGAAAATGAAATGATCAGAACACTTGTCAAAGACTGAATAGGATCTGTGGATTGGATGGTAGTGTATCAATGTTGATTTCCTGGTTTAGAGGGTTGGGTGGCTGTTGTGTAGGAAAGTATTCTTGTTTTAGGCAAATACATACTAGAGTATTTAGAAGTGATAAGGCATTGTGTCTGCAGCTTGCCCTCAAATAGTTCAGAAAAAGACCAAGAAAATGGCACCTAAAAAAAAAAGAATTATGGGGCAATTGTGGTAAATGTCAGCAGTTGGAGAAACTGAATGAGGAGGATTTGGAGTTTTTCATGCTGTACTTCCAAACTTTCTGTTGGTTTAAAATAATTAAAGAGCAAATTATTATAAATAAACTATATTTATGCATTTCTTTCATCCCATGGAAACCCATGAAAAAACTCCAGGATGATGATGGAGTTAAAGAGTTGCAAAAATGCAGTAATGGCATAAACGATACATGAAAGATTAAGCTAAATACTAACACAGCTGCTGCTTCAACTGTGCTTCTCCCTCTTTTCGTGCAGTGAATAAAGGATTGGGAACTTTGTTCCCAGGCTCGGTATAATGCCAGAGCAGGCCGCTTCTTCAGTGGGTGGAGAAGTGTCAGAACATACTTAGTTATCTTGTTACCATCAAAGGCACCCATCCTTCTATATGTGCAAATTGTGGAGTAGAGACTCTCAACTCTTCCTTCTTTCTTTCCTTGTTTCAGTCAGTTTTCAGTTACAGGAAATAGAGATCACACAATACAGGGAGTTAGGTGTTTACAAAATCATTGGATGAGCTGGAGGGGCAGGCTGTAAGCTGGGCCTCTGGAAGCCTTGAAAATACCTCAGTACTAGCCCACCCAGGAAACTGTCACTTCTGTCCCAGTCAGAAAAGTAGGTAATCAGGAGCTACCACAGTCCTGTTGACTAAGAACACACCCAGTGGAGACATCAGGAAGGCACCACCACTACCACCTCTACTTGCAACTTCCTACTGATAGCCACAAGACAGCGGTACCAGGTACTGGAACACTGTTGCAGAAAAACTCATTGTCTACATGACCATGCTTGTCAGCAAAAGAAACAAAAACAACAAAACAAACAAACAAAAATACCCCCACAAGAGTTGTACTCTACTTCATTTCCACCTTCCAAATCTCAAGTAAGTACACCTGATTAGGAAACCCATTTCACAATGTATTTGCAGAATGCTAAGTGTAAGAAAGTCTGAGAAACATGGTGTTTAGCTTTCTAGCCTCTGTATAACAGGGAAGTCCACTAGCACAAGGGTGGATGGGATGCTAACTTCTCATCCTCATGTCTACCTCACCAAAGATTCATGAGAGTTAGTTTCTACTGTTAATCCCAAGGGACTGTCAGAGCCAGTTTGGTGTGAATTATATGACACTACTTCCTTAGTTTGTTATGCTTTAATGGCAAAATTCTGCACGGGGAGCCAGTTTCACCTCTCACTGAAAAACACAAGTGGAAGAAGAGCTAAAACTCACTGAAAAGTGAGAGGCATTAGGGTCTAAACTTCAGCAGGCTTCAATACTAACATGCTCATGCAGTGTCACAAAGTGGCTATTCAGTATGTACTGGTTAAATTACAAGTCTCTATCTTCTATTCCATCTATTCATCTTTTTCCTTGTTTCAGTTTCAATTTTAAAATAAGAATCATCTTTCTTTTTTGGCTTTAATAGAAAAAGCCACCTTACTTCTAATCAACAGACTAGTTTGAGTTTTAGCAAAATGACATAGTTGAATGTTTTCCTTTTTAAATAATAGTGAGGGGGAGGCTTTTCTAAACACTCTTTTACTTCTGTGATAAAGCAGAAAATAGCCAATGACAGTGATGAGATGTCAACCTCTCCCAGAAAACGAGTGATTTCTGTCCCCCACCAAACTGTGAGCTCCTCATAGAACAGGCAGAGACTGTTGTTTCTCTCTGTATCCCTGGTGCCTAGTATGCTACATGAAACAGAACAGACAGCTAATAAATGTTGAATGAATAACCTAAATTACAATGGAAGAAGTGGAAGACAATACTTCACCATCATGTCTTTTTATCTTCCTGTCTCATTCTCTTCCTAAGATGGACAAAGTGTACAGAGGGAGTTGGAAGAAAACTGGAATCATGGCACTGACAACCATACCCGCAGGGTGGGCCCCATGCCACTGCACTTCCCAGAAGTACAAATCCTTCAGCAAGTTCAGGAAAACCTCATCTCAAAGGATGGAGTTTCCCGCCTTTAGCCCCAGTTGTTGAATGACCACCCACTACATGCCAAAGGTCGTTTCATCTATGCTGGACAGAGGGGTGATGCGAGAAGCAGATCACTGAAAACACTGATCCTGTACCAAGAGGGAGAGAACAGACAGTGAATGGCACCTATGGCAATATTCTGACTATGTTCAATGGGCTTTGCTAGGGTGAGATGAGAAATCTGGAATAGCAGGGCCTACTATCCCTGCCACCCCTTTGAGTAACAAACAAGCACAACAAGCACAACAACAACAACAACAAACTACAACAGGGGAAAAAAGTCCAAGGCCAGCCAGATTACCTTGGATGCCAGCTTGAGGTTATCTGCATTGGACACCCTACTGTAGCAAGTAAGGAAACCTGACTGATAAGAAGAAAGCTATCATAGGTTCAACAGGGCATTATTTTCCTCTGATGTCTTCTACAGAACACTAGCTGAATATTATCTTTAGCTGCAACATATTGACTGTTCTTCCCAAGGGACTGCCAAATTGCCACCATTTGTCCTCTGCCTCTTTGTTTCTCTTCTGGTAACAATCACTAATAAATTAAAGTTTCATCACATTGCATAATCATTCTCAAAACAAGCAAATAACTGCATCAATACATTGCCCACTGTTTATAAACAAAGAACCTTCAAGAGAAATGTAAAAAAACACATTTTGTAAAAAGTTTAAAGATACTAAGTTACTAAGAAAGACACTATTACAACACTGTTAGAATATACTTAAGCAGTTGGCTGAAGGACTTACATACAGTTAAGAGGGTCGGATCTTGAAACAGATATATGTGACAGTGTAGTCAGTCAACAAGAATGCTTAAATTTGATGTCTTTTTCCTCCAAACTGTTAGACTACAAAGCCTTTTCACCTCCCAACCATGTCCATTTTTGAGACAATCACCAAAAACAGAGGGGAGCCACATTTCATTTAAAATGGAACAATCCTTTCAAAATGGCTCATGTTTAATAAAGGTAAGGCACAACCAGCTCGTTACTTAACTGAAAAGAAACAGCTTTGCCTTGTCAAATCACAGAACTTAATTTTCAAAATGAACAGTTATGGGAAGTTCCTTAACGTATTTATACTTTTTCAGCTTTATTTTCTTATATCAATATAGACTGGTGAAACATAGCATGAACTTTTCACACTTGAAACTTGTTGCTAAATACAAGAAAATCGATGTGTCTGCTTCCCCATCCCCGTCTACAGTGAGGGTTAAAAAGGACTGCAGATGAAAAAGGAAAAGAAAAGAAAAGAAAAAAACCGTAATCGCTATTCACTTGGAAGTCTTCAGCTCAAAGTCCATAAAGTTGAGTATAGCGGGCCTCGGCCAGAGCAGGCTGATCAACCACCGGGATGCTAAGCTCCCGGGAAATCCACCCCACCCCAAGCACCACCCCACTCAGCCCCCCTCCGGGAGCTCAAGCACACTTGGCCTAGGGTAGCAGCAGGGGCAGGCGGGGTGATGTGCGTCCCCACACGCACTCACTCGCGCCGCTCTCAGCCTAGCCCCTTCCGCAACACTTCCTTACGGAAACTGAGGAGGAACGCGGCGTCTCAGGGAGGAGACGGGTGTGGAGTCCACAGGTTTGCGAACGAAACGCGGCTCTCTAATGCGAGCCCCCGCTCCAGCACTCACGCGCCGGGTCGCCCCCCGGGTCCCACCGCGCCTTGCGCGTTCCCGGGGTCGCGCAGAGGAAGGAGGGGGCTGACTGCCCACACCCTGGCCACTGCCTCCGGTCTGACCGAGGGGCAGCGCGATGGGGAGCCCGCCCCGCAACCCCACGGCCCTCGCACCTCATCCTCCGGGAGCCCGACAACCTCCACCGCGCAAGTTGCCATTTCTGAACGGTTACAGCAAACCGGACGCGCTCACCCCGCCCAGGGAGTGGGAAAGAGAGGAGAGAGGAGGCGGGAGGAATTGGTGGAAGAGGAGGCGGTGCTCCCACGGCGGCCGCAGCGCCGCCCCCGGCCGGTGGGTGCTAGTGGTCGCGGAAGAGCGGCGGAACCCGCTGGCTGCCCCTCGGCCGGCGGCGCGCGTGCCTGGGCTCCGAAGGTGGGGAGCGCGCGTGGTGGGGGCGTACTTTCTGCCCCCGCGCCGGGGTGTGGTGGCGGATAGGCCCGCCTGGAGGAGTCGTGCAGCCCCAGGGCGTTCTGCCAGGTAGGCTTTGGAGGCCTGGAGAAGGTCTGCCCCGCCCCTGGGAAACTAAGCCACGGTTTTCCTCTGCAACAAGTCACACTGAGATCCGCCCCGCAGCTCGGCCTGTGACTAGACACACCTGGGCTCGGGAGCCCTTCATCTCAACCTCACCAAAAGCTAAAGATCAAATGCGTTCACACCGGCGAGGCTGCATCATTGGTTGGGGCGTCATCCTGATACGCAAAGGTTGCGGTTAGATCCTGTCCGAGCACACACAGGAAGCAACCAATCAACCGATGAATGGATAAAGTGAAACATCAAATTGATGGGGTATTTTTTCCTTCTTTCTCCCTTCTTCTCTGCCTCTAAAAATCAATTTAAAAAAACAATAACAGATGCTTTTTTTCAGGTGCTTTCTTGTGGGTTACGGCTGCGATTCCAACGGAAGCGGGACCTTGGGAACTCCAAGGAAAGTCCCGTCTGAGCGTGGCTGCAAACGGGGAGGCCTGAAGGGATGGCACACTGTACCAATTCATAAGCTATTTCCTGTCATACGTTCGATCTTTAAAGCCTACCAATAAAGTCCAGCCTCCAGGCTTATCGCTCTAAACCTGCTTAGCTAACCCTTGACCTGTAGCACCACTGGGAAGTAGCGAAGAAGGGGGACGAATAAAATGAAGGAGGACCTTCTGTGCTATGGAGTTATTATGCTTATTTTACAGTCACGTCTAATAGGTTTTATAGTTCCATAATCGCAGGAGGACGCCCACCAAATAAGCACCCATAAAAGAGAACAGGGAAAATTGTAAGCACTTGTGAGAACTCATATTGTCATTTTTCTCATTTTTCTAGTTGTAAAAATTTGCAGAGCTGTAGAATTCCAAAGTCTAATTGAAACTTTCCTTAAGGAATCCAGAATAAACAGTTTAAAGTCCTGAAAGGTAGGAACAAGACTATAGGCCATATTATTAGTTTATTATATGAGATTTTGTCATACTTTATGTTTGGTAGGGTCCACTTCATTTATATGATGTATCAGAATTCTACTGATAAACAATACAAATTTTGTCATCTGTATTGTAGGGGAAAGAGGTGGCAATTAATAAACAGGACTGAAAAATTCCATAATGGTCAGGAATTTTATAAACTCTCACACACCCATGCTTTTTTAGTGGGTTGGTAGTAAAACAGTCTGAAAATATTCAGTATGTCCATTTATTTTAGAAATAATACTTTCCCTTAATCCCTCTTTCTCTGATACACATCTTTTAATTTAAGTAGGACGTTCATGTTATTTCAAGGCACAATGCTGCTTACATTAGTGCTACTTAGATTTTTAATGAATGGAAAAGAAGTATACACACTCCCTAAAGCCTATAATAAAATAACCAGAATCCCAGGGGTTTGTAAGATAAAGCATCAGCTAATATACTACTGAAGATAATTCCAAATGTCATTGACTTTACTCATAATTTCTTATTCCTTATGTCTGAACCCCAACTCATAGCGAATTAAGCAGGCAGCTGCTGATATATAATGACCTCTCTTTTCTGCTCTTGGCCCTTCTGCACCATTACAGAGACCTGAGGCCAGTTTCCAGCTGGCTCTAGGTACTCAAGCTCTGCATCACCACATTGCTGCCATTCCACTCAGTATGTGGTGGAGATGGTGGGTACTTCTACAAAGCTTTCCATGTAAGGCTGTACCCAGGACATAAGTCACCTCTGCCCTTGAATTCCACAAATCTAAATGAGGGTTCAGCCATTCTCCAACCTTGAGGGAAAACCCAAGTGCTATAAGAGGTTTAGGCCCTCTACATTCAGTCACTATACTCAGTACTGTTCAGTAAAACTTTCCACAGTGAAGGAAACCTTATGTATCTGTACTGTCAATATTGATAGCCACTAGTTCACATGGCTACTGAGCACTTGAAATGTAGCAAGTGCAAATTAGGACTTTTATAGTTAATTTAAATGTAAATAGTCACTGTGGTTAGTGACTATGGTATTAAACAACACAGAAACAGTGTCTAACATATCTAACAGAATTGACCAATTGGATGTGTGCGTGTATGTAGAAAGAATTTATTATAAGGAATTGGCTTATGCACTCAGAGGTGAGCAGGTCCAAAATCTGCAGTTGGGCCAGCAGCCTGGAAACTCAAGAGAGCTAATGGTGCAGATGCATTCCAAATGCTGTGTGCTGTAGAATTACTGTTTGTTCAGGGTGACCAATCTTTTTGTCCTATTCAGGCCTTCAACTGATTAGATGAGGCCCACCCACATTATAGAGAGCAATCTGCTTTACCCAGAGTTCACCAATTTAACAGTTGATCTCACCCCAATTCCCTCCAAGCTGACACATAAAATTAATCATCACAGAGACATGACAAGTAAAGGCATCTCATGATTCTGAACCTCAATGCTATAAAAGACATTGGGGCATTTGCTGAAACATGAATGTATTGGAGGATTAGAGAGCTGTAATATATGGATGCTAATTGCCATATTTTGATAATTATATTATGGTTATATAAATGAGAGTGACCTTGCTTGTAAGAAGTATACACTACAGTATTATGAGGTGATGGAACAACAAGGCAACAAAGTACTTTCAAATGGTAAAAGAAATAAGGTTTTTTAAACTATACTTTCAACTTTTCTGCAAGTTTGAGATTGTTTCAAATTTTAAAATAAAAAATGAAATTGTGCCTGTTAAAAATAAATAAATATCTCCAATAAAAGGAATCGGGGCTCCTTGGAGAAATGGCTGATTCTAGGACTGTGGCAAGAAATGCACAAGATGAGCCTGGAGCCTTTTTTCATGCCAGAAAGTAAAGAAGTTTTTATTTAAAAAATTGAGCCCACGTAATGGGGCTATGTCAAAGACCTTCTAATAGCCAAAGCTGGAACAATGTGAGCAACAAAATTAACTATTGGATTACAATCAAAATTAATATACATGACTTCATACTGATATAAATTAATGTTTAAATAAATAGGGAAAAGAAACAAATCTCCTGGCTGGCGTAGCTCAGTGGATTGAGCTTGGGCTGCGAACCACAGCATCGCAGGTTCAACTCCCAGTCAGGGCACATGCCTGGGTTGCAGGCCATGGCCCCCAGCAATCGCACATTGATGTTTCTCTCTCCCTCTCTTCCCTCTCTAAAAATAAATAAATAAAATCTTAAAAAAAAGAATTAGACTTTAAAAAGAAAGAAACAAATCTTTGGATGGAATTCCAAATCATTTATGTAGATATGATACCCTCAAGGATGTGGAGCATAACTTCCCACTGCTATAGTGTGAGCTGAGCACAGTGACTCTCTCCCAAAGAGCACAACCTGGAAATGGGGCAAAAGAGTAACTCTACAGTGGAGAAACCTGACAAACATTGCCTCAGCCAGGTGGTCAACGTCAACATCAACAGTGATAACTTATGTTGACACTATGTGCCCTTGATATGATGCGATGAATATGGCACTTTACCTCTCAGATTAAAAACCTATAAACTGTATAATCACGAGAAAAACATGATAAATCCCAATAGAGAGTCTACAATACCTGATTAATATTTCTCAAAATTGTCAAGGTCCATCAAAAACAAACCATAGAAACCTAAAGACCTGACAACTAAATGTAATGTGACATCCTGAATGGAAAGCTGGAACAGAAGAGAACGGTAGAAACAAACTAATAAATTCTGAATAAAATACAAATTTTAGTTAATAATAACATCAAAATTTGTTTATTAAAATTGTAACAAATGTCCATACTAGTATAAGATGTTAACAACAGGGGAAACTTGGTCTGGGATATTGGAATTGTCTTTACTATCTTCACAATTTTTCTGTAAATCTAAAATATTCTTTAAAATAAAGTTTATTTAAAAAATAAATGAACAAATAAATAAGTAGATCTGAATATCTTACAAAACTTTTCTAATTTTCTCCACTATGGTCTTAAACATATTTTGCTGTATTTATTCCAACATGCCTTTTTTTTCCTGCTATTTGTAAAAGTGGTATCTTTTTAAATTTACCTATCCTAAAAGCTTATTGTCAGTGTACAGAAATACATCTGAGTTTTGTATATTTGTTTTGGTATTCAACAAACTTGCTGAACTTCATTATGTCCAAAATAATTATTTCCATTTTCATGTAAACATTAACATCTTTGAATGGTAATTTTGTTTCTTCCTTTCCAATCCTCTCAACTTGCATTTCTTATTCTTACCTTAGTGTCCTAATACTTTAAATAGATAGGTTGATAACTTGTACAATTGTCATGTTTCTGGCTTTAAGAGAATGACATTTGCTGTTGGGTTTTGTTTGTGTTTTCATTTTTGTTTTTTCCAATTCTTTATTTGGTTAAGAAATCCACTTCTAATCCCAGTTCACTAAGATTATTGATCATAAGTGGACATTGAATTTTAACTAACAGTATCTTCTATAATTCTTGAGATGATCCTTTTTCTTTTAATCTTTTAATATGGTAAGTTTGGTAATTTATGGAATTAATTATGGTAAATTTTATGTGCAATGAGATAATCACTTCAGATTTTCTCAGTCTTCTCAGGTTTTAACTTAATCAAATAATTATTTTTCTTTTCTGCTCACAACCTCATGAGTGGACACTAAGTACAAGGAGTTTACATGTAGTCATAGTGAAGGAAGAGGTGTCTTTTTTCCTGTTGTCCCTCTCTACTGAAATACATAGTTGTCGTCACTTTATCCATCATTCTCTGGTTGTTGTTCCATCTCTAAGGGCTCTTCTGGTTCACTAGCCCTCTCTCAACCATTTTCCACCTTTTTTTTAGGATTCTGGAAACTTCCACATGCAATCCCCTGCTACTTTAGAGACGTAAATCTTGGGGGTTGGACTCTAGCGCACTGTTAAATCACCATATTGTCATTTCTACTCCATCTTATTGCCACTACATTCAAAATCTAGGCTTTTGAGACTTAAATGAATGTTTTTTTGCAACCTATTTTCTTGACAAGTTGATTCAGAGTTCTATTTGGAAACTTATAAAATGAGCATTGACTCATCATTCTGTATTAACAACCTCCCCTGGGGGCAGTAATGATAGAAAGCACTCACTACTGCCACCTGGGTGAGGGGAGAGAGGAAGGGAGTGGGATACTCCAGGAATAAGTAGTTATCAAGAATAAAATTTCACAATAATATATTGCAACAGCTTCCACAACTTTCCTAAGTGTCACACATGTACTTCTTACCAGCTAACTCTACCTGAATGTCATGAAAAACCCTCAAACTGAAATCACCATCTTCCTCTATCCTTTGTCTCTGGAAATGGCATTACTAGCTATCCAGTCTCAAAGGATAAAACTTCTGAGTGTCCCACTAACAATTTGTTATACAATAGAGATTCTTCCCCTTCCAAGCTTAGAATGCTTTTTTTTTCCATCTTATTGCTATCGATAGCTAACATCAGTGCACCCACCATTCTCTGGTTATTGGCCCAGACAGGAAGATAACACTGTCATTCTTGAGCCACTGCTTGTCTTCTGAGACAAAGGTTTGTATGTAGGTAGTTTATTTTGGGATATGCTCCTGGACTCAGCTCCCACTGGTTCCCAAAGACCAATTGTACACATCTCTCTCCAACTATTGATTTGGTGATGTCATATTGGTAGCTTAAAATTACCCACAGAGTGAGTATCTACAGCACAGAAATTGGCAAGCACTGCAAACCAGTGTCATTTTTTTAATTGTGAAGACAGTTATTAAATATTTACTAGCATACTGCTAGTCATAGGAACATGAGCGAGGGCCTGAGAAGAGTAAAAGAGAGAAGGAGATAAAACCAATGCAATAGTTTTTGAGTTCAATCAACATCATTGAGTTGATCTGGAGCTCAGTTCGGTGTGGACCCCAGCACAGCCACATGGAATGCACCTCATTATCCTTCCAAGAAAGTTTTTATCCGCTGGTTCTTATTTCCCATTAGACAGGGGTTGCCTCATAGGATGTTAACTCCCTTACATTTCCAGATTGGCTTGCATGTAGAATGCTGAGCAGGTCTCTTCAGTCATCTCAAGCAGCAGCGACAGTGAAGCCCAGGGGCAGGTGAGGGATATGCTAGACAGCCGAAGTGAGTTACTGTCTGATTACAACTCTGTACAGTGGGTTGCTACAGCAAGAACTGAAGTAAAGGTCAGATGAGAGGACATGAGGCAGCCTGTAAGAGGAATCCCATACAAGGGTTAGTAGGATAAGCTGCAGCACCTACTGCAGTAACTGGTCTCGGCGTGGCAATTGAAATTCATCATCTCGGCACAACTCACAAGTCCACTGATGTCCACTCAGACACGGACTTTTGCTTCTTTCACTGCAGTGTGTCCTAGCCTCTTTCTCCATCCAAATAAAACTTGCTTTCACTCTCTCTCTCAAAAAAAAAAAAAGAGATTCATCCTCTCTCTTCTAGGTTTCCTTGACCCTTGGACAGCACTTCAGTAAGGTTGAGTTGTTGCCAGGTGGTGACTTAGATTTTTACCCCCAAGGGATATGAGCTGTCAGTAATATTAATCTTACTGAGCCTTGGATGCTGTAATATCCCATTTGCAGCTATCACTGGAGATGCAAGTATTAAGATATGCCCCATGAAATCTGAGTTGCACACATACTCTGTTGTATAGCCCCACACTAACTCCTGTGATAGAGCCAATCCCTCTGCCACCTACCAATATGGTAACTTTTATTTGTGTATGGGTCACTAGCACGAGAAACTAAAAATGACCAAGTGAGAGTCGTAATTTCAGATACAGTGGGACCCATACAGTGTCTCCTAGAAGTATCCCCCTATTGACCTCAGGAACTAAGACTTCTAATTCAGAAGAGTGTAAATTATGGGAACAGGAAGCACAGATTCCACAAACAAATTCCTGAGAGGATTGTGAGAAGAGCCCAGCCTACTTCCACCCTTTGAGTCACAGATCTAAGAGTGTAGCCATTAGAGACCCAACCCCCTGAACAGGATGTTTGGCCATCATACTGTTCATTGTAGTAATGTCCACGGGCCTCTGCTCTTCCAGAACCCTACCTAACATCCTTATAAATATAGTTTCATGATAATATCTACTATTTCCACCCCTGCCTTACAGAGAGTAGCCAATGAGCAAACTTGTCAGTAGCCCCCTTACCAATGTATTCCTTGCCTCAGTGAAGTGTCCTCTTAGGAAATAGAGTTGGGTGGTGAGTTCTTTGATCCCACATTGTAAACTAATCTAATACTCTTTCCTCCCTGAGACTTATTTTTTCCTCAATGATCCTGCCAAGGTAGTTAGGCATCTCTACCCCTTTTGCTGTATGCCACAGTCATGTCCAAACATCAAGGAAAAATTCCAGCAGCGTATTAAGACTGGATGCAGGTATTCTTGCCAGGACTTTAACCCTTGAGTCATGGGAGAATGCTCCCATGTAGGGACATTAGATAAATTCTCCTCACCCAGCTTTTATAGTCTGCCCTTTGTAGTCAACACTTTCAACATCCACTCTTGCTTAAGCCCTCTCAGTTTCTGTCAGGCATGGTAATTCTTAGGTGTGCATCACATTTCTCCCCAGAACAGGGACATTTCCTGCTTTAGGCTGTGCTATGACCTGACCCCAAAATGCACCCATTATTTATCTGGAGGAATTGATGGGACAGGATCTTGAAGAGGGCCAGAATCATCTTGAGAAGTGCCTGCCTCATGTAACATCTTTGCAGGTGTCCAGGTGAGGGGGGCTACTCAACGCTAATGAAAGCAAGGCAACTGCTTCTGCCAGCCCAGAGAATTATGGAAAAATCTGGGTGTTTCCATTTTCTAGAGCTGCCATAACAAATTACCACAGCCTGGGTGGCTTACAAAACATAAATTTATTTTCTTACAGTTCTAGAGGCAGGGCTGCACTCCCTCCAAAGGTGCTGGAGGAGAATCTTTTTCTGGCCTCTTCCAGCTTCTGGCAGCTGTTGGCATTCCTTGGCACATGGCCTCACCTCTGTTCTCCGTCTTCACCTTGCCTTCTCTGTGTTATTCCCCTCTGCCTCTCTTTTCTAAGAACATTTGTGATGGTATTTAGGGCCCATGTGGATAATCCAAAGTAATCAACTTATCTCAAGAGCCTTAGCTCTATCACAGCTGCAGAGACCCTTTTCCAAATAAGGTGATATTTATAAGTTCCAAGGTTAGGACTTGATATGTTTGGTGGCCATTATCCAACTTACCACAATGGGGTTTTGGGTTTCTCAGACTCTTCCAACCAAAGGTCCCCCCCTGAGGTTTCAAGGTCCAGTCTTCTCCCCACCAGAGCCTCCCTGGCTTCGGCATGACCACCCCATTGAAGCTACATACTCAGTCTCCTATGTAAACTTTGTCAACATTACTGTTAAAGCTTGAGCTTTGTTTTCAGCACAATCTGCCTAGAGTGGCAGGAGACAGGTGTCTTTAAGTGCTGCCATGGGAGATTTCTAACTTTCACTATTCTATCCCTTTCACCAAGCTGACTCTCTCGCTGCAATGCCTTTCCGCTTCACCTTTCTTTGCCTGGAAGGCAGTTGCTCCTTTTTTAAGATACAGCTCAGTCTATTCCTCGAAGTTTCTTAGTTGTTCTGTTTCACAGCCCTCCATTCTTACCTTTAAAAAAACTAATCAGGTTTTATTGTTTCAAAAAATTATTCATATCTCCTGGCTGGCGTAGCTCAGTGGATTGAGCTCGGGCTGCGAACCAAAGTGTCGCAGGTTCAATTCCCAGTCAGGGTACATGCCTGGGTTGCAGGCCGTGACCCCCAGCAACCGCACATGGATGTTTCTCTCTCTCTCGCTATCTCCCTCTCTTTCCTCTCTAAAAATAAATAAATAAAATCTTTTTAAAAATTATTCATATCTCTTTTAGAGTACCTAACATTGTCTCACAGCAGCCTGAATTAGTCTGTGGGTTCCTTGAATACAGGAGTTGTGTGTATTGTGTTACCATAGTACCCAGTCAACAGCTATGTGTTAAGTGAATGAAGGTGATATTTTCCAGCAATGGGGGGAAATGTAACACTCATATTTTTACCTGATAAAATGTTTACATTTATGGGTTTTATGTTGTTTTATTATTGCTCCTGACTACTCCATTCGACAACAGACAAGCCATACCTATGCCATTAATACCCTGTACTCAAAACTTTGAGCAAATGCTATGATTTGTTTTTACTTCCAAATAGGAAATACACTTAGAAAAGCATTCAATTTTAGTCATGAGCCATTTTGAGTGATAAAATGAAAAAGAGGGTTTAGAAAAAATATTAATAATTACTACAACTATATGGTCTTTCTACAATGACTTGTTGAACTTCTACCTAAAACGAACAGAATTTAGGATTTTAAATACTTGCCTGTTATGAAAAAAATAGAACAGTAAAAATTTGAATTACAAGATGTTTTATATCCTTTCCAGGAAGAGTAAAAGACATTGTACTTGTGGGTTCTTTTACCCTAACAATTCTGAAATCAGAGTTAGAGAATCTATTCATAAAAGTGAGTCTGAGTTAAACATTTAAGGCATTGCTTCTATATTATTATATTATGTAAGGTAAAAGTATTACAATGAGGACTCTCCTACACTGTTACTTGAAATGATTCAAATGTGTGAATAAAAATAACATTGCCTTCATATAAAACCAAGAACAAGTTGGCAAAAAATTAGCAGCTCTATATTTTATTTAAAAAGTAAACATTATCATATAGGTAATGTGGTTTAAACACTGTGTGTGTGTGCATGTGGGTGTAATTTTGTCTTCTGTCTCTACATATCACATTTCTGAAGCAAAGACATCATTTTTAAGTTACAGGTGACCCCAAGTGTCTAAGTCATTGAGAAAACTGTCCTCAAGTTTTCTTAGCAAATACATATTAACATTCCAGTTTTGTTATCAAAAGACGATGCATGGTAAAATGGCTTGAGGGTTTTGTAGGTAACCACTTACAAATTAAGCTAAAGGCCTTAGTCTACCCGCACAAACTTGTTTAGCTTTTGATTGAAGAGACTCACATGCAGATCAATAATTTGTGAGTAATTTGCTAAATAAATGTGTTGTGTTTGAGTTCTTCCTTTTTCAGTAGACTCATTCCTGAGGCCAGAAATAAAGATACTTTTAAGGAGATATTTTTGAAATTAAAACTCTCTACTTGTCTAGTGTGCAGTGAAAGTACAAAAACTAACTCGGTGCCTCTCCTGGGAAAACTTACAGAGTCACAGGACGTTAAAACAGCAGGCACGTCCCTCACCGTGTGTGTTAGCATGATGCTGAAGGACAAATGTGTTGATTGGAAAATAAATGCAAAAATAGTGATGGCAAAAGTAATGTTCTTTTTTTTCCTCTGTTCCACGTTGAGTTTTTTCGATCAGCCTTATATAGAGAAATATTTTCCCTGTTATGTGAAAAATATTTAAAAATGATGTGAAATGTAAACAACCAAATTGACATCAATAGGGAAATAACTTAATAAATTACGGCATATTGATTTCCTGTGTTTCCCTGAATACAAATGTATGTTAGATCAATGGGCAGCACCACAGATTACAAGACAAGGTGCTGAAGGGAAAAAAAAACAAGTCACAGAACAACATATACTTTTTTCTGTCCAAGTGGAACTGTGCGCACCAAACTTAAAACAATGGTTACTTCTGAGAGAGATTTGGGCATTTGACCAAAATGGACTTTAGCCTTGTCTAAAATGTATTAAGTTTTTTAAAGAAGAAATTTCAATCTACTTTTTGTACTATAAAGAATTAGTGAAAACATAATTAAATGAGACAATGAATGAAAATAGTGTTAGTATACAGTGCTATATTAATATAAGGTTTCAATAAGAAATGTAAAATATTATATAATATTTGGTGTAAGAAGGAAAAGATTAAGTATTTAGCCCAAATTATTCCTCATTCTTATGTGAGGATAATATTGCAAGGAAATAACTTTATAATTACTAAGAATTGGAGGACTTTTTAGGATAGCTTCACATTTCTGGTCAAATGCTGGCTCATGATGGATCCAAGACACTATCACTTAATAAAAAGGAAGCAAGGGATAAATATTTAAATGGAAACTACTGTAAATTATATATCATTTGTTTGTTTGTTTTTACTGTGCAATGGATCTTCCTTTGGACAGCTTCTTTTACTGCTAGTTCATATAATTCTGAAAGACTTCCATTCGAAAGTTCCCACACTCCTGACCGAAAGGATGAGAAAGCGGTCCAAGATAGGGCAATCAAACTCTCTCCTGGGGATTTAAGCTTTAAGTGTGAAATCTAATAAAGACCTCAATAAAAAAGACAAACAACCCAATAAAATACTTAAATACTTCACAAATTATTTTAAAATACTTAGACATTTCACAAAGGAGGACGTGTATCGAATTATTCAACAAACATATGAAAAGAAAGTGCTCAATATCATTAGTCAACAAGGAAATGCACACAGTGAGACAGCACTGCTCACTCACCAGAAAAGATAAAAAAATTTAATGACACTACCAAGCACTGGCAAGGATGTGCAATGATTGGAGCTCTAATCCTCTGCTGGTGGGGATATAAATTGGCACAGCTTCTTTGAAGAGCTGTTTGATAACATTTACTAAATCTGAGTATATGCTTACATTATTACCAAGGCATTCCACTGTTAGAGAATGAAAACATATGTGAGCGAAAGACATGTGCAAGAGCATTCATTTGTAGCTTTGTTTATAATATCCAAGTTGGAAATAATCCAAATGTCCATCAAGAGAATAATATTCATAGAATGGAATACTATATAGCAATTAGAACAAGCTGCTGTCATGTACAACAGTAAGGATACATCTTAACAGGCATAATCTTAAACAAAGATTCCATTTAAATAAAGTTCAAAAATAGGCAAAACAAATTTGTGTGATAAAATCAGAATATGGATACCTTTGAAGGAAAATAACTGTGAGAGGGCATGAAGGAGATCTCTGAGGCACTGATAATATCGTTTGTCTTTCTTGATCTACATGCTGGTTATATGTGTTCACTTGGTAAATATTCATTGAGCTGTACACTGAAGATATGTGTACTTTATATATGTTATACTTCCATTTAAAATGCTTATGAAATAAAATCTCTAGCAGAGACAGAGTTAGAAGACAGTTAGAGCCAAATTATCCCAAGACTGGCCCCAAAAGATGGTCAATGAGTTTCCACTTCTGAGGTCCCTAGAGCTCCAGAGATGTTCTACTTTCTCTCCTTCCCAAGAACAGGTGGTTAAGTTTGGTGTGTACTTTTTTTGTCCTCTGGGTACTTATAATAAATTCCTTTCCCCGTTTCCTCCAACACACTTGATTTCTTTCCGAGATCCAACTTGAGTTGCCAGGAAAAATGTTGGTTTTATTCTTGAGGTAAATAGTGTTTCTTTTTTTAAAAAATGCAAATACCTTATAGGTAAAGTGGCCAAAGAATCTTTTTATAAATAATAGAAGTCTAACTGAATGCCTTGGAATGTTTGGCTACAAGTGAGAACTTGATACAACTGGCATCTGTACTGTATGGGAATGTCATCTAACTTAATAGCAATAAAATCCAGAATCTAACACCAGAATTAAAAGAATAATATCCACAAGAGCAAGAACAACTAGAATTGGAGGTCTCTTGCCAATTACTTATTCATGAGCACACAGACAAAAACATGATTAACTGATCCTTAATATTCTGTAGTGCAGTGATTTTCAACCTTTTTCATCTCATAGCACACATAAACTAATTACTAAAATCCTGCAGCACACCAAGAAATGTATTTTTCACTAGTTTAACCAAAAAAAATAGGTACAATTTTGACTAATTCACACCAGATGGCTATTGTTGTGTTGGCTGTTGCCATTTTTTTTTTGACAGTTGAAGGGAAGAGAGGTCAGTACCCCTGACTAAATTGTCATGTATTGCATGTTTTAAAAATTCTTGCAGCACACCAGTGGCAGATGGGTTGAAAATCACTGCCTCAGTGTAAACTAGAAGGCTGGAATGTTAAAAAAGGAATGTTTAATATTGCTAATTTACAAGGATAATTCTCTTCTAAAGAGAGTGGATTATGTTACAAGAAAGTCCCTTTTGTTCTGCTGAATACCTGGGTAGCTTTGGATATGCAAAGTGAACCTAGAGCTAAATTTGGGGTTGAAGAATTGAATTGTTCTGCATTTAGAGGCAGAAAAAATTAGATTTACTGGTATACTCAGTGACTGTAGAGATGTTGAAGAAAGAAAGAAAAAGGATGGCAGGAAGCAAAGGAGAAACGGGGAGGGGGTTAAAAATCCCACAGGCTAGATACCCTTAAAGAGTGTTTAACATTCCTCAAAGCTATTCCCATATTTATAGTGTAGGCCCATATCTGTCAAGGTTACTTAACACATTAATGTCTCATGTGTAATGTGTGTGTGTGTGTGTGTGTTTCAGATAAAAAAAGTTGTGTTTCACATAAAAGTTGGTGTGATGTTTTTATACAGCATACAACTCAACATATATTAGAGTGAGATGACCCCTACACTGAACCACTGCCAGCGGTGGACATATGAACATGAAAACATCTAGAATTCAAAGATATCTGGAGGAGAGCTTTGTATTTCTACAGAGCCTGGAATCTGAGTTCAAGGTACTCACACTATAATTTCATGGGCAAGGAAATCCAACTAGCATAGAGTTTACACAAAACCTTGCTAAAGATGAAGAAAAAAAAAGGAAAGAGACACCTTTGTGGACAAAAAGGGGGTGTTCTATGGAAAGTAACCTCACAGGGTAAATCTGATCATACTTCCTAAGAGGGCAGGTAATGGTGGGTAGTCATGCCCCAGACCTATAAATTCTTTAGTGAAAGGTTTTAAGCCAGACCTGTCCATTGTTCTTGTGCATTTAGGTTAACACACCTTTGAAATGCCAGAAACAAGACCTCTCTAAGGGAGTATTAACCCTCAAAGAGAGCACATAATCTTGTTAATGATCCTGTAATCAAATCCCTGCCTTGCTTTCTCCCACCTCCATGTACATTTTCCCCTCAATTTCAAATGCATAAAAGAAGCTGCAGAATTGTTAATCTCTGGATCATTTGAGATCTTGCTTCCTGGCATATGTCATCAGTTTGGCTTAAATAAACTCTCTATAAATAAAAATTCTCTACAGGTTTAGGCATTTTTTATATCAGCAGCATGTAACAAGGAAGTAGATTGTCTGATTAGGATTTGCTCACCAGAACTGCCAGTCCTCTGTCCAGTTGACTGCAAATTAGACTTATCATTCAGGGGACTGTACTTGGACAGCTACTGTTTCAGTTAAGAGGCTTTCTAGTCCATATAATACAAAATGAACTCCAAGGCTTAAACAATGAATTTGGCTCACATTCCTAGAAGTGTAGGTATATTAAGGTTGTAACAGCGGGGGAACTGTAACCGACCCTGCCATTCTTTTGACATTGTTTCTGTAAATACTGACTGACTAATATGTAGCTTGTAATAGTTAAATAGCATATTTGTATAAGAATCCTAGGAACTAACTTCAAAAGATACAAACACTGACCTTCAGTCATCCCAGCTCTGGGAGACTAGACTTCCTGAACTGCAACTGTAAAACCAGGATGACAACAACCAGAATGACACACACCAGACCATCATTTGACCAGTTTCAAGGTCCTTATTGGAATGGACTCTGCTGGTCTGCACATAGAGAATTTTTCAGCCCCCTCCCCTCGGTTTCTTTGCTCTGCTTTCCCTCTCTCTTCTTATAAAAACCTCTGCCTGCACTGAGATGTTGAGATGGGCTTTGAGACACGAGTCTCCCATATTCTCATGTGGCTGGTGCTTGAATAAACCACTTTTCTTTTCACCAGCACCTGCCTCATGAGGTTGGCTTTTGTTATGGCAGGCATCCGGACCTGTATTCAGTTACAAGGGTTCTTGCCCTATTTTCTTGCAGTTCTCTTAGCCCCATCTTCCTCCAATGTTTAGGTTCTGCGCATAATGTTTTCTAGGTTTAGCCATATATCAGTACTTTATTCCTTTTTATTGCTGATGAGTATTCTACTATATGAGTATGCCACATTTTTTTATCCATTCACCAGTTTTAATGCAAGAGCTCCAAACCAGGGAGATGCTTAAGTGTTCATGATATCCTAAATACAAAACAAAACAAAACACCCAGAGGACTAGCAGATTTATTACTCACATTACAGGGGACATGCTGTTTATTACTCACATTACAGGGGAGTGCACCTATGTCAGTAGGTCAGTGCGATAGAGACATACCTCCTTCAGTATGAAGATCGTTATAAGGAATGCCAGACATAGAAGGCATGTGTCCTACATGTGACTCTAAACTATATTACCTCAGTGTGTACATGCAGAAAGAAAAGGTCAAGAAGCAGTCACAGGACAAGAAGCCACTCCCAAAAAGAGATAAGGAGGGTGTTACAATCCATTCCCAAAACAATATGCATTCTTTCTGGCCAAGGGTCTACCGGCTAGCCCTCATCACAGGTGGTGGGACAGCCATGTCAGCATCAACCCCACACTCCACCCCAACATTGCTCTTCTACCTCACATTATTCATGTTAATTTTCTGATAGGAGACCTGTATGGTGAGCATATTGGCACATTGCATCCATGTACCATGGATACAGTAAAGGCTACACCCTAGGACTAAAAGCACAATACAGAAGCTAAAGAGACCCGGTGGGGGGAACACCTGTATCAGTACCATAATATTCTTGCACAGGGTTGCTGGCATCCATCCTATGATATGCACAATTTCATTTGCAGTCCTGTTTCTGTATTTGGTACATATGGGTAAAGGCTGTTATACTCCTACCTGTAAAGCTGACAGCTACCCCACACTGTCCCAAACTATGTGTGTGAGCTATGGCTTGGTGCAGTTAGCCTGCTTTCTCACAGCGATGATACCTTCTCACACGTGTGTTTGAAGAGGGGTCAGAAGCCTTCCAGTCTTGCAGCCATTCTCAGCATGTCTGGTTTGCAGGATGGATTCACTATGGCAGGCTGGCAGAGGCTAAGGTTAAGAACTCTGTGCAGACCCAACCATCTGAGTAGGTGTTCACAGCAGCCAGTACTCCCACCCACTAATGGAGGGTGTTGCTTGTGCAAAATCCAAACAGACAATCCCCAAGAATTTGACAGAGAAACCAGGTAAACGGGTCATAGTATACATTCTATAAAAACAGAAAGAATAAAAAGGTTAATGAGCACAACAAATCATAAACCAGTTTCTGAATCTGCAAGAGTGTCAGATGAGAAGACTTCTAACTGTAAGACTTTTGTTGGAATGAAATTAAGCAGTGGTGATCTGATAGATCCTCTTTATCTGTACTTTAAGTGTCTCTGGTAAAGTCATCAGGTGCTCAGGTAAATTCTGTATGGTTGATACTGCATCAATAGTTTTTGATAATCCCAAATTAAAGGATGAAGGAAAAACGAAACACTAGTTTGAAAAAAAACTGGAGAAATTCGGGATCCAATCTGGTTCATAGGCAAGATATAAAATTTTACAGACAATACGCTGAATTAGAGCCTACTTTCCAAACTTGTGTATAATAGATTTTATTGAAACATAATTTTTCCCCTAAAATCACCCTCATTTTTATCAAAGAGTCAAATCAAGGCCAATTCACTTACTGTATTAAGTCCAGTTTCAATTTGGCCTGGTTATTTGTATAAACACACCAGGAATAGTAATTGATCAGATAGCTTTCTTAAATCTACTCTGCTGGAAAATTACAAGGAGTTCCTAGATTGAGTTTTAAGTAGCCCCTCAGGGCTGGGAAGTTGATGCATACAATTGCCATCAGGCTTTGCCTACAGCACCTGAAGATTTGGGTGAGTTTCTCAAGTTCCTGCAGTCCCCAAAATGTCTCAAGTTTCTTCCCATGCCATGTTTCAGGAAAGAACCTTTCCTCTCTACCTGGAAAACTGCCACAAACCACATGACCAAACAAGGTACCACGCTGTTTCTCCAAGGGGCTTTTGTTGGCTTAAATCTTTTTTTTTTTTAGAGAATATAACAATTTTACTTTCTATTTTCATTGTATTTTATTGATTATTCTATAGCAGTTGTCCTGATTTTTCCAAATTTGCCACCCCTCATCCAGCACACCCCACTCCTTCAGGCAATCCCCAGACCATTGTTCATGTCCATGGTCATGCGTATAAGTTCTTTGGCTACTCCATTTCCGGTACTGCACTTTACATCCCCGTGGCCATTCTGTAACTACCTATTTGCACTGATTAATCCCCTCACCTCTTCACCCATTCTCCTCCAACCCCCTCCCATCTGGCAATCTTCCAGTAACTAACTTTTCTCCTGCTTTTAAGAGTCTCTCTTTATCTTTAACCTCTGGCTTTTTAATAATGATGTGTCTTGGACTGGGTCTCTTTGCATCCTTCATACTTGGGACTCTCTGCATGTCTATTTTCTTCACCCAATTAGGGAAGTTTTCTTTCACTATTGTTTCAGATAGATTTCCAATTTCTTGTTCTCTTCTCCTTCTGACACCCCTATGAGGCAAATGTCAGACTTCTTAAGTTGTCCCAGAGGCTGTTTATACCATCCTCATTTTTATGATTCTTCTTTCTTCTTGTTGTTCTGCATGGTAGTTTTTTGCTCCTTTATGTTTCAAATCAATTATTCGGTTCTTGGCTTCATTCATTCAACTGTTGTTTCCCCTGTAAATTGTTCTTTATTGCAATTAGTGTATCCTTCATTTCTAACTGGGTCTTTTTTATGCTGCTGAGGTCCTCACTAAGTTCCTTGATCATCCTTATAAAATGTTTTGAACTCTGCATCTGATACATTGCTTATCTTCATTTCATTTAGCACTTTTCCTGGAGTTTTGATCTGTTCTTTCAATTGGACCATGTTTCTTTGTTTCCTCATTTTGGCAGCCTCCCTGTGTTTTTTTCCATGTATTAGGTACAGTTGCTTTGACTCAGTACTTGGTAGTGTGGCCTATTGTAGTAGGTGTCCTATAGGATCCAGTGGCACAGCCCCCCTATTGCCCAAGCTGGGTACTCTAGGTGTGCCCTTTGTGTGGTCTGAGTACACTCTGCTCTTGTAGTTGAGGCTTTGCTGCTGTTGGCAGGTCAGTAGGAGGGATTTACCCAGGCCAGTCAGCTGCAGGACTGGCTGTGACCACTGACCACCAACCCCCACCCTCATGGAGGATCAGCTGTGTAGGGACACGGTAGTGGTTCTCTGACGTGGTCTGTAGCTGTCCATTGGGTGCATTGACCCTGAGGTTTCCTGTGTAGTGCAGACCAAGGTCAGCTCCCACCTGTGTTTTGCTTGGGGCACTCTGCCTGAGCTGTAAAGCAATCTGAAGTGGTTGCTATTTGTGCTAGGCATGGAGGTTCCCAGGTAAAGACAAGCTGTGACTCTAATCTGGCTGCCACCACTAGGGCTCACTGAAGTCAGCTGTTGCTTGTTTGGTAGGATTTAGGAGCCAAGACCAGCCATTCTTATGGAAAATCAGCTTGGGTGGGCCCCTAAATTGGATGGGGTAGAGTCTCTCTGGATTTTCAAGGTGCGTCACATAGTATTAATTAATAAGGATGATGGAGTCTCAGATATGGCACCAGCCTACTGGCTCTGTGGGGGAAGGGCTCAGCAAAAAAAACAATGGTCTCTGCTGGCCCAGATGCCAGACACTTCAGTCTCTTCCTATATACCACTGGTACCCTTCAAGCTACCACCCCAGTGCTGGAGCTCAGAGTGAGCGAGTCTGAGTGGGTGAGTCCGTATGTGGGTTACCCAAGAGGAACTGCATAGGGCTCCAGCATCCTCCTCTGCCACCTCAATTCCCACTGGGTTTTGCAGCCAGAAGGATCCCTGATACTGGAATCCTGGGCTGTGGGAACTGGTGTGGGTCTGGAACTCCTCACTCCTGACATATCCCCCCAAGATTTCTATCCATGTGGGTGTGGGGCCAGCCCATTCCACATCTGTGCCTCTCCTAACAATCTGTAAGGGATGTGGTTTCTTCAATTCTGAAGCTGCCATACTTCCATTCAACTCAATTTCTGATGTTCCCAAGTAATGGTCGTTCTACATTTTAGTTGTAATTTTGATGTGGTTGTGAGAAGAGGCAAGCCATGTCTGCCTATGTTGCCATCTTGACTGGAAGCCCCAAGGTCAATCTTAACTCCTTATGGTTTTCTGATGGCATCCAGAGTTCAGGCAAGAGTCCTTTGGTCATGACATTCCAGACAGAGATTTAGTTGATAAAATCATAATTGGAAACTAGCATTATGTACCCTGTTTGAAGAAATCATATTCTTAGTGCATTTATGCAAATAAATATATTGCTATGGAAAGAACAATATTCATTCATTAAGAGCTTCTGAATTCCACAGTGATCAGGTATGGAGAAAAATATAAATGACTCAATATTGCTTATGAAAACATATTTTACCAAATTGCTTTAAGAAACAGAAAGTTTTCTTATGTCTGAAAAACAAATGATTAAAAATTAGCAATACTTTTCAACAAAAAAGTATAAAAGCCACAATTTATTTAGTTTATTATGTCCCATAATTAATTTGTTTATCCTGAATATTTGCAAGCACCTCTACAAATCCAGTAATTTCACAAAGCTCTAGCAATCTTCAACTAAGTTCAAAGGTACAATCCAAAAATCCATTCTCAGAAATATGGAATCCAAAACAAGTCAGAATCCTCTCCTTGAACCCCTCGCAAGACATAACACATTTTTGTAAATGTATTAGAGCAAAACCTATGACTGTCTGTAAATGATGTAACTTAAAATGATATGGGTACAGAGTTGAGTATAATGCAATCAACAAAGGAATTTGCTTTCCTGCAACAATATTTTAATATAACAACTAAAATTACACATGAATGTATATCAGCTCTTATATGATATCTAGAACATCTACTTTCATAAAAATGTGTATATACAAATTCAACATACTTATTATTTCTTTATTGGACAAAGTTTCCCATATACTTTAAGCATATTAAATAAACCTAATTAGTTCTGAAACTTCTCTTTTATAAAAGAGGGAGAACAAATACTTGAGGTATTCCAGGGGCCCATTGGAATAACCTAAATTCATTTCTCAATTTAAAAAAGTCTCTTAGACTCATAGATGGAGAACAGATGACAGCTAGTGGGGTGGGAGTTTGGGGGTGGAAGGACTGAGCAAAAAAGGAAAAGGGCTCATGGACATGGACAACAGTGTGGTGATTGCTGGGGGGAAGGGGTGCAAGGGGATTAAATGGCAATAAAAATATAATAAAGATTATATATATATTTTAAAAGTCTCTTAAAATTTGAACTTTGGGAAAAGCTGTCAGACTAAACTATTATAACATAAGCTCTTTGTAAACTAACACATTTTTATGGTAATAACTTTAAAAGACATTAATTAAGCTAGGAACTAGTTTTCACATCAAATAATTTGTTCAGACCACAAAATCCTCTTTAATTTATATAAATGTTTATTTTCTTTAGTCCAACAAAATATTACACCCTAATTATGCCATCTGGAGGCAGAAAACACACCACATGTAATACACAGATGACACGTACCACATAAAGACCATACACGTGAAGACTGAACACACAAAGACTATGCACAAAATTTGACTTACTAATTTGAATAGAGAAAGCATAAGATTTTCTCACTTGCTTGTCTTTTTGTTTCTTCCCTCTCCACAATCATTCTGCAACTTCCCTAGTCCCTTTACACTCATCTAGAAATTAGAACAATCAACTTTTAATTCTATTTCCTTCAAACTATATTGCCATAATTTACACCTTTTATTACCAAAGCCATTTATTTTCCCCCAACTCAAACATAATTAGCATTCTTTAGACTGACAAATTCGTAAATATACTTCATAAATCTTACCTCATTTACTAGGCCTTTAGCAAAAAAAAAAAATTCTAATTAGTCTAAAATGCAACCTAAGCTGCTCCTTTCCAAAACAGAAACAAGAACAAACCTAAAGCAAAAGTAAAATTTCAGGAAGGGACTAGGACTAGCCTTAGGATCTTATCTCCTTATTTTTCTCTCCAAGTTAAGCTCACTCTCTAACTGCCATACTTTTGCTTTAGCTCTTTCTTTTCCTCCATGCAGCTCCTCTGCAAGACCCACAGGAAGGTTGTGGGTGTCCCCTCAGTACTGGTGCACCACCCTGGGATTCCCTTGCTCTCCGTAGGATTCCCTCTAGCCTACCAAACCCAGCATGTTATCACATGTAGTCTACTCGGCAGCAGTATTTTCCAGAATATACTGTTCGTGATGCCAATTACAACACAGGAGCTCCAAACTGGGGAGTTGCTTAAGTGTTCATGATATTCTGGAAAAAAAAAAACCCAGAGGACTAATAGATGTGGACATGCTGTTTATTACTCACATTATAGGGGAGTGCACCAATGGTGATAAGTTAGTGTGAGAGAGACCCCACCTCTTCCTATCTGAGTAGCATTATAAGGGGGCTCAGACAAAGCAGGCACGTGTCCTATGTGTGAATCTAAACTACCTTACCTCAGTGTGTACATGCAGCAAGAAAAGGTCAAAAAGTAGCCACAGGACAAGAAGCTGCTCTCCAAAGGAGGTAAGAAGGGAGTTACAATCCATTTCTAAAACAACACACATTCCTTCTGGCCAGTGCCTGCCTGGCCAGCCCTCGTCATGGGTGGTAGGAGAGCCATGTCAGCATTGACCCCAGCAGACAGAAATTTTGGTTGTTTCTACTTTTGTGTTCTTATGAATAACACTGCTATATATAAGTTTTTATGTGGACCTATGACTACATATCGAGGAAGGCAATTGCTAGGTCATGTAGTAACCCTACATTTAAACATTTGAGAAACTGTCCAACTATTTTCCAAAGTGGTTGCACCATTTTACATTTCTATCACTACAGTATAGGGCCCCAGGTCCTTTGTATCCTCACCAACACCTGTTAATGTCTGACTTTTTGATTTTAGCTATCCTATGGGTGTGCGGGTGTTTCACTGTTTATGACTCCTTAATATATCCTGAGTGTGAGCCTATGACTGTTTACCTTTCAGAAATTCTTTAATAATGAATGTCTAAATTGTGTAATAGCTGACACATATCTAATATTATCTTATAAATTGGGTTCTACAGGGTTAGATTTTTTAAAGCTTCAAGGTAAATGTTTATTTGAGCTCTCTCTCATATTGCAGGACTATGATGGGGAAATGCGGGAGCCAAGAACAAAAGTTGGGGTTGGGTATCATTTGAAAAATGATACACATATAGCAAGTATTCATTAACATTTTTTGAGTGAATGAAGGTGCACAGGTGCCCTGTGGCTTTGATTCATCCCTTCCATGTGACCAAGCACTCACAGAACTACCTGTAAAAAGACATCAGAGACATTACCCCAATGTTCCTACAGGAAGCTGTGACCTATTTTGGTGGCCAAGACAAATGCATGAGAAGGTACACATTGAAATAAGACAATAAGAATTTGCTAAGACATATGACAATAGCTTTCTATATGAGAAGTACATAATAGATGCTATTAGTTCAGAAGAGAGAAATCACTTTGTCTGCAATAAAGTAGGAAAAGAGCATGCAACTTTTCTCTTTTAGTTAAACATTAAAGGATGGTGTGGTCTGGTAGGTGGAGAGTGACAAAGATTCTCTCCTTGACCAAAGTCTAGCCAGGACCCTTTGAGCCCTCTTCTCAACTAGGCCTCAGCCTTGACCTATAAAGGCTATAGATTCTCAGCACAAAGGATTTTGTCCACTGCCACCACCCCCTATAAAAAGACTTAGCTGACATAGTTGCAAAGGCCTCCTCCCATGATGACCCTAGTCTTACTTAAAGCCCCTGCCTGAGAGCGCTCAAGGCTGCCCCAAAAGTGTACTGTTTGTTCTAGCCAAACTTTTTTTTTGCTTTTGTTGCCTGTGACTTTAGAGCCACATCCCAAAAGTCTTTTCCAAAACTAATGTCAAGGGGCTTTCCCCCTGTTTTCCTTTTAGGAGTTTTACAGTTTTGGGTCTTACACAAATTTTAATCTACTTTGAGGTACTTTTTGTGAGTAGTATAAGATAGGGGTCCAATTTCATTTCTCTTCCTGTTGGTTATCCAGTTTTCCTGGAACAGTTATTGAGGAAACTATCTTTCCCCCACTGAGTGTTTTTGGCACCCTTGTCAAGTATTTCTTGATCAAACTATTTGAAAGAGCAAAAAGGCAGTACAGGCTGAAAACAAAGAAAAGGATGAAACAGTGTCCCTAGAACGGATTCTGAATATGATGAGGAACTTCCATCCCAAACCCAGCTTTCCAAGACTGACAACAGCAAAACATGTATTTAGAGAAAACAGAGTCATCTAAGCCCAAGTCAAAAAGACTGGCTTTGCTAACTAACTCATTATAGCATTGTCCTCTTTGAATTTATGTTCTGCAGAAAGAGATAATGAAGTGAAATATATAAATTCATAAAGGATATACATCTTCCACTTTAGAAACAGTGTGTTCAGGCAAGCATTCTAAATGCATACATTTAAAAAGTGTTTTCACACTTCAGGTTGGAGAATTAAACTTTATTATAACTCACATGTAGAACTTAATACGAACTGACAGTGGGATTTGCTGAAACCATGATTCAGAGTTTTACTACACAGTAGAGTTGATTTAAAAAAATATTGCAACTCATTGAAACTATATAAATACATATATGTAAATATTAATATCCTTGATTTAAAGTCTTATTTTCTTTCCTTCTTTCTTTTACTTTCTTCCTTCTTTCTTCCTTCTTTCTTTTTCTTTCTCTTTCTTCCTTTCTCTCTTCCTTCCTTCCTTCCTTTTCTTCCTTTCTTCCCTTCCTTCTTTTTTGAACTCATCAACCAGTATGCACAGAACTAGTTTGCCAAAGAGGTGCTTTCTATGTATCACATAAACTATACTAACTTTGCATTTAAAATACAATTTAAACTCTCAGATAATATATTTTCTTTGTTAGTTCTTTCTACCACATGCAATCTTTTAGAATGATAAAGAGATTGGGGCTCTATTCACAATTAGGTTCAAGTACCAGGAATGATTAACACCCTCCTAGTCCCCAGCAAGGGTGTGAACCAAACAGAACCGCCATGCATGTTATGCTGGTGGTTTCCTCCCTTCAGATTCTACGGGGCGTCCTAGCTCAGAAGAGGAAGAGAGCATGAGGTGGAGAATGGGGTAAATTTCTAGTTTCTCTGAAGTCAGTCTTCCAACAAATGTTATTTTGCTTCAAGTTTTGTTTTCAGAACAATTGGATACCAATTCTCAAATATACAATTCCAAACATGTCGTAAATTATAAGGGACTTTTTATTTTTTTATTATTTTTTTAATCGTTGTTCAAATACAGTTTTCTCCTTTTTACTCCCAATCCCGTCCCCCCCCCCTCCCTCCCTCCCCACTTCCCTCCCATTACCACCCTCCCCTTAGTCTATGACCATGTGTCCTTTAAGTTTGTTCCTGTGAACCCTTCCCACTGTCCCCTATATAAGGGACTTTTGAAACAGTCATTCTTCACAACCATCTATGCCTTTCTTTTACTAGAATGGATCATTTGGAGTTAATTGTAGAGTTAATGCTTAGGAAATAAATCCCACATGACCTTTCAGGTTAGAGGTGAGAAAAAGAAGAAAGGTCAATTCCTGTACTTTGATGAGACACTTTATTCCATCTGCAGAAGTAGCTGCAGCTCACATGAGTGACTCCCGTCGGAACAGTGGGCTGAAATTAAAAAAGCATCACGTGCTGGCAAACAGCGTGAGACAGGTCAGTTACCTCACTGGCTGAACAATCCTGGAATTTCCTGAACAGAAATGTAAGTTAGAACCAGTGGAGAGGAAGAGGTCCTTGGCTGCCTGGCCTTTCGCTCATTCTGCACCACTCCCCACACCACTTTTTTATTTTTCACCAGTTGTTTCCTTCTTTTCTGATGTGATGACGTGATAATTGCTAACAATTACATTGTGCCAGACACTGATCTAAATGTTTTCTGCTTTTAACCTTCATAACATTCTGTGAGGTAGGCACCCTATTTTGCAGATAAAACACCTGGAGAACAACATCAGATTTCTCGTGGGGACTTACTCATGAGGATCTCTTCCTTCATTACTCAGGTCATGTCTATCCTCCAGAAAAACATATTCTTAGAGAGACAAAGGCCACTGTGAGCTATGACAAAGAGGACACTGCAAACTTGAAATCTGAAAACTTGAAGTCGGAAAAGTCAGCATTTATGCTGCCTCTCTCTACCAGAACCAATAAATAGAGACAGGAATTGAGTTTTTATGGGAGCTTTATTCCGATGGCCAGCAAGCTGAGAAAACAACAGGTTATGTACCCTAACAGACCATCTTATATTTCCTTTCAAGCCAGCTTTTTTTTTAAGGAAGAAAAAAGTGTAGGTAAGGGATTTGGAATTCAGGAAAGAGGTTAATCAGATAAAAGGTGCACATTCTGGCAATCTCCCTGACATCCTTTCATCCAGTGATTTTTTTTATTTGGGTCCTGTGTCCTGTGTCTGGGTGATTTTCTTTATCTGAGTCCTGGGCTGCAGGATGTCTCTCCCTGGAACACAATGGCTCAGACACCATCTTGATTGCTTGTGGTCTCTTCTGGAGCACAAAGGTTGACTTGCTTGTGGTCTCCTGGAGTCAGGGTGGGTTGTACCTACAGTTCTGAAACAATAGCTTTTTACATGCATTAACTACTAAGATTATTAACTAATACCTAAAACTAAAATTTTCCAACTCTTGAGTTCCCCCATCAAACTCAGTGCTGTCTGTTCACCCATTTTTAACCTTGAAATTGGAACTTCCTTTTAATTATATTGGAATTTTATTTCCCTACAATTGTTTCAAGTTGCTTAGTATTTTAAGATTGTCTTTAGTGTTTTACCAGAAAATGGTCACCACCTAAGATTTCCCCCCACATCTTCAGGGATTTACTTCTTTACTGGGGTTTTAAGATTATTTTCAGATAAAGGTAAATGACCAAATCTTAATTTTTTATAGTTCATTATTTTGTTCTGGATTTAATACCAATATTTATATAAATAAGAGATCAGAAAAACATGTGCAAGGAATATGTTGGTTCGATGATTATCCTTGGGTGCCACACAATTCAAAATCCATGTGTCCTTCACTTCGTATCACCCATTACATAGGAACAGAGAAAACTGTGGGGTGTAACAGTCCTGGAGCTCGTATCAGTGGTGGATTCCTTTCAGCCTTGGATGTTTTGGTGTAACATTTCCACCTTGTAGCTACACCAGTTCAGGATACATGTTGCTACTAGCAACTTTCTACAAAGGCAGGGAGTGTAGAGTGAGTATGGATTGGTCGCCCAAACTTACTGCCTGGATCCCAGGTGCCCAAGACAGGTTTTCTCCTAGACAGGGGTGGAATTAAACATTCAGACTTAGTCCCCGCCTGAAGCTCTTTTACTACTTTAGTTACTCTTCAGACAGTTGAACTTTTGCTCTCACCTGTTCCTGGAGTTACTAGAATGTTACAAACGTTAAAGTCAAGGTTTGTTGACCTTACCTATGGTACAGGGTCACCGTCCTGTTAGGGCTTCTGGCAAGTGCTACTTCAAGGCTCCTTTCTTGTCTATCAAGATTTAGCTCTGTTTAAAAGAAGACATACCATGCCTGATTAATGCAGGATAGGCACAATGCTCCTATCAGAACTCTTCTATTATAATATAAATTCTAATTCAATGGAAGTATGATTTGTAGTCACATATATACAAAGACCCCAACATAACTGATGCTTTGATTTTTGCTTATTTGAAGACTAATTCCTATCTCTCCCTACCTCGTGACACATTAAATGTAATTGATAGATTTACATTTTTAAGATGGAGAAGTACCTGTGGAAGGGGCTACTGATGAGAAGTGAGCTGATTTAGCCTACAGTACCCTGGACATGCTCAAGGATTAGAAGTGCTGAGACTCTCAGCAGACAGGGGTGAGGTATGTGTGTGTAATGAGCAAAAGCAGGGGGAGTGTTTGGAAGTCTCTATAAGCAATAGTCATATTCCCAAGTTGCCATCCATGTTCCAAACTCCAACTTCTCCCCAGCACATGCAGTAGAGTGGATGCGTCTGAGGAACTAGATTAGAGGGTTTGTATTTGATACCAGGAACGGAGGAGAGTGAGAATTATATTACAGATTTAAAACAAGGAAAGTGCCCTGTTTGGTGTGGCTTAGTGGATTGAGAGCTGGCCTGGAAACCAAAAGGTTGCAGGTTTGATCCCCAGTTGAGGCACATGCCTGGGTTGCAGGCCAGATTCCCAGTTGGAGGAGTGTGAGAGGCAACTGATCAATGTATCTCTCACACACTGATGTTTTGTTCCCTCTCTATCTCCCTCCCTTCTCCCTCTCTAAAAAAAGTAAATAAATAAAATCTTTTAAAAGAATAAGAATAAACAAGGTAAGTGATATGTATACTGAAAGGTATAACCTCTTTCTCCTTCCCCTACTGACTTTCAGAGTGACAACAACCAGTCTTATAAACATAAGCAGGAGGGGAGGGTGGACAGCCTGAGGAGAAAAATAGCTATGGATGCTGACCTCTGGGGTCACATGAAGAAAAAAGCAGCTGGCTACCTGATTGCCCCAGAGTGAAGGCTGCCAACCAACAAGCACTATTCATTCAAACTACTTGAATTAGGTGTGAAAATACATATGCACATACATAGGTGTGTGTGTAACATTATCAGTCATACTAAAGAAAAACACTGAAAACAGATTAAGCAAATTTGTGGGGGGGGGGGGGTTGCAGGGGGGGGGACCCCTGCATTGCAAGGATGGATCAGGAAGTGAGGAAGTGTAAATGTCTTTTCTACCATAATGATAAATCATACAGATAACCTCTAAAATTGATGGATAGATAAACAGCAATGTTTGCATATTATTTAGAAATATAAAAGTAATGCCAGAAGAAACATAAAAGAACTAAGTAGTTATATTTAAGCAACAAAACAAGAAGATGAAGAGTTGCAGTATTTTGTTACATGCCTTTAATAATTACATGATATTTTACAACTGTGGACTAATATTACTCTGATGAAAGTGAATAGTAAATTTTTTTTTTCAATGAAAAATTTAGAGACTGCACACCTTAATCTACCTAAACATGCTATGGGTAAAATAACCCTGTGCCCATTCAGAAGGAACTGGGGTGCCCTTTTTAAGGATCCTTCTCATGCAGGAGCTAACTCTTTAATGACAGACAATGACAAAAAGATTCCTCAGTAAGGTGATGCCATGAAAATATTAGAACCCAGAGAAGAGGACGGCAAGACTGCTTTGCAATAGATGTACCACTCTTTCTAAATTAGCCTGGATATCTTTGCCATAAATAGCTATTACCTATCTTGAAATTCAAATGCTTCTTTATTTAAGAGTGTTGTTGAGCTGTAGTCTGAGAAGATAACTTGAAAATAATGGAGTATTACAAACAAAAAATATGTGCAAGTCTTTGATAAACACGCTATTTCCTCATTAATCATGCAGGGTGAAAGACTCCTTAAAATGTATTTTAAAGCACATTAAAAACACACTCTCTTCATCAATATTAGGTCATGCCCCTGGCAGAAATCAAGACCAGCCACAAATACTACAAGGTCATGAGACATAGGTCAGGGCTTAATTATCTGGCTACTCAATACAAAGCATTATATGGATTGTTTAAAGACCCCAATGAAGAAACACTGACAGCTGTTTTCTAGAATCTTCTTAAGGAGTAATTAACTATGATGACCAAAATGTAGATCTAAAAAACAGGCTGCTAGATAAAGTAACTCCTCAATTTATTCCATGTCCTCATAAAGGTACCAAAACAAACTTTAATTCAATGACTAATCAATTTATGTCTTTCCCCATAAGAATATCTCCAAGATTCTCTCTCCTGAGTATCAGACTATAAGAGATCTTAAAGGAATGAGAATAACCAAATTCTATGAGGGAATCTCTAAACCCAGAAATTTTTTATAAAGTTTTTATAATCCTGTATAATATCCACCTTTTCTTTTCTTTAAATATATTTTATTGATTATGCTATTACAGTTGTCCCATTCTCCCCCTTCACTCCCCTCCCCCTGCCCACCCCCTCCCACCCACATTCCCCCCTTTAGTTCATGTCCATGTCATAAGTTCTTTCGCTTCTGCATTTCCCACACCATTCCTGCCCTCCCCCTATTTTCTACCTATTGTCTATGCTACTTATTCACTGTATCTTTTCCCCCCTCTCCCCTCCTCTCACTTCCCTGTTGCTAACCCTCCATTTGATCTCCATTTCTGTGGTTCCACTCCTGTTCTCTTTGTTTGCTTAGTTTGCTTTTGTTTTAGGTGTGCTTGTTATTAAGTGTGAGTTTGATGTCTTTTTTTACTGTTCATATTTTTTATCTTCTTTTTCTTAGATAAGGCCCTTTAACATTTCATATAATAAGGGCTTGGTGATGATGAACTCCTTTAACTTAGCCTTATCTGAGAAGCACTTTATTTCCCCTTCCATTCTAAATGAAAGCTTTGCTGGATAGAGTATTCTTGGATGTAGGTCCTTGCCTTTCATGACTTGGAATACTTCTTTCCAGCCCCTTCTTGTCTGCCAGGTCTCTTTTGAGAAATCAGCTGACATTCTGATGGGAACTCCTTTGTAGGTAACTGTCCCCTTATCTCTTGCTGCTTCTAGAATTCTCTCCTTCATTTTTATCTTGGGTAATGTAATTATGATGTGCCTTGGCATGTTCCTCCTTGGGTCCAACCTCTTTGGGACTCTCTGAGCTTCCTGGACTTCCTGGAAGTCTATTTCCCTTGCCAGATTGGGGAAGTTCTCCTTTATTATTTGTTTAAATAACTTTTCCACTTGTTGTGTTTCCTCTTCCCCTTCTGGTACCCTTATAATTCGGATATTGGAACGTTTAAAGGTGTCCTGGAGGTCCCTAAGCCTCTCCTCATTTTTTTGAATTCTTGTTTCTTCATTCTTTTCTGTTTAGTTGTTCCTTTCCTCCTTCTGGTCCCTTCCACTGATTTGAAACCCAGTTTTCTTTCCATCACTATTGGTTCCATGTGCATTTTTCTTCATTTCACTTATTGTAATCTGCATTTTTTCATCTAATTTATGACCAAAGTCCACCAATTCTGTGAGCATCCTGATCACCAGTGCTTTGAACTGTGCATCTGATAGGTGGGCTATTTCTCGGTCGCTTAAAAAAATTGGCTCTGGGGCTTTTAACTCTGTTTGAGCCATCTTTTTTATTTTATTTTATTTTTTTCCTTTGGTCTGGTCGCACCTGTTACATATGAGGGGTGGAACCTTAGGTGTTCACCAGGGCGGGGCACCTTAGTCGCTGGGTTGTGACTTTGTATGTGGGGGTGGGGTCCAAGAGGGAACAATGGTGCCCGCTCCGCTCTCACCAGGACTCCAGTCCCCCTTGCCACTTCCCACAAGCACACTGGTCCCCTCTGGTGCTGGCTCCCGGGTGGGTGGGCTTGTGCACTCTCTCGGACTCTGTGGGTTCCTCCAAGGAGCCTCCTGGGAGGCTGATAGAACCTCCCAGCCTCAACTTCCACAGGTGTTTTTAATCGGTGCCTTCAAGCTTTGTTTCCCGGCGCTGGGTCCCTGGGATGCGCTGCCCGATTTCACTAAGTTCTGCGCGTGAATGTGCGGCTGCGGACAGCCAGCTGCCTTGGGCGCCTCACTGGGTCTGCTGGTTGCCTCCGCGCCCAGGGTTTGCCACCGGTCCGTCAGCTGCGGTCTTCAGTCTGCACCCTGCGTTCTCGCAACTGCCAGCCACCGATTTTTCCTGCCGATACCCGAGACCCCTCTCCGTAGGCCTCCGATTCTGCCCCTCCTTACTGGACTGGATGTATGGTATTCAGACTTCCATTGGGTTCATTTCTCTCTATTCTGGTTGTTTTTTTGTTTGTAAATTCTTGTTGTCCTTAGTTTTGGTTGCATGAGGAGGTACGGTGCGACCACCTATGCCTCCATCTTGGATCCTCCATCAATATCCACCTTTTCACAGTGGCTTTGCAAGACACGTCAGTAAAGTGGCTCATCAGATACTTTAAATGTCATGATATCATTCTCGAAGAAGCAGAAAAGGTCAAAACAAAGCTATACAATTGGCAAAATTTCAAAGTATAACAATGTCTCAGCATGTCTGTAAATGTGTACTACATATTATATGGAGGTTTTAACCTTGGACATTTTTGTCTCCTAAGGTCATTCTGAAGTTCTCTGCCAGTGGTAATGCCATTCACTGTTTGCAGAGGGCAGGCACTGCTGCCTACAAAGAAATAATTCAAAAAAATTTAATTGAAGGATTGAGTGGATTTTTAAATTCATATTTGGCAAAAGAGTCTGAAATCAGCATTCTGATTTGTATGAGCTAAGCCTTTGACTGAGAAATAGTTTTGTTTTGAATGCGAAGAAAACTTGGTTCCAGAGTTTGAACCAGATTGGAGGACCAGAGGTTAGGCTTTATAAAAAGGAACCATGGCATGGCGAACAATATACTCCATGACTCATGAGCAGTTCCTTACCCTCCAGGCAGAAAAACCAAAGCAACTTTTCTGGGGCTGGGAGATAGGATTTAGAGTGAGGAGGAGGGGAGCGACAGGGTCATAGTGCCCACAAGGGGACTGCTTCCAGCTGCCTCAGGAAGCAGTCAGACCTGCAGTGGGGAGACAGGTGGATGGGCTTGATTCAGTAATCAGAGTAGAAGGAGCCTAGGCCCCACTCCCCACATGGAAGTCAGGGAGGACTCCCCTGCAGAGTGTCCATGCCGCCACGCATGGCCTCAGTAGAGTAGAAATGGTACTGTGATGTGTTCGTGGATGAAGAGAGCCTGAGTTGGTACCGTGCTGGTTCCCTGTGACCTGGACAAAATCTGCGAGTTCCTGAGTCAGTTGTGACAGGAGCCCTTCCTGCACAGACCACCCAGGTGTGCAAAGAGCAGGCAGACACAGCTAGCCAGTCAAAGAAGAAAGGAAAGAATGTGGAATGATGATTTAAAGCTTCTTTCTTGGACTCTGAATAGTTCAAAGAACTGAACCTCTTTTCACAGAGATAAAGACATGAAGCATCAAGCAAACTCAAAAAGCAACTTGGTACCCTGAAGAGTGTGGCTCAGTGGACTGAGTGCTGGCCTCTGAACCAAAGTGTCACCAGTTCAGTTCCCAGTCAGGGCACATGCCTGGGTTGCCAGCCAGGTCCCTGGATGGGGGCTTGTGAGAGACAACCAATTGATGTATCTCTCACACACTGATGTTTTGCTTCCTCTCTTCCCTTCTCTCTAAAAATAAATAAATAAATTTTAAAAAGGCCACTTGGGCTTCAAGTGTGGGAACTTAGGGCATATCTGGAAAGACTAGGTTCATTACCAGTTCAAGAGTCATGTGTCTGACACTTGAAAAAAAGGCCAATATTCAGCCCTGGCTGGCGTAGCTCAGTGGATTGAGCGCGGGCTGCAAACCAAAGTGTCGCAGGTTCGATTCCCAGCCAGGGTACATGCCTGGGTTGCAGGCCATAACCCCCAGCAACCGCACATTGATGTTTCTCTCTCTCTCTCTCCCCCCTCCCTCCCCTCTCTAAAAATAAATAAAATCTTTAAAAAAAAGGCTAATATTCAAAATGTCAGATTTTGGAGTGAGGAAAGGTTGATTGATTGAGAAGGTGCCAGCTCATGTTGTATTATTCCACTTACATTAGGTACTTAAGTAGTCAAATTCACACGAAAAAAAGTAGAGTGGTGATAAGGGGATGATGGGAGAGGAAAAGGAGTTGTTCAATGGGTATAGTTTTGGTTTTGCAAGATCTGTTTCATAAAAACACGAATGTACTTACAATTCTCAATTATACACTTAAGAATGTTTAAGATGGTAAGTTTCATGTTGTACATTTTTATCACAATAATACAGAAACAAATTGACCAAAAAATTCAAAATAAAGCATATTTCTGTGTTTACTCCAAAAAAAAAAGAGAGAGACATTTCCAGCTCAAGAAATGGGGGCAGGGGCTTATAGCTTTCACAAATCTATATGAAGAGAGGCCAGAATTCAGGCATCTTTTATGGCAAGGGAAGGGAGGAGGTGCAGTGCAAGAGGAGTGTGACACTTAGGGCCAACAGGGATTCAAGGAAGAGTGAAAAATCTCTAAATCTCTTTGTTCTCCAGCCAAGTCATTGACCCCTGTTTATCTGATCGGTCCTGAAACTGGGCAAATCTGGGCCAAAGGCTCAAGCCTCAAGCAGAATTCCTGATAATTAGCATATCTATAGCAGGAGATATTCACCTGAAGGCCAAGGAGGAAATGCAGGCTAGAATTAAGATAGAAAGAAATTATATTCCTCTGTTACAGGCACTGGAGAAGAGGCAAGATTTTATAGGGAGGCCTGAAAGAGATCAGTAGTGATGCAGAAGCTGAGCAGACCTCCTAGGTGCTAAAGAGGCAGAGAGGAAATGGGGCTACACTGGTGGAGGGAAAGCCTCAGCTCAGGCAGTGCCCACAACCCTGTCTTGGCCATAGGCCAAGGAGAACACTGCCTCTAGCAGAAAGAAGAGCAACTTCTGTTGTCCTTAAAGAAGACAGTGGATTGTCTTGTTGATATGAAGTGAGAGTCACCACCTACAATCCTATGGGTGGGTGGTGGTGTTATACATACAAAGATAAAAGTGGTGCCCTAGGGCTAAGCAATGTACAGCCTGAACTTCTGTGCTTGAGGGCCCGGGCCAGTGTCTGTCTGAACCTTATCCCCCATCAAGGGAGGCTCTGGCTGGAGCTTCATCAGAGGTGGGGTCAGTGGGAGAGGGAAGGGAAACCTGATTAAGGGATGAATGTGAGGATTTTGCTTAAGACTAAGGCCACCTAGGTAAACCTACAGGGCTTGCAAAGAGAGATAGAAAACAGATTCTACATAGAGGGCTTCCTGGAAGTGAGAACATCTGGACGAGAGTAAATGTCTCTGGTGACTTTGGGTAGTCCATTAGGAGAAGAAATGAATTTGGGGTGATACTTGGAAGTTTTTAACCAAGGTTTGTTTTCTTTCCAAAAAGGATACTTACTGCCCAATGATTTTTCACCCATTAGAATGTCATTCATTTCTTTAGGGAAAAGTCTATTAATCTACAAAAGTGAAGGCTGAAAAGTAGTATGTGTGAGGTATGTATGAGATGTGTGTGTGTGTGTGTGTGTGTGTGTGTAGTTTTGTGTTTAAACTCAGAGCAGGCACAGTTGCCTGGAACCATGACCATGAAATAGGTTTAAAGTTTAGGGTCCTAATGGCTCAGATGGAAACAAATGTAGGTTTCTTTTTTTTGTCAATAAAAATAGGAACAACCTGTCATTTCTACAAATTCAACACTTCATCCTGCCCTTTTAATGTAACTCAGATATGGGTTACCAAACAAGCGTGGGGTTTCAATGTCCACCACACCAAAGGAAAACTCTAGAGGCAGAGGCTGGCAAGAAAGGAAAACTTACCTAATGATCTGGAAGAACGGGGCACTCCCCATCTCAAAGCTCACTTCCTCTGCAAAACCCAGACAAAACCCAGCTGTCCTCAGTAAGAGCAAAACAAAAGGCAGTTCCCAAAATTCCTGCTCCATTTCAAGTACTGTCCTTTGAAGCCCAAGGTAGCCACTAAGCAGTCATCGTGGTAGTTCAGCTGTTTCCAGACACTGTCCAGCTTCAGGCTTCCTCCTGGAGACTGTGTGTGGAACTGGCACCACCACTGGCCATGCTGCTTCTAAGGCCACAAGGTCCCCCGCTTCTGGGCTGGATAGCATGTGAACACACAAGGGAACGCTCCACCAGGTCAGCATGAAAGACAGACTCTCTGCTAGAGGTCATGGGCCACATGACTGCCTGATTCACGGGGCCCATAGAGAAGACAGGCCACTACACCGACCAAGTGCAGGTCCTGAGCAGCAAATGATGAACAAGAGAGAGAGTTCTTTGCTCCCCTGGGTTTATATTAGCTTTGGGTGTGGGAGTGTACCAGGTGACCAATTAATTTTCTAAACTTTCACGTGCTTTGGGTAGGTCCACCTCCCAACCAATCCCTTCTTTCCCCAGGCTAGACTGACAAGCCTCTTTGGTCAGCACCTCACCCTGCCACCATTGTAACTTCTACTGCACACATGCCTGCCTTCTCTCTGTCCCTCCCCCAATCTGGTACCAGAAGTGGGTAGGAGGGCTTTTTCCTCATACAGTTTTCTTGCTAGCCTTGGGTGTGCTCTGTGTGAGAATCTCCTCCCGCTGCCATCTTACTCCAGGGGGAGTGAGCACGTGCTCGGTTACCTGGGCAACGTGGCCGCGCCAGCTGCCGCACCAGGACCCTGGGCAGGTTCTGATCTCCCCCAGAGGCCTCTCCTCTTCCCCGCCCTCAGTCCACTCCCAGTGGTTCAGACTGCTTGTCTGTCAGTATCATCTCTAATTTAAAACCTCCTCTCCTCTGGAAAAATAAATGAAGGGCGGCAGAATATGCCACCCCCAAATATACCGCTTTCAGATAATGATTATTTTGAGCTAAAGGCAACTGTGAAGAAATAGACATAAGAAAAGTCATGGGATGCAAGGTACAGTGCGGAGACTATAATTAATAATATTTTGCATATTTGAAAGTTGCTAAGAGAGTGGATCTTGAAAGTTCTCATCACAAGAAAAAAAACCTTTGTATCCATGTATGGGATGGATATTAACTGAACTTATTGAGGTGATCTCTTTGCAATATACACAAATATCAAATAATTATGTTGTACACCTGAAACTAATTATACCTCAATAAAAATATTTTAAATGCTATTTGTCTGTGAAATAGTTTCTTTAAAAATAAAAGAAAAAAAGAAATGCTCCCTACCCTTTCCTATTTGCTTAAAAGCAGGACATACATTTACAAAGGTGTCCCACCTCCCCTCTCCACCAGGGAGGAAAGGAGCTAATCATGGGAGACTTGAGGACCCGGTCAACCCAGAGATGGCACAGTAGGCTCTGCATAGCAAACGTCACTTCCCGGCCTTGATCTTCCATTGGTGCCCCACAACTTGCCACCCCTGGAGACTTAAGGTCCTTTCCCTTTGCCTTGTTGCACCTCTAAAATTTATCGTTCCTTTGCTAAGATACTATATAAACTAAAGTGCTAACCAAACCTTGGTTCCCTCTGGGGTTTCCCAGAGGTGACAGGTGTGAATGGGTGATCCACATGTTAATAAACTCTGTTCATTTTCTCTCATTAATCTGTCTTTTGTTAGAGGAACCTCAGCTGACAACTTAGAAGGGTAGAGGATAATTATTTTTCTCCCCTAAATACCAATTCAGGATTCAAATATAGTTAATTCAAGTCAAACTCCACGTGTAGGCCTTTGTAGCTCTTCTTACCCTTTGTCCGCAGGGCTGTGATCTGAGTGCGGGGCCGGGCAGGCAGCCAGCCTCGTGCTGTGGAGAGGAGTGTCGGGCCCACCTGCAGATCTGCTGACCTCCGCGCCTTGCTGGCCTAAGGTGACACCTTATTCCGCTAAGGCCTCTTAGCCTCTGCTGTGTGCACCAGCCGCCACCTGCTTGGATGCACTTGGTTTTTGCTGTGGCCTCCCGTCTGAGGGGTATGCTCGGTTCAACTGCCATCCAGTCCTTTCCCAGGGACATCTTTATAGCAGTGGTGCATCCTGTACATTAACACGTGCCCTTTGGATCTTGTCCAGGAATCACATAACCCCAGAAAATCCATGGAAAACTATAATCACAGACTGTTTTGGTGACTAAACATCACACCCTACCATTGCTACCTGTCTTGACATATAGGTGTGAAGCATTCTTTAAGGTGGTGTCCTTCCAAACTGCCAGACCAAAAGCAGTGTACAAGCTCCCCCTTCTCTAGGAATCTCAGGTTTGGGGTTCTTTATCCCACCTGTACCCATTCATGGAGCTTGAGAATCCTGTCCTCCTCAGCCTTTTCTCCAAGCCAGGAAGGGTTTTGATTGCCTTTTTGTGTGACAGGAAATTGCCATGACCTCATGTCCTATACCCTATGGTTTATATTAAAAACTCTAAACTTAGCCTTCCGTGCTTTGGATCTAGAGATTTAAAGAGAATGTTTTAGAAGTTGAAACCAAAACAAAACAGAACAAAACCCTGTTCTTTCTCAGATGGCTGGCCTCTGTAATCAGTGTGCTGACCCTGGCTTCTTTGCCTCCCAGTCCTTTCCTGCCCTGCGTCCTGCTAACTCCCTGGTCTGCTGCAATGCCTGCAGGCCCCCAAGGCAGCTGGGCCTGGCTGGGTTCAGCCACTGGGTAACACTCGCAGGAGATGGGGCCAGGGCTGTGAAGGAAGAAGTCTGAGCATCTCTCTGTGTCTTGGTGGTCTCCCTGGCAGGAGCTGCCTTCATCCACCGTGGATCCAGTTTCCTGAGGTTACAGTCCCCTCCCTTTGCCTCTTCTGTCCTTCTCATGTTCCTCTCTGGGTGATTTCATCATACACTTTGGTTTCTCACCTCCTCCATCTCTTGTGAATCCAGTTACCTATGATAATTTTCCTCTGTTTTAAGTTCTTAAAGGGGTTTCTGTTTTCCTGGGTAGACCCTAATTACACCCCTGACTTTCAAGACTCCTGCTTTTGAAAGGGCTTCAGGAATTAAATAATGACTGCATATTCCTGCTGTTAAAATCCTAATCCTTCTTAAGACAAATAGGCTAAAAATTGGGTGGAAGTCGTGGTCAAAGAAGTACAAAAATAAAACACATTCATATATTTCAAAATATCTTACCACCAATGCATCCACAATTATTGCATGCATTGTATTGTTACTTCAACAGACATTTTTGCTGCTCTTGTATATGAGGTCTGTCTGGAAAAAAGTCCAGTCATTGTTAATATAATGAGAACAATCTGCGTGACATCGATGTGACCAGGCAGCCAGGGAGAGTGGATGGGAATGTGCATGCATGAACAGTGATGACTTCACTGTACCAGCCAGTGAGGGCGGTAAACACTGTTGAGTGAGAATGTGTACTGTGTGGCCATTGTTTTCAAAATGACTGAGCAAGTAGAGCAACAAGCCTGTATTAAATTTCACATTAAGCTTGAACATTCCTGCACAGAAGATATTCGGATGATTCAGAAGGCCACAGCTATGAGCAATTGGTGACTGGCAGCTTCACCATGACGATGCGCCCACTCATGCATCACATCTCATACAGAGTTTTTTTGTAAAACATCAAATCACCCAGGTGACTCAGCCCCCATACAGCCTAGATTTGGTGCCCTGTGACTTCTGGCTTTTCTCAAAACTAAAATCACCTTTGAAAGGGAAGAGATTTCAGACCTCTTCAGGAAAATATGATGGGGCAGCTGATGGTGATTGGGATAACTGTATAAGGTCCCACGGCGCCTACTTTGAAGTGGACTGAGGTGTCCCTGGTCTGTGTACAATGTTTCTTATATCTTGTACCTTCTTTAATGAATGTCTCTATTTTTCATAATACATGGCTGGATACTTTCTGGATAGACTCGTACTTCTGGGCAAAATTCTCAGGTGTTTCAATAATCATGGATCTTTCTTAGGTCTTACATTCTATGTCATACCTTTTACTTATAGCAGATTGGACTCCATTCAATAGCAAGCTACACAGCCCACCCATCTTAATGAAGTAATGGTGTATAAGTTTGCTCAGTTGTAACAAAATCACTTTTTCACATTGACTGATATATGCATGCAGGAGAGAGTGTTAGAACATCAGTGTGTAATGCTGGGTAACAACTAAGTCCAACAAAGATACTAAAACCTGTACATCCAAACAGGCAGACATAGAGATCAGCCAAATCAAATGTCTGTGGGGCCAGACAGGCACCATGAGTGAGAACGTAGATGCTGTGGATCACAAAGGGGAGCAGTAGCGGTGTGGAAATGGGGGTGGGTGGGTAGGTAGGTGTGCTATTGGACAGGGAGGTGGTCTCCTCCCAGCCCCAGGTGATTGTGCTGTGTGAGAATGAGGGCCTCTTGTTATGAAATTTTATAATATCTGAAGAGAAATCAGAAATCTAGATTGCATATGAAAATCTCATCATTTGGACAGTAATATCAACTAACTCAAAAAACTTAAAAATGTTGTATAAACTTGACAGACATGTCTTGTGCTAAGTAGGATTCCCCTTTGCAATCTGTGTCCTTATTAGACGTCATACTTTGGACCAATATACATATGTGTCCATATAATGCTGCCTCGGCTCAATTATTTTGAATATTCTCATTTGTATGAAATATACATTCTTTCATGGTAGGCCAAATTTTTTTAAAGAGCCAAATAATAATAACATGAATATCTTTTATAAACAAAGAAAAAGTGGGGAGAATTAATTTGTTTTTTTTAATCTCTTATTTTCATTACTCACCCACCAGGTTTATTTTTCACATCTTGGAGTGTTAAAAGTATCTCTGGCATTCTCATTGCTACCATCCTAGTTCAAGTAATGATTCCCTCTAGTAAGCCATTCCAAAAATTTTCCATTACGCTGGGCTCCCAGACTATGTCGTAGGCATCTTATTATGGGGCAGTCAATGTGTACCAAGCACAATGCTAGGGACGCAAAGATAAACTGGGGAAAAGTCTCTGCCTCCACGAAATTTGCATTCTAGATGTGCTAGAAGATACCAGGGCTACGACTATGGGGAGGAGGGAGTCCCAACTCCGGCGGAAGGAAGGGATGTGGAGGAGCAGAGCCTGGTGCATTGATTGGAGCCTCAAGTAAACCAGGGCTCCTCCCCCAACACTCCTATCACTGATTTAATCGTCATGATCTCTTCATCTCCACATTTAAAGCAATATAGTTCTAAAGTATGTATTGTCTTATCTCTGCTAAGAAAATTGTACTGTTTGGTGTTACGGACACATTATCATGCCTGTTTGCTTCTTTTTTGTTGTTTGTTTATGCAGGACTCTCACCCCAGCCTGTTGAAATGCTGCTTGAACTTCAAAACTCAAGTACTGCACTACCTCGTCCAAAAGTCTTCTAACTTTTTGGAGTTATTCTTTCTTTTTAGTTTCCATAGAACTTCTTGTCTGTATTTTGATATTTATATTCTGCTTTGAAATATAGACTCTTGAGCTCCTGTCTTACCCTCACTCGCCCACAGGAGCACTTAGGGCATCACCAGCAATTTATTTTTGATCATCTGCAGGCCCTAACATTAAGCTTTGCACAAAGCAGGTGCTGGAGGTTTGCCTCACTGGCGTTGGTAAGAAGATGAGTTCTCCATCTAGTGGTAAAACTGAAAAATTGCATACAACTTCTGCTTGAACACAATTTCCCCAAAATGGCTCATTAATACTACAGATTGCTTCAACTTTAATCTAGATCGAGGAACGTACTGTGTTACTTCTCAAGAAGACAAAAAGCTCTCTTATGACTTTTTGTTTTAAATCATTTTAACTTTCAATTACAGTTGACATACAATATTATATTAGTTTCAGGGGTACACCTCAGTGATTACACACTTTGTAATTTACTAAGTGGTCATCCTGATAAATCTAGTACCCACTTGACACCACATCCCCTATGCCTTATTCACAGCCCCATGACTGTTCCGTAACCACCAACCTGTGCTTCTCAATCCCTTCTCCTTCTCACCTATCCCCTCAACCCCACCCCATCTGGCAGCCGTCAAAAATGTTCTCTGTTTTGGCTCTGCATGTTTGCTTATTTTGTTTTTTAGATTCAATGGTTGGTAGATATGCATTTATTACCAGTTCATTGTTCATATTTTAGATCTTTTTTCTTCTTTTTCTAGAAGACCCTTTAACGTTTCATGTAATCCTGAGTGATGGCTGAGAGGAGTGCCTTTTGTTAATCGTAATAAATACCTTTCGACCATACCTGAGTTTATGTTAACAGATGCTCTTGTGCTCAGGACTCTTCTAAACCTCACCTGATAAATCCCTTCCCTTGGCTATTCCTTGGTGTTCATTATAAGAAACCAGTCACGGTAAGCAAAGTGTTTCACTGAGTTCTGTGAGCCATTGTAGCACATTCTCAAAGCTGAGGAAGGTGTGGTGGGAACTCCTGATTTGCAGCCAAGATGGACAGAAGGGGGGAAAGCCTGGGAACCCGCCATGTTTGACTGACGTCTGAAGGTGGGGACAGTATTGTGGGATTGAACCCTTAACCCGTGGAGTCTGTGCTAACTCTGAGTAAATAGTGTCAGAATTGAATTAAACTGTGGGACTCAATGGTGTCCACAGAGCCCTGGAGAGCTGCTTGAAGTGGGAAACCCACACACTTGGTGTCCGAAGTGCTGTGAGTAAGGAACAGTTATGCTCCAGCCAGGCGTCTTTCAGCTCTCCATCTGAGCAGCCGACCCCTGTCCATGTGGCCTGGGGCTCTGAGGGGGCAACAGTGGAAGCTGCACAGTCTTGAAAGACCTGGCAGCGTCACCTGTGCTGCATTCTGTTTGTCAAAACAGGATACAAAGCCGGGCCAGATTCACGGGGAGGGGAAGTAGACTCATGTCTCTATGCAAGGAACAGGAAAGCTGTTGTGGCCATCTTTAATCTACCACGGTCTATCTCTGTCCATAAATTATTTGCATTTCTCCCACATGCAAAACATTCCTCTCCTCTCAAGACCTCCAAAAGTCTCATCTGATGTGGCAGCAACTCAGTGTACAGAAGAGAATCGTCTGGATCAGGTCTGGATGTGAGTGAGGTTGCCTGGGTGCAGCTTTTCTCAGTCTGGAAACTTGTGATCTAAAAATTCATTAGCTACTGCCATCTCTACTCCCCCAACCCGAACCCCGCATATGAGGAAGAGAGGGGGATGGATAACAGTAACAGACACTCCCATTCCCGGGGGAGGAAACTGAAGGCACACGGCAGGCACAGGTCCTTAACAATTCTGAAACCCAGCCACGCACGCAAGGTGCCCGTCCCCTGGTCCAGAGGCAGGGACTGTTCTCGGTCAGGGTCTGTTTCCCCTTCCTGGAAATGGTTCCTTCGCTCCGCTCTTGCATGTATCCTCAGACACCTTTCTCCTTTTCCACGAAAAATGGTTTGTATTTGCAGCTGAGTAATTTCTCAATCTGCGTCTTGCTTACAGGAAGTTGGAGGCCCAGAGCTCTCTTTTCATTTTGAATTGTCTTTGTTCCTTTGTCTAAATGTACACTATTCCTTTAAAAGTGTTGTGGGTTTGCCCTGGCCAGTGTGGCTTAGATGGTTGGAGCATCATCCCATACACCGAAAGGCTGCCAGTTCCATCCCCGGTCAGGGCGCACATTGGAGGCAGCAGATTAATGTCTCTCTCTCTCTCTCTCTCTCTCTCTCTCTCTCTCTCTCTCAGCAATGAAAAAAATATTCTAGGGTGAGGATTAAAAAAAATAAATGTTGTGGGGTTTCCGTATACTAAGTTACAATTTACTTCATTAGACAAAAGTCATCCACACATCTCTTGGAGAGAAAGGCCCTCTCTTCTTTGAGTTGTAAAGTTTTAAAACAGGTCTTACAGCCACAACCTCAACTTGGTTTTGACTGAGGTCACATTTTGCTGGTAGTATCCTCAGGCCATTTCTGACCTTGAAAATCCTTGAGGGAAGGAGGGTCTGGAAAACAGAGTTTTATTTTCCATCCCAGCAACCCTGAAGTGACAAAATTGAGCTCTTCCTTTATTTCATATTTCCTTCCCATATTTTACATCAGGTAAATTTAAAAAATAAAAAGCAGATTACTCCCTTCAGCATTCTACTTGGAAATTCCCTTTGGCCAGATCTGTAAGTTCATGAAGTACATTTTCTATCTTCCATGTTACTACAGTCATCAGCTTCACTAATTGTTCCATGACTTAAGACACAGATGAACATCTTTCCGGCCTCCAATCACAGTTTCCTCACTGCCTTACCACCCCTCCGCCGTCCCCCATGGTTCAGTCTCAAAACCACCTTCTGTTACAGCAGTACGCCATTTCCAGGTGCTTTCTATTTCAGTCACCTGTTGCTATGTAATGAACCATCCCAAAATGGAGAGGCTAAAAACAATGACTTATAATTTCTTGTGATTTTGTGGGCTGACTGCAGTAATGTGGCTGCATCCATCTGGGAGCTCACTGGGGCTGACCTGGCCAAGAGGCACTAGGCCTCCAGAATGTGCCTCCATGTGGCCTCTCATCACAGTGACCTTGCCTAAGTCAGCTTTCAGCCCGGTGCCCAGCTCAGCTCCAGAGACAGCACTCCAAGAGGACAAATACTAAAATGCAAGCCTCCTTCCATCATGCCTGCTAGTGTCCCTTTGGCCAATTAAATCACATGATAAAGTCCAGAGTCAGTGTTGTGGGGGACAGCAGGGACATGAACACTGGGAGGCGTTATTTATCGGGAGCCATTGTTGACCACATTCCCCAGCTTTGCCTCACTGTTTTCGCCCTCGTTCACTACACTGAACTTACACCATGTTCCCTGACACAGCAATCTCTCCCTTGCTTCAGTCTTTGCTTTTTATTCGGATTACTCTATCTCTAGTTTTCAAACAGCTGTTTCTTTTATTTTCCTCCAGTATCAGCTAGAGTGTCACCCCCATTACTATCTATTATATTACAATGTTCCTTTCTTGCAATTTGAAATTATCTTGTTTATGAATTTTCTAGCTTGTTTAATGTCTTCCTCCTACCAAAATAGAAGATAAGGGGGTCTTTTCTACTTTGTTCAAAGCATTATTTCTAGCACTCCAAATAGACCAAATGCATAGTAAGTACTTAATACATTTTTCTGAAAGAATGATGAATGAACACATGGGCGGATGCATAAAATACCTAAATCTTAGTGTAAAGAAACTTGTAATAAATGTGTTTACTTTTATAAAAACTACTAAGCAACTATTGACTACTAAAAACCAGAAGTGATCCAAAACAGTCTTTTTTGAGAACTGGAATATTTAAAATAAATGATGTATTTTAGATTTGCTTCAAAATAATCTGGAGAACACAGGGAAATGGGTTGGGGCACAGCCACTATGAGACTGTGAATTGATACTTATTTAAGCTGGGTTAAGTGTATAGGAAGGTTCATTATACTGTTCTCTTAATTTATATATTTGTTTGAAATTTCCATAATAAAAAGTTTTAAAGTTACATGTTGATTAATAAGAGATTAAAGAGCATCGGAAAGATTGTGAAGCCCTGACTTGTGTGGTTCAGTGAACTGAGTGCCAGCCAGTGAACCAGAGAGTCGCTGGTGCCATTCCTAGTCAGGGCACAGGCCTTGGTCCCCAGTAAGGGGCGCACATGAAGCAGCCATACATTGACATGTCTCTCCCTCTCTTTCTCCCTCCCTTCCCCGTTCTCTCAAAATAAATAATTAAAATCTTTAAAAAAAGATTGTGAAAATTTTTCATAACTATGAACTAATTTATTAGTATTCCCATTTTCCTACTTCTTAAAAAAAGATTTCTATCCATATACGATGAAAGGAAAGAATTTTTAAACATCATCTAGAAATGTCATTGGCTAGATGACTTGATGTTTATTTAGATGTTGCATTTAATCTGTAATGGGCTTCAGTTTAAGATATTCCTGGAACTTTGCATGCAGAACAAATTTCTGTAAAGCAAATCATTCCTGCACTGATTTCTGTTCAGTTTGAAAGCACGCTCTCATACCTCCTGTTGATATGTTTGTCTGCTAATGATAGCTCAAGGCAGGAGATGGGAAGTGCAAGAGCCCATGTAAGCACTGGCATCTTGCCTTGAACTGGAGCTCAAGGCAGGTATCTGATGCAACAAATTTTTGTGTCTTCTGCCTGGATCCAGAAGCCAGGGAGAGCAGGAATTTGCTCCACCAGATGCCATCCTCACACTGACAGATGCTTTGCCTGGCTCTGGTATCAGTCTGGGGAGTTGCTCATCTCTTGGCAGAATTCAATTAATAAGAGACTTTTAATTATTACGTATCTTCCATATCAGTGTTACTTTGGAGGAATAGGAAGAATATATGGCTTCGTCCCTAGTATCAAGCAGCCTGAAGACTTACAGGGTTCAGGAACAAGTCCAGCCTTAATGCATTATCTGACAGTTTCCACCCAGAACTAGAAGAAAACCATTACAAGGCTGACGGTTGCCATATCCTGGGCATTCATTTAAGGAATCAGGATCAAAGAGCCAAAATCATCCAGAGACAAAACCTACCCGTGAAATGCGCGGTGAACTGATGATGTAGCTGTGTGGGCAGAGGCCCAGGTGGCTGGTTTCTAGGCAGCGCAGGTGTTGCTCTTTCACTCCAAAGACCCCAGATTTATGGCCAGGCACAGCTATTCAGGAAGACCATTTTGCTCGGGCACCTCTGCTTCTGGAATAGAGAAAAGGAACCAAATGTGAATTTGTTTTATTTTATTTTGTTATTATTATTATTTTCTGAATTTGTTTTAGTGGAAGTCTCTTCACTGGGATTTGTCCTCACCCACAGGTCACACCCACACTCCGTGTAATGCTGTCTGGTTACAGAGGTGGTTGGGGGAAGGCCAAGATGCAGAAATGGAGGTGTGATGGGAAGGAGCCTGCAGTAAAAGAGGCACGTCAGTTTAGGGTGCAGGCAGCTACAAGTCACAGTAAATGGTAAGCATGGGTTGCTTCATCTAATCTCACCTCCCAGGAAGCTGCACCTTCTCAGGGAGGCCCTGGATTTGTAGTCGAAAGAGCACTGGGCCAAGGGTACTAGTCTTGACTCATTACTTGCTTTCCTTCCAAACCCTGTTTTTCCCTATAAACAAGGAGGGAGGGTGATCTAGCAGTTTCTCTAAGATATCAGTTCTAAAGACCCAGGAATCAGTAGATAAGTGATAAGATATAAACATGTAGACCACTGGATACAGGTTTGTAGTGGGGGCCCTGAGAGAGCTGGGGTTGGGGGAGTGTGGCAGATCTTCAAGAGTAGGAGGAACTAGTCCTCACTGTAACATTATGTTCAAAGCCCCACGCTGACCTTGGCTTTTTGGAGTAAGTTAAATGAAGGTATCTACCACAGTGCTCAATAAATGTCAGTCTGCTGCTCTCTCCCTGCCAATAGGCGAAGCCCACCTTCCCTATGCAGGACCACCTCACCCAGGCAAGAAAGAGGAGCACTTCTGATTTGCAAATACAAACAAATGCCTACCTCAAGACTTCCTTTAAAAAAGGACTTTTTTTATAAATTTAGAGAAACCAATTCTTTTTTTTTAAGATTTTATTTATTTATTTTTAGAGAGGGAAGGGAGGGAGAAAGAGAGAGAGAGAGAGAAACATCAATGTGTGGTTGCTGGGGGCTGTGGCCTGCAAGCCAGGCATGTGCCCTGGCTGGGAATCGAACCTATGATGCTTTCGTTCGCAGTCTGAGCTCAATCCACTGAGCTATGCCAGCTAGGGCTAAAAAAGGAGTTTTTAAATTAAATCAAAATTAAACCAAAAAAATATTTTAATTATTCTATGCTATGCAATTTATGCTATGCTAATATATATTATATATATTATCTTAGTCTTGCTCAAGTTGTTCACTATTTTTCTCTATTTTTATATATAATTATATATTATATTTTATATGATAATTATATATATTATATATATTAGCATAGCATAATTTTGCAAAGACCACAGTAGACTCCAGTCATCAAATTAAAAATAAAACTATAGAAAATATTTGTATTGGAATTCGGGTAGATCTGAGGATGTTCCTATTTATAGCCTCACGCAATAAAGTAGTAGCTGAATCAAAGATTTGTTTAATGCAAATATTTGGCGTACTGCCAGAAAGACCATAAGGCTATTGTCAAATCAGTTAAATTTCTTTTACAAGCAGTAAGGGAGGCCATCTGCTGTAGTTGGCAAAGAAATTAACATATTTCAAAATGCAAACACATCTCAGTCTTTCCCTACAGATCTCAATGTCTTTAAATACGCAAGAGATATTAGATAATAAATATTCTCTTTATTTGCCATTATGGAGGATGGCAATTTCTTAGCTTAATACTTTGTGACTTCTTCATGGATACGTGGAACAAACTGATAGATCCCAGAGGGGAGCGGGGTGGGAGACTGGAAGAGATTAGCCAAAGAGCATATGTGCATGTATGCATAACTCATGGACACAGACAGCAATGTGGTGAAGGCTGGGGACCGGGTCAGGGGGATGGGAGCTTGGAGGGAGAAAGGAGTGGAAATGGGGGATATCTGTAATAGTGTCAGCAGTAAAAAAATAAAAAATAAAATTAATGACAAAAAATACATGTGCCTCCTTGAGAAACTTCGTTTGAAAGCATCAGTGGCAATTCGATTCAGCAAATGAGGATAGTGCCTCTGCTATAGACGAGTCATTGATGCCTACGGCGAAAGGGGCAGGGCCTTTAAGAAGCTCCCAGTTTAGTGAAGATATGGACACACATGTGTTTGTCCATACAAGGCAGGGCACTAGCATAGAGGCCTCTTCGGGTAGCAGCAAAGGCTTCCCCTTAGATAGTCGGTGAGGTGGATTTTGAAGGAAAGTATGATTCATTAAAAAATAGAGAGAGAGAAAATGGAGATAGTGAACAACCTGAGCACGACTAAGAGGCAGGCGTGGGAGCATGTGCCTTGTTTTGGAAACAGCAAGTAGTCCTGTCTGGATGCATTTTGTACAATGGAGCTCAAAAAGTCGTGTGGGAACAATGGTAGACATCTGTTACGTTTTTTGTGTGTTTTTTGTTTTTGCCTGGCTTTGGTTCCCCTTCCTTTGGAAACAGCCCCCTGATTTTCCTTGAGGGAAACCATCCCTGCCCTTTTTGCAGCTCATGCTACTTGAAGCTGTGCGATACCATGAATACCATCCAAAGGAGCGTGGAGTTTAAGTTATATATTTTAAGTATCTTATTTAATAAAATAGGGAATCACAAAAAGTTTTTTACATAAAAAATGTTCAAACATATACAGAACTTCAAAAAAATCTATATAAACCCCATACCCAGACTAAACAATTACCAAGATTTTATCCTTCTTCCTCTGCCTTTTACCAAAGTATTTTAGAGTAACTCTTGGACTCCTTGTGTTTTCACTTCTATATATTTTAGTATGCAACGCTAAAAAGTATGGACATTTTCTTACAAACAAAATGCCATTGTCACACCTAAAGATTCCTTGTGGTTGGCTAATCGTCCATGTTCAAATTTTCCTGATTGTCTCAAAAATATGTTTTTCTGCTGATTTGTTTGAATCATGTTCTAGGTCCATGTGTGGTATGTGGGTTTTATATTAGGCCTTAAGTCTTTTTTAACTTGGAGCAGCCCTCCTCACCCCACTTTTTTTCCTCATGCCATTGACTTGCTGAGAAAACCACATCCGCTGTTCCTGAGAATGTTCCTGACTCCAGATTGGCCTGGTTGCATCCCTGTGGTGTCATTTAACTTGTTCCTCTACCTCTTGTATTTCTTGTAAGTGGAAATTACCCAGTGTCTCCTTGTTGCACATTTAGTGACAGCAATGCTAAGATTGATCAGTGGGGGAAGGTGGCAATGGCCTCATTCTTTCACTATAAAATTGCGTGGCCATCTACTACATATCAAATTCATCCACTGATGGTCTTTGCCTGAATTCTTCATTAAGGATTGTAAAGTATTGACTTTGTAATTTTGTCTGTCTTTCCATACTCATTACCTGGAATTTTTCACTAAAGAAAAATTTTCTCTGACAAGTATGACTATTTCCTTATCCTAAATACAGCTGATATAGGGAAATGCAAATTTTCTTATAATTGTCATTCTTCAACATACTACTTAAAAATCTTTTACAATGGAAAAATATAAGGTATTGAAAACCACATAAAATAAACACCTCAGTAAATCATCGTAAGCAAACACCTTTGTAACCATCACCCAGGTGAAGAGTTGGAACATGGGCAGCCACCCCCGATGCTGCTGTGTGTCTGCTTGCTGTGATTTTTATGGTGATCATCTCCTTGCTTTTCTTTATATTCAATCACCCAGTGTGCATCTCTAAACATTATACTTGTTTCCTTATTTATATTTTTAAAATTTAATATGAACATTATTGTGATTTTTTAAAAAAATTCTTTTTTATTCTACAGGTTCCCATCCATTGCTTCCCCCATTTCAATCTATTCATTAAAGAAACTTGACTGTTTGATCTACAGTTTCCCAAACTCTGGATTTTACTGGTGGCGTCCCTGTGACACACTGTTTCATAATCTATGTACTTTGTGTAAATTGGTGATTGGATCTAGAGACTCAATAAGATTTCAGTATAATTTTTGGAGGCCAGTCTACTTCATTCTGACTTGTATTCTCTTGTTATGAGACGCAATGTCTGTTTGCTTCTGTTTATGATGTGGGTAGCTATCAACGCCCACTGTCTGTATCAGTTTAATTCACTATTGAATTAATGGGTTGAAATTTGATGATATTCCAATTTTATCAATCCTTTCTCATTTTAGCTTGACTTTTTCTCCATAGAGCAGCCCCCATATGTTATTTGGTTATCCAGGGGCACAGCTCACATAGGAAAGGCAGGAACCAGAAAACCACAAAATTAGAATATCACACAGTTACCATTTGCATTGTCTTGCATTACACACACAACAGTCTCAGCAAAATCACCTACTCTACCACCACCAGTATTATTGAAAAGTTTAAAAATTGCACAAAAAAGCAAAAAAACAAATATAAAATAAAATTTTAAAAAATGGTTTGCATTACTCTCTTCATTTCCTTTAGTTGCATTTCACCTATATTTTCAGAACATATATCCAATACATAGCATACACTTTCCTCTTTGACTCTCACATGGTCTTGGTTTTATGAGTAAGCAGGGATTTAAGGCTCGCCACCAGTCCATGGGTCCACATCTCTCCAGTCATCTGGACGTCTGGTTTGTTCTCCAGCAGGTTCTTCAGGACGTGTGCAAGGAAACAGTATCAAATGACTGTGTCCTCACAATATTTCCAAAGAGGATGCTATCAAACTTAGGCTTTTTTGCCAACCTGATAGGTGAGAAGGAGTAATTTGGTATAGATTTAATTTGTATTTTTCTTATGAGTCAGACTGAACATTTTATGTGTTTAAGGATCATTTTTTTATTTGTGAACTGGCTGTTCATATCTCTTGTCCACTTTTCAGTTGTTTATTGGCTATCTCCTTTCCCCCATTTTATTACCCCTTTGTACATGGTATGGGTTACAAATATCATTTCCTACTTTGTCATTTGTCCTTTGACTTATAGGGATTTTGACATGTGACTCTATAGTATGTTTAATACCTTATATGGTTAGATACTCAAACTGGTTTTTGCCCCAGGTTTTTGGGGGAGCTGTAAGTGTTTATGTTGTCATTTTAAATGTATATTCAACTTGTGTGGCTTTAGAAAGAGACCATTCACAGTTTTGTTGGGATCATGTTAAATTTATCCATCAACTGAAGGAGAGTTGCTTCAGTGTTTGTGACATCGGCTCTTCCCGTCCAAAAACATCATTTCTCACTCCCTTTGCTCTGGTCTTCCTTGTGCATTTCTGTGAAACTGTCTTAAACATTTTCCTTCTGTAAGTTTCACATGGTTCTTATTAAGATTACACCTGGGTATTTTACCTTTTTTGTTGTTAGCGTTAAAAGGGTTTCTATTGCATTATATCTCCTAGCTGCTTATTGTTTATAAATTGACTTCTGAATATCAAAGGCTTTTGAATTAAGGGTTTCTACTGTACAGATATTATCAGAGAAATGAGATAATTGAGTATTTCAAGTGAGAATTAATGTAGGAGGGCAAGATAAGGAGGGAAAGGAAGACAGAGAAATGTGCACCTCACAGGTATATGACTTGGCAACCAATTTGATGTTGAGGAGAAGAGGAAGGGAAGTACACATGGGCGACAGTAATGAAGGAATGTTTGAATGGCTAGGGAGAGAATGAACAAAAAGAGAAAAGCCACTGGTAAAAGATCAAAGGATTTCTGTATTTAAATAACAGGCACAGGGTGCTAATTCCTGAAAGAGACCAAGAATCAGGGGTCTGAGGTAAAAAGTGAATCAGAATACAAAGTTACAGAAACCAAAGGAACTGTGTTACTGGGTTTACCAGTTATAAAATCCCCAGTAATTCTGAAACAGCCATTTCAAAACTGCTATCAGGGTGAGATAAGATTGTGAAAGATTAAGTAAAGATCCTATCAACTAGCGGTGGATTTGTGTAGGTAATTTAAACTGTGTATTTCAAACATGTGAAGTCAAAATAAAAGAGGTCTTATGTTGTACATAATCTATTAGAGTAGGTATCAGTTAAACAAACATGCTTAAATAACAATAGCTTGGCCTAAATTAAATTTGATTAATAGTTATTTTTGTTCTGGTCACATACCCAAGTTCAAAGTTCAGCCCTTTGCCTCAATATACATTCTAACTTTACTTCCTAACAGGTGTGTGTGTGTGTGTGTGTGTGTGTGTGTGTGTGTGTGTGTGTGTGTTGGGGTGCAGGAGGGCCTCAAGTAGAACACCACGTTTAAGTGCTGAAAAGAGTAAGAACTTTTCCCACTTCTACATAAATGTCTGTCCTTTTCTGTAGGCATTTATAATAATCATAATGGCGTATACTTAGGGTTTACAAAATATTGTCATAGCTCATGTAACATTGCAAGGTTCTGGGGAGGAACCAGGACATGGATCATTATTCTCCATAAAGTGAAGAAAGGGGAAAGAATGACAGAACCAGGTCTAGATCTCAGATGTTTTTGTCCCCTAGCCTCCAGGCATATGTTATGAATCAGAGTTAAATACAGGAAATGCCTTTTCTAGGTACTTTAAGCAGAAAATGACTTACTGCAGGGAGTGAAGTGCTTATACATACATCCATGGAAGAACCAGTTTCAGACTGTGCCTCTAGAAATGACTCCCAGAACAACATGGTGGAGTTAACCATCAGGAGAATTAGTTCATACCTGGAATCAGCTGGAGAACAGGAAGCCAGACCAGGAACTTTGTGATACTGTTGCCGCTACCTTCACTGCCACCCCATGACTGCATCTTGCCATTCACAGGACTGGTGACTTGGCACTGGAACACGGGCCCTTGATACCTAAGAATCTCAGGAACACACTGTATAACACTGCTGCTGAAACACTGTGTCACAGTGACCTTGCTTACAAGAGAGTCATCAAAAGTGGGTAGAAGGACAGATTCTGCTTCATTTTCGTCCTCCAAATCTTTTGAGAATGTATCTAATAGAGGGAAGGTAACTCATATCCACAACCCAAGCCACGAGGAAGTGCTGAAAATGTAGTTTTTGGCTTCCCAGGCACTGCATGCCAGGAAGAGGCTGAGATGAAATTAAGCCAATCCACAATATTTGCTCTTGCAATTTGTCTTCATTCAAGATGTTGGCAAAAATAACGAATGGGTCTCAGCCACATGGCCCACCCCTAGAAAAATGCTCTCCAGATGGAGATCATTGCTCTCACTTACCCAGGGTCATGGTTATAATGGGCAGAGCTGAGGCATAAGCCCTGGGTCTGACACCAACAACTAGAATGCCTGTATTGCCTTTCAATTTGATTCATTAATTCTCCTTAGCTGTTTAAGCAACTTATAACCCACCTAATCTTTCTTTTTTGAGGGACAACTATGAAATAATATTTAAACGCTGTGCTAAACTCAGGGTATTCTAAGATCCTCTCCTGATTTACCAATTCCCATGAAAAAGAGATGCCATCCAATGAAGAGGAATCTACAATTGTTTAATGATCCTCATGCTAATCTAATATTCCCCACAATTGTTTAAAACCTTCCAGAGGCTCTGTTGGCTAGAACTTGAATTTGTGGGCAGTTTGAGTGTGGCACTTGGTGGTCTTCCTTCTCTTCAGCTTCCTGTGCGTGGTAAGTTCAGGCTGAAAACATTTAGCAACCACCTCCTCCACAGAGAACAGTCAGCACACTCACCGAAGGGATTTTACACTCAATAGTTCAGAAGCCCCAGGCAGACTACAAACTGTGACAAAAGGTGTGGAGTCTCTCCTTTGTACAGATTGGATTCATCATAAATTTACCAAGTCAAGAATTTCAGGTCAAGTGTTTCCGTCTTCACTTGCGGATCATGAGAAATATGGTGGGGATGCACAGCACCCTCATAAACTGCATATTATTACCTGAGTTGAAAGTACAAAAAGACATCCATACTGGGGAAAAGATGTAATGAAGATGCTTGGATTAGAAAAAGCATATACTCCTCAAGTTCACAAGAACACTTTCAGTGAATGCAAAACTGAAAGTGGTTAAACATTTGATAAGAATCAAGCTCCTGAGGTTGCCACAAGGACCTCCACCAGAGGGGCGCATGGCTCACATGTGCCACAAAGACCACTGGGGCATTAGTAGTGTGGTGGCAGCCAAGCTCCGTGGACCAGGAAGTAATTAAGTTCTAATGCCAGAGCTGTTTCAGAGTAAAAAAATGAAAGTCATTTGTATTTAAAGACGGTGAGAAACTGTTCTCATTCTAATATATTTTAAATGCTAAAAAATTTTTGAATTTGTGTCGAGTAATTATAACTTAAACCAGAAATTAATTTCATTTAAAACACATCCAGAGACAAGCAGTTGGGACTAGTAGGGAAGTTTCTCTGTCATCAGGGCCTTAGCTCATTGTATGCAGTTAGTGCATCAACCTCAGTGTGTGGCTTTATCTCCAAGTTCAAGGTAGCCATTAGAGTTCCACTCATCATGTGTGCATTCCAGCCAGCAGGGAGGAAAGAGGGCCAGAACACTTCGAAGTTGTACACAAACATTTACCTTCTTTTGGTTGAGTACCTGGTTAAGTGGCTCCACTCAAGAACAAGGGAAGCTGGTAAATGTGGTCTTCCTTGCAGAAGGCTCGAATGCTACCGCTGGCCAACAACAGACTCTGCTACAGCCACCTCATTGCGTCTTGCCATTCTGTTCGTTGTGCACCTTCCTCAGTTTCTAGCAAAACTTCAAAATGGCAGGAGTCTTCTCTAGCACCTGGCATAGAGCCTGACATATTTTAGCCACTTCATCATCTGTTCAACAAACAGCTGAGTTTTTATTTCCTGATGAAAATTTTAAAGTGGCTTAAAATATTATTAGGTATACATCTAAGAAATGTGCTTGAAGAGCTGTAAGACAAAATTTTGTATTTATATCTTATATCTCCTTTGACTTCCAATACTTCAGATTCTGTACTTCCACAAAGGGCAGGAGGAAAAGAACATAAGTAATTTAGAGAAAAGTTATGAAATACAAGTAAAATCCAAAGGCAACAAAAATGAAAAAGGAAGCATAATATTTATAAAGACTGGAGGTTAAAGAGAAATAAAATTCCCATAACAATGACACTTAATCATAAGTCAGAATGGAAATTTCAAAGAGGCCACCAAATCAAACTACAGTGGATAGTCTGAACATGTATCTTAAGTCTCACCAAATGGTTAAGAACTGTGCTTTGGGACTAGCTTAATCCCAGCTCTTCCTTTTGTTAGCTTTTACCCTTTCCAATTTCTGAGCTAAAACTTTCTCACTTTAAAAGTAATATTCTTTCAGATTTATTACTATGAGGAAATGAGAATACATGTAAAGCATTTAAGTGTCTAGTGCAAAGAAATATATATATTCTACATATAGTAATATCATTCTCATGATATATTTTCTTTATAAAATTGTTCCCTTTTTCCAAAAGTACTTAGAAATAAAACCTATTTTGAAAACTGTAGGTCTCTCTCTCATTCTTTTTTTTTTTGTTTTTCCCTTTCTACCCTTATAAGCAGATTATAGTTCCAGAGCTGGTCATATACATTTAAAAATTTTTCAGGTTATATACTATTGATAAAAAAGCCCATCCACAAATTTATAATTCTAATTCTAAAAATTCATTTATAACAATGCACATCAAAATCAACCTCTACTTTATAGATTTAACAAAAATCAAAATTGTGGTCTTCTATTATGGTGACAGGTGCTGAGCCCATTTGTGTTTATGGCAGTATTGGATATTTCATGTCAACTCAGAGAAGGCAGTACAGCAGTTCAGTTCACACCAGTTACAAGTCCACTTCTAAATGTAGTCTTTACTAAGAACCTTTTTGTCCTTTCCTTGATTCCTCAGTGTGAATTTTTTTTTTTACTACATAGCAGACTATACTATACCTCTAGTTGGCACTCCTTTTTTTTAAATAAAGATTTTATTTATTTTTGAGAGGGAAAGGAGGGAGAGAGGTAGAGAAACATTGATGTGTGGTTGCCTCTCACCCCCCCCCCCCAATTGGGGACCTGGCCCACCACCCAGGCATGTACCCTGACTGGGAGTTGAACCAGTGACCCTTTGGTTCACAGGCAGGCACTCAATGCACTCAGCCACACCAGCTAGGGCTAACTGGCATTTCTTAAATAATATATAACTAGTTTACAAGACTGAGCATCTCTTAAAGGTAGGCATAAGATTTTAAATCCCTGGTATCTTCCTAGGTTATGAAACTCATTTAAATGGATGACTTCATGCTCCAGGAAGTGGGCCCTCCCCACAGCCATAAAGGATGACTCAAGAATCCAAGCTAACTGGCTTCGGGAGGGGACTTTGAGCTTGTCTTGTCCAATGAAAAAAAATGGTGGTTGGAGGGAGGGTAAGGGGTACCTAATTGGAGATTTTGGGATTTTTTCCTGAGAAAAGGATGAGAGCTGCCCTTACCACTTTGGGATGTATGAAGATATAATATTTGGAGCTATGGTAGCCATCTTGTGACCATGAGGCAACAGACACAGAGAAGTTAAAAGATGATGGAACATTCAGTATCTGGTTGATAACAGGGAGCCATTAAATGAACCCTGCTGTCTCCAAACTTAAGCTAGAAGTATGTGGTGTTCTCATGGTTTTAGACAGTGTTAGGTTTTCCTTTACTTGCAACCAAAAGCACCTCAGGTATTATACATTGTGTCCCCCCCGGTCCCCATCCCCTGAGATTTTACTGGTTCATTATATCCATGGGCTCTTGTTTTGTTCATCTGTTCCTGATTATTTAAATTTTTCTTTTGCCTTCTGTCATTGATAATCCAAAAATACTTATTTTAAATAACATCGAGGTAGTTCATTACTTTTTTTATCTTGAGCGGTTGCTATCATTCTTAGGATTGGTTTAATTTTCTTCAAGTACTTTAGAATTTTGGTTTGAGGCTCATCTTGTGTGGGAGACTTCCTGCTCTTCACCTCGTCCCTTCTGAATCTGTACTCTCCTTTCCTTTTGTCATGGCTTCTACCACCTGTCCATGCTCAGGGCTACAGTCCTGTGGTGATAATAAAGCTATTCACAGACCTACACAGGTCTGTGCAGACAGAGAAGTAGGCTGTTTGGCTCAGGCCCTGGCTACAATATATTATAGTTTCTACAATGTAAGTTATTTGTTTCATCTCAGTTTCAAGAGTGAGAAGACTCCATTTCAAACCCTGGTTTCATTACCCTGTAGGGGCTGAAATTTCTGACCAGACCTACAACTCAGGTTCTGATTTACAAATTCAGTACACTTACCACTTTGTATTTTTGGCTTGCTTAACTTGCTTTTGAATACCATTGTGCTTTAAAAATCTTGTCAATTTTTCTATTATTTTTATTTCAAACCTCCAAGAATATATACATCTAGGTACCAAGTAGGTTAACATTTTAAAGCAAACATTATATGAATGAGCAAAAAGATTGTGTGTGTGTGTAATAAGCTCTATACCATGTGCCATTAGTAAGTCCCAAGTGAACAGCAGGGCTCTGATGAGTAATACCTGTGTGTCCTGGATTAAGAGCAGAGGGCACATTAGCAGCATTGTTTTACCTTGTACTGAATTTTATCCATTTCCCCTAATTTCATGAGCTCTAAGAAAGAATGGCATCGTGTCCGTTTATAAAACAGTACGCAGCCTACTTAAAAACAGATCCCAGAAATCACCTTAAGATCCAGTCAGTTTAATATAAAATGTTTTTAATTGATTTTGAAAACATTTAAAAAACAATTTTTGAGCACTTTCAATAAAAAAAGAGAACTGAAATGCTACTGCAATATTCAACTACTGTAGTTTTAGCAGGTACAACAGACAACAAAACATTGGGGAAATCTGACTTTTTGCACTAAATGAAAACATAAAACAGGGCTTGTTTTTGTCATTTATGGTGTAGTTAAGCACATTATAGTACAAGACTATTATATGAACCTCAGATGCAATGCACAAAACACTTTCCTTCTTTTCAGTTCAAAAGTCAGTGCTTATTGCAATTATATGCAAAATTATTTACTTCATGAAGTCTTATCATGATAAACAGTATGCAAAATGTTTTAAACATCAAAACAATGAAAATAATCTGAGAAAAAGAACATAGTCAACAATAACTAAGCAGAATTAGTAAACGTAAAAAATAACTTGTGAATAACTATGCTTGCCTGGTTAACATTGAACCAGTTTCAATACAGCCAAGAAAAAAAAAAAGTGGTTACAGGAATACCTAGTACTGTACAAGATAAGTCAATAACACTCATGCACATTTTGTGATCATGTATTAACATGGTGAAGCAAACTAAACTTAATTCTTCCTGCTGTAATATTCTCATGTAAGAGAATAAGAAATAGAAATATCTCATTGAGATCAATGCACATTGCTACATAAGACAATTTTATCTGTCACTTTGATGACATTTTGTCTTTTCATAATGAAACACATTTAAAAAGTTTAATCTGTGGACTGTATTGGTTGCATTTATCCTAAGAGATGTGCCTACCACAGGTTCAACAAATTTAGTGCAATATATGAACCCCGGAAAGTTTGCTGGACGAATTCAACCAAATTTAAAGTGTTTGCTGCAATACTGTACAGGGGGTTAAAAATCCTCCAGTTTTTATATTTTTATCAAAAAAGATTTCCATTATTTTCATATTAGTAGGAAGTTAATAATGTAAACATGGGATTAGAATGGCCTCAAAATCTCCTCTTCAGAGTATCTCATATAGAAAGGCTCTCATCATTTGTTAGAAGAAATCACACATTTTCCTTTGGGAATTGCGTACTTTGGTGTGCAGTAGTGCTGTGTCTCAATGTACAGTGAAGAAATAACTAGCCTAGGAAAAAATATCTAACAGATAATTGAATCAAGATAACAGCAAACACACACAAATGCCAATAACTAGGACATATCGATATATAAACCTCTGAGCCAAACCTAGCACCATTTATTTATCAAAATATATTAATACCCTACACCTTGCAAATTTAGTGAACAATGAAACCTTATTAAATTACACCCTTCATCACAACTGTTAAATATTCATTGATTGTAATCTTCTGATTGGCTTACTAATTGAGATAAAGGAAAACTTAGCTAGGTTCAAGGTAGCACAGCAATGGTTTAATGTCAGCTTTAAAACTTCATGGCAATTTTTAAATCTATGTGAAAGTAATCTTGAAAACAGTTAAATGGAGCTGTCAACTAGTGAGCAGACTTGTGCCAACATGAAATTCATAAATAATTATTCATAAAACAAAATGGGAGCCATTGAGAGAAACATTTTAAAACAAATCCTGAGTGCTTATTTTGCAATTGTGGTTATCACAATAAATAAATTAAGCATGTAATAAAATGCTCCTCTTCTTCAAGTAATATTGATATCCCCCTTTGTTTTATCAGAGATACAAAGATTTGTGGCTTCAGACCTTGGGTGGTGAAATGTTTTTTGTTCAGTTTTTTATGTTATCTCCCTCCTGCTTGTTTTTCAAAGAGGTCCCATGATCAAATTGTGTATTACTATATTCAGGAGGAGTGATGGAGTCAGTTACTAAGGTGAGGACTTAAGAATATTATAATTAAAGAAACTTCAAAATTAATCTTAAATAGAATTCTACCATATTATATGCATGCAGCAGCCATTGTGATGAAACAAAAAAATGATTTTACTATCCTTCTAAAATCCCCTATCTCAATTACCAAATAACAAAACATAAAGTATTTTTCTAACATGCTTGTTTTTATTCTATTAAATTACAATGTTTGGAGTTATTTACTTGTGTGTGTGTGTGTATCTGTTGGCTCCATATTAAAATCAACATTGTAAAATAAGATTAATGCAAGGTCACAAATATAAATGGCTACTAGTTTTTCCTTTTAAAAATTATAGTGCAGCTTTTGCTTTCCTTAAATTAATATTTAATTTTTTGTTACTTTTTCTACTTAAGCCCTTACTGCAGGTGCAAATGGTACTGAAGTCCCAGAAAGTCCTACAGAGATTTTCCACTCTACAGTAGCTCTATGCTTCAAGCCTAAATACTTACAATAACCTGAATATTATCCCTGTTTCAAGAACTTCTTGTCTACAATTCACCTTACCTATGATTTCTTACCTAAAAGATAATGCCAACAACAAAAAGCCTATGCCTAAAATCAATGGTTTCCTCTAAATTCTGTGTAGATCAACCAATGAATTAAAATGAACTTACACAAAATAAAGATCTAGCCTGTTCTTGTAAAAAGCTAGTCAGTCAACTGTTTACTAGCAAACAATGTGATTAAAATGGGGAACATTATACAATTTAAAACCTAATACTTGTTCTTCTACAGCCTACTGTCTTTTCAGAAACTTTTAAAGAACTGAGGCGAGTCTAACCATTTCCTATTGAAGAAACCACTTCTGCAGCAAACTCTTTTAAAATGTCACAATTAATAGTAAGTGTTTCTGCTGCGGGAGGCACTTCCATTAAGACAAATACAATACATATGTCTTTAGATACAGTGTGCTACATATTATAAAACACAATTTAACCCAACATTTCAACAGTAGGATGGTCCTTGCTTTCTATCCATTCAAAACCTGATGAAGTCATAGAACTCATGGATTCACTGCAAATTTGTTGAAATAATGGATCATTCTTTAAGTCTTCCAGTGTAGCTTCATCATCTTGTCCCTGCTGACGACCTGGATCAAACAGTAGATTTGGGTCTAACGTGTTCAAATCATTGATGCTGCCTGAGAGCTCAGAAGACAACCTGATATCACTAGGGAAATCGGACGCAGCACTGGTGAGGTCCGACGCTACCTGACCTACCAGCCGCTGGCTGGCTTGCAAGCCATCTCCACTCAACAGGTCTTTAACAGTGCTATTGAAATCTAGTTGTTGCTCTCCAATTTCTGATTGTGCTTGATTATCTCCAGGAGAAAAGCTGATCTGATCGGTGCTATTACTTTTGGTGAGGTAAGATGGTGTTTGGAATTCATATACAGAAGTGCTGGAATCGATCATATTCTGAGGATTGGCACTAGGAAAAACAGTGGAAGTTTCCAAAATCTGAGTGAGATTCATCCGAGCTGTGTAATTGGAAGGCAGGTTGTTCATGCCCAAACCTCTCACTGCATCATCGTTGTCAGAATCCAGTTTACTCAACAAAACATTGGTTATTTTTTTACTGTTTGTTTGCTTCTGAAGAGCGTTTGGGAAGGCCGTCTGCATCATGACTGTCAATGGAACTGACTGACTTCTTTGAGCTATGTTGTTGGCACATGCGTCTGTGTGAACATTTGTGAAGACATGAACTTCTGGGGTTACTGGACTCCCAAAGGGGGCCACATTAGATCGGGGGATATTAGATACTGGATAGAGGGTGCTTCCACTAAGATTACGTTGGCGATGAACAGCAGGGCTCACACTCCGACATCTGAAATTGCTGCTGGCAGACGAAGTAGTTCCTTTATTATCTAGAGGGGCAGGGACTGCAAAACCCTCCTGTTTGTTGGTGTTATTTACAGTGGCACCTTGATGCTGGACAGGAGAGACAGGAGTCAAACGACCAAAATGAGTGTCATGATGTCTGGACTGGGACTGATAAGACTGTCCAGGCACAGCAAAAGCATGAGGTTTCCTGAAACGGTCTTCCACTAGTTCCTGATAGCTTGGGAGAATGCCGTGTCCAGAAACAGATGAATTACCAACGCCACTGTACCCATTATTCATCCATTCAAGCTTGGTTTTGTCAGGGTGTGTGGCCATGGGTCTCTGCATCGGTTTCACAGGACTACTTGAGACAATGCTGGCATCATGATACGCCATACTGGAGCTTATAGGGGTAAATGCAAATGGGTTCCTGCATTCAACAGGGCTGGGAGGGACACTGCTGCTGCAGTTAGAATGTGGAGTACCAATGGGTGTGTGTCGGCTGCTTCCTAAAGCACTATCCACAGGTGTGGTCTGGGCTAGCCTGGAACACGGGCTCTCCCGTGACAGACTCTGAGACCCGGCAATCATTTCAGAGGTTGGGGTTGGGGTTGGGGTCGGTGTTGGAGTAGGAGTGGGTGTGGGTGTGGGTGTGTGGATCGGAGTGCCATTGCTATGGATCGGATGGTAGAAGTGAGTGCTGGAGGTGTGAGATGACATTGGAGCTCCTGGAGTCACTGACTGATTCTGAAGGGTCATTCCCAAGCAGTTACCATAAGAATGAGAATTGTTCATTGACATTTGCTGCTCCATGAGCACCAGCTCTTCCACAATACTATCTTGTGTGAGTTCATCATCAAAAGGAAAATAGCTTTCATTCGTTTGGGAAATTGAAGGCTCAAACTCTTTCAGTTCGGACTGTAGAGGTAACTGATCTGAAGACTGTGCTTGTATTTGATTCAAAGAAGATTCTTGTATCTGGCTATGTAGCTGCTGTGTATACGTGTCCTGCGGCATTCCTTCTAATTCCCAAACAGATTTCTCTAAGTCATTGATATCAGAGTGCTCAGGAATTGTCATAACACTGATATCTTGCTGTTGTTCACAGGCGGCGGATACAAACTCAGAATCCTTAGTGATCTGTTGCCATTCGTTTGGATTAAAGCTGCCATCTGTTTTTGAATCGCTGTCCAAGAGAAAGACGCTTCCTTCAAGTTTTACTTTTATATCTGGAGATGATGATGGTGTTTGCTGTTCCAAAGCTGAATCACTGGTTATAAGAGCAGAAGAATTCAAGGGCTGGTTTGCCATTATGTGTGAGTTGACATTTATTGATACCTTGCTAGGAATCAGAGCACCTGCTGTTGAACTTTCTGTTTTCCCTGAATGTGGAACCTTTTGGTCCTTCTTAACACTGCCTGGTTTCTGACCTTCTATGATAACCGCAGAAAACTGTTCCACAGTTGGTTTCTTTACAGGAGGCACCTGGGACTCTTGCAATACAGAAGAGAGTCGCTTTCTTGGACTTTTAGTGCATAATTTAGGGTCTTTATTTATTGAATCACCATTAGATGGTGAGCTGGTGCTGGTGAATGTTAAGTTCTGAGTGGCAACTGAGAGAGTGATAGTGCTTTGATTATTGCCTGTCGAAGCGCCTGGGAGAATTTCATTACAGCGACTTTTACATTTGGTCCTCTGGTCACAGACCTTAGTTGCTTTGACTTCAGTGACCCCTTCATTTGAAGGTTTTTGCGCTCCTCCATCAGTATTACTTTTCTGTCCCAAAAGGGCACTAGACATTGCTTTAGGAGCTTTAGTACCATCAGAGTTCTCTTGGCACTGCACAGGATGCTCGTCTGATGAGATTTCCGGTTCCATCTTGACTTCCACAGCAGACGTTCCCCCAGCACCGCTGGTTTTGGATCCAGGAGACTGAAGTGAAACAACAGAACCATTCTTGATCTGTGGAAAGGTCCTAGATTCTTCTGTTGTTCCCGTAGCACTGTTTACTGAGGCAGAATGTTTCAGAGGGGCACTGCTGCTGCTGGGTGTGAGGGATATTGCTGTCATTTTCACCACATTTAGAGAACTCATGTGTGAAGTGGGCACAACAGCGGTTTTGATGGGACTGCTAGTAAAGAGGACAGTAGTTGGAGAGCGAATGGTGAGTGCACTGGTGTTGGCTGGTTTAGGTAAGATCTGAGGGTAGCGGTTCCGGGCAGAACGATCCCCACCAGGACTGGCTGGGACGTTCTGAGGAGTCTTTGGTGCCTGTTTCACAGACTGCATGTGCTGAGTGACCACTTGTACATTGAGGGGAAGAACTTTGCCATCAGAAGAATTCATGGGACTTGGTGATGTTACCAATTGCCTGGTCCGCTGGACCTATTACAAAGTGAAAAACAAAAAAAATCAGATTTAACAAGTCTAGAAAATTAACTGTAGATCACATATCTATATAGTATTAAAAATTTTCATAAATGTTATGCTAAAAAGAAACAAGTTCCTATGTTAGATGAGAGTTCTTCTAGATGAGTTCTATACAGGCTTATAAATATTATAAATTATAATAAATGCAACACTGTGCAATATAGTTACAAAATACAATATTTAAGAACAACATTAAGATAATGAATATATACTAAAACAATTATTTTTAAGGAGATTATAAGAAAAGGAGATACGATCTTGAAGAAACACGCAACTATAAAGGTATCTACTGGAGTCTGTGCCAAGAAGATGACTCACTCACAGGGAGACTGTCTTACAAATGGTCTGCCTTGGACGTTAGTAACTAAACCACAGTGGGTGGGTCTCAGACAGAGCTTGTCTCTTCAAGTTTGCCCTATGGTGAATAGTGCAAGAATATGGTTGCCAGGTAGTTCACGTTTTATGACATGATAGCGATGATGATTAAGAACAAGAAAAACAAGATGAAATCTCTCCTCAATAATATCAACAACAATAACATAAAATAGCACCTTGTTTTAGCACAACACACTCTCATTGTAAAAGCCCCTTTCATCATAACCTCAGTTGTGTGAGATAGGAAAGGTTAAGACCACAACCTCTATTTGTTGATAAGGAAACAAGACTTGTAATAGCTGAGGGACTTGCCCAAGGTCCTATGTCCAGCAAGCCACAGAGCTAGGTCTATGTTAGCACATTAGAATTTTGTTCCATCTGAATGTTACAAAGAAAAAAGTTTAAACCCCAAAAAGCTTGCAACTGTGTCAGCTCTAAAAATGACTCATCTCTTACATAAAGCTCTCTCTGAATGGCTGTATGCATATTTTATATATCTTGGATCTTTGTATTCTTACTTACATTCATTGTATAGCTCACTTTGTAATCAACAAGGTATATTTTGAATAAAAGGCAGCCAACTAAAACAGAATCTATCTGTGGTCACAAAATTAGTTTATAACCGAATCTACACCACATTTGCCTCCTTCTCATGTACTACTTTTAATTACATGATCTATTTCGCACCACCCCAATGAGGCCAAACGCCATTTAATGACATTACCGGGATGGGACTAGGGACAGCTGCCACGACGATGCCAATAGGTTGAGGAGAGAGGATTGCAGGATTTCCATTAGAAAGACTAGTCACTCCATTGGTTGTAGTGCCTTCCGATTTTTTTGCTGAGGATTCCCCTGGCAAAGGGGATTGTAGTTTCTGTTCTTGCTGCTTCTTCTGGATTTTCCGTTGCAATTGCTGTTTAGCATCAATAGGCGATGGCAAAGTCTTCACTTGAGGCTGAAAGGAATTACTTTCAGCTGTAGGTATAAAAGCAGAAGGCTGGGTAATTCCTTTAATTCCTGAAAATAAACAGAAAGGAGAGCTAAAGTAAACACTCTCCTTCGTAAAAGGCAGTTACAGCTCTATTCGAGTACGTAACCATCTACTGGACAAAGCAACCAGAACCAGAAAATTTTAAGTCACAGTTTCTTTATAAAGCTTGAGTATTAGATTTCTAAGTTATAAACATCTGTCAATATGGTCTTGGTGGGACACTTTGAAATATGGTTTGACTCAGGTGACAGTTTCCATTAAACCAACAGTGACAGATGAAGAGTTTGAATAGTGCTATGTCATAAATGTGCAGAAGCTAAGATAAATAAATAAGAGAGCATGTTTTACATTCTACCAGATGTCAGAAATTTCCCTCCCTCCTTCTCTAATAAAAATCCATGAATTTTCATAACTTTAATATTCAGCCCACAAAGGGCACTCAGTAAATATTTACTGAAACCATCCATATCTTAGGGAAGAAATTATATGGGAGTGTCTTTAATTCTACCAGAAATTCATGAAAATAGGTACCACTATTTTAACTGCTGTACAATTATTCCAGTACAACCTATCAGAAATTAAGCAGGTTCTTAATAAGACTGAGGTTAAGATACTTTGAAAAAGCGTCGCTGAGAAAAAGGAATGATAAAATAAATAAGAGATAAATCTTAACTGAAGAAAAACTGACCATATAACAATGTTTTAAAATGCTCATTTCACATTTCGGGTATGGCGTTAGGGCCACTGGAGAGTGAAGCTGCGGCTGGTACGAGGAGTGGGGAGGAAACGAGAGGACAGCAGCATCCTGCTGGTGCACTTCGCCATTCCTCCCCCAGCCCTGTTTCTGCTTTTCATTGTTCAGTTAACAACAGCTTGGGGAGGGAGACACAGGAAGGAGAGAAGGAAGTAACTGTAAACTCTCTCCCGCTCCTCAATAACCACTCATCTTTTGACTCCCCCCACCCTCTACATCTCCTAAGTAGTCTTTTTTCCTCTTCAAATCCAGCCCAAATTGTTCCGCTCCCTCCTGGCCCCTAGCCACAGCTCTGGCTTCTTAGCACCTGCCTCCTGAGAGTTTCTGCCAAAGGCTCAAAGCTGTCTTACCCCCCCTGCCAGGGTTTCTGGACAGGAATGAGTTCCAAGCAGCTGACTTACAAAAGAACATTTGTAACACAACCTGTTCTCTATAATATGGAACTACATTTATAAAAAAAACAAATTCACTTTCAAAGGATGAAGATTAATCACTACAAAAGGTATTTAAAAAAATGTGGCAATGGCTAAGAACAAAATTTCAAGAGAGAGTCTAAAGATGTTTTGAGTGATAATGCAATTTTTAGTCATCTTCCCAAACTGACTACTTTCATAAAGGGAAAACATGTTCACATTTGTGATTCTTTGTATCTTTGTTTAAAAAACACACTTTTCTTTACATTTTATGTTTCAAAAAATCTTTCAATGTTTCTTCCAGACTTTGTGAACAATGTGGGAAACAAGAAAGACAGAGATGTTTCTTCTCCCCATTATACCTTCGTTCTCACCTCGTTCCAGGGCCCTTCCGGGCGTGTGCAGGGGCAGGAGAGCAAGAACACTGAGCACTGAAGGGCCCCTGTCTTTCAAAAACTCACTTTGCCAGAAGATAAGGACAGAGTGTGGTGTAACTGAGTTAACATGGGCTTTTAAGACAGACAAATCACTACAAATTCTGGCCTCACTATTTATCTGTCCACGGACAAATTTCTTCACCTCCCCAAGTCTGTTTCCGGGTCTGTAAGATGGGACTAAACATCACCCACCTTATAGGACTGCTGGGGGAATAAATCAGGTGTCAAATGCAAGCTATCTAGCCAGATAAGGCTGTCCAAGCAGTCTCCCACTCACGAACAAGTATGTGCAAACAGATCTGGGTCATACCGTTTGCATTTAGACAGGAAAAATTATGGCAAGGCTCTACTAAGAGATTCTTTTGCTGAAGTGGGCCCTCAACTGACCAAAAAATGACAAAATAATTACACATCAAACACTCCGCTCCCCCACAAAACTTAAAAGCTTCTGATAAGTATAAACTAAAAGAAAAAAAGATTATTAAAATGATTAAGATAAAAAGTGAAGTTATTTCAGAGACTATATTCTGGCTGAGATAGATTTTTTGTAAATTTAAAAATATTTACATTAAACAATTAGAAGAATCATCTCTGGAAAACAAGTTTTATATTAACACATTTTTCCTGTAGAGATTATAATTCCCTAGACTAATAACACAATTTACTCTTTTTTAGGTTTATAACATATGACCACGATGTGACATTTAAAACATTTTATTATATGCTTTAGACAACCATTAATTTAGAAAGAAGTAATTTATCCCAATAATATTGTTAATTCTAAAATTCCTATTTGAATGAAAATACTCATTTGCATATTAAAATCACTTCCTATTTTATAGTAATGTTTCATACAGTTTATTTTTGGGGATGTTTGTAAGTTTTATCTGAGCCAAACTGATCACACATGCAGTGGAGAAAGACACTCCAGGGGAATAAGAGTTCTGCAGCTTCTTTTATGCATTTGAAGTAAGGCGGGAACTACATGGAAGTGGGAGAACCAGCTGGGCATTGGATTACAGGACTGTTAACAAGATTATGTGCTTGCTCTCTGGAGGGTTGATACCCCCTTCTGGGAGTATTCTGGTATTTCAAAGGTGTGTTAACATAGATAACCTAGGTCTGGCTTAAAATCTTTCACTAAAAAAATTACAGGCCTGGGACACGACTACTCACCATGATCTGCTCAGTTAGAAATTTTCTCTCTCTCTTTTTTTTTTTGTGAAACTAAATCATCTCACATTGTCCTAAGATCATTTTATTTATAAGCATTAGTTTCTGGGATAGGAGTCTTTTCAAGTAATTTTAAAATTTAAGCTCATCTAATACGTATTACTTTAGGTACACATATAAAATTAACAGTACAAATACATGTATTCTTTCAATTTTAAAACAGCAGTGGAAGAGTTACTATTAAGAGGGAAATGTTAAAAGTTTCATATCTCAGCAGAGCAATATACATAACGATAGCTTTAATCTTTAAAATGAAAGGACTGTTATTAATTACCATTTTTGTTGGCTCCACAAAACCCATATGAATTTATTGTTAAGTGAAGAGTGAACTCATACGAATACTAAAAAGACAAAATAGTTCTTTGGCTAAACTCTTTCTTTTCCTACCAGCTCTGAAGATAATAACACCCCTGCCAGTTTTGCTGGTGCACAGTGACTTTGTACCTGGTGGTGCCGCTGCCATTACAGTCAGAGCTGCCATGGACTTGGTGCCGATGTAATGACTTTTCACAAGGAAGCGGGCCAGTTCCAGGACTGTGTCAAACGGCTGGCTTAACACTTTCTGGGCCCATTCACACACGAGGCGGCAAGCAGAAGAAATAACTTCCTCGTCAATATTTTGAAGCTGCCCAGAAGGTTCAGCTCCTTCCAACTAAACAAAAGAAAAAGAAACGTTAAATTGTAAAAGAAGGTTTAGAGAAATTAAGCAGAAGCACATTCAAGATATGCAATCTTAATTAAATGGTAGAATCCAAATCTGTCAGGTTGAGCACTATGAAGAGACATGTGGGCAGGCATCGTAAGAGCCTTGCATGTAGAAGGCCCATCTGCACCTGCGCCCACCAGAGGCGCTGTGAATACAACATTTAAGTGGTTGTTAAACCTACATGGAGACTAAGAGACAGTTTAAATCTTTCTGAAAGTCTTTTCTGATATCAGTAAAACCATACCACTAGTCATTATTTTCTCTTCTGCAGACATGTATAACATACATATTATTCTACAATGTAATCTTTCCTTCTGACAATATATGTACTGTCATATATATTATGGATATATTTACAAATTGGTAAGTTTAGGTCTATCTTGTCCCCTCTAGTTTCAGAAGTCATGTTAATTTAAGTCATATATGCTAACATTTTTCAGCCACTGTTCAATTTTTTCTCATTTATTTTGTAAAAGGCAGAGTTCCAGGTCCCTAGTTTTATCCAAACGAGACTATGCAGCATACATGTCAACGTTGACTTAAGGTACAATTCAACTTATGAAAAAGAAAAGGCAGAATTCTTACCCCATCTCCAGTTTTGTGAAAGTCAAGATTGGGCAGTGTTGGCATATGAACAAAAGCTTTTTTCCTTAGTCCACTGTAGCAATATGTAATGAACAGTTAAGGTCTGAAGTATTCTAAGTTAGATGGACTGCTTACATAATTAGCACCTGAGAAGTAACCATGTATGAAGTGAAAATAAAATCAGAATGAAATAACATCTACTTTTTGAGTTTTTCAGTAAAAGAAAGAAATCTTATAAACTTAGGATCTGTACTCCTTTGAAATGTGAACAGTCTTTGTAGAATGTTACTGTCTTAAGAAAAACAAAATAATTTTCATCTGTTATAAATTTAATGAATAAATGTTTCTAATAAGCTGTGCCAGCCACCAGTAACAAACAGGTCAGAAGGAAAGAAATATCCAGATGGAAACCTGGAACAGAGAAGGGAAACTTTAGCCCAGGGCACTGGGACAAAAACAACTCTTAAGAGTGTCACAAGGGCTTTAACCTTTTCATTTCTCTTTTTCCACTGAAACACACAGGATTATCACCTGCAACATGCCAAAGACACATCAAGACACTGTTGTTTGTACTCAGAAAACAAGGGCAGGTCATGTAACACACGGTGAAAGAACACCTGGAACCATTCTAGAAAAGCAGCCTTCCAGCATCCCCTTCCTCTCCTCTCCACTGCAGTGAATTTTTATGCTGTGAAAAAGGCCAAGAGCTAAGCAGAGAGAGATGAAGTACTTCTAATATGATACAGAGACCCTCTATCTTATTCCAAGAGTAGAAAGAACTTTAATAAACTCTTAATTTTCATTTCCTTATTTCTGTTTGTTTGCTCCTAAGTATTTCTCTATCACAAGAGGAACCTGGTTTTAATTTTAATACAGATTTTAAACAGTTGGCTGAAAAATACTTTAAAGCAGGGGTCCCCAACCTCCCGGTCTTGGACCAATACCAGTCTAGGCCTGTTAGGAACTGGGATGCACAGTAGGAGGTGAGACTGGGTGTAATGTGCTTGAATCTTAAATCATCCTGAAACCATGCCCCCACCCGGTCCGTGGAAAAAGTGTCTTCCGCAACACGGGTCTCCAAATGCCAAAAAGGTTGGAGACGGCTGCTTTGAAGACAGCACTAATATTCCAGTACAAGTTCCACAAGGAAATTTTTTGAATGTTATATATTTTGCAAAAGAGATCCCTATGTTTCTAAATAAGAGGAAGGAAGGAAAGCAAGTTAACACATTCCTCCGTTTGAATTGATCATTTACAACTGCTATACTGCGGCATGCCGTGGTCATTCTTGTTAAAGAAAAGGAGATCAGGCCACTAAGAACACATTACAGTAACAAAACAAAGGTGAAATCGATCAGTCTTAAATATCCACTATTTGTTATTTCTCTTGCAGTTTGATACACAGCTGGGAAAATTACATTGGTAATTATTCCACTAAGTACTTTTGCATTGTTCATATTTACTGATTTAAATTTATTTCTAAATATAGTTGCTAACTGAACTACAGCAACAGGTGTCCTGTAATATGTGAAAATTCAGACATTACTAAAAATCATCCTGGTAAAGGATATTTAGATTTGCCTCTTGTGCCCAGACGACGTGCCTTCATGTTTGGAAAGACATTTTTCATAATCTTTCCAAAGTCAGCAGCACTTAGTGGATGGTAACCAAGATTGTCACAATAGCTCCTGCAAAAGAAGGAAGGACCAATTTAGAGAGCAACACAACTCAGAATTATACAGTGCAGTGCTATTTCAATAGAATTCTATCCCTTCGACAAAGTGAAAAAACACATCATCTCCAAGTCATTCACCACAGCTTTCACTGATACATGGTCTTCATTCTCTCTGGAGACTAACTCAGGGTTAGATTATTTTATCCTCAGGGTGTACTGTATCGCTGCCTTCAGTAGCATTCAAGAAACTTTCAGTAAGAGATAGGTGGGTGGTATGAAGTTTTTCAATGACAATCCAACCCTGCATTCTGAATTGGGTATATCCAGCTCAAAACAGTAAGGCCGTAAGTTTCCACATATATACATATAGGTATATATATGGCATACACACATCAGGTATTAGAGACAAAACCACTACACAGTTTAATACAGAAACATGATATATTAGAACAAAAAGGGATCTTACAGATCAACTATACTAACACTCTCATTTCACCCATAAGGGAAGCCACAGAGAGAAGTTCCAAAGGTCCAGTGTTCTCTTCTCACCCCTACCCTCCTTATTATTGCCAGGAAAAAAGTACTTTGTAGGGCAGTATCTTCAAGTGAGACCAGGGAAACAAACTCAGTCTTAATTACTCCTGGAATCAGCTGTTGTTATTCTCTAAAAGTGCCAGTCACAGGTAAAAGGACAATCTCTCCTCTAGCAGCTCAGCAGCAGGCCAAAGCCATAACTTGCTGTGGCTGCCAAGACCTTCTTCACAACTGCTGGCCTTTCAGAGAACCACTACCCGAGAAATAACGAAGAGGAAGTCAGAGGAATTTCCAAGTGCTTCAATCAAGTCCCCCCCGCCCCCCGCCCCTTTAGCATCAACCAGAGCAGCTTCTTGATGAAGACGTGCATGTGGGGGAGAGCCAAAGTAAGAGATTTAGGATGAAGAAACAAAGGAAAAGAACCAGAAGGCTTTTATTAATATCCTGACATTACTGAAGTGACCTGAACACAAGAAGTTGAATTAGGAGATACTCAGGATGACGTAAGGACCCCTGGGAGTCTTAATAGAGAGAAAAGGGATAGGTCTGGAGACAATGGCATTTTTCTTGATCACGCCCTCCCTATGCCCACATTGCCCTGGTGAGGGTGGGCAGGGGAAGAAGCTAACACATGTGGAGAGTTCCCTCTACAGAAGTATCTGAACATCACATTTAAATTGAGACTAACTACAATACTCTGGTTCAGGGATCAAGGTTTAAGTATAAGCTGAAGAGGTGACTGTTTCTGGGTGCTGACAATTTAATGAATTATATTAAGTCATAACCATTTTGGCAGCAAGTTAAATCAGTCACCTTCATGGCTTAAACCAGCACAGAAAGAAAATGTGCATGAGGCTCCTTTGCACGGAAGGAACTGCACACATGCTATTTCCCCTGTCTGGATCATTACTTTTCTTGACCTTCGAGTCCTAACTTAAATGTTATGATTTTGAAAGGATCTCTTCTATCTACCACAATGCCCTCCTGCTACACCTAGCCACATTCACTATTAGTGTACTTACACTAAGCAACAGCCAATTTACTTGTTTCCTCAATCAGGGCAGTGACCATGTACAGGGGTGAGCAAAAGTAGGTTTACAGCTGTATGTGAAACAGTTATTCTTGTATTATTAAGTACTATATTATTTATTTATATTACAACTGTAAACCTACTTTTGCCCACCCCATGTATCTGGTTCACCATTTTATTCTCAGCACTAGGAGCAAGATTTAAGAATCACATTAACCCTTGATTTGACATTAAGTATGCAGTATTTAAAATGACAAGAAACTTTAAACAAACATACAAAAATACAAAAACAAACAAACAAACAAGCAACCCAGCAATCCCCCCAAACCAATGCCCATGGGCTCCTATGATTGCATAGGCAGATGGGCCTAAAAACACTGACACTAAAGAAAGAAAAGCAGGGCAATGAGCCTGACGAGGGACAGAATGTATCCATTCTTATCCTCTCTCTGTGATTAGATTCTGATTTTTTCTATTGTATTAGTATGCCAAAACTTTTTAATTTGGTAGATGTGATAGGTAAAAAGGCTGGCAAAGTTAACGATCAAGATGACCAATTTGCTTGTCAAAATGGAACTAATCCTAAGTGAGATTTCAGATGCTCACCACCTGAGTTCATCTGGAAATTGATTCTTAATTTTTTTGTTACAAGAGAGGAATTCACCTTTAGAATGACTTTAAAAATAATAACCTTATCTTTAGTGGATATAAAAAATATCTTGTAGACACATAAACAGCTCAAATTATTCTTCCTGAATACAAAGGAAACAAAGTTTAAGAATAAAACATCTTATGATTCAAAATTCTATACTGTGACATCTTATACATCAAAGACAAAATAAGAGAGTCTCAATTTAAAGGCAACAATAACAATGCTGGAAACATGTCCTCAGTTGCTCTAATTCTGTGAAATCTTGGAACTGAAAATGAGCTCAGCAGTTGTATGGTTCAACTTCCTGCCAGAGGAGGAAACGGCCATATCCCCAAATGATGGGCCACTGCAATGTGAACACCGCCCTGATGGGGAAGGCGTTATTGAGGTAGTCTACCCAATTTTCAGCAGTTCTCATTTTCAAAGAAAAAGAATTTCATTGTTAAAGCCCCTCCTCCACTGGGAATATCTGGCTAGTCAATGATTCTGCTTTTAATCTAATTCAGTAGGTATTTATACGCTACCTAGTCATAATTTTTAAATCCAGTGCTATATGACAAACCATAGGCCATTCCAGGACACATGGAGATCTTTGTTAGTTTGTGTCTCGTTTTCCTGCTTCGTAACTAATTGCATGCTGATCAAGCAAGATACAAGTTAGGTGTCAACACCTAGCTCAGTGTCAGATTATATTTATGTAAACTCAAAGATGGGGAGAAACACAGAATGTTCTGTTTATAAAATAATAAACACTTTGATGCCATTCTTAAAATCAGTTCCTTTACTGTCACACTTTTCCTCATTAAAAAGTTAAAAAAATTTATTTTACGAAGACAGAAACATCACTGTGAGAGAAAAACACTAATAATTCAACACTAATAATTGAAAAACTGCAATATTTGGTTGGCCAAAAGTCCATATGTTGTTTTCTGTAAAATAAAAGACACATTTCTCATTTTTACTGATAACTTTATTGATTTGGATATTTTGAGTATGTCAGCTACCTCCTGAGTGGTATAACTTTGATTGTTCTCAATTAATGCCTGGATTTCATTGCTACCAACCTCAACTGGTCTACCCAACCGTGGGGAAATTATCCAGCAAGAAACTCCCAGCATGAAACTTTGCAAATCACTACTGACATGTTCGATCAGTCACAGCACCTCCATACACTACATTTTTACCTTTCTTGAAATAATAAAGCATAATATGCCAAAATGTTGTGTATCTTCTTCCATCTTCAATATTAAAATGGCTATACAAAAATTCACCAATTTTGATTAAGTTTTTTAAAAATGCAAGCTGATATGACAGCTGTCACAATACAATCTAACAAAATTGTTTCGAATGAAGTTAAAGACAATTAAGAATCCAGAAGCCACCTTACAGAAAAAACAAAACAAACTTTGGGCCAATCCAATACTTCACTTTCAATAAGGGATAGAACTAAGAAGAGAAACAAGGAAACAGAAGACATAAAACAACAGTACAAATCAACTATACCTAAAATATAATCTACAGAACAACCCACCTGACCAAGCAACCAGAGAATATACATTCTTCTCAAGTGCACATGGATTATTCTCCAGGATAGATGGTATACTAGGCTATAAACACAACGGTACACTAAAAGTAATAAATCTATACAAAATATTTTCTCCAACTATAATGTGTTGGAATATGAAATCAATAACTGAAAGAAACTGAAAATTCACTCATATGTAAACTATAAATGGGTCAAAGAAGAAATCACAAGAAAAATTAGACAATACTCTGAGATAAATAAAAATGAAAGCACAACATACCAAAATTTACAGGATGCAGTGAAAGTAGTGCTTAGAGGAAAGTCTATGGCTGTTTATGCCTACATTAAACAAAGAGAAAAGCCTCAAGTGAGTAACATAATCTTCCATTTTAAAGATCCAGAAAAATAAGAGGAAACCAAATCCAGTGCAGACAGAAGTAATAATAAGGATTAAAGTGGAAATAAATGAAATAGGAAATAGAAAAAAATTAACCAACCTAAAACTTGTTTCTTTGAAAAGATCGATGAGGCTGACAAACCTTTAGCTAAACCGACCAAGATGGAAAAAAAAGGATTCGAATAACTGAAATCAGGAATGCAAGTGAGACATTACAACTACTGTTATAGAAATAAAAGGGCTATAAGAGAGTACTATGAAAAACTGTATGCCAATGGAATAGACAAATTCCTAGAAAGGCATAAAGTACCAAAATGGACTCAAACTGAAATGAGACAATTTGATCTATAAAAAAAGACTGAATTAGTCATTTAAAAAATACCCACAAAGACCTGGCCTAGATGACTTCACAGGTGAATTCTACTAAACTATTAAAGATCAATACCAATCTTTTATAAACTCTTTAATAAAAACAGAAAATACTTCCAAACTCACTTTGTAAGGCCCGCATTACTCTGACTCCAAACTAGACAGAGATATCATAAGAAAAATGCAGAGCATATCCTTATAAATATATGTGTAAAAATCTTAAAATTGTTTTTATTATATGGCTTAGGCTTCTGGTCAACATGGAGGCGTAGGGAGACATGCTTTGCATTCTTACACAACCACAGAAAAGATAGCAACTAGATCTCAAAACAAACAACATCCAGAATAATCAGAAAATCATGCTGTGTGGAAGCCTGACAACCAAGGATTTAAAGAAGCCACATTCATCCAGACAGGTAGGAGGGACAGAGTCTCGGAGATAAGCAAGAGAGGCATGGAGACATGATGTAGAACAGAGAGGTGGAGACGGAATGGAGAGTCTCACATTCAAGTATGGTGGATAAAAATCAGAAGGGACACCTTGGGAGCAAGCAAGCCCAGTCCCAGGCCAGACCAAAAGGCCCAGGGATCTAGTGCCAGGAAGATAAATCCCCATAACTTCTAGCTATAAAAACTAGTGGGGGTGTAGGCTGCAGGAGAAACTGTCATATTTTCAGGAGACTGTTTAAAGGGTCCACACAGACTTAGAAGGTATGCAAACCCACCCACTCTGGGATTCAGCACCAGGGCAACAGATGGAAGGGCATCAGTCACATATGGGAAGTGGGGGAAATGACTGGAAATGGGATGAGAGCCAGGCAAACCTCCAGAAGCTAAGCAGCTGCACAGTCCCCTCTCTGAGCACCCAAAATCCCACAAAGTGGTGAGGAGGGTTGCCCCACCCTGGCAATTACCTAAAACTCTGCCTCACACAATTTACAGGTGTTTTTTTCTACAACAGGCCACACTACTAAGACAGGGTGTCAAAGCAGCTCTACCTAACAAACAGAAACAAACACAGAGAGGCTACCAAATAGAAGAGACAAAGAAATATGGCCCAAATGAAAGAATACAACAAAACCCCAAAAAAGAACTAAATGAAACAAAGATAAACAACCTATCAGATGCAGAGTCCAGGTGATCAGGATGCTCTAAGAATTCATGAGTACAGCAACAACATAAAGGATAAATGAAGGTACACTAAGCAAAATAAAGAAAAATCAACAGGGAACCAACAATCAAAAGAAGGAAGCCAAGATTCAAATCAATGATTTGGAACATAAGGAAGAAATAAACATTCAACCAGAACAGCAAGAAGAAACAAGGACTTAAAAAAATGAGGATAGTATAAGGACCCTTTGGGACATCTCCAAACATACTAACATCCGAATCATAGGAATGCCAGAAGGAGAAGAGGAAGAGCAAGAAATCGAAAACATATATGAAAAAAATAATGAAGGAAAACTATGCTAATTTGGCAAAGGAAATATACATACAAGTCTGGGAAAGGTAAGAGTTCCAACCAAGTTGGGGCCAAGGAGGACCACACCAAGACACATCATAATTAAAATGCCAAAGTTCAAAGATGAGAGAATCTTAAAAGCAGCAGGAGAAAAGCAGAAAGTTACTAACAAAGGAGTTCCCATTAGACTATCAGCTGATTTCTCAAAAGAAACTTTGCAGGCAAAAGGTATTCAAAGTGATAAAAAGCATGAACCTACAACCAAGATTACTCTAATCCAGAAAAGCTGTCATTTAGAATGGAAGGGCAGATGGAGTGCTTCCCAGACAAGGTAAAGTTAAAGGAGTTCATCATCACCAAGCCCTTATTATATGAAATGCTGAAGAAACTTATTTAAGAAACAAAAGAAGATAGAAACTATGAACATCAAAATGACAACAAATTCACAATTATTGGTAACAATCTAAAAAAACTAAGCAAACTACCAGGACAGGAACAGAATCATAGATATGGAGGTCATGTGGAGGGTTATTAGCTGAGAGGGGTAAAGGGGAGAATCGAGGAAGGGTACAGGGATTAAGAAGCATAACTAGTAGGTACAAAATAGACAGGGGGCTGTTAAGGATAGTATAAGAAATGGAAAAGCCAAAGAACTTATATGTACAACCCATAGACATGAATGAAGAGCAGAGGACTGCTGGAGGGAAGGGGGCGGGTTCTAGGCAGAGGGGTGCATAAGAGGGGAAAAACGGAGACAACTGCAAAAACATAATCAATAAAATATATTTTTTAAAAAGTTTGTATTTATTGATTTTTAGAGAGAGAAAGGGAGTCAGGGCGGGGGGGGGAGCAAGGAGGAGAGAAAACACTGATTTGTTATTCCACTTATTTTTGCATTCATTGGCTCCTTCTTGTGTGTACCCTGACTGGGATCAAATCCACAACCTTGGCACATCAGGACAATGTTCCAACCAACTGAACTACCTGGCCAGGGCTGCAGATAGATAGGTAGATAGATAGATAGATAGATAGATAGATAGATAGATAGATAACCCTAAGGAATGTACTAAAACACTGCCATTAGAGTTAATTAACCAGTTCAGGAGACAAAATCATATATAGTCACATGCCAATTAAGGATGGGAATATGTTCTGAGAAATGTGTCAGGAAGTGAATCTGTCATTCTTCGAACACTGTAGAGTGTAGTACTTACACAAACCTAGGTGGTATAGCCTACCACTGTAAATTGTATGTGCTATAATTTTATATGACCAGCAGCACGGTAGGCTTATTTACACCAGCACCACCACGACCACGTGAGTAATGCACTGAGATATGACATTAGGATAGGGAGGACATCACTAAGCAATGGGAATTTTTTTCAGCTCCATTACAATCTTATGAGATCACCATCATATACATGGTCTGTCACTATTGACAAAAACATTGTTATGTGGTGCATGGCTGTATAAAAATCAGTCTTATTTCTATACACATGTACAATCAAAAGTGAAATTTAAAAAGTAACTCCATTTACACTATTTTAAAAGAACACTAGGAATAAGCTTAACAAAATAAGTACAAGATTTTTTACATGAAAACTACAAAATATTCTTGAAGAAAACTAAAAATCTGAGTAAACAGAAATACATTCCGTGTTCATGGATTGGAAGAATATTGTTAAGCTGGCAATAGTCCTAAATTTATCTATTGACTAAATACAATCTTTATGAAAATTCCTCTGCCTTCATTACAGAAATTAACAAGTTAATTCTAAAATCCATGTGGAAATTTAAGGAAACCAGAGAGTCAAAAAAAATGAATCTGGAAAGCTGACACTTCCCTATTATCAAAACTTATGACAAAACTAAAATAACCAAGACAGTGTAATGATATCATAAAGATCCAAAGAACAATGGGACAGAATTCAGAGCCCAGAAGTAAGCCCATACATTGATGGCCAATTGATTTCCACAAGGGTTCCAAGACCATTCAATGGGGAAGAAATAATCTTTTCAACAGATGATGCATGGTTGTTGAATATCCATGAACAAAAGAATGAATTTGGGTACCTGCCTCACACCACATATAAAATTTAAATAAAATGCAAAGATCCAAATGTATGAGCTAAAGCAATAAAATTCTTATAATGAAACAGTATAAATCTGCATGACCTTGCATTAGGCAACACTTTGTTAGTTATGATAGCTAAAATCACAAGCAACCAAAGGAAAAAATAAATTTCATCAAAATGAAAAACTTTTGTTCACCAGAGGACACTGTCAAAACAATGAAGACAGCCCACAGGTGGGAAAATATTTACAAACCATAATATATCTAGTAAGAATTTAGTATATGGAATATGTGTATAACACATAAATAAACAATAAGACAAATAATTAAAAATCAGAGAAGAATGTGAATAAATATTTTTCCAAAGAAAATACATAAATGGCCAATAAGAACATGAAAAGTTACTTGGCATCATCAGTCACCAGGGAAATACAAATTGAATCTGTGAGCTACTACTTGACATGTGGCTAAATGACCATAATAAAAAAGACATGAAGGTGTTGGCAAGAATGTGGAGAAATATAATCCTCATAATTGTTAGTGGGAATATAAAATGGTGCAGTCATTTTGCAAGACAGTTTGGTAATTCCTCAAGAAGTTAAAATAGAGTTACCATATGACCCAGAAATTCCACTCTTCAGTATATGACCAAGAGAACTGAAAACCTATGTCCATACAAAACCTTATACACAAATGTTCATAGCAGCATTTTCATAATAACAAGAAGTAGAAACAACTCAATGTTCACTAAATGATGAATGGATAACAAACTGGTATATTCATACAATGGAATATTATTTGACTATAAAAAGGAACGCAGCACTAAATATATGATACAACATAGATAAACCCTGAAAACATCAGGATATATGAAAGAAACCAGAGGAAAGGCCACATAATAAATGATCCCTCTTATAAGAGATGTCCAGAATAGGTAAACTGATACAGGCAGAGAGTAGATTATTTGTTGCTAAGGTCTAGGAGAAAGAAAAATGGGTTGTGACTCCTAGCGGATATGGAATTTCGGGGCAATAATGAAAATAGTTTCACATTGTGGTGACGAATGCATGACTTTATAAATATACACTCAACTGTATAATTTAAAACTGAGTATTATAATATGTGATTTGTATCTCAAAAGATAAAAATCTAAAGAACAAAAGAAAAATTTATAGTTTTGCCTATCTGTAAAATAACTGCCTTAGGACGTGTAGTAAACTGAGATTTTTGCCAATACATATTCTGAATCATATTCTTTAGGATTGTGGAGTGGAAGTGATTCATTTGCTGAGACATTTGTGGCTGAAATTGATCAGTATAGTTTTTTCTAAACTTTAGTCTACTATTTCTAATCAGCTAAAATATTTAAAATATAATTAAGGCTTGGGAAATTCTACTCCACATATTTTAATCAAGAGAAGACTAGCATTTGGAATGAGTTTCTAGATGTAATAGGGATCAAATCAAAAAGCCCAGCCTTGAAGTCAGAAAACCTGGGTACAGGTTGTCTAGAGCATTTACTTCTGAGTCATAGTGACCTCATCCATAAAGCAGGAATAGTATCTGCTTCCATTTATTTTATGCAGATGCTATAATATTAAACAATATATTATAAATTTGAGAAAGTATACATACATGCTTAGGCCTGACCTATATGTCATTTAGCACATGAAATGTTCACTATTTTAATGCTTTTAAAACAAACATGTTTCAAGAATCTATTTCTACCTTCAGGGTTGTCCTAAGAGTTTAATTTACACCGATTAACACAACAGAAAATATAAACTTAGGCTGTAAGCACAAAAGTATCCACATACAAAATTAATTATTACACATAACTAAAAAATTTAAATAATCAAATAGATGGAAAAGAAAGGACTGGGAAGAACAGTTGTGCCAGGAAACGATGGAAACAAAGCTGTCAAATTTAAAAATCTGCACATTTGAGATTCTACCCAGAATGAAAGCAAACAGATTTTTAGGAATGCTAAAACAGGCTACATATTATTTAATAAGAAATCCACTTGAGATTAATGCTTTGTTTCTCCATCATGCAGCAGGAAGAAGCAGCAGGATCTGCGGTTGTTACTGCCTCTGTTGCTATGTGTCTGCATACACCAGAGTTTCTGGATAGAAACTCCTCTTCCTCCAGCTTCCTCTATTGGTCAGATTTAAAGACCAGGAACTTTTTAGGAACATAATAATGTAAACTGCCTAAAACAAAATGATACAAATGATAAACATAAAAGGATGGGCATATATGTATATATACAGGGTGGGGTAAAAGTAAGTTCACAGTTGTACATATGGAAAATAATATAATAATTAATAAATAATAAGAGAATAAACTGGTTTGTGTACTCACAATTGTAAACCTACTTTTGACACACCCTGTATATATTTATATTAGACAAATATCCAGAGTGGGTTGTAAATATTGACATTAGAGAAAACTTTAAGACAAAATACATTAAATATGACATGAATACATTTTTGTTGATAGCAGGCAAAAACTATAATAAAGATATATATAATCATTATTTTTCCTTTTGTCAAATATCCCGAGATCTATAAATTAAAATCCATTAACTACTACAAGGAACATCACTTTTGTAAAAGATTAATATACTATTTATTCTCAACTGATAAACTATAAGAAAAAAAATTTTTAAATAGAATTTAAAGGATTTGAAAAAACACAGGAAAATGAATTTAGTACATATTAATATACAGTGAATAAACAGTGTAATATAATGAGAATGTCCAGAAATATTTATAAAAACTGATAATGTGTTAGGTTGAAAATAAACTTTAACTGAAATGAATACTTCGTGACCATACTACAATAAAACAAAACAAAATGGGGGGGAAAAAAACCCTTAAGGATATGAAAGGCTTAAAAAAACCCACTTTTAACTATTTGGGTCAAAGAAAACAATAAAGCTATAATTCTACACTATTAGAAAATAATGATAATTGTAACTAATCATATTCATTCCTGAGGAATATAGCTAAAACTATATTAAAAAAACTCATAGATGTAAATATTCACATCTTAAATATAAAAAGAATGAAAACAAAGTAGGCATCCCATTTAAAGAGTAAGGAAAAAAAAGACACACCAAAAATCAGGGGAATAAAAAAAAGGCATCTAATGAGAAAATAAATGAGAAAACAGACAAAACTGATATATCATGCTTACTTTCCTTTTATTTAAAGACTAATAAAAATAAACTATTGCTAAGTACAATTTGATAAAATATGGGGAAAACTGAAATACGGGGTGGGGCAAAGTAGGTTACAGTTGTTTATGAAGAAAATACAGTAATAAATAATAATACAATAATACACTGTTTCCTGTACTTACAACTGTAAACCTACTTCAGCCCCGCCCTGTATATAAGATTAGACATAGGACAAAGGCTGTAACAGATACAGAAGACATTCAGTTTACAAGAGATGAGTATACATAATGCTATACTAATGTATTTGAAAATTTGAATGAATTCCAGGAAGAACAAATTACCAAAACTGATTAACGAAGTAAAAACCTAATAGAAGAACACCACAAAAGTTGTCAAAGAATTACCGCCAACAAAGACTCCAGGCCTAGATAGTTTTATAGTTGAGTTCTTTAAAACTTTCAAGAACAAGTAAGTCCCATGCTACATAAACTGTTTCAGAGCACACACAATTAGAGAAAGAGTTCCAAATACTCTATGAACCTGGCCCAACTCTATTATCAAAATCTGACAAAGCATAAAAAAAGAAAATTACAGACCAAATTCCCCTATGGATGGATATGGATACAAAGATCCTAAATAATATGCTTGACAACAGAAAGTAACAGTACACTAAAAGATTACAGATCTTCATATGAAGAGAGCATTCATTCTAGTGGATAAAAGGATTCATATTGGGTACTACAGATAATATAACATCAATAGTTCAAAGAAGAAGCAATGCATACTAATGTCAATAGATGCCCAAAAAGTATCTGATGAATTTTAATATCCATTTTTCATAAAATAGCAAATTACAGTCTTGGTTAATTAAAAATGATACATCCTTAACACAAAGAACTGTAAGAGGAAATGATACAAACATTGCTTATTTAAAGTCAGAAGGGAGATTGGATGTAATAAAGAGAAGGAGAAAGACATGCAGGATAAACTCTACCCAGAAGAGTCAAAAGAACTGAAAAAATTAGGATTAAGCAAAATTCAGTAAATATAAAATTTCAACATAACAAATTTACAGATGTCCTTTAAACCAGGAAGACTAACAGAAAAATTATTTTTCATAATATGACACAAGTAAAAATTAACAAGGAATATATACACTTAACAAGAAAAATAAGTGAGCTTAACTGAAGGAAAAAATCCTAAAACTGTACTTGAAGGGCATGAGAAAGATGTAAATCAAGAAATATACTCCTAACTCTGAAGTTAATTTTTCTACAATAAATTTTCACATCAAAATTCCTTTTAGGTTTCCTCTTTAAAGTAAAAGAATAAAAATGATTTTAAACTTCATATGAAAACATTGGTATAAACACTTAAAAAAAATTGGTGTGAAAAAACAAGGACATTTTTGATAAAGAAGGGCAATGAAGAAAGATTGGTTCTACCAGCTTCTTAAACATTTAATAACTAAAACACTTAAAAATGGTATGGTACTGAAATAAGAATGGAAAATACAAAGGAAGAAAATTCAGTAAGAGTTGCATAATAGATTAGTGTTAAAAGAAAAAAATTATTCAGTGAACAAGGCTGGAATAATTAGTTAACCATTCAGAAAAATATTAAAATTAGTCCCTTATCTTAAGGCATTTACCAAAATAAATACCAGCTGTGGCCAGTGTGGCTCCAATGGTTGGAGCATCATAAACTGAAAGGTCATGGGTTCGATTCCTAGGCTGCAAGTTTGGTCCCCATTCAAGGCATGTGTGAGAGGCAACCAAGCCATGTTTCTCTCTCACATAAATGTTTCTTCTCTCCCTCCCATCCCCTCTCTCTGAAAACAATAAACATGTACTCAGGTGAAGGGAAAAACAACAACAACAACAACAACAACAAAATCAATACCAGATGGAATAAAGGGTTGTATGTGAAAAATGAAATACCTAGGAAAAAATGCATGTAAGTATACAGCTACTAGTGGATGAGGGAAATTCTTTCTAAGTATAACAATGGATGTTACAACCTGCAAAACAGTAGGCAAATTAGACTTATAAAAATTAAAATTAAATAATAAACAGTAATCTTAAATTTTTTTATTGTGCTATTTTTATTTTTTAATTTATTTTTTTTAGATTTTATTGATTTTTAGAGAGGGAAGGGAGGGAGAAAGGGAGAGAGAAACATCAATGTATGGTTGCTGGGGGCCGTGGCCTGCAACCCAGGAATGTGCCCTGACTGGGAATCGAACCTGCGACATTTCGGTTCGCAGCCCGTGCTCAATCCACTGAGCTACACCAGTCAGGGCATCTTAAAAATTTTTATATTTTAATAGTTAATATCCTTAATATATAAAGGTGTGTAAACCAACAACCCCAATTCTGATGATCTATATTAAATTATATGGTCAAGAATGCTCACCGCAATGTTGTTTGCGACTGTCCCCCTTCATAAATTGTGTAAACGAGGGGGCGAATTTGGTTAAATAACAAGAATATACACATGAAAAAGGCATTAGAAAAAAGTAAAGTGGTTATTTATAGGTAGTGAGGTTACTGATGTTAGTTTTCTTTTTCATATATTTATAACTATCTGCCATAACTTTCATGATGAGTACATATTACTTTTATAAATAGAAAAATAATATAAACCCATTAAAAATCATTTTCATAAACACATGTAAGAACTTCACAATCATTTGTAAATTAAACTGTCTTTGCACACTGAAAGCCCTTTAAAGCTTCCTGGTTCTATTAATATCTTTTTTTTAAAGATTTTTTAAAAAGATTTTATTTATTTATTTTTAGAGAGGGAAGGGAGGAAGAGAGAGAGAGAGAGAAACATCAATGTGCGGTTGCTGGGGGCCATGGCCTGCAACCCAGGCATGTGCCCTGACTGGGAGTTGAACCTGCGATGCTGTGGTTCGCAGCCCACACTCAATCCACTGAGCTACGCCAGCCAGGGCTGGTTCTATTAATATCTTAATTTAGCATGACAATACAGTTAAAAGAAGCCAAATGTCTTAGATTACATCTTCAGTTTTTCTCTCAAAGGGATTTTTAATGACTATTAAAAGATTGAGGGGGGTGGGCTGGGATCAGGGTAAAAGGCAAAAAACTATACTTGAACAATTAAAATGAAAAAAAAAAAAAAAGACTGACTTTTACACAAATATATCTAAACACCGCTACAATGAATTATACGAGAGTCCATATGCAATAGGAATAGCTTAAAATAAAGGTATATTTCATATCAATAATAATATCTTTCTAATAAATATTCAGAAGAAATTCTGTTTAAGACTGGTCATTCTATGTATGGTAAATTATTATTCAGGAAAACTCATTAAGGCACCAAAATAGGAAAATGACTAGTCTAAAAGGCCTTTGGGAAGGAACAAAATTTCTCTTAAAATTTTTACAGATAGAAAGTGTTATTTTGTATCTAACTGAAATCTCTCCTGTGATTTAAAACTTTTCTTCTTAAAAAAAAAATAAATAGCTACACTCCATTTTGCTTTCTTTAGACAAGATAATTTTAAAACTTTAAACCAGCTATTTCCTAATACTTCTTGCCTGCCTGTAGTCTATTTTTCATATCTCTCAAGTTATTTAAATGCACATGGCAAACTATGATTTCAGGCAACGTATAATCAAACAAGAGAAGAGCCTGGAGCTCTCACATGGCTAGAACTCTGGAAATACAAACATATTTTCTTCTAGCACCTGTTGTGCTATTAGTACATGTTACTGTGTTTTTTATAACACATTATTTATATGCATACATATTAATTATATATAAACAAATTTATACTTTGAGCAGCTAATTTATTCACATTATGTGGAAGTCCTCACCACCTTGACTTCTAACAACTCGCTTAACCTTTTCTACCCCCTCAGTTTGATATACTCAAATTTAGTAAGTTTGCTTTCTTACCTATTATGAACCACTCACGGAATCTGAGATCTAGGCTTACATCCACCCCTAACTAATTTTGTGACATTGGAAGACTCACCGAACTTCTCTGGGCTTTAATGTTTTCACCCACACATTAGTGGGGTGGAAGTATACTAGAAGACTTAACGAAGTCTTTCACAACACTAATTTTATCATCAATGGAAGGGATCAGATTCCATTCTAATTAATCTTAATATTAAGGTAGTGACTACTATGTGAAAACACTGTGGGGAAACAACAGTAAATAAAGTATGTTCTTAATGAAATGTTTTTTGAACTAAAATATGCAGACTCAGGTATAGTACTACAGTGTGTGTGTGTGTATATGTATCTCCATATAGTAGTATACATATTACTATATGGATTACAAAGACAAGCATAATCATTAATTCTTTCAAATTTCATGCCCAGAACCGATATTTCTTTCCTTGTAACATTATTATTAAGAATTTCCCTTACCTACTACTTCCTTTTAAACAACTTCCTACTTTCTTTTTATTTTTGTTGCTTTCTACTGAACTGCAAATTACTGGCTCAAAATTGGAGCACCTACTCTATACACCAAAAAGATACGATTTTTGTTCTATTTTGTACAGGAAAACTCTTTAACTTTTCTTAGTGAAAAAAATTACAAGGATTTATGGAAATCTTAGAAAATGATTTACTAGAAAAGTTCAGGAAAATATTATAGAAAAATATAATCATGCCTTGCCAAAGGCAGAAATCTTTAAGGAGCATAGGACTGCACTAATGAAGCAGGGTCACACTTCCACAAACTAGTTACAAATGTGGTGGAGTGGAAGGACATCACTTCAAAAATACATAAAATATCCTAAACTCCTTATTAATTTATACAGTGACGTCATACATTAATTTGTCCAATTTGTCTTTTGGGAAACTAGCAAGACATTTTTGGATAACTAGTTCTTCACCATTTTCCTTCTTCAGACAAGTTTTAGAATTCTAGAGCTAAAAGAAACTCTTAAACTGCCTCATTTTATAGATGATGCAACTGACAAAAAGAATGGTTAGAATATATTTCCAGGTTATATTAAGTTTAATGACGGTTCTGTTTTCTTGCTCCTCAAACCAGGATTTCAACATACCACACATTTGCCTGATATTAATTAGCTTTTAGTGACTACAAATTTGCTTTTTTGTAGTGTCAAGAGTTATCTCTATTTTAATTAACCTGAAGTTAGTGAAGAATTCAATACATATGAATATACATATTCATATTCTCATCAAGGGCAGAAGCTGTATCTCATGTGTCATGTCCTCAGAACTTATTACAGGGTCTAGTACACAGCAGGACATGGCAGGTGTTCAACAGACTGCTGTGGACCGAGAAAACGAACTTCACAGAATTGGATCACATGTAGTCTTAGCTTTAATTTTCCTAAAGAGAAGAAATTCTAAAGCTCTTCAGTTTAACTTTGTTCAACCCTTGATCATTTCAGACATTTTTCTCTAGGCTTTCTCCAGGTCCACTATGTTTTTTAAGGTGAGGGAATCAAAATTTTGAATGAGGGTAGAGGAAGTTTTATTTCTAGATACCAATAACCTCCTTAAAAGTGGAGTTGCTTTGCATCATCTTACACTGGTGAACAGCAGCACTTATTTGATACTTTTCTTCCAAATTGTATAACACATTAATGCCTGCTGCTCTAACATTTCAATACCCCCAAAATTTTGGTTTTATTTACTCTGCCCGAATAAATCTTTTTCCAAATAAATTATAAAAATGTTAAACAAAGCTAGATTTAGCATCTATTAACTTTTCTCTATCCAGAAAAACTCATTAGTGTCTATACCTTTGCTTCCTGTGTTTAAATAAATATCTATATAATCAAAATTATATTGAGTGTCTAATATGTGCAAGCCACACAACACTCCAGAATCCTATCATTTTATTTGGTTGGTATAGAAAAGGATTTTAAAAGGATTTCATGGATGCATGAAAAGGCCTTTAAGAAGTCTAAATAAAAAAACATGTTTTAGCTCTCCATATGCACTGACTTATTTACTGCCTTCCATCTTCCTTCCAACCCTTGGCATACCCTTCCTGTTTCTTAAAGAACTCTGCAGGAATTTAATTCAGCAATCCTATACCATTGTCCCTCCACCTCCAGTCATCCAGATGAGCTCCAGAGTAATCCTTTAATTTAGGATTCCTGTCCTTTGTTACATATACTACTAGAGAATTTTTTTTTCAACTTTCTAAAATTGTTGTTCAATTACAGTTGTACCCATTAGAGATAGGGGAACAGGAGAGATTTCTAAGTTAAATTCCTATATATCACTGTAATATTCACCAATGATAAATCATTAAAGCCTTGTATAGTGCTTAAGCTCTTTAATACATTAGCAAGCCTGGCATATATATACAACACTTACTTGTACTCATCATAGACTTCCTGTTTGGGCAGTGAAGTCTCGGGATGTTCCTCTAGAGTATTCCGAATCCAGAAAAAGGCATGCTTTTGTTGTGCCCGACTAGATGACATGGCATTCTGATCGCTAATCACAGAAGAAAAACATGTTTAGCTGAACTAGACAGCAACTCATTGACAATTTTTGAGCCAAGTCTAAATGTTCCACTGAATAGCCAGCCATGTGTAAACATACTATAAATGACCAAACCAAACTCAGTACAAACAGCAGGTGCCCAGTTATCTATATATGGAAGTCATCCACCTGTGGATGTGGGTGTTATTTTCTATAACTAGGGTCCGACTAAAGTTGATGCCTTGTCCCAGCTCTCCCTACCATCTCTAGAAGCAACACTAACAATATCAGGTATTTGTTTTGGCTAAAATGATTTCTAATTGGATATTTGCTCACTTACTTGCCTGTTCATTTGCCTAAACTTACCAAACCTGCAGCTTTCAAAACTAAAGTTATGGAAGCAATTGTGTATTTTTTATTTGCTTACCATTCTCAAGTAACTACCTAAAATCTCACTAAAGCACTCAATGAGTCAGACAGAATATAATTTTTGTATAAATTATGTGAATGAAATTAATTCTGAGAAATACTTAAAAGAGTATAGAAACTTTAAGAACAGAATGCATGAACCAGCAATGTTTCTCTCAAGTTTCTAATGAGACAATAAATATTTTAAATAAGGAAATATAATATACACAAGCACTTAAAACACCTTACATTTATCAGAAATTTATGCTTCATACAGGCAACTCACTATTTTCTTTTTAATATTCTGTGACATGCTCACCTGACAGTACCTAAAAAACTCTTGCAGTTAATTTACTGCTCACAATACTTATGTACTTATTCTTTGGTTTTACTACATAAAAATATTAATCTGTTTATAAAACATACCCCCCCCACACACTTACTTCCTAGGGATCGCCTGTGAACACTGCAATGAAGGCAAAGACAAGCAGAGACATACCTTTTCTCTCCATTGCTGAGACCAGAAGGCAGCTGAAGGTAGAGGTAGAGTTTCTCTAGGTCTGTAAACTTCTCAACTTCTTGCTGGTTACAAAAGATTAAAAAGAAAGATCATTTTAAAAACACGGTTTCTCTCTTAAAATTTACTAACACATCAGTAAAAAAAAAATACTGTATAAATTTAAGCCAGACTAAATGGATCACCTGTCAAAGAAAACAAAATCTAGGCTTTTCCCTCATCATTAAAATAATATAGTTAAGCTGTTTGATAAATTTATTATATGTAAAACAATTAAGGAAAAAAATGTAACTTTCCTATGAATATATTCTAGGTCTAAATAAAATCATAGATCAATGCTTAGATAAAAGTTTACCACTTTTAATCACATTTAAAGAATAAGAGTTGTACAGTATTACTAGAAAAGTACTACACTGAAAGTCAAGAGAATATTTATTATTCGTCTTAGCCTACTCACTTAACTGGCTATGAGATTCCGGTTGTCTGGCAAATATTCTTTAGAACTATAAAATGGATGAGATGATTTCTAGCATCCTTTCCTAATTCTCAAAAACCCAGAACACATGACTAATGATGCTGTCAGCCTATGGATAGAAACGGAGATTTAAAAGTACTCAAGGACAACCAGCATCCCTTCCTGCACTATGCAGATGTACTTATGCTTTGACTTGCAAGAGTAGCTGCTATTTGGAGAACTGACTTGTGTGATTTTCTATCACAATTGTTCTACAATGATGTCGTTTTTGTCTATAAATGTACCCTTTAAAATAATTTCTGCTACAACCAGGACTGTATAGCTTTCTTTCCTGAGTTTGCCACAGAAGATCTTTAAGTGTGCCACAAATCCTATTACAATAAAAATACCATTGTAAAATTTTGGTAGCCAAGTTCATTGCATTGAGATCGAAAATGTGAACACATTATTCGAATACCTGGTAGCAGAATTTATTCTTATACAACAAAGCACAGCTTAAACATAAATCTAAATTTTTAAAAGCTTAAAATGATATAACTTAGCCTATTCTTATTCTCATAAGAATTCACCCACAAAATAGTGTCATTTTAGAATTAGTCCACAGAATGACTTAATCTATCAATTACATGTAAATAAAATAACTCCTAAACCCATATTTTTCCCCTTTACACTGTCTGTGTGGTATTTTCCAATTAGCTCTTGCTCTAACACCTTAAATAGATTTACTAGCATTATCTTTGTAACTTTTCCCATAAAAAAAGGAAAACACATACATATCTCCTTTCTCAACTGTTACTTAACACCTTTTTTTTTTTAATCCTCACCTGAGAGCACGCTTATTGATTTTGGAGAGATGGGAGGAAGAGCGAGAAAGAGAGAAACATCGACTGGTTGCTACTTGTAAACTCCCCAACTGGGGACTAAACTGGCAACCCAGGCACGTGCCCTGACTGGGAACTGAACCCAGAACCTTTCGGTTTACAGGACGCTCAAACCAGCTGAGCCACACTGGCCACGGCAACTCCTCCTTCACTCCAGCTCACCAGTGTTCAGTTTTGTTGTCTGTTTAATTTTGTTCCTCTTTGTGCATTCCACTTTAATCCTTTATTTATCCCTCTATCTCTTTCCCCCTTATTCTCTCTGTACTCTATTTTCCCAGCTACTTTATTAGTCTAGGTCTGTAGCAGCCTTTAGCAATGAAGGAAAACATATGTATATATGTATGTATGTATGATATTTATATTTTCTGCCATCTTCCACAGGTGATTTATAACTATAAAAATATTGCATATCACAACATATAGAAAGGCTGGAAATACATAGATGAACAACACAATTGTCCTTACCTTTAAGGAACTTACAATGATTCTCATATTATTAAAATGTCTAACAAGCTGGTTTCTGTGCCACCAACCTCTCCCCACCTTAATCTGTCTTAAATATAGTTCCTAAGGTACTTTTTACTGAATGTTATTAACATTAACCACTAATGCCTATCATGTTAAATCCATAGTAGGTTACAAAAACAAAACAAAAAAACTAGAATTCTAGGCAGAGTCTGAGAAAATGTAATATAAAACACCATTTCTGAATAAAGAAAATGTGGTACATAACAATAAAATATTACTGAGCCATAAAAAAGAAGGAAATTTTGCTATGTGACAGCATGGATGGCCCTTGGGGGCAATATGCTAAATGAAATAAATCAGACAGAAATATTGGATGATCTTTTTAAAATTATTTTTTAAATTCTCACTTGAGAACATTTTTTATTGCCTTTAGAGAGAGAAACATCGATGTGGGAGAGACCTACTGGACGCACTTGGAGAGGGAAGGTATGCACCTGGACCATGGATGAACCCTCGACCTAGATATGGGCCCTGACCGGGAATCCAACACACCACTTTTTAGTTACTGAACAATGCTCCAACCAACTGAGCCACATCGGCCAGAGCTTGGGTCATCTGTTTTATGTAGAATCTAAACAACAACCAGTCAAAGAAAAAAAACAAGCCTCTTCCCCCCTCCTACACAAACAACAAGCTAAATGGATATGAAGAACAGACTGATGGTGGCCTGAGGTGGGGGGTGGAGAAATGAGTGAATGGGTTCAAAAGGTACTAATTTGCAGTTGCAAAATGAATAAGCCATGGGGATGGAATGTACAGCATGATGACTATAATCAATAATACTATACTGCATATTTGAAAGTAGCTAGGAGAGTATCTCATCACAAGAAAAATTTTTTATTTGTAGCCATGTACTGTGACGGATGTGAACTGTACTTACTGAGGTGATCACTAGGCAATATATACAAATATCGAATCATTGTGTTGTACACCTGGAACTGATATAATTTTATGTCAATTATACGTTTTTTTAAATCAAAGAAAAAACATTTTTCAATAACTAAGAATTTTTAAAAAACTTTATATTATTGGAGAAACCTTGGATTCTATAGTTTTTAAATTTTAAAGGAACTCTTTTCTTTAAAAAATTGAAAACCATAGAAGTTACAAAGGGAATTCAGAAGATAATACAAATTAGGATACAGTGCCAAAGAGATGACTTAAAGGCCATGTTAGAGAAATAGTTTTGAAAAAGATTAAATTGCCCTGTTTTGTTTGTTTCTGCCTTTTGAACAATGAAAACTTACTACTGTCAATTATTAACTCATTTGTTATGTGGGACTCAATACACAGAAGAAACAGCTTGAGTTTACTAATACTGATAATACCAAAATTCTATGAAGCACATGTGAACAAAATGACTCAAGTGTGTGAGATAGCATTTTAGCCCAGCAAGGCTGAGTTCACTATGAATATTTTTCGTTTTAGATATACCATGTTATTTATGGTTATCTATCGGCTTCCAAAGCAACAATCAGTGGTGTAGTAGAGACCTTATCCTTGTTTATCATGGCAAGAATATCAGGTGGCAAGTATGTTAAACGTCAGATTATTTGATATGCTTTGTAAAGATTTAAATATCAAGAAATTTGTTCCATGTTAAAATGCATTGGTTGTTAAAAAGAAATGTATTGGCTGGGTTTATGAAATGAAGGACCAAGTTGCTCAATTTTTAGAGCATTAAAAAAAAGACCAAAGCATAAACTTTTAAAAATAGTAATTTTTAAATGTAGCCATAAAAATGAAGTAGTGATACATGCTGCAACATGGACAAACCCTGAAAACATACTAAGTGAAAAGCTAGACACAAAAGGCCACATATTGCATGACTCCATTTCTATGAAATATCCAGAACAGGCAAATCAATCCATAGATAGATTAGTGATTGCCAAGGATTGTGGGAAGGGAAGCAGGAGGACTGACTGCTTAGTGGGTTTACTTCTGGGGTGAAGAAAATGTTTGGTACTGGATTGAATTAGTAGTTACATAACATTGTGAATAGACTAAATATTGCTAATGGTAAAGTCTGTGTGTGTATTTTATAATACAAATTATAATTTTTAGCCCTGGCTGGCGTAGCTCAGTGGATTGAGTGCGGGCTGCAAACCAAAGTGTCGCAGGTTCAATTCCCAGTCAGGGTATATGCCTGGGTTGCAGGCCATGACCCCCAGCAACCACACATTGATGTTTCTGTTTCTCTCTCTCCCCCCACCTCTCTCTTCCTCTCTCCCTCCCTCCCTCCCTCCCTCCCTTCCCTCTCTAAAAATAAATAAAATCTTTAAAAATAAATATATAATTTTTAATACAGCTCAGCATATCTGACAGACATATCCAATATATTTGACTTAAAACTTAAAAGGGCAATTACTAAACATTCCTATTCATTAGACTTGAAAGTCTTCATTTTTGTCAATAGAAGAAGTTAAGCTCTCAAGGAAAAGTTATTGAAAATGGTTTCAGGTTTAAAGGAAACCTCAAATATTACCTAGTCTACTGAATAAACTAAGGTGATAATTTCCTAAAATTGTGGTTGAAAATCTTGCCCAAAAGCTAGTAAGGACTTCTCTCTCACATAGTTCCATCTTTACAAGATACCCAAAAGGAATCTTTGAACTGAAGTTTGATTGACTTGTCGAAAACATTCCAGAAAACCACTTTGAGAATTTTGGTAAAAACCTGTTTACTCCAAATAAGCAAGGAGACCATGTGTGTTACCTCGCCATTCACATGAGCATATATTCATGAAACTGCTTTTTCGAACCCGTGGCTATAAAAAGAAAGTAATGCTACAGACTTAATGTCAAAAATGACCTAGATATACTTTATTCTTTCACATCCTGGACAGAAAAGCTTGTGGCTAATGATCAGACTCAATATCTGCTTAGAAGGCATGTGAACCAGAAGAAAATAAAGGTGTAGTACAAGAGATGCAAAATCAAGTTATTTTTGGAGGTTCAAGGTGAAGTTTGGTGTTTGAATCCTACCACTAGATCTCCTTTTCTTCTGAAGTTTTGGCTGATAAAGAATATTCACACAGGAACTAGTGGCACAGAGCTATCTAATGCTCCCATGTGGGGAAAATAAAGTGGTGAAAAGAGCATGAGATACAGTGTTCATCAAATATCCTATCTGCTCAACTGGAATTTCTCAGCTTCCTCTGCAGTTAGCTTAGGGCCATGAACTGAGCTAATGTGATGTATATGATTTCTAAGGGGACATAGTCAGGAATCAGTGTGTCACTTTTATCCTTTCTACCTGCTTTGTGGCGCCTTCGAAGTCATGTGTTTTATTTGTGAGCCCCTAACATGGATGTGTCTGTCAATGTGAGTTCCTGAGGGACTATGTGGAGCAGAGGCCTCCAGTGATTTGTGCAGCACACATAACATGAATAAAAAAATAAATTTTTGTGGTTAGGTGGCTGATAGTTTGGGCTTACTTTGATATAGCAGCACAGCCTAGCCCCTCCTGATTAATACAGAAAGTTACATGTTTTCCTTCTATCACTTCTAAAAGAATGAAAGCTCCTTTCTATATAAGCAAATAGAAATGTGGCAAGAAGAAAAGGGCTCCTCTCTAATTTAAAAAGCTTTCATTTATTCATTTTTAGAATATTCACCTTATTTTGAAATTATATTAAACAAGGATGTGATATTCATATTTATCAAAATGGGGTACGAGCTAAAAAAATGATTCAGAAGCACCAGTTGAGAATATACAGCCTCCAAGCTCTCTTCCACTTAATTTTACTTTAATAATAATAATAATAACAATAAAGCTACTTAAAATTAAACTCTCATAACATTTGCATACATGATCCTACAGTGTGACTGTTTGTCCTTCTAGCTTGGTCCACAGCAATTACTCATGAATTTACAGTCATTAAATGTGCATTTATTCCTGGCTGGCGTAGCTCAGTGGATTGAGCGTGGGCTGCGAACCCAAGTGTCACAGGTTCGATTCCCAGCCAGGGTACATGCCTGGGCTGCAGGCCATAACCCCCAGCAACCACACATTGATGTCTCTCTCTCTCTCTAGCTCCCTCCCTTCCCTCTCTAAAACTAAAAAAAAATTTGCATTTATTGATTTTTTAAAATGTTTTTCATTAGCAATGCTTTTACTATTTTAATACCCCATTTAAAATTTAAAAGTATTTCAAATAAAGTTTACAAAGTAGATGCACATGCATCACAGTCCATATTTAAAAGATGCTAACTTTTGGCTACATTTGGTTCAGAATTCTTTGATTTTTCCACAGATTTATATAATAGTGTTATATGGATTGAAACCAGTTCATTTCTCTGATAAGTAATTAGTTATTATAAAAATGCACTATTTCACATAGCACTGCAATGAAAATCCTTATTTGTAACGGCTGTGTCCCTGTACAAGCTTTTTTTCTATGGCATGTAACTAAAAGTAGAAGTACTTGGTCATAAAGGATGTACGTTATCAATTTTATTGGGTATTTATTTCCAAATTACTTCCCAACACTGTTATGTCAATTTATATTTTCCACAGCAATGCTATAATCTCTCTACATCCTTGTGAAAACTCAAGATATCAATTCTAGCTAAGCTCATGGATACAATTACCCAAAGTATCTCATTGCTTTATTTTACATTTTCTGATTGATGATCAGACTATCTTTTCATGTTATCATTTGAGTTGACGCTAATACAATGGTTATTCAAGTTCAGTATGCACCAGAAACACCTGGAGAGCTTGTTTAAAGATTGCAGGACCCCACCTCCAGAGAGCCAGAGTTTCTGATTCAGTGGGTCAGGAGTGAGGCTTGAGAACCAACTGCACGTTTAAAAATGAGGACACTAAAAAAAAGGGGGGGATAGCGAAGATGTAGTCTATATGTTAATCCTCTGCTGGTTATAAGTGCTTCTAATATCTCCCCCTAATTACAGCTTATCTTTTTATTTTGCTTTTGAGTCATGTGATGATTTAATTCTAGGCAAATATATCAATCTTTTCATTTATAATCTGTGCTTTTTGCATCTTGTTTTGAAATCCTTCCCTAGCCCAATATCATAAAGGTACCCTATGTTTTCTTTTTAAAGTTTTATTTTTCACATTTAGGTCTTTAGGTCTTTAATTTCTCTGAAATTTATTTCCCTATAAAAGATAAAGTAGGGTAGGACCTAAAGTTTTGACAAGGTTAGCTTAATTGTCCTAGTATAATTTATTGAATAATTTACCAATTCCTTTCTATTTTTTCATTCCACATCTGTTATGGGATTCTTGTTTATTACAGGTTAAAAGCTGTCATTTTTATTTTCAGTATTTAAAAACATATTTCTCAGAGTTGAAATTTAAAAGTCAACAATTTATTCTTAAGAGGGTCTTACAGCAAAATGTATGATTCACTGATTGTCTCTAACTTGCGTCGCAGAAACTTTCCATATAAGAATATCACCCAGTAACTGATCAGTTATGAAGCAGCTTTGATGCAGCTTTTATAAATCTGGGGTTAATAGGCATGTATCCTATTCTATTGATAAATTAATACCTAATAAAAATATAAGGCCTCTATTATATATTATAGGTGAATGAAGCAATTGCCACCTGAACTTGATTGATTAACCCTTTAAATCAAATCTATCCAAAGCAGGAGGACACAGTGGTGAAGGTACAGGATGCAGAATCAGAAGGCCTGGATCTGATTCCACATTTGCCACTCACTAGCTTTATAACGGACATTAAGCAAGCTATTCTAGCTGAGCATTAATTTTTAAATATGTAAAATGGTGTTAAATTGCTCAATTTTTTGGTGAGTATTGAAAGCAATTTATAAAATATATGCACGATAGGCATTATTATTACGTATTCTGAAATACAGAATTGCTTAAAATTAGAGTTTGGCAGAGAGTTTATAATCAAATTACACCAACAAGTAGAGAATCTTTTATTTGAAAAAGCAAGGTATCTTAAGAAATGTAGCAAGCATTTAACCTGGTGACCTCCACTAACTTGGGAGGTGCACCGCAAGAGCAAGGCTCCTAGATTTTATGTGAGCGTCAGATTTGGCCATAGTTACTGAAGGCAACGTTCCATCAGCACTGACTTTCCTTAGGGAGAGCACAAAAAAGGGTGGAAACTATTTTCTCCTGAGTCATTAAAATTAAAATGAAGTCAGACAATATTTCTGACAATTGGGGTACTACAGAGAACAAAATCAACCTAAGCAGTATTGGTCAGAAATAAAAGCTTTTCCCCATGTTGGACTTGGAACAAAATGTGTAACTTTCCATTTGTTGTCTTCTGTCATTAAAAAAATAACCTAAAACAATATTCTATATTTCATAAACAGTTAATTTTTAGTGTTTCTGTTTGTCTTCTTAGGACATCTGTCTCTCAACTGTCAATACATACCAGATGGATCGCAGAGAACCAGCTGGAGTTTTGAATGTCTTATTAGTAAAACTTGAAGACCTTCAAAGCAGATGGTAAGGAAATATGTTCCCACTCTGTACTGGCAGAGAATACAGTACAAGGTGGTCTGAGTGGAGATCTGCTCCTGTTTTACAGGACCATCTTGAATCAGGCTGACTACAATTTCTCAAAAGTTAAGAAAAAAGGATTTCTCCTGTTGGACATAAATTGTGTTTTCTGTTGTGACACTTCCCTCAGGTGTTATTCAAGTTGTTTTCCAAAGTCACAAAACTGGGGAAGGGCCGATGCTTATAAAGACCAAAACAATCAAAGGCTTAATGGAGAAGTTTTCATGCAAATCCTTGACAGAGAAATTACATCCAAGGTATGTAATTTTCATTTCCAGAAAAAGCAGAAATCTCCTGTTAAGATACACACACCTTTCAAAGGGCTGTCCAGGTTGACAATGACTGAGTTCCAATGATAGATGACCAACAAGTTTTATCATAATTAGTTCTTTAAACTTTACTCTTCCAACTGGTATCAAAAAAATTATTTTAGAAAAGTTTTAATTTAAATTTGTATTTAGAACAGTCAGCTTAAAATCCAGAAACCTAAATTCTCCAGTTTGACAGTTTCTTCAGTTAAGCTACCATGTATGGAGGGAAAATATATGAGTATACACTAATAGGATAATGACACTTGACATTTCTGCCCTTGATTTTGTAAACTACAAAAACAAAACAAACATGTGTAAACATTCTAATTATCCTTCCCCTCAGGTGAAACTAATTCAGGAGCATAGTTACTAAAACGACTCACCAGTGTCACTGACAGAAGGACCAAAAGAGAAAAGTAAGATCTTATTTCATAGTCTTTTTAAATGAATGAAAACTGTCAACACACCTGATACTATATTGTCTCAGGCAGCTGTGAAAGCTGTCCTTCCACAGGACTGAATAAAGGAGACAGAGAAAAGGACTCTGTTTGTTAATGCTTTTTGCTTAGAGTTCTTAATTTTCAGTTTCCTAACCTGCTAAGAGAACCATAGTGTGTGTGTGTGATGTTATACTACCAACAATAAGGGAAAACCATTTTTCTATTCTCAGTTCTAAAAATTATACATCAAACATGAAGAGTAAATTTTATTGTATTTGTATTATTGTGAGGATTTACTCTATTTACAAACCTATTGAACTGATGTAAAATGAAAATGGTTTTAACTTTCTGTTCAAAATGTTCTATTCTGAAATAAGGAATGTGATGCGTCTAAAGACATCAGTTACTAGGGCACAGCTAAGAACTGAAGCAAGACTTCAGCAAAACCCAAAATGTTTCTCACTTTCTTCTTAGTAATTCTGCTGGGTGACCTAGAGAACTCATGACCACCTGAAGAAAAAAAAATAACACACAAAAAACCCCTTTCAACTTGCTTTAACTACAATGGAGTCTAGAGGAATTCTGACTTAAAGCAACTCTAAGGGACTGCAATGTAAGCACTGAAAAATTCACACTCCAAGGCACATATGTAAAATATTTGAGTAAATTCTGTGTTTATTAGAAAGGTTCTGCACATAAAACAGAGAGAAGATTAAATAATAAAAGAAGAAAGTTAAAGAGATCGCCAAGGACATTAGTTATATTTAAACAGTGGTCATTTTTATTAATGTTGTCTAAACTATACTCTTTTGTTTTAGGGTTTACTAATGAAAAAGGAAGCTGAATCTCTGAAACTGAAAGAATAAATAACAAGGTAGCAAGTTTCATGGCTACATAAGCACCCAAATGACTAAAGACCACATAAAATGTTGAGACAAGACCATACTGCTGTAACACTTATATACAGCAAAGTACTAGGGTCTGAATAGGCAGGGAGTACATACACCCACAGACTGATTCCCTTTGACACAGGGAGAACCCTCTGTCCACAGTTAAATTCTACAAAAAGTGACCACCACAGGATGATCATGTAATATTTTTCTGGAACACTCAGGTTATTGCCAGTGTTTCTGTATGCTATCCGGAAAGATCCCTATCCACTACTGGGAGGGACAGGGGTTGGGGGCACTAGAGAGGATTCATTCCAGTCACTGTGTTTTTAACTTTTCAGCATGGAAAGAAAGGATGGTCCCTGAGAGCCCAGCTTCTGTTATGTTTTCCAAAAAATGAATTTCTAATTGATTCCTCAAAACTACAAAGCCACACATCAACAAAGGTATAGGTCATGGAGAGGAAAAGCCAGTTCTTTAATTCCTGTCTCTGCTCTTAGTAACATTCCCTTTTTTCTCCCTTCGTCTACTTTTCTGCAAGTCTGAAGTGACTTAAAATGCAAAGACAGAAAAACTAGAATACTCTAAGAATGTATTTGCTGTCTATCAGAGCACATTTTTCTATATTATGCCACTTTGAATATAATATTAATGAAAATTGAATTACAGGTAATGGTGAGGTAGCCCATGTATTTTTCTCTACTCTTTGTGACAAGAAAATGAATTTAAAATGAATTATTTAAAAGACAGTAATTACAGCACTCTGTAATAATTATGAAATAGAAAAGTTATCAAAACTGATCATGACATGGGCATGTCATGGCAATTTAGTCCATTTGAGCCCCTAACAGGAAAAAAAAAAAACAACAACAAAAAACAAAACAAATCAGTTTTTAAAAATCTTCCAAACGGCATGGCCTTATCCAGATTGTTTCTTTTTGTGATACTCAAAAACCAAAAACAAACCCAGCTATTTAAATCTGGCATGCCTGTCAAGTCCCATCCTACGACCCCCCAATTAAATTCCACACAAAAATGCTTTCTTTTGAAAGCTACCCATTTATTCTCCACCAAACGACAGAAAGATGTGGGGTTCTGAGACAGGTCTTTACTAACAGTAACCCCACTGTCACATCACCGGATAAACCCTATCTTCTATTCTAACAATAAGCCCTTTTCAAGCCATAATGAATTCAGATTAGATACCCTAAACAAAATTTTTAGTTTCCATCCAGTCTGGGTCAGCAGGTTGACATTGGCCATCACTTGGCATTCACTCCAACAAGGATGTGAGGTGACAAAGCATGCTTTCTCCCATCAAAGAGGAAAGGGAAGAAGTCTCTGTAAGTTGCATCCACCTTACACATGCCTCAAGGACCTATTACAGACTCTAGAGGAGAGGAGAGGAGAGGAGAGGCAGGGAGCCCACCTGGTAAGAATTACCCCTTGAGTGAGTTACTCACATTTATTGCTGAGAGAGTGTCACCTACATCAGGAAGTCCCCCTCGAACAATACTAGTCTGGTTCTCAGGGAACAGGTACTCTGTACCCAAGTGTTTCATGAATCTTTTAGCTCCTGTCCAATCCCTTCAACAGTAGACACATTAAAAGAATTGGCTTTGAACCTCAAACATTAACCATAGGATAGATTTGAAAAGTTTAAAAATTAAATGAAATTATTCATTCATCCATCCACACATTCAACCTCCCAGCACTGAGTGCCTACTATGCTTCAGGCACGACCTTTCATTTTAGTACCAGGGAGACAGAAGAAAAACAAAATTTAAAAGTAAAATATGTTACACGATGATGATAAATACAATGAAGAAACAGTGTTGCAAGAGGGTACAATTTAAACTAAAGTGGTCAGGGAAGGCTTCACAGAAGTAAGAAGAATAAAAATGTTCTGTATCGTGGTTAATCAGTCTTTATCGTGGTTGAAGACTCTCAAGACAGTCATCATTCTTTCTTCTACCTTGCGTTGGCTTTTTACTGACTGGCTGTTGTAATGGCTAGGGCAAGAACTGACAGTGAAGAGAAGCCACACTACTGAGAGACAAAAATAGAAGCTGCCTTCTCATTCTCTGTCCTCATGATACTGTGATAGCCCCCCCAACCCTGCTAAGAATGGCTCTCAGAAGAACCTTGACCCAAAAGAACCTAACACAGAGGTTACCAAATTAAGTGCCAGACAGGTAATGGGAATGATGAAAGCAGACGACAGGTAACAAAAATATCTATGTTGAGAAGCTAACACATGGCAGGGATGGGGAAGGCTGGGCAGTACATATTATGTTTGAAAGGGGGAACCGCTACCTAGGTCCAGCCAACCGTTGTCATGCAGAAGAACTCCGTGTTTCAAGAGAAACCAGACACCTCATCTTTTCTGTGAACTCTCCCAATTTTGAAATATGGCAGCCAATCTGGAATTGAAAAAATGTCAGTGTGGGCCAAACCAAACACCTCTGTGGAACAGATCTAGTCCGTGGGTCGCCAGTTTAGCTCCTCTGGTCTACTGGGTCAAGGCATGAGTTCTTCCAGGGCTGTCAGCACTGGAATGCTTGGTTTGCTGGACCAGGCCTGCTTGTTGTTAACCATCCAGTGCATATCTGAGCAACCACACATTTAAAATTCAGGATCTTGGGAATATGTTAGATTCAGAGCAAGCACATGAATAATATGTCATAAACCAAGATGAAATGATACCAGAAAGGTTACACCCAGGAAAGTCTCTATCGCAGTGTTCCAGACATGACCCTGGTGAGAATCCAGGTACTGCTGAACTTCCACATAGATATCCAAGATGAATGAATAAACTTTCTATACGCAGACTGCTTGCCCTGCTTTCCCCTTACCTGTTTCTTACTGGCTTATTACTATGCTAAATAGGATTTTTCAGAGGAATTGTTCAGTACCTCTGTGGTGATTGCCTTTCCAGGCTTTACATTTTGTAATGGACAACTTGCGTGCCCAGTTGGTTCTTAAGGTTTATCTAATAACAGGCTTTAGTGCCCTCTAAAGAAAATTTTTATAGAATATAGCCTAGGCTGTTGCTTTTTGCTTATTTCCCCAGGGAGGACAGACACTATTCCAGTGGGGGTAGGAGGCAGAAAGCAAAGGTCCTAGGGGATTACTTAATCAGTACTCAGGACCTAAGATACACTGACTACACACTCGACACAATTCCACTTTCTCAAGTTTTCTACTGTATTCCTTTGCAAGAGGACCGTATTGAGAGTTTTCCCTTGGAGAAAACCTATCTCACTATTGAATAATCTAAATGATGGCATCTGTCACCTAGTTTCAGGTTTCTTTAGCCCTCCATAAGGAACAGGCGTTCTGGCAACCTCACAACACTTTCAACTCTTCTCTCTTAATGAAAATCTTAGGAAGTCCTCCTCTGGTCAACTTGCTTGAATAAACCCAGCAAAGCTGACTTAGGTCAGGAACCCTTACACTCATCTGTGACAAGGAACTCACTGGACATGTTCAGTTTTTGCCCAGGTGAGTTAACTTCACTTTTGAGGTGCAGAACAGAGCATTTTCTGCAAAGCAGCTGTTTTATCAGGCTATGCTAAGTCACCAAGAAGGGCCAACACTACACTTTTTAAAACCTAGAAGTAGCTGGCAATACATAAAAGTCCTCTCTTAGACCACGGGTCAATCAGAAAGCCCTAAAAATAAGGCAGTATACACTTTTCCTGGGAGGTTTAAAATATGAACTAAAGTGGATTTAAAATACTCAGGCTATCCTTGTTCCTGGTTTTAAGTCTTTTATATCTTCAGCTGATAGGGAAAAGGTTAACAAAGACTGCCCGCTCTTACTTGTATAATATTACTAGGATTGCTGCTGAACTGTCTAGTCCATCAGACAAAAGTATTTTTCTTCTTGCTTTCAGCTGATTTCCCAGCAAGCTGAATGTTATTTACTGTTTACATTAGCCTTTCCTAATGGTAACCAAAATATACGGCCACTTCCCCTACCCCCCCACTCCTTTAACTATTATTACTTCTAATAACCCCAAAGCAGAATTAATCAATTTAGGGGATCTGGATATTGAAACTGGTGGGAAGACTGCTTCCTGGTGGTATACACACCTAAAACACAATAATAAAAACAGGCAGTTCACAATATCCCAACAGTGCTAAATGGTTCACAAGTGGGAAGTACTTTCTCTACTCTAGAAACTTGCCCTATGGATTTTACCCATCACTTCCCAGTGTGCCCTAGATCACCAGCTTTATGAGAAGTGTTATGAGGGAAAAAAATTTTAGAACACATTGAATACTGTTTAAGATTCATAATATACAGCAGCTATTAAAATAGCTTTTAAGACACCTTTTATTCCAGAGCTTTTGAAACATACTTGACTTTTGGAATGTTTTTCTTGTGTAACATTAACATCCTATGGAATTACTCTTCTAAGGATCACATTTTGGGAAACAAGGATTAATTATTTCCCATCCTCCTGTGGCTCACTCTCACCAACAAACCAGGCCTTTCTAACCAAACAGTCAGTATTATTTCTCTCACATTTTAGGCCTTGCTACATCAATTAGGTAAGACCAACTTAACTGAACTAAGATGGGGACTAGTGAATATGGACTGAGCAGCTTTCAGACTTTGCTGGGCTCTAGCTAATCCTCTAGTGTTGAATATGTCAAGGGTAAGATTTTTGCCTGGACTATTACATTGGTTATGAAAAATATAATTGGATTAGCTTTACAAGTGTACAATGACATTATAGATCTAAAATTGTTACAACTTGAGAAATTTAGGACATGTAGGTTATTAAAATTAAGTAAAAACCAACTGTTTGCATTGTAAAATCATTAAAATATTAATAAAAACTATTTACAATTAATCTATTACAAATATCTTCATTTGTCTTTACTGATAAGCATGAAAAGTGACTAAAATTATGATCATATATAAAATTTATATTTTTCACTTTTAGCATATTTCATAGTGCCAGTCTTCACAATTTTAATAAATTCAAATAACTAAAGTTATTTTATCTATTTTGTTTTAGTGAGCATATTGTAAGTTTTAAAAATGGCATTTAAACAACCTGCTTGTGAAAAATAGACTACACTGAGAATTACTGATTAGTAAAATCCAGTAAGATAATGACAGCTTTTATTTTTTTCACTCCAGATCAATTTTAAAGGTGAAAAATTAATGTCAGGAACATTTTCTTGATTATAAAATAAAGTAGAATTTTAAAAATTCATATATAAGCTCAAATTTCAGACACTTTAAAAATGATATAGTATATCATAGTTTTTAAAAGCCTGGGCTCTGGAGTCAGAGTATCTGGATTAAAAGCCTAATTCTACTAATAAGCAAGTTTTAAGATCTTGGGTAAGTTACTTAGCTTGTCTGAACCTGTTTCTTCATGTGTAAAATGAGGATGATAACAAATTAACCTCATAGGCAAATTATTAAAACTGAATGGTGAAATATGTAACGCATTTGTCTGGCACATGGTAATAAATACTAAATAAATGCTAATAACATCAACAACAAATACAAAGCAACTCTTCAGTTAGAGGATATTGTGTGTGGATTATACATTCTTTTTGGTAATTACTATTTGTGAACAATTATTCAGCAATTATTTACTGAGTGTCTTCCACATACCAGACACTGTGCTAAGCACTGGAGATACAAAGCCATGGAACACTGTCCTTAGTTACAAAAGATTCTTGGAGAAGAAAAATTAGCCTGGTGATTAGCATACTGGATGATAAAAGCTTTAAAAGGGGTAAGCTTTTTATGGGGATGTATAAAAGCAGAGATGGCATTAGGTTGGACTCATGCATACTGCTAACCACCTTCTCCTCCGTCGTCCCCTGGTATAGAGGCTAGAAAACAAAATGCTCTGTGCCCTAGTTTCCCTGGCAGGAAGGGGTACCCAAGTTGACATTACTTTAGAGCAGTTATTTTCAACCTTTTTCATCTCATGGCACACATAAACTAATGACTAAAATTCTGTGGCACACCAAAAAAACTATTTTTTGTTGATCTGACAAAAAAACAGGTTAATTTTGATTCATTCGTACCAGACAGCTATTGTTATATTGGCTGTCATCCTTTTTTGAATTTGACAATATAAGCAAAGAGAGTGCCCCCGACTAAACAGTCAGGTATTGCATGTTTTTTTTTAAAGATTTTATTTATTAATTTTAGAGAGGGAAGGGAGGGAGAAAGAGAGAGAGAGAGAAACATCAACGTGCGCTTGCTGGGGGTCATGGCCTGCAACCCAGGCATGTGCCCTGACTGGGAATCGAACCTGTGACACTTTGGTCCGCAGCCCGTGCTCAATCCACTGAGCTATGCCAGCCAGGGCTGTGTTGCATGTTTTAAAAATTCTTGTGACACACTGGTTGAAAATTGCTACACTAGAGGTTATTACTCTGAAGTTCCTGAAGTGGGTTTTCAAAATGAAAGCAGGCGTCCTGAAAATATAGACAGAGCTCCCCTAGAAGAAAGCCCTTTTGCAGTTCCTTCCTTCTCCCCACCTCAGCACTTAGACAGAAGGTGCATAAGTGCAACAGCCATCAGTGACCTAACACAACAAAAGATGACATAGCAAAAAGGAAAGAGCAGAGGACTGGGGGGAGGGGTGGGCATCACTTAGTTTTTGCGCCACTTCCTGAATGCCTAACTTTGGACTTACTAGAGGACAGAAACTATCTCTTTAAACCACCAATAGCTGGAGTTTTCTTTTATCTGCAGCTGAAGGCATTCCTAGTAGATAAATGAAGCTTTCTGAAAAGTTTTTTGAACCAAGTCCAAAAGAAGGAAACAGCAGTTATCCAAGTGAAGAAATCTGAGAAGGGCACAGCTGGCAGAGCATCCACAGAGGCCTGGAGGGGGAGGAAGTGCAGAGTGTTGATACTGGCATCTGTTCTACAATATGCACCCTCGGGCTTCCTGGATGGCTTCAGCCAGGTGATTCCCATCCTTATCCATTTCCCACTTCCTATGTTTGAGGGATTGATTCAATACTCTCTCCTCAGTGCTTCTACATGATGAACCTTCATTTTCAAATGGTAGTTCTGTGATGTATATAAAATGTGATCCTTGACTAATGTTTAGACTTCTAGAAACATAAATTTATGGCAATTAAGTCAACAGGTCCACATTATCAATTTACACATACAATGCCTTCAACTGAAGCTGCCATGTGTGTTTACTATGTGCCTGCCAGGCACTGCATTTACACTAGTTATTTCATTTAATATTCACAACAACTCAGCAGGTTAGACAGTATCTTCTTCCTTTCTTTTCCACAGAACTAAATTAGGTTAAAACTGTCCTGGGTCAGACAACAATGACAATAATGGCTACTGCAAAGGTTTAATCTTAGGTCTATTTCATTCCACAGCCTTAGCTCTGAGCCACTCTGAGCCACTCTGATGTACTGTTAATCCATTTCCCTGAGTTTCTTGCCTCTACACTCCTGTCCACTTACTTACATCCTCCCTGAATCTATACAATAAAGTTTCAGTTCCTCTGGGGATGAGAGTGGGGTGATTCAGGATGGTTATCTCTTAATAGGAAAGTGTGGAAGGAAGGGGCATACTTAAGCTGAGTAAGAGAGAATTAAAGGAAAAGATGTTAAGAAAAACAAAAATACAGGTATTCTCTCCCTTTAGAGAAATGTGACAAGTTCCATTCTTACTGGCAAAATGTGAAGTAATTCCAAATAACAAATTCTGGTGTTTTAACAAATGTATGGTCTCTAAAAGGCCTAAACTGAAGGTGGCAACCCTTTTTAATATTTTAAATTGCAATTTCTTTCATAAGTGATTCATTAGTTCATACTCATACATTTAACAAATATTTATTGGTCATTCTCATGTGCCTCTGGCATAATCCAATGAGTATGTTCTTATACATAAGAAGCCAAGAACATGTAAAAATGCTAATTATAATTCTCATAGATGAAAAGATGTATCATATTCAGACCTGAGAAGTCAGTTTTCCAGAGAGGGTGATATCTAAGATGAACTTTAAAATATAAGTAGATATAGCCACCCCCCCACCAAAAGGAGTGGAGTGGGGTGGGGGTTAGTCTAGACTACTAAGACCAGAGTTTATCAGCATCAACACTACTGAGAATTTTGGGCGGATTAGTCTGTTATGGGGTGATGTGTCATGTTTTATAGGATGTTTAAACTGCATCCTTATCCTCTACCCACTTGATGCTGGGAGCACACCCTGAGTGTGAAAACAGAAAACGTCTCCAGATATTGTCAAATGTCCCCTGAGAAGCAAAGCTGCCTCCAGTTGAAAACTACTGTTCTAGACCAGCACTATCCAAAGTGGTCTTCACCACCCACATGTGGCTATTTAACTTCAAATTAATTAAAATTAAATTAAAAGTTCAATTCCTCGCACCAACGCATTTAAAGTGATCAATTGCTACATGTGAAGTAGCTGCCATATCGAATAATGCATATAGAGAATATTGCTACCACCATCCAGCCGCTATCTGGATTCAGACCTAAATTCTCCTAGATCCTTAAGTAATCAGGCTAGACAGGAATTAGATTTAGTTAACCAATCAATACCTTTCTTCCAGGTAGCTCACTAGAGTAAATGGACAAGTTCCTGTCAGACTTTTTTGCTTCCCCACACTGGGGACGCCTACTGACCTAATCAGACAGTTGTCTCCTAATTTAGAAAAGAATGAGTGGCCCTGGCTGGCGTAGCTCAGTGGATTGAGTATGGGCTGCGAACCAAAGTGTCGCAGGTTCGATTCCCAGTCAGGGTACATGCCTAGGTTGTAGGCCATTACCCCCAGCAACTGCACATTGATGTTTCTCTCTCTCTCTCTCTCTCTCCCTTCCCTCTCTAAAAGTAAATAAATAAAATCTTAAAAAAAAAAAGAAAAGAATGAGTGGTTATTTTTATCCCATCATCCCCAGTGCACCTATATTACTGTACTATGTCAGCTTACTATCAAAGGCCATGATAGAGTAATTCAGCTTTTTGGCCATGACCCAGCTGTTATACATGTTCCACTCACCCAAGTCTATCTACAACAACTTTATAGTAATTTCAGTGTGCAATTGCTGATTTTGTAGGGGATCTTAATATTCATTTACCTTCTGATAAACTTCTCCAAAATCTCCCCACTCTTAATATCCATATAAGGGAAAAATTCAGTGCCACTCCTATTCATAAGCTAGAACCAACTTCATCGATGGTTCAGAAAAACAGGTAAAGCTGTTATCACCTGGAAAGAAGGGAATGAGTAGAAATGTCTTCTTTCTGGAGGGCACCCTTCCACCCAACGGGCAGAAATTTCAGGGGCTGTTCTTGCCCTACAGCATTGGCCCAAAGAGCCTCTTCACTTAGTTTGTGACTCTGGTTATACTGTATATACACTCCTTCATATAGATCAGGCTCTATTAAAAGGGTCTGTTGAGCCTCAGTTACTAAGTTACTCAGTTACTAAGTCTATTTCTAACCCTGCAAAATCCTTTAGATAAAAGGAAGCACCCCTTATTTGTTACCCATATCTGATCTCATTCAGGCTTGCCTGGACCTATGGCAGAGGGTAATTCTTGGGCTGATGCTCTTGTCAGCCTAGCAAATACTTTTCAATCTGTGGTAATGTCTCGTCAATTTTTCCACCAAAATAGTCAGGCCCTACGTAAACAATTTAATATTCCATGGGGCCAACCAAAACAGATTATCAGAGAATGTCCAGATTGTCAAGTGCTTTTGAAAGCACCCCCTATTCTTGGCATTAACCCTAGAGGGTTACAACCTCAAATAATTTGGCAAACAGATGTTACTCACTATCCCCCCATTCATTTCATAATATATTCCTTAAGTGAAACATTTGGCAATATAATCAGGCTTAATTTTAAAAGACTTATCATGCTTATTTTGGAATGTTATGTGGATTATGTAAAGAAGAAATTAAAAAAGTGAAGGAAAGGAAAGTGTAGGATTGTGAAGGAGGGTAAGAAGGAATAAAGGAAAAAGAGAGATACCACATTCATGTGTGGCAGGGAAAGAAAGTACATTAGAGTGAATAGCTGAAGAGGGGAAGTGGAAGTGGAAAGGAAATAAGAGAAATAACAAGAATAATAAGCATCTAAGTCTTTGAAACACTGCAAATTCTAGACCTAGGAACTACCGGGTCCTGAAAATAGGGTAATTAACTTGCTGCTCAAACTCATTGCAGCTTACAGAAACAGAGGAGGCCCATCTTTCTAAGCAGACACTTACTCAGGTGTTCTACAGGCCACTCCCCTCATTGAGGAATCAGCCAAGAATGTTAGAGCTCCAGGCTTTCAGCCACCTAGGCTGCCCACAAAAATCAAGATAATGGCCCAGTATACACTGCATATCAGTATACACTGATAATGGCCTAAGATAATGACCACTCAGCCTTTCTTAGAAAAATGGGGAATTCGGCATAAAACAGGTATCCCCTATAACACTATAGGCCAAGCAATTGTTGAAAGAGCTCACCAGACTTTTAAAACATTATTAAACAAAAAAGGGGGAGTCAGGAAACACCCCACAGGAACTTAATCATGCTGGCAATATATACATAAAATTTTCTGAATTGTGATAATAATTTAAAGTTACCCATAGACAAACACTTTGTGCAAAACAGCCCTGAACCCTTTGGTCTCATACAGAGAGCCATTAGGGGAAGGAAGATGGGAAGGCCCATTTGAACTATTGACTTGGGGAAGAGGGTATGCTTGTGTTTCCTCTCCAGAAGGACCTTTGGAGCTGCTGGCGAGGAAAGTGAAGCCATATCACAGAAAAGGCTTCCCTGGCCATAACCCACCTCTGCTCCATCAGATTCTCCCAATCCGGGCTTCTCTAAGCTGTGTGTCACCCCAATGAAGTGGAATTCCAGTCAACATGCGTGGGCAGAGATATTTATCAGAGCTGGGCAGAGATATTCATCAGTGCTTGCAGGGCGCATTCTCTACCAATCTCGGAGGACAGATTGATCAGCTCCAGCTTGAGCTCCACCAGGAAGCAGTTCAGTGACACCAAATGCCTTACTGAACAGGAAGTGTTCCAGACCCTTCATGATAATTTACAATGGCTGAACCCTAAGAACTGGTTTGATGGACTGAATTTACAAGTTTGGGTCATGGCAGCCCTTGGGTGCCTCCTTGTCTTAATCCTTTTTTGTGCTTTATGATGTATATGGAGGTTGTTTTCTCAAGATCACATTTGGGAACAGCAACAGTAGGTTTCACAGGCTTAACAATTACAATTGTGTTCACAAACAAAAAAGGGGGAGATGTTGGGAACTGCACTGCCTGGTTTCAGAAGCTGTAATCCCCGTAGCTAAGGCTGAGTAAAAAGACCTTGGGACCATAAGACACTAAGGAGACAAAGCTTATCTTCCTGATAGGGGTACAACCTCTGCCCCCTTTTACTTCAGCCTGCTTGGCCCTGGGGGGTTGACTTGCTAGCCAATGATGGGTAAGATACCTCAAGGGAGGGATAACCTAAGACAGGCATGGTCATGAAGGAGTCCTCAGGAAAGGACTTGGGGGATATAGAAAAAAGGGGTGACAGACCTTCACCCCTTGACTTTGACATAACCTGAGTCCTCATTCTGTTTGCTAGAAGTCTCCTAATCTCTTGACTGCCTTACTCCCCCTGCCTGACTTAAGCCTGAAACAATGCCGGAGGTGGGTTCAGCCCAGTGCTGGGAAAGGTGGGTTCCCCGGGGCAATCAGGCCTAAGAAAGAATACACAAAATCCTGTGAAACCTGATTTGCTAAGAATGCTCTCAATTTTCTGATAAGGGTCCCAGCAGGAAATGAGTTTGTTTCCCAATGTTTTATAGCCCTTTAACTAATTGACCCTGACTCAAAGCCCTCATAGTTCTTTGTATGTTATCTACTATTTGATCCTTACTGCCTGACAATGACTGATGAGCTTTACCTGTATTCCTGTGCAAACTGATCCCAATAAAAGCTCACTGAGGAAAAGGCTCCTTTGAGAGATCCACCACCTTTTCTCCCCAAGCAGATCACATCTTGGTAGACTTATTCTCATCTGTAGCAGCTAGGGGGACACCCTGTGGGTGGAGCACCGCCCCCCCGCCCCAGAAAGAGAGGGAGAGAAACAATGATCAGCTGCCTCTTGGAGGTGCCCCAACTGGGGACTGAATCCGAAACCCAGGCAGGTGTCCTGACCAGGAATTGAACTGGTGATCATGTGCTTTGTAGGATGGCATCAACCAATGGACTCACATGGGTCAGGGCATGACTACCAGGTTTTTAGGTTAGATGAGTGAGTCCACTCACTAATACAGTTAGGTAAAGTATAACAGCCCTCCAAGATGTTCAAGTCCTAATCCTCTAATCCCCAGAACCTGCGAATCAGTTACTTTACATGAAAAAGGGATTAAGCAGGTAAGTAAATTAAGGGCTCTGAGAAGGGTAGTTTATCCTGATTTGTCCAGCAGGCCCAATGCAATCACAAGTGTCCTGATAAGAGGAAGACTGAGGGGAGATCTGACTACAAAAAAAAGAAGTGTCAGAGTAATACTGTGTAAGACTCCAGCAGCCATTGCGGGCTTTGAAGATGCAGGTACTAAAAGCTAGAAAAGGCAAGAAAACATGTTCTCCCCCAGAGCCTCCAAAAGGAGCCGACACCTTCACTTTATCCTAGCGAGACCTGTGTCAGACTGCTGACCTAGAGAACTAAAAGACAGTGAATTTGCATTGTTTTAAGACATGAAGTTTATGGAGATCTGTTATAGCAGCAATAGGAAATTAACAAAGATAGGTTCAGAATTTGGGATATGATACAAGAAGACTGGCTTTTAAAAAGTTGATTTTTAAGTACCTATGTATGGGACATTCTGGTAAAATTAGTCAATTTATAAATAGGTGGATATATGGGCCTGGAGTTTAAGTTGGGGATGTAAAATTAGGAGTCATTAGTATATTAGTTGAAACCATCAAAGTAGCTGAGATCACCATGAGCAAATACAGAAGACTTAAAGGAACAAAGGCCCTTAAAGGAAAGTTGGAAGGAACAGCCTAAGATGTAACAGGAAACCAGGACTGTATGGCACCTAAGGAGTTAAAAAATTAAGAAATAAGAATATACTTAAACCAGGGGAGTATGAGGATGATCAATAGAGCCAACTGAAAAAGTGTTGTCGAGTTAGGGGCTGAGAGCATCTATTATATTTAGCAATAAGAGGCCACGGTGTTCTTGACAAACACAATTTTCAAAGGAGTGATTATTAGGAGAAGATCTGTTATTGGGGTTGAAGACTGAACAGAAGGTGAAGCATGAGTCCGAACTCAATCAACCCTTTTAACTAAAATTTGACTTCCTTCTTTCAAAAGAAAGAAGACAGGAAGGTAGCTAGAGAAGGGTTGTGGAAAGTATTTTTATTATAGATGGGGAAAAATCAAGTAACTATTAATGAGAAAAGGCGATTTTTTAAAGTAAATGCAAAAGCATCAGTTTCTTCATTTGCAAAAAGGAGTTAATAAGATTACCTCCTTCAAAGGGTTATTGTGAAGCAAAAATAAATAAATAAATAAGTAAATAATAAAAATTAGCTTATAAGGAAGACGCAAACCTGAATGAGTAAGTTCTGCTGTCACAGGTGGAGAAAGAGGACTAACTCCAGTGACACCTGGGGGAACCTAACAGCACAGTCACTGAATAGTCTAGAACCTAAGGAGGATTCCATCAACAGAAATTTCACGAAAGTCAGTTCTATTCCAGTAGCCCTTGTAGCTGCACATGAATTCCCTCACATGTTTATGAGAAGACCTAAGGAACTACAAATACCATATAAATTTGAACTATTATTGTGATGACATTAATTCCTGAAGGCCAGCAATCCAAACATGAAACGTATATTATAGCAACAAAAACTAACTGATGAGGCACTTTAAAAAGCTTTCATTTAAACAAATGCTCAGAGTTCTGTAAGTACAAACTAAATTTAAACTATTATTGCAGCATTAATTTTCAAAGTCTAGTAACCCAAATATGACAAAACATGCTATCACAACAAAACTAATCCATCAAACATCTTAAATCTTATCTTTAAACAAGTCCTTTAGAGTTACTAGGACAGAAAAAATAAACATCTACTTTTTTAAATGTTTAAGGGATCTTTAGTGTAAGTTCCAAAAACATATAATTACCTCAGATTTTTATTTCATTATTGATGAAACAGAGGAAGGTAGATAGTTTATAGACAGTGCATCCCAAGGGTTGTAATTAGACGTCAAGTTTTATTCACTAAAATTGGGTTCAATTTAAAACAAATATTGACTCAAGACCAATATATTTTATATAATGGTAAAGCCTTATTATAAAGAATTTTAAGGTAAGTTATTTTACTTACCAAAATGCAGTCCACTTTAGATTGTACAGTTTTGCTGAAAGAAAAACAAAGTTAGGTTAATAAGAATGATACGTTTATTAAGTACCTGAAATATCTCAAACAGATGGCTAATTAGTCTTCCCTACTATGAAAAAATAATCCAAAACCCATTAAGATCAGGCACTGTATCCTAAAATTGCATTTTTAAGAAATTTAAAAATCTATATCCCGTTCATTGTGCTATATTGAATTCCAAAGCATGATCAGAATGTTTTTCAAATTCACTGCTACAGACAACCTTTGTTATTGCACAGTACTGTTTTAACAGATGTTCTGAATAAATAAGTTTTTAATGATACATAAAAGTGTAAATGTATTATTATACTTAGATATAAGACACAGAGTTTATAATGAATTATGATTTTTACTGCATGCCTACTATTCTGGACAATAACTTGTTTAGCATTTAAGAGGCACAATGGTGTAACATTATCTGTATTTCTAAAGACTTGTTACAGACTATCCCACACTCTCTCATGTGTACACACAAACATACACTAGCAAAGGATTCCCTAGACATAAAAGTAGTAACAAAGATTAATTAATATGGTAATAAATTACAGGGAAAGAATATATTTAGAAATAAGTAATGCAAATATAGCCTATATATATTAACTTAAGTGAGCTACTAACTATAAATGAACTATTGAATATAACTGAACTATTGTATATTTGCTTCATTAACACAAATGAAGACTATATAAAATAAACGGTCATTTGGATTTTGTTATAATACATTCAAGTAAAAATGCAATGAAATCATCCAAGTCTAGAAATAGGTTCTATAATTTTAAAAGATGTTAATGTTTAGAGCCAAATAAATATCAAAAAAGTGGCTATTTGCCTTGATATATAGCTATACAGTAAATAAAAAATCAGCATTTAAATCCCGTTTGTTTGCAATCAATAACCTCAAAACTTTACATCTGTACTCAGATTTCAAATTTCATTTTTTTAAAATACAAAGTATAACTGAATTAAGCACAATTACAAAGTTCAGAACGACTAAAACAAACAAGAGATACTTCTGTATAGCTTATTACCCACTAACTGCTAAAGTGGGCTATTTTTCTCTCTTAATAGCTGTTTCCCTCACATAATACAGTAATCTATAGACACAGAATTGCTACTAAAAAGTAATATATCAAGAATCCAACCATTCTCACCACCTGAGTATTAACTACCATCATTTCCTATGTAAAGTGTTATAATAACCTTCTAGCTAGTCATCCTGCTTCTGTCTTTATTCCACCAACAAAGGGCTATTCTCAACAAAGCTACCAGAGTGATTCTCTGTCCAAACCAGGTTAGTTCTCTGCTCCACAGTCTGTAACACGGCCAACAAAGCCCTGATGGTTCATCCTCTGCTATCTAACTTCATCTCCTACTAACCTATTCATTCATTCACAGCTCCTGCTGCTACACTGGCCTCCATGCTACTTCTCAAGGCAGGAGCAGGGCCTTTGCACTAGCTTTTTCTGTCAGCTGCTGACACTCTTCTCTCATATAACTTATTTGTTCACTTTTTTTGTGACTTTGTTTGATGTTATCTTTGATGGACAGTTCTTCCTGGCCTTACCCATATAAAATACTCTCTGTCACTCTCTATCCCTCTTCCCCTGCTTTACTTTTCATTATTGCACTTTCACCAGTCATTTTATATTTTTATTAATTTATATGTATGTTTACTGGCTATCTTCCTTGACTAGCATTTAAACTCCTTGAGAGAAGGCTCTGTCTGTTTTGCTCACTGCTGTATTATCACCTGGCACACGTTAGGTGTCCAATAAAATCTGCTGAATGAATAAATGTCAAAAAACATATGCAGTCCCCCATATGCAGAAAACTCTGGAAAGACTGTGATCATCTAAGAAAAAGTTTTTAGAGAAATTAATACAAAATTTAAAAAGTGATTATTTTTTAAACCACAGATCTAAGTATATCTCCCTTCTACCAGAAACAAACTGCTCTATGGGATATCAAAGAGGATGACTGTGTCTTCCTATCACAAACAAACAACCTAGTAAATCTGTAAAAAGTATACTATGTAAGAGGCACTTCTTAAAGAATCAACTTATAAAGTAAAAGGAAAGTACATCTGAGTTAGATATGAACGAACCTTGGCAATCACTTAATCTAATCCTTTGATTATTTTTACTTCATACTTAATACAAGAACACCAGAAGGATATAAATGAAATTTAAGTTCCTTTTGTTCTTCTGGTGTCATATCTCCCCACCTTTTTAGACGACCATCTGATCTGTAACCTTCAGCTGATATTTCAATAATTGTATTATATACACGATTATCTGTAAGCATCATGTGATGTTGTTCAGTGCTTTTAAATGTTTATATAAACCCCACTACAGTGTATGTATTCTGCAACTGTCTTTTTTTGTTCAACATTGGTTTTAAGATCTATCCATGTTTATACATTTAGATGAAGATCATTTACTTTAACTGCTAAAATGTATTCCACTGAATTTAATGCATCACATTTATTTATCCATTTGTCTATTGGAAGCCAATTACGTACTTTGCAGTTTCTCTACAAACAATGCTGACTGTTTTTGTACATGTCTTCTGATATACACATGGAAAAATTTCTCAGTTATGTATCTAGAAGTTGATTTTCAGGGGCTCAAGGATGTATCTTTTCAATTTTATTATATATCACCAAATTTCTCTCCCAAGCACTTGCATCCATTTATACTTCTATCAGCAGTGTATGATAGTCCCTATTTTCCTACAACCTGCATAAATATATATATATACAATTAATACACAATATATAAAATACACATATTAAAAAATTGCCATTCTAATATGAAATTTTTAAATTTGTCATTTTCCCAGTTAGTAGCAGTACTGTGTACCTTTCCATTTGCTATTGGTCATATGAGTTTTCTCTTCTGTAAACTGCTGGTTCATGACCTTTGCCCATTTTTAAATGGAGTTAACTATTTCTTGAACTATATTTTGGATATTAATCCTGTTACATATACTTAACTTTGTTAGTGATATATTTTAATATGTTATAAGGTGAAAGTAGTAATGATATTTACAAAAGTTTAAATTTTGATTGAATCAAATTTATTTTTTCTTTATGACTTATGTTTTCTGTCTTAAGAAATCCTACCTAAGATGTTAAAGAGATTATATATTTCATTACAAGTTTTTTAAATTAGTATTTTCAATTTTGATACTTATTTTAGTTAGAATCTATTCTTGTGGTATGGTATAACATATACATTTCTTCTATCTTACAAGCCAACTATTTTATTAAGCCTAATTTCCATATATATATTTAAATGTATTTCTGGATTTTTTTGTTTTATTATTAACACACTCATCTATCCTTGAACTAACACAACACTTGGAATTTATTAGTGTTTCAAAAATTAGGTCTGATTATTTCCTTGCATGGCTCTCCTTGACCATTTTCAGAACAGTCTTGATAATCCTTGGACCTATCATTTTCCAGTCGTTCCAGTTCCACAAATGTTCTGCTAAGATTTACATTGAACTATACTGGTATTATAGATTGAACTGGGGGAGTTGATTAATAATTTGGATTTATTTTTGTCCTTAAAAAGGTCTTGTAATTTTCTCTTTACCATTTGTTAGGAAGAGTCCTAGGTAGCTTATAAATACTGTCAATAGTATCTTTTTTCTTATTATAATTCCAAATGGTTTTTGCTGGTGTGCAGAAAAACTATTAGTTCTCTATGCTGACTTTACACCCAGCAGTCTTCCTAGACTCTTATTAGTTCTAATAGTATGTAGAGTCTCTTGTAGGTAACAATCTCGTAATGAAAATATTTTCCTCCCTTTCCATTCTTTATATCTCTTCCCCCACTCCTTTTTCTTATGTAATTACTCTGGCTAAAATTCCTAGTCTAACAGTGAAGAGTAGCAGTGATAGCTGACATCTTTGTTCTCTTCTCAAATTTTGTTTCAACATTCTGATATAACACACTGTAATACTCCACTTAATTGATGCTTTATAATTTCCTAAAATATTCCTTGAATACTGAATGCTTAGATTCAAAATAATGCTTCAGTATTGTAATGCTCTGCTTTGGAAAATGACACAGTTAAGTTATAATGGAGTAACTTTCCCACATATACATACATACCAATTATATACTGTGGACAAAATATAAATACAAACACTAAGGTGAAAGAAAGTGACCAAAACCAGGTAGCAACTAGAGGGAATTTATCCTTGAAACAAAGGAACTACACTTCGTTTAAGAACTGTGTTTATAAAACAGTTGCCTGAGGGCATGTATCTGCCCTTGCAGGAATGATCACTCAGGACTGAAGCAGAAATCTGCTGTCTTGCCAGCAGAGGAGCCAGAGGACAAAGTCTGGGGCTGCCAGAGCCACTGTACAGTGAAAGATGAAATCCCATAAAGGGAGGTGCCACAAAATTTCTGTGCAAACCATGCCCAAATATTTGGATGACCTTTGTCTGAAGAAGACGCCAAGGTTTCCAACAAAAAGCAACAGCCTGAAGGTGTAAAGATCTGAGTTGAGCCTTCTGCTGCTCCAGTCATGTTAACTATCTGCCAGAACAACAACCAAAAACAATACTCATCAGAGAAACAGAACAGAATCGACAGTCTACAGTGTATCACCCACGATGCCCATCACACAAGCAAAATCTACCAGAATGAATAAACAGAAAAAGGGAATTCTGAGTCAAGAAAAATAAACAAACAAGCAAACAAACAATTCAGAAACCCAAAACTAAATTATCTACACAAGGACTTCAGAGGAGGTATTATAAATATGTTCAAGTATTTTAAGGAAAATATGATCATGTTAAATGTATGCATGGAAGAAATCTCAGCTGAGAAATAGGAGCTATGAAAAAAATAGAAATTCTAAAACTAAAGAGTACATATGAAATGAAAAAAAAAAATACACTGAGACCCCTTAACAGAAAATCAGATATAGTACGAAAAGGTCACTAAACTGGAAATCAATACATCTAACTGAATCAAAAGGAGAAAGAGAAAGATTTTTTCAAAATAATAAACAGAGCTTCAGAGACTGGTAATACAGTAAGAGGTGGTCAACTTACGTACAACTGGAGAGGAGATAATAAGACAGTAAAGTATCTGATAAATGGCCAAATTTCCCCAAATTTTATGAAACACACAAACTTACATACCCCCAAAACTCAGAAAAACTCCACGCAAGATAATTATAAAGAAAACCACACAAAGTTGCATCATGGTTGAAGGGATAAAAAACACAAAAAGGAAAAGTAAATCTTAAGGCAGCCAGAGTAAAGTAGCACTGTATGCTGTGAAAGGTGGTATGAATGAATGATAGCTATTTAGTCAACTGATTTGCAAAAGAGATATCAAAGCAGTTGAGGACATAACGGAAAATCCTTCAGGCAAAGGCTGATGGAGTGTCTGGATGTATCTATAAACAAATGAACATACCTCATTCTACAGAAAAACTTGAGTTGGATCATAAAATTAATGATAACAGCTTAAACTATAAAGTGCCTAAAAGAAATCTTAGGAGAGTATCATGACCTGAGAATAAACAAAGGTGTCTTAGGGTACAGAAGCAGTAGCAATTTAAAAAATAAATAAATCAGCCTCCATCAAAATGAAAACCAACTTCTATTCATCAAGCCATTATAAGAAAATAAGCCACTAATCAAAAGAAAATATTTGTAAAACATATATCTGACAAAAGACTTATGCCCAGAATATATAATGAATTCCTACAACTGTGGACTCAAAGAAGACAACCTACCAAGAAGGTAGGTTATCTGGGCTCAAATTTAAAAGCACAGCCTAAGCAGCCTTTTCTAACCAGGGGCCTCTCATGCAAACCACACTTCTGGGAGAAGCTTCCACTAAGCTGCCTGCCTCCCATGGTGTGTTTCTGCCATCTGAGCCAGCTCTTATAAAGGAATTCCTCACATAGTATTTGAACCAATAGAACTGAGGCTTTCCCTGTCCAATCAGAAAGGCTGCATTCTGACCAATCAGGATAGTGTTTTTTGGACCAAACTGCGAGGATTTGGAGTCTTCTCTGGCATGAGGATGGATAAATTAGGGACCAGGGTAGGGACCTCTGTGTATATAAGTCAGCTCTCTTCTGGCTCAGGGAGCACATTTTCCTGTTCCATCAGTTCACAGAACTAATAACAAAGACTGGTAACCCAATTAATAAATGAGCAAACAGCTGGAATAGATAATTCATAAAGAAAAAAAATGTACAAATGTCCAGGGATAATTCATAAAAAAGGGATGCAAATATGTCCAATAAGTACATGAAAAGATGTTCAATATCATTAGTTATCAAGGAAATGTAAATCAAAATTTTAATGATATACTATTATATATATTCAATAGGATGGCTGAAATGAAAAACACTGAAAATACCAAAAGTTGAGAAGAATTTGGAGCAACCACCACTGTCATACACTTCTGGTAGAAATGCAAAAGGTAAAACTGCTTTAGAAAAATTTAGTAGTTAAGCCATGGCTAGGTAGCTCAATTAGGGTGTTGCCTTATATGCCAAGGTTGCAGGTTCAAACCTTAGTCAAGGCATATACAAGAATGAACCAATGAATATATAAATAAGTGGAACACCAAATTGATGGCTCTTTCTCTCTTACTTCCTCTCTCTAAAAAATCAATAAAAACTAGGAGTTAAATATAAACCTATACTGTAACACCACAGTTCTATTCCTACATATTTATGCAAAAGAAATGATGACACTATGTGTTCCCAAAACAGACTTGTACAAGAATGTTCACAAAATCTTTAATCTTTAGTCCTAAGCTAGAAACAATGGAATAGCAGTCAATATAAAAGTGGTTAATGTGTTATATTCATAGAATGAAATACTGGACAATTAAAAAAATAAAAGAAAACCTCTGATACACAGAACATGGGTGAATCTACTGTGTATTATACTAAGCCAAAGATACTACCAAGAAAAACTCATTCTGTATAATTCCATTTATGTGAAGTTCTAGAACAGGTAACATTAATCTATGATAAAAGAAAAATGAGAAACAGTGGCTGTCTCAGGATGGGGTGCGGGAATAATTAGGAAAGAACTTGTATGGCCTCTGTAACACACTGCCCCATTTCCTGTTCTCAGAAAAGAATGACTTTGTCCTTCAGCTGCTGAAGTGATTTCAGTAGAAAGTGCTCAGTTGTCAGCCCCCTACTGGGATTGCTTATGCTGAAGAAAACTTCCCTTCCTAAGGTCACATATTCTTTCAGAGACAGCCCACATCCAGAGGCTGATCAATGGGGGTCCAAAAGCCCGTAGTTGTCTAGACTAAGGACAACTCTGATGGGTCATCCCAGCTTCAGAACTCTCCAGCACCACAGCTTAACTTTCTCTCTGCTTCCTTGCTGTCCATTCCTTCCATAGAAGTGAATCTCAAGAGCATTCCCTAACAAAGTGGGTCCTAAAATACGATTCCTGGACTAGGATTGCCTGGGACTAGTTAGAAAGGTAAATTTGTGGGCCCCACCCCAGATCTACTGAACCAGAAGGCAGAAGCCCTATCCACCTGCAAAGAACTTCTTATCAGCTTTTTGTACCTCTCTCTAAAATATATTAAGATGGGTACACAATTAGGAAAGAACATTCTCCTGAAAAACGGAGTTCATATCCCCTACTTGGAATAAGAAAAAAAAATTTAATACTCACAAAAGTAAAACAGAAAAATTAGATACTATATACACAGATACACATGTATGTATTATGAGGCCTGTCCAGGAATTATCCAGCCATATAATATTAGAGATATTTATTGAAGAAGATACAAGATACAAGAGACATTGTACACAGAACAATGACACCTCAATCCCCTTCAAAGTAGGTACCTTGGGACCTCGCCCAGTTCTTCCAGTCGCCATCAGCTGCCCCGTTGTATTTTACTGAATCTCATGATGATTTGAAATCTCTTCCGTTTCAAAGGTGATTTTAGGTTTTGCGAAAAGCCAGAAGTCACAGGGCACCAAATCTGGGCTGTAGGGGGGCTGAATCACCAGGGTGATTTGATGTTTTGCCAAAAAACACTGCATGAGATGTGATACCTGAGCGGGTGCATTGTCATGACGAAACTGCTGTTACCAGTTGCCCATAGCTGTGGCCCTCTGAATCACCCAAATAATTTCCAAAAAGGAATATACAAACTTAATGCAAAATTTGATGCAGATTCATTACTCTACTCACTCAAGTCATTTTGAATGCGATGGCCACACAGTACACATGCTCACTCAACAGCATCTACCGCCCCCATGACTAGTACAGTGAAGTCGCCATTGGTCATGCATGAGCATTCCAGTTCACTTTCCTTAGCTGCCAGGATACATCAGTGTTGCACAAACCATTCTCATTATAGTAACAATGGCTGGACTTTTTCTGGACAGACCTTAGTATATAATTTGAAAAATTATATATACCAAGCTCTCTTTGAGAGAGCTAAAAAGTGATGTCTTAGAAATTAAAACTATTGGGCTGCATGTTTTTTTTATTTTTCCCCCTTCCAAATCCAACTTCCACTCTTTGTAATAACCAAAAGGACTGGCTTTTATGCATTGTATCTATATGGCTCCTTTCCCCTCCAGTGGGGGCCAATATTAGTCATTACAAGGAGATAAGAGAGTGAAAGAAAGGATGGGAGGTACTTATTCCACTTTGTTTCTCTCTGAAAGGCAATGAGCTAGTGGCTGGGGAACTGTGGTTCTTCTTAGCAATTCTTTTAAGACTTTTCAAAAGTTGAAATCAAACATATACAAATTTAAATTCAAATATTTCAAAGTTATCAAACAAGATATGGGTTACCTATGAATATATTTGGAGTTAGCTTATATTTTCACCATTACTCTGAGTAGCTACGTTTTAAGAAAAGTTTCCAGTAGCAAGAAAAATACACACAAAAATATACCTACCACTCAATAATGAACGACAGGTGCACAGCCTGCACTTTTTAACAAGGTGGAGTCATAGGTAAAAACGGTTTGCACCCTCACACAACCACATCAAAATTACAACTAAATTATAGAACAACCATCACTCAGAACTGTCAGAAATCAAGGTGAATGAAAGTCTGACAACTACGGAATTAAAGAAACCACATCCATCAAGACTGGTAGGAGGGGCAGAGACGCTGAATGGGTTGGTACCATACCCACAAGTGGTGGATAAAAACTTTAGAGAGATATCTCTGGAGCAAAATGTCCTGGCCCCACACCAGGGCCCCCAGCCCAGGGCTCCTGTGCCAGGAAGATAAGTCCTCATAACTTCTGGTTGCAAAAGCAGTGGGGATTGAGTTTGTGGAAGAAACTTCTAGAGTCCTAAGCAGTTTCTCTTAAAGGACCCACACACAGACTTACTCTCTCTGAGCTACAGCACTCAGACAGCAGCTTAAAAGGCACCAGTGGCATATGGGAAGGAACTGAATTGTCTGGCATCAAGGCAAGCCCTGGGGGATAGCTTCCTCCCAGACAAAAGGGTGGGCAGAGGCCACTGTCTCATTTCTGAACCCACCCCACAAAGAGTCACAGACCAGCAGGCTGGTGCCTTATCTGAGACTCCATCAACCTGGCTAACACTGTTTGCAATGCCCTGGAGATCCCCTGAGGCTCTGCCTCACCCAACTTAAGAGCCCACTCAAGCTGTTATCAGTGAATTTTCTGTATGAAGGCCTGCTCTTCTTGGCTCAGGCTTCACAGCTTCCTAAATCCTCTCAAACAAGAAAGAGCAGGCCACAGCAAGACCCCAACCCCCATATCTGCTAAGTTGCCCCAGGCACAGCCCAGATTCACAGCTTGGCTTCACCTGGGAATCTCCAGGCCCAGCACAAATAGCATGCATCTGCAGTTCATGTGGGGTGGCCCTGGAAAAAACAAAGGTGGGGGCTGGCAATGGCCTGCACCAGCTGGGAAACCCCAGGGCCTGCACAATCTGTGGAAATCTATAGAAGTACCACCACCCTGCCCCTGCACAGCTGATCCTCCATGGAGGATGGAGGTTGGTGGTCAGTGGCCATAGCCAGTCCTTGCAGCTGACTGGCCTGGGTAAATCCCTCCAACTGACCAGCCAACAGCAATCAGATCTCAACTACAAGAGGAGGGTGTACTCAGCATGCATGAAGGGTGCACCTCAAGTACCCACCTTGGGTGATAGGGGAGGCTGTGCCACTGGACCCTATAGGACACCTACTACATTAGTCCACACTACCAGGACACAGAGTCAAAGCAGTTCTACCCTACTACATAGGAACAAACAGAGGGAGGCTGCCAAAACAAGGAGACAAAGAACATGGCCCAAATGAGAGAACAGATCGAAACTCCAGAAAAAGAATGGAATGAAACGAAGATAAGTAATCTATCGGATGCAGAGTTCAAAACATTGGTTATAAGGAAGCTCAAGGAGCTTAGTGAGGACATCAACAGCATAAAAATGACCCAGTGAGAAACGAAGGACACACTAATTGACATAAAGAACAATCTACAGGGAATCAACAGTAGAGTGGATGAAGCCAAGAATCAAATCAATGATGTGATATATAAAGGAGCAAAAAACAACCAATCAGAACAACAGGAAGAAAAAATAATTTTAAAAAAATGAGGGTAGTGTAAGAAGATTGTGGGACAACTTCAAGCGTTCCAACATTCACATCACGGGGGTTCTGGAAGGAGAAGATAAAGAGCAAGAAATTGGAAATTTATTTGAGAAAAAAAATAACGGAAGAAAACTTCCCTAATTTGGTGAAGAAATAGACATGCAAGTCTAGGAAGCAGGGAGAGTCCCAAACAAGATGGATGCAAAAAAGAGGCCTACTCCAAGACATATCAGAATTAAAATGCCAAAGATTAAAAATAAAGAGAGAATCTTAAAAGTAGAAAGAGAAAAGAAGTTAGTTATCTACAGGGGAGTTCCCATCAGATTGTCAGCTCATTTCTCGAAAGAAACTTTGCAGGTTAGAAGGGATGGGCAAGAAATATTCAGTCATGAAAAACAGGGACCTACAGCTACAATTGCTCTACCCAGCAAAGCCATGATTTAGAATTGAAGGGCAAATAAAGAGCTTCCCAGACAAGAAAAAGCTACAGGAGTTCATCATCACCAAACCATTAATATATGAAATGTTAAAGGGACTTACGTAAGAAAAATAAAACAAAAACTATGAACAATACAATGGCAATAAATATGTATCTATCAACAATTGAATCTAAAAAACAAACTAAGCAAACAAGAAGAAACGAGACAGAATCATGGACACGGAGAGTGTTTTGATGTTTGTCAGATGGGAGGGGGACAGGGTTTGGGTGAATGGGTGGAGAGGTGAGGGGATTAAGAAGTACAAATAGCTAGGTACAGATTAGCCATGGGGATATAAAGTACAATAGAAAAATAGAGGAGCCAAAGAATTTATATGTATGACCAAAGGACATGAATGAAGGTGTGGGGGCTGTCTTGAAGGAATGGGGGATGCTGGGTGGAGGGGGACAAAGTAGGAAGAAAACCGAGACAACTGTAATAGCATAATTAATAAAATATAATTTTAAAAAAATGGTGGATAAAATTTGGTTTTTAGAAGTTCTTCATTCTCTTTGAATAAATTTATTTTATTAATTTTATCTACAAATAACTTATGTTCAAATAATAGTGTATGTTGAACTTTAATATTTTTCCAAGTTTTTTGAAATTTTCTAAATTGTTGATAAGCTTACAATTGTTGATATGCATTACAAGTTTGGTCTTACTGTTTTTTAACTACTACTTTTGTAAAAATTTTTAATAGCATCAATCTGCTATTTTGATATGAGATAAAAATATTGTATCATAATTTTGCTGTGGTTTATGGAACACGCTAATTATTCTTCTAAATCTTTCAGTTCAAGTTTCTGCATATCAAGTCAGATCATCACATTATTATAAAGTAAACTTCAATCCTAGGAGAAAGGGGAAAACATACCCATAAAGAGAGCATAGAACAATTTAAGGAATAAAGTCTGAGAAAGCATTTTGTTTTTCCTAAATCAAATTACAGAGTGAAGCTGGGGAAAAACATTTTTACTAAGTGGGCCTATAAAAGACAGACAGTGTATTTACGACATATGCGTTTAAAAACAAAACAGAACCAACAAAAAACATTTATTCTAGCCTACTTTACCTTACAGAAACATTACACAAAATACCATGTTAATATCTCCCTTTCTTCAGAGTTAAACATGATACAAGAAAGTAAATTAGCAGTCTTGGGTCAAACATACATAGTATGTAATACACTGTAAGTAAAAATATGCCTAAAAGAACATTTAGAGACTTTGCTGCTATGAACATTTCAGATCCTATGTCTCCCTGCTTCAACAAATTGCTTAAAAATTATTTGTTCAGTGGGGGATAAATGCAGACAACTGTACTTGAACAACAATAAAATAATTTTAAAAATATTCGTTTATTGGAGATAATATCATTCTAAGACAATCCCCCTCATCCCTTCCAATACCGGGCTTGGCCTCTATCCAAAACTTCAATACTATTTCCATATTTATTTGGATTCTCCAAGTCTGAATTCAGAGTGACTCATAATCTGTATATATTTGATTCAAAATTCTTGTGCTACAGAAATAGAGATCTCTGAATACTAGATACTAGTCTTCACCCACGAAAAATCTTGAGGTGGGGGGGTACAATGTAATATAGCAAATGTAAAAAGTTCTTACATTGTAGCCTTGCCAGAACAAATGAAACTCTCCCATAAAATAATAAATTCTGTTAAAAATCTATTGACTTCAGATCCTCTTTGTGGATTATGACTCAGCTGACAGTCCATCATAGCAAAACATATATTTACCTTATATTTGTCTGTAACAAATGGAAAGCAGTTACTTTTAGTTTGCTGAAATGAGAACAAAAGTTTTAAATTTATAAAAATAACTTTAGTAACAGTGATTAATTCCATAAAAACTAAAGGGAATAGCCAAAAAACTATAAAAAGGAAAACAGAAATTACCCTGAATCCCCCATCTGGACATTTTAGTTTATTTACTTAGTATGTTGTCTGAAATATAATTCACATTTGCCCTGGCTGGTATGGCTCAGAGGACTGAGCGCCAGTCTGTGAACCAATAGGTGCAGGTTTGATTCCCAGTCAGAGCACATGCCTGGGTTGTGAGCCAGGTCCCCAGTTGGGGGCGTGTGAGAGGCAACACATCAATGTTTCTCTGTTTCTTTCTGCCTCCCTTCTCTTCTTTCTGAAAATTAAAAATAAAATCTTAAAAAAAAATTCACATCTGTTGGTGATAATGCGGAGGAACCAGAATTGTTGTATACTCTGGTAGTAATGTTAGATGACATATAGCTGCTGTGGAAAAACAGTTTGGTGTTTTCTCAAAAAGTTAAACACAGAATTACATATGACCCAGCAAGCAATTCTACTCCTAGGTACATACACTCAAAGAAATGAAAATAGGTATTACAACAAAACTTGTATACAAATATTCATAGATGCACTTATTCACAAGAGCCAAAAAACTGGAAACAACCCAAATGTATGTCATTGAAAGGAATGGATAAACAAAAGGTGGTATATCAATACAGTGGAATATTATTTTCAGCCACAAAAAGGAATGAAGTACTGATACATGCTAACACATAAGTGAAAATAAAAAATGTTATGCTAAGAGAAGGCACAGAAGATCACTTAATGTGCTTCCATGTACATGAAATATCCAGAATATCTACATCTGCAGAGATGGAGAACAGATGGTAGTTTCCAGGGGCTGAGGGCAGAGGAGAATGGGGAGTAACTGCTTAATGCACATGGAGTTTCATTTTGGGGTGATCAAATGTTACATAATGAGAGGTGACGGTTATACAACATTGTGAATGTACTAAATGCCATTGAATTGCATACTTAAGTGGCTAATTTTATGTTATATAAATTTTACCTCAATGATAGGCAAACATGATCATAAAAACATGAAAAATTCATTTTGATACTGCCAGTGCCTAGTGAACAAAGTATCAATTGTTCCTTTTTATAACTCAGAATGCCTTTGAAACAGTCACTGTCCACAGCTTTTGCCTGTTCTTAAGTGCCTTTGAAAGGAAATTGAGTCTGTACCTCAACATTTCTCAAAGGGGCACTGACATTTACTGGCAAGTCTGTCCTGTGCATTAAGGGATATCTGGCATTACTGAATGCTATGCACGAAATGTCAGTAGATATTCTGACAACCAAAAATGTCCCATATACCAACATATGCCCCTAGTTGAGAACCAGTGCTCTACAGACTGCAGAGAACTATGTGTTGAGTCACATGTAAGTTCTTTACTATACCCAGCACAATGTTCCACAAATGAGTCATATCAAAACTGAACTTCTTGCTTTTCACACAAGGTATTATAAGTGTTTGTTAACTTTATCATAAAACTCATTTTGTTGCTCTGAACATTAAAACTAATTTCAACTAAAATTAACTCTACCACCAGGTAACTTGCCTACTATTTAATTGTTGATAAAATTAAACTTTCAACTTAGTGACATCCATTCATTAAGCTATTCTTTTCTATTATTATTTTAAAATAACAAAGTTGCAAGTGTATAGGTAAGTTATACAGAATAATATAACAAATATGAACATTTTGCTTTTTTTCCCCTTAAGGAAATTTTTACAGAAAAACTGAAGTCCCTATGGACCCTTTTTCAATCTCATTTCACTTTCTTTTTAAGTTGTCATTTACCATTCCCATGGATGTTTATAATTTTACTACAAGTGATGAGTATATCCATAAGCAACGTAAAGCAGTTTTGTTTTCTTTATAGACATGAAGTCAGGATGCATATACAGTCTACTTTTTTCCTTTTACTTAACAGGCTTTAGAAGAGGTTTGTTTATTTTGATTCATTCTATTTTACTTATTTTAACTGTCACATAGAGTTATGTGTTGAATGGTATACCTCTTACTCCAAAATTCACACATTAAAGTCCTAATCCTCAGTACCTCAGAATGTGACCTTATTTGGTGACAGGATCTTTATGGAGGCAATCAAGGTGAAATGAATGAATCAGTCATTTGAGTGGGCTCCAATCCAGTATGATTGGTGTGCTTATATATAAAAAAGGGGAATGTAGACACAGAGACACACATGAAGGGAAGATGGTGTGAAGGGACATAGGCAGAAGGCCATCTACAAAACAAGGCAAGCAACCTGAAGAGATTCTTCCCTCATACCCCTCAGAAAGAATTAACCCTGCCAACAACTTGACCTTGGACTTCTAGCCTCTAGGACTATGAGAAATACATTTCTGTTGTTCAAGCAACCTACTGTGTACTTTGTTAGGGCAACCCTGGCAGATAATACACCTATTATTCCATTATTTGAACATACCACTTTTTATTCATACATGCTTTCACTTAAGGACTCTTAATGGCGTGTTCAGCTCTATACTGTAATACATAATACTGCAACAGACATCTGGCACATGGATCTTGCTATATACCATTGCGAGACTTTTTCTCAGACAAACATACACAAACACACACACAAACCTTGCAGGGGAATTCTGGTATGTGGATCTTCAACTATTATTGCTAAATTGCTTTTCAAAGTACACTCCATCAGCTGTGTATGAGAATGATTTTTTTTCTGTTCTCTCTAAAATCTGATAATGACAGACTTTTGCCATCCTGGCATGGGGGAAATATTTTGTTTTAATATGCATTCCTCTATTAGTGAACATCTCTGCATGTCTACTGACCACTAAACTTTCTTCTGTGAACTACCTAATCATATCTTTATTCATTTTTCTACTTGGTTGTTTGCCTTCTTTACTATTACTATTTCTTTATTTACTTATGGGAGTTCTCTTTACACTTTGAATCCTAATTATTTGAATTACAAATATCTTCTCCCCATCTGCAACTTGTTTTTCCTTTCATGGTATTCACTGCTTTTACAGAAAGCTTTTATTTTAATATAGTTAAATTTATTAATATTTTTCTTTATAAGAAGTGCTTTTGGTGTCTTGTTTTTAAAAATCCTTCCTTTTCATGATGTCACAGATTTATTTCCTTCTAAATGTTAGATTTGCACATCTGGGGTTGAATTTCCCAGGATTTTATGTGTGAAGTTTTTTCCTTCCTTAGACAGGTAACTAAAGGTGTAGTAGGTATAGGTGTAGTAACCTCACACTTTCTCTGGTACACGTTAGGCAATACAATTTGTGATCAATAAAAGGAGGGACAGAGGGAAGAAAAGGGAGAGGAAGGGAAGCCAGGTAGAAATGGGAGTGTGGGAAAAAGTATATGGATCTTGGTCCTTGGTGCAAACTATGGTAGGTATTTATATCATAACCAAGTAAGACACAGTGTATTAATCAGATTCAGGGGGTAGACAAAAGGAAGATGGGCCTTCTAGAACTCTGGAGTGCTGGAGGCAAAGACAGTGCTCATGTGCAACTGGTACTGAGGCTGCTTTCTCTCTCCTAGGATGAAAATATGGTCTTGCTGGTGCTGAACTGGTCAAAAAATCCAGAAAGCCATGACATTTTTTGGTATCACTTGATTATTATGGTTGTTTTCGTAGAGTGTTCATGAAAGCCTAGGTATAAGGGGCCAAGATATAGCAAGAATTTGATACAGCAATGGTAGCTAAATTCTCCCTGCAACAAAGGTGCTATATGCACCACAGGAAACCTAGAATGATCAAAAAAGCTGTTTAAAGACATACCCATTTATTACTATTCAGAATAGTTATCTGACTTATATATTCTTAACTAAATAACCCAGGAACATACGACAGGTGGGTGGATAATCTCTTCCAACCAGCTCTAACCTGAAGGTCAAATGGAGAGGGAGGGGCAAGGGTGCACAATAGAAAACAACAGTGGAGTGGGACCTAGCATGACTTTGCCTAGGTGGCGCTCAACAGACAAATAGCTGTCTAGAGCAACCTTATGAAATCATTATAGTCGAGGAAGTATGTTCCATAAAGAGTATAAGGAGGTTTAGCATCATGTACCTACACAACCACCTATGAAATATTCTTGCCAAAACTGTGAAACATGTCTACATATGGAACCATATCTACATCTAACTACCAATACGTAGGAAACAGAGGGGAAGAAACTATGATAGCACCATTAGAATGAAATCAACAAAACCTAGATTGTGGGAAACTCCAAAGGATAAATGATCCAGTTTCTTCAAAACTAAAAAAACTTCAAGAAAAAAATTTAAAAGACCTATAGATTAAGAGATAATAACCAACAGCAATGTATGGATACTGATTCAAACTAACTGTAAAGAAAACAAAACAAAATGAGATGTGCATATTTGAGCACTGACTGTATGCTTGCTAATATTAAAGAATTCCTACACTTTTTTGGTGGATTAATCATATAACTATTTATTTACATATGAAATAATTTGATGCCTGGGATTTCCTTCAAAATAACCAATGGAGGGTTGTATATGGGGTTACATATAAATAAGATTAAGAGATTAGTTGTTGAAACTGAAGACACAAGGACCCAACAATCTCTCCCCTTTTGTAAAGACAAAATTTTTCCAAATGAAAAGTTTAGAAAGGGAGGAGTTCTTAGAAGATCCTTTTCAAAAGCAAAGCATGTCAACCATGCAGATAAACTAGCCTCTTAGCTGTAGGAAGACCTAAAAATCTTCTGATGTTGATTAAAAATATGAAGGACTTAAACTCTGTAAGACTATATAGAAAACCAAGGATTACAGATTCACCCACTATAGCCAATAACTACTGAGTTACTGTTCATCGAGGTTTACGAAACAGACACTGAGTGATACTGAAAGAGTATGTTAGTAGTAGTAGTAGTTTAGACTAAAATGACTCATTTTTATAAAAAAACTTTTGAGTTATTTTCCTTTTTTGTTTCTTTCACATATAGGCATCTTTCATTATACAATTGCTGGTTGCTCCAAATGCTGAATCTTACCACTAAATCTATACTTTGGGGAAGCAAAGGCACTAAACAAATTTTGCTGTTCTCTTTAGCCTCAATCTTCTTGCCCATGTTTTTTTCAGTGCACACAGATTTTTCATGTTGATAATAAAAATTCAAAGAAAGGCACCTGCTCATACAAACTGTTGAAAGTTAAAGAACCCTTCAAAATTTATCTAATAAGAAACTCCATGGTATATTTAGCAAAACAAACAAACAAACAAAAAATTCCACATGGTTTGTTTTTAAAAGAAAGAATTCTGATGCTACCACTACTAGCTATATGCCTGTTACTCAGATGAACTGTTTTCTTCTTCAGGTATATGACACCTGCTCCGAAGTTTTTGTGAAAATCAAACAAGATGATTTATATCAAGACCATATGGCAATAACAAGCAAGTAATAGATGCTTAGTAAATGTTAAGTAAAACCAAATCTAGTCTTATCCTTTCATTTATAGTAAGGAAACGGAGAATCAAAAAGGTTAAATGATTTGTACAAGGTCACACATTGATTTTTATTTCGTCCCATTTATATAACAGTGCCACTATTATACCTGACATTAATGTCTCTATTTGACACTGGGTTTTTAGTTAAGAAAAAAAATTGCACCCTGGTTTCATTATTTTGGAACTTCCTTCTCCAAAAAAAAAAAAATAGTAGATATTGCCAGTAAGTGAGCCAGATAAAGGTTTTGGCTAGTTCCCAAGTCATACACTCTTCGCTGGGCTTCAATGCCCTCTAGTGCTACTCTGTAGAAGCAGCCTCAGGTTTCTAACACAGGCAGATCTACCTGGTGCACAGAACAAGTAACAATGTCCATACAAATAATGAAACGAAACAAACATGAGGTAGGTACATGCACATAGAGACCCAACTATAAGGATGACTCTTTTCCTTGGGAGGTGAGGTTTTGAGGTTTTACTTTCTTTTCAAACTTTAAAAAAGCTTCTTACACTTTTTGTCCTTGTCTGAATTTATGTAAACATATAAAACTTTAAAAAACAAATGGAAACACAGAGCAAGATAGAATCATAAGGATAGCCCAGTGGGGAAAATTCTTCTTCTTCCCCTACTGCATTGCTTCAGAATCATAAAGGCATGGACTTACTATCTATCTTCTTTTGTGTGTTATGAGAAAGCTTGGTCAGAGATAAGGCAGATCTTTAAACTGAACAAACAAATAAACATGGGAATAAATGTAAGTGACCTCTTACTGGACAGGGAATGTACCTTATGTGTCACCAATAGACTTGTAATAACATATGTTGTCTTTTTAAACTGAAAAGCATTAAACCAACCTATGGTGTGTATCATTAGATGATTAACTGAGATTCTCAAGGAAGGAAACCAAAATGGGAATGGCTATAGAGGATCGAAGTTAAACCGCAATTTCTTCTAAGATGGCAGACTCAGGCAATGACGCTTGATTGGAAACTATGTTAATGTCTCATGTAAACCGCTACAAGAATAATTCTTAAAATTCTTAAAATTGAAGTTCATATCGCTCTTGAGGTAACTCTTGAGACATGACTTGCTACTTTTTTTTCCAGATTTTGTTTAAACAATATAGGGAAGGTTCAGTATCCTAATTATTTGTTCCAAAAAAAAATGAAGCCACCAAGTTTGATGCCCTATTGTCTTCTATTTGATCCCCAGGAGCATAGGACTTCTGTCATAACATAAGGTAACAAGCATGAAAATAAATTTCATAGTTAATATTAAAACTCTCTCTCCCAAAGCACTGAAAGAACCAATAGTGGAAAGCCTGATCTAAAAACATTATTTCAATCTATCAAGTAGAAAACTATCTAAGGAGACTCCAGAATACTCAGCATTGAAATGATGCTTTCGAGAAGAAGATACCAAGACTGACATATTTTAAAGGTAGAATAGTTATCAGTGAAAATAGGTAAAATAATTTATAAATTATATAATTTGAAAGATACAGATTTTTTATCTTTCTCCTTGTGCCTAAAGTGTATAATTCTACACATGAAGCTCTGAGGGTAATCTGTTCTTGGGTTACTTCAAAGACACTTACCGAATAAAGGATCATCTGATCTTAGATGAAAGTTTTCTAAACATAAATAAAAACAGAGATTTTCCCTGGGGCAGAAAACTTTACAAAAACCTAAATAATGAGGTTCAGTCTCTGACACCTGTCAGTTTACGGGAAAAGCATCTATTATTTCACTGTCCAACTGAAATATAATGTAAGCCACATAAGTAACCTTATGTTATCTAGTAGTCATATTAAGTAGTAAAAAGCAATGAAATTAATTGTAATGAAATATTTTAGTATGAATACATTAAAAATATTACCACTTTATTATATAATCAATATAAAATGTTAAAATATTTTAACTTTTAAAAATTTATTGGTTTGAGAGAGAGAGGTAGAGAGAGAGAAAAAGAGAAGACATCAATTTGTTGTTCTACCCATTCATGAATTCATTGGTTGATCCTCTGACTAGGGATCAAACACAAAACCTTGACATATTTGGATGATGTTCTAACCATCTGAGCTACCCTACCCAGTGAGGGCCTGAAATATTTTAGATCCTTTCTTCAATACTGTCTTTGAAATCCAGTATGTCATTTTATACTTAACCACACATCTCAGTATGATTTAGCCCCAGCCACAGGTAGCTAGTGGCTAGTGTACAGACAACGTAGGTCTATGGTATAGTACATATCATGAATGATGCTTAAAAGAATGTAAGAAAGTTTGATGACTAATTCACAGTTAAGTATGCAGAGACAAAACAGGTTATCAGTTATTCGTTAATTATAGGACATACTCCTTAAAAAGTATATAAAACTGTCAATCTCTTGGGTAGACTGCCTTCAACCACGAGACTTACAGAGTTAAGTCCTTTCTAGATTTTACAAGAAGAGTCAAGTGACCAGTATCCCGGTGTCTACCTCTACCCCACCCACAAAAGTCACTAAACTAATATATCCTAGTGTCTTTCACTTAAAGCCAAGAATCACAGGCAAAGATGATAAAGCATTTATATGTTGTTGTCAGTAAGGGATTATATCACAACACAGGCAAAAGATAGTTGTCAAGTATAAAGGAGTATGAAAATGTTAGAAACCAGTCATCTGGAACAGAGAACTGCAAAGTTAGTATGTATACATTAGGGACTAGAGATCTTTTTGTGGAGGACTGTTTTTCCCAATAAAAATAGGTATCCCATGGGTAAGTAGCCAATATTCAAGTAAAGTTAGAAATTGCTGAGTTAAATAAAGTTAAATATATTCTATGTCCCTATAAGAAAACTATTTACAGATCTTAATGTGCTTTTATGTACTGTATCCATTTAGAATAAGTTAGAAAGGGGGCTATAGTTTCCAGCATTTCCCGAATAACTCAATACCTTATATTTTCAGGGATCATCTTGAGGAACTAGTATCCCAGGTTGGAAAATAATGGTCTAGAAGCACACGTAGGACTACTCTCATAATCACAGGGAAAATCAATGCTAGATAGAGTACTGGTAAGGGCTTTATGAAAAAGAGTATATTGTGGGGCTAGGGTGTAGTTCCTAACATTCTAACACAGACTGTAAAGACTCAATTATCAGGAACACCTTTTTAATTTGGTCAAATATAAAAGGTCTGTCTGTAGAGCTATAATACCCACCCTATTCCTACACTCAATAGTAGTGATGAAATAAAAATGTAATTTAATTAAAACCCTATCAAAACCATCTTTTAGTCCTATGCTCCTACAGACCAAAAAAGAAACTTTATTAAAATCAAATGGGAGTGGGTCACTTGATTTCAGAGCTGCTGCAGTTGAAACCAGGCATGTCTACAAACTTAGTGAACTTCACAGAACAAAGTTAAATAAGTAACCAAGCAGTAAGAATAATTAATTTACACAGAAACATCTAAAACAGCCACTGTCCAGAAACAAAAGGGACCAAAAAAACCCTGTAAGAATATCACTTAACACAATACAAGTAAAAAATAAAAAAGGAATTATTTCCCCAAAGGAGGGAGATTTTTCTATGGCTTGTGGGAGGCATCACTGGTAAAGCAAAGAACACAGACCAAAAAGTAGTCTGTGATCTCTCCAAATCCCTAATCTGGATTAAATGCTTCCCCTACATGATCAAAGGAGAGAAAACATAAAGTGAAGGTAATGCTTAACAAAGTATTAAGACACCTGTAACTGCCAGTAGCAGGGGACATTTAATTTTTACCAGTCTGGCAGTATGAAAGAGTTGCCTTCATTTGTCTTTCCCTGAGCAGCAACAACCCAAGTTCTAGTGCTGCTTTATTTTTTACCATGTTTCCTTTCTACGAAATGCCTGATTATGCTTTGGGCCAAAATTTATTTGCTTGCTTGTTTCTTTCTTAGTAATAATATGTAGGACTTCTTTATATATTTCAAATACTAACCTATCAGATGTGTCGCAACTATCTTCTCTCATTTTGCAATTTACCCTTTCACTTTCATTATGTTGACACAAGATTAAGAAAATTTTACAATTAAATATAAGTGCTCAGAAATGCTACGGAATTCTACCAAATGTTTAAGAACTAACACCACTTCTACACAATCTTTTTCAGGAAACAATGCCTTATAGAGCTTTTGTTCAACAACAAGATGAAATCCAGATTCATGTGTTGTAAGTGGCTCTTGTATCTTTTGTCTAGAACAGTCCTTCCACCTTTTCTCCCTAGGTTATTCACTTTTTGAAGAGTCCAGGACAGCTGAGTTCAAAATGTCACATACTCTGGATTTGTGTGACTGCTTCCTCTTGATGGCATTAAGTGAATGATCCACAGACTATTTTAAAATAAATGCTTTATTTTTTACACTAAAGATTTTAAGTTATGAGTCAAAGTCCATATAACTTGAGTGCCAGTTAGGGTGTCTGAGTAGATTAACTGAACTGCATGATATATAAAATTTGTTTGTAACTTTGACATGAATTTAATGATATGCAGAATTGTGTTTTTTGTGGCAAAGTATTCAGGCACGAATGCTAAATAGCTCATGTAAATGAAGTAATCAATACTCTTTCACACAACTAATTTGTCAGTTTTTTTCATTTTTATTTTTCTCCAGTAATGAGCCAGCACCAATGTCTATCACATATGAGCAATACCACGAAGTTTAATCCTAAAATTCAATTACATATTAAGAGGTCCAAATTCCTTGTTCCTGCCTTCCTCCCTGGTACAGCTATGACTGAGATTCTAAACTTTCCCTATACCTTCTCTAAAAGAAGAGTCCTGAGGAATCAATCCTTCAACAATTCACTGACTACTGACTACTGTCCACATAATTAGTCTCTGAGGTCTTAAATCCAAAACAGAAGAAAACAGTGTCCCTAGGTTGTGAATAGCCCATTTGGAAAACCACAGCTGGGGTAAAGGACTGCCAGGCATACGAACTGGGAGACTTGAGAAAACAGAGTAAGCCTGATTTATAGATCTACAGCATCTAGAAGGAGGGAAAACAAAGTAAATACAGTTGTTCTCCATGTGGGAAGGAAGTGGACCCAACATTAATAGCATGTGCAGTGAGCAACAAGAAGGCTCTAATCACCTCCATGTAAAAGAAATAAACCAATAATAACAATAAAACAAAATAAAAACTCTCCCAGATAATGATATCATGCACTGAGTACCAAGACCCGGTATTTTATGTGCATTAATTATGAAATGAGGTACAAAGAACTATACAAATCGAGAACATAAGAGGAAAATTCCAGAATTCCAATCTAGGTCTGTCTTATGACAAACCTATATTCTATTTGCCAATACTAGATAACAGAAACAGACCTAACTGCACAATTAGAGAGTTAATGTATTTCAAAACAGTGAAACAAACAAATGTAAATGAATGAAGAAACTCAGTTCCAATAAAAAACTTAGTGGCCAGGATGACATTCGGAGAAAAAGAGGTTGACAACAGCTCTGGGCAGTGTGGCCCAGGTGGCTGCAAGGTGAAGGGCTGCCCGTTCAATTCCAGGGCAGGACACAGGCCTGCCTTGAGGGTACGTCCACAGTGGGGGTTGGGGGAGGGCTTACAGAGGTAGCTGATCAATGGTCAATGTTTCTCTCTCACATGGTATTTCTCTCCCTCTTTCTCTCCCTCTCTCTAAAGCTAAATAAAATGTTTAAAAAACAAGAGGTTCACAACATATGATAATTTATTATAAAAAGCTAAAATGTAATACTACCTCAGTTATTAACTGAAGTACTGTTCTCTCTTCCCTTAGTTTAATCCTGCAATTATCAATCTTTTTAATCTCATGGCACACATGAACTACCTAACTAAAATTCTGTGGCACACAAAAAATGTATGTTTTGCCCATGATTAATTTCGATTCATTTATATGACAGATATTGTTATGTTCTTTTTTTTTTTACAAGCTAAGGGAAAAGAGGTCAGTGCCCCTGACTAAATAATCAGGTATTGCATGTTTCAAAAACTCTTGCAGCACACCAGTTGAAAACCACTGGTTTAATTAGTTCCTTTGTGATGGATATTGAAGCTCCAATATATGGTATGAATACATACTCAGGATTTTGTCCTTTTGATGAATTGGCTCTTTTATTATCATGAAATATCCCTCTTTATCACTGGTAATACTCTTAGTCTTGAAGACTACTTTGTTTTATATAGAATCATTCCAGTTTTTTGATAATTAGTATTTACATAGTATGTCTTCTTTCCTTCCTTTTACATTTAGTCTGTGTCTTTAAAGTGGAACTCCTCACTACTTCTGGCTAAGATGGAGGCACAGGTAGACACACTTTGCCTCCTTGCACAACCAAAAGTACAACAAATTTAAAAACAAAAAATAACTAGAACTGCCAGAAAACTGAACTATATGGAAGTCCAACAACCAAGGAGTTACAGAAGAAACATTCATTCAGACTGGTAGGAGGGGCAGACAGGCAGCCAGGGTGGAGAGGACACACGGCAAGGCAGTGGCTGGCAACCAGGGCAGGCAGCTGGCAGGCAGGAGGTGCCACATTTGCATGCAGATAAACCAGGAGGAACAACTGGGGAGCAAGACAGACCACACAAATAAAGGGTTCCAACGCAGGGAAATAAGGCCTCAAAACCTCTGCATGTAAAAATCTGTGGGGGTGGCAGCAACAGGAGAAACTCCCAGCTTCACAGGAGAGTTCACTGGAGAGACCCACAGGGTCCTAGAATGTACACAAAACCACCCACCTGGAAATCAGCACCAAAAGGGCCCAATTTGCTTGTGAGTACCAGGGTAAATGACTGAAAGCAGGTTCTCCAGCAAAGGGCATTGTTCCCTCACTCACCTCTTCCCCAAATACAGCACCACAACAGCAGCAATGTGGGTTGCCCAGTCCTGGTGAATACCCAAGTCTCCGCCCCCTTACAACATAACAGATGTGCCCAAAGAAATATGGCTCAAATGAAAGAACAGATGGAAGCTCCCAAAATAAAATTAAGTGATGAAGAGATTGACAACCTATCAGATGCAGAGTTCAAAACACTGGTAATCAGGATGCTCACAGAAATGGTTGAGTATGGTCGCAAAATAGAGGAAGAAACGAAGGTTATGCAAAGTGAAATAAAAATATATAGGGAACCAACAGTAAAGGGAAAGAAAAAGGGACTCAAATCAACGATTTGGAGCAGAAGGATGAAATAAACATTCAACCAGAACAGAATGAAAAAACAAGAATTCAAATAAATGAAGAGAGGCTTAGGAAGCTCCGGGACAATTTGAAACTTTCCAACATCTGAATCGTAGGGGTCCCAGAAAGTAAGAGAAAAGCAAGAAATTGAAAACTTATTTGAATAAATAATGAAAGAGAACTTCTCCAATCAGGCAGAGACTTCCAGGAAGCCCAGAGAGTCCCAAAGAAATTGGACCCTAGGAAGCACACACCAAGGCACATCATAATTACATTACCCAAGATTAAAGATAATGCAAGAATCTTAAAAGCAGCAAGAGAAAAGCACACAGTTACCTACAAAGGAGTCCCATAAAACTATCAGCTGATTTTTTAAAAGAAACCTTGCAGACAAGAAGGGGCTGAAAAGAAGTATTTAAAGCATGAAAGACAAGGACCTAGATCCAAGATTACTCTATCCAGCAAAGCTATCATTTAGAATGGAAGGTCAGGTAAAGTGCTGCCCAGGTAAGGTCAAATTAAAGGAGTTCACCAGCACCAAGCCCTTATTATATGAAATGTTAAAGGGACTTATCTAAGAAAAAGAAGATCAAAACTATGAACAGTAAAATAACAAGCTCACAACTATCAACAACTGAACCTAAAACAAAAACAAAAACAAACTAAGCATAGAACTAGAACAGGAACAGAATGACAGAAATGGAGATCACATGGAGAGTTATCAGTGGAGAGGAGGAGGAAGGAGAATGGAGGAAAAGGTACAGGGAATAAGAAGCATAAATGGTAGGTACAAAATAGACAGGGGGAGGTTAAGAATAGTATATGAAATGGAGAAGCCAAAGAACTTATATGTACAACCCATGGACACGAACTAAGGTGAGGGAATGAGGGTGGGAGGAGGTACAGGGCAGAGGGGAATAAAAGGAAGAAAAAAATGGGATAACTGTAACAGCATAATCAATAAAATATACTTTAAAAATAAAAAAAATTTAAAAGTAAAGTATATCTCCTGTAGACAGTATATAACTGGGCCTTGCATTTTATACAGTATGAAAATCTCTCTACCTTATAACTACAGTTTTCAGTACATTTACATTGAAGGTAAATATTGATATGGTTGGCTTTGTTTCATCTTGTATGTATTCTATTTTATCACTGCTATTGGCTTTTTTAGCCATACCACTTTTTTACAGTAATTGTTTTACAGATTTGCAACATATATCCTTAACCCATCATAGTCTATCTTCAATTAATATTGTATGGTTTCATAATATTACAACAATGTAGTTCAATCTGTCTTCCTACAATCCTCTGCTATTGTGCCATGTTTTTTACTGGCATGTGTTATAAACACACATTAGATTTTTGTTTTAAGTCAATTTTACAGAATTTTTATAAACAGAAACAAGAAAAAAATTATTTATATTTACCTATATAAAGGCCAGTTCTGACCCTCTTCATTTACAGCTGAGTTTCTGAATGGCACTTCCTTTAGCCTGAATGACTTTTTAGTAATATTTCTAGTGAAGTCTGATGATGATGAATTCTTCGTATCTGCTTCTCTGAAAACATCTTATTTTGCCTATAATGCTAACAAATATTTTTCTGGGTTTTAACTCCAGGTTATTTTTTCAATACTTTTAAGAATATATTCTTCAGCCTGGATCATTTTTTATGAGAAGTCAGTGTTCATTCCTATTTCTGTTCCATATGTTTAATGCAATATGTCTTTCCCTACTTCTTGCTACTTTTAAGATGTTCTCTTTATGTTGTTTTTCAGAAATTTGACTTAAAATGCATTATAATAGCTTCTGGGGTGTCTATTTTTTAAATTTTTAACCAGTTAAAAACTTTTTTTCATTTATAGTTAACATTCAATGTAATATAAATTTCAGGTGTACAACATAGTGGTTACACATTTATAAAACTTACAATGCGATCCCCCTGACAAGTCCAGTGCCCACCTGGCACCCTACAGTTATTTTGGTATCACTGACTATATTCCCTGTCCTGTACTTTAGTCCCATTAACTGTTTCTAACTTCTAATTTGTACTTCTTAATCCCTTCGCCTTTTCGACCCAGCTCCCAAATCCCATTCTATCTGGCAGCCATCATTCTGTTCTCTGTATCTATGAGTTTGTTTCTATTATGCTTGTTTGTTTTTTAGATTCCATGCAAGCAAAATCATATGGTATTTAAAGTCTTTCTGTGTCTGACTTATTTCACTTAGCAAAATATCCTCTAGGCCCATCCATGTAATTGCAGATGGTCAGGTTTCAATCTTATTTATGGCTGAGTAATATTCCATTGTATATGTGTAATACTTCTTTATTTATCCATTTATCTATCAATGGATACTGAGGTTTCTTCTATATCTTGGCTATTATAAGTAATGCTTTGATCAACATACAGATGCATATGTCTTTTTAAATTAGTGTTTTGGGTTTCTTCAGATAAATAAACAGAAGTAGAACTTCTGAGTCCTTCCTTGTTTCCTGTTATTGCTTTTGCTTTAAAGTCTATTTTGTCTGGTGTAATTACTGCTACCCCAGCTTGTTCTTTTTCCATTTCCACTTTCATGAAATATCTGTTTCCATCCCTTTATTTTTAGTGTATATATCTCTTTTAATCTGAAGTGAGTCTCTTATAGACAGCATACCTAACAGTCTTATTTTCTTATTTATTCAATCACCCTATGTCTATTGATTAAAGCATTTAATCCATTTACATTTAAAATAATTTTTGATAGATATGTATTTATTGTATTACTCATATTTTTAATCCCTCTATCCTGCCGCTCTTCTTCCTCTAGTCCAGGGGTGTCAAACCCATTTTCACCGGGGGCCACATCAGCCTCACGGCTGCCTTCAAAGGGCCAAATGTAGAGCTCCTTGCCCCTAGTTAAGGAGTAGTACATTTATACAGTCCTAAAATTGCATTTGGCCCTTTGAAGGCAACGGCGAGGCTGATGTGGCTCCTGGTGAAAATGAGTTTGACACCCCTGCTCTAGTCCCTTTAACATTTCCTGTAATATTGGTTTGGTGATGATGAACTCCTTTAGCTTTTTCTTGTCTAGAAAGCTCTTTTCTGTCCTTTGATTTTAAATAACTTTGCTGGGTAGAGTAATCTTAGTTGTAGGTTCTTGCTTTTTATCACTTTAAATATTTCATGACAACCCCTTCTGGCCTGCACAGCTTCTGTTGAGGTATCAGCTGACCATATTATGAGAGCTCCCTTGTAAGTAAATAACTGCCTTTCTCCTGCTGCTTTTAAAACCCTCTTTGTCTTTAACCTCTGGCATTTTAATTGTGGTGTGTCTTGGTGTGGGCATCTTTGAGTTCATCTTGTTTGGGACTCTTTACCTCCTGGGTTTGTACATCTATTTCCCTTGACAGGTTAGGGATGTTTTCAGTCATTATTTCTTCAAACAGGTTTTCAATTCCTTACTCTCTATTCACCTTCTGTTACCCCTATGACGCAAACGTTGGTACACATAATACTGTCTCAGAGGCCCCTTAAACCATCCTTATTTTTTTAGATGTTTTTTTTCTTTTTGTTGTTATGATTGGGTGATTTCTTCAAAATCACTCATGATTCCCTTTAATATATTCATTTCATTTATTGTATTCTTTATTTCTGACTGGTTCTGTTTTGTTATGTATCTCCATTTTTATGTTTCCTATCTGTTGAAGTTCTAAGATCATTGAGCATCCTTATAACCAGTGTTTTGAATTCTGTAACTGGTAGATTATGTTTCTGTTTTGTTTAGTTCTTTTTCTGGAGTTTTGTTCTGCTCTTTCATCTGGACCATTTTCCTTTGTCTCCTCAATATGTTTGCCTCTCTGTGTTTGCTTCTGTATATTAGGTAGAGCTGCTACAACCCCCAGCCTTGGTAGAGTGATGTCATGTAATATATGTCCTGTGGACCCCAGTGGCACACAGTCTCCCTGGTCACCTAAGCCAGGTGCTCCAAGTGTGCCCTCTTGTTGTAGTTGAGCCTTGACTGCTATTAGCACACCAGTGGGAGGGACTAACCCTCAGGCTGACTGCTTGTGAGGACTGGCCACGACTATATTGGAGGAACTATTGTGCACAGGCTGACCCTACATGTAAGATAAAGCAGGGCTCTGGTGGCTGCCAAGGCTGCCCTTTGGGTTTGTCATTTGCAAAAGTTGTTGAGTGGTGCTCTGGTGTGATCTGAATTGGCCACCAGGTGTGTTGGTTCTGGGCCTCTTGGGAGGGGTTGCAATGAAGGCCAAGGTCAGCTGCTGCCTGTGCCCTGCTCAGGGCCACTTGGTATGAGCTACAAAGTGATTTGCAGATGTTTGTCACTTGTATTGGACTTGGAGGTGCTGAGCTGCAAACAAAGAATGGCTGTTCCCAGTGCTGGGCTCAGGGCTGCTTAGCACAAGGCATGAGAGACAACAAGGCCAGATGTTGCCTGTTTGTAATTGTGAACCTTTCAGAGATCTTAGGAAACTTTGCAGCATGAGCCAAGACAGGCCATTAAAATGAAAAAGCCACTGAAAGTGGCTTGGGTGGGTCTGAAATTTGGGCTGGGCAGGGACAGGAGGAATTACCAGGGTTGGGTAAATGATGTTAGCTAAGGTGATAAAGAGTCAGATATCAAGCTTGCCTGGGCCTGCATGGGCAGGCTCAGCAAAGGAACAAAAGCTTTTGCCAGCACTGCTGTCAGGGAGAAAGCTGCCCCTCCAGCCCTCACCCTAAAGCTAGACAATTCAGTTCCTCCCTATATATCTCTGGCAACATTTGAGCTGTTGCCCTATGCTGGAACTCAGAGCAAGTCAGCCCATCAGCAAGTGAGTCCATCAGCAAGTAAGTCCATTTGCAGGCCCTTTAAAAGTAATGCCTGTGAGGCCCTGGGCAGTGTGGCTTACTTGGCTGGAGCATCATTCTGTGGGCCAAATGGTCGCAAGTTTGATTCCCAGTCAGGGTGCATGCGTAGATTGTGGGTTTGGTCCACGGAAGGGGCATGTATGAGAGGTAACTGATAGAAGTTTCTCTCTCACATCAATGTTTCTCTTCCTCTCTCCTCCCCACCCTTCCCCTCTCTCTAAAATCAGTAAGCATATCCTAGAGTGAGGATTAAAAAAAAAGTAACACCTGGGACTCCAGAAGCCCTCCATCTTACTCAGCCATAATCTCTGGTTTTCACAGCCAGAAGTTATGGGGGCTTCTTTTCACAGCACAGAAACCAAGGCTGGGGAGGCCAATCTGGGGCTGGGCCCCCTTTCTCCTCTAGAGGGACCTTTGTAGCCAAGATAACCCTCCTGATTTTTAACCAGCCCATTCTGTGCCTGTACACCTCCTACCAGTCTCAACATGGCTTCTTCTGTATAGCCCTAGTTATAGGACTTGTGTTCAGCTAGACTTCAAGCAGTTCTCTATGTTGGTTAGCTGTACTTTAGTTTTAATTTTGATATAGTCATTGGAGGAAGCAAGCAAAGCGTTTGCCTACTCCATCTTGACTGGAGCCCTCCTTTGTGTTTACTGTGCTTTGCCTTTGATGACCTCCACAGGCCTGTGGGTGTTCGTCAACTCGAAAATCTTTCACCTATTCTAACTTCAAATACTCTTCTGTTCCAGCCTCTTTTCTCTTTCTGCGACTCCATTTACACATATGTTCTACCACTCCATTACTGACCCATGGCTTACTGCACCTTGTTAATTTTTTATTCTACTTTTTCCTCTGTGGTTCAGTTCACTCAAGTTTTCTTCTGTAGTTTCCAATTTTCCATTAAACATATCCAGTAAATTCTGCATTTCAAATTGAAATTCAACTACATTATGATTCTAAATTTTAAATAAAAGCATGATGACCCTAACTAATAGATTTCATTATTAAATATTACTGAATGTGACAGTTTTATATTTGGAACTCAAGGGATGAACAATTGCAATCCAAAATATCCAAATTATGCAGATCCAAAATTGTTTTGCTTTCTATCTGCCACAATCACTCCACAGCCCATTCATCTCTTAAATTATCACAATGATTAAACACATGTAACCTCAGCTACATAATCAAGTAGCAAACACACTGTACACTGACATCCCAGAAAAATTTCCTATGAAACTGGATTTCTCTGGCTGGATTTCAGTTATAGTCCCTCACAGTTCACTGTCTACATTGAGGAGAGCAGTAGCCTGAACAACGTATTTTTTATACTGCACTGCCACTGCCGGACTACAAATTCCAACTTCCTTAAAAACTGATTTTCAACAACTACAGACAACTTATTCTATTACTTAAATAAAGCAAGACACAAGTTGTGCTCCTATCCCGATAAGTTAAAACTTTAGAGAAATCACATTTCACATCTTACTTCAGGAGTTAGGAATCCTGAAGTGTCCTTTTTGCTTAATTCTTCACCATCTTCAAGCGGTTTTAATTTGGTAGCCTTATATCTGGAGACTAAAGCAAGCCAGCAAGCAATCACCTAGAACACTTCTGTTAAACTTGCCTGATGACTCACACCTTGTATATGCTACACTATTAAATAATTTTGCATAATCTTTTTTCATAACCTTTCATCATGCCTTTTCTTAAATAACCTGATTAGGCTTTGAAACAACCTGATAAATAGAAAACTGTCAACTTCCTGTACTGTAAATGTAAGAAAAGCAGACATAACATTTAAATAAATTATATAATTTTTTTTATAATAGGGAGAGGAAGGTGGGAGATAAATAAAAAGGTAAAGGAAAGGGGGAAAGGATAAGAACAAAAAAGGACAAGACAATAAAATAAAGGGGATAGAGAAATCCAGGGAGTTGACAAACTAGAGTTACTATAGTAACCTGAGCACTATCTGTGAGGAAATACTCCTCTTCACAATTTGCTGGTAATTACTTTGTGTCCTGTGTTAGTCTAGATGATCCGAATTAACAAAACACAAGTTTGTAGAAGTAGATACAATAGACCAACACAGATATTTTGGGACCAGAGAGAATCTGCCTAAAGCAGTGATTTTCAACTGGTGAACCATGGCACACTAGTGTGCTGCAAGAATTTTTAAAGCATGCAATCCCTGACTATTTAGTCAGGGGCAATGACCTCTTTTCCCTTAGAATGTCAAATTTTAAAAATGACAAGAGCCAACACAACAACAGTCATCTGGTGTGATTGAATCACAATGCATGTTTTGTGTTTAGTTTATGTGTGCAATGAGATGAAAAAGATGGAAAACTACTGGCCTAAAGTAACGAATGGATGGAGAGGTAAGGAACTGGTGATTAACTATAAAGATTAAGAGGAAGTACAGGTGTATACATTCAAACTCAGTTATCCAGAGGGTAGTCACCCAGAATCAGAAAGCAAGGAATAGTTTAGGGAAGGGTGACAAACAGATGTGTGTCATCGCAGAAGCAGAACTAGAGAAAATAAGACAAAACGATGAAAGGAACTGAGAAAAAAGACCCAGGCTTAAATGTGCTAGAAGCAAAGATGGAAGAAGAAATTAATACAGAGAGACAACTATAAATACCTACACATTGTGTTAAGCCCTGCTATTTAGCACAACCAAAGTGTGGTCCTAATGTGAACTATCTACTACTATTCAAGTCTGTACCCAAAGAGTTCCTTATCATGATAATATGGAATGGAAAGCTATAAATAATTGTACACATACTATATGAAACCCTCCAGAGAGGAAGAGCATAAAAACAAAACTACAGCCCCAGAGAAAAGTGGCATCTAACACTGGGATGGCAGTAAGAGTGGTAAACCACCAACCAAAAAACAAAAGGGACCTTTCTGTTTGGAGTTTCCTCATATCTATTTTATATAGAAGAAACTTTTTTGGAGTTCTCTGGTTTGCTTAAAAAGAAAACTGAAGAATCCCTGGGAGCAAGAAACAGTGAATAATGTTATTGCTCTCCAACAGGGAAAAAAGTGATTAAGAAAGATTTGTTAAAGAACTGATACAGACATAGAAGCATAAGTACGTAGTTAATCTTGAATTCTCTGGGAACGGCCTTCAAGAAAGAAACTATATTACCCCCAAGTTAAGCCTTAGGCATCACAGCTAAAAACACAGGTTGTCAATGTGCCCGACCTTCCCTCATACTTTGTTTTCAGTTAGTCAGGCTACACCAATCTGATATGTCGTAATTTCCAGAAGTTAAAAATGAAAAAGGGTGGCAGTGACACCACAAAGTTGTTTCTTCTCCTCCTCCTCCATGTCACCAATGAGAAATTATTTAAAAATTTAATAAATCTCCATGAACAGCAATGAACACTTCTTTACAATAAAACATTGTAAGGCAGTACACAGAATATACCATTAAAATCTACCATAGTAGGGAAAAAGGGAACACGTAAGTGAATTTCAGAAAAATGTTTCGTACTTCAAACTAAAGGACGCAACTTGAGATTATACATACTAATTTGCATTCTTATAAAATGATTAATTTTTGGTAATACTGTCTATATTAACACTAAATCAAACATTCAAAAAGCTCATCTGTAAACAAAAACTTCCAACAGCTATACTTTTATACTGTTGAAAATGGCACATCAAGAAAACTTAAGATTTTTAATAGTAAAAACAAGTCTGCTATTTTTATTCATAACTTCTACACATTGTGACATAACTTAAAACACTACATGAGGGAGTGGACAGTGGAATGTGGGAGGAGGAACAGAAGGAAAACACTTGCCCTGACTGGTGTGGCTCAGTGGGTTGAGTACTGGCCTGTGAAGTGAAAATTCGCCAGTTCAATTACCAGTCAGGGAATATGACTGGGTTGCGGGCTGGTCCCCAGCTAGTGGCATGCTGGGAACAGTGTGAGAGGCAACTGATCAATATTTCTCTTGCACACTCATGTTTCTCTTCCTCTCTTCCTCCCTCCATTCCCCTCTGAAAATAAATAACACCTTTAAGAAAAAAAGGAAAACTGTACCAGATCCCCAAATGAAGTCTGAATGTATGGTATTTACTGAGTGAACTCTTGCCTTCACGCATGCATTCATCCTATATGGGAAAATATCTGTGAGACATACAATCCCTGTCATTATAGTGCTGACATTCCAACAGAAGACACTAAGAATTTATGCAAACAATTTATTTATTAACATTGTAATGTATAGCAACAAGAATTAGAGTTTAGAAGAATAGTGATGAAGGACCTAACTTATCCTAAAGATTCAGGACTCTTTCCTTTTATAGTTAATTCAGTTGTGCTCTGAAGGGTAAGTAGAAATTTACTGGGGGGGGCGGTGGTAAGGGAATGGTATCAGAGTTGGGAGGGTAGGGACCAGGCTAATGGACAGCAGGTGAAGAAAGGCAGGAACAAGGTCAATGAGAGATTCCAGAATCATGCCCTAGGGTACTGAAATCACTATCTAAATGGAATTATTTTAAACAAGAGTTTGAGAGTTCAAAGACAGTAATTTACAAAACTCCAATGTAAGAGGAAACCAGTAAGGCTACTGGATTGTTATAATGATAATCATTTGCATTTCTTTAAAATAGAACCTCTATTGTTAATCCAGTTTCACTCCAGTTATTTCAAATAATTGTATTATATGTAAAATGTTTTATATTCAAATTCTCATTTTTGCTAGTTTAGTTAGGTCCTTTACTCCAAATTGCTGATACTTCATTATACTCCAGTAAACAGATTATGAACATTTAGTCTCTTTGATGGCAAATCTTTCAAATTTAGTAACAGCACTTATGACACTGTACTTAACATGCAATATGTCCCACTAATCAGTCTAATATGTTGCATAATTTTTTATCATGGCTCTTTTTAAAGAAAATGGTAAGTTGTTTATGATTATAAAAATACTTAAAATTTTTAGAAAACAAAGAAAATCATAAGGAAAATGAAATTACTCATAACTAACTGCAACACCCTAAGACCACCACTTGCAACTATTCAGAAATATTTACGTCATCTTTCACACATACACACAACTCCTAGTGTAAAGTCAGTAACCCATCACAGCCTGTTCTCCCTGTGTCTGCCCTGGCCCCACTACAGTTTCTTCAACACAGTAGCAGCATAGTGAGCCTTTTAAATCACAGCTGGGTCACGTCATGCCTGTGCTCAGGGCCTTCTAATGGTGGCTCCCATCTCAGAACGAAAGCCTGTCTCTGTGCTTAACAGACTTGCAAGGCCCTTTACAAATCTGCCCCCTCCACTCCCTGAGATCACTGTCCACTCTACCATACTTTTGCCACATGGCCTCCTGGGGTGGCCTTCTCACGACCTTTGCATTTGCTGTTTTTCTGCCTAGAATCTCTTCCTTCAAATATCATCATGGTTCCCTCTATTACAGTACAGTAATATAGTAATAAGAATCAAAAGTAACCATATAATATCATAAACAGATGGTATGTTAAAGTTCTTTGAATTTCATGGTGGTTAAAAAATAACAGTTAACATTTATTGAATACTTAGCATATGTCTGATTCTAAACTAAATGGTTTAGATGAATTATCCCATTTAATCTTCACTACAACCTTATGAGATAGGATCTACCATGTTTTGCCATGTAAAATGTGCTCTGTTTTGCCCAAATTTTTGAGGGGAAAATAATACTGCACAATATGCATGGGCATAATGGTTACATACCATTGGTATAATAATGGGTATAAATCCTGTGTATACTGCACACAAAAACGTGGGTGTGCATTATACACAGCAAAATACGGTATTGTTATTTCCATTTTACTGAAAAAGGAAACAACTTCAAAAGGTTATGTGACTTGGGCAGCAAAACCCAGGCAACTAACTTCATAATGCATTGTAATGACTTATACCACCTGTCTCTTTGTGATTCTGATTATTTTTACTTTAAAACTGTTAAATATGTTAGGTTTTTAAAATAAAGTAACTCTATTTTGTTTTTATGCTTGGCAGGGAAATTTTCTAAGCATCCCAAAGATAAAAGTTTAAGGTACAATCACCTCACTGAATAAAAATGTTACAGAAAAGTGACAGCTCATATAGTGCTCTATAATTATAAATATGTAAAGTAGAAATGTCTGAAAATAATGTGTGCCATAGGAAGACTCACACAGTATTTGATGAGTTATGAAGCTCAATACTTAATTATTTTAGCAGTAAGTATCTAAATAGAAGAAGTCTTTTCACATCTAAAGTAATGAAAACCTGGTCCACAGAGAATAAAGACAAAGAAGACCTTAGAGAAAAATAATACAGCCTAGAGCAACTTCATCTTTTGAGTTTCTAGAAACCCAAATCCTGTTGTTAAGACTCCTCAACATGTAAAACAAAAACACTACCTCAAATGCTCCCACTGCCTTTGAACCTTCAGAATAATTAAATAACCTTACCACTTCTAATCAACCCAGTCAATATAATTCCCTACCTAAAAAAAAAAATCAAAACCTTTTAAAACTAGATCATGGTGATGATCGCATAACTTTGTAAATATACTAAAAACCACTGAATTGCATCTTAAAACAGGTGACTTTAAGGACATGTAAATCATTCAAGCTGTTAAAAAAAAACATTATGCAAAGTGAACTAAACCAGTCAGAGAAGTCAAACACCATATGTGCAATCTAATGAACAAACTGAACTAACAAACAAAATAGATATAGACAGACTCACAGAGAGCAGGATGACAGCTATGGGGGGGGGGGTGCGGCGGGGAGAGGTTAGGGGAAGAGGGGTTGAGCAAAAAGGAAAAAGGACTCATGGACAACAGTGTGGTGATTGTGGGTGGGGGTGAGTATGGGTTTAAGGGACTAAATGGTAATGAAAAAAATACAATTAAAAAAATTTTTCAAATAGAAAATCAGAATCTACATAAGAAATGCTAAATAGTTACTTGTAAAATGTAATTCTCAATGAGGGCATGAAAAGTTTATAAACAAAAGTGGGCACAAAAGTGGCCATTACCCCTTGAGCTCTTTATAATTTAAGTTCACCATTTGCTTGCAGCTTGTACAGCGCAGCTTCTGAAATATGTTACAAGTAATTGGTTACTAAATGATGAAGTACCAAAGTCTGCGAATGATATACTTGTAGACTATAAATAGTTGGATCTTGTTTTTTAAATCTATTTTGACAGTATCTGTCTTTTAATTGGTATATTTATATCACAGCAGGCAGTCATCTAGTTAGATATTAACAAAAAGGCAGGCAACAAAACTGGCTAAGCCTAAACCTGATTAACTCTGGAAGTTACAGCTTCAGACATCCCAGGGGACAGTGACACCTGCCACCAAAGGGGACTTAATCCAGGTGCAGGCAGGAAGATGAAGGGGGGGGACCAGCCAATTGCCTGGAGGAGGGGGGCAGAGTGGGCTAAATAAAATACAATAGAGGAAATTCCTCTGCCCAGGCTTTGCACAGGGGGAGGTCCTTCTACTAGAAGGGATGCACAGTAGGTGACCATATAGGCAGGAGTCTACTCTGGGAAAAGGATCCGATTGGGTAAGGGCACAAAACCCCCAAAGACCCAGGAAAGGAACTGGTTAGTGGAAGGGCCCAGGACAAGCCCACGAAGAGCCAGAAAAGGTATTGGTTAGTTTGAAAGAAAGCTTAACCCTTCTCAAACCCAAGATATAATCAAAGCTGAGGTGAATTTGCTCCTTTGTCACTCTCTCTCCCTGTAGCAGCCCTTTGGGCCCAATGGCCCAAGTGCAGCCTTGGCAGCAGAGAACATGCAGATCGGGATATGAGACACACAGAAGTTCTGAATCTCTAGGTCCTGGCCCTCCTGGGCCTGAGAGGCGCAGGTGCAGGCTTGCAGCCCTGCAGCCCCAGAGGCTCATCGTCTTCCACAGCAGGCCAGAGCTGAGCCACCTGGTCATGGATGAGACATAGGGCACTTGAGGGCTGTCCTTTGTTTTTGCTCTAATAAATCTTTCCACAATACCCCCCTCCTATGTGTGTATCCCCAAAATGTCTTTCCTGTGACAGCTCAAAAGAACCATGTTTCCACCAGCAACAGTTAGAACATTAACATTTAAAGTGATTATTGATATAGATTAATATGTACCATATTTGTAACTATTTATTACTCATTGACCATTTGCTTTGTTCTTTTTTTCTTTTTGTCTTCTCTGGTTCTATTTAACATTTTACATGATTCCTTTCCCTCTACTCTTATCAATTATACTTCCTTTTAAAATCTTTTCAGCAATCATGCAGGGTGTCCAACCTGAGGCCCACAGGCCACATGCAGCCCAGGACGGCTATGAATGTGGCCCAACACAAAACTGTAAATTTACTTAAAACCTTTTTTTTGCTCATCAGTTTTCATGAGTGTTTGTGTAGTTAATGTGTGGCCCAAGACAACTCTTCTTCTTCCAGTGTGGCCCAGAGAAACACCAAGAGTTTGGATACCCACACCCCTGCTAGGGTTTTCAGTATTCTTTTATGACTAATTCAAGTTCACTTTCGAACACTATACTGCTTCACAATTAGTACAAGTACCTTGAATATTCCAATTCTCCACATTCCCTCCCTTACAACATTGCTGTCATTCATTTCACTTTCCCATAAACTATAATCAACAGACATTACTTTGAAAAAGTTTGTTAGAAAAAATACAGGAAACATTTTATCTTCATTTATTCTAACTCTTCTTTATATAGATCTGAGTTTCTGACCTATATCAGTTTCCTTCTCTTTATAGAACTTCTTTTAACACTTCATACAAAACAAGTATACTAGTAACAAATTGCCTGAATTTCTGGCTGTCTGAGAAAGTTTCTACTGACATACCTTTAGACTCACTGAGTCTTTCCTCAGGTGTGTCTCTCTAGTCTACTGATGGGCCATCAAAGGTGTTCATTTCTGTTACTGTGTGTTTGATTTCTAGCATTTCCTTTGTATTTATTAGTTTCAACCTCTCTGCTTACATTACTCATCTGTTCTTGCGTGTTGTCCACTTTTTCTATTAGATTCCTTAGCATATTAATCATAATGATTCTAAATTCAGTCTGATATTTCAAAAATTTACACCATACCTAGGTCTGGTTCTGATACTTGGTTTACCTCTTCAAATAGTGTATTTTGCCTTTTAGTGGGCCTTGTAATTTTTTACTAACAGCCAGACATTAAGTAAAAGGACCTGAGGTAGGCAGGCCTTCAGTATGAAGTTTTATGTATATCTGGCCAGGAGTTAAACTGTATTTACTGCTTGCCATAGCTGTGGTCTCTGAGGCTAAAATTTTTTTCTAATGTCCTTGTTTTTATCTCCCATGTTCTCTTTGGGAGTCCCTAAAGACTCCTTAAAGTCTGAGGCTTATGGCTGTTTTATCAATAATCCTACTATTTTACAGGAGTTTTAGTGACGTGGTGATAAAGTTGGGGTAGGGATATTGTCCTGGGATTAGGTTTTAGTCCGTTAGTGAGCCAGAATTAGACATTTCCCTTCCCCCACAGGGAAGACTGAGAGGGCTGAAGTTGGGTATTTCCATTCCCCCAGGCCAATGAGGTTTTGGTAATGCCACAGTTGGTTAGGTTCTGATAAAATTGTTTCCCTTATTGCAGACCTTGTTTAAAAAAAGAGAGAACTCTGTGCTATTTCAAAATGGTTACTTTTCTCCTCTTCCCACCATTCCCCTTACCTTTCCTCCACCCATGCAAAAAATAAGAGACTTTTCTCTCGTACCACAGGCAGAACCTGGTAGGGCTCCTGAGGTAAAACTCAGAAAAGTGTGGGGTTTTCCTAAGGCTGGAACACTCAAGCTAGCCCACAATAAGTCTCCAGCAATTCATCAATTATAGTTCAGTGTTCCTACCTATAGTGGTTTTAGCTTTTGGTTTCTACTCCTGGGCTTCTGCCATCTACCTGTAAGCAACAGTGTGCCCTGTGACCTCAATTTTCTGATGGATTTAAGAAGAGTTGTTAGCTTTACACATAATCCGGGGTTTACCCAAGGGAGAATTACAAAATAATTAATATTAAGCTGGTGACTATCACCCACTGTTTGTCAATAAAGGGGAGCGAAGACTGGTAACTGTTATCTGTATTCTCCGAGTAATTTTTCTCAGCAATGGGATACAGGAGTCCACAAACTGCTATCCAAAGGCCACATCCTGCCAGCAGTGGAACAAATCTTGCCATATCCATTCATTTAAATATTGTCTCTGGCCACCTTCCTGATACAATGACAGGGTAAAGTAGTTGCAAGAGACCCTATGGCCTACAAGGCCAAAAATATTTAAACCAAAAATATTTACTACCAGGCCCTTTGCAGAAAAAGCTAGCTTACCCCTGGGTTATACATCCTATACTTTCTCGCACATGGGATCACTGGTATTGTGTGTGTGTTGGGGGGGGGGGGGGGGTGTGCACCCGAACATGCACGTATGTCTTTTAATTGCTGACCAGGGCTGAGTGCAAAATGACTATGCACTATCTGTTTAATTTTTATTAATCAATTCATCCATCAATTCATTTAGTATACAATCACTAACAATTTTGGTTTAGTGGAAATCTTTCAACACAGTGTAAATGACAGGTATAGTGAAATTATGTAAAAAATAAAAATTAAAATAAAGAAGTAATTAATTCTACCTGAGGTACTCAGGAATTAAGAGTACAAAAGTTTTGCCACAAAGTACTTTGGCTTAATACTTGTTTATTAAAAGACATATCCTCTAAGACAGTGGTTCTCAAACTTCACTATCAGAATCACCCACCCAGAGGGGCTATAAAACAAAGACTACTGGTCACAGCCCCAGAGTTGCTGTCACAGTAAATCTGAGGTGGAGCTCTGAAATTTGCATTCCAAGTTCTCAGGTGATGCATCGCATAAATATAATATTAAGCTAACAGGGTCTTTTAAGATAATCGAGCTGCTGTACCTCAGACTAGCCTGTTTTATGAATTTGAAACACAATGGGACCTCAGAATTGTTTTCCTATTTTAGTCATTCCCTCCTCATTTCCTACATAAATCCATCACCCTCGGTTATTTGCCCTTAGCACACAGGCTTTCTCTGCTGTCAGCTTCAGGCTTTGGCCATGACTCAACAAGTTAACTTAGCATTGTATCATGGCTCCTAAAATGAATAGGTCAACCCCCTACCAGGACTGAACTTAAAAGAAATTATTTCCAGTTCAATGCTACATTGGGGGAGGGAGGGCGTCCTTCAAAATTCCAAGTTTATCTCTTGGGAACTAATAGGGGACACAGATAGTTGATTAGTCCACACAAAACCCTAACTAACTACTATTGCATACTCAGTCATGAAAGGCTACTAAACTATGTAGTTGACATCTGCACCGTATTTTTAAAATAAGGGACACAATAGCTCTCACTTGAGACATGCTATCTTAAAATTTATTTATGTAGTAAAAGATATTAGACTAGTAGAACTGAAACTTTAAATAAATGATTACTTTAGTTTTGCCAATGCAATTAAAAAAATTAATTGCTGTAAGTCCTTTATTCTGTAAAGTGCAGCATGATTTTAATAACTTGTTTTGGGGGAAATTATCACATTAAAATTATCAGATATAGAAATATGAATATGTAAAAAAAACAAAGTGCCTCTAAGAATGTAGTAGACAAAAATGTTATTCACTAGCACTGGTGCTAGACAAGAAATACAAAGATGCAGAAGGTGCTGCCCCTAGACTCAAAGGACTTGTTTATTAAAACAGCATAGGAAAGCTTCTAGTCAGGATGGCAGCATAGGTAATGTGGTACTCATGTCCTTCTACAACCACATCAAAAACACAACTACAGAACAACCATTATTCAGAACCACCTGAAATTTAGCTCAACAAAGTCCTACAATTAAGCACATAAAGAAGAAGCCCCATCGAGACTGGTAGGAGGTGGAAACACTGAACACGCTGGTCCCACATGTGTGGGGGATAAAAACTGGGAGGGATATCTCAGCTGTGAGGTGCCACCTGAGTGGCGAGGGGTCCCAGCCCTCTGCAGGCCCCCCAGCCCAAGGTTCCACTGCCAGGAAGAGAAGCCTCCATAACTTATGGCTGTAAAAATAAATGGCTGAGTAAGATGGAGGGTTACTGGAGTCCCAAGCAGTTCCTCTTCAAGGGCCCACCCATGGACGTATTCAGACTCATTCAGCAATGGGGCAGCAGCTCCAAAAGAACCAGGGACATACAGGGAGGAACTGAAGTGTCTTGCAAAAGGGTGTACAAGTTGGAGGGGCAGCTTTCTCTCAGACAGACAGAGGACATTGTTCCTTTTCTCAGCCCTCTACAAAGAACTGGCAGACAGGTACTATATCTGAGTCTCCATCAACCTGGCTAACACTGTTTGCCCCATCCTATTGATTCCCTGGGACCCCCGACTCACCAATTTGCCAACCAAGTTGTTTCCCAGTGGCCTTTCCATATGAATAGCCTGTCTTGCCTTATGCTCAGACTTTCCTAAAATTTCTCAAAAAAGCAGCATCTGGCTTCTGAGTACCCCATACCTATCCCTAAATGGCACTGATGGCAGCCGGCCTTGGTACAAAGCTTGGCCTCTGCTGAACACCTCCAAGCACCACAAAAGTTGTAGCCATCTGCAGATTGCTTTGTAACTCATACCAGGTGGCCCTGGGTAGAACACAAGCAGCTGACCTTAGTGTACACCTCCTGGGAGGCCCCAGAGTCAGCACACCCTGTAGACAGCTTTGGAGCAGATCAAAACACCATCTTCACATGTGACATACTCAAGGGGAAGACTCAGTGGGCATCAGAGCACCCCTGAAGTCAGTCCTGCCCCATTGGGTAGGCCTCTGTACATCTGAATGACCTTGGGATAAAGTTCCTCCCATTTATGTGCCAATAGCAATCAAGGGTGAACAACAACATGAGAGTGTATATAGCCCATGTGGGAGCTAGGGAGGGGTGCACCTGAAGTGCCCGGCTCAGTGAAGGGGGAGGCTGTGCCACTGGACCCTAGAGGACACCTACTACATTAGGCCACTCCACCATGCCCAAAAGACATAGCAGTTCTACCTAATACATAGAAACAAACAATGGGAGGTTGCCAAGATGAGGAGACAAAGAAACATGGCCTAAATAAATGAACAGAACAAAACTCAAGAAAAAGAACTAAACAAAATGGTTACAAGCAATCTAATAGATGCTGAGTTCAAAACACTGGTTATAAGGATGCTCAGCTGAACTTAAGGGAAAAAGAGGTGAATTTAGTGAGAACTTCAACAGCATAAAAAAAGGATAGGGAAATCATGAAAAAGAACCAGTCATAAATAAAGGTTACACTAACTGAAATAAAGAATAATTTACAGGGAATCAACAGTACAGTGAATTATGCCAAGAATCAAATCAGTGGTTTGGAATATAAAGAATACAAAACACCCAATCAGAATAGGAAAAGGAAAAAAGAATCCAAAAAAAAAAAAATGAGGACAGTGTAAAGAGCCTCTGGGACAACTTCAAGAGTAGTGACATTCACATCATGGCGGGGAGAAGAGAGCAAGAAATTGAAAACCTATTTGAAAAAATGATGACAGCAAACTTCCCCAACCTAGGGAAGAGCCTTATGAAAGAGCCATACAAGTCCAGGAAGTACAGAGTCCCAAAGAGGACAGAACTGAAGGATATATAGAGCTTCCCAGGCAAGAAAATGCTAAATTTCATCACCACCAAACCAGTATTACCTGAAATGTTAAAGGGTGCTTTTGAAGGAGGAGGAGGAGAAAGAGAAGAAGAAAAGGAAAAAGGGAAGGAGGAGGAAGAGAAAGAGAAGAGAAGAGAAGGAGGAGGAAGATAAAAAATGTGAACAATACAATGGCAATAAGCAGAACAGAAACAGACTCATAGATACAGATAGAGAGAACATCTGAATGGTTTCCAGATGGGAGGCAGGTTAGGGGATTGGGTGAGAAATGTGAAGGGATAAAGAAGTACAAATTGGTAGTAGCAGAATAGTCATGCTAATTAATGTAAAGTATAGCATAGGGAATATAGTCAGTAAAATTCTAATAACTACACATGGTGTCAAATGGGTACAAGATTTATTGGGATATCAATTAGTAAGTTCCATAATGTCTAATCACTGGGTATCCACCTGAAACTAATACAATATTGTATGTCAACTAATCGAAAAATAAAAAATGTTTAAGAAATAGCACAGCAAAAATTAACAGTGTTTAAATGCTTAACTGTACAGAATTCATTATATGTGAGATTGAGAAAAGACCAATGTGAACTAGAGTAGCCAACAATGTTTCAAAGCACAATGATTTGAGCTATGACTTCAAAAATGGTTAAAACATGATTAGGAGTAGGAGACAGGGAAGTGGAAGTCCCACAGACGATATAAAACAGAACCACAAAATACAGGGTCCAGCAGAAGTAACGCCTGCTTGAGTGTGGTTGGTAGAATAATAATATGGGTGTAATAATTTATAGTTTTAATTTGAACATTTCACCTAAAATGTCACATGGTGTGCTTGAGTATTATGTTGTTATGTTACAGAATTACATGCTTATTATTTTGTAATAAAAAGGGGCATTTTTGTGCTGGGCCCTGTATAAGGTAGACAGTGAAGTGCCCACTAGACTGAAGTGAAGATGAATGCTGGTTAAGAGCAAGAAATAGGGTTGGATTGATTGTATGCTGCTAGATTACACAGGCCATTGAAACCTCATGGAAATCTTTAGATATGACATGGTAGATAAGGTGAAATTATGGTAGGTTTTTAGAAGGGGACTACATGAAAAAGGATATTTTAGAAGAATTATTTTGACAATAATATATAGCATAGTTCAATGGTGGGAGTAAAGGTCAGGGGCAAAAAGCAACTATGTTGCTGCTGGAATAATTCAGGAATGAGATGGTAAAGCACTGAATTATGGTCCAAAGTATAGATAGGAAAATAAGGAGAAAGTTAAGCAACAGTGCAAACTTGGCAACTTGTTAAAATACTGGGCACAGGGATGAGAGAAAAATCAAATATGAAACCAATGTTTCCGGCCTGATGTAATGAAGAAACAGTGATATCTACTACCAAAAATAGAACTGGAAATCAAAGCAAATTGAGGCAGCAAGGCACAATGGCACAGAAGAAAGGTTGCTGTGAAATGCCAAGTTTAAGATGACAGTGGTAGGTAGCTGCCTCTACTCTGGTGAAAGAATGAGTAGATGTGGTTAGAGTTGCCTGTTCAGCCCATCTATTTCTTGTTAGCAAAGCCGTGAAAAGGGAAAAAACAATGGATGGCTGAGAAGTAACTGTCTGGATATTCACAATTAAAGAGCGTCTAGCTCTGGCTGGTGTGGCTCAGTGGATTGAGTACCAGCTTGTGAACAAAAGGGCTGCTGGTTTGATTCCCAGTCAGGGCACATGCTTGGGCTGCAGGCTGGGTCCCCAGATGGCAGCATGAGAGAAACAACCACATTATCAATGTTTCTCTCCCCTTCTTTCTCCCTCCCTTCTCCTCTCTAAAAATAAATAAATAAAAGCTGTTCTAAAAAAAAAAAAAAAACAGAAGAGCATCTAGAAGAAGAGAGCAGGAAAAATAAAATGTTAATCAGAGGTAAGGTGCAAGAAAGCAGGGATTTTGCATCTTTGCTCATGGAATCCCTAATGCCAGGCAGAGTAGCTGATACAAAGGCAGCTCTCAAAAAGGAATGAATGAGAATTTCAAACCTTCAAAGGAATCAGAGTGACAAGAAGAAAAGTTAAAGACATAATGAAAGATAAAGACTGAAAAAGGACCACTAAGTTGGCAAGAAAAGCAGAAAGTCAGACTGCAAGAGTTTAAAAGGACAAGAGCAGAGAGATCTAGTGGTATACAGGGGTGGTAAGCTGATGGACAGACATCAACTAAAACAAAAAGCAGCAGGGTAGACAAAGGGCATTATTTTACTTGTTTGGATATTTTTCTAAACTAAAAATATACTTCACTCATTCAAGAAATTTTTTTTTAAATTTTATTTTAATCATTGTTGAAGTACAGTTTTCTCCCTTTTACTCCCATTCCAGCCCACCCACCCATCCCTCCCCACTTCCCTCCCATTACCACCCTCCCCCTAGTTTTTGTCCATGTGTCCTTTAAATCTGTTCCTGTAAACCCTACCCATTCTCTCCTGAAATTCCCTCTTCTCTACCCTCTGGTCACTGTCAGCCTGTCCTCTATTTCAGTGTCTTTGACTATATTTTGCTTGTTTCTTTGTTTTGTTGTTTAGGTTCCTGTTAAAAGTGAGATCATATGGTATTTGTCTTTCACTGCCTGGCTTATTTCACTTAGCATAATGCTTTCCAGCTCCATCCATGCTATTGCAAAGGGTAGGAGCTCCTTCTTTCTTTCTGCTGCATAGAATTCCATTGTGTAAATGTACCATAGTTTTTTGATCCATTCATTTACTGATGGGCATCTTGGTTGCTTCCAGCATCTAGCTATTGGAAATTGTGCTGCTATGAACATTGGGGTGCATAGGTTCTTTTGGATTGGTGTTTTAGGGCTCTCAGGATATAGTCCCAGCAGTGGAATTGCTGGGTCAAAAGGCAGATCCATTTTTAGTTTTCTGAGGAAGTTCCATACTGCTTTCCATAGTGGTTGTACCAGTCTGTGGTCCCACCAACAGTGCACTAGGGTCCCCTTTTTTCCACAACCTCTCCAACACTTGTTGTTTGTTGCTTTGTTTATGATGGCCATTCTGACTGGTGTGAAGTGGTATCTCACTGTGGTTTTAATTTGCATCTCTCTGATAGCTAGCAATACTGAACATCGTTTCATGTGTCTTTGGATCCTCTGTATGTCCTCCTTGAAGAAGTGTCTGTTCAAGTCATTCAAGAAAATTTGAAGAATAATCAAGTAGGGGGGAATACTGTACATTGTTCCACCACCTAAGTACAAACATAGTTAACACTTTTAACATATATGTTCAAACTTATTCCACCAAAAGTATGACTGGGCTTACATATCCTACAACAGAATAGAAATTGAGAGACTGCAGGGGGATGGAAAGGGATAAGGAAAACAACAAAACCCAGGGCAAGATCAGCTAGCAATGGTTACTATAATTCTTAAATCTTTTTCTTAATGGTCAAAATATTACTTTTCTGCTTTCATTATTTTTATTATTGACAGTAAAGATTTTTGCATATTTTAACTGTTTATATTTCACTTTATAAAATGAGTATTTACATTCTTCATTCACTTACCTAATGTCATTTTTTTTAGATTTTATTTATTTATTTTTAGAGAGGGAAGGGAGGGAGAAAGAGAGAGAGAGAGAAACATCAATGTGCGGTTGCTGGGGGTCATGGCCTGCAGCCCAGGCATGTACCCTGACTGGGAATCAAACCTGTGACACTTTGGTTCGCAGCCCACGCTCAATCCACTGAGCTACACCAGCCAGGGCCTTAATGACATTTTTTTTTAACTCTATGAATGAGCTCTTTAGGTCATTGAGAGATCAACTCTTTGTTTTACTGTAAAAACTTTTCTTCCAAAGTTGTTTGTTGATGTTTTAAGAAAGTCATAAGCATGTATAAAGTCACAGGAAGAACAGCCAGTGGAAAAGAACAGTCTGATGATGCTGACAGAAACAGGGCATGTGTTAGAACAAATTCCATAAACACACGGAAAGGGATGAATCCAAAAGGGGAAAACAAACTGCCTCTGATTATGGAAAAGTACACAGACACAGGTGCCAAGATACAAAAATGAGGGTAACGGCTGAATGAATGAGATACATGAGGAACCCCATACCAAATATTCTATTCCTCTTCATAAAGTGGTCGTCTTTCACCGACTGTCCATTCAGAATACAGTCCTCTTCCAAGACTCCTATCAGAGGAGCTCCTGGTCCTCTGCCCCAGTTATCACTCACACTTAACCTTTTCTTCTCCATCATTACTTTATAAATTTTCCTCAACCTTTCTACATTAAAATTTAGGTGAGAGGATTGTGATTGGTAGAAAAGCCATGCCTCAGTCAGGCAAAATTTGTCCCAAGCTATTTTTCTCTAATTATTCTCATTACTAACAAGGTTTACTATTATCCACAATTCTCAGTATCATTCCTGCTAGTGAGAATAAAGACTTCTCAGTAAGCACACTGATGAGTGTATCTGGACCAATAGCACATCCCCTAGTTTTTTGTCAAGGCCACTATCTTGAATTTTGCCAATAAAGATATTATGTCCTCTGTTGGGACCACCCTGCCTGATTTTAAAAGCTGTAACCTGCCATGGCTAAAGCTGAGTGAGAGACTTTGAGACCTAAGCCACTAAGGAGACAAATCTTATTTCTCTGGCAGGGGCACTGCCTCTGCCCCCTTTTAATTCACGCTGCTTGGTCCTAGGCCTGACTGGTTCACCAATGAGGTTAGCCAATGAGGTTAGCCAATGACGGGTAAGATTCCTCAAGGGAGGGACAACATAAAACAGGCATGGTCATGAGAGGGCCCTCATGGAAGGACTTTGGGAGCTACCAAAAAAGGGGGTGATGGACCCTCACCCCTCAGCTTTGACATAGCCTGAGTCCTCATTCTTTCTTCAAGAAGTCTCCTAATCTCTTGACTGCCTCACTCCCCCTGCCTGACTTAAGCCTGAAACAATGACAGAGGGCAGTGAAGCCCTGGCCCGGAATGTGTGGGCTCCCTGAGGTGATCAGGCCTAAAAAAGGATGCATAAAAATCTCGTGAAACCTGCTTTGCTAATAATGCTCTCAATTTTCTGATAAGGGTCCCAGCAAGAAATGAGTTCATTTCCCAAAGTTTTATAGCCCTTTAGCTATCTGACCCTGACTCAGAATAAGCCCTCATAGTTCTTTCAATGTTATCTATTGTTTGATCCTTACTGCCTGACAATGATTGATGAGCTTTACCTGTATACCTGTGCAAACTGAACCCAATAAAAGCCCAATGAAGAAAAGGTACTTGGCCCTTATCCTTTGAGATTGGCCACCTTTCCTCTCCAAGCAGATCATGTCTTGGTAGACTTATTCTCATCTGTGGCAGCTGGTGGGGGGGGGGGGACCCTGCAGGTAGGGCTCCCCCAGAGTCCTCATCAAATCCCTCTCTCTCCTTCTTTTTTTAAAAAATATTTTTAAAAATTTATTTTTAGAGAGAGGGGAAAGGAGGGAGAGACAGAGAGAGAGAAACATCATTATGTGGTTGCCTCTTACAACCTGGGGACCTGGTCCACAACCCACGCATGTGCCCTGACTGGGAGTTAAACCGGCAACCCAGCAGGTTTAGTACTCAATCCACTGAGCCACACCAGCCAGGGCCAAATCTCTCCCTTCTAATTCTGCATTTGTTTACACCACTGGTTACACCAAAGCATTTAACAAAATCTTTTTGTTAGATTCAATTGATGATGCATGAAACTACCACCCAAAAGATGCCTCTCTTGAAGGTAGAGAAAGTGTCTTATTACCTTTTAATCTTCCTATGCCTGTATATGCCCCGTGGGGGGGGGGTGTGCATAAGAGAACCACACATGGATGTTTCTCTCCCTCCCTTCCCCTCTCTAAATATAAATAACTAAAATCTTTTAAAAAAATAAAATACAAATGTACTAATGCAGTTTTCCTTTACCACTATATTCTGTAAATTCAGGATTAGTCTTTGACCATCTCACTACTTTAAATGTGTGTATACAGAATTTGGCCACACACTCCTTGCTAGTATCTCCTCCTTCAGAAAAATGGATCATGCATTTACTAATCTGACAGTTAAATTTTAGATTTAATAGATCTAATGACTACAATCAAATTAGGGAAGTGATTCACTTACATTAACTAAAGCATCTTGTTCAAATTAATTTCCCAAGCTCCCCGAAGCACAAACTTTACTTCCAGCCAGATGTCACTGAAGTGACACTCTTATCCAATTTAACTTTTAAGATTTCATACATACTGCAAAATCAATGGCAAGTTCTTGGCTACTCAATATTTTATTGTCACACTATAAATTACTTATTATGTAGTGATTGCTTTGTTTCAGGCATATTTGGTCTCTGAAATCCTACAAACTTTATATGTTAGAATTGCTTATATAGGAAATGTTTCATTAATTCAGTAAAAATTCACTAAAATGGAATTATCTCATGTAAGATGAATCTAAATTACTGAAAAAAATTAATTTATACAACTCAGATCATTGTGCCCTGGGAGTTTCACTGAAGTGGTGGCACAAGAGCTAGATCTTAAAGTTAAGACACTTACATCAGTAGAAAAAGGAGAAAAGTTCTTAAGGTAGCAGGTAAAGAGACCAGCATAGGCATAATTAGAGAAACAAGATAATGAAAACAAAGAAAAAGGGTTATACATAGTACAAACTGAAATAAGCCATTTAATACAGTAATCCCCTATTTTCATCTTGTAGCTACTTAGCAGTACCAGATGATCAAAGTAGGAAAGTCACAGAAAAATAAAATACAGTAGAAAAAGAAAACCACAAACATAAGTGCTCTCCATGCTTGGTCTGTGTCTTAAATTTAGATATCTTAAATGGCAATTCCATAACACTAGGGACTATCACCCTCGAAGATAACCAATGGTTTTAATATTTTACGTATAATAGAGCTCACACTCTAAAAATCACAGATTTCAGGGAAAAAAGGGGAAAGTAATTATAGGGCATATGTACTACCATCACTTCCTATCCTCACGCCCTTGGTAAGCATCACTAATCAAACAGATTTAACATTCAAATTCAAGCGAATTTGCTAATCCTGTGTAGACATGGCTAAGAAAGTACCTTTTTGCTCTGTGAACCCTTGCTATCCAAATCTGGACTATGAATGGATTAAGGTGAAAAAAATTTTTTTTTTTAGATAAGGCTATTTGGAGGAGATGGTAGTTCACACCATATGGATTCTTGTCTTCCAAAATTCCAATAACAGATTGCAATATGTCACTCTGACCTCTCACTCTTTGAATTCAAAAATCAAATAGTGATTCAAGTAGCAAGGGATACCTATATGTTTCAATCTGTTCTGTGATAGGATGAATACAAAAATCTCACCTACACGACATTTTATTATATATATACAGAAGCTACTGTATTAGATGTCTGACAGAGGTACTGTGCATAATTAACCAAACCTCACTGTTTTCTATTTCCTCTTATAAATTGGGGGCACATAAGCCATGAAACAGAACAAAGTAAATGTCTCAAGAAAAAAAATTAAATGTTTTAGTTTTTACTCACGTGGGTTAGGTTAAGTGTTAACTATCTTAATCTCACAGTCAGCAATCAAGTACACTATGGCTTTAGAGATTATTATTCCTTTATTATTTTGCCCAGGGCATGATTTTCCTCCTTCAGGTCTATGCTGCTCATCTTTAACCTGAACTCTTAGACTCTTCAGAAAACAGAAGAGAAGCAACTAGATACACAGAGACTGATGGAAAAATAGGCACTAAATAAGAATGGTCAAATTTGGTAGGAGGTACAGAGTAACCATCTAACTGTCCTATTCTTTATACTTACAAAGAACACTCTGTCACTACTACACATTAAAATGTCTATCCTAGAAGAGAAGTTGTGAAGCTGAATCCTACCCTAAATTATTCTGAAAAGAATACAAACCTTTCTTATTTATATAACCAAATTTATAGTAGAACATTTACCACTGCCTTAAAATATTAATTATTACAGAAAAATGTTCCTGTGTAAGGTGTTTGTAAGAATTGAACACCTGTTTAAAAACAAAACAAGCACACAAATAACAACCCCAGTGAAATCTCTCCACTTGCAACTACAGGATTACTGCACATCCTTGCATTTATTTCTGCATAATCAACAACTCTTAGAATACTTTAAATGTAATACATGCCCAACAAATATTTGCAGACTGAATTTACACAGAACTCTTGCACATGGTAACAATAGTGAATACCACCTTCAGACAGTCCTCCAGAGCTAAAAACCCAAAGGAATACTGACAAATCCTAATAGTTTGTCCATCGAAATGTTCTGCTGATTGACTGTGATTAGTTAATGCTGTTAGTTTTCAGTTTGCAGTCCGGTGCTCAATCCACTGAGCCACACCAGCCAGGGCTATGCTGTTAGTTTTCAATGCGCTTATGGTATGCTTTACTATCGCTGTCAATATTAATTTAGTAACAAGAGTCATAATTTAACTTAAAGGAACTTGCAAGGTCATCTAATATGAACATTTCATTTTCCAGACAAGGAAACTAAGATCTATTTTTACTACAGTTAACACTCTGGCACTTGTCACCTTTTCCCGTGGTCCCCTCAATGAATAAAAGAGATGTTTCATTGCACATTTTTGCTTAGGTTAATACTACTGTACAAGTGAATGCATGGTCCTCAAATGCCAGTCTCTAGTATAGTATTTCACATACAGCTGGTAGTCAGGTAAGTAGTTACTGTTCTTGCATAAAGTGCTCAACTTTGAGTAAATGTCAACGTTCATTTTAATTATTTTCATTTGTACAATTTTAACATGCAACATTATTTTTCTAACATAAAAAGTAATTTGACATAGGTTTTTATTCAAAGCCTGTTTCATAACAAATGAAAACACTTCTATCTTTTCTACCACTGTGAAACTCATTTCCCCCAATAAGGCCAAAAACTAATAGTGATATAGAAACTAAATCAGTTCTGTACATAACATCATTAAAGGTAATTCCCAATGGGGAGAGCAAATTGGTCAATTACTTACACAAACATGCACACATCCTTTGCCTAAGCTAAATAAGGCCAGAAAGTCAAGGAACTTGAAACTGTTTAACTTGCCTTTCTGGTCAATAGAGAAGACAAATTCAAAAGTTTCACATGTAGAGGAGAACCTTCTTTCTGGAATCAGAAACACTAAGTGCTGGGATACAACCATAACAGGTAGCCTCAACGCAGACCAGCAAAACGCACTCTAAGTCTTTGGAGTGCTGTGTATGTAAGACAGACTGAACTCAGAGTAGATAGCATGTCAACCAACTAATTGAAAATACATGAAAGCCGGTTGATGTACTAGTCAGTCTTTAATTTTAAAGCAAAATGAAGGCCATGAGCTACAGTTAAAGTCAACTTTAGGGTGAGGAGCTTTACAGTAAATGTTTCCTACTGCAGATGAAGGAACAATAACTGTTTCTCAAACAGAGCTAATAAACTACCTGACCCAGAACCAAGGACAAAACTGCCAAGTTCTAGGAGAGGGCACAGAAATCAGGACTAATGTGGAATGGCTACATAAACCTTAGGATCACCATACTTTGCTCACTGTAACTAAGAAATAAGGAAGTTAAACAAAATTCCTCAATCTGAGATTAAATTAGAATTTAGATAACATCCAAAATGGTCCACATGTGTAATTCAACCCTGATTATAACTGTAAATCTAAAATATACCAGATTCAGAAGTCTGTATGACTTAAAAGATTGAATAAAGACAAGGAGCTCTGGTCCCTGCACTGCTTCCATGGTTTGATAATTAATCAGAGGAATCTAGTAATTTACCTGTCATTTGATTTATCTGTTTCCATAAAGTGGGTAGAACAATGACACATCTTATAAGACTGTTTTAAGAAATGGTTTACAAGGTCTTACTTGATAATAAAGTTACATAAATATTAACAATAATCACTAATTCTTTTAAGAATCCCTGAATTTGCTTGTTGAATACATACAGTATTAGAATATTTTTTACAAGAAAACATCAGGGTTTTGTTTGAATTCCTAGGAAAAGGTTTGTAGTCTCTGGGTCACAGCCTAATAGCAAATATGTTAATCACTCCCACTCAAGTAGGTAAATAATTATTCTTAAAATAACTAATCACAAACAGGCAGGAGAGAACACAAATGTAATTTTTCTATAGCAATTTTATTCTATAAGGATTTCAAGTAAAACTTCTTCAAAAAGGAAAAGAAAAGCCCTTAGCAAATTTTTTTGTTTAAGCAAAATATAATTTTAAAACCATGAAGACACTTGGAGATAAGAGGAAAGGAAAACTTGCTTTGGTATTCTTTTTTTTTTTTTTAGGTAACCAAAGAAGGGTGCAATGTAAGCTAAAGTCTGCAGTGAGGTGTGGTTGTGGCTTTGCTTTAGGTTGCCAGTATGAGTCTTCATTTACAAAAAAAATGGGTTACTAGTTTTCTTTTTCTTAATGAAAAGTTTGTAATTCAATTGTTTAGAAAATATATATAACATTCTTACAGTATATTCAGTATTAAACACATTTCTGCAAACACATCTCCTTTCAAGCGAGTAGTGTAAATCATTTGGACCTTTGTCTGTGGAGTGGGAATGAGGAAGGTCAAGAAAAGTGCATGCAGGCTTGTTAACCTGGATTTCAGTTGAAGCTATTCATAAATATATTATACAAATATTACACCACTATGAAGTTAGTAAAATCTGTATTTGCTAGAAGTATCTTAAAAATACATATTTCCAATTTTTAAGAAATACAGTTTCTGATCTCATTAAGTACCTTAATTTCAACTTTGAATACTTAATCTTTTTTTTCAAAGACTCACTTGATGCTTGAAATTATCATGGGAATACTTTTATCAAATAGCATTTTAGTTTAACAAACAAAAATAAATAATTATGAACCAAGATAATAATCCATTGTCCAGCTAAAGGCCTACATCACATACTATATTTATATTTGAAGAATAAGAGAACAAGTACAGACATGTTTTCGAGCTGCAAGTCCAATGAACTCTGGTCAACCTAAATGTAAAACCCAATTAATAATTTTTAAATGCTATGTTTCTGTTTAATGTAATTTTAAACATTCATTAGTAATGTTACCAAAGATTGATATAGAAAATAACTGATTAATTTCTCAGAACATTATCAGATAATAAAAAAACTGGTAAGACATTATTTCCTCAAGAAATGTGAAATGAGATACCTAAGAATTGCAACCTTATCTATTATAAGTGATTTTAAGTTCACATATATACATACTATTTCTTAGAAGATGGTAATAAAGGTATTTCACTTCTTAATGTCTTTATTTTATATAACTACTTGATGAATACCATAAATGCAGTCTTGTGGAGCATGGAATATGAGACTACACATTAAATATATCCACTAATGTTTATGATCACTAATGTTTTCCTATAGTTTTAATAATTTTTGCAAATAGGATTTCTAGAGTTGAAAATTAAATGCCAGTAAGTGTGCCACTATAATTTTAAAGTAAAGATTAAAATTGGACATCTGGGAATTAAGGTTAAGGTATTTGTTGCCCATTATTTTTTCAGGGCAGCTACCAAAATCTTAAAAGTGCACTCTACCTCAGGATAAGTTTTCTCACACTAAAGTCAGCACAGTTAAGTTGTAATGGATGTGTAAACATAAATTATCAATGAAAAAAAGTAATTAAATCACATGATTTACCAAAAGAGCACTCTACTATCATTATAACTCAAACACTTCAGTCAGATGCCTGTACAACTTACTCTTATTTTAAAAATATAAAAAGAAGGTTCCTTTCCCCCAGTGTTCTCATAATAAATTAAAATATACATAACTAATTCAACTTTTAAAATATATCTTTCTTAAAATATTTTAGTCCTTTCAACCTGGATGCCCCTTACCTGAATGTAAACACCAAAGTGCTTTAAATTCATTGTAATGATGACTTCAGGGACACTTACATTACATCAAGTTAATGGGGAGGATCACTCCAGTTCTGGTAAGCAGGAGTTGAACCATCTCTACCTTTAAATTGTGGCTTTTAAAAGGGGATAAGGGTACCCATTGAAGAATAAAGCCTTCTCACACACTCACTCACTCGTTCTCACACACACTAAATACTATTTTCCTGACCTCTTCAGGTTGCCACAACATGACTACTGTCAAAGTCAAAAATAAATTATCCTTTAAAATATATAAACTTCATTTTAAAATTAAAAATGAAAGCCTCAGCTGCCACCTACTGTAGTAGTAAAACTATTAGAGCCTGCACTGACCTACTTCATATTAGCATCATGACAACATGGATGTACACCAGGAAAATAATGAAAATTACTATATGACAAACCTTAAATTTATATTTAAAAATTGTCACATTTTAAATGTGCAAATACTGTACTGCAATGCCAGCTATTTTATGACACATTTATTTTTAAATTGCAATGCAAAAGGAGTTTTGATATTTTACTGGTCATTTAATTAATAGACATAAAGGATTTCATTTTTTAAATCAGAGCTTTTTAATATCAATTAAATTCTATTTTTAAACTTCTATTAGAAGTAGTCTCTTAATTTTAAAATGGCACTACATTTTTAAAAAATGTTAATGAAGAATAGTACAAAAAGAATGCAAGTTCATGTTCAAAGAATATTTGCAATGGCTCTAAAAGGACAGACTTAACTCAGTATGTTTAATTATTAAAAGACTGCCACCAGTCTTTCAGAGTTTAATCTAATACGGAAATATTAGAAATTCTCGTACAAGAAAGTACAGGAATAGCAAAGGACATTTCACCTATGGTTTCTAAAAAAGACACACGAAATGGTGAGGCATTTATTTTAAAGATATCTTCTTAAATTAAAAAAATATCACGGTGTAAACTACCACCTTAAAATAAAATACCTTATGCTAAAGAAGCCCTTTCTTCACAATCAATGCAAAGAATTAACTGCCTGGAAGAGAAATTTAATCTCAGAATAAAGGAGGCAAAAACGTTCAGAAAGAGCAGCTAAAGCAACTGAAAGGAAGAGACACATTAGGTTTTGTGCTACCTATTAATATTCCTACGCACAATGTCTGTTTGGTGAAAATTCACAATACACTTCTTCCTCCCTGTATGACTGCAAAAAGGAGTAAACACATTTCGTATTCCTCGGTCCCAAATTTATGCTACCATCGTGCAGGATGACAATTTCGACCCATATTTCTCTTATACGTAAGTGAAAACCATAAATAACTTGTTTATCTGCACTTACAATTGAGGAAGGGGGCAAAAGCATTTTGGGGATATGGAGACCAAGGGCTGATGCGAAGTCCCCACACCTCCAGGGGCTCCATAAATATGCATTCGACCCTGGATACCCACATTCAATGAATACATCAGTCTGCTCCTCCGCTACCCACCCGCCGCCCCCACCCCCTTTGCAGCAGAAATGTGCCTGGGCTTTTTTACCCCAGCGATGGTGGATCCTCTTACCAGATGGAGTTCTTGATCTCGTGTTGCAGCGCGCTGGCCTCTGTCCCTGGCAGCCCAGGCACAAGGGCTGGCAGAGCCACCCCCGAGTTGGGGGTGCTAGGGGGAAGCTGCTGATGGGCATCAGGCTGCTGTGGTGGCGGCTGTTGTTGTTCCTCTGCCATCGCTGCTGGAGGGGTGGGAGGGAAGATGGGGGCGCGGGGAAGGGTGAGGGAATAGACGGGGAGGGGAGGACGACAGGGGAGAGAAGGAGGAGGGGGGAAGGGAGGAAGAGGAGGAGGAGGAGGAGGAAGGAAGCTGGATAAGCTAGGCCTTTACCCCAGGGCTCGAGTGAGTCGCCTGCCGCCTGGGGGACATCACCGGGGAGACCAAGAGGCTCCTTACGGCCGGGGCGCTTCACCGCGGGAGAGGCATGGCGGCGCCCCTCAGCCCCCCGCCGCCGCCTCCTCCCGTCAGCGGCCGGGGCTAAGGGATAAGGAGGGGTCGTCGAAGATGAGGTGGGGGGCAAGGCTCCCCCAAATCCAAGGAGAATGGTTGCTCAGAGACTTCAGGGCCTGGCCTTCCTTTCTTGCCCCCGGGTCTTTCTACGCCGGGGCCCCCGCTCTGCTGCAGCCCCAAGCTCAGCTCCACACCGCTCCCCACGCCGCCGCCGCCGCTGCCGCCTCCGCTGCCGCTCGCTCCTGGCCCCGCGGCCGCCGCTGCCCAGCCAGCCCTGGAGGCAGCCCTGTGCGCGCAGCCGCACTGCGGCCCAGCACAGACGGCAAAACACCTACCGCTCCGCTGGGCGGGGGTGGGGGGGGGCGTGGACCAGTGTGTGCGGGTGCCCTGGCGCGGCACGGGGGCTGGGAGGAGGATGCACGGGTGTGGAGGCCGAGCGCGGTGCCCCTTGGGCCCTGAACGTGCACCGCCCGGGCAAGGAGGCTTACTGGCCGCGCGGGTGGAGGAGAGCAGGAAAGCGTGGGGGAGGTGCTGGCGAGAGAAAGAGGACTTGCGGGAGGCGGAGGAGGAGAAACCAAATTTAATATTTGGCATGGAAATGGGATTTTTTTTTTTTGCATCTTCAAAGCAAGAAAAGTAAAATTAATCAACATTATTCCCCCTCTTCTCCACAAGTGAAGATTACTTTTTTCCCTAGGTAAATGAAGAGAATTGAAGCAGATAAGAGGATATGCTGACTTTAAAGAAGCCCCCAAAGAAAAACACCCGTTGGAATTAACCACCCTATAGGTAATTCAGTCTTGAACGGAAATCGCAAGTCAGGAGGAGCTGGGTTGAGTGCTCCACAGTCGGGCATTCAAAGCCCTCCAAATCTGGCCCCACTTTAGCTATCCAATCATAGCTGCCTCCATCCCCCTGCAAGAACTCCAGGCTCCAATCAGTGAAGTCTCCATGCCATTCTCAACGCACAGCAGATTCATTCTTCCTTCGTGTCTTTGCTCATGCTGTTCCCCTCACCTCCCCACCTCACCCCCTTTCCAGGAATGCCCGCCCTCCTCTGTGCCGCTCTCAAGCCAACCGAGTCTCTAAGGCGTAGCTCAAGTCGCGGCTTGTCAGGGTCCCTGGCAGCCAAGGCCCCTGCCTGGTTCTGAAAGAAAAGCGCGTAGTCCTCCCAATATGGAGGTTCAGTCTCCAGCCACAAGCTCCTTGCTTTGGAGCCAGCTGAACCTCTGACACACTCTGCCGCCTTTTCCCCATTCATACTGAAGAGATAGCTTTGCCCACTAAGAGTAAAACTCCCTACCAGAAACAAGCAAGTCCCCTTTAAGAGCAGAATTGGCTTTTCTAGGTGGGGCTGATCAGGGAGGCTCAAACTGCATGGGTGTACAAGACAACAGCCAAGGCCCCTGGCACTAGATGGAACAGCTGCTCAGCTCACACTGACCTTTCTCTGGGCCTGTGGGTGTTATGAGCTCTTCAACTTTAACTTTTTTTGACAGTTTATATCAGATGTCTACCTGACGAGATTCTCTGGCCACTTTCCTGCTATGCTTGGACTTTGGGCCATGAGGTTCTACTACTTTTTAAACTCCTGGTAGGTGGGGAATCTGGCTTGGGATTCCTGGCCTTCGGAGTGCTCAGTTCCCTTCCTTGGCCTGGGAACCCTCTTGCTTTTGCATTGCTGTGCCCTCAGGCCTGGCCCACAGAAGGCATTCCCAGACTGGCCCTGAATGCTTGCACTTGGTGGGGTTGGGAGGAGGGAGGAAGGATGCCTGTGTGCAAAACACAGCTCCTCCATGTAGATTCCAGGGCTCCTGGATTCCCTTGAACCCTGAATACCTTGCACTGATTGTTTCACACAAACGGTCCCCCTTTTCCAAAACCTAAGATAACTGTTAGCTTAGCTTAACTACTTTAGGAAAATACAGGCTTACGAATTCATTTGCATATGTACCCTGAGTTTTATGTAAAGACAGTATTTTTCTGTACCAAATTGATAGGCATGCTTGCTGTGCACTAGACAGAAGCTTTAAAGAAGAATAAAAATAGCTAATCTTTGTTGGGCACTTTCTGTGTGTCAGATCTAGCACTTTCCATACATTATCATAGTTATTCCTCCCCAAACTATATATTGTAGGTACTGTTCTCTCTATTTTACAGATGAAACAGGAGCCTAAAGAGGTTAAATAACATTCTTCAAGTTACTCAATCAGTAAATGAAAGAGCCAAAAATTGAATCCTGGAAGTCTAATTCCAGAACCTGTAAGACATACTGAAAATGAGGTTACACTGAAAATCTTGAATGTATATCTAAGCTCATGTTCATGAGGAAGATGAAGGAAGTAAAAAGGCATTGGGAAAAGTTGCCAGGTCCCCCAGATTCTAATTTTTAACCAGGCCAAAAGAGAATGATGGCTCCACATTGCCACAACCTGGGAAGGGAGACCCTAGAGACTGAGAGATTCATTCAAGGAAGCTAATGTATCTGAGAACTTCTGAAGGCCTTAAGAAAAGGAAGCTGAGAACGGAGACATTTCTTTAAAAGTTTGCTGCCTGGTGTCACATAGGCTGACTTCCCATGTGCAACTTTTGAGTTTTTTATAGGTTCCATAAAAGAGCAAGGTCACCCCAGCTGCCACTAGAGGGCTCAGCAGACCTGTAACCCTGAGCTGCCCTCTAGTTGGGGGGAGGGGGGCAGGGGGTGCTGAAAAGAGGGCAATATTTAGCTTTGGGGGCCTTCAAGGACCAGCAGGAGGTTGGAGGAGACATCTGGGACTCTTCTAGGTTCCATTGACAATGGCAGCAGTTAGTATTGGACTGAGAGATCTTATTGCCAGAATGAGATTTCCTTGCAGGGAGGAAAAGGACAGCCCCCCACTATTCACTTAAAACCTGGGAGTAGAGCCTGCATTCTGTTAGTCTTCAGAGATAGCTGTAAACACAATTATGCCACTGGAAACCTAAAAGAAAATCTGACAAAGTTACCAAAAATCTTCAATTGGAACTTGAAGATTTTACTCATGGTGTCAAGCCAAACCTAGACACCATGAGTAAAGGTAGCAGTGTAGCCATGTGCCTCTGAAATTGTGTGTGCCCCTCTGGTGTCAAAACCATGTACTAAAGTACTTTAAGAACCCAGAGTTAATGGGGCTTATTTTCTCAGGCCTTCGGTTTGGCTCAATGAGAAATAATGGAAAACACTATAGTAAGCGTGAATTTTAAGATTACACACTAGAATTTGAGCTCCTATTTCCCTGTGCTGATGAATACAAGTCTATTCTCCCTATAAAAGTGTACTCAGAAGTAGAAAATTTTGAGATACACTGATGTAGTGGGCAAGAAAGTCTTCAGTCTTGGAAATTCAAGCCCTCTGTTTCCATCTTTATAAAAATGAGAACAATGACACACCTCATGTAAAGTGATACCTAAACCACAGAAGTTCTGTACACATACATATAAATAAAATTTAAAGGTGGATGGATTGTGAGCATCTCTAATGCAGTGACTATGTATTTATACTAGTAGTCATGGTACATAATTCTTTACTCCTAGGTATTTAGTAAATATTTGTTGAAATCAGTAGTTACCTAATTTTCTTAGCCCAATACATTATACCATCTTCCTCTCCTATGTCTGTAAACCTTGCCTCCTTTATGAAACAGTAAACTTTTTATACTGTCCAGACTGTAGCATGTACATTTATCCTATATTTAACATGTTTGATATATATACAATATTATTGGACACAAACAATTGAAAGGAGAAGAAAGAAGAAAGAAAAAAGAAAGAAAGAGAGAGTAAGAGAGAAAGAAAGAAAGAAAGAAAGAAAAGAAGGAACTTCCGGCCAAGATGGAGGCATAGGCAGACACACTGTGCCTCCTTGCACAACCAAAAGAAAGACAACAACAATTTAAAAACAAAAATCAACCAGAACTGACAGAAAATCAAACTATAAGGAATTCCGACAACCCAGGAGGTGAAGAAACATCCGTCCAGACCAGTAGGAGTGGTGGAGATGGGCATCTGGGCAGAGAGGACTCGAGGCCAGGCTGTGGCTGGAGGATCAGGGTGGGCAAGGTGGCAACAGGCTGGCAAGGTGGCAGCTAGTGGAGTAGGTGGTCCCACATTTGTGTGCAGATAAACCGGGAGGAACAACTGGAGAATGAGACAGACAGCGCAACCCAGGGCTCCAGTGGGGGAAATAAAGCTTCAGACCTCTGATTGAGAACACCTCTGAGGGTTGAGGTGGCAGTGGGCAAAATTCCCAGCCTCACAGGAGAGTTAGTTGGAGAGACCCACATGGTCCTAGAACATACACAAACCCACCCACCCAGGAATCAGCACCAGAATGGCTCAATTTGCTTGTGGGTATCGGGGAAGTGGCTGAAATCCAGCAGAGAGCTGAGCAAGCGCCATTGTTCCATCTCAGACCCCTTCCCCACCTATAGCATCACAACCCAACAATGTGGGTTGCCCTGCCCTCGTGAACACCTAAGGCTCCGCCCCTTACTATACAGCAGATGCACCAAGGCAAAAAAGACCCAAATGAAAGAACAGATCAAAGCTCCAGAAAAAATAAAACTAAGCAACGAAGAGATAGCCTACCTATCAGATGCACAGTTCAAAACACTGGTAATCAGGATGCTCACAGAATTGGTGGAATTTGCCACAAATTACATGAAAAAATGAAGGCTATGCTAAGTGAAATAAAGGAAAATGTACATGGAACCAATAGTGATGGGAAGGAAACTGGGACTCAAATCAACGGTGTAGACCAGAAAGAAGAAAGAAATATGCAACAGAAAAGAATGAAGAAACAAGAATTAAAAACATGAGGACAGGCTTAGGAACATCCAGAACATCTTTAAATGTTCCAACATCTGGATTATAGGGGTAACAGAAGGAGAAGAGGAAGAACAACAAATTGAAAACTTATTTGAACAAATAATGAAGGAGAACTCCGCCAACCTTGCAAAGGAAATAGACTTCCCGGAAGTCCAGGAAGCTCAGAGAGTCCCAAAGAAGGTGGACTTAAGGAGGAAAACACCAAGGCACATCATAATTACATTACCCAAGATTAAAAATAAGGAGAGAATCCTAAAAGAAGCAAGAGGAAAGGAGTTACCTACAAAGGAGTTCCCACAAGAACTGTCAGCTGATTTCTAAAAAAAGACCTTGCAGGCAAGAAGGGACTGGAAAGAAGTATTCCAAGTCATGAAAGGCAAGGACCTACAATCAAGATTGCTATATCCAGCAAAGCTATCATTTAGAATGGAAAGGCAGATAAATTGCTTCTCAGATAAGGTAAAGTTAAAGGAGTTCATTATCACCAAGCCTTTATTATATGAAATGTTAAAGGGACTTATCTAAGAAAAAGAGGATAAAAAACATGTACAGTAAAATGACGGCAAGCTCACAACTATTAACAACCACACCTAGAACAAAAACAAAAGCAAAGTAAGAAAACAACTAGAACAGGAACAGAAACACAGAAATGGAGATTACATGGAGGGTTATCAACAGGGGTGTGGGAGGGGGAAGCGGGGGAAGTACAGAGAATAAGTAGCATAAATTGTAGGTAGAACTAGACAGGGGGAGGGTAAGAATAGTATAGAAAATGTAGAAGCCAAGGAATTTGTATGTATGACCCATGGACATGAACTAAAGGGGGGGGAATGTGGGTGGGAGGGGGTGTGCAGGGGGGAGAGGAGTGAAGGGGGAAAATGGGACAACTGTAATAGCATAATCAATAAGATATATATATATATTTTTTTTTACAAAGTGGTTCTTATTTTTTTAAGATTTTATTTATTTTATTTTTAGAGAAGGAAGGGAGGGAGATAGAGAGAGAGAGAGAGAGAGAAACATCAATGTGTGGTTGCTGGGGGTTATGGCCTGCAACCCATGCGTGTACCCTGGCTGGGAATCGAACCTGGGACACTTTAATAAGATATATTTTTAAAAAAGAAAAAGAAAGAAAGAATAATGAACCTGGTCCCAACTTGAAATAGGATACATTCTTTGGAGCAGAGAGACATATTAATATATATTAAGTATACAAGATGATGAGCTCTAAAATAGGATCATATTTACTAATGATATGGAGACATAATGAGGGGAGATAGTGGTCCTGCTCAGGGTAAAATAGCTGTTTGGAAAGGGTTTCTTGGGTAGCATTTGAATAGGGTCTCATTGGGTGAACACAAGTGCAATGGACTTAGAACATTGAGGGAAGAGAATTTCAGGTCAAGGGCAGCATGAGCACTGGTATGAAGTCATGACAGATCACATGGGATGTGTGAATAATGCATAGTCCAGTGTCATCTCTGTACTCAGATCCTCAATGAAGTGTATAGAAGGAAAGGAAGGGAGGGAGACACAAGCCCATTTTATAGACTGTTACTATATACTTTTAGTTATGATTGTTCTGACAAAAGATGAGGCCTAAAATAGGTTTTGTCAGTGGTAAATATTGGGTAAGTGCTTAAATCATGGTAGTTTGCAGATACAGAAAAGACTAGGATTTACCCTAATCTCCTTTTCTTCCCCCTTAAAATAAAAACATAGTATTTTCTTAATCTCCTTTCACTTGATCATTGCTTCTTCTGCCTACTTCCACTGTGAGCTTTCCTTCTAGGAGCTGAAAGAGGAATATGTAATCTTATGCATGTTATTATTACTTGAAGGAAAGAGAAAGGAAGGCTTTCCACTTCCAAATAATCTTTCTTTTTTTCTTTATTTCTTTTTTTTGTTTGTTTTTAAAATTTTTATTTATTTACTTGTTAGAGAGAGGGGAAACAAGGGAGAAAGAGAGGGAGAGAAAGGTCAATGTGCGAGAGATACATTGATCAGTTGCCTCTCACACTCCCCCAACCTAGGCATGTGCCCTGACTGGGAATAGAACTTTGACCTTTTGGTTCACAGGCCAGCACTCAATCCACTGAGTCACACCAGCCAGGGATTTTTCTTCTTTATTTCTATTGTTGACACTACTACAGATGTTCCCATTATTCCCCATCCCCTCCCTGCTTTGCAAGTAATGGTTAATTTCTTTGGCCTAAGCTAATGTCTTTCAAAATGCATGTGGTCCTAGAAGACCTGATATATTAAATTCCAATGCTGTAATATAACTGAATCTTCGTTCATTCTTTTAATAGCATTAAAGGGAGCAAGGTAGGGAGAATGGGAGAGGGTCCAACAAAGAAGAAAAAAAGCAGAATATGGAAGAGGGAGGTTGTAGAATTGAAAACCAAATGCATATTGACAAATTTAGATAAATATTTTCCATGCCATACTAACTAACATAAGTGTAATGTGAAAGAATAGATTATCCTGTCAGAGCACAAATATTCCACTATGTCATTCAAATAATAATATGTTAAGGCAAAGTAGCCTAACTATTCAAATACTGGGCAAGGCAGCAGGCTGTCAACAACACTGTCACTACCTGGCTATGTGACCCTATCTATACAAGCCATTCATTCAGGTCCCTTTACTTATCTCTAAGGATTAATGGGATCAAGTTCTCATAATGTACTTGGCTCTTCAAATGAAAGGTATTATGAAAATGAATGCCAGGTACTGCTTTGATTTCACTTAGAAATTTTCCACTGTTATTAGAACCATATACATGTTTATGTTGTGACTGGTAATTCTCTTTATGTTAAAGAAGGTTCAAGTTAATATCATCTGTCTGAATTGTAAAAGAAATGTTTCCTTTTCCTTAAGGCTGGAAAGTTCCCCAATACAAATTTGATAGCTCGGAAATTCAGGCCAGCAGCAGCTGTGAAGAGAAGCAGGTGAAGAAAAAGCATATTTGCCTAACCCTAAAAATGACAATGAAAAGACCCTAGAGCCAATCCTACAATGAGGAAGTCAACACAGTGCAGTCTAAACTGGTGGAGCCCAGGAATCCATAAACTTTATTATTCCTCAATTTATTTCAAGGCACAGATAAGTACCTATTATGTGCAAATTATTATGCTGGGACCTTAGAAAGAGTTAAAATAAGTGGTAAACACAGTACTGTTCTAATCTTCAAGCTTAGAATCTAATTGGAACACTAGACATATCAGCTCATATATCTTTTTAAAAGTTAAGTAAAAGTACAGGGAACAAACAAACAAAAATGTAAGTATGTGACAGGATAATTTATTGGGCTATTAATTTGTTTTATGTTGTTTTATATTCTCCCACCCATCTGTTCCAAACAGGTTTCAAGGGAGTATTCCTAGGCAGAAAGAAGTTGTCTGACAGGAACTCTCTTAGACAACCCCAGCGGGCACCACTCACCCTTCTTCCTTCCTTCCTTCATTTATTTAGATCCTCACCCAAGGACACTTTCATTTGCTTTTTTGGGGAGAGAGCGGAAAGGGAAGAGAGAAATATCAATGTGACAGGATCATGGATTGGTTGCCTTCGTACGCACCCAGACTGGGGGTCCATGTGGGGATGAGGATTATATGTGACCAGACCACCAGGGATTGCAGGCCCCCATGCCTAGACTGAGGATGAACCCCCAATTTAGGCATGTGCCCTGACCAGGAATCAAACCTGCAACCTTTTGGCTATGGATGATGCTCCAACCACTGAGCCACACTGGCCAGGCAGCACCACTCACATTTTAAATAAAACCACCTGGACCACAGTTCCTTAGAATGCAACATGAGTGTTATCCCTGGAGCCATGCCCAACAATCTGCCTTCCAAGTTCCTTGATCCTTGAGATTTTGCTAGGGGATTAAGGAGGTAAGAGCATCTGGGGAGCAAGGGACAGAAGAAGAGAGAGAGAAGGTTGTGGGTAGGTGGAATTACAGGGAAAGAAAAAAATTTCCTCAAACTGGAAAGGAGTAAAAGGTCAAGATTCCAGTAGCGGGGACAACAGCCTTGCTTCCTAGAAGAACCCCAAGAGATAGCCCAACCTCAGATAAATGTGTGGCTCTACAGAGGCTGGGTGCCCCTGCCACTCTTGGCCCATGAGAAGAGTTTTGTTTGGATTCTAGGGACTATATATCCCTGAACAATGAAGACCAAAGTCCATTGTTCCTTATTGTCCCCTATTTTCCAGGCTCAGCATAAATCTTCCAAGACTCTAGTGCACCACTAGGGTAGCAAGGGAAGGAATCTGAATAATAACTGGGACTGGATCCTTCTACTCCAACAGAATTAAGGCTGGGATTACTTAAAACTATGGTGAATTTAATTTAAACAAAATAAGGAAATGTGGCCTTTCTTGGGCACCCAAATTTGTACCTGCAAATTAATACCTGCTAGTGGTGGATACTATATATAAAACAGTATTAGGTAAGATATTTAATATTAACTGCAGTTATTGGCACAGCTAATAACTGATGAGAGAGTTTAGAGAAAGAAAACAGCAAAAGGAGCTAAAGTAATTAGAGGTTGCTTCATACAGAACCTGGGACAGAGCTAGAGTAAAGTAATCTAGAGCAACTGAACCACAAATATTCATAAGCTCAAAACTGCTAAGAAGGTAGAGGCAAATTTAGGGAAGCTCCCAGCTCAAAGAGAGCAGATTCAGTGAACAGCGGGTAACGACCACAGTGATAAATTGAGATATTGCATTTGTAGCAGCTGGACTGCTGACTCCTTCCCTTCTCTTGCTTATAATTGTCTACAGATCAAAGCAGTGAGCCTGTGGGTCCTGGGAATCAAAGAACAAAACAATAGCAATGGACCCCAGGATGGGCAGTGGGACTTCTCACTCTGAAAACAAACATTCTGCCCAGCAGTATGTCCCTTCCGCTGTAAGCACCAGAGTCAGAAACCACGTTAAGCAGAAGTACAGTGCTATCAGGAATTCTTATTTACAAAATTCAAGAAGAATCAAACACAAGAAGAATATAAGTTTGTAGAAGCACCAAACTCAGTAAATTCTGAAACCGTACCTAAGGAATCATGGTGAATAATTAAAATAAAAAGATAAGTATAAATTTTACAATAAAATTTATTTTATTATTTTAATATATAACTATAAGTAAAATATATACTTATAAGTATTACAAATATAAAGGTTATCTTCAAAGAGATTCAGGGTGTTATATCCATGAAAATGAAGTAAGCAGTGATCTTAGAGATTAAAACATTGTTTTAAAAATTAAAAAAAAACTCAGAAAATGTGTATTACCAACAGAATCTCCTTGAAAGGCTGACTATAGGATGAACTTTTAACAAAATAAATAAAGAAAAGATGAAGATGTTCAAGAAAGAGTGGAGAGGAAAAGAACTAGGTAATCTGTAGTTATCTCATATGGAAAATGTTGAAAAATTAATAACATAAAATTAACTCTAGATCATATGCTGGCAAACTTTTTTCTGTAAAAGGCCAAAGAGTGAATATTTTCTGCTTTGTGGTCCAGTTTTGGCCACTCTACTCAGCTCTGCCACTCTAGTGTGAAGGCAGCTATAGATAATATAATTGAATGGGCATGACTGTGTTCCAATAAAACTTTATTTACCGAACAGGCAGCAGGACAGAGTTGGCCTACAGGTCATCACTAGATGTTGAGTCCTATCTGACTGCTGTATAAAGACAGCAGAGACAAGATGAGAAAACTATGATCTCTCTTTCGTCTCTCTCTTGTCTCTCTCTCTCATATACACACAACCAGATGGCAGAAAAAAAAAGTCAAACTGTCAATAATCACAATACATGAAAAATAGATTCAGTTTCTTCAATAAAGACAAAGAACCTCAAATTTTGTAAAACAAGAATAACAACATATCTAGTTATAAGCTATTTACCAAAAATACATCTAAAAAGAAGGTTTGAAAATAAAGAACATATAAAGATATATTAACTAAAAATGGATAACTGTGGTAACATTAATGTTAGACAAAAATAACAATATTAAGAGAATTTGACAAGATAAGGAACAATCATATTGATGAAAGATGCAATTCCATAATTTCTATTAATAATGAGTCTTTACAGACCTAATAATATAACATCAAAAGTCATGTTGGTGATGTAAATTATAAAGTAAAAACTGATAGAAATATAACTAGGTATGAAAACACACAGCCATTTTGGAAGGCTTCAAAATATTGCAGAAATTGACAGATCAAGTAGAAAAAAGTAAGTAAGGGTAGACCGGATTTGAATAACACAATAAAGAAGGCTGTTGAATAGCTATAAAGGACTTTCACACAATAAATGGTGAGTACACAATCTCTTCAAACACACATGCAACATTAACTACCTCCTAAACACACACAAAATGTTAATAATTTCCCAGGTAAATCATTCAGGTCACATTTTTTTTATCACACTGCAATAAAATTTGGAATAAATGAAGATATACAATAAATAATCTTTATAAACATGGAAATTTAAGAAAATGTACTCCTTTAAATAACTTTAACTTTGTAATGTGTTTTTCTTTTTTAAAACATTTTTAATTGTTCACTTTAATAAAAAGGAACTTAAAATGAAGTTTTAATTATTTAGAAATAACAATACCTAAAATGTATTGAACATTACCACACAACAAGTATTGTACTAAGTGATCTACATCATTTATCTCATTTATCTCATTTTATTGTTACGATAATCCTGAGAAGTTGATTTCATTATCATTTATTTCATAGATGAGGAACTAAAACACAAAGCTCTGTTAAATAACCTGCCCAAGGGCACACAGTCAGTAAACTATGGAGTTGTCATTTGAACCTAGATAGTATGGTCCAAAGTTGGTATATTTAATCACTGCAACTAGAAGGGCAATGGGATCAATATAAATCAAAATCTACATATACTCAGAGAGAATATGTACACTTGAGCGCATATACTAGAAAACAGTAGAAGACTGAGTAGAAGTTAATCATGTATACAGCTCAAGAAACTAATGGAGGGAAAATACAATGTATATAAGAAAACTATTACCAAAGAAAAAAGCAGAAATGAATGAAATAGAGAGCAAAAATAATTTGTATAAAATTAAAATTCAATTCTTTGAAAAGAACCAAAAATGTCAGAAATCTAGCACGTCTGATCAAGGTCAAAGAGAGAGAGAGAGATTATCAACATTAGAAATTAAAATGGGACATAATTGTAAACTTGGAGTAGATTCTAAAATAGTATGAGTGAGATAAATACTAAATTTAAGCCAATAAGTTAGAAAAATCTAGGTTAAAGGACTTCTAGAAAATGTAAATCACCAACATTCATCTAAGAGCAGATACTTACATGAGAAGAACTAACAACAACAAAAATGAAAGTACATTGAAAAGGCAGTCAAAGCTCTTTCTTTGAAAAATCACCAGACACAGATGGTTCTACAAGAAAGGAATAAATAATTTTCTGCTGTATTAATTAACTGAAAGTATAGGAAAAATAGAAAGTTTTCTAATTCATTCAAATTTGGGCTGACATGGCCTGGATATTAAAACTACACAAGCAAAGCACACACTTGTTTATAAAGACAGGAACAGAAATCCTAAGTATTAGCAAGATGAATTTAAAAAGTCATAACTAAGTAGGACTTATCTGAGGATTTAAAGCTGATTCAAAATTCAGAATATATTAATGCAAGTACTTGTATTTAAGTTAAAGAAAAATATATAATTATATTAAAAGAAGCAAAAAAGCATTTGATACAATTTAACACCTTTTTAAAAAAGATTTTATTTACTCATTTTTAGAGAGAAGGGAAAAGAGGGAGAAGGAGAGGAAAAAGGGCACCGATGTGTGAGAGAAACACCTATGGGCAGCTTCTCACATGCCCTAACCAGAGAGCCGGCCCCACTACCCAGGCCTGTGCCCTGATCAGGAATTGAACCAACAACCCTCTGGTCCACAGGTCAGCGCTCAATCTACTGAGCCGCACCAGTCAAGACTTGACACCTATTTTTGATTAGAAAGAAAGCCACTTCAGCAACCAGAAATAGAAACTTCTTTATTTTAATTCAAGATATCTGTCTACATAAGCATCATACTCTTCAATATTGTTTTCAGAGTCCTAACCAATGACATGTGATGAGAAAAAGAAAAGTTAAAGATGGCAAAGCAGGAGAAAATATTTTCTACATATATACTAGATACATATTTTCTATATAAAAATGTATATAATATTTAGTAAACACCACAACTAATAATAAAAACATAAACACAAACTAATAGAAACATGTGCAAAGGATAGAAATACTTCATTAAGAAGAAATATCAATGATGAATAGAAATATATACTTAAATAATAGCAAAATGCATTTTTTTTCACCCTTGGAACTGGAAAAATTTGAAAAGATTAATATCTAGTATTTATAAAAGTGTGATAAATTAGGTATTTTCATGTATGGCTGGTAAAAGACACACATTTTTCATTTTCACCCTTAACTTTATTGATTTGGGTATTTTGAGTATGTTGGCTATCTCCTGCTATTGGCTTCTAGTGGGTAGAGGCCAAGGGTGCTACTAAACGTCTTCCATTGCATAAGACAGCCTCACAGCAGAGTTATTTGGCCAAAATGCCAATAGTAACAAGAAACTTCACAAACAACTTTTGACACGTTTGATCAGTCACAGCACCTTCTCCGGACACTGCCCAAGATTTTTGTGTTTCATTTGCGTTTCTACCTTTCTTGAAATAATAAAGCATAATACACCAAAAATTTGGCATATCTTCTTCCACCTTCAATATTAAAATGGTTGCACAAAAATTCACCAATTTTGATGTTTTCTTTTAAATGTACACTGATATGACAGCTGTCACAGTACACTCTAACAAAATTGTTTTGAATGAAGTTAAAGACAACTAAGAACTGTTAAAGCCATCTTTGGGAAAAAACTAAAAAAACTTTTGTCTAACCCAATTTTTTAAAAGATTTTATTTATTTCTTTTTAGAGAGGGGAAGGGAGGGGGAAAGAGTGGCTGAGAAACCTCACTGTGTGGTTGCCTCTCACGCGCACCCTACTGGGGACCTGGTCTGCAACTCAGGTGTGTGCCCTGACTGGGAATCAAACAGTGGCCCTTTAGTTCACAGGCTGGAACTCAATCCATTTAGCCACACTAGCCATGGCATTTTTTAAAGTATATTTTATTGATTATGCTATTACAGTTTTCCCAATTTTTCCTCCTTTATCCCCCTCCACCCTGAGCCCCCTAATCCTCCAATATTCCCCCTTAGTTCATGCTCATAGGTTGTACATATAAGTTCTTTGACTTCTGTGTTTCCTATACCATTCTTAACCTCTCCCTATTTTGTGCCTACCCATTATGCTTCTTATTCCCTGTACCTCCCCCCCTTCTTCCCCTCCCCCTCCCCACTGAAAACCCTCCATGTGATATCTATTTCTCTGATTCTGTTCCTGTTCTAATTGTTCACTTAGTTTTTGTTTTCATTGTTGTTTTCTTTTAGGTTCAGTTGTTGATAGTTGTAAGTTTATTGTCATTTTACTGTTCATAGTTTTTGATCTTCTATTTCTTAGATAAAGTCCCTTTAACATTTCATATAATAAGGGCTTGGTGATGATAAACTCCTTGAACTTGACCTCACCTGGGAAGCACTTTATCTGCCCTTCCATTCTAAATGATAGCTTTGCTGGAGAGAGTAATCTTGGATGTAGGTCTTTGCCTGTCATGACTTCCAATACTTCTTTCCAGCTCCTTCTTGCCTGTAAGGTTTCTTTTGAGGAATCAGGTGATAGCCTTATGGGCACTACTTTGTAGGTAACTCTTTCCTTTTTTCTTGTTACTTTCAAGATTCTCTTTATCTTTAATCTTGGGTAGCTTAATGATGATGTGCCTTGGTGTATTCCTCTTTAGGTCCAACTTCTTTGGGACTCTCTGGGCTTCCTGCGCTTCCTGGAAGTCTATTTCCTTCACCATATTTGGGAAGTTTTCCTTCATTATTTGTTCAAATAAATTTTCAATTTCTTGCTGTTGTTCTCTTTTTAGCATCCCTATAATTCGGGTATTGGAATGTTTCAAGTTGTCCCAGAGGTTCCTAAGCCTCTCCTCATGTTTTTCAATTCTTGTTTTTTCATTCTGTTCCAGTTGGATGTTTATTTCTTTCTTGTGTTCCAAATTGTTGATTGAGTCTCAGTTTCCTTCCTGACACTGTTGGTTCCCTGAATATTTTGCTTTCTTTCACTTTGGGTAGTCTTCATTTGTTCTTTCATTTTGTGATCAAGCTCACTCAGTTCTGTGAGCATCCTGATTACTGGTGTTTTGACCTCTGCATCAGACAGGTTGGCTATCTCCTCATCACTTAGCTCTCTTTTTGGAGTTTTGATCTGTTCTTTCATTTGGGCTGTATTTCTTAGTCTTGGTGCACCTGTTATGTTGTAGAGAGGTGGGGCCTTAGGTATTCACCCAGGTGGGGCAACTCTCTTTACTGCATTGTGGTGCTATCTGGTGGGGAGGGGTCCAAGAGGGAACAATGCAGTTCGCTTGCTTGTCTCCAGCCCCACTTTCCAACAAACCCTTGTGTGAGACTGAGAGTTTCTCTCACTGTGACAACCCCTGCCCATTCAGCCAGCCCCACCCTCACAGCCTGCTGCCTTGCCTTGGGTTCTCTCAGTCTGCCTGTCTCCCTTCTACCAGTCTGGTTGGTCTGGTTGACTGTTTTTTTAATTCCTTGGTTGTCAGAGTTCCATGCAGTTTGATTTTTCTGGCACTTCTGGTTGTACAGTTTTTAGATTGGTTGTTATCCTCTTTTTGATTGTGGGAGGAAGCGAAGGGTTTCTACCTATGCCTCCAACTTGGCCAGAACTCTATTTTATTATTGCCTTGGCATTTTACAATGATACTATGGAATATTATGCATCTGTGAAAAATGAGGCTTATCTGCATTAGACATAGATAGAGCTGCAAGATGTATTGCAGTGAGGTTAAAATAAAATTACAGAACTATTGTGCAGCATGACCATGTATTTTTTTTTAATGTTATACATACAGGCACATGTATTTATGCATGCAAGTAGATGCAAATAATTTGGAAGTGAGCTTGGTTAATGGTTTGCTTTAGAAAGGACAGCAGAAATGGGGGCCAGGAAATGAAGGCAGGATTAATGGTTTACTCTTTATATTTCAGTGTTTTTTAAACTTTCAGTAAAAATATATTCATGTAAACTTCTATGAGTTTTAAAATTTCTTTTAGTTTTAACATACAGACACTAAAGTGCACAAATTATATACAGCCCAATGAATTTTTTCCATCTATACTACTCATGTAACCACTACCCAGATCAAGACTACCTCTGCTCTCCACAATGCTTCATTGTGCTCTTCCTTGGTACCCACCACCACAGATTATTTTGTCTGTGAAATTCATAGAAATAGAATCATATAGTTATGATGGGTTTTTTGGTTTAATATCATGTCTGATCATCTAGGTTATCAGTCCTTTTATTGCTTACAGTATTCCACTGTAGAAATGTATCACAATTTAACCATTTTCCTGTTGATAAACATTTGGGGTAATTTCCAATTTAGGGCTATTATGAAGTAAACAGCTATGAACAACCTTGTAAATGCCTTTTATGTGTCATATTCATGTATTTCTCTTACATATCTAGTACTGGAACTGCTGGGTCATAGGGGAATCTTTAGCAGACTCCAGTGATTCAAAACAATTTTAACAATTTAGACTCTCATTAGTAATATATGGAAGTTCCAGTTCTAGTTGCTCTATATCCTGACCACCACTTCATATCATCAGTCTTTTTCATTTTAGTCATCCTGAGGAGTGTGCACTAGTATTTCATTATGGTTTTATTTTTATTTGCATTTCCTAGATTGCTAATCATATGAAACATCTTTTCATACATATGTTCATAGTGATATTCTCTTTTTAAAATGCCTGCTCAAGTTTTTTGCTCATTTTGTCTGAGCTGTTTACATCCATTGTTTATATTTTTATTACTGATTTGTTGGTGTTTCTTAGATATTGTAGATATGAGTTCTTTGTTGGATATATATGCAGTATACAAGGTCTGTCCAGAAAAAGTCCAGCCATTGTTAATATAATAAGAACAGTTTGTGCAACATCGATGTAACCTGGCAGCCAAGGAGAGTGGACTGAAATGTGTATGTGTGAATAGTGATGACTTCACTGTACTAGTCAGTGGGGGTGGTAGATACCATTGAGTGAGCATGTGTACTGTGTGGCTGGTGTATTAAAAATGACTTAGTACGTAGAACAACAAATCTGCATCAAATTTTGCATTACATTTGAATATTCCTCTGCAGGAACTTTTCGGATGATTCAGAAGGTCACAGCTATGGACAACTGGTGATTGGCAGCTTAATCTTGATGACACACCCACTCAGGCATAATGTCTCATGTAGAGTTCTTTTGGCAAAATATCAGATCACCCAGGTGACTCAGTCCCCTTACAGCCCAGATTTGGCACTCTGTGACTTCTGGCTTTTCCCCAAACTAAAACCACCTTTGAAAGGGAAGAGATTCATCAATGAGATACCATCAATGAGATTCAGGAAAATACAATGGGGCAGCTGATGGTGATTGGGAGAACTGTGTGAGGTCTCAAGGTGCCTACTTTGAAAGGGACTGAGGCATCATTGTCCTATGTACAATGTTTTTGTATCTTGTATCTTCTTCAATAAATGTGTATACATACATAGATATATATATTTTATATATCACAAATATCTTCTTATAGGCTGTGTCTTGTTGTTTCCCACATTTTTTGGTGTTTTTTGATAATAGAATTTCAGAAATTTAATGTATCAATATTTTCTTTTATAGTTCATGTTTTTTTGGGATTTACTAAGAAATAACTGCCTACCCCAAGGTCATAAAATTATTCTTCTATGTTATTTTCTGGAACAGGGGTCAGGAAACTATGGCTCATGTGGTCAGCCACTTTCTTTGTATAAATAAATTTTTATTGGGATACTGCCATTCCCATTCATCTATGGCTGCTTTTGTGCTTATAACAACAGAAGTTGGGTAGTTGCAACAGAGACCATGTAGTGCAGTCCATAAAGTCAAAATATTGGCTATCTATTCCTTTAAAGAGAAAAATGTACTGATCCCTGTAATAGACAATTACTGATTTTCTTTCATATCTGGCCTATAATGTAATTGGAATTACGTTTTCTAAATGGTATAATATATGGTAAAAGTCTGTTTGTCCCACATGAATTATCAGTTGCTCCAGCATCATTTATTGAAAAAAGAAAGATATTATTAGCACAAAATTGCAATGGCACTCTTGTTGTACAACAGGTTACCATACAGGGTGGGGCAAAGCAGGGCTGCAGTTGTGAATATGCTAAACACAGAGTTTACTCTTGTACTATTTATTAATTATTATATTATTTTTCATACAAAAAGCTGTAAACCTACTTTTCTCCCATTCTTTACATGTGTGGGCTGATCTCTGTGCTCTCTCTTCTGTTCCACTGTCCTATTTATATATCATCACAGCAAACTTTATGACAACTCTTGATACCTGATACTGTAAATTCTCCAACAATTTCTTCTTCCTGACTTCTTGGCTATTACATGTTATTTGTATTTCCATATAATTTTAATAATCCTGTAATACATTTCCACTTAAAGACCTGCTGGGATCTTGACTGGAATCATACTAAGTCAATAACTGAATTTTTATATAATTGACAGCTTTACAATATCGAGTCTCCAAATCCATGAATGTGGTATATCTATTTGTTTAGATCTTTTAAAATTTTTCTAAAATGTTTTGTAGTTTCCAGTTTAGTGAGCTTGCATATCTTTTATTAGACTTGTTCCTAGATATTAGTTTTTCAAAGCCATTATTACTAAAATTTTATTTACTAATTGTTTTAGCAACTACTTAAAATAAAATATATTTTATATATTGACTTTAGTGACCTAGCTAAATTCATTTATTAATTATAATAGTGTATATATTCTTTTGAGTTTTTCTATATTTACAACCATATCACCTGGGATGACAGTTCACTTGCTCTTTTCCAATATTCATAACTTATAAGTCTTGTTTCATGCCTTGTTGTACTAATTAGGGCATATAGTCCTAATGACTAATAGAAGTAATAAATGTGTTTGAGTTCTTGCTGAACTCAGGAAGAAAACATTCAACATTTCACCATTCAATATGTTAACAGTAGGCTATTTGTATATAAACAAAATTACATTAAAGAAGTTCTCTTCTGGAAGGAAAAGAGAGAGAGAGAGAGGAACACACATACATAAAAGACAATGAATAAGTACCTATCAATAATAACCTTAAACGTAAATGGATGAAATGCTTCAATCAAAAGACATAGAATAGCTGAGTGGATAAGAAAAAATGACCCACATATATGCTGTCTACAAGAGACCCACCTCAGGATAAAAGATCTACACAGGCTGAAAGTGAAGGGCTGGAAACAAATCTTCCAAGCAAATGGACAGGAAAAAAAAAGCCGGGGTAGCAATACTCATATCAGACAAAATAGACTTCCAAAAAAGGTCCATAAAGAGAGACCCAGAAGGTCACTTCATAATACTCAAAGGAAGAATCCACCAAGAAGACATAAATATTATAAATATATATGCACCCAACATAGGAGCACCCAAATACATAAAGAAAATCTTAGAGGACTTCAAGAAAGATATGGACAGCAACACAATTATAGTGGGAGATTTTAACACCCCACTATCAAAAATGGACAGGTTTTCCAAACAAAATATCAATAAAGATAATGTGGCATTGAACAATACCCTTGATGAAATGGACTTTACTGATATATACAGAGCCCTCCATCCAAAAGAAGCTAAATATACATTCTTTTCAAATGTACACGGAACATTCTCAAAGATAGACCACATGATAGGACACAAAACAAGCCTCAAGAATTTCAAGAAAATTGAAATCATACCAAACATTTTCTCAGACCACAAGGGACTGAAGCTAGAAACCAACCCCAGGGAAAAAAACCCCAAACACTCAAAATCATGGAGATTAAATAGCATGCTATTAAACAATGAATGGGTCAAGAATGATATTAGGGAAGAAATCAAAAGGTTTCTGGAAACAAATGAAAACGAACTCACAACAACCCAAAACTTATGGGACACAGCCAAGGCAGTCCTGAGAGGGAAGTTCATAGCGATACAGGCCCACCTAAAAAAAGTTAGAAACATTCCAAACAAACAACCTAACCCTACGTCTACAAGAACTCGAGGAACAACAACAAAGACAGCCCAGAGCAAGGAGAAGGAAGGAAATAACCAAGATCAGAGCAGAATTAAATGACATAGAGACTAAAAGCACAATTCTAAGGATCAATGAATCCAAGAGCTGGTTCTTTGAAAAGATAAACAAAATCGACAAGCCTTTAAGCAGACTCATCAAGAAAAAAAGAGAGAAGACCCAAATAAACACAATCAGAAATGAAAGAGGAGAGATTACAACAGATACCACAGAAATACAAAGGACTGTAAGAAATTACTATGAAGAACTGTATGCCAAGATATTTGAAAACCTAGGTGAAATGGACAAATTTCTAGAAACATATGGTCTTCCAAAACTCAATGAAAAAGAAGCAGAAAGTCTGAACAGACCAATAACAACAAAAGAAATTGAAGCAGTAATCAAAAAACTCCCAACACACAAAAGCCCGGGACCAGATGGTTTCACAGGAGAATTCTACAAAGAATTTAAGGAAGAGCTAACCCCTATCTTTCACAGACTATTCCAAAAAATCCAAAAAGATAGGAGTCTCCCAAACTCTTTTTATGAGGCCAACATCATCCTAATCCCAAAACCAGATAAAGACACAACAAAGAAAGAAAACTTCAGGCCAATATCACTGATGAACATTGACGCTAAAATCCTCAACAAAATCCTGGCAAACTGCATCCAACAATACATTAAAAAGATCATACACCATGACCAAGTGGGATTCATTCCAGGGATGCAAGGATGGTTCCATCAATATTCGAAAATCAGTAAATGTAATACATCACATAAACAAAAGCAAAGACAAAAACCACATGATCATATCAATTGATGCAGAAAAAGCATTTGACAAGGTACAGCACCCATTCATGATAAAAACACTCAGCAAAGTGGGAATAGAGGGAGGATTCCTCAACATAATAAAGGCCATATATGAGAGACCTACAGCCAACGTCATTCTCAATGGGAAAAAATTAAAATCTTTTCCACTAAGATCAGGAACAAGACAAGGCTGTCCACTTTCACCACTTCTATTCAATATAGTATTGGAAGTTTTAGCCACAGCGATCAGACAAGAAAAAGAAATAAAAGGCATCCAAATTGGAAAGGAGGAAACAAAACTGTCACTGTTTGCAGATGAAATGATAGTATACATAGAAAATCCTATAGACTCCACCAAAAAACTGCTTGACCTAATAAATGAATTTGGCAAAACAGCAGGATAAAAAGTCAATATCCAGAAATCAAAGGCATTTCTGTACACCAACAATGAAACAGCAGAAGCAGAGATCAAAGAAAAAATCACATATGAAATAGCAAAAAGAAAAATAAAATATCTAGGAATAAACCTAACCAAAGAGGTAAAAGACCTGTATTCAGAAAACTACATAACACTCAGGAAAGAAATCAAGGAAGACACAAACAAATGGAAACATATACCATGTTCATGGATTGGAAGAATTAGTATCATCAAAATGTCCATACTACCCAAAGCAATTTACACATTCAATGCAATTCCTATTAAAGTACCAATGGCATATTTCACAGACATAGAACAAACACTTCAAAAATTTGTATGGAATTATAAACAACCCCGAATAGCTGCTGCAATTTTGAGAAAGAAGAGTAAAGTAGGAGGGATCACAATACCCGACACTAAACTATACTACAAGGCCACTATAATCAAAACAGCCTGGTACTGGCATAAAAACAGGCACATGGACCAGTGGAACAGAATGAGAGCCCAGAAATAAACCCAAGTCTCTATGGTCAATTAATATTTGATGAAGGAGGAAGCAACATAAAATGGAGTAAAAATAGCCTCTTCAACAAATGGTGTTGGGAGAACTGGACAGCCACGTGCAAAAAAATGCAACTTGAACACCAACTTACACCATATACAAAAATAAATTCAAGGTGGATAAAAGACTTAAATATAAAATGTGACACCATTAAAGTCCTAGAGAAGAACGTAGGTAGGAAAATCTCAGATATTTCACGAAGACACTTTTTTACTGACGTGTCCCCTAGAGCAAGGGACATAAAGGAAAGAATAAACAAATGGGACCTCATCAAAATTAAAAGCTTCTGCACAGCTAAAGAAAACAGTATCAAAATTAAAAGAGAACCAACTGTATGGGAAAACATATTTGCCAATGGTACCTCAGACAAGGGTTTAATCTCCAAAATATATAAAGAACTTACAGGACTGCACTCTAAGAAGACAAGGAATCCAATTAAAAAGTGGGCAAAGGACTTGAACAGACACTTCTCCAAGGAGGACATACAGAAAATCCAAAGACACGTGAAACGATGTTCAATATCGCTAGCTATCAGAGAGATGCAAATTAAAACCACAATGAGATGCCATTTCACACCAGTCAGAATGGCCATCATAAACAAAGCAACAAACAACAAGTGTTGGAGAGGCTGTGAAGAAAAGGGGTCCCTAGTGCACTGTTGGTGGGACCGCAGACGGGTACAACCACTATGGAAAGCAGTATGGAACTTCCTCAGAAAACTAAAAATGGATCTGCCTTTTGACCCTGCAATTCCACTGCTGGGACTCTCTCCTAAGAATACTAAAACACCAATCCAAAAGAACCTGTGCATCCCAATGTTCATAGCAGCACAATTTCCAATAGCTAGATGCTGGAAGCAACCAAGATGCCCATCAGTAAATGAATGGATCAAAAAACTATGGTACATTTACACAATGGAATTCTATGAGCAGAAAGAAAGAAGGAGCTCCTACCCTTTGCAACAGCGTGGATGGAACTGGAAAACATTGCTAAGTGAAACAAGCCAGGCAGTGAATGACAAATATCATGATCTCACCTTTAGCAGGAACCTAAACAACAAAACAAAGAAACAAGCAAAATATAGTCAAAGACACTGAAATAGAGGACAGGCTGACAGTGACCACAGAGGAGAGTAGAGGGAATTTCAGGGGACATTGGGAAGGGTTCATGGGAACAAACTTAAAGGACACATGGTCAAAAACTAGGGGGAGGGTAGTAATGGGAAGGAAGTGGGGAGGGGTGGGGGGGCTGGACTGGGAGTAAAAAGGAAAAAACTGTATTTGAATAATGATTAAAATAAAATAAAAAAAGAAGTTCTCTTCTATTCCTAGTTTTAATTGGATGACTTTTTGCATACGTTGAGGTGATCTTATGGTTTTTCACTTTCAATATGTTAATGAGGTGAATTATATTAATTAACTTTCAAAATTTTATTCTTAAAATAAGCCAATGTGGTTATGATGTATTATCCCTTTTATATATTCCTTGGATTTGATTTTCTAATATTTTTTCTAATTCATATATCCATTAATAAGAAGTATTGTTCTCTAATTTTCTTGTTATATATTTGTATCAGTGTTATGCTGGTCTCATAAAATGAGTTAGGAATCATGAATTAGGAAGCAATGTTCTCTCTTTATTCACTAAAAGAGGTTGTGTATGATACATATTACTTCTCTCTTAAGTGTTTGGGAGAATTTGCCAGTAAAGGCATCTAGACTTGAAATTTCTTTTTTTTTTTTGAAGTATATTTTATTGATTATGCTATTACAGTTTTTCCAATTTTCCCCCTTTAACCTTTCTTCCTGCACCCTCAACCCTCCAGCCTTCCCCTCCCTTACTTCATGTCCATGGTTTGTACATATGAGTTCTTTGACTTCTCTGTTTCCTGTACCATTCTTAACCTCTCCCCATCTATTTTATGCCAACTAATTATGCTTCTTAGTTCTTGTTCTCTCCCCCATTCTTCCCCTCCCTCTCCCCACTGAAAACCCTCCATGTGAAGTCTATTTCTCTGATTCTGTTCTGGTTCTAGTTGTTTGCTTAGTTTTTGTCTTAGTTTTTTGAAGTTTAGTTATTGATAGTTGTGAGTTTTTGTTATTTACTGTTCAAATGATAGCTTTGCTGGTAGAATAACATAAGTTGGATTCCTTGCTTTTCAACACATTGAATACTTCTTGCCAGTCCCCTTTTGCTTGCAATGTTTCTTTTGAGAAATTAGCCGACCTGATAGTCTTATGGGTACTCTATTGTAGGTAATTCTCTGATTTTGTCTTGCTGCTTTTAAGATTCTCTCTTTATCTTTAACCTTTGGCATTTTAACTATGATGTGTCTTGGTGTGGTCCTCTTTGAGTCCAAATTGTTTGGGATTCTCTGTGCTTCCTGGACTTGTAAGTCTATTTTCTTTGTCATATTAGGGAAGTTTTCTTTCATTATTTTTTCAAATATGTCTTCAGTTTCTTGTTTTTCCTCTTCTCTTTCTGGCACCCCTATGATTTAGATGTTGGCACATTTGGAGATGTCCCAGAGTCTTCTTATCTATCCTCATTTAAAAAAAAATCCTTGTTTCTTCTTTCTGTTCTGGTTGAATGTTTATTTTTTCCCTTATGTTCCAAATCATTAATTTGAATCCCGGCTTCCTTCCCTTCACTGTTGGTTCCCTGTAGATTTTTATTTATTTTTCTTAGTGTAACCTTTATTTCTTCCTTTATGTTGTTGCTGTTCTCAGTGGGTTCTTTGAGCATCTTGATCACCTGTGTTTTGAACTCTGTATCTGATAGGTTGGCTATCTCCATTTTGTTTAGTTCTTTTTCTGGGGTTTCATTTTGTTCTTTCATTTGGGCCATATTTCTTTGTCTTCTCAGTTTGGCAGCCTCCCTGTGTTTGTCCTTGTGTATTTGGTAGAGCTGCTTTGACTCCCTGTAAAAGGCACCTGTATATTGTGTGGGGTGGAGCCTTAGGTAATCACCATAGTGTGGCAACCCACTTCACTGTTTTGTTGCTCTGTGTAGGGGGAGGGATCAGAGAGGGGACTGTGCTGCTGCTGGGCTTGTGGGGGTTTGCCTGACACTCACTCTTTTTCCAGTCACTTCACCCACTCTGTGTGTGTGGCTGGTGCCCTTCCAGCAGTTGCTCTGGTGTTAAATCCCTGAGTGGGTAGGTTTGTGTATGTTTTAAGACCATGGTGGCTCTTTAAATGAAGTTTCCTGAAAATCCAGCAATTTCTTCTACCACCCTAATCCCCACTGGTTTTTACAGGCAGAAATTTTTGGGATTTATCTTCCTGGCACTGGAACCCTGGTCTCTTCAGTCTGGCCTAGGCCCGGGATGGCTCACTTCCAATGTATCCCTCCTGATTTTTATCTACCACACGTGAATGCCTGTGCCCATTCCACCACCACCTCTCTGCACCACACTGTGTCTCCTTGTTTCTTTGCCCTGTCTCCTCACCTCTTCCCTCCTACACATCTAGATGATTGTGGCTTCTTTAAATCCTTGGTTGTTGGACTTCAATACAATTTGATTTTTCTGACAGTTCTGGGTTATTATTTATTTTGACACTTAGTTGTAATTCTTGTATTCTTGTTTTGGTTGCATGAGGAGGGGAAGCATGTCTACCTATGCCTTCATCTTCATTGGAAGTCTCCAAAACATTCCATTTTTAAAAATAAGCAAAGTATCTAATTTTATACAATTCACATACAACTTTCAATTTTAGTAATGGAAAAAATAAAATTATTTTATTTCTTTATATTAAACAATAACAAGACTAACTCCCCAAGGCCCACACTCTAGCCATATAATAGAGTCTGTCATTAATATGATGGTCTTGGCATTTTTTTTTGTATTATGTTTACAATTTAAATTAAGTACTATTTATTAAAATAAAACCAGGCAAAGGCAATGAACTGGCAGCCCATTAAAAAAGGAATACAAACAGCTAATAACAACACTGAAATATTAACCTCATTGTAATGAAAGAAATAGAAATTAAAAAAACAAGGGACTATTATTCACTTATATTGGCAAAGATTAAATTTTTAAAAAATGTAGTATCTATAATTTAGCAGGGAATATGCAGGTAGGGGGTGAAAGGGTGGTTATACACATAAAACTACCTGGAAGTGTAAGTTGCACAGTCTTTTTGAGAGCAATTTGCTTTTTCTTTTTTGTTGTTGTGGGGGTTTTTTGTTTGTTCATTTGTTTTTGGAGCAATTCACTTTTTCAAGAGTAATACTTATCAAAGCTCTAAGGAAGTTTAATCCCTTTGAACCAAACATTCCACTTCCAGAAACTTTCTCAATGACATAATTAAGCATAAACCTCAAAATGTGGTTACAGGGGTATTAACTGAACCACTGCTTACAGTAAACAATCAAAATGTTTAACAAAGGAAATAATGAGCAAATTGAGGGACACCTACCTTACGGCACACAGTAGCTTCCCCTCTAACCATTCTTCCACCTAGCTGTAGCTTTTTCATTACCAAGAGTCTACTTCCCACAGAGTCTAACAATTGGCTTTCTGAGGAATCTGATCTGAGTCAAGGGAAAATGAGAGGAAATATTCTGAGAACTCATGGGAAATGTACTCCTTGCTGACAAAACTGCGATGTGAGAAAAGAAAGCAGCCTTTCTTGACTTACAGATGTAATTTTATTAAGATTTGAAGCTAGAAGTTATAGCAGCAGTTCTCACGACCATGAGACAAACCAAGGGAAAACAAACTGAAGCAGAGGCAAAAAAGTATCCTTAAAGACACCTCTCAACTGTGTGTTATATGAGATAATTGGTGTCCTTGGTTACTTTAGTCAATTATATTTGGACACTGTTACCTCTGGTCAAAAGCTCTTACCTGATATTAGCCATACAATAGAATACTTTAGAGCCAGTAAATGTTTTGCCACAGAATTATTTATGAACATAGATATGCAGTTAAGAGAAAAAAGTTACAAAATAGCATGTTCTCATTTTTTATTAAAAATTAAGTATATTATATGAATTCATTTGCCAAGAAAAAGGTTTTAGAAATAGTTATCTCTGATATAGTTATTTCCAAAAGACAAAAATTTAAATGTTTCCTTTTTGCACATTTGCATTTTCTGTATTCTATCCAAATAAGCATGTACAGGCATGCTGCAGAAATATTGCAGGTTCAGTTGTAGACTACCGTAATAAAGTTAGTCATAGTATTTTTGCTGGTGAAACGCACAACCTGTGAAGTGCAATACACTTGAACCATAGTAAAGCAAAGTGGAATAAAATGAAGTCTGCCTGTATCACTTAAGATTCTACCACCTTTTTCTATTTTTTCTGCTAATTCAGTGTAATTGTTGGGAGGAAGAAAAGGTAACCACATTCTACTAAGCTATATTGAATTGGGAGTATGCTTTTTAAATAGGAAAAATTGTTTTTTTCTTTTCAAACTGTTTCATGGAATAAAATTTGATAGTACCAGGCATTTATTTTCTAGAGAATATACAGAGTATTACAAACAGTTTCCATTTCTCTTTGTCACTTATCATATCATGACTTTGTACTATTTTGTATTATAATTTCTTCTGTGAAACGAAAGGCCCCCAAATGAAGGATCCTAAGGAGTCACAGCCTTCCCAAACAAAGGGGGATGCAGCCTCCTGCTGCCAAACACAAACATACTGTGCTGTGTCATGGATAACGTGTTCCCGTGCATATGGCACATGCATGTTTTTGTCCCAAACTTTCAGGGAAAAAATCTATCATTTTAATTTTTTAATTCAATTATTTATTTATCTATATTTAAAAACAAAACCAATAATCATATTCCAGGGTATGGATATTGTTATTGCTTTCTAGAGTTACACTTTTAACACATAAAAGAATTAAAAACATTTCTATAGATACAGAATTAGTACTGCCCATGCATAATGCACATTCTTGTTTTCCCCTCAAAAATTTGGGCAAAAAAGTGTGTATTATGCACTGCAAAATACTATAACACAAATTGGTGTGGCCTTTATTAAAATGTTGCCCAAGTTTGGAGAGCTGAGGATCCCCAGTTCCAGACCAATTTCCACAAAACACAGAAAGAAGCCAGCCATCCCCAGAAACAGAGTCAGTGTCCAGGCACGCTGCTCCATTCTTATCTGTCCTCCAGAGCCCAAGGCTGTTATGTGAAGGGGTCTCTGGTTCTCCAGCTGCAGGCTCCCTTTCTTTCTGGAGTGCACACTTATGGGGCCAGCATCTCCATTGCCTCTCCATAGCAGCTTCCCTCTCCTGGGGCCAGGGCATGCTGCCAGATCACTACAGCTGGTCATGCAAGGGGGTCCATCCATGCACCCCCGTGATCAAGGATGCTCACACCCTGAGGCTGGTGAACGTTCCAGCCCATGTGTCTGTGTGCCGTTCTCAAAGTGAGAGAATGGGAGTGGTCCGGAACCTGTGCCATGTGGCTTGGAGCTGCAGCATCCCTGAGCCTGCAATTAGTGAGGCCAGGTCCTGCATGCTGGATGTGGTCTCTGTGAGCTGGCCTCTGATGGGGTGAGTGAGGGGAATGCAAAAGGGGCTGAGACTCCACACTCTTCATTTAAATCTTCTACCCCTAAATCCTTCATGCTGAAGGAGCATCCAACTTGCCAGCCAATCCAGGCTGGAGTCCATCACTGCGGGACAGCCTGCACAGCCTTTTTGCACTTCCTCTTGCCACCATGAACAAGGAGTGGGTAGGAGGGTTTTTAGCCTTACACAGGGGCACAGCATCTCTTCCCAGGGCAGGGGGCCATGTACTGTTTTTTTACCCTCACCTGGGGGTATGGAGTCACACGCCAGCTTTGGCTCCGATCCACTGCTCTGAGTTTTCCTGAAACCCCTCCCTCACTTCAGGGAGTGCAGCCTTTCCTGTCACCTTGGGCATTGTTGGGAACCACCCTGCCTGGTTTCAAAAGCTGTAACCCCCCATGGCTAAGGCTGAGTGAGAGACCTTGAGACCCTAAGCCACTAAGGAGACAAAGCTTATCTCCCTGGCAGGAGCACCACCTCTGCCTACTTTACTTCACCCTACCTGGCCCCCAGTGCATGACCAGTTAGTCAATGATGGGTAAGATTCCTCAAGGGAGGGATGACCTAAGACAGGCATGGTCATGAGAGGGCCCTCAGGGAAGGACTTGGGAGGCTATAGCAAAAGGGGGTGATGGACCCTCACCCCTTGACTTTAACATAGCCTGCGTCCTCATTCTGTCTGCAAGAAGTCTAATCTCTTGACTGCCTTACTTCTCCTGCCTGACTTAACCTTGGAACAATGCCAGAGGTGGGTGAGGCCCTGTGCTGGGAAAGGTGGGTTCCCCGGGGCGATCAGGCTTAAGAAAGAATACACAAAATCGTGTGAAACCTGCTTTGCTAAGAATGCTCTCACTTTTCTGATAAGGGTCCCAGCAGGAAATGGGTTCATTTCCCAATGTTTTATAGCCCTTTAGCTAACTGCCCCTGACTCAGAATAAGCCCTCATAGTTCTTTCAGTGTTATCTATTGTTTGATCCTTACTGCCTGACAATGATTGATGAGCTTTACCTGTATACCTGTGCAAACTGAACCCAATAAAAGCCCATTGAGGAAAAGGCTCTTGGCGCTTCTCCTTAGAGAGATCCACCACCTTTCCTCCCCAAGCAGATCATGTCTTGATAGACTTATTCTCATCTGTGGTGGCCAAGGTGGGAGGCCCTGTGGGTGGAGCCCCCCCACAGGGCATCCCTCTGCTCTGCTCTGCCATCTGGCCAGATCCCCCCAGTACAATAGGAACAGATGATATTAAGTCATTGTAGGTAAGAATAGTAAACTGCTTCTTGGATGGTTTAGAATCGTCTTGAGATGAAGCATCCTGATGTCTAGGTCCACTGGGTTTCCAAAGAGCTACTTCAACAAAATGGTGCTCTTCTATTTTGCTTTCCTCAAATACCCATTTCTTCTTCTCTATCCAGAAACAAATGTGTTTCTTTATAAACATGGCCTACCTGCAGGTTTAATGGGAATATATTAAATTCAAAGTTGTTGCAGTTTAAATCCTGGTCCAACACTTATGGCTTTTATAAAGCTTTGTTTCAGTACTCAACTCCTATAAAACACACCCAGCTGAGTCTGTTTATCCTTAATGCTTCTGATTGTTTTTTATTCTTTTTTGGTAAACTTTTTCAGAATATGAAAGAATTCTAAAATTGAACTATGACATGGAAAACTAGTTTCCATTCTATCAATCCTAATTTGTAGTTCAGGTTCAGCAGCAAGCAAAACACAGCCCCCTTGATGAGAGATGTTTAAGTTGAAATTGAGGTAAGGATTCAATAAAACTATTTTAAGAACTGGTTTTCCTTTTGCAATTATTTGCAAAGGTATATTATTCCAAGGGATATTCCATTTTCTGCAACTAATTTACTTATCAGATGACCAGCCATGGCTGTCTTAGCATCTCAAGCAGAAGAACTGGCCAGTGTACTCCTTCTCCTAAGGCTGAATCTATCATAATGCCCGCAGCCATTGGCAGCCAAGTGCCACAGGAAAAGGCCCAGTGCACACCTTCCTTTGCTGGCACCAGGCAGAACTGCTTGGTCTGGAGGACTACTGAAAATGAACCTTGCCACCCCCTTGGTCCTAATGGCCCTCAATAGTTTTAATATATCATACTTTCACTTCCATTTAATTCCCAATATTTTCTAATTTTCTTTGCAATATCACCTGTGATCCATTGGTTATTTAGAGGAGTTTTTTCAATTAATTACAAAATACATGATTTTTTTGAAAAATCTTTCTATGTGCTTTAATTCTGTTATGACCAGAAACCATACTTTGTATGCCTTTAATTCTTTTCAATGTGCTGTTGTTTTATGGCCCAGAATATTATCCATCTTGGTGAATGTTTCATATTTTCTTGTAACAGTGACTCATCTGCTGTGGGCAGTGGAGTGTTTTATGAACATTAATGAAGTAAAATTTGTTGACAATGTTGTTCAGGTCTTCCAATTCCTTATTGATTTTTTAGTTCAATTCTTTTATTGATCACAGAAAAATGTTGAAATTATCAACCAGAATTTTGGATTTGTCTATATTTTTTAAATTCTATCAGATTTTATTTTGTGTATTTTGAAAATTTGTTGTTCATATAAGGGCACTTAGCATTTTTTGTGTATTCTGATGAATCAATCCTTTCATCATCATGTAAATTCCTACTTTACCCCAGGAAATATTTTTGTTCTGAAGTCCACTTTTCTGATGTAATATTGCCACTCCATCTAGCTTTCTTTTGATTAGTATTTGTATGGGATCCTCAAATTTCCAATCTGTCATGCCAGCCTCTGCAATTACCCAAAGAACCACTGGTTTTCTTTCACCCACATTAGTTCCTTTATCAGCACCAAGTCCAATCCTTAATCCAAGCCCAGAATTAGTCAGTTTCCTCAGGGAAGGAAACTGTTTGCAAGCATAAGCCTATTATAAAGGGTTCTCTCTCTCTGGAATATTATCCAGTCCTTTGTGTTTCCACATCACCCTGATGCTTCAAAATGTATCATTGTCATTTATCCATTTTTTATAATTGTTTCATTTAGAACATTGGCCTGATGCAACCTACTGAATTCTACCACACACACACACACACACACACACACACACATTTAAGGAAAAGAACCTGTGTACACACTTACCAGTAACAGACATAACCATACTATTGGGTTTACCTTTACTTATAGAGAGAAATCTATATTAAAATCAAATTTCACAGACTCTAGCCCCTAATCAAGAGTAAACAGTATATGTGCTGCTGAAGCAAGCACATCAACAGCAAATGATAAGTCAAACAGGTTTGGGCAAGTTCCAGCCAAGATGGATGCATAGGTAGAAACAGTTTGTTTCCTCGCACAACCAGAAGAAGGACAACAACCAATTTAAAGACAATATAAAAACAGAACTGCCAGAGAATGACACTGCATGGAACTCCAACAACTAAGGAGTTAAAGAAACATTGATCCAGACTGGGAGGAGGGGTGGAGACAGGCAGCTGGGCTGAGAGGACCTGAAGCAAGTTGGCTGACCCGGGGGTAAAGCGGGGCTGGCAGACCAGGAAACTAAACACTCAAAACCTCTAGCTATAGAATATGGTGGGATTTCAAAGGCAGGAGAAACTCCCAGTCTCACAGGAGACTTTGAAAGTGGCACTAGAGGGAGTGGGTGAGTGGCATTGTTCCCTCTGGGACCCCTCCCTCACAGACAGCACCACAACACAGCAAAGAGGGTTGCCTAGCCCTGGCCAATACCTAAGGTTCTGCCCCCTTACAACATAACAGGTGCACCAAGACAAAGAAATACAGCCCAAATGAAGGAACAGATCAAAAGTCCAGAAAAAGAGCTAAGTGACAAGGAGGTAGACAACCTATCAGATGCAGAGTTCAAAAACTGGTACTCAGGATACTCAGAACTGATTGAGCTTGATTGCAAAATGAAGGAAGAAATAAGGGCTATACAAAGTGAAATAAATGAAACTATACAGAGAACCAACAGTGAAGAGAAGGAAACTGGGACTCAACACAACAATTCAAAACAAAAGGAAGAAATAAACATCCAATTGTAACAGAATGAGGAAACAAGAGGCTTAATGAAATTAAGGACAACCTTAAGAGCTCCAACATTTGAATTATAGAAGTGCCAGAGAAGAACAACAGCAAGAAATTGAAAACTTATTTGAACAAATAATGAAGGAAAACTTCCCCAATCTGGGGAAGGAAATAGACTTCCAGGAAGTCCAGGAGGCTCAGAGAGTCCCAAAGAAATTAGACCCAAGGAGGAACACACCAGGACACATCATAATTAAGTTATCCAACATTAAAGATAAGGAGAGAATCTTAAAGGCAGAAAGAGGAAAGGAGAGAGTTACCTACAAAGGAGTTCCCATAAAGCTATCAGCTGATTCCTCAAAAGAAACCTTACAGGCAAGAAGAGGATGGAAAGAAGTATTGGAAGTCATGAAAGGCAAGGACCTACATCCAAGATTACTCTCTCCAGCAAAGCTACCATTTAGAATGGAAGGGCAAATAAAGTGCTTCCCAAGTGAGGTCAAGTTCAAGGAGTTCATCATCACTGAACCGTTAGTATATGGAATGTTAAAGGGACTTTATCTAAGAAATAGAAGATCAAAAACTATGGACAGTAAAACAACAACAAACTCATAACTATCAACAACTGAACCTAAAAAACAAAAACAAATACTAAGCAAACAATTAGAACAGGAACAGAACCACAGAAATGGAGATTGCATGGAGGGTTATCAGTGGGGAAGGGGAGGAGGAGAATGGGGGGAATGTTACAAGGACTAAGAAGCATAATTGGTAGGTATAAAATAGACATGAGGAGGTTAAGAATGGTATAGGAAATGGAGAAGCCAAAGAACTTATATGTACAACCCATGGACATGAACTAAGTAGGGGGAATGCTGGAGGGTGGGAGGTGTGGGGTACAGGGAGATAAAGGGTAGAAAAAATGGGACAACTGTAATAGTATAATCAATAAAATATACTTAAAAAAGGAAATAATGCAAATGATACCTAAAGATATAAAGCAAACAGAAAAGACCCCCTCCCTCACCCTATCCCCAGTGTCCCCTTCAAAACTTCAGTTCTGCTCCTCTGGATCCATTGATGACATCTTTTTAGTTGTTTGTACATATATTTATATAATGTCTATTTCTCTATCCCCAATTTTTACAGAAATTGGTTCAAACTACATATTCAGTTCCCAAACTCTTTTTTACCTTTAATTTTCATTATAATAGTATACTCCTTTTCCAGAAAAAAAATCTTTAAGATAACTAGTGAAGTCCAAAATATCCCATTGAATTGTTGTCTGGAATTGCATCAACTCCTACACACACAAGCATCTTGAACTTCCTTTACTTCTTAAAACATCAGGTGCTTCCTTTGTCCCTAGATCCAGCATAGGAATTTCCTTTGAATAGAAACAACACCTTCATCTGCTTCCGTCTTCCTTCTGCTCCCCTTCATCTTGGTAACTCTTAGCCACCTTTCAGGTATTAGTTTGTGGTATTTTGTACTGCAAACATTCCTATACACAATTTTCTTATATCCATTCCTTTAATGACATCATATTGAGTTAGCAAAAAAAAGTACATTTATTTTTTTCTGTAAAATAAAAGACATATTTTTTTATTTTCACCAATAACATTGGTTTGAATATTTTTAAATATATTGGCTATCTCCCACATGGTATAATGGTGATTGTTCTCAATTAATGTCTCAAGTTGATCAGTATCAACTTGAACTGGTCTACCTGACCATGGAGCATTGTCCAATGAGAAATCTCCAGTACGAAACTTTGCAAACCACTTTTGACACATTCAATCAGTCACAGCAACCTCTCCATACACCGCACAAATATTTTTTTGCATTTCATTTGTGTTTTAACCTGTGTTGAAATAATAAGCGTAACATGTCAAAATGTTGTATATTTTCTTCCATCTTCAATATTAAAATGACTGCACAAAATTCACCAATTTTGATTTTTTTTAAATGCATGGTGATATGACAGCTCTCACAGTACACTCTAACAAATTGTTTCAAATGAAATTAAAGACAACTAAGTGCTACTAAAGCCATCTTACAGAAAAAGACAAATGAACTTTTTGGCCAATCCAATATTAACTCTAATGATTTTTGGAAATTCTAATGAAATTTTGTGATGTCTAATAATATAATTTGCAAATAATGAAAGTTTATTTATTTCTGGCTTATCTTTATTCATTAAGCAAAACTTCCAATGTGATAGTAAGTAACAATAGTGATAGTAGGCATTCAGCCTCTCAATACAAGGTTTCTATGACACACAATAACTTTCTTACCAATAATTTAAAAGACTCTGGAGTACATCTGAATTCAAAAGGAAGAATCTTGAACTCATTAACTCCCCCTGAATCAGCTATAAAGGCCAACTATGCTTAGGTTTCCTGTTTAATTCACTTGCTCATGACCCAACATAAATCTTTGGTTGAAGTTACTTTAGTAGGTATATATACAAGGCATTAGTTATACATCTGTCTTTGAAATAACAATGGTTTTTCTAATCAATGCTCACTCTTAGGCATGAAATCTGGGTTGAGAATTTAAATGATTCAGCCAGGGACTGAAAGACATGGAAATTATTCCCAGCTCCAATGATTCTGTTATGTCCCTCTTCAGATAACTTTCTTCAGGACATCTATTCTCTGAAATTAAAAGATATCTTGTTGGAGTTATGTTCTTTTGTGTCTTTGTTGTGGATGAGGTTTCCTTGTCTTATAAATCTGTTTGAAAATGGATAGAATAGGCATAAGCTTGCCTTTATTTGTAGCAACCACATCCACACATTATTTTACTTGGCTCATGTAATTTATTCCTTATGCACAGACATTACATCTACCATTACCCCTCCATTCTTTGCAATTGAGTAGAATGTTCAGAAGATAGGAGGAGGGTTTTCCCTTTGGTAAAATTATTCCTTCATGAAAACACATATATTTTTCAAGGCTTACAAAATGTGAAGGTTTAACAATAAAATAAATAACACCTTTCATTTCCTGGACACCAAAGTTTCTTCCCACAAAGCCAGCTACAGTTGTTAGCAAGAATCATAGTGGAAAAAATGTCTGCAAATTCTCTCTCAATCCTTATAGTCTTACCACATCTTCTACTTTGTACACAAACTTAATATTGCTGAGCTGTTTGCCCAATATATTTCTGTTAAGAAATATGTTGTGATATTTGAAAATAAGGCAACAAGGTGAGTCCATAGCTTTTTAATATAACACCAAATCATTAATGGCTTTGTCTAAGTGTTATTTAGCTAAGAGTTTTACTTATGTTTGACTTACTATTTACTCTTTTTTAAAAGTATATTTTATTGATTATACTATTACAGTTGTCCCATTTTTTTCTCCCCTTTATCCCCCTTCCAACCTGCACCTTCCATCCTCCAGCATTCCCCCCACTTAGTTCATGTCCATGGGTTGTACATATAAGTTCTTTGGCTTCTCCATTTCCTATACCATTCTTAACCTCCTCATGTCTATTTTATACCTACCAATTATGCTTCTTAGTCCTTGTAACATTCCCCCCCATTCTCCTCCTCCCCTTCCCCACTGATAACCCTCCATGCAATCTCCATTTCTGTGGTTCTGTTCCTGTTCTAATTGTTTGCTTAGTATTTGTTTTTGTTTTTTAGGTTCAGTTGTTGATAGTTATGAGTTTGTTGTTGTTTTACTGTCCATAGTTTTTGATCTTCTATTTCTTAGATAAAGTCCCTTTAACATTCCATATACTAACGGTTCAGTGATGATGAACTCCTTGAACTTGACCTCACTTGGGAAGCACTTTATTTGCCCTTCCATTCTAAATGGTAGCTTTGCTGGAGAGAGTAATCTTGGATGTAGGTCCTTGCCTTTCATGACTTCCAATACTTCTTTCCATCCTCTTCTTGCCTGTAAGGTTTCTTTTGAGGAATCAGCTGATAGCTTTATGGGAACTCCTTTGTAGGTAACTCTCTCCTTTCCTCTTTCTGCCTTTAAGATTCTCTCCTTATCTTTAATGTTGGATAACTTAATTATGATGTGTCCTGGTGTGTTCCTCCTTGGGTCTAATTTCTTTGGGACTCTCTGAGCCTCCTGGACTTCCTGGAAGTCTATTTCCTTCCCCAGATTGGGGAAGTTTTCCTTCATTATTTGTTCAAATAAGTTTTCAATTTCTTGCTGTTGTTCTTCTCCTTCTAGCACCCTTATAATTCAGATGTTGGAATGTTTCAGGTTTTCCCAGAGGTTTGTAAGACTCTCTTCACTTTTTTGAATTCTTGTTTCTTCATTTTGTTTCAGTTGGATGTTTATTTTTTCCTTGTTTTGAATTGTTGTGTTGAGCCCTGGTTTCCTTTCTGTCACTGTTGGTTCCTTGAATAATTTGCTTTATATCATTTGTTTTATTTCATTTTGTTTTTATTTCATTTATTTCATTTCCTTTATTTCATTTGTTTTTTCATTTTTCAACCAAGCTCAATCAGATCTGTGAGCATTTTGATTACCAGGCCTTTAAATTCTCCATCAGATAGGTTGGCTGTCTTCTCATTGCTTAGTTCTCTTCTGGAGTTTTGCTCTGTTCTTTCATTTGGGCCCCATTTCTTTGTCTTGAAACACCTGATAAGTTGTCAGGCAGTGGAGCCTTAGGTATTCATTGGGTCAGGGTGACCCTCCTTGCTGTGCTGTGGCACTTTCTGTAGGGAAGGGGCCATAGAGGGAACAATGCAGCTTCCCTGCTCATCTCTAGCACACTTTCCAGTGGACTCTCATTTGAGACTGGGAGTTTCTCCCACCACAGCAACAGCTGTAGTCCACAACCACCTCTGAGTCTCAGTTTCCCCTTAAGTCAGCCCCGCCTTCCCGGTCTACCATCTCACCTCAGTTTTTCTGAGTCAGCCTGTATGGTCTGCTGTTTTACCAGTATGGTTGTTCTGGTTGATTTTTTCTTTAATTCCTTGGTTGTTGGAGTTCCATGCAGTTTGATTTTCTGGTGCTTCTAGTTGTTTATTGATTTTAGATTGGTTGTTATACTCCTTTTGGTTGTGTGAGGAAGCAAAGGATTTCTACCTACTCCTCCATCTTGGCTGGAACTCAGGTTCCCTTTTCTCCACAACCTCTCCAAAACTTGTTGTTTGTTGATTTGTTTATGATGGGCATTCTCACCAGTGTGAAGTGGTATCTCATTGTGGTTTTAACTTGCATCTCTCTGATGGCTAGTGAAGCTGAGCATCTTTTTATGTCTGTGGGCCCTCTGTATGTCCTCCTTGGAAAAGTGTCTGTTCAAGTCTTTCACCCATTTTTAAATTGAGTTGTTTGTCTTCCTGTAGTGGAATCATGTGAGTTCTTTATATATTTTGGAGATCAAACCCTTGTCTGAGGTTTCATTGGCAGATATGTTTTCCCATATAGTTGGTTCTCTTTTCATTCTATGATACATTTACATAATGGATTACTGAGTAGCAGAAAGAAAAAAGGAGCTCCTACCCTTTTTGACAGCATGGATGGAACTGGAGAGCATTATGCTAAGTAAAATAAACCAGGCAGCAAGGGACAAATACCATATGAGCTCACCTTTAAGTGGAACCTAATCAACAAAACAAACAAGCAAGCAAAATATAACCAGAGACATTGAAATTAAGAACAACCTGTCAGTAACCAGAGGGGAGGTGGGAAGGGTTTTCAGGAACAACTATAAAGGACACATGGACAAAACCAAGGGGGAGTGGCAGCAGTGGGGAAGGTGGGGATGGCTGGTGGGAGGGGGAGTTGTGGGGGTCAATACAGACAACTGTACTTGAACAACAAAATAACTTAAAAAAGAGAAACAAATAGATACAGTTTTGTAATCATTAAAAAGACTGCATGGTTATGATGAAAAAAAGTGATCGGGGGTATATTTTACTGGGGCCTTGGTACAACAGTGGGCTTAAGACTTGCAGATTGACTGGAAATTTCATGTGACCTATCATCCCCAAGCTGCTACAATTATTGAGTAATAAATGGTCTCTTAAAGTAGGGCCTGTGAGCTGCAGCTGCCACCCCTATGCTCAAGGGTTGGACGAAATGCTTATGGGCTGTCCTCCAGACTCTAAATGAGAGGAGTCAGAGGGGAGTGCCCAGGCCCAGTAGAGGCCTTGTTTCACCAGACTGCAGTTCCAGGTACAGATTAGGATGTTTTGCGGAAACCAGGCTTGGGAAAACAGGGGTATATTCTCTTGCTTGCTCCAGAGGGTCTGGAGCAAGGGCAAACAGCCACTTGGACATGTTCTTGGGAAATGAAAACCCCTTACATGCATTGGGTGGGTCTTGTTGCCCCTTGGGGCCAAGGGGTGGAGAGAAACTTGCAAATAGTGACCTGGATGATTGGGGCATGGCCCCCAGTCTCAAACATGTCATATCCAGGGCCAGCAGACCACAGAATGCTTCTTTGTGGCACCTTTGTAATTTCCCTATGGCCCATCATGAGTTCTCCACTGTTGTTACAAGTGGATGCTGAACCCCCAGTTGAGGCATGAAAGGTGTGGTATCCACTCCTAGGAAGACCCCTGTGCCAGCCAATGTCTTTTCAGCTGAGCAGAAGCTTGCTTGTATATTGCCTGATGCCATGACTTGCCCTTACTGATGCCTATAACTGCTCTGTCTTTTTGCCCTCAGGGTACAGAATAATACTTCAGTGGACTGGACTCATACCTAAGCCTCAGTGGCTAACCAATCAGCATGCTAGGTCTGCACTGAAATCATCCTTAGCACATCTACTGGTGTCCCACGGTGCATCTCTCCTGCTTCTGTCTCAAATTGGACTTCGCTTCAGAACCAGTGAAACAGCGAGCATCCCTTGTGGAATGTTACCTGGACTGACATCTATGCTGGGGCAAAGCAGTGGTATGACTGGCCCCAACTGTTAAGTGGCTATCTCAAATTTACAGCTGGTGTCATAAGTGAAGACAGTCTTGTGTGACACTGTTCCTCTTCATTATACAATTGGCAGAACTCTCAAACCTGGCTTGGGTCTCATCTCCACCTCTGGAGCCATCACTGTGGCCAGGTGAGTAGAGGGCATCCTGCCAGTACATTTTATTGGAATTGGGAGTGAGGGGACCTGGTGGAATAGGCTGACAAAAAGATGTTTAATTTTCAACAGCATTTTCTAGGACCTGGGCGGAATCTGACCTGCCCTAACAAAAGTCTGCTTCATCATTCAGCTTATTGCTAATGCTTCTGCGTTTCCTTTCTTCTTTTTTTGTGCATCAAAGAGAGACACTCCTCTTATATCCCTAATTTTGACCTTCCTCCTCCCTTCAGATGCCCCATATATGTTTTTTCTTTACTGATACATCTGACATTATTTTATTTACAAAGCAGTGGTACCTTAGTATTGCAGCCTTCTTTATGTGATGCACATATTTACTTATTACAACTCCCATATTATTTTTCTCTCTGGAAACAGAGTTTCTAATTAACAGTAGATTTTATAAATGTTCCTTTGTAATGAAGCTTCTTTGTAAATAGATGTAGTATGACATGCATAGCATCTTCTTTGTAATTTTAAAGAGTCTATGGTTATTTTCATCTAATTTTTTATTACTTTACACAATAATACCTCATTCCTTAGCTTTTCCTGTTATTCAGTATTAGTTGAAGTCAGATACTTAAAAGTAGCTGGAAGGAACTTCCATAGGACTGCCCCAAAGACAGGGAGGAAATGTAGGCTGAAATTTGAATACCAGTAGAATTTAAACACAAGTTCTATTTTACTTAGGATTAAGTATAAACTAGTTGGGGGAGTATAAGGCTGGATACTAAGAAACCAAGGCAGAGACTGAACAAGGTAGCCATTACCCAAAGATTTCACTAATATCCAAATGAGAAAGCACCAGTGAACATTAGAACATCGCAGTACTGAGGCCTGTATTTTATTTTCATATATATATAATGTGTATGTATATGTATACACATGTCTATTAAAGTAAGTTTAAATATATATACAAATAAATGTTTAGCTTAAGGTAACTGCTGATAAACTGTATTTATTTTATTCTATAATGTAAGTTTATTTCTTCTCAGCTGCTTGACTGGAAGTAGACCCAGTCTGGCAGTTTATTAGCAGAGACACCACTTCACAATGGCCTAGGGACCATTTACTGTATCTCTCTGAGTCTTTGTTTCCCTACCTGTAAAACAGCTACAAATCTAAGTACCTTGTAGGTTGATGAGAACATTGTCGATAATTTATGGAAAGTACTTGGTCCAATAGAGGTGCTTAGTAAATGTAGCTATTATTAATATTGGCTCTCAAAACAGTTTGGGTTTAAAAAATTAACTCACCAAGTATCCTTAAGGAGGACCACTCTGGTGTCCTGACAGGATATACCAGTTAAGCAGCACCATCTTTTGAATGTATCTAAGTACAAACCATTTCTTTTCTGGTCCTTACTTCTTCCTATATCATGAATAACTTCTTGAAGACTGAACTCATAGGTGTCAGTCTTCTCTGGCCCTCTTCTTTTGAAGGCAATAATATCTGACCTCACCAGTGTCCTGACCATCTTAAGGAGATTGCTTTTATCTTTGTACCTAAGAAGGAATATTTCATCAGAGTCAAACAAGAGCTACTGGACTGTTGGATTAGTCTTACCACTTTAGGCCTAGATTTTGTGTGCCTGGGTAGAGCCCCAGCTTCTCAAATGCTGCAAAGCCACAGACTCTGTTCATCCCTCTGTGTAATCCCAGGCCATTTGAGCATATTTCTCTCTCAGTCAACTGCTCGGAATTCAAACTTCTCCTTTGGAACAGGAGCACTGAGCCAAATTCATGTGAATTGAGGGTCTGAATCCTGTTGTTCATAAACCCAAAGCTTTGTTAGACCTATGCTCCTGAAATTTAAAATCGCCGCCTCTCCTTACTTCATTATTTTCTAGTCTTTATACCTTTGGCCACTGGAATGGACTAAATTTCAATGACAGTCAGAATCAGTGGTAAATTTGCCATTTGAACACTAGCTTGTTGCCCCAGTGACCCAACTCAGGATCAGTTCCTCTTCCTGTACCATCTGGGATTCAGGCCCCAGTACATCTCAAGGTCAAGCTCATGCAATCATCATCACTGCTAAGTGCAGTTAGGTATTATAACCTTGTAAACATTCACATAAATTATGTTTCATATAATACCTTGTAGATTTACCTGTTCTCTACTGTATTACATGTGTGCTTCTTTTAAAATCTTCTAATTATCTAATTTTGTGACAGTCATTCTAGTTTGTAACTGAATTTCAAATCCCATTTTGTTTTAGAGCCCTAGGAAAATTGCACACGTTGCTTTAATTAGTATCAATCTGCTTGTCAAATTTTCAAGATGAAGCCATTGTGTTTTAGCATTATTTAAAGTGGGGGCATTAACATTAGCTGGGGATTTTTTAAGAATCACTCATTATGACCCAATTTTAAAGTTATTTTAAATATAACATTAAAAAGGATTATTAACAAGTCTGTACTCTACCTCTGTGGAGTATAATATCTCAATGTTATATAAAAAGCTAATTGTTAGCTGCTTTTCACTGTGTAAAATATATTATCAACTCAATTGTCTGTATTGGGAGAAGCAGAGGTTGAGTAATCACCAGTAATTTGTATTTGTCTCTGGGATGCTTTTGCTCTTAAATTTGAATATGAGTGAGTCCAATATCCAGGGAATTCATGTCAAAATAATGAAGCTATATTATAAAGATCTTAAATCAGAAAGCTGACAAGTCCAATTCTTCTTCTTTTTTTTCTTTAGTTGCTCTCCCAGGTTGAAAGAAGCAAGTCAAGCTGAGCTTCATTCCTCTCTAGATTAGAATATTGAACACAGATGTTAAATCATGGGTCTGGGAAGAATTCAGTAGCAGATTAGAAGTTGCTGAACTAAGGATTTTTAGATCCATATTGGGTTATGTGATTAGGCTCTTTTTTTTTCAAAAAAGAAAGAAATGGAGGAAACAAAAAAAGGAAGATAGATTATATCGCAGTAGAAACATTTGCAGAAAATACTGTAGAAACTATCAAAAGAAAAGGGACTGACATCTGGTCAAGCATTATGCTGGCTTAGAATTTACCTACCAACTTCTGCACATTGCATGCTGTGGGGGGACAGGTAAATTGAAGAAGGAAATAAAGCAATAAACTAATGAAGTAAAAATTAGTGTCTTCAAAAATGGGTATTTCTTGTGTTCTGTTATGTAAGAAATGCACATATATAACACACAATATTTCTCTCTGTCTTGTTTCATTTAGCATAGTGCCCTCCAGGTTCACCCATGTTGTCACAAATGGCATGACTTCCCCTGAATAACATTCTACTGTGTGTGTGTGTAATATTTTCAAGACATGGAAATATTTAGACTGTTTCCATGTCTTAGCTATTGTGAACAATGCTGCAATGAACATGAGAGTATAAGATCAAGGTTCTGGTAGATTCAGTTTCTGGTCAGAGCTCTCTTCCTGGCTTGCAGATGGCAGACTTCTCACTCTGTCCTCACATGGCCTTTCTTCTGTGCACAGAGAAGTCAACTTTCTGGTGTCTCTTATAAGGACACTAATCCCATCAGATATAAAACCCACCTTTACAACCTCATATAACCTTAATTATTCAACACCTCCTTACAGGGCCAATATCCAAATATAGTGTATTGGTGGGTAGGGCTTCAACATATTTTGGGAGTATACAAACATTTAGTCCATAATAACCCCTGACACTTAACACAATGGCATATATCTAGTCCTTAAATAAACTAAAGAGGGACAACATTGAAAATATGCATCATTTAAAAAACCTGAAGGCTAAAGTCTGGCAACTACAATGGGAGTTTGTTAGATCTGGATATATATTGATTATTTTCTTAATAGTGAAAGAATGAAAGGAAGAGAGAATTCATTGACAATGAAAGCCAAGAATTCCCATGCTCAGAGAAAGATACCTTTGGGCACTACTGTTCTTTTGTGTCCCATATTAGCATCCTCAGCTATGTTCACTGTAGGACTGCAACCTGTCTGCATGTGGCCAGAGAACCCACAGAATGCAGTTGTTGAGGATCTTTGGGCTTGATGAAAGGACAATGCTTCAATGTCAGGCTGAAAGAAAAACTCAAGGAAGAGCAAAATGCCTGACATTCAAGGTGCTATTGGGTTGGATTTTTTTCCCATTCGTTCCTCCTCTTCACTCTCTTCCACCCTGTTTTTCCCCCCTATGTGGACTGCATCAGTGGGCTTCCTTGATCTTTTGGCTTCTATATGAAGATGGTTACCTAAATTCTGGTTCTAAAAGAGGTGCAGTAAATGGCTAGAGATTGGTCACATGTCTAAACAGAGCCTGACAAGGAAAGACAGAAAGCCCTGAAATTGAATGAGGTGAAGTCCAAAGGAAGCTGATGTTGGGCAAACACCTTCAGGGTAGATGGAAACATTCCTAAGCCAACATGCATAAGACTGTAGCAGGTTTAATGTAGTTTATACCTTGATTGGCATGGGCCTCTAAGAACATTTTCAGAAACAATAGAAAAGCAGACACAGAGCTCTGGATTCTTAGTAACAAGAATTCAGATGGTAAGTAACATAGTCAAGCATTTAAATAATTGCTGTTACATAAGAACAGAAAACTGTTGCTGTCCAGCCTTAGTTAGTAGAAAGAAAAATTTGACTTCTATACTAACTCATGAAGACAAAGATTATAGCAATGGTTTTATTTGGATCTGAACATTGTGTGGCATGATATAAGAGTCATAAAGTGTGTGGGTAATCATTCTTCAGGGCCATCACAAATGTCAGAATGAAAACAGCTCCCATATAATTAAATAATAATACTTATAAATAACTATTGCTGGGCTAGGGCTTGGGATGACATCAAGGCCTCATAATTTTGTTTAATAGTTGTTTTTTTTTTGTTTCTGCATGGTGGAAAAGATGAAACAAAAGAGCCAGAGAGGATAAGATTTGTAGCCATAACGGATACAGAATTCCTGTCGCACTTGCGCCCCTGCATGTGCGCACACGTGTGTGTATAACAGAGAGAAACAGAGAGAGATTTTTAGTGCATGATGGTCCCATCTACTATCACAGGTGGTCCAAAATGGCACCTGAAATCTGGCCAACCTGTCTTTTTCAGGAAGAGGGAGAAGAGTTGAGAGAAGGAAGGTTTTGCTGAAAGATCTTATTCCCAGCTGCCTAAAGTGCTCAATCAATGATTTTTCTTTCATTTACTTTTTGTCATCCTGAATGAACATAATGTGCCTCTCTTCCTCAGGAGTTTGTTGCATTGACTTCAGAATGGTAAGAACAGGTGCATTCCTAGAAATACAAAGCCATAAAATCACTATGCTGGATGGAACTTTTGATACAATCTAATAAAATACAAAGTTCTCATTCATGTCTGGAGATAAGGAACCTCCGGCCCAGAAAAGTTAAATGATTATCAGAAGGGCATCCAGATACTTAGTGGTAGAGGTAGAGTTGTCTATAACTTGGTCTTTTATTACAAGTGAGAACCACATAAACCAAACACACCCTAGCTTAATTGGCGCATCAATGCAGTACCCATAGGAATAAACTAAGCCAAAAGTCAAAAGGAAAAAAAAAGTGCCCTCAAATGGCATTGTAGAACCAGTCTATTTTCTTACACATGACAGATCTCTCTCATTTGTACCCAATACAGTATTTTACTTGCAAATATGTCCCTATGTTATCCTACAAAGCACAGAATTACCAAGTGCTTCTATCATGTGCAACAAACCTAGATGGAAATAAGCTGTGTTAAGAGAACATTTTGTTAACAATGCTGTTTATCTTGTTTCTCTACCCTAGGTATTGGAATTGTTATGGTAAACCCAAATAGGGCCCACCTAACTGAGTTAAGGCTTAACTAACTCAAGATTTTATGAAACTAGTGATGGATGTGCTGAAAATGATTAAACCAAAAGACCAGAATAAGAACTAGTTACCTTTAAACATGTATTTTAATATATACCAGAACTACATATATTTTACTGGGAACATAAAACAATGGTTGTTAACTTTTTGGAAAATATGATGAAAATCATGGATAGATCTCCCAGAAAGTTTTATGTACATGAGAAGTTTTAGTTAATATTTGCAAAATTGACATAGACCTCAAGTCTACCCATGGAGCTCAAGATAAGGGACTTTGCCATACAATGACGTGATTTTCATCTTTCAGTTCCTCTTTCAGCTGTTTGGGTAAGGGATTTGTCTTTGTTCTGGTTCATTCTGCATGGTTTCATGCAGCTTCTCCCTGCTTGGCCACACTTCTTTTTGGGGTGTCACTCTAGTTTTAGTGGCCATCCTTTTGTTCTTGTATTTGTGAAAAGTGAACTTCCACCCTGAGAATTGCCTTAAAGGGTATGTTGTTTCCACTCGAAAAGGCATTACAAAATTCTGGCTGCCAATTTTACTTGTCAATAACAGGAATAACTTTGGTCCTCTCTTTGACGCTCTACCGTTTCCTTGTCTGTCTAATTTCTAATGGCTCCATATTTCTTCCAAATGGGGAGGAGGTGAGTTATATGTTGTGCAGTAGTATGCCAACCCCCCCCCCAAAAAAAACTTACATTTCACGGGTAGCATCTCTAATATTTTTAATCAATAGAGGACTTGTTAATCAGCTTAGCAGAATACATATTAGAGACCATTTTTCATTCATAAAATAGGTAGCATTTAAAAGATAGGCCAGAAGTATTATATGGTCCTTTCACAACTGCATGAACAGGGACCAGGTATGATAAACAGTGAACCCATTAGCCTCTTCCCTTTGGAATGGTACTCCATGCTTAGAATTCAATTCATCCTGGGTACAGCCACTCCAGAAGGATTTTGTGGCCTGATTTTGACTAGGTGACTAGCTCAATCATGTTTTTCTGCCTTGAGTGAATCTTTAATGCAAGTTACTTGTTCAAATGCTTAAAAAGACAGAAAACTAGGTTTTAGCAAGCTTATGCTGCAGTTTGGGTGACTGTTTTTATTTCTGCTTACTAACAGAAATATGTAAGTGTGGCAGAATTTAACCTAGAACTTGATTGCATTATAAAATCTACATAATAGAATGTAGGGATGGGACTGATAGCCCCCACCTACTGCTAACCATTGGGAGCTTAAGTTGTTTTAGAAGTACACCAGGTAAGAGAGTCTGCTTTAGAAGGCCTTTGGTTCTTTGGTAGGTGAGTATGTGTTTTCTCCTTCTATGTAGAATTGAGTATCATCCTTGTAGAAATATAAAATGTTAATGCTGAAAGAAAACTTAAAATTTCTAGTCTGATTCTTCATGTTACACATAAAGAAATTAAGGCTCAGAAAGGTTGTTACGTTCTCAAGGATAGTGCACAAGGTAGTTAGTGGTGAAAGAGGGCCTAGGTGGTGGATCTTATGCCCCAGAGGACTCATTGCCATACATGGAGCCATATTTTCCAAAGAAAAGTATGAGATATGTGACCTAGAAAGTTTGGTATGACTTATAGGAGGGTAGGACAAGAGACTTGGGATTCTAAAGGTGCTAACATGCATCCTCGTTGCTTTCAGCCATCCTTACTGCTCACTATGTACCCATTTTCCCATTTTTATGATTCCATATTTTTTAATCTTCTTTAACCACACTAGGAAGTTACTAATTAGCAAGATTGGAGGATCCATCAGTAGTACACATTGGCTCTTTCTTCCTATTTCTGCACTCGCTCAAAATGTAGGTCAAAGAGGAAGTATGTTTCCTTTTGTTTTAAGGATGCATGATGCATTTTCCTATTTGTCCAAACTGACTACTTCTTTGTGATCTCTGGCTTATCCAGAAGATATTTCAAATTCTGGAAAATTGTATAAAATAAGACCTATTTCATGGTTTGACTACAACCAGTGTTAATAATGGCAATTTTTAAATCAACATCTTTTGGACCCAAATTTAGTGATTTATTCACTAAATCTTTCTCCACCTGTATGCTTTGTGAATGTACTCTTACCATTTGCACAAGATGATGCAATGATCCCTTCACTTATGTCTGAAGATTTAGGAATAGACATATGGTCCCCCAAAATCCAACACTCCAAGTATCATTAATATTCATAGGTGGTCCCCTGACAGCCACATCATTTGATGAATTAGACTCAAGAATTGGAGACTCCAGTTTGAAAGGCATGTTAGAGATCCTTCAGGGCAACTGTCCCTGTCATCCGAGTTCTGTTCCCACATTGTCACTTGTCACTGACTGCAATGCTCTTTTCTCAGAGACAGTTTATTCCAATTTTGGGCAGCTTTACACAGTTCTTGAACTGCTACACAGTTCTTATTTGAATAAAATACTTCTCTTCATGACTTCCATCCACTAGTCTCTTTTTCTATGGTTTCTTTGGTGTCATGATGAATAAATATGTCTAATTTTCCTTTTACTTATCAGCCCTTTAAATATTTGAAAGTAGTTTTCATGTGCCATCACAGTGTTAAAACAAAACTATTGAAGAACACAGAACAAACTCTTAACTTTTCTTCTGATTATGCTTTTATACATCTGATTTATAAAACACCTGACAAAATTTCTTAAAGTTTCAAAACTTTTCATGTAAATAATCTGAGGTTTAGAAGACATATTTGGAAATTACAGATATATATCTTAGTATGAGTGGGCCCAGAAACAGGCGAGATAAAGATTTGTGTGTAAGCTGCCTATGTGGGAAATGCAGTTTGATGGGGACAGATAGCTTTTTCAACAAATGGTGCTGGAGCAAGTGGACCTCCATAACTGAAAAAATAGACCACTGACCTAAGTTTTACATTGTGTACACAAAGTAATTCAAAGTGTATCACAGACTAATGTAAAAGTATAAAACTTAGACAAACATGGGAGAGAATCTCCAGGATCTAGGGCTAAACAAAGAGTTCTTAAACTTGACAGCAAAATCATGATCTATAAGAGGAAAAAAATTACTAACAGGGCTTCATAAAAATTAAAATGTTTGCTTCAGGAAAGATGATTAAGATCATAAAAAGATAAGCTAAAAAATGGTAGAAAATATTTGCAAACTATATATTTGATAAAGGATTAGTATCTAGACAACATAATGAATTTCTAAAACTCAAAAGTTAAAAAAATCAATCTAATTAGAAAATAGGCCAAAGCCTTGAAGAAATATTTCACCAAAGACTGTCTATAGATGGCAAATAAGTACATGAAAAGATATTCAACATCATTAGCCACTAGGGAAATGTAAATTAATACCATAATGAGATATCTCTATACAGTTATCAGAATGGCTAAAATAAAAACATGACAACATCAAATGTTGATTAGCATGTTGAAGAATCTGAATCAGTCATACATTCCTGGTGACAATGTAAAATAGTATGGTCACTGAAAAATAGTGGCAGTTTCTTAATAAATTGAATGTGTAACTACCATGCAACTCAGCAACTAACTCCACACCTGGGCACTTATCCCAGAGAAATGAAGGCTTATGTTCACATAAAAACCTATACATGGATACTCACAGCAGCTTTCTTGTAATAGCTCCAAACTGAAGTCAAACTCGATGTCCTTCTATGAGTGAAAGGTTAAACACACTATGATGCATCTATGCCAGGAATACTACTCAGTAATAAAAAGGAATAAACTGTTGATACATCCAAACTGAATCTCCAGATTCAGAGAATTATGCTAAGTGAAAAAAAAAGCCAATCTCAAAAATTACATATTATATGATATCATATATATGTATATGTGTGTGTGGGTGTGTATGTGTGTAAAATTATTGGAATGGCAAAATTATAGAAGTGGATAATAGATTAGTCATTGCCAGGGATTTGGGAGGGTTTGGGGGTGCTAGGAAAAATGGATATATCTATAAAAGGGGGACATGAATGATCCTTCTGGTAACAGAAATGTTCTTTGTCTTGGCTGTACTGAAGTCAGTATCCTGGGTGATATTATAGTGTTGCAAGTTATGGCCATTGGGAAAACTAGGTAAAGGGTACATGGGATCTCTATGTATCTTTTCTTACAACTGCATGTTCAAAGTGATCTCAAAATAAAAGCATCATAAAAACAAGAGAGGGGTAAAGTCATTAAGATAGTTTGGACTGGCATCTATTATGTCACTAGAGCTTGTGAAGTCTGTTAGGGACAGAATTTACTGTGCACTGGGAGGTGGGAGAACTGGGATTCCACTGCTGGAGACCCAGAGAGGGGATTTTAATCCAATTGGGGAGTGTTTATTTTTATTGTTCTTTTCCAGGCTAGTGGCTTGAGAACACTTGGTATGCAAAGTTTTGTAAAAGCATGTAAATAGAATTTAGTATATTTTTCTTTAGGTGAGTAGTTTGCTTTAGTCCATGGGTATATTTACTTTCTCATGCTCTTAAGCAAATGCTAATTGCTGTAATTTGTTTAGATTATGTTCAACACAGCATGCACGGTGTGGTGCAGGAGATAATGCTTGTCGAAGGGGCATATGAAGTTCAGTTGCCATGCCTTACATAAAATTGGAGGAAGGGAAAAAAGTCAGAAATAAAGGATTTGAGTGTATGTCATAGCTAGATAATTCAGAAACAATTATCTATAATTATTTCATCTAGTTATTTAAGGAACTGACAAATTTGTTCCGTTTTCCTGTCCTTTAATATTCCTTTCCAGTGACAGGCTAATCACCTCTGTTTCCTTCTTCATCTTTCTAATTTCCTTGTTGAAGAAAAATGTGGAGCAGTATGCAATTCCAAGCATTTAAAGCAATTTAAGTGAAAAACTTTTTTAAAAAATTTCTCCATTTAACTCAATTGTGCAAATGCAGAAGGGCAATACTTTTCTACTGTAGTTCGGGGTCTCTGTGCTAGAGATCTCTGCTCCTGGCTCAGACACTTTGCTGTGTTGCTCTGAAATAAATGTGGTGGTGTTTCAGAGCTGGAGTACAGAGTCTGTCTGTAGTAATGATGCATCCTCTACTCATTTTACCTAGGCTGTGATCTGAATAGAACACCTGATCTGGACAAAGTATAAAAAGTAGCACCTGAATTGTTACCCAAAGCAGCCTTCAAACACTTGTTACCTAAGGGGAACACAGGTGCTTTCAGAAGGAAAAGAGTGATTCCAGAAGGTGTATAGCCTCCAAAAGTTGAATAGTCAACACTTCATGAGGTGTTTAAACTATGCAGTGGTTATTACTTGTAGATGCTGCTTGATTTCCAGGGTCCAAAAATGTATCCACGGCTGGTATGGGTATGTTCTCAGAATTTCAGGTCTTTTGGAGACCAGAGATACTGAAAATAACTGCGGCAATGTTGGCAACCATTTAGCTCAGCTCTTAAGTTGGAAAGAATACAGATGTTTGGGGAACCTCATAAAATGTGATACAATGGAGTTGAATGTAATACAGGAACAGAAATAGGACAGTAAGGAACATGAGGGTTTCTGGGGAAGTAGAAAACAAGTCTGTAAGAAACTTTGCTTTACAGACACTGGCACTGGAAAATCATCCTCATTCATTTATTAATTTATTCATTTATTTATTACCCCATCCAACAACAAATCAGTTTGAAGTCTGTCCATGCATGGGCGATTCAGTGATCAGTTAGAGATTCAGGAAGCGTTTATACACAGAACGTTGGGCAATTACTCTCTGGTGCTCTTCTCTAATTGTCCCAAACTCTGCTCTCTGGTCCTTCCATGCTGAAGACTGGATTTTTTTTTAAATCAGAGCTTTAGCCACCATGTGTTGTGCCAACTGTAGCTTGCCCTCAGGTCTAAGGCTATAAAGATGGGCAACTCATTCCATGTCATTCCCTTTTCCAAGTATAATTTTCCTACCATAAATTACATGATTTTGGTCACCTTCTAGTGTCTTTTTTTCTTTCTTTTTTCTTTTGGTATTGTGTCCAGAGTTTAAACTTGTTAATTGCAAAGTTAATTGCTGGTCCAATAGATTACTCAGCCATAGCAGAATCTGAGCCCATTCCTCTCTTTTTAACCAAAAGAACATCTGTTCATTAGTCAAGAATCAGTTAAGACATGATTTCCTCAAAGAAACCCTCCCTTTTTCCCATCTCCTACAGGTTGAAGGTTAGTTAGCTACCCAAAGTGTTGATTAGGTGTTTCCCCTTTGGGCTTTCATATGATCTTATTTCAAAGTTGCTTAGTGTGTATATTTCTTTTCCAACTGGCTATAAGAATTTGAGCTTAGGGACCTTATTATTTATCTTTATATCAGCAGTGTCTACTATGAAGTTAGCATATAGGCTAAATATTTTGTTAAACTTATGTATGTTTCAAACACAGAAGAAATGTTAGTGAAATTCTGGCCAAGATGGAGGCATAGGTAGATATACTTTGCTTCCTCACACAACCAAAAGGACAACAACAAATTTAAAAACAAAAAACAACCAGAACTTCCAGAAAATTGAACTGCATGAAAGTATGACAACCAAGGAGTTAAAAAACATTCATCCAGACTGGTAGGAGGGGCAAAGACAGGCAGCTTGGGTGGAGAGGACACAAAGCAAGGCAGTGGGGTAGACTGGGCGATCCCACATTTGTGTGTGGATAAGCCAGGAGGAACAACTTGGGAGAGAGACGTATGGCACAACCCAGGGTCCCAGCACTGGAAACTAAAGCCTCAAAACCTCTGACTGTAAAACCCTGTGGAGGTAGCAGCGGTGGGAGAAACTCCCAGCCTCACAGGAGGGTTCATTGGAGAAATCCACAGGGTCCTAGAATGCACACAAACCCACCCACCCAAGAATCACCACCAGAAAGGCCAATTTGCTTGTGGGAAGCAAGGGGAATGACTGAAAGTAGGGAAAAAGCCAAGTAAGTGGAATTGTTCCCTCTCTGACCCCTCCTCCACATACAGCATCACAACTACAACAAAATGGGTTGCCCCACCCTGGTAAATACCTAAGGTTTCACCTCTTACAATGTAAGAGGTGTGCCCAGACAAAGAACTATGACCCAAATGAAAGAGCAGATCAAAACTCCAGAAAAAGAACTAAGTGATAAGGAGATAGCCAACTTATCAGATGCAGAGTTCAAAACACTGGTAATCAGGATGCACAGAAATGGCTGAGTACAGACACAAAATAGAGGAAGAAGTGAAGGCTATGCAAAGTGAAATAAAGAAAAATATACAGGGAACCAACAGTGAAAGGAAGGAAATTGGGGCTTAAATCAAGGATTTGAACCAGAAGGAAGAAATAGACACTCAACTGGAACAGAATGAAGAAACAAGAATCTAAAAAAAAACCCAAAAAACCAAAATGACGAGAGGCTTAGGAACCTGTGAAACAATTTGAAATGTTCCAACATCCAAATCATAGGGGGTCCAGAAGGAGAAGAGGAAGAGCAAGAAGTTGAAAACTTATTTGAAAAAATAATGAAGGAAAATTTCCCAACCTGGTGAAGGAAATACTTTCAAGTTCAGGAAGCTCAGAGAGTCCCAAAGAAATTGGACCCAAGGAGTAACACACCAAGGCACATCATAATTAAGTTGCCCAAGATTAAAGAAAGGAGAGAATCTTAAAAGCAGCAAGAGAAAAGGAGAGAGTTACCTGCAAAGAAGTGCTCATAAGACTACCAACTGATGTCTCAAAAGAAACCTTATAGGCAAGAAGGTGCTGGAAAGAAGTATTGGAAGTCATGAAAGTCATGGACCTACATCCAAAATTACTGTATCCAGCAAAGCTCTCAGTTAGAATGGAAGGGCAGATAAAGTGCTTCCCAGGTGAGGTCAAGTTGAAGGAGTTCATCATCACCAAGCCATTATTATATGAAATTATTATAAATATATTATATGAAATTATTAAAGGGACTTATCTAAGAAAAAGAATATCAAAACCATGAACAGTAAAATGACAACAAACTCACAACTATCAACAATTGAATCTAAAAACAAAAACAAAAATGAACTAAGTAAACAACTAGAACAGGAACAGAATCACAGAAATGGAGATCACATGGAGGGTTATCAGAGTGGGAGGGGGAGGAGGAGAATGGGTGAAAAGGTACAGGGAATAAGCATAATTGATAGGTACAAAATAGACATGGAAAGGTTAAGAATAGTATAGGAAATGGAGAGGTTAAAGAACTTATATGTACAACCCATGGACATGAACTAAGGCGGGGGATACTGGAGGGAAGGAGGATGGAGGGTGGAGGAGGATAAAGGAGAGAAAAAAATGGGACAAATGTAATAATTGCTTAATCAATAAAATATACTTAAGAAAAAAAGAACACAAGATTCTCTCCATCTCTCTCCTTCTCTCCTTCAGCCCTGAGCTTGTATTGGTCCTTAAAAGGCCCCTAACTAAAGTGAAAATACCCATGGGGGGAGTAAGGGTTTTAGATCATAGTCAATTAACTGATAGCTAGCTGAAGCCACAACCAGACTACAATCACATGACAAGTGTTTGCGGCATGTGTGGCTGTAGAGGGTGAAATGAAGAACAGCAACTGTAAAGCATTGCCACAGCTCCACTGAGGGTCGCTATTTCAGGATACCCTTGGTCAATTTTCTCTTTATAAGCAATGAAATCCCAGACACTCAGGATGCGATATTTTCCCTCTCTCTTGAAAAAAAGATGAAAATTATTTGTGGCTGTTAACCATGATTTCTGAATATATCTTATCCACACTTTGTGCACCTTTCTAAGAAATAAAGTTCATGTTACAGTAATAAGCAGGATACCATCGATCCAAAGTAATTTGTCTGAAATGTATGCCAAGTTGCTGTTTATTGCCTGCAGTAAAAGACAAAGAGGACCTGCCTAATAAACACATTTCAAATGAGGTAACACTTCATCCCCCAAAAGCAACTAAAATAGGTTTAGCACTTCACCCTCCTGTAGACCAAAAGACAAAAGAGTCTGCTTGTAGGCAAAAGAGTCTGGATTTGTCCCCCAAATGTTGGGATGTGTAGCTCCTCTTGAACATTAAAAAATTGTCACAAGCAGAGGAATAAAAATACACAAGAGTTGGATGGTGGCCACAGTGGTGGTGTCTGCATATTGTGTAATATTGTGTTGAATGAAGAAGAATGAAGAGACAGCAGGGTAACTTTGATCTCTAGACCTCTAGCTAGGTAAAAAATTAGGCCTAGCTAGAGGTTATCAACTGTATTTTCATCAAATGTCTTAAGCAATCAGACTTAGCAGTTGCCAAAATATTGAGCTAAAAAAATTTCTGGTTTCATGAAATCATTTTAAGTGTAGACACAAAGCTTAGATTAATGATATCCTACGCATGAAAGAGCGAATTGCTATTTTATTTGGCATTGTGTATTTCTTTAATTCAAAACACTATTTCAACTGAATTATCAAGATCAAGTACACGAAATGCTTCCTTTTGGTTTCTTTAAGTCACAGTATGTAACTTTGTTAACAAGGCACTTTAGATACTACTGTTAGCCTCCTCGCTACTTAGATAAGTGGGAGAGGGTGCATGTAAGCTCTTGGTCTGAAGTTATCTCTATAAAAGAGCTTAAAGCTATTCTAAAGTTAACAAGATTGAAAAAGAAGCCAACTTCAATACTTCAGGGAATAAACTTCACGTACAGGAAGTTAGCATGTGCAAGTTTAGAGGGAACCCCTGCCAGGAAGTCGTTGGAAAGTGTTGAGTGAGGAGGTGTTAAAGGCACACCCAAATGTTAATTGGTGTGTTTTTATTTCAAGTTTCGCCACTTGTCTTCCATTAGTATAAACCTATTTAAATAATTTATTCTTCTTTTGACAATGCAGTGGCTGATAGCACTTCTATTCTTGTTTATTATCTCTGTTTTCAGTATTCTTACAATGTGAAGCTTTATATTAGGTTATCAGAAAGTGATGAATATGAGGTGTATTTGTTGTCACATCAGAAATATATTGCTTTACAATGAAAAAATAAGCTTTTCATGCAGAAACATTTTAGTTACTCCACCCAAACTTTGAAATAAGATATTCAGTCAGTTAGTAAAGATTCAGCTCTCATTCATTACTTCATACTATATAAGAGTGCTTGAGAAATACATTTCTAAGTATCTTTGAATCATTTTCTCCTCTTCTTCTTTCCAACTCAGCTCATCATCTAAACCACCTAAGGTAAATTCTTTCCTATTTTTATGTAAAATTGATGAGTGAATATTTGGATCCTTGTGATATAGGGCATAATATTTGGGTACCTGACCTGCTTACAGCCCCTTTCTGAACAAATAGACCAGAGGCAGTACTTAAGCATAGGTGGCTATGCTTAAGGATAATACAATAACTGCAGTTAATTAGACCTAAAGCTAGCAAATGACCTGGCAAGCAGGTGAGTGAGCCCATGACCGGAGCTTTGGCTAAGAGTGGTGCCCTTGGGCCCAGTAACTGGCCAATATCAAAAGAGACTTCTTTTAGGGAGTTTGAATGAGACACCTACTGTGAAAGTCTATTTCATTGTTATTGACAACCAGGAACACTAGCAATATAGATAGCAACTGAGCAGCAGAGCACTAGAATTGGTAGCAGTGAAAGTCTACTATTGTTGATAAGATGAAATAAGCAGATCGCTGGAGTTTCGTCATTTCCATAATGATACCCCAGGTCTCCACTGCCTGGCTAGATGGTTATTGAGACTATGTCTTTTTCTTCTAATGACCTGCCATCTGTATATCCACAATAGATACTCCTTATTTGAAATAAATGAGAATGTTCCTTAAAATCTTAAAAAGCCCAGAGTAGTGCTTCTTAAATTTTAAAATGAATACATATCTTCTGAGAAGCTTGTTAAAATGCAGATTCTAATTCCATAGGTTTGGGGTGTTGCCTCAAATTCTGCATTTTATATAAATGTATATAAGATCATTCAAATATTTGTAGAAGTCAATTATGGAAAACTAGTTTTGAATTTGCAGTTTCCATTCATAGTAGAAGTAATCAAAAGCATTGTTGTCACAGAACACTTCCTTATGCAAGATAGGCACTGTGAGAGATATGTGGCACCCGTGACTTGACTTAGAGCTGGTTCTTTTAGTCATTTAGTAGGTAGACAAGTGTTACATGGAAAACACCAGAAAATTGGTATTGTTAAGGCAGGACTGGGATGACCTTTGTCACTTGGGGGATGACAGATCAAAATATGGTGCAGTTTTGCAAACATCTAATCATTATTACCCATAAACATTGGTATAGATAGAGGATTTTGAATAATTACAGCTAATACTTTGCTTTTGCTCAGGAAGGATTTAACACACTCTTGCCTGTCCTCATCTGACATTAATTACACAATGTTTGAAGGTAGGGAACAGCTGCTGGAAAATACATAGCAAAGAATGAGGGGTGTGAATGTGTCTTGTTGTTTGATGCCAATTGTCAATCTGCTGAGGAAGAACATCCAGAAATCATCCCTCCTTCCCAAAATAGATCGTCTAAACATGTTTAGGGACAGCAGTGAGATAGAAAACATTTCCCTTAACTATGCATTTTATGTGTATTCAGCATGACTCTTCTAGGAAGTTGAATTTTCTATAGCATTGGACTAGTCTATTCTTAAAACTTAAATTTTTTTTTTCTGGTGATAATTTTAAAGGAAGTCATTTCAATAAAGAGATGGGTTTTACTAAGGTAAAACCCATTTTACATTTATTTAAACGTATTAAAGAGATAACCCATATTTTACCAATAGTAGCTTTTTTTCTATAGGTGAAAAGAAAGTAAAAACTTTCTATGACTTTGTTACAAAGTTCTTTGATAACTAAACTTAAAAAAAATTAGAGTTTTTCTACTAATCTTTTGACCAAGAAGAGAGAAATTAAATTGGTTCCATAATCCTTTTCCTATTGCCCCGATTGGACTGGCCTTGTTTTCTTTATGTCCACTTTTAACTGCTTTATACATTTTAACGTACATTTGATTTATTATAATGTTTGCATTTGCTAGTTTTAATGATGTTAAGGCACATGCTGTTGTTTTGGGTTCTTACCCTTCACAGCAGCCATGTTGGAAATGAGCAGTAACTTCCCATAGATGCTCACATAAATGGATAGCCTTGGGTATTCTTAAGTAAAAAATGAGAGTAACAATCATTACTTAATTTCTGATATCTCTATAACACTATTGAGGGAAATCTAAAGTGGTGCCAGTACTCTAATAGAGAAACACTTTTGAAAATTTTAATTTCAGCTTTCTGAGTTGTGAATAACAGCTTCTTTTAAGGTTACATTAACTTAATAGGAATCAAATAATTATTAAAAGAAATTTTGGCCATGATTAAAACTGTCATTTTAAATGACTTATTGGAAATAAAATCTAATAAAGAGAGATAATGTGGAAAAAATTTAAAGTGACATGTAACCACCATGAGGCAATTCGGTTGGTCAGGCCTCAGCCTCAGGTTTCTGCATATGGACTGATTCAAAGGAAATGTGCAGCCATCCTCTGGCGCCAACTTCCGCAAATACATTGCTGCAGTAATTGCCTTCCACTCATTCCCTTGTAACGTGGCTTCTAATTCTTCTTTACAATAAATATTCTTCCAGAAGCCAAATCCAGAGGCCTTTTCTCAGCCTGCCTATTGCTTAATCTTTCCATTGCATTTTAGGTGGCAACCTCATATTTGTTTCATTTTATTTTTAGCATTCTAAATATTATGAAAGTAAATATGTATTCTTTGTAGTGAATTAGAACATACAGATTTTAAAAATCAGTTGTGATAACTAGGGGTAACATTTTAGTGGTATATTTCCTGGCTTTTAAATACATTTTTATATTTTGTACATTTTTACCCTTTAGTTGGGGTCAGAGGTAGGAATCATTCTGACATAATAATCAGATGTGGCTTGCTTTTGCAATACCTGCTTACAGAGGACATCACCCACTTCCATGGTGCCCTTCAGATATTTCTAGGAGTCTCTAGAGCTGTCTCCCTGGTACTTAGAAACAGTGAGGGATCCACCTCTTTCCCATTCTGGAGAACACTGACATTGGCTCTTCAGAGACCTTGAACTAACTATCAGCGTAGGGCTGATCTCCAAAAGCAGAGTGATGGGGAAAAGACCAGGAAAATGATTTTAAAAATCCAAGTTAGTTATATTTATATCAGATAAAATCAACAAACCAAAATTTGTTATTGGAGATAGATTATTAATAATAATAAATAGTTTCATTTTAGCAATATTTAAACTTTATTAGCTTCTACCACATTGCAACACCAAGATCCTTATTTTTTTTCATGTTAAAATATCTGAAGTCGGAAGGCATTTATAGTCACAGTCAGATAAGTGGCAGGAGCAATGTGATTATCATTGTTTGAATATTCACATCAAAACTTGCAGAATGGGCCCTGGCTGGTGTGGCTCAGTGAATTGAGTGCCAGTCTGCAAACCAAAAGGTCACCAGTTCCACTCCCAGCACATGCCTGGGCTGCAGGCCAAGTCCCTAGTTAGGGGTGTGCGAGAGGCAACTGATTGATGTATCTCTTGCACATAGATGTTTCTCACCTTCTCTTTCTCCCTCCCTCTCCTTCTCTCTCTAAAAATAAATAAATACAATCTTTAAAAAAAACTTGCAGAATGGGTGTCAGAAGCATGAAAGTGAATTCTGGAGAAAATAGTAGAGCACTCTTTGTAAGTGCCACACAACGAACACTAGACAGTACTAAAGAAATCACTGCATGGAGAAGGATGGACATCTATGATACATAGAAGAAAAGTGATTCAAACAAGTCAAACAATACATATGAGGAATAACTTATACATAATGAAACTCACCTATTTTAAATGTATAGTTAGTGAGTGTTGGCACTTAGGTACGATCATGTATCCACCACCACAATCAAGATATAGAACATTTCCAACAACTAAAAGTTCCTTGTGGCTCTTTCCAGTCAAGGCCTTCCTTCCTCCTCCAATTCCATGCAGCCATCCAGCTGCTTTCTTTCAGTCGCTATGGTTTGCCTTCTGCAGATTTTAATATTAATGGAATAATATAGTACAACTATTTTCAACCTTTTTATCTCATGTCACACTTAACTAATTACTAAAATTCTGCAGCACACCAAAAAGCATATTTTTTTTGCCTATCTGACAAAAAAAAAGGTATAGTTTTGATTCATTCACACCGGACAGCTATTGTTGTTTTGGCTGTTGTTATTTTTTAATTTGATAATCTAAGGGAAAAGAGGTCAGTGTCCCAGACTAAATAGTCAATTATTGCATGTTTTAAAAATTCTTGGGACACCAGTTTAAAATCACTGCTATAGTATATAGCCTTTTGTGTTTGACATGTTTTTATTTGTTGGGTAATTACCTAGAATACTGTGTTGAATCGTAAGTATATGTCTAACTTTATAAAGCACTACCAAATTGATTTTTCTTTGGTCTGAAGTGTGGATCAAGGTTAAATTCTTTCTTATGGATTTATAATTGATCCAGCAATATTTGTTTAAAAGCTAATCCTGTGGCTCCACTGAATGTGTTTGTAACTTTGTACCTTTTAAAAACTGTGTGGGTCTACTTCTGGACTCTCTTCTCTTCCATCGGTCCATGTGACTACATTTTTTTTTATCAGTACTACACTGTCTTGACTGTCAGTACACTGTCAGTACTATACTGTCTTGATTGCTGTAGTCTTACAATCAAGTATTGTGAGTCCTGCAGCATTGCTCTTCTTTTTCAAACTTGTTTTGCCTAGCCTCGTTCCTTTGCCACTCCATATACATTTTAGAATCAACTTGTTAATTTCTACAAAAATCCTGCTGGGATGTTTGGAGGGAATTGACATCTTCAAATTACAGTCTCCTAATCCACAAACACAGAATACCTTTCCATTTATTTAAAATTCTTTGTATCCTTCATCAGTGTTTTGCAGTTTTCAGCATTTAGATTTTGCACATATTTTGGTAGATTTATGTGTATACCTAAGCATTTCATATTTTTTGGTGCTATTATAAATAGTACTGCATTTCAAATTTTAATTTTCAGTTGTTCATTGCTAGTCTATAGAACTACAATTATATTTTGTATATTGACCTTGTATTTAAAAACTTTGCTAGATTCACTAAATCGTCCCATGGATTTTTTTTTTTTTTGTAGATTCTTTGGAACTTTCCAAATAGGCAATCATGTCATCTGTGAAGAGAGACCATTTCACTTCCTCCTTTCCAAGATTAATTGACTGATCACCTGTTGCACAGGATAAAATCTTCAGTCCTTCAGTATGATTGAATAAGAATGGTGAGAGTGGGAATCCCTGTCTTGTTCCCCACATTAGGGGAAAGCATTTGATTTTTCATCATTAAATTTGTTAGATGTAGGCTTTTCAATATGCTCTTTATCAGGTTGAAGAAGTTCTCTTCTATTCCCAGTTTGATGAGCAACCAATTCTTTAAAAAAACAAAACAAAACTCCACAGTGAAGACATTATTATTAGTAGTAGGAATTTTAGAGAAATGATTTATTTAGACCTACATACATGCTTACCATTTTATTTGTTTACCATTATTTGAGCATCTCAAAGAGTTCCTCTGGCATTATTTTACTTCTTCCCGAAGTACATTTTTTAGAAGTCCCGTTAGTATGCGTATGTGGTTGGTAAATCTTGTAGGTTGTATGTATCTGCAGATATCTTTATTTCATTCTCACTCCTGCAATATAGTATTAGTGAGTGAGTGCACAGTCCTATACTGAAATTATTTTCTTTAATCCCTTTGAAGAGAAAATAAAATCCCCTCATTATAAAATTGATTAGGATGGAATTTTTCAATTGTGTAAAGAGAAAAGTGGGCTTATTGTGAAAAATTAAAGAAATGAGTCATCTGAGTCTGTCTAGCTGATTGGCTAGCAGCTCTAGTGGTCTGATTCTATAATTAAAGTCTTTGCTCATCCTGGTTGTGGTTTGGCACCACTTGGTGATGGCTGTCTGCTTCAAAATAAATGGCAATGGTGCCAATTCTGGATCCTGTTTCATTGGCTACAGTGGCATTTATAGTAATCTATTTATCTGGGACCACGTTAGTCACTCTAATCAAAGGAGATAGCCTGGAAAACTACTGGCAACAAAGGGCTCACCTCTGCCTCCCTGTTTCCTAATGTAGGGTGCTTACGTTTTCCTCACCCAGCCTTTCCCTTTCCTCCGTGTCCTCTAATCCATTCACTCAGAAGAGAAAAGTCTATCCCACCCAATTTGAAAATGAGGGCAAGACAGAAGGCAGCCAATCATTAATGATTAAGAGGTGATTAATCACCAATCACATTTAATCTAAATTCTCATTATAATGGAGCTTATTATTTGAGATTTCACTCATTATTTTACTATTGTCTGGCTTCCATTGCTGCTATTAAAACATCTGCTTTTAGTCTAATTGTTTTTTTGTAGGTTGTCTTTTTTTTCTCTCTAGCTGCTTTAAAGATCTCTTTTTCTTTGGTGCTTGAATTTTATGACAGGTCTCAGAAGAGCTTCTTAAATTTATCTTCCTTGTGATACTTTGTGCTTCTTGAATCTGTGCGTTCATGTCTTTTTGAAAATCCAGAAAATTTTCAGCAATTAGCTTTTGTAATATTGCTTTTGATTTCTTAACATCTATCTTTGAAATCTGATTATTTCTATGTAAGTCCTTTTAAGCTTAATTTCTATAATTGTTTGACATTTCTTTCATATTTTTCATTTTATTTTATTTTTTAAAGGTTTATTTTTTATTTATCTGCCTCTTGTGTGGGTCCCACCTGGGGATCTGATGGAGCTCACAACCCTGGAGGGTGCTCTGACCAGGAAATCAACTGGTGGCCCTTGGTTATGGGACAACGCTCCAACCAACTGAGCCACGCCAGCCAAGGCTCTTTCATATATCTTACACTCTTATCATTCTCTGTTCATTCTAGGTGGTTTTCTTAGATAGTTTACAAATTTCCTGTGTGTAATCTGCCATTCAACCCATCTACTAACTTTGCATTTTAACAAATATGTGTTTAATGTCTAAAAGTTAATGTCATTTGATTACTTGGCACATCTGCTTGTTCATTTCTGATAGTCCCTGTTGCTTGCTCATCATTATGATTCTGGCCTTTATTTCTTTAAATATTATCTAGGTATTCTACATTTCACAACTAATAAAATTTTAATATCTAATTTTGTTGAGGTTTTGTGTTGCCACCATTCAAGGCCTGACAGGTTCGAGAGATTTGGGCAGACAGAAGAATATTCACGGAGCTCTTGGGATGTCTGACATGCCTCTATTTGAGGGTGGGCAATCCACGCATGCTGCAAGCTGCATGTCCTGCTGCTTGTCATCTGTCCCCCTGCGTGGCACCTGTCCCCTAGCGTGGCCCTTGCCCCCGAGCATGGCACCCAGCTGGGAGTCATTACCCACTGAAATACTAAAGACAAATAAAGCCAGCAGGGTGCCTACAGATCTTATGCAACAGAGCTTCATACTATTCGTGCGAGCCCACCCAAGGCTAGGAGAACAGTTTGTCGGACCCAGTCTGTAGGCTATAAGGACACTGCTTATCAGGCCCATTCTCAAGGTTATGGGAAACTGCTTCCCTTAGTTGCCCAGACACCTGGGTGAGGAAGCCAGGCTGCCTTCGTTTACCGTACAGGGTTCTAAATATTATTTCTTTTGATTTCTCACTCACTGTGGCTTGCTTCCTTTATGCCTGGTCATTTTTGATAATAAACTCACACATTCTTGATCAAAATCCAGAAATCTGGTGGACTAAATTCTGGTGGACTGATATTTTTGTCAGAAAAAGATTTGTGTTTGATTCTGCTCGGAGCCATGGGCACTACTAATTTAGAACTACATGGGCTTTTTTCAGTGAACCTAGTAGCTGGGAGCAAGGATGTCAGGCTCAGCTCTATCATGATACTGTTGATCTAAGCCTTGTTTTCTGAGCACAGTTCTTTTATGGGCATTTTCTCAGGTTAATCCTTCCTTTTGTTCTTAATTGCCTTTTGAAGAATCAGTTTTGTTTACTTTAGGGAGCTGGAGGGGCTCAGGAGGACACCGAAATTTTCCCTACTTCAAGTTCAGTAATGTGTATATATGTGTATGCATTATATATTATAATTTGTATAATATAATATATAGCATGTATTATTTCTGTCCTATTGCTCTCTTTAAGCTTAAATTGCTCTCCTTTGTCTCATTGCCTAAGGTGGAACTTTAGATTGTTGATTTTGGATTTTACTTCTTTTCTAAAATATGCACTTAGTGCTAGGCATTCTTGTCTAAGCATTGCTTTCACTGCATCCCACAAGGTTAGAAAAGTTGTATTTTCATTTAATTTAAAATGTTTTTAAATTTTCCTTGAGACTTTTTCTTTGATCCATGTATTATTTAGAAGTGTGTGTTTAATTTCCAAATATTTTGGGATTTTTCCAGCTATTTTTCTGTTACTGATTTCTAGTTTAATTCCACTGTGGCCTGAGAACATAGTTTGTATGATTTGTGTTATAGATTGAGTTGTATCCCCCCCTCAAACATATATGCATCTATAAACCACCACCACTCCAACCTGTGAATATGAACTTACTTGGAGATAGGGTCTTTGCAGATGTAATTGAGGTAGGGTGAGATCAATAGGGTGGGTCTGTAGAGCTAGTGCCTGGCAATAAGTGTTTTTATTGTAATATAAATGCATGTTTTAAGCTTGTGTTGGTGGAACATCCATTCCAAAGACAACCATCTTGAATGAACATATTATCAGCTGGATGACACAGCTACTTGCTAAACAACTAGTTAAGCAGCCCTCCCCCATCTATAAACTTCTCCTTTTAGAAAGGCCTGGATAATCCAGACAACTAACTGTTTGGGTGACTATAGTTTTTCCTTCCTGTACCCTAATTCCCAACTTTTAAAATTCACCAAAAAAGTGAACCCACAAAACCCAAGACACCCCACCCTTGACCTCAATAAAGGCAGAACTCAAGGTTTGTGCTTTGTCTCTCTACCTTGGACCTCTCTGTGTGGCCTTTGGACTTGCCATGCACCTATCTTCCAGGACTTGTGAGTAATAAACCTTGTCTCATCAGAGTTCCCTGATGGTTGTTGCTGAGATGCATCTTACAATCACAGTAAGATCCGTAAGGTCCAGTCCAGCCACAACACTGGCTCTGGTTGGGGAAATGTCTGGGGTGGGGGAGTGGAGGGGCACGTTGTGGGGGCTGGCCACAAGTAATAAGAGCCCAGGTGAGTGCCCCTAGTCATTCCTAGCCAATACCATCACTATCCATAGGCTGAGACTGACGTGAAAACAGAGTCTTAAGCCAAATTGACTGGAGTCTTTATGAGAAAAAATGTAAAGACACACAGGAAGAACCTATGTTTATTATACAGGCAGAGACTGGAATGATGCATCTGTAAGCCAAGAATGCCAAAGAGTGACAGCCATCAGCAGAAGCTAGAAATAGACAGGTAATATTCTCCCTTACAGGTTTTCAAGGGGAACATGTTCCTGCCAATACCTTGATTTTGGACTTCTTGCCCCCAAAATGGAGACAATATATTTATTTCCTGTTAGGCCACCCAGTTTGTGGTATTTTGTGATAGCAGCCTGAAAAAGTGAACAGAATTTCAATTCTTCTAAATTTATTAATATGCCCTTTATGGCCCAGAATGTGGTATATCTTGGTGAACATTCCATGTGACCTTGAGAAAAATGTGTATTCTGCTGTTGTTGGGTGGACTGTTTGCTAGATGTCAATTAGATCAAGTTGATAGTACTGTTCAGGACAATTATATCCTTACTGATTTTCTGTTGGCTTGAACTGTCAACTAGTGAAAGAGAGGTGTTGAAGTATCCAAATATATTAGTGGATTTATTTATATCTTTTGCCTTCCTATTAGGTTTTGTCTCATGTGTTTTGATACTCATTTTTAGGTGCATACACATTAAGGATTGTTATGTCTTCTTGGAGAATTGACCTCTTTATCATTATATAATGCTCCTCTTTGTCACTGATAATTTTCCTTGTTTCTAAAGTCTTTTTTTTTAAATTAATAGTCACTCCAGATTTTTTTTGAATTGGTATGGTGTAGTTTTCTATTTCTCTTGGCTTTTTCATTTTAATAATTTATTTATTTTTAATGTTTGAACAACTTGATTGATATTTTTCACAAACCTAAAATTTGCCCATATAAAGTATACTATTCATTGACTTTTAGTACAATATATTCACAAAAATGTGCAACCATTAACACAATTTTAGAACATTTTCATTAACGCCCTCCCTCCTACCATCCACCACACACACACACACACACACACACACACACACATACACACACACACAAAACCTCCTTGGAATCACTTAGCCAATCCCCTATCATCTGCCAGGGCTAGACAGCCACTAATCTAATCTAATCTGTCCCTATAGATTTGCCCATTCTGGACATTTTATATGATCTGCAGCCATATTTGAATGAAATGAGTTTTTTTGTGTGAATTGTTTCTTTCACATATTATATTCTCAAAGTTTTATTCATATTGTAGTATTGTCAGTACTTTATTCCTTTTTGTTGCTGAATAATATTCTGTTGTATGAATATACCACTTTTTATTTACCCATTATAGTTTATGATTGGTTATTTTCACATCTTGGCTATTCTGAACAATGCTGCTATAAATATTTGTGTACAACTTTTAAAAAAGATTTTATTTATTTATTTTTAGAGAGAAGGGAAGGGAAGGAGAAAGAAACATCAATGTGTGGTTGCCTCTCAAGTGCCCCCTACTGGGGACCTGGCCTGCAACCCAGGCATATGCCCTGACTGGGAATCAAACCAGCGACCCTTTGGTTCACTGGCCTGCACTCAATTAACTGAGCCACACCAGCCAGGGCTGTGTACAACTTTTTGTATGGGGAATAAGTTTTCATTTTTCTCAGGTATTTACCTAGGGGTAGGTTGTTAGGTCATGTTTTAACTCTATGTGAAAACTTTTGAGGAATTACCAGACTGTTTTCTACAGTGCCTGCATAATTTTATGTTCCCATCAACAGTATATGAAAGTTTGAATTTCTGCATATCCTCCCCAACACCTGTTAGTGCCTGTCTTTTTTGATTACTGTATAGTCATCTTGGTGAGTATGAAGTGGTATCTCGCTATGATTTTGATTTTCATTTCCTTGAAGACTAATGAGATTGAGCAACTTTTCATGTGTTTTTGGTTATTTATATACCTTTGGAGTAATGCCTATCCATGACGCTTACCCCAAAATTACTTGGGTTATTTATCTTTTTGAGTTTTAGTAGCTCTTTACATATTTTAGACGTAAGTCTCTTATCAAACATAAGATTTTTAAAAATTTCTGCCCCTTATGTAGTCTGTCCTTTCACTTTATTTATGGTATCCTTTGAAACAAATGTTTTAATTTTGTTGTGGGTTTGGTTTTTTTTTTTTTGGTGTCACATTGAATAAATCATTACCTAACTCAAAATGGTGGAAAATTTATACTTATGTTTTCTTCAAAGAGCTTTATAATTTTGGCTCTTAAAGTTAGGCTTTTGGTCCATTTTGAGTCAGTTTTTGTACACAGTGTAAGATAAGGGTCCAACTTCATTCTTTTACACGTGGACGTCTATTTATCATAGTACCATTTGTTGAAAAGACTATTCTTTCCCATACAACAGTGTTAGCTGAAGATTAGTTGACCCTAAATGTGAAGGTTTACTCTGGAGTTTATTACCCCCCAATTGGAACTTTGACTGTTTACTGTGTTCCAGGCACAAGCCTAAGTACATTTCATTTATTCCTCATATCAACTGAGATGGGCACTATTCTTACTACCGTTTTACAGATGAAGTAGTTGAGATACAGAGTGCTTTGTCCAAGACTGCATGGCTAGTAAGTAACACAACCAGGACATAAACTTAGGCCTAATGACTTGAGAGTCTGAGCTCTGACACATGCTATAAATAATTGTAAGAAACCAGAACTTAGAATTCCGCTGACGAGTTCATTTTAAACAAAACGGGGGAGGCCGCATTGGTCACTAACTTTTGAGAAACACAGCAGAATAGGGGCTTTCCTATCTTGCTCCCACCAAGTATGAGAAATGGACCCGACTTCTTTAGTTGAAACCCCTCCATGCTAACTTAAGAATTTACTTATTTTTGTCGTTCTAAAAAGTAAACTTTATTGAAGTCTTATTCATCCACAATAAAATACAACTTTAAATGTACAATTTGTTGATTTTTAACAAATTTATACATTATACAACTACCAGTACAATCAAAATATAAATTTTTTCTATTATCCCTTTTCTATTATCCCAAAAAGTGTCTTTGCGTCACCCAAGTCCTATTAAGGTCTTATCACGGTCAATCCCCCTTGCCCCGCCACTTGAGAGTTTGTTAGTCAATGCAGCACATTGGCTTCTTAGGTTCGAGGCAGCGCGGGGTGTTGTTAGCGTTGAACTTGCGGAGAGGAATAGAGGTCAAAACGCCGGCGACAGGTACCTGGTCCAGCCCTCCCTCGGCTCTGGGTTAAGAGCGCCTCAGTGAGTGCAGTACACGCCTGGGGCGTCAGGATGCCCGAGATAAGGTAGCTCTCGCGGTAAGTTACGTCGTTGCCTCGGTAACGGCGTCTTGGTCGTGAAAGATGGCGGGGCGAGGTCTTGGGCTCAGGGTCAGTTCAACTCCAAACTCGTGGGACCAAATAGGTTTGGAGGAGGCGGTGGCGAGGCGGCAGGGACGCTGAATCTCTCTTAACTTGGGGTCTGAAAGTCTCTGTCTGTTTTACAGAGACGGACTGTTTCAGGGACTCCACTCCCGCCACGCATTCAGCAACCTGCTAAACCTCGACGAGACTTCCTCGCCAAGGAGGAAGAATATAAGTAAGAAATTTGACGGTTCACCTTTTCCCTATTTCTTTTACTTAAGTGAGACTGCTTACAAGTACTGTTACCCGTGGCTGGGTCCTTGGGACCACGCACTGCTCAGCAGTCTCTTCCATCTTGAGCTCGCCTTCGTCCTAGGCGTTTGAAGTGGGTGAAAATTTAATTTAACCCAAGCGAAACTGTTCATCAGTAAGATGGTATTGTTAGACGTGGTTTTGATAGCAGGAATTTCCACGAGTAGTGCAGTTTCTAGTTTAAGGAATTCCATGTAGTTCCAACTTCCTCGAGTTTATGTCTGTAAATTTCTTTTAGGCTTTGTTTCTAAATTGAAAGCCTATTTCTCAGGGCATTTGGAATTACTCTTCTTGCCCACATTTGGTGAAGTTGGAAGGATTTCCTTTCTTTATCTGATGAGCGAAATTACAAACTATCCTGACACCATGGGCTTTCATTCTTGGACGATTTCACTCTTCATGCCTCAGTTTTCACACAGATGCCAAGAGTAATCTTTTAATTTGATCATGTCATTTCCTTGCCTAAAACTTTGTAGTGGTTTCATGTTGAAGTTTAAAAGCTCTGTCAGATCTGGCTCCTGCGTCTTGTTGGATCTTGTGCTCTCTCCAGCCTAACTGACCCTTCAGTTCCTGGAGCCTTTCCCTTCTCTTTCCTTGAAGGCCGTCAGTCACACAGGCCTTTTACGTGTCACGCTCAGAGTGGCCTTCCTTGACTATGCTAAATAGGTTCTTCTGTTACTCTTTTTTTATGGGTTTACTCATTTTTCTTTGCATTTAGCGTAACGTTACAAAAAATTAGTTTGTTAGTTTACTTTTTGTTTTTTCCTGCCGTTGGATGATGAATCCGACAAGGTCTAAGAGCATGTCTTTTATTTACCATTGTATATATGCTTACAAAAAATTTGTATTTTAACAGTTCACTGTCTTTCTAAACTAATTTAATTTAAAATTTGGAACACATTCTGGCAGTTCTTTAAATAGTTAAAAAGACTTACCATGTAATTTGTACTTCAAATTAAAAGCATATTTAAAGTTAAAACTGATATGTACTCTCTTTAGATGAATGAGACACATGCCCCTTTGCCATAGCATGTAGAAACATAATCATTCCTATCCGATGAAATGGGTCTGTTATTCCCATGAGGACTGTATTTAAGCAACAGATCTGTTGTCCATGTCCATATACAATTCTGAATCAACTGTGCTCAACCTAAAACAGTTATTTTTATCACCATACACCAGATAGCACTAACCAGGTGTATTGTTTAGGTTAATTTGTTTGTTTATTTAAGGGTATATTTTGCACCTGGCTCTGGCTGTCATTAGGGATATGGTCCTGCTTAAAGGCAGGCATCTACAGGAACTATTCTATTTTAGCAAAAGTTGTTTTGTGGTAAAGGCAACCAGGTGTTACTCATTTTGTAACCTGTACTCTGCAGTGTACAAATTAGAGGCATTTCAACAGAGTAGTTTTAAGCTCTGACTGAAGCTTGTACATCACTTTTGCACCATGGAGAAGAGTAAAATGTCTGGCTATTCTTTTTTTTTATTGTGGTAAAATTGGTATACAATATTATATGTATTTCAGATGTCCAATATTATGATTCATTATTTGTATACATTACATTGATCACCACTGTAAGTCTTAATCACTCTCTCCCAGCTCCTGCCTATCTGCTCTTCGCATCTATGAGTTTTTGTTTGTTGGTTTGTTTTGTTTTCTCTTTTTTTTTTTTTGGATTCCAACACAGAAGTGAAATCATGGTGTTTGTCTTTGGTCATTTTTATACGCAAGAATATGAATTCATAGCACAGTATTTTGCCACTTATTATTTTGATGGTAAGCATATTGTGATGTCTTTTGAATTAGCTAAACACAGGACTTCCCAGGGATTTCAATCCAGAATTGGAGGAGATAATCCCTGAGGGGATAGATTAGGGAACACGCTGATCATCAAAGTCAATAGATTTTACAGGCTTCATGTATATATCATTAAACCAGAGAGCTAAACAAATAAGATTATATGACATTTGTTTTAATTGGTCTTGATAACTGGTAGGGCAGACCTCCACAACACCCCCCACCTACCAACCTCCTGCCTGTAATGCCAGTTACATTGTATTTACAGATTAATTTGCAGAGAACTGACATCTTTATGCTATTGAATCTTCCTTTCCACAAATATGGTACATCTCCATTTACATATGGGTGTTTTGGTGTCTGTTAATAGTATTTTATCATATTACTACATAAAAGTCTTACCTATATAATTTTTCAGGATCCTCATAGGTTTTGTTACTATATGAATGGCTTTTTTCCCCTACTATATTTTCTAATTGGCCAGATATGTAGGAACATTGACTTTTCTATATTGATCCTAATACCTGTCTATATAGATACAGATCATCAGCTCTGCTTACCTTTTTCTTTTCTTTTTTTTTTTAAGTTGTGTCATGGCTGTTGTTACAGTGAAAGGGTACAAACCAAAATCAGCAATGGGAAAAGGTGCATGGAGGGAAGTCTGGGGAAAAGCAGTCAAAAGCTTCTTAGAGTCCTCTCTTGGAGGTTTTTTTAAAAATCATGAATGAATATTGGCTTTTTTCAAATGCTTTTTCTGCATTAATTTATATGATTTTCTTTTTTTAGTTTGTTAATGTGATGATTACATTAATTGATTTTGAATGTTGAACCAGCCTTGCATACTTGGAGTAAATCCTGCTTGTTCATGGTATATGATTCTTTTTATGCATTGTTGGATTTCATTTACTAACATTTTGTTAAGGATCTTTGCATCTATTTCATGGTACTGATCTGTACTTTTCTTGTAATGTCTTTGTCTAGTTTTGGTATTATCTTTATTCTGGCCTCATAGAATTAGTTAGGAAATATTCCTTCTGCTTCTAGTCTCTGGGAGAGATTCTACAGTATTGGTATCATTTCCTTCTTAAATATTTGGTGTGGTTCACCAGTTAAAGTGTCTGGTCTTGTGCTTTCTGCTTTGGAAGTTTTATAATTATTGAATTAATTACTTTAATAGATACAGGCTTTTTCATATTATCTGTTTCTCCATGTGTGAGTTTGATTGTATCTTTCAAGGAATTGATCTATTTCATCTAAGTCAATCACATTTGAGCACATAAAGTTGTTCATAGTATTCCTTTCATTATTCTATAGGCCATGGGATCAGTAGTGATGGTTTTTCTTTAATTTGTAATGTTAGTATTTTGTGTGTTCTCTCTTTCTTTCTTTGTTAGCCTAGCTAGAATTTTATAAATTTTTTTATGTTTTCAAAAAATTAGCTTTGGTTTCATTGATTTTCTCTATTGTTTTTCTGTTTTAAATTTTACTGATTTCTGCTTCAATTTTTATTACTTTTTTTCTTCTACTTCCTTTAGGCTTAAATTGTTCTTCATTTGCTGCTTTCCTACCATGGAAGCTTAGATTATGGGTTTTAGATTTTTCTTCTTTTCTAATATATGCATGTAATGTTATAAATTTCTCTCTAAGCTTTGCCTTTACTGCACCCCACACATTTTTACAATTGTATTTTCATTTTCATTTAGTTAAATATATTTTTAGATTTCCTTTCTTTTGACCCAAGAATTATGTTTTTTGTTTAATCTCAAAATATTTAGCAATTTTTAGTTATCTTTCTGGTTTTGGTGTCTAATTAAATTCAATTATGGTATGTGAACATACTTTATGTGATTTCTACTCTTTTAAAATTGTAAGATGTATTTTATGGACTACAAAATGGTCTATATTAGTGAATGCTCCATTCAAGCTTGAGAAGGATTGTGGGGGTGCGGGCGGGGAGGGGAGAGGGGGGACCCTGCCCACAGGCTCCCCTGGCCTCCACAGATGAGAATAAGTCTACTAAGACATGATCTGCTTGAGGAGGAAAGGTGGCGGATCTCTCCAAGGAGAAGTACCAAGAGCCTTTTCCTCATTGGGCTTTTATTGGGTTCAATTTACACAGGTATACGGGTAAAGCTCAGCAATCATTTGTCAGGCAGTAAGGATCAAACAATAGATAACACTGAAAGAACTATGAGGGCTTATTCTGAGTCAGGGTCAGATAGCTAAAGGGCTATAAAACTTTGGGAAACAAAGTTTCAGACCCTTATCAGAAAATTGAGAGCATTCTTAGCAAAGCAAGTTTCACAGGATTTTTACGGGTTCTTTCTTAGGCCTGATCGTCCCAGGTAACTCACCTTTCCCAGCACAGGGCCACACCCACCTCTGGCATTGTTCCAGGGTTAAGTCAGGCAGGGGAAGTAAGGCAGTCCAGAGGTTAGGAGACTTCTTGCAGACAGAATGGGGACTCAGGCTATGTCAAAGCTGAGGGGTGAGGGTCCATCACCCCCTTTTTTGGTAGTTCCCCAAGTCCTTCTCTGAGGGCTCTCTTGTGACCATGCCTGTCTTAGGTCATCCCTCCCTTGAGGAATCTTACCCATCATTGGCTAACTGGTCAGGCTTGAGGCCAAGCAGGGTGAAGTAAAAGGGGTAGAGGCAGTGCCCCTGCCAGGTAGATAAGCTGTGTCTCCTTAGTGGCTTAGGGTCCCAAGGTCTCTCACTAAGCCTTAGCCATGAGGGGTTATAGCTTCTGAAACCAGGCAGGGAGGTTCCCAAGAAAGGATGTGTATTCTGTGGTTGTTAGATGGAGTATTTTATTTTCATTCCATATTATCTTTAAGTTAAAAAGCTTTCCCTATTATGTTACCTATAGATTATTTTATCCATTGCTCATTTTGGTTGCCAGTCTCTTGTCCCTATCTTCAGCATTAGTGAGGCAGATACCTATTTCCTTGGTGAAGAGAAATTATCTTTGCCAGTGATAAAGATGTGGGAGAACTGGGTGGCAAAGCTATTGCCTTTGAAATCTTTTGCATGAACCACATTAAAAGAATCAGAATGTTTCTGTCTGTTGGTGATCACACCAATTCTTTGGGTGAGCACCTCTGGCTACCGCTGTACACAGTCTCCAAATCAGTTTGAATTGTGTCGTTAATCTTGATGGGGAAATCAGGGTGGCAGATGGTGTGAACATCATGAGTAACCAGATGAGAGATTTCTTTTGGGCCCACAAAGATCTTCTCACTCTGTACAACCTGTATGTGGCCTTCTCAGGTATAATATAATGAACAGCAAAGCAACCCTTGGTGTCATAGATCAGGTAGAAGTTGTTTCTGGTCTCCCTGATGATATCCATAAAACCAACAGAGTAGATTATATCAGTTCAGACCTTGCTTCAGAGCTGCTACATGCCTTCAGATGCTTCTTGGGACTGAAAAAGTCAGATTCACTGGGAGTTCCAGCAGTGGGATAGCAGAGCACTGGAAAGGCACCAGGGGCACATGAGAAGGAACTGAAGTGTCTGGCATCAGGGCAAGACCTGGAGGGGCAGCTTTCTCTCAGACAGCAGTGCTGGCGGAGGTCATTGTTCCTTTTCTGAGCCCTTCCCCTACAGAGTTGGCAGGCTGGCTCCATATGTGAGTCACCATCAACCTCTCTGCTTAACTTTTATTCAATCTGTAGAGTTCCTTGGATTTTTCATAAACACAGTTACATCATATGCAAGTTGTGATTGTTTTTTCCCTTTACAATTTTTCATGTATTTTTCCCCCTCGATCTAGTTAGAACCTCTAGTTCAATATAGAATAGAAAGAGTGGTGGTGAACATCTTTATCTTGGTTATGATTTTTTAAAAATTATTTATTTATTTATTTTGAGAGAGAAGAAGAGAGGTAGAGAAACATCAGTGTGTGGTTACCTCTCTCATCCCCCACTGGGGACCTGGTGCACAACCCAGGCATGTGACCTAACTGGGAATTGAACTGCTGGTGACCCTTTGGTTCACAGATTGGCACTCAATCCACTGAGCCACACTGGCCAGGGCTGTTTTTATTATTTTTTAGTAAGTGCATTTAATTTCTGTAAATTTCTCTCCAACTCTCTCTGTATTGCAGTACCTGTTTTATGTATTTCTTTTGTCATAGTTTAATAGTTTTAAATTTTTTATGATTTTCATGTTGATTATTTAAAAAGTGTGTTTTTAGTTTCTAAACATGTTTTTTATTTTAGTTATATTATTTTAATTGCATTATAGTCATTTATAGAAGGTATATAACATTGATTTTCAGAAATGTATTGAAACTTAGTTGTGGTCAAGTACAATACAAATTCAGGGGAAACCAAGTTAAAGCAGTATAGTTCACTTTTTAATATTCTTTGATAGAAAGTGTATATCTGCCCTGGCTGGTATGGCTCAGTGGACTGAGTGCTGGTGTGAGAACTGAAAGGTTGCTGGTTCGATTCCCAGTCAGGGCACGTGCCTGGGTTGTGGGTCAGGTCCCAAGTTAGGGGCTTGTGAGAGGCAACCAATTACTATTTCTTTCCTTCTCTTTCTCCCTTCCTTTCCCTCTCTCTAAAAAATAAATAAAATCTTTAAAAAAAGAAAATATATAACTATTTGTTGACCATCTGTTAAGTCAAGCTAATTAATTTTCATGTCCATAACAGTATATCACCATTTTTTTTTTCTACTAGCTGCATTGGTTTCTGTTAGAGATGTATTAAAATCAACTGTAACTATAATTGAAGAATAACTATTTATGTAAGTGTATCCATTATTTGTTTTGGGGGATATATTATTTGATTTATTTAAATCTTCTAGAGATAAATTATTCCTTTCATTGTTATGTAATGTCTATTATATCTGTATTCATTCCTTTATATTCAGACTTACGTCATTTAGCTTTAAGAGAGTATTCCGTTTATATTGAGTCTGATAATTTCTGCTAATAAGTGAATTATTTATATTATTATGTTTGTTAATTTGAAGTTGTTTGGCCATAATATTTTTTGTTTTATATTTATTATGCTTATTTTTTTGGTTCTTCTGTCATCTGTTGTATTCAATGAGCTTATATTTTCTTTATTTTTCTTTTACTGTTTTGGAAAGAGCTTAGACTGCTTTAGTTTGGTTTCCCCCAGCAGGTTAAGTTAGATATTATTAGATATTTTACTTCCTTTTGTTTTGAATACTCCTGTTATTTTTATAGTCTGTGCTAATTTAGAGTTATCATTGTGTTTTCTAATTTCTTTGCTCATCATGATTCTTCCTGTTTTCCAGGTTTAATTTTTTTCTTCCTGAAGGGTAGACCCTTCATTACTTCTCTTTGTGAAAATTTGAGTCTTAAACTTGTCTTTTCTGAAAAATTTTTTACTCTGCACTTATTCTTCAAAGACAGTTTTGCTGAACATAGAATTCTAGATGGCCAGTATTTTCCCCCACACAGTTCATTAAAGATACCATTTCATTGTCCATTGGAATGTAGAGATGTTGATGAGCCATCTACTATCAGCTTTTTAGATAATCAGGCAGATAGACTATCTGTTCTTATTAAATATTTGCTCTGGTAGTTTAAAGAATATTCTCTTTGTCTTGGAAATTCTGCAGTCTTACTATGATGTGCACAGATGTACATTAGTTTTCTTAATTCTGCTCAAGATCTACATCTTGTCGTGTCTGGAAAATTCTCAGCATTATATCTTCAAATATTGACATTCCATCCTCATCTGGGGTTTCCTTCTGTACCTTCTATTAGGTAGGTATAAATCTGTTTTTGTCAAATAGGCTGTCTTTAATGGATGTTAACCTTTCTTTCATATTTTTAACTTTCTTTGTGTACCTCCTTTCAGGTGATTTCCTCATATCTGTCTTCTAATTCAACTATTTCCCTTTTAGTTCATTCTATTGTTCAACTTATCCATTGAGTTTGAATTTTTAATTTTGATGACTGTTTTCATTTATGTAATTTCTATTTGGTTCTTTTCCATATTCAATGTTCTTTTACAATAATGTCTGGTTCTTACCTACTGGTGTCTATTCTTTGTTTTTTTTTTAAGTAAAAATGCTTATTTAAACATCCTTTTAAGATTGTTTTATTATTTTCAGTTCTCATACAAATTTTGTTGCATATGCTGATTCTGCCTCTTGGTGACTTATTTCTTTATGTAATTTGTTATCTTTGTGGAGTCATCTTTAGCAGGGTTTACTTCCTGAGAGTGTTGTATATCTTATAGATGAGTAAATGTCCTTAAGGGTGGTTTTGCATTTAGCTTATCAGTTTTTTCACTGGTTAGGGCAACTTTCTGTATTAAAGTTTTGGCATAAAATTTCTATAGCATCTGGGTAGGATGAACTTGGACCACATTCCTGTATGTTCTCACTACTCAACAAGAGATTCTTTTTCACCTATCGCTGTAGTTTCATTTCTGCTCACCTGAGGTTATGGTTAGTGTTTTTGTTTGTGTTTAACAGGTGTGGCTCTTCATGACTCCCACACAGTATCATATTTTAGCTGTTAAGCTGTTTCATCTTTTGTTCCTGTTAACTGTTCTCACTTTTAGTTGCTGCTTTAGTTTTGGTGCCAAGATATTTCTCTCACCTGAATGTGAACTTAGCAGTATATCCTTCATTATATTATATCCAGTATTTCCATGGTTTTTGAGTAGAAGAAAAGCCTTTTGAGGCATCTTGGTCTACTATACTGACCAGAAGCTTCTAGTGGTTCTTGTTAGAGAAATGTGAAACCTCAGATATGCTGTCTTAAATGGGACTTTAAGTCTTTATTAGATAGTTTTCTTTTGTTTAACTCATCCTAAGATATAAAAATATTTCCTAAAACATTGGACTGTTTTAAGAAGAGATATGCTACTGATTTTCTTTTTTGGGGGGTGAGTAATGTTGCAAGTGGTTTGTGTTACTTCTGAATCACATATCTAATAAAATAACAAAATATCTCATTTTTAAAATTGCTCAACATATTTTCTTCATATAACTTCAAAAGATCCTAGATGGTCTAGACATTTTTAAAATTTTATTTTATGAATAGAATAAAAAAGTTACATACTTTTGAATGTTTATTATAGTGTTACTTTTAAAAGTGAAAAGGGACTTGAACTAACAATAGGAATAGATTAATACATTATGTTACCTTCATCTGTTAGAGTATTTTATATCCATTTAAGGCACTAATTATAAAGAGAGAAATATGTATCTTCAATTTGTTATGGGAAAACATAATACAAAATTATGTATATGCTATAGGTGAAAAATAGAAGGGAAGATGATTAAAATGTCTCAGCAACACCCCCAGACCAAAGCAGGCCTCTCTGCTACCCTGCCCCACTCCTGTCCCCAGGTGGAGTTCATCCCAAGAAGCTGAGGAGTGGGATTTATTCCCACCAGTTTGTCATTCCCAAAGAAGTCCTTCCACCTGAAGTGAGGGTCAGAGAGAAGCCAGGAGTTACACTGTTGGAATTCTACCAAAATAATAATAATAGTAATATAATAATAATAATAATAATAAGGAATAATCATGGGGAGTTGGAGATAAGTGTTCTAATAGTTAGGTTAATTTTAGAATAAAGTGTTTGTTTTGAAATTTGTTGATTAGCTAAAGTATAGTTACTGAAATTTAATTACTTGTATTTTTTTAGGATCTTCAGCACATCCCAATTAGTAAATTATTTTCTGCTTTTAGGCGTTTAAACGCAGAATTGGAGGCAAAAACAGCTGATCTGGTTCGACAAGCTGAGGAAGCAATAGTAAGTAAATGTTAGTAATTTCATGTAAGTGCTATATTTTTTAACTTTTAATTTGATTTATAACATACATACAAAAATGTACAAAGCATAAATGTTCAGCTCATCAAATTATCACAAATTGAACATGAATATATGTATAGTAGGGGGTGTATTTGTACATGTGTTTTTGATAAAAACACGTTTTCTAAAAGCCACTGAAGATGTTTTCTATTTAGGTGGCCAGTCATCTAATAAGAACGGTAATATTTAACAATCTTTCCCACTAGTTGAAGATTAATATATGAGTGTAGCTGTGTAGAATTAGCAGTGGTAATTGAATAAGGAAAGAAGGAAAATGGTCTCTGGACAAAAGTTGGATAAAGGATAACAGTCATCACATGGTAATTTGTCTCTTAAATTCTGTAGTTGGTTATAACTTAGATCTTGAGGCTAGAGCATAATTAGATTTATAGTTAGGAAGAATGTAGTGAGGTTATAACACTAGACAATGTAAGAGTATTTGCCCCAATCTGAATACCAGAGTGGTTATTCCTGTTGTAAGCATCCAGCTTTTAGCATCAGCATTCTCATTATTAATTGATAGTATATAGTAGCATTCCTTAGAGGAATAATGTGGCTTGCTTTCAGACTTTCTTTAGTTCTTACTCTAATTTAATTATAATTCTTTCTTTTAAACCTCACCCTTCACCCCATATTGGACTTCATGGGGGCAGGGAAGAAGAGGCAGTATTTTATTTTAAGGCCTTGTACAGATTCATCATTATTTATAGTTTAGAATATATAAAAAACACATTTCAGGTAATATATTTACATAATGGTTACAGATTTCCTGGTTGCATTTGTAATTAAATATTTCACTGAAAAAGAAATATTTTTATTACATCTTTTAGTTTTTGCCAGTGTCCGATGAGCCAGAAAATACTTGAAGGAGGAAATCCAAAGTTATAGTAGAATGAAGGATTCATTAGGTATTGTGCTCCAAGAGTCTGCTAATAAATATTTATTTATTTAAGGTATAGTAGAAAACTGAGAAGGGCTGGGAAAGGGAAGAAGGCATTCCTGCCCCCATGGAAGCTAATGGATTTAATATTTGCCATGTTGAGTATTTGTTTACTGACTTTCATTTCTTGATATATCTTTGCCAAAAGGTTTTACTCTTAGTGCTTCTTTTTTAACCTTTTTGTGATATTCTTAACATTGAAGCTTTGTGTGATTTGTGATAAGTTTTTCTAACCATTAAACAGATTTATGTTTCCGTTTCATGTGAGTCTAATTTCCTTTGCATGTTACACAAGATGGAAGACTCTAATGTAGTGTGGAAGCAGGAATCGGATGAGATCATGTAATGGCATTGACCTTTAGAATTGGCTATAGAAGTTTTCCCTTAGAATTGGCTTTCTTAACCCAGAATGGATGAAAGGTGAAACCACATTAAAACTACATTGTAACAGACCTTATTTTCATACCATAGAATTTAGAATTCTGTGCTTTGATTTCATGGAAACTGTGAAACAGCTCTAAAATGATGAATGATCAGAAAGGCACTTGAATAAATCCTACTTTTGTGGGGTTTTTTTCCTATGTGACTTATCTTTACTCATTTAACTAGAGAGATCAGCAAGAACTACGATCTCGGCCTATTTCAGCACATGTTAAATCATATGAAGAGGAAGATGATTATAGTTCAAGGTAAGTCACTTAAATTCTCAAATACTTTCTTTTTAACTGGGTAAATGCTTTTAGATTGTTTTTATTTTAACTTAAGATCTAATCAACATATTGCGTTGTTATTTTCAGATGTACAACAATTTGATGTTTGTATATTGTGAAATGGTCACCACAATAAGTCTGATTATATCTATTACATATATGGCTACAGAATTTTTTTTGTTGTGATGATAACTTTTAAAATCTACTTAGCAACTTTCAAATATGCAATACAGTATTAACTATAGTCATTATGCTGCACATTGTATCCCCATGACTTATTTTATACTGGAATTTTGTTCCTTTTCACTCCCTTCACCCATTTTTCCCACCACTCCATCCTCAGCCTTTGGTACCAATCTCTTCTCTGAATCTATGAACTTTTTTTTTTAATTCCACATATAAATGAGATCATCTGATATTTGTCTTTTTCTGTCTGACTTACTCAGCATAATGGCCTTGAGGTCCATCCATGTTATCACAAATGGGTCTTCTTTATGGCTGAATAATATTTCATTGTATTTATATGCCGCATCTTCTTTGTTCGCTCATCTGTCCATGAACATTCAGGTTGTTTTCATATCTTGGCTATTGTAAATAATGCTGCAGTGAAAATGGGTTGCAGACATCTTTTTGAGTGTGTTTTTGTTTTCTTCAAATAAATACTGAGAAGTGGAATTGTTGGGTCATATGGTAGTTCTCTTTTAAATTTTTTGAGGAACCTCCATACTGTTACAGAACAACAAGGGGGCCAAAGAGGGCTGGGGGCAATATCCTATTACTGAAAGGAACCCCTCATGTTCCTTATGTCCACTGCCTTATAGGAAAGACATCTCTCAATGCCAGGGATTTGTGAAAAGGAAAGGAAATGTTTGTTTATTTAATGCTATACAGACTTAAAGTAGTGACCTAATGTCTTCATCAAAATCCCAGAGTCCTTTAAAACACCCACAAACACACACAGTCCTTCCTTACCCCTTTGCCTAGTCTGGATACCATATCTCAGGAAAAGAAATGGAAGTCCACAGCTCAGGCAGTCCCGGGTTCTTCCCAGTAATCCATCTCAGCTGGTAGGCCTCCCTCGGTTCCCAACACCATCAGCTGTGTTGCTGGGACCTCTGCTAAAGCCGGGTGGTGGTTCCCCCTTCTGAAGCTGCAGGGGTCCCCACTCTGGCAAAGCTGCGAGGTTCTCTCTCTACTGTCCCAGCCACGTGGTCCTCTCAGCACAAAGGCCGTTGGAATCTCCACTTAGCCAAAACCGCATGGTTTTCCCTCCTCAATGGCTGCAAGAAGGGAGGTCGACACTCTGCCAAAGCCGAGTGGTGGTTCTCTGCTAAAGCCACATGGTGATTCTCTCTCTCAGGGCTGCAGAAGTCCTCACTCCACTAAAGACCGAGTGGTTCTCTCCTCAATGGCTGCCACATCTGGGTTTAAATCTCCGCGCCAATCTTCCTCTGCAGCCCCATTTCTGACTCCTCCCACAATTGGCTACACTTGCCAGGACTCTCATATCCCTCCAGCTTTACTGGGCTGCCATTATGACTCTGGGTAGGCATGGCCCCATGTCCTGGAGCCAGTCTTCTCCAAGCTCCCATGCAGGTGCTGTAACTCAGGGGGACCTGCCCCCTAGTTATGTCTTGGTGGGGAAGTTACTTCCATTCCCCTGGCTCAGAGCATGGCCACAGCTATTTAACTTATCTATGTAACCAGTTAAAGGTTATAGATATGTTAAATGACCATGCCAGAGGTTAGCTGCAAGGCTGTTGCTATGCAAAACAGCTCTCAATGGCCCTGCTCCATGTGTCCCTTCCCCCAACCCATACCTGTGGTGGGGGGTGGTGAGGACATCCTAATATTTCCTGAACACCTTGAGTTCTAGACCCCATTTCAAATCCCTATTTGGGGCCGCCCTCTTGGCTGCACCCTGTAATAATACTGTTTTTCATAGTGGCTGCACCAATTTGCATTTCTACTAAGAGTGCACAAGGGTACCCTTTTCTCTACATCCTCACCAGCATTTATCTCTTATCTTTTTGGTGATAGCCATTCTAACAGGTGTGAAGTGCTATCGCATTGTGTTTCTTTTAAATTTTTAATTTGTTTTTTTAGAATAAAAGTTTATTATTTATTTATTTATTTTAAAGAGCAGGGAAGGGAGGGAGGGAGGGAGAGGAACATTGATGCGAGAGAGAAACATCAGTTGGTTGCCTCTGGTATGTGCCCTGACTAGGACCAAACCCACAACCCTGGCATGTGCCCTTACCAGGAATTGAGCTGGTGACCTATCGCTTTACAGGATGATGCCCAACTGAGCCTCACTGGTCAGACCTCACTGTGGTTTTAACTTACATTTCCCTGATGATTAGGGATGCTGAGTGTCTTTTCATGTGCCTGTTGACCAATTATGTGTCTTTAGAAAATGTCTGTTCGGATCCTCTGCCCATTTTTTAATTGGATTTTTTTTGCTATTGAGTTGTATGAGTTCTTTATGTATTTTGGATATTAACACTTTATCAGATATATGATTTGCAAAATATTTTCTCCCACTCAGTATATTGTCTTTCCCCCCCCCCTGGTTTTCCCAAGGAGTTTATTTGGACAGAACAGGGGACAAGGAGGCCCAGCATCTAAAAGAAGGTGCTGGATCTCTTAGTGGTAAGGCTTGGCTTGTGCTGGTAACACTTGTGCTGGTGATGGAGGATCCAGTGGGGCAGTGGCAACCTGACGGTGGAGTTGTGGAACTGCTTGACTTGCTGATCAGTGGCCAGGCCTTGGTACTCTCAGTACATGCTGTGGGTGCTGCTGTGGGAGTCCTAGCTCAGCCAGATGCTAGAGTTCCTCACCTAAAGCAGGGAATTATCAAGTACTTGCCAGCAGGAGATGATTTCCCCTGAGGACTTCTTTATCTTCTTCAGCAGAGACACAAGTACCAGAAGTGAGACTTGGGGAAGACATGGTGAGGTGCGCAGGTGCTCCTGTGATAGAGGGGGACGGTGTGAGGCATTGCAGGTGGGCAGGCAACTTCCCACCACCTTGGATCATTGCATTGTGCCAGAGGTCTCACAAAGCTCTCTCTGTGTTTATCAACACCCACAAATGGCATAGGTTGACTTGTCATTTTGTTGATGGTTTCCTTTGCTCTACAGAACCTTTCTAATTTGATGTAGTCCCACTTGTTTATTTTTGCTTTTGGTGTTAAATTTTAAAAATTCATCATCAAGACCAGTGTTAAGCAACTTACTACCTATGTTTTCTTCCAAAATTTTTATGTTTTTAGGTCTTTCAAGTCTTTAATCCATTTTGAGTTAATCTTTGTATATGGTGTAAAATAGTGGTTCAGTTTCATTCTGTTACATGTGGCTGTCCAGTTTTCCCAGCACTGTTTATTGAAGAGACAGTTCTTTCCCCATTTTATATTCTCCTTTGTTGTAAATTAATTGACTATATATGTGTGTCCATTTAGGACTCTATTCTATTCCATTGATCTGTGGGTCTGTTTTTTTCATGACCATATTGTTTTGATTACTATAGTTTTGTAATATAGTTTGAAGCCAGAGAGAACATTTTTTTGATGGTATAGGTGGATGCTTTACTATATAAAATCCTTTTGCATGTAAGTAGTGTAAATATATCATTTGAAGGATAATGTAATATATAAAATACTAATAATTGGGGACTTTACCAATCAGATACATTGTAATCCCTTTACCTATCTTATTTTCTTTAATTCTCAAAGTATTTTTTGAAATAAATATTGTCCTGCCCTGGCTGGCGTAGCTCAGTGGATTGAGCGTGGGCTGGGAACCAAAGTGTCCCAGGTTCGATTCCCAGCCAGGGTACATTCCTGGGTTGCAGGCCAGAACCCCCAGCAACTGCACATTGATGTTTCTCTCTCTCTCTCTCTCCCTCCCTCCCTCCCTCCCTTCCCTCTCTAAAAATAAATAAATAAAATCTTAAAAAAAAAAAGAAATAAATATTGTCCTCGTTTTGAAAATGAGGAAACTGCAGCTTAGAGAAGCTCGGTAGCTTGTCCGAAGACATAGGGACAGAAGGATAGTATGTAATTTCACTGAGATCCAAACCAGAATTGATAAGGTTTCTAAACCTATTCTTATATACTATACTACCTCTCATAACATTGCATATCAAGATTAGGTAAAAATAAATACATTTGTAAAAGTAAAATGTATCACATCTTTTTTTCCTTGAATTTCATATATGTCAAGAAATTAGGGATCAAGAAAATATTCAGGATTAAATTTAACAGGAAAAGTATAGGATCTGTGTGAATAAAACTATAAAATCTTGTAGAGGCAGTGGTGATCAGCAAACATTCCAAGTCTCTTGCTATGAGCGGGAGTCAAATTATTCTTTTTCAAGCCTAAACAGACAGGAGTTGGTGTTTGACCCTCCCATTGACTCTTTCTTTGCTATGATCAGTGAAAATTCAATTGGTGATACCTCCCAGCATGGTCTCTGGGTGACCATGTGAAACATAAAGAAAAATGGGTTCACTCTCCCTTTTTCTCTCCCTCCTACAATCTCTCTCTTGCTCTCTTTTTTTCTCTCTCTCTCCCGGCCCTCACCCTCTCCCCTGTTCCTTTCAGTGTGTTAAGCTACTGAGATGTTGGGGTATCATCCTAGCCTATCCTAATTAATATAGCAGTTGGTATTGAGAGTTGGGTGTTGTATAACGAAACTAATAAAAGTGTGGCTTTAGCTTAGCAGTTAGGTAGTAGCTAGCAAGGAAACTGATATTGGAGGCTGGAAAGATAGAGGAATACTGTTATGTCTGGCAATGAATTTATTCAGGCTGTCACCTGGGTAAATTGGGAGGTGGAAGAGATGTCTAATAAACTTATGCTGTAGGGGAAGAAGTTGGAAAACAGAATATTAGTAGTGTGTGCTCTTACTATTTGGCATGGTATTTAAGGAGACAAGTTTGGGAATGAATTGGCTGTTTTGCAAACAGAAATGAAAGGGAATATGGAGATTCTAGGAATTAGAGGCCTCAAATATTGGAAGAGTCACCTGCTTCTAATTTTGATGAGGTCCATCTTATCTTTTCATTTTTTTTGGTTACCTGCTGTTTTGGAGTCATATGTAAGAATCAGTGGATCCAGTGTCATTAAGATTTATCCCTATGTTTTCTTCTAAGAGAATAAGCCTCTTACATTTAAGTCTTTGACAGATTTTGAGTTAATTTTTGTATGTAGTATGAGATGAGGATCACTTTCATTCTTTGGCATGTGCAGTATCCAGTTGTCTCAGCACATTTGTTGAAGAGACTGTCCTTTCCCCATTCAATGATACTAGCACCCTTGTCAAAAATCAGCTCACCAGAGACACATGGTTTGATTTTTGGGCTCTCTAGTCCATTGATATATGTATCTATTCTTATGCCAGTACTACACTGTTTTGATTATCTTTGCTTTATAGACTTAATTGTTTATGGACCAAAAAAATTGAGAAAAGGTTGAGAAGATCTTTGAGGAACAAAAGCCTATTAAAGTTCAACCTTGAGCCAAAGATCAGACTAAAGGTGTGGTTTTCACAACTATTGATAACATTTCTGATGTGGATCCTGGCTATCAGGATCGGTGTGTTGTGGCTGCAGTGAACAAATTCACACGGACTACAGAAGTCTTGTGGAGAAAAAGGAACGGCATGGCCATTCTCTAAGTGAGAGAGAGAGGGCCCTGACCCCTGCCTGGACAACCTTTTATTGGTTTTCTGGGTACGTTACATCGAGGATGGTCCTCATTTACTATACACAGGTTCACTGTAGGTGATTACCTTTTACAGATAACAAAGAAAAGACCGTTGCTAATTACTTCAAAGAGAAGGATGTTACTGATCAGAGGGAAGAGTGGTTGAACTGGTTACACTCCACACTTGGGAGGTTTAGCACAGATCTTAGGAAGTTACAGTAAGTACTTGCTGCCTCAATTCACGATGAGGAAGTTTTAGCAAAAGCAAGTCTCATAGGAGCCTAGGCACAATGCAGGCCTGATTCCCCACGGGAAAACCTATCCATGGGCATGGCTCCTGTGTGTTGGACCTCACTCCCCACTGGCTTCTCCATGGGGGCTGGGCTACATTCCCACGCCATGTGGAATGGTTCCCTGTAATTTTCCAATGGATTAAGGTTCTTCAGGGCAAGGACCATAGCAAATGGCACCTAGTCAAACTTTCCAACTAGATAAAATGGCTCAGGGCAAAGATCTAACTATAGGTATAGTTTCCCCATGGAAACCTGGCAGCCTCAAAGCAACACATTTTTAAATTAGGGTGTGGAGAAGGGGGATGAGGGACAGGAGGGGGAGGTGTTCAGGGCAAAGAAATAATTGCCTTGGATGTGTTATGGCATGGAATTGACTGGAATCAAATGAATAAAAAAGTCACTAGTTTTTGAAAGTTATACCTGCAAAGAAACTTTAGAGCCATAGACCTAAACTGTTACTTTTTAAATCTGAAAATAGGTATCAGTACTTCTATCTCCTAAGTTGAAGAAGCAGGCTGTGAGAGTTGCACAGCCCTAATTCAGGATATAATGTTTGAACACTTAGAACTTAGACTTAGGACTTAGAACAAAAACAGGAATGGACTTAAGCAACAGTATATTTGGCTCATACTTGAAATATTGGGACATTATTCTGGTACTCAAAAATAATTATTACATATGATCCAGCAATTCACCCCTAAATATTTAACCAAGATAAAGGAAAACATATTTCCAAGCATAACTTGTGTGTGAATGTTAATTGGCAAAACCTGAGAACAGCTCACTATCCATCAAGTGGTGAATAGATAAACAAATCATGGTATATTAATGCAATGGAATACTACTTGGCAATAAATAGCAATGGACTACCAATGCTGCAGCAACATGGATACTAAGTGGAAGAAGGCAGATTAAAAAATGTATATCCTGTGTGATTCCAATTATTTGACCTTCTGAAATGGTAAAACTATAGAGACAGATATCAGTGGTTGTGTGGGACTTGGAGGAGGGGCAGGGATTAATAAAAAGGGGCAGAAGGAACTTTTTGTGGTGATGGAAATATTCTCTATCTTGGTTGTTGTAATGCTTACATGACCATATAAATTTGTTCAAATTTATAGAACTGTCTACCTAAAAGGGTATATTTTACTGTATGTAAATTATATCTCAGTAAATCTGAAAAAGTAATTTTTGAACACCGTTAGTGCCAGGTCTAGTTACTGGTGGTGCAATGGTGAGTAAACAGACCAGGTCTTGCTTCCAAGGAGTTAATGCCTAGTGTGTTGCTTTTTAACTTTTTTTTGAAATTAAACAAATTTTCCATAAAGTTTTTCACATCATCATTTGATGTCTATATGTATATATAGCATGAAACTACTTATCCTTATTGTATGTAAGGATATTTTATGGAAATATCTGATATTTCTGATATTAAAATATCTCTGATATTTTATGGAAAACAGTGTTTAATAGTTATCAAAAGTCCAAACTTTGAATTACAAATAAGATTAGGCATGGCTTTTATTTACTAAGCTAAAAGATTAAAATGATGGCGAAACAGCTGATCTCTAGCTTCTGTTGAAGCAAGTGAGAGACTGATTCACAAACATAAAAATAAATCTGTTGATTTTTTTAAACTACCCTTAAGTGCAATGGGGCGATGACACCTCTATGATGGCTTTTGTAAACTGACTTTGAACGAATGGCTTTTACCACATGAAACATGGTCCTGAACTATTAGTTGGGAATTGATGAAGATGGGAGATAATTCTGTAAAGAGACAATCTATTTCAGGTTGGAACAATGATAATTTACCTAAATTAGTATAGTCAAGCAGTATTTATTATAATAAGTCTTCAGCATCCAGGGTTACTCTGTCAAACAATGGGATAGAGAAACCAGAATTACTTTCCTGAAAGTATAGAGTACAGATCCTCAGTCTGTTGGAAGCAAGGTTTACCACACAAATCATTTAAATTATATTACACACAAACCTTTTGTGGAGATGTTTAACAAGAGGGAAACATTGATTTGTTGTTCTACTTATGCATTCATTGGTTGATTCTTGTGTGTGCTGCAACCTTGGTGTATTGGAATGACACTCTTAAGCAGCTGAGCTACCCAGCCAGGGCTGAGAATGATCCTTTAGTCTCAGTAATTTTAAGGTATTTTGAAAGCCATTTTTTTTTCTTCCAGACCTATTTCTGGTTCTTTTAAGAAGTTGTATTTGTAATATCTACCTAAGTATAGCTTTGTGTTTAATATTGAAAAATATCTATATATAACTAGTTCAGTAGGTGATATCTGATGGAAAGTAATTTTGTTTTTATGTCTTCTACTGTGATTAGGAGTTCTTGGGGGATATGATGGAGTTTATTTATAGTAATGTGGTAGGTTTTCAGAAATATTAAAGCATGTGTTAGAGATGATGTGGAATATTGATCAGGAGTAGTCAGACCTTTCCTTTGAAGAGTCAGACAATAAATATTTTTGGATTTGTGGATTATACAGTCTGTCACAACGATTCAGCTTTGCTGTTGTTGTGTGAAAACATCTATAGACAATGTGTAAATGAGTAGACAGTAGTGGAGTCAGCCTCTGGACCACAGTTTGCATCTCACCACAAGCCCTCTTTGTTTTACACTACAGATATATTTTGAAGTATGTGTGGTGACAGGTGGTACTAGACTTACTGGTTGGATCACTTCATAAGTTGTATAAATGTCTAACCACTATGCTGTACACCTGAAATCAATATAAATAATATTAAATGTCACCTGTAATTGAAAAAATAAACTGCAAATATATATTGAAATTTTGTGCATAAAGGTGAGCTGTATTTTAGATATACTTACTATACATTCAATAAATATTAGTGCCAATTTAAAGGCTTGTATGCGAGGTACGATAAGTAGTAGGCATGGAGTAGTGAACAATCACACGTCATTACTTTCATCATGGAGGTCACAATGTAAGGGAAAAACAGACACTGGCCAAGTATTCAAATGCATTGAGTGGGCTCACAATAAAAAACCATGTGTTGAATCATTTTGTAAAATAGATAATCCATGAGTAGAGCCAGTTGTCACTCCTTATGATTTTTCATTCATTAAGGTTTATGCTATATTTGTCTAAAAAATAACATTACTGTATATCTTATCAGTGGTGAATTTTTGAAATTTTTAAAAATTTTTCAATTACAGTTGTCATACAGTCTTAGTTTCAGGTGTATACCTGAGTGATTAGACATATAACTTACTAAGTGATCAGCATGGTAAATCCTGTACCCATCTAACACCATACGGAGTTATCAGATTATTGACTATATTTCCTTTGCTGTACTTTACATCATTAGTGACTATCCTGTAACAACCAATTTGTACTTCTTAATCCCTTCAACTTTTCCCCCCATCTCCCCAGCACCCCTCCTATCTAGCGATGGTCAAAATGCTCTCTGTATCTAAGGGTCTGTTTCTGTTCTCCTTGTTCATTTATTTTGTTTTCTAGACTCAATTGTTGATATCTATTTCTTGCCATTTTATTTTTTATGTTTTTGTCTTTTTTTTCTTCTTCTCCTTCTTCTTCCTTCTCCTCCTACTTTCTTCTCCTTCTCCTCCTTCTTCCTTCTCCTTCTTTTCTTCTCCTTTTCCTCCTCCTTCTTCCTCCTCTCCTTCTTCCTTCTCCTTCTCCTCCTCCTCCTTCTCTTCCCCCTTTCTTCTTCTTCGTCCCTCCTCCTTTCTTCCTCCTCCTCCTCCTTTCCTCTTCCTCCTTCTCCCTCCTCCTCCTCCTTCTTCCTTCTCCTCCTTCTTCTTCCTTCTCCTTCCTTTTCCTTCGTCCTTCTCCTCCTTCTCCTCCTCCACCTCCTCCTTTTTCTTATTCTCCTCCTTCTTCTTCCTTCTCCTCCTCCTTCTTCTACTTCTTCCTTCTCCTCCTGCTCCTTCTCCTTCCTTCTCGTCCTCTACCTCCTCCTTTTTCTTCTTCCTCCTCCTCCTCCTTCTTTCTTCTCCCTTCTTCTTTCTCCCTTCTTCCTTCTCCTTTCATCATCTTTCTTCTTCTTCTTCCTTCTCCTCCTCCTCCTCCTCCTTTTACTTCTTCCTCCTCCTCCTTCTTCTTCCTCCTCCTCCTTCTTCTTCCTCCTCCTCCTTCTTCTCCTTTCATCATCTTCTTCTTCCTTCTACTCTTCCCCCTCCTTCTTCTTCCTTCACCTCCTCCTCCTTTTTTTTCCTTCTCCTCCTCCTCCTTCTTCCTCCTCCTCCTCCTCCTCTTCCTCCTTCTGGGTGGTGGCTGGTGTCTCCTTCTGGGCACTGGCTGGAGCCTCCTTCTGGGTGGTGCCTCCTGGTGGATAGTGGCTCCTTCTGGGTGCTGGGTGGTGGCTCCTTCTCAGTGGTGCCTCTTTCTGGGTGGTGCCTGCTTCTGGGTGGTGCCTCCTTGTTGGTGGTTCCTCCTTCTGGGTGGTGCCTCTTTCTGGCTGGTGCCTCCTTCTGGGTGATGCCTCCTTCTGGGTTGTTCCTCTTTCTGGGTTGTTCCTCCTTCTGGGTGGTGCCTCTTTCTGGGTGGTGCCTCCTTGTGGGTGGTGCCTCCTTGTGGGTGGTGCCTCTTTCTGGGTGGTACCTGCTTCTGGGTGGTGCCTGCTTCCTCCTTGTGAGTGGTGCCTCTTTCTGGGCGGTTTAGTGCCTACTGTGATCTCACTTTGGATGTGCTGTTTATGAAGCTTGTTGGTTCCTCCTGCGAGGTTTTCTGAGGCTGGCCACTTGGTGTATTGGTTCTAGGTGTTTTGGGATGGACTCTGTTGTAAAATAATGACTATGCCTGCTCCTTGGCAACCTATTTGAAGCTGCATGTGATCCGCAGTTTTTGGCTGCCTCTTCTGGGCTTGGCTGTGCACTGGTAGGATCAAGTGCGCTCCAAGGCTGGCTTTTACCAGCATAGGGCCCAGGGGCATGTCCACAACTGCCCCAAGGCACACGGGGATCTGCTGCCTTCTGCCTCTGCCAGTTGGCTGGCTGTTAGGTTATTAAAAAATCTCAGTCACTGAAAGATCCTATGGTGGTGATTGGGAGGATGGGGCTCCCCTCCTGTGAGGGGATGTGCCAATTGAGATTTTAGGGAAGATAGTGTGTGTGATTCCCTACCTGAGAGCCACATGTCTGAGTCTTTCCTGGGTTTTTCCTTAATATTGGCAGGGTGGAGCCCCTTTTAGTCAAGCTGGTGAGGCCTCCAAAACCCAGAGGTTGGGTCTGTTGGAAGCAGGGAGAGTGTTTCTATCTGATCTTCCATGAGGGGAAGCACCATTCATTTTCATGGGAAAGTTGGGGAAATGGCCCCACCCTAAAGCCAGTCACTGACACCTCCTGAGCCAACCTAGAATTTTGTGCTCCAGCTTATGCCACTGACTCCTCACAGGGCTTAACAGCCACATGGTGGGGTGAGAAAAATTCCAGAGGGTGGCATCCTTGCTGTTTCCCAGGTTCATACTGCTGGGAGAGGATTGCTGCACCCAAGAAAGAGGGCTGCCGCGGTATTGGATGATGACTCAGTACAGGGATCCAGAGACTGTGAGTGTAAGATCGCCTGCTTTGCCTTCATCTGGAAGCTCTCCAGATTCTTTTTTTCTTTTAGCTGTTCTGATTGGGTGTTTTTTGCTTCCCTATACTCCAAATCCCTGATTTTGTTCTGTTCGTCTATTCTACTGTTGATTCCTTTGATGTGTTCTTCATTTCTGACTGGTTGTGTATGTTTTCTATCTTTGTTTTTATGTTTCCTGTCCCTTTGTTGAAGTTGTTACTGAATTCATTGGGCATCCTTATAACCAGTGTTTTGACCTCTGCATCTAGTAGATTGCTTGTCTCCATTTTGTTTAGTTCTTTTTCTCAAATTTTGTTCTGTTCTTTTCTTTGGGACACGTTTGTCTCCTCAGTTTGGCTGCTTCCCCATATTTGTTTCTATGTATTAGAGCTGCTATGTCTCCTGGGCTTGCTTGAGTGGCCTAATGTAGTAGGTGTCCTGCAGGGTCCAGTGGCACAGCTTCCCTTATTGCCCAAGCTGGGGGCTTGAGGTGTGCCTTCTGTGTAGACTGTGAACATCCATCCTCTTGTTGTATTGAGCCTTGATTGCTGTAGGCACATCAATGGAAGGGATTTATTCCCAGGCAGGTTGGTTGCTTGATCTGGTTGTGACTACTGGCCATCATGGAGGAGAGCTTTCCAAGGGCCTACCCTATGGAGAAGGACTTAACTTGGCAGAACTCTGGTGCCTTCTGAGTCCTCCTCTTGAATGTGTTACTTGTAGAAGTGGTTGGGTGGTCTGAAGCTGTCACCTGGGTACATTGGCTCTAGATCCTCCCCAGAGGTGAGGCCAAGATCAGTCATACCTGGCATGAGCTACAAAGTAATCTTCAGGCGCCTGCTACTCGTGCTAGGCTTGGAGGTGCTCTGGTGAAGCCAAGCTGCGAACCAAGGCCAGCTGTTGCTAGTGTCAAGTCTGGGGCCACTTAGCTAGAGATAAGGGGCATGCTGAGCCTAGATGCTGCTTGTTTGAGAGATTTTTAAGAAAGTCTGAAGCATAAGCTAGCTAACACAGGCCATTTTTGTGGAAAAGCCCCTGGAGACAGCTTAGGTGGGCTCGCAAGTTGGGTGGGGTCTCAGGGAATCCAGGGCATGGTGAACACTGTGAGCATGGAGAGTCAGATATGGCACCTTCTTGTTGACTCTTTTGGAGGGCGGCAAGTCTCAGAAAAGGAACAGTGGCCTCTGCCAGCACTTTTTAAAAAACTTTAAAAAAATTTATTGATTTTAGAGAGAGACAAAGGGGAGGGGGAGAGAGAGAAACATCAATTTATTGTTCCACTTTTTGATGCATTCATTGGTAGATTCTCGTATGTGCTCTGAGGATCGAACCTGCGAACTTGGCATATTGGGATGATGCTCTAAGCAGCTGAGCTACCCAGCCAGGGCTCTGCCATCACTTGTGTCTCACAGAAAGTTGCTCACCCCACCTAGCTGTTGTCCCGATGCTGGACAGTTCAGTTCCTCCCATATGTCTCCCTGGTTCCTTTCAGACTACTGCCCCAGCACTGGAGCTCAAAGGGAGAGAGTCCAAGTAAGTCTGTGTGCAAGTCCTAAGAGGAACTGCCTGTGACTCCAGAAGCCCTTGGTCTAACTCAGCCATAATCCCTGCTGGTTTTTACAGCCAGAAGTTATGGGGACTTCTCTTGCTGGCACTGGAGCCCTGGGCTGGGGGGCCTGGTGTGGGCCTGGGACCCCTCACTCCTCTTGGGGGACTTCTACAGCTGAGCTGTCCCTCCTGATTTTTATCCACCACACATGGGTGGGGGACAAGCTCCTTCCATGTCTCCATTCCCCCCACCATCAATAGTCTTGATATGGTTTCCTCTTTAAAGTCCTCGTTGTGGGACTTACATTCAGCTAGATTTCAGGTGGTTCTGAATGATGTTTGTTTTGTAGTTTAGTTGTAATTTTGATGTGGTTGTGGGAAGATTCAAGTACTACATTTTCAAGGTGAATTATTTAACCAAAGCACTTTCCTTGTTTATGATACTCATGTTAAATAAATTAACATATACATAACTAGAATTATAGCAAAGTCTACTTGATATATATTTTCCCTTTTATTGTTTCTTGGATTAGTATCATCTTTTTTAATTTATGTTTATTTTTGGTCTTTAGGGGTCTGTTATCTGAAGGATCAGTTCATCTACATTCAGAAACTCAGGTATGAAATCAGACTTTTTGTGCATGTAATTACATTCTGTAAAATGTAGGACTTTTAAACTTAGAGAAAACAGAGAAGGGTTATGACTCTAGAAATAGAATGTAAGCCTTGATCTCAGAAGATATCTTCATGAAATTTGCTTATAAAATAAGTGGAATTCTTTTTTGTCTCATAATTTCACTGAACATTTTGGAGATGCGCTGGAAAAATTCTAAGTGAAATGAGTCTGTACCCTAAGGAATTTTAGAATCTAATTAATCAGTCATTTAAATTATTTTCATGTAGCCCAAGACCAAAAACATTGATCCAGTAAACAAGGTTCAAAAAAAACTACACTCTGCAAATAAAGGAAGGAAAACAAATTCAAGGTATAGTATAGTTTTCAAAGCATATTTTCTTTTCTAAATTTTATAATTTATAATATTCTTAATTATTGAGCTTTCTTTTTCTTCAGATGTCTTACCTCCAAACAGACAAAATTATACTGTATATATCTAGTCACATTCAGTAATTTAAAACATTTTCTTCTTAGAAATGTCTTATAGCAGCTATTTTGTATTTTCTTAAGCAAAATCATATTTCAAAAATTTATGTTATTTTTGTTGAGATATTTTCTCAGAACCTTGACTAGAAGCTAGGTGTTATTTTCTGCCTAAATCTCTTAATTAAATGAAATAGTCATATACTTTTTGAGTACTTAACAGGGCACCATACCTTATTATATATATATTGAGATATATGGCTCTAACTAAGACTATAATTATAGTTTACATCCTGTTGTTTTTGATGAGAAAGAATTCAAGGCTGTTCTTAGTATTTTAAGCATCAAATCGGACACAAGAGTCCCTTTGGTTAGGAGGCCTTCTAACACAGAGGGCCACAGCTGTCGTGGGCTGTCCCAGTCAGTCTTTTATTCACAGTAAGTTATTACATGTATATGTCTGTTATTTACCCAAACTACTAATTGCAGTATAAATTGGGAATAAATCTTTGATAATTTTTGTGTCTTTTAATTGGCTAACTAACCTTTTTGTTTTTTCAATAAAAAAGAGAAAAGTAGAGCAAAAGGATAGGAAGAGAAAATCTAAAATTAATTGAAGAAAAAGGAACATACACTACATACATAGGAACGTACATATATATATATGTGTATGGAAGGGGTTGTCTTGTTTTTAGACTTCAAGTTTACTTTGTAAAGAAAAGGTTGTTTTTCTAAATAAAAGTTAGAAGCCTTTGCTTGTATGTCAAAAGTAAGTTATAATTAAAATAAGTAAAAAGTAAGGCTTTTGGAACCATAAAGTTGATGGGTTAGGCCTGGCACATTCCTCAGTGCCTTTAGAAGTAACTTGTATTTCATATTCCCTTCTTTAAAAAAATCAAATTCAATATTTAGTTCAACTTTGATTCTAGTTACAATGTATTTCTTTAGGCTGAAAAAAAAATGTTGAGTTTGCACTAATAATTATTCACTCTGTAATTCTTTCTCAAGAGGTATTTTTCTTTAGTGTTTTCAGAATTACGGCTAGAGTGCTATCAATTTGTGCAGTTCTCCATGTAAGGTTATAAGCCTCAGGTTAGGTTTGACCTAGTAGGCCAAGTTCAGTACCCTTAGTTTTTTTTTGTTTGTTTTGTTTTTTAATCCTCACCAGAGGACATGATTGATTTTTTTTTTTTCAAGAGAGAAGGGAAGGGTGAGAGAAAGGAAGAGAAACATCGATGTGAGAGAGAAACATCCATCAGTTGCCACTCACATGCTCCCCAACTGGGGACTGAACCAGCAACCCAGGCAGTTACCCTGACTGGGAATGAAACCCATCATCTTTTGGTCCACAGGACACAACGCCCAACAAACTGAGCCACATCAGCCAGGGCAGCACTCTTAGTTTTGATGTTCACTTGTTTGGAGGCAATGTCCAAACAAACTGGCCTCATAAAACCTTCTCTAGTTCTGTGGTTGTGTGATTCATAAAGATTGACAGTCTACTAAATCTCATAGTATAGGCTTGAAAGTTTCAATTAAAGATTTTATCAGAAATTTAAAATTTACAGTAATTTTGATATGCTTTGTTATTTGGATAAAAGTCATATCTAGGAGTCATACCTTCTTTTAATATTATATGTATAGTGCCAGTATATATAACATACATTTATATATTTAATTTTTTTAGTGTAAAATTGAAATACTCTGATGTACCAACTGCCAATGATGTTGCCATTCCAGAGGATTTCTCAGACTTTTCTCTTGCAAAAACAGTTAGCAAAATTGAAGGGCAACTGGAAGAAGAAGGCTTACCTGATTATATAGATGATGATATTTTTTGTGGTGTTAGTAAAGACATTGGAACAGGTAGGTTTTCTTATGTTTACATCACAGTTATTTAGGAACTTTTTGGCATTTAAAAGTGTATTGTGATTTCTTGTATTTGTTTTAAAATCACTAGTAGGACATGGTGATAGAAGGAATGAGTGGGATTATAAATGAAGTAATTGGTTATGAGTCAGTAATTGTTGAAAATGGATGATGGGTAAGTAGGGTTTCATTAAACTAGTCTCTTTGCTTTCATGGTATTGGTTTCATTGCTGCTCTTCAATTAAGGTTAAAATGTCCCAAGTCTAATCATTAAAACATTAAAATTAAAAAACATGATTCTTTGAATATTTTTCATGTACCATTACTGTATTCTACTTATTGCATATTAAATTAACATATGCAAAAGGTAAATGATTTACAGATGTAGCATCAGGTAAAATGATCAAGTGAGTTTTCTAATGAATATAATTTTCTTTCTTATAAATTTATTTTTTCATACCCTAGAAAAATAATAATACTCTTCAGATCATTATGTCAGTTACCAGTAATGCCTCTAAAATTCTGTTAAATTTATGAGCCACCTGTGCTATTCTAAACAAAATATGAGACAGTTGAGTGTATGTGAACATAGTTAATGATGAACTATAATTAATTGTGAGTTCAGGTAAGCTACTTAGCCCCTCTATAATAATATTTTAGTTTCAAAATTTAGCAGTTTGTATTAGATGATTGTAAACTTTATTTTTAAAATTCTCTGATTCTGTGAAAATCACAATTATATGTATAATGATTATCATGCTGCATGCTAGTTAGCCATAAATGAGGAGCAATTCATTTATGCATTTGTTACATTTATTGACTTACCCAAGTTTTCTGGGGCTAGTTGTCAGGAGGAAGTTAAATGAACTAGGAAGTTGCCTTTATGTCTCTGTTAAGACCTCTTCAAGTAACAGTGGTTAGATGTTAGCTGTTCTCAGTGCACAGTCACGACGGCTCTGTGACAGCATTCCCCCTCCGGGACACAGGGAACCAGCACAAACAGAATAATACCTTAAGTTGCTGCTTTTTCTTACTGCTGAGTCACCTCTCTGCCATTTTATCTCCCTTTTGACAAGTTTTGACCTAGGTTGTATCACCTTTTATTTTTTTATTCCAGATGATTGCCTAGGGTTACCTGGGGAAAGACAAGATCAAAAAGTAGTTTAACAGCACAGATTGCTTTTAAGACTAAAGTTGGAGTGGGATGGGGAGCTTAGTGCTAGGGACCTAAAGTTGGGGAGAGAGAGAGGGTAAGAAAAATCATGCTCTTCCACTCTTCCATCTTTGCCCTTAGAGAGCAGCTACTGCAAATGTTGCACTTTGGAATGTATCTTTCACCTTTTATCCTCTATTAGCCTGAAGTTACAGGAGAAGAGAGTTGAGGCTAGGCAGATCTAGGTGGATTAGAGCCAGCCATAGTTCATCAGCTCCATGGCAACACTGGGCACTATGCAAACAAGCTTTGGAATTGGAAGTGTGTGGAGACATTTTGCACTCTGTGGGATTTATCCTAATGACTTCTTAGAGACAATTAAGAGTGTTTACTCACGATAAGCTCTATGAGGGCAAAGCTTGCCTTATATGTAAACCTGCTATACCTCAAATACAGCAGAGACTTAATGTATATTTTTGGAGTAAATGATTGAATGAATTACCAGTGAGTTCTGTGTTCATTTTTCACTTTATTTACTTTTATTTACCTATAAACCTCAAAGATTTATCGCTGATGTTATTGAATAAAGGTAGATCTTAAAGAGGATTTGTGGGAGAAACCTTTGGCAATAAGGTTAGTGTATTTCTTTGTTTCTAAAATACATTTTAACTTCTGTGAAATTGAGGTGTGTCTTATAGTCAAAGGCATTTTGTAACCACAATGACTGGGTTTGAAGTCTAGTTTTGCTGGAGAGGTTTTATTTGCTTCTGCCAAACACATGAGGACATCACTGACCTGAGACTACTTTACATTCTGTTTGAGGTGTTTTGGACCATCTTGGTAAATGTGAATTCAGTCTATGAATACTGTCTTATGGTTCAAATTCTCAGGAGTGGTTTTGGGTTTTTCCTGCTTTCTTTACTTGGTTCCATTGTTGAGATGTGAACAGTTTGTTTCTGTTGGGTGGATTTGGGGGTACTTAGGGTGTTTAGTGTTCCCAAACAGGGATCTCCTGTTAGACTGCCGTCTTGTGCATTTTTGTTATTTCATAGTATAATGGTCTGTCGAGCAAATGATGACATCTTAGATTCAGTGAAAGGCAATAAATATAATTGTTTAAATCCACAGAAGCACAGATCAGATTTCTGAAGGCCAAACTCCATGTTATGCAGCAGGAATTGGATAATGTTGTATGTGAATGCAATAAAAAGGTAAGTTTTTAAAACCTGTCAATATACATGCTCTAATATTAAGCAATGTTTTAAGAGCAATTTCAGTTTTATTTTAAAAATAGTTTCATTGAGATATGTTCACTGAAATTTTGAATCCAAAAATATTTTTATGTAAATACTGAACTTCATTCGAAGATGTTGAATTTTCAGAGCTAAAGAATCTTAAACACTTGTTAGCATTTAGAGTTCTCTATATTAGAATTACAAGTGTAAGCTATTAAACACAAATACAATGTCTGACTTCCGTTTTTGAAGATGAAAATCAAAGATCACATGAAGTTTTTTGTTTTCGGCCTTATGTCTTGATAGCAAGTCATATGCACTTTTTCACATAACCTATAATTTCATAACTATAGGAGGATGAAATTCAGGATTTAAAGTCTCAAGTAAAAAATTTTGAGGAAGATTGTGTGAGACAGCAGCGAACGATTAATTTACAGCAATCTCAAGCAGAAAAATATAAAACTCTTTTCGAAGAAGCAAACAAAAAATGTGATGGATTACAGCAACAGCTGTCTTCAGTAGAAAGGGTAATTATTTTGCTATTTTTCCTAAGTTAATGCCAAAGATGCACTAAAATACTGAAGCTACACCTTTGTATAGATACCACTTTTGGTTTAGTTATTTTGTTAGTATTGACTAAAAACTCTTTCCCCATAAGATTTGATGGTAATGGAAAAAAGTACAATAAATAAATAAATAAATACTCTTCTCCCATATAAAGGACAATATTTTTTAAAATATATAATCTTTATTATATTTTTCTATTACCATTTAGTCCCCTTAAACCCTCCTCTCGTTATCCTCCTCTTGGTTGTGCGAGGAAGCGAAGGGTTTCTACCTGCACCTCCATCTTGACCGGAATTCTCACACATTTATTGCTTTGTGAATATTGTACCACCTTTCCATCCTTGGGATAAATCCCACTTGATTATGGTGTATGGTCTTTTTAATGTGTTGCCAAATCTGGTTTGGTAATCTTTTGTTGAGGATTTAAACATCTGTGTTCATCAGGGGTATTGGCTTACAGTATTTTTGTTTGTCTTTATCTGGTTTTGGGAGTAGGATAACAATGGCCTCATAAAAATAGATTTGCAGTCCCTTGCTTGCTCTCTCTTCTTCTTCTAATACCTCTGTTATCAAATGTTGGAATACACTTGATGTTATCCAAGAGGTCATTTTTACTATTCTCATTTTTCCAATTATTTTCTCTTTGTTGTTCTGATTGGGTGTTTCCCACTACCTTGTCTTCAGAATAGTCGAGTCAGTCCTTTGCTTTATCTCATCTGCAGTTGATTGTATCTAATGTATTCTTCATTTAAGTTACTGTATTCTTCATTTCTGACTTCTTTATGGTCTCTATCACTTTGTGTGAGTTCATCTGTTCTTCCCCTAGGATCTTTGAGCATCCTTATAACCAGTGTTTTGAATCTGTATCTGGTAGATTGCGTGCCTACATTTCATTTAGGTTTTCTTTCCCCCCTGGAGTTTTGTTCTGATTTCTCTTTGAAGACCTATTTCCTTTTTTCCTTACTATGGCTACCGCCCTGCATTTGTTTCAATATATTAGGTAGAGCTGTTACATCTTCTGGTCTTGGTAGAATGGCCTTAGGTAGTGGGTGTTGCATGGGTCCCAGTGGCACAACCTCCCCAGTCATCTGAGCTGGGTGCTCCACCTGGCACCCCCTGTGTGGGCTGTGTGCACTTTCCTGTTTTACTTGAGCCCAGACTGCTGTTGGCATGTCACTGGTTGGGATTGACTCTTAGGCTGACTGGCTGTGAAGCCTTACAGTGACGACATTAGATGAGCTGCTGTATGGAGGCTGACACTACAGAGCAGGACTAGCTTCAGTGGGGCTCTCGTGCCCAGTGAGTTGGAGCCTTGAGTGTGTTACTCGTAGAGGTGGTTGGGTGGTATTCTGGCATGGTCTGAAGCTGAGCACCAGGTGCACTGGCTCTGGGGCTCCCTGGAGGTGTAGGCCAAAATCAGCTGTCACCTGTGCCCTGCCTGGGGCCACCCAGCATGTGCTGTAGTGATCTGCAGATTGTTGCTAGTTGTGCTGGGCCTGGCAGTACCTAAGAGAAATCAAGCTGCGAACCAAGGCCAGTTGCTGCTAGTGCCCTGCATGAGGCTAATTAGCAAGAGGTACAGGGCATGCTGAGACCTGATGCTGCTTGTTTAGTATTTATGAACCTTTGAGAAGGTTTAGAAAGTTCTGCAGCATGATCCAAGATAGGCCATTTGTATGGAAAAGCTATTGGAAATGACCTGAGTGGACTAGCAAGTTGGGTTGAGCAGTCTTAGTTAGCCAGGTTGACAGAGACTCAGATATGGCACCTGTGTGCTGCTTCTGCGTGGAAGGCTCAGTAAAGGAACAATGGCCACTGCCAGCACTTTTGTCTGGGAGAAAGCTACCACTCCAACTCTGGCCCCAAAGCCAGACAATTAAGTTCCTCCTTGTATGTCCCTGGCACCTTACAAGCTGCTGCCTCAGTGCTGGAGCTCAGAGCGAGTAAGTCCAAGTAAGTCTGTGGGTGGGCCCTTTAAGAGGAACACCTGGGACTCTAGGAGCTTACCATCTCACTCAGCCACAATCCCTGCTGGTCTTCACAGCCAGAAGTTATGGGGACTTTCCTTCCGAGCACTGTGATGCAGGGCCTGATGTATTCGGACCTGTTACTCCTCAGGGAAACCTCCACAGCCAATATATCCCTCCCAGTTCCCAAGTTTTAACTGCCTCGTGTGTGGGACTGGCCTGTGCTGTCTGCACCCTTCCCACCAGTCTTGATGTGGCTTCTTTATATCCTTCATTGTAAGACTGTTGTTCCTCTACATTTCAGGTGGTTCAGAATGATGGTTCTGTAGTCTAGTTGTAATTTCGATGTGCTTGTGGAAGGATGTGAGTACAGCATTTATCTGTGCCACTCTCTTGACTTGAACTCTACCCCCCATTGCCAGTATTCTTAATTTACTGCAAATGTAGTGTGTGGGCTAAACCCACACCTTGTTAGACGTGAGTTCTCCCTACTGCATAATTACTCATGCATGACCAGTGAATTATGTCTGGACAAAAATCAAAGTGGATTGGTTCTACTTTAAATTTATTTACAAATACCAAGTGTAATGCCATTTTCCCTTCCCACTTTTTGAGAGGTCAGTTCCCTCTCCAAATTTCAGAGGTGATTTTTAAACAGGTTATCTTTTCACCTCAGTTTTCCAATACCTCTTCCAACCTTCCTATTCTCAGTTCAACTTTGCCCCCTATTAAGTAAATGGAATAAGAAGGTAACTCTTCCTCATCCTGTTACTAAATCTATTGACTTTCCTGCCTCTAACCCACTTACTCTGCTTTCCCCCTCATTATGATGGATTGCTACTCTTCTGTCTAAAGTCGATCAATGTGGACTGAATCTCATACCCTCTCTTCTACTTAAGGACTTTGCTCCTATAATTATCCTTTATTTCTCTTGCAAAAATCAGATTTATTCCATCTACTGGATTAGTCACATTAGCATACATACCATAGAATCTCTAACATATATTTTTAAAGACCTCTGTAGATCTCACATCTACCTCCAGCCCTGTACCTTTGCTCCCCTTTATGGCAAAGCACCTTGAAATAATTGTCCAAACTCAATGGACAAATAGAGATTCCTCATTTGTCATTCTCTCCTGAAATTACTCCAGTTAGGCATCCATCTCGGTTCTGCCACTGAAATTGTTTTTAATGAGGTTACCAGTAATCCACATTGCTAATTCTAGTCAGTTATTCTTCCTCATAGTAATTTGTATCTCAGTAATATTTGACATAGTTGATTACTCCCTCCTTGAAATACTATCCATTTGCTTCTGGAGCACCACGGTCTTGATTTTGTTCCTCTTTTTCCTTACCTTTGCATGTTGGAGTGTCAAAGGCCCAGTCCTTTGCTCTCTTCTCTGTCTGCATCCAACTCTGGCGTGCTCTCATTCATTCCCATGGCTTTATGCACCATCCATGTGCTGATCGGTCCCACATTTCTTTTTCTTACTCTGACCTCTTCTTTGAGACCTAGACTCTTACATCTTGCTGCTACTTGATAGCTCTACTTGGTTAAACTTCATATGCCCTAAAGGGAGCTTTTGTTTCCCTGCCCTCTGTAAACCTGTCTCTCCTCTTCTCCCTCTCAGTAAAAGACAACGAACTTTTCATTACAAAATCCAGGAGTCATCTTGATCTTTCTGTTTCCCCACACATACATCCAGTCCATTAGCAAGTCTTACCAATTGTTTTCCAAATACATAGAATTAACCGCTTGTCAAAACTTCATTACTTCTACCCTATCCTAACCTTATACCATTCCAGTGACCTAGATAGATACTCCTACACTCAGTAGCAATACCACAGTAGCTAGAATAATCCTTAAAAAACTTAGGTCACAACACACAGGCATCCCTGCCACGCATACACATATACACATCCTACATAAAACCCTCCAAAGGCTTCCCATATCATTCAGAATAAAATTAAACTTCAGGAAGGGATTATAGGATCCTCCTAAGCTTCCCCTGCCTATTTTTACTCTCTCAAGATCTAATAACACTGTGCCTGTGTCACTCAGCTAAAGCTACACTGATCGTCTTGGTGGTCTCTGAATATACTAAGTAGATTTCTGCCTCAGTGTCTTTCTCTTCATTGTTCCTCCAGTCTAATTCTTCCCCCCAGATCTTTACGTAAATCATTCCCTCATTTGGAAGCCTTACCCTAACCACTTTATCATAATTAGGCCCTCTCCCCCACTGCTCTTTGCCCTTACCATTTATTTTTCTTCATAGCCCTTATCCCAGATATTACATATATATGTGTATGTATGTATGTATGTATGTATGTATTATGTCTCTTCCTTTAGAATTCAAGCTTTGTAAGGGAAGAACTTCAGTTAATTAGCATGTGTCCATCATGCAGAATAGTATGTGACAAGATGCATAGTCAGTGTTCAATAAATGTGTTGAATAAGATATTATTACGCCCAATATCAGATATGGAAACTGAGTCTACCATAACTGGCCAGGTTTTCAGACTTCCAAGTTTATTGCTTTTTTGTTTTTTAGCTACTTTTTTCTAGAAGCTTATCTGATTATTTGTCTACATCTGATTATTCCTCATCTGAATTGTTATGGCATTTTATGTTACTCTTAAAGCATTTACAACATTTTGTCTTATACTACTGATACATACTCTTTTTTTCTTCCTGCCCTCTTCTAGTGACTTATGAATGCTTTAAAAATTGTGAGAGAATGACATTATTTCTTCTTGGATCTCATAGTATTTGAGTTTTAAAGTTAGACTTGATTATCTTTAAGCTATACAGCTTTTTCTTTGAAAACTAGTATGAAACTCAGGGCCTAAGATTTTTCATAAAACATTTTTTTTCTAGCAATATGAAAACTGCTTAATTTTTTGTAGCCACAGATTCACTTTACTGAGTATTTTGGGGATGCAGGCTCATAGCAGTATTGGTATCCTGTCTGAACTTTGTAAAAAGTACTTGAGTATGATTGAAAATAAATGTTTTCAAGTTTCTGTGATGTTTTTCCTTTCTGTATGAATTTACTTATATAGAAAGACTTTATTTCCTACTTTGCTATTCTTCTGACTATCCTTTTTTTTTTTCTCACTTCTCCCAGGAAAGGGAGCTGACAGTGTTGTTGATTCAGGAGTTGGGGGGAACATCATGTGGTGAAGGATGGTTTTCATTTTTTTGTGAAGTAGGTTACAAAGTCACCAAGAATTGTGGACTTTGTAGTTGGTGAGAATCCCTGCCTTTTCTGTGTGAACAGTGAGATACATCAGGCTTGCTCTCAGCGTAAGCTACCACCCAGAAAGCTGTGAAGAAGGCTGGTGGCAGCAGATGGTATCCGTGCACAGTTTGATTTGTTTAGGAGCCTGCATAAAGAGCAGCATGTGTTTTGTTTTGTTTCCCCTTAATTACTCAGAGCCAGGGAGATCAGTTTTCAAATAAAGCACAGTGATACAGCCAGGAGGAAAACTTAAAAAGAAGAAAATAGGCATCTGTATTTTTAACTGCATCATTTCAGTCCCATATTTATTGAGTATGTTCTTTGTAAAAAGGCTCTGTTATAGGCATTGTAGGTGATGCAAAGAAGATTAAATATTACAAAATAAATTCCATTCAATAAACATATCACCAGTGCCTCTTATATGCCACTCAAGTGCTGGGAACATAGAAATTGAGACAGTTCCTATGCTTGAGGAGTTTACACTATAGTGCGGGGGGCAAGGAACAAAATGGATATTCAGTTGCACATAACAGGTACAATGATATATGCGTATCAAGATGCACAGAAGCTCTGAAGAAAGTGCACCTAATCTAGCCTGGGAGGATAGTGAGAAAGATAGTGAGGAAAGGCTTATGGGAGAAGGTAAAACCATCATGTATTGCCCTAGATGTCATAAAGGGTGAGGAGGTACTAGCCAGGTAAAAATGAGAAGCAGGGAAGAATCAGGGCAGATGGAAGAGCATGAGCAAAGGCTCAGAGGAAAGAAAAATCATAGTTTTTTGGGATCTAGGTACTACTGCTATAGCCAAAGGTAACATCTGTGGCAGGAGGTAAGATTGTGGTGCCAGATTATGGCAGAGTTAGAAGTTTATCCTCCATGTTCTTGTTTCTTCATGTGTGGAATACAGATACTCTGTAGCTGTATCTGAACATTCGCGGAAATGCAGGTCTAAAGCCACCCTGATATGTGAAAAATAAGATCTGTTGTTTATGCTCAGAACTGAGATTTCTCAGTAAGGTTAATATAGAATGTTCTGTATTTAACAACTATTTTTTTTAAATGATACCCTTTGTCAAGTTTACACAAACACAGTATTTGTGAGTTTGTGTCTTACATTGGTGCTTTGGTGGTTCCCTAAGGAATAACTATAGTTACAAAGAGTTGCTTATAAAATAGAGGGCATGTTATACTCTATCTTGGGGTTGATAAAAGCAGGCAGAAAATTCCAAACAGAAACTAATTTGAAAGCTAAATTTATGATGATATCTTCAAAGATATATTTTCCTAATACCAATTCAGAGTAAGAATTCTCTGAGACCTCTGTCACTCAGTGTGCAGCCTCTGGCGGTGTGTGTGTGTGTGTGTGTGTGTGTGTGTGTGTGTAAAATTTGGGAGAAAGCAAGGAATATGGAAATGAAAAGTGTTGCAAAATAATAGAGGGAACTTATGTTTATAAATGGTCTGTATATTTCTTTTACTGTACAGGAGCTAGAAAATAAAAGAAGACTGCAAAAACAAGCTGCCAGTAGCCAAAGTGCCACAGAAGTTCGTTTGAATAGAGCTCTAGAAGAAGCAGAAAAGTATAAACTGGAGCTAAATAAATTAAGGCAAAATAACAAGGTATGGAAAAACTGAATGGTTTTGGTAGTGATCACCTTTGGTAACCTCCTCTTTTATGCAAGAGTCAAAACTAAGTAGTTACTAAATTATAATTCTTGTCATGGTGAGCATTTCTCTTTTCAGAAGAAACACATTCATTATCAATAGATACATTTTCAATAAACTGGGTTATGTTGCTTGGGCTGGTGCTGTAATTGGGGGATAGCACAACTCCTTGGAGGATTCATTTTTTTCAGCCCCCCAAACTTAATTGTGTACCCATATTACATGCCAGACACTTTAAGTATTTTATATTGATTATGCTATTATAGTTTTCCCAATTTTCCCATTATCCCCTCTCTGCCCTGTGCCTCCAGCACCCCCCACCCCTCTTAGTTCATGTCCATGGGCTGTACGTATAAGTTCTTTGAGTCCTCTGTTTCCTATACCATTTTTATCTCTCCTTGACTATTTTATGCCTACCAATTATGCTTCTTCTGCCTTGTACTTTCCCCCCATTCCTCCCTTCACCCTCCCCACTACAATCCCTCCACGTGATGTCCATTTCTCTGAGTCTGTTCCTGTTCTAGTTGTTTGCTTAGTTTTTATTTTCATGGTTTTTCTTTTCTTTGAGGTTCATTTATTGATAGTTGTGAGTTTGTTGTCATTTTACTATTCATATTTTTTATCTTTTTCTTAGATAAGTCCCTTTAACATTTCATATAATAATGGCTTGGTGATAATGAACTCCTTTAACTTGACCTTATCTGAGAAGCTCTTTATTTTCTCTTCCATTCTAAATGATAGCTTTGCTGGGTAGAGTAATCTTGGATGTAGGTCCTTGACTTTCATGACTTCAGATACTTTCTAGCTAATTCTTGCCTGCAAGGTTTCTTCTGAAAAGTCAGCTGATAGCCTTATGGGAACTCCTTTGTAGGTAACTGTCTCCTTTGCTCTTGCTGCTTTTAAGATTCTGTCCTTATCTTTAATCTTGGGTAGCTAAATGATGATGTGCCTTGGTGTGTTCCTCTTTGGGTCCAACTTCTTTGGGATTCTCTGGGCTTCCTGGACTTCCTGGAAGTCTATTTCCTTCACCAGATTGAGGACGTTTTCCTTCATTATTTGTTCAAATAAGTTTTCAATTTCTTGCTGTTCTCCTTCCGGTACTCCTATGATTTGGATATTGGAATGTTTCAGGTTGTTCTAGAGAATCCTCAGCCTCTCTTCGTATTTTTGGGTTCCTGTTTCTTCAGTCTGTTCTGGTTGGATGTTTATATCTTCCTTTTGTTCCAAATTGTTGTGTTGTGTTGAGTCCTGGTTTCCTTCCTGTCATTGTTGGTTCCTTGAATATTTTGCTTTATTTAAATTGTTTTTTCATTTTTCAACCAAGCAGAGCCTTAGGTATTCAAGTGGGCAGGGCAACCCTCCTTGCTGTGCTGAGGTGCTGCTTGTGGGGGAGGGGCCAAAGAGGGAACAGTGCAGCTTGCCTGCTCATCTCTAGTGCACTTTCCAACAGACTCTCATGTGAGACTGGGAGTGTCTCCGGCCCAGACAACTGCTGTAGTCCAGTCAACTCTGAGTCTCAGTTTCCCCCTTAAGTCAGCCCTGCCCACACAGTCCACCACCTCACCTCGGTTTTTCTGAGCTGGACCAGCCTGTGCGGTCTGCAGCCTTAATGGTCTGGTTGTTCTGGTTGATTTTTTCTTTAATTCCTTGGTTGTCGAAGTTCCATGAAGTTTGATTTTCTGGTGCTTTTGGTTGTTTATTGATTTTAGATTGGTTGTTATCCTCCTTTTGGTTGTGCGAGGAAGTGGAGGGTTTCTTCCTATGCCTCCTTCTTGGCCTGAACTCAACACTTTTCTAATCTTAGGATAAATGGCAGGAGAAAGTCTCTTTTGTATCTTGAGTTTGTTTTATTCTTCCTTGAGCCTCAATTTTCTAACATGAGGTCTGTCCAGAAAAAGTCCAGTCATTGTTAATATAACAAGAATGGTTTGTGTGACATTGTGACATTAATGTAACCTGGGAGCCAAGGAGAGTGCACTGGAGTGCACATGCGTGAACAGTGATGACTTCACTGTACTAGTCAGTGGGGGTGGTAGACACTGTTGAGTGAACATATGTACTGTGTGGCTGTAGCATTAAAAATGACTGAGTAGAGCAGTGAATCTGCATCAAATTTTGCATTAAGCTTGAACATTTTGTGGGGAACTATTCAGATGATTCAGAAGCTATGGGCAATGGATGATTGGCAGCTTCATCATAACAATGCCCCTGCTCATGCGTCATGTCTCATGCAGAATTTTTTGGCAAAACATCAAATCACCCAGGTGACTTAGCCCCATACAGCACAGATTTGGCGCTCTGTGACTTCTGGCTTTTCCCAAAACTAAAATCACCTTTGAAAGGGAGGAAATTTCAGACTGGTTAATGAGATTCAGGAAAATACAACAGGGCAGCTGATGGTGACTGGGAGAACTCTGAGGTCCCAAGGAGCCTACTTTGAAGAGGACTGAGGAGGCATCATTGTCCTATGTACAATGTTTCTTGTATCTTGTTATCTTCAATAAATGTCTCTGTTTTTCATATTACATGGCTGGACACCTTCTGAACAGACTTTATGTAATACAAAGGGCTATTTTATAGGTCAGTGGTTCATCTGGAGGGCTTGTTAAAACATAGATTGCTGGGCCTCCTCTCCAGAGTTTCTGCTTTCTTAGGTCTGGGGTGAGACCTCAGGCAGTTTTAAGAAGTTCCCAGGTGATGCTGATGTCACTGGTTCTGAGATAACATTTTGATAACCACTATTGTAGTTATTGTGAGAATCACCATTGTATTCCCAGTATCTAATGAATTGTCATAGAATTAGCACTCAGTTCCTAAATAGCTATTAAATAAATGAAGGCTCAATATCAATGTGTGTGAAAACATTTTTTACATTATAAATATTCCTATTAGTTTTTGGTTCTCTGTCAAGCTGACAGTGATGCTCCATTGCAATCTCTCCCTTAGGTGAATATTTAATAACAATGGCTTGGATGATATTAGTAGCCACCCTCATTATATATACAAAATGATATGTTTGAGATTAAATTAGTAGCATAAGACGACATTGAACAAAACTGGTCTTGGTTAAGTTCTCCATCTTTAACAGAGGCAAATATGTTGCAATGAATACAGAATTTTGAGTTATCTTCTGTGAGATAGTTTATACTGTATAATCTTACTACGTTCATATTTAAGAGCCATCAATGATGGCATTATGATGGGGACTTATTAATAGAAGTTATTAAATGAACAAATTAGGAAGTCTTTACAGAGTTGCCAGTAATTAGCATGTTATTAGAATATTACTTCCAATTTGGTGCACTCTAAAGGGAGTCTGAATAAAATGAAATGGAATAACTGATTATGTCATGATTTGCTAATTCTGGTTGTAGATTTGATCTCTATTTTAGCACACACATTAGAGAAGTAGAAAACTTGTTTCCATGACAACAGATGAGTCTCCTAATTCTAGTCAGCCATCTTGCAAATTCATATAATGACTTGGTATGTGAACGATTCAGCATAAACAACTTAGATGTGTTCAAGGCAAACATCTGACCCCAGGACTGCATTATAGGTGATTCACTCAAACACAGTGGGATGACATTTTGGTATATATTACTATTTACTATCAGGTGTTTTCCTAGGAGTCTCATGGATTTCGGCCTTAGTTTAAGTCTTTAATCCATTTTGGGTTAATTTTTGTGGGTGGTGTAAGATAGGAGTCTAGTTTTGTTCTTTTACATGTGAATATCCAATTTTTCCAGTACCATATATTGGAGAGTTTCCCCATTGCATATTATTGGCTCTCTTGTCAAATATTAGTTGACCTAATTTGCATGGGTTTGCTTCTAGACTCCCAATTCTGTGCCATTCATTGGTTTATGATTCTGTTGTTATGTAGTATCATACTATTTTGATTTCTATGGTTTTATATGTACTTTGAAATCAGGAAGTGTGATGCCTCCCATTTATTTTTCTTTATCAGGATTGCTTTGTCTCTATGGTATTTTTGTGGTTCCATATAAATTCTAGGATTTTTTTTTCTGTATCTGTAAAAAATTCTATTGGAATCTTGATAGAGGTTTGCATTGAATTTATAGATGGCTTTGGTTGTATGGACATTTTAACAATATTAGTTCTTCCCAGCATGAACACAGGATTCTTTTCTATTTATTTGTGTCTTTGATAATTTTCATCACTGTCTTACAATTTTCAGTGTACAGATCCTCACCTACTTGGTTAAATTTATTCCTAAGTATTCTTTTTGATGCAATTATAAAAGGGATTATTTTAGTTCTGTTACAGGTAATTTATTAGTATACAGAAATACTATCAATCTTTGAATGTTAATTTTGGATCCTGCAGTTTTAATTTGTTGATTAGATATAACAGTTTTTTCAAGGAGTCTTTAGGATAGTCTTCATATAAAATCATGTTGTCAGCAAATACAGTTTTACTTCTTCCTTTCCAATTCTGATACCTTTTATTTTTCTTGCCCAATTGCTCTGACTAGGACTTCTGGTAGTATGTTGAGTAGGAGTGGTTAGTGTGCACCCTTGTCTTGTTCCTGATCTTAGAGGAAAAGCGTTCAGCCTTTCACCACTGAGAGTGAAGACTTGTTAGCTGTAGACTTGTCTATTATGTTGAGGTATGTTCTTTCTAATTTGTTAAAGAGTGCTTATCATGAACAGATGTTGAAATTTTTGAAATGCTTTTTCCGTGTCTATTGAGATGAGCATGTGATTATTTTCCCTCATTCTGTTAATGCGGTGTGTTGCATTCATTTTCATATGATGACTCATCCTTGCAAATCCAGCAATAAATTCCACTTGGTGTATAATCTTTTTCATGTGCTGTGCAATTCCGTTTGCTATTATTTGGTTGAAGATTCTTGTATCAAATACTCATCAGGGATATTGTTCTCTAATTTTATTGTAGTGTCTTTGGCTTTGGTACCAGGTTAATAATGCTGGCTTGATAAAATGAATGTGGAATTGTTTTGTCCTCTACCATGTTTTGGGAAGAATTTAATGACAGTTGGTATTAATTCCTCTTTAGATATTTGAGAGAATTCACCAATAAAGCCATCTGATACTAGGCTATCTTTGTTGGGAGGTTTTTAATTCTGTTTCACTCTCCTTACTAGTTAGAGGTCTGTTCACATTTCCTGTATCTTCATCATTCAGTTTTGGTAGGTTATGAGTTTAATTTATCCATTTTGTCTAGATTATACAATTTGTTGGTGTTCATAGTATTTTCTTATGATCTTTTATATTTCTGGGGTATCAGTTGTAATATCCCCTCTTTTATTTCTGATAATAGTTATTTGAGCCTTATTTTTTTTTCTTAGTCTAGGGAAAGGTTTCTCAATTTCACTGTTTTTTTCCCCAAAGAAGCAACTGTTGATTTCATTGATTTTTCTATAGTTTTTCTACCACGTATTCATTAACTCTGCATTAATTTTTATTATTTCCTACCTTCAACTGATTTTGGGTTTAGTTCTTTTTCTAGTTACTTAAGTTGATTTGCAGTCTTTTTTTTTTAATGTAAGCATTAACAGCTATAAATTTCTCCCCTTAGAACTACCTTCACTGTAACCCATAAGTTTTTGTCTGTTGTGGTTTTATTACAATTTGTTTCAATACATTTTCTGAATTCCCTTATTTCTTCTTTGACCCATTTGTTGTTTAATTCCCACATATTTGTGGATATTTGTTTTCCTTCTGCTATTGATTTCTATTTGGTTATATTGTGAGCAGGAAAGAGACTTTGTATGATTTCAGTCTTTTAAAATTTCCTAAGATTTGTTTAGTGGCCTAATATGATCTATTCTGGAGGATGCTCTGTGTACTTGAGAAAAATGTTGGGGGGAATGTTCTGAATGTGTCTATTAGGTCCAGGTGGTTTATAGTGTTCAGGTACTATTCCCTTAATCTTCAGATTGTTCTGTCCATTATTGAAAGTTGGGTATTGAAGTCTCCTGTTATTATAGGGCTATTTCTCCTACCAGTTCTGTTGTTTGTTTTATATACTTAGCTCTGATGTTTGTGCATATATATTTATAATAGTTATAGCTTCTTAGTGAATTAACACTTTTATCATTATATAAAGTCCTTTGTTTTTGACTTTGTTTTGGCTGATATTACAGCCACACCTGTTCTTTTGTTTACTATTTCCATTGGTTACTATTTGCATGGGATATCTTTTTCCATTCTTTCGTTTTCAATCTATATATGTACTTAGACTGAAAGTTAATCTCTGTAAATAGCATATAGTTGGTCCTGTTTTTAATCCACTTATAATTCAAGTTATTACTAATAGGGAAGAACTTCCTGTTGCCATTTTAACTTTTTCTGTATGTCTTAAAAGGTTTTTGTCTCTTTTAAATGTCTTAATTTCCTGAGTCTCAACCCAGCTTCTCCTCAGGGCCTTAGATGTTATATTTTATTCTCTGCCTATAATCTTTTGCCCCTTGGCACCTGTGGTTCTGCAGCTCTCCTGCAGCCCTCATGTCCAGCAGTCCCCACCACTGCTCTCAGCAGCCTCCCATTTGATATTCAAACTATGCTACCATTCCATCAAGTAAGGCAGAAAACAGTCCCTCAGGCAGCCCCGTACAAGTCAGAACATCACAACCAAGTTGTGCTCTTTTCTTTCCATCCCAAGGGAGGAGCTGGGAATTGAGAAACTTTCCATTATGCCCAAGAGGGTGAGGTGAAAGGGTGAACATAAATGCAATGAAATTTCCTACTATTTTGAATGTGGTTCTTGCATGGTTGCTGCTGCTGCTTAATTGGCTTCTAGAGTTCTCACAATGCTGCACTGATCTGCATATTGTATATTCAGTGCTTCCATGGTGTCCCTTGGAGAATAAGTTGGGGGGGGGCTCTGCCCACAGGGCCCCCCCCCACCCCCTGCCACCACAGATGAGAACAAGTTTACCAAGACATGATCTGCTTGGGGAGGAAAGGTGGCCAATCTCTCAGAGGAGAAGGGCCAGGAACCTGTTCCTCAATGAGCTTTTATTAGGTTCAGTTTGCACAGGAATACAGGTAAAGCCCATCAATCATTGTCAGGTGATAAGGATCAAACAATAGATAACATACAAAGAACTGTGAGGGCTTATTCTGAGTCAGGGTCAGTTAGCTAATGGGCTATAAAACTTTGGGAAACAAACTCATTTCCTGCTGGGATCCTTATCAGAAAAGTGAGAGCATTCTTAGCAAAGCAGGTTTCACAAGATTTTATGTATTCTTTCTTAAGCCTGATTGCCTCGGGGAACTGCCCATTCCTGCCCAGGGCTGCACTGCCCTCTGTCGTTGTTTCAGGCTTAAGTCAGGCAGGGGAAGTAAGGCAGCCAAGAGATTAGGAGACTTCTTGCAGACAGAATGAGGACTCAGGCTATGTCAAAGCTGAGGGGCAAGGGTCCGTCACCCCCTTTCTCCATAGACCCCCAAGTCCTTCCCTGGGGCCTCTTCATGACCATGCCTGTCTTAGGTCATCCCTCCCTTGAGGAATCTTACCCATCATTGGCTAACTGGTCAGGCTGGAGGCCAAGCAGGGTGAAGTAAAAGGGGTAGAGGCAGTGCCCCTGCCAGGTAGATAAGCTTTGTCTCCTTAGTGGCTTAGGGTCCCAAGGTCTCTCACTCAGCCTCAGCCATGGGCAGTTACAGCCTCTGAAACCAGGCAGGGTGGTTCCCAACAAATAAGGGCCCGGAGCTTCATACTCTGCCATTTTGCTGACATCATTCCCAATTATCTTTTAAAGAAATTTTTAAAAAGTCTACCAAGTTACTATTTCTGATAATCTTATTTTCTTTGTGTCTGTAGATTCAGATATCCTTTTAGTATCATTTTCCTTTTGCTAACTTTTTTCCAAGTATAGCAGATTCTCAAGTAAGGTCATTTTATTCAATATTGTTTTGTTATAATGTTGATGACATGCCATAGGAACTTATTTATATCTATTGGCCTGCAATGAAAATAGTTTCATTATACATTATTTTTCTTAACATCAGAGAAACTATCGATGATTTTAAGGACTTACTGTATAAGATCTCCCTGTACTTAATAACTTCTGACCTGTCTCTCTTAAAGTTCACTGATACTTTTCCTGCATTGTCCAAATAGCTTCAGAGTTCATCTAGTTAATTTTTACCAATATTACAAACTCAGTCTCCCTTGTCATGGGCAGTCATTGAATCTCTAACTCAGCTCTTTACATCACAGCTGTTGCTAGTACTCTCATCCTGTACATCCCCATTCAGGGGTCTGCCAAGGATTTGAGGGAAATATAAATGTAGATATTGAGGACTCCCTGCTCTCCAGGATTTCCCACCTGGAAATGTCTGCCACTGTGGCAGCCCCACTCTCTCACTCCTCAGCCCAGTAAGACTGTTACTTTTGACTTGAGGTGTACCCTCCGTGAACCTGTGAACTGGAAAGTGCTCTCAACCAGTATGCTTCCATTTTTTCAAGGATTGCATTGCCTCTACTTTCTGCTTACTATTGATTACTCACCTACATCTTTGCCTGTTTTTAAAATTGTGTCCAGAATTTATTTTTGCTACTATCTGGAGAGTTGGTCCAATATGAGCTGCTATTACTAGAATCAGAACTGAGTTGTTACTTTAAAAGCATTCTTTAAAATGTGAAAGACTTGAGCATCATTAAGTTATCAAAGTTATAATACAGTTTTTATTAATGATGTGATGATAGTTTTTTATTAAAAGACTGCAATAAATATATGGGATTTTTCTACCTTTTTCAGGATATAGCAAATGAGGACCACAAAAAAATTGAAGCATTAAAATTAGAAAACAGGAAACTAGAAAGACAAAAAGGAGAATTAATGATAGGCTTCAAGAAACAATTAAAATTAATTGATGTTTTAAAAAGGCAGAAGGTGAGTATCCTTTAGGTGTTTGTTTTGACATGCTTAGGCACAAAATTTTATCTATATAAAATGCATTAAACAAAGTTTATATAAGACTTATATATAATGTGTCATTCAGGGAAATAGGAATGTGGTAACCAGGACCGGCAAATACAGTGTGTGTGCACTCCCTAACTAAGAACATACCATACACGAGAATGAGTATCATCTTAGGGGACTGGTTTGCCTTCTTGAAATCTTAAAGAGTGAAAACTGATTCTAAGCCACGATTATTCCATCCTCTAATGAGTTACCTGGTAGTGGGAAGATACGAATTTGTGGTTCTGCCCCTTTTCCTTTTTGAAAAGGTTATTGAACTGTCAACAGTAGGTTGGTACAGTGCTGGACAGAGAGAGTTTCATAGGCTGGCCCTTGAGTGTAGTTATGTTTCAAATACATTTATTGGGATTAGAGTGCACACGCCTACAGCAGAGCTTGTAAGTAGACAGCATATTACACACACTTACAGACTTCTTGTTGTGTGGCTCATTTTTAATACTAAATTAAACAGTGTTGATTCTTTTAAACGCAGATGCACATTGAGGCTGCCAGGATGCTGTCCTTCACCGAAGAGGAATTTATGAAGGCGCTCGAATGGGGGGATTCTTAAGTGGGCTGCTTCAGTCAGTGTCTGACCAACAGTGTGGGATAGATTCACGTTTCATTTAAGTTGTAATGTTTTGAATGTTTACTCTTAGTAAGTAATGAAGATACTTGATAATGAAATCAAAGTAGTTCTAAGGAATTCCATTTGGGGGACTACAAAATCAATATATAATTATTAGGAAAAGTTATATTTAAAAAATAAAGAAATAGGAATTTAACTTTTGATTTTGCTGTCTTGTAACCTTTCTCTACTGCACTTCAGTAGAAAATGTGTTCTGGAGATTTAGCTCTAGGTTATAAATAGAAAATGTGTTCTGGAGATTTAGCTATAGGTTATAAATGAGTTAATAAGAACTTAAAAACAATTTCTCTGATAGACAAATTAGGCACATTAGGTAATAAAGCACTTTGAAATCCCTCACACTTTACTTTTCTCCTCCCTTATAGTACAAAGGAAAAGATGCTTTTTTAAAAAAAGATACATCTAAAAATATTTACATTAAAAATTAATGTTTTAAAACAATATAGACTTAACATTGTCTTAGCTGCCTAAGTACCACAGACCTTGGTGGGTTAATCAACAGACACTGTCTTACAGTTCTGGAGACTAGAAGTGTGATGTCAGGGTTGGCTTCTGCTGAGTCCTGTGCCTTTGGCTTGAGCATGGCTGTCTGCTCCCCACGACGTAGCTTGCTCAGAAAAAGATGCTTTAAACCCAAATTAACTCTAAGTACTTAAACACAAACATAGCATGGACTGAATAGGGATGCAGAAAAAGTTCTGAACAGTAGTATAGAAATGTTAATCTCCTGGGTTTGGTTTTATATATGATATATATATGTTGTAATATATGTAATTTACATTATATATATGTAAATATAAAAAAAGTTGTAATATGGTGGTATAGAACTCAGATCTTCGAATTTTAGTATAAAAACAATTTGACCAAATAATTTTGCAGTTAAAACTATTCAGTAATTTTAATTTTTATAAGAAAAGAAAAATGTTTTCTTATAGAGTACCATTTACAAATGATAACAGATGTTTTAGAAAATTCAAGTAGACAATAGATTCTTACTATCACTAAAACAAAAATCACACTGACATCTAGTGGTAACATACAAAAGAATCCAGGTTTTACCAAATCTTGATATCACTTTTCTTCACTCCTTTTCTGATATGCTTTCCTAAACTCTTCACCAAGCATTTCAATATCATCTTCTTTTTTGAATACACCCTACAAGAAAAATATTTTATGGGTTATTTTGAATGCCAAAATATTTCCCTGAATGTTTGTATGACTAGCAAATATATAGGCATGAAATTTGTAAAGTCATTTCCAAGACAATGAGCTCTATTTAATAGATTTGTGAAAAATACCATTATCTGATAAACGTACTGAATATTCTTAGGCTGACCTGACCTCCTGGTTCATCAGTTCCAGTGTTGGAACTTGCTGTAGTAAAGTAGAAGATTCCTGTGACAAGTACTATTGCTTGGATTGGCTGAACAAAAAGGAATTTAATCTATACTGTATGCTTCCCTTGTCTTGAAACAGCCCTACAATATGGGTACGAGGGGTCAGGATGTAGAGTCTGAGCTTTGCCAGATTCAGGCCTGGGACTGGCTCTTGCTTCAGTTCTACAGCTAATCAGCAAACATTCAAACTTGGAGGAAAGAATCCAGGTTTGCCATTTAAGCAAGCCCTTTGAAATTCTTTACTCGTTTTTATTTTCCCTTACAGTAAGAGGCTCTTTAAAACAAAACTGAACTTAAATATTATAATTACAGAATTATTTAGGTCATTTGGGGCCATTAGGACCTAAAGGATAAAAAGTCATTTTAGACTATCTATCTCCCCAGCTCCACAATTATATCCCTACAACAATATCTAAATCCCAGGACTCTCCCAGAATTTGTAGTCTGTTTCATGGAGTTTATCAATTCCATATGGCTTTTGTCATTAATACATCGTTTTGTATTCATTAATTCTGTCTAAACAATTAGACTATAATGTCCTGGGGGCAGGCAATACTTACGTTTTTCTTTCTCTCCTTCCTTCCTTTGCACTGAACTAAACATAAAATACGCACTTTATTCTTCCAATTGAATATAATATCAAACAGCACAATTTTTGTATTTGAAGGATGGAAATTTTATTTCCATGAGTCCAGATGTTTGTGGCCTATGAAACTCAGTTTATTTTAGTCACAGTGTATCTCAGCTGTACTTGGAAATTTGCTATCTTCTAGACATACTTTCAAAAAACCAAGGTTACCCCACTTGATCACAGTATATGATCTTTTTGACGTATTGCTGTATTTGGTTTGCTAATATTTTTGTTGATAAAACAGCTATGGTATATTTACTCAATGGAATATTATTTGACTGTCAAAAAGAAGAAAACTTTACCTTTTGCAACAGCATGGATGGACCTGGAAAGCATTATGCTAAGTGAAACAAGCCAGTCAGAGAAAGACAAATACCATATGATCTCACTCATATGTAGAATCTAGTAAACAAACTGAACTAACAAGCACAATAGCAACAAGCTCAGAGAGCAGGCTGACAGCTCTGGGACTGAGTGGAGGGACTGAGCAAAGAAGAAAAGGAACTCGTGGACACAGACAAGTGTGGTGATTGCCGGATGGGGATGGAGCGGGGAGTGGCGGTGGAAGAGGGTGAGGGGGTGATAAATGGTAATGGAAAAAACACATTAAAACATGAACTATTAAAAACAGGTTACCTAGAACCTAGCTAGAACACAGCCTCCTACTGCAGAGCAGATCTGTCCCAGACTCAGTTCGAGCCTGTATCTGTTACTGGTGTTGCTGACCCGACTTTCTGTGCATCTGCAGCTTCCATGTAGAGTATTACAGCTGCTCTGTGGTAGTTTAGTTTTAGAACACATACACTGAAAGGGGAGAAAAGAATCTCAAAACCTTAAAATCAATAAACCTAGCTCATAATCTAAAAATGTGCCAAGACTAACTCTCATTTTAGAGACAGTGACTGGCCAAAATCCCACTGCTGCTTGGTAACAGCAAGAAGTGAACAAAACCAGGACCTCTGTAATCCTGACCCTGTGGTTCTTCTCCAGTGGTGGTAGATGTCACGAGGGGGACACTGAGTTACAGCTCACTTACTTTAGGGAGATATCCTAGTAAGTTCGCAGCATGTTCTTTGAGCAGTTTTAGTCTTTCTTCTTCAATAATTGCATTAATACATCCCTGTCTTCTTTGCTGCAGCTGCCATTCTTCCAGTTCATGTTGCTGGAAATGTAAAAAAAATATTGTTACCCAGTCCGTTAATCTTAAAAATTGTCAAAACTATTCTTGCAGGGAATTGGATAAAATTGATGAACTCTCTATTGATACTAACTTGAAAAGATTCTAGATGATGTACATGGTGAGGCAAAAGTTGGTTTACATTTGTTCACATGGAAAATATAGTAATAAGACAAGAATAAACTGTTTTATGTGCTCACAACTGTAAACCTACTTTTGCTCCACCCTGTGGTTATGACTGGGATTTTAGGAAGGCAAGTACATATTTTCAGGACAATATCATTACCGAGGAAAACATGTTCAACGAAATGACTTCCTAATTAATTCAACAAATATTTATTGAATGTTACCATATGGCAGGTGCTAACAACAGCTCACAGTGGGAGATGAAACAGGTACAACCAAATAGGGACAGCTAAAGAACAGGGTCAGGCACAAATAACGCCCCTTTTTATTATAAATCTTTTATTACAGAATCATAAGCATGTAACAGTATCACACTCAAGCACACCACATGACATTTTGGGTAAAGTGTTCAAATTGCTGTCCATCTCGTGTGAGACATTCACATTCTCTACCAACCACACTCCAACAGGTGCTACTTCTGCTGGACCCTGTATTTTCATATATTAAATTTTTAAAAGCCGTATGAAGCCCAATAGTAGCAGCAAGAATTCTACAGGGAGAAATTTCTCAGGAACAAGTTCTGAATATTCAACCACACCAAAGTTCTGTGCCATGTGAGTCAAAGAGATTAGTAGCTTCAAAAGTTTCTAGGGCTTAAAAGAACTCTCAAGGAAATGAATCCAACAAATCCTGTTGTTCAGGGAGGGATGCTAAAAGGCAGACTGTTGCAATGAGTTCCTGCCAAGAACTATTTTAAAGCAGTATTAATGCAAAGCTTTTCTTTGAAATTAGTTATTTACTGGGGTCACTATTTCTTCAAGCCACTCCTTGTCAAAGTCATGGAAACCAGAAAGAAAAAAATTGTATATATGATTAATATATAATATCACCTGGCACATGAAAGGTTCTCAGTTAACTGTTTAGTGGATGAATGCACAAACTGATTGCCGTTAAATGGTAATGGCAAAAACCAAACCAAACCAAACCACTTTTCCTTACTTTGTCTGCAAGGAACTGTTTGCGGCGCTCTTCAATAAGTTTTTCCACAGCCCTCTTGTGTTCCAGTTGCTTCATTCTTTGCTTCTGAGCATTCATTAACTCTATGCGATCATCCTCGGCGAGTTTAGCTAACATAGCCTTTCTAAAGATCTCCTCTTCCTCCTTTGCAGCCTGTTGTACCAGTTCCTTCAAGGCCATTTGTTCTATAAAATTTTGCTTCAACTCTTTTTGCTTTCTCAATTTCTCCTCTGCTTCTTCCTAAAAAACAATTTACATGTAAAAGGTAATTCAGTAACTGTTTCTTTAAAGCAGATTTATAAACTGAGGGAGGGATAGTTTGGTTAAGCGTACAAGACTAGGGCAGTGTTCTCTAGTGTAAACTAGTTGAATAAAGGACATGTTACTTTTGAATTGCCTCCTGTTACTTGTTTTTACATTTTCACTTGTATATATTTACTTTGTTTCTGTATTCAAAATTAACATATAACTACTTTGAAAAGGGCTGATATAAAAACTTTTTTTGCTTACCTAAGTTTATTAAATCTGTATTCTATGAAATTTGTACCAACTCTGAAACATTCTAGAATCTTGCATGAAACTATTGTTCAGATCATTGATAAATATTTTTCAGAACAATAATCTAGCAATGACAATCAGAAGTTTTTCAGGGAGATTCAAATTTACTTTGAACAGTTAAAGTCCTTTTCTATACATTTTAATTTTCCCAACATTTTATTATGAGAAATTTCAAACATAACCAAAGATGTAAAGAATTTAATAGTGATCACCCACATACCTAACACCTGGATTCTACTAATATTTTACTGTTTTTGCATTATCATCTCTCTATTCAGTTGGGGCTGGTGTAAATTTTAAGTCCTCTAATCTAACCAACTTTGTCCGATTCTTACACAAGCTCCAGGTAGTCCGGCATCCTCAAGGCATTCAAAATACTGTCTTAACAGCTGTATGGATAGGGTTCTTACTTCCAGGTCACACAAACTATAAGGGATTTGCTACAGGCCACCAGCTGGCACCTATGACTCAGAGGTCCAGGGAAACAAGCTGACGTGCCACTGCTCAGACTCCTCGACAACCCCACCAAAGCTCCCCCAGTGCCCTGGTCTTCCTAGAGTGGCTGCTCTCCCATTTTCTCCCTGGCATCTTCAGACCCTGACAGGAGAAGAGATAACTGCTGGAGATAACCTAGGTCACACGCAGAATTCTAACTGAAATAAGAAAAATGTAGTTTAAACTTTATAGTGTTTATAATAAAGCAGCACAAATGTTTTTAAAAAGCAGTAGCATGGGTTTGAGCCAATCTGCAGTATCAGCTGTAGCAACTTGATAGTCACACTGTGTCTTCAACCTTTCTTCACTCATCCCTCTCTGACCCCCTCCGGAACCCTCCTCCTCCTCCATACAGTCTTTTCTAACCACACTCGAATTCATACTCCTCTCTCTTTTGGGCCTCTTACACCATTTAATTTTTCCATCTAATTTTATTTCATACATATATGCCTTATCCCCTCACTAAAAATAAATTCCAAGAGGGAAATCTTTTTTCTTTGGGTGTACTATTTTCTTGATCCACTTATTCACTGACGGACACTTCGAGGTCATTTCCATATCTAGGCTATTGTAAGGCTACAACTGGACATCCAAAAGCAAAAACTGGACCTTGACCTAAGTCTCACACAGTATACAAAATGGTAACTGAAAATGGATCACAGACTTATAAATGCAAAAGTCAACAACTTTTAGGGAAATAATTATCCGGGATCTAGGCAAAGACTTCCTAGAATTAATACCAAAAGTACGATCCATGAAAACAAACTGACAAATTGAACTTCAAAGAAATAAAAAACATTTTTTCAGAGAAAGACCCTGTTAGGAGGATGAAAAGCTATAGACAAGGAGAAAGTATCTGTAAACCATCCATCTCACAAGGACTAGAATCTAGAATACATGAAGAACTCTCAAAATGTTACAGTAAATGAACAAACCACCCAATTAGAAAATCAGCATATTATCTTGAGGTCAAATTTGTTGACACTGTTTTTCAATACTACATCCCTGTGGTTTTCTGACTGCATATTCTCCATACAGTGGCACCTCGGTACTTGTCACTAATTCGTTCCAGAACTCATGATGAGTGCCGGAATGGACGAGCACCGAGCAAGCTATGAGTGAGGAAGCATTTCCCTTGTGGGGCAGCATTATGACTCACAAGTTTTAGCAAGTGCAACGAGTCCCAAGCAAGTGCTAAGTGCTGAAACATTTTTTTTTTCTCGTCAAAATGCTACGAGTACAAGGTTTGACAAGTTCTGAAGTCAGTAAGTACTGAGGTACGACTATTAATGAGAAGGGGTATTGAAATCTTCCATTGTAATTATGGATTTGTCTATTTCTCCTTTGGTTTCTGCCAGTTCTGCTTTGTGCATTTTGAAGCTTTATTTAGGTTCATGCACATTTGTCATTATTATATACTCTAGATGAATTACCTTATTATCATCTTGATATCCAACCTGCTTTTGATTAAGTGTCTGCATGGTACATCTTTCTCTCTCCTTTTGTTTTTAAAGTACATGTCTTCATATTTAAATTGTGTTTCTTATAGACAACATAGTTGCATCATGCTTTTTTTTTATGGCTGTCTATTACAGTTTTCCCAGTTCCCCCCACTGCACTCCCCTGGCCCACCCAACCCTGTACCCCTGGTTCCCTCAGTCAGTCCCCACCCTGTTGTCCATGTCCATGTGTCCTTTATACGAGTTCCCTGACTAGGACTTTCCCCTGCTTTCCCTCTCCTCCCTCCCCTCTGGTCACTGTCAGTCTGCTCCTTATTACCACGTCTCATGCTTCTTAAGTAGTTTGTACACTGCTGCCTGGGTCTGGCTTTTTTAATCCAACCTGAACATTTCTCTTTTAATTTTAGTGTTTATACCCTTTAAAATAACTATTAATATTGTTGGGTTTAAATCTCTCTATTTTTATCTCAAAATTATATTATCCTCTATGTTAATCATTCTTTGAATTTCTAAAACTTACTTTCAGTTTCCTCATATGTATTTCAGCTTGTTCTTCCTCATATAATTCTCGTCGCACTTGCTCCAAATCTTCACGTTGCTGCAGCATTTTTTCCAATCTCTGTGTCAACTATTTAATTTTTTAAGGGAAAAAAAACACTCAGACATTATAGGAACCAAGTTGTATTTAAAAAATCAGAATTTCTCCAATGTTAAAGAAGTGGTTATTTTGATACCATATTCTGAAGCTGTAGCCTTTTTTCTTCATTTTCTTGAACTTTCGCCATCCAATCTTCTTCTCTTTGTTGATGCAAGTTGGCAAACTCTATGATTTTTCTGTTTTCTTCTTCCATTTCCTCACGTTTCTTTTTTCTCCAGAGAGCCTGCTCTTTCTGAAACTCTTCTATATACCTTCGAGTTGCATTCTTTTTTTCTAACTCTTGTTGTCTTTCTCTAAAATACAAGAGTGCAGTTTTATAGTAACAAAAATTATAAAATATAGAAGAATGTGTGTCATTTCCTTCAGTCAATAATATTGGAAAAATGTATAGTTTGTTCATTCATTCATTCATTCAACAAAACATTCTGAGTTTCTATTAATGCCACTAGATATGTTAGAGGTATGAGTTTTTTTCTGAGTAAAATACTACCACACTTCTTCTCTAACCTGTTAGTGGAGTTTTACTCATTGCATTTCACAAAGGCTACAACCTGTTAACATCTGCCACATAGCACTCTACACCTCAGCTGTCTACCAAGGAAATGCATCAGAAAACAAGTCCTCTGACATACAATATGAGCATATTTAGGAAAAACAAATTTTTGTGATTGTCACTTAATGAGCATTTGTTAATTAACAGATAATTAACTATCATGCTAGGAGACAAATACAAGCCGGTCTCAGTTTATGTGATAACACGACCAAGGACTTCCTGTGTGGTAGACACTGTGTAGGTGCTTTACCTCTTCCAAATAAGCCTGAGATTGACATGAATGTTTAAGCATTAACAAAGTTGGGATTAACTTACAATTGATCTTCTTCATAGATTTTCCTAACAATTTCATCAATCATGAGTTTCTCTTTCAATAACTGTTCATAAGCTTCCTGCTTTTTTTTCTCTTGTTCCTCAAGTTGTTTCTCTAGGTCAAGACTGTACTGTGTTTTCACTTTATTCCGTCTGTTTTCTGCGGCACTTTCTTCCTTCACTATTCTCTCGTGTTCTGCCATCATGGTCTGGGCTATTTCAGCATCACGTTTCTGTTATTAAAACAAAATTCATCTTTCCATTTTCAAATCTGAGCAGAGTGTGATAGAATATTTTAAAGAGATATAATTGAATATCTTAAAGCCTGTCACATAAAATATTTTCATCTGTGTAAGTTAAAAGCAAAGGTAAGTCACTGTCACCTGAAGGGTATGAATGACGAGCTGAACTGTAAAGAGGCCTTCCTGTTCCTTCAGGTAGCTCTCTCAGGGCAATACACAATAAGGATACTTAGTAACCCTACACTTGAAAATAGTAAAGTCAGATTAGAAGTACTCTATTAATAACTTTACTATGTTAACTGCCAAAGCAGTAGTCATCTTTCTATGTTGTCTTGTATTTAATAGTGGCAATTTTCACAATTTAACTTTATTATGTATGTGGGTTTAAAAAAGGAGCCTTATGGAGGGTAATTTCCCAGGATGATCTGACCATAGATTCCTAACTGGGCAGGTCATAGTAGACAGTCATGCCCCAGGCATACAGCTTTTCAGTAAAAGGGTTATCTTTGCCTTAAGCAAGCCCTGTACACTTTTACTGTGTGTCTAGGTTAACATACCTTTGAAATAAAGCACTATATGCCCTCAACAAGGCACATAATCTCATTAACTACCCTGTAATCCATTCCCCGCTTTGCTTTCTCCCACCTCCATGTACTCTTCCTTATAGTCACTCCTTAATTTCAAATGCATAAAAGAAGCTGTGAAAATTATTCTCAGGAGCATTTGAGTTCTTGCTCCTCAGCAAAATCAGTTTGTTTCTGCCCTGGCTGGTGTAGCTCAGTGGATTGAGCGCAGGTTGCAAACCAAAGTGTCGCAGGTTCCATTCCCAGTCAGGGCACATGCCTGGGTTGCAGGCCATGGCCCCCAGCAACCGCACACTGATGTTTCTCTCTCTTTCTCCCTCTCTTCCCTCTCTAAAAATAAATAAATAAATAAATAAATAAAATCTAAAACAAAATCAGTTTGTCTCAAATAAACTCTTAAAAATATTCTCTAAGGTTTGGACATTTCTTAGGTTGACATGTATCAGCCGCTATTTAGAGTAAGGATGGTACAGGCACCCCTTGGAGACACTGCGGGTTCAGTTCCGGCCACCACAATAGAGCGAGTATCGCCATAAAGCAAGTTGTAATTATTTTTGCTGGTGGACGGTCTTGCCTCCAATTTGTAAGAAACACAGTATCTGTGGAGCATGAGGAAGCGAAGTGCAACAAAATGAGATATATCTGTCTGCCTGTACTATCTTTTTGCATACAGGTCTGCTATTTACAGCTCTGAGTACGTCTTTAGTTACTCCCAGCCTAAACTTTCTTTCCTGCCACTGGCCTTTTAAGTCTCCTCTTTTCTCATTTATTAAAGGCCCTTTGTAATCATTTTAACTTAAAAAGGTTACATATGTCATTGTGCCTGTTCTCTGCAGCTTTTACTTCACCCATTCAAGATCACTCCTTCTGAGTTAGAGATAGTATTGCTTCTTGAATAGGTTCAACCCCTTATTTGTTTTGAGCATTTTAAAATCATTTAACAAAATAAGTTTTAAATATATATCAGGGAAATTTAAAAAATTGCCCTTTACTATTGTGATCACAGCCCAAATGTTCTGATGCCAGAATGGTCAACAGCATCAAACATAAAAGAAGAAACAGATGAAAATATGAATGCTGCTAAGTGCCATTCCTGATCTGACTGATGCCTTTACCATCACGCTGTTAATATTACTTAATCAAACTTCTTTCTCGGCTTCTGTTCTCTTAGCACATGTTGTACTAGGTTCTTTAGAAAAAATACGAAATGATAAAAATATGCATTGCATTTTACCATACACTTATATAAAGACAATGTTCTCCTTTCACAGTTAAGAAAAATAAGCCTTAGAAAGACTGAGCCAAAACTAGCACCTAGATATTCTGACACCTGGTCAAGTCCTAGGAGTATTTGACTTTAATTTTTGTGGATCAGTTTTATTAAGAAAATAGCAACTATCTCATGAATCAGACAAAATGTCTACAATTGCCTTGAATAACCTCAATTATCAAGGTAATTAAAACTGCAAACTACTGGTCAAATAGTATATTGTTTATATTCTACTTTATTTTTCAAAGGGTAAAATACAGTTATACAGCTTAGGAAACGAAATCTCACCCTCTCCTACGCATCAGTGCTAACAGCATGCTACATAACGCCCGAGTTTTTCTACATGAGCACACGTGCACGTGCCCAGGTGCACGTATCACCATGGGCAGCATCTATTCTTACTTGATACCTACACATTGCGCTGTACCTGTTGAATATTTTGATATCGCCTCTAACTGCATGTGTGTATCTCTATATACAACATACACCATATTTTGCCATGTATAATACGCACCCAAGTTTTTTGGTGCGCATTATACACTGATTATTATACCCGTTATTAATTGTTTGCCTCTCACATGCCCCCAACTGGGGACCCATCCTGCAAGCCAGGCATGTGCCCTGCCCAGGAACCAAACCAGCAACTGTTCAGTCTATGGGCCTGTACTCAATCCACTGAGCCACACCAGCCAGGGCTATTATACCCATTATTATACCCATGGTATGTAATCATTATACCCATGTGTAATGTGCATCCTTATTTTTCCCTCAAAAATTTGGACAAAAAAGTGCACATCAGACACGGCAAGGTACAGTATGTATGAATAAATACACATGTTGATATCCACGTACATATATGCACCAGTTTTTAAAATAAAAATGGTCTGTGATATGTATTATTCTTCAACTTGATTTTTTTGCTTTTTTTTCCCATTCAACCTAAAATATATATGGTCCAAGATTAAAAGCCAGAACATTCACCTCTACCCCCTCCTCTTTAACAGCTGTGTAATACCTTGTGAAAGGGATCCAGGAGAGAGGGGACTCTGCCACCTCTCTATTCGACATAATAGAGCAACAAGGGAAGGGGAATGTAAGGCTGTGTCATGCTGAGTCAGACCTTTTCATCTGTGTCTAGCCTTTCTTTGCGACAATGCATGCTCACGTTATGACATGCACCTGCTGTTAAGCATTAACTCAATAAAGCCTGTTTTATATTGGTGAGTGTGCCTGAAACTCCTTTGCCCAAGAGTAACTCCTGCCCTGAACCTGGCAGTTTGTCAGGAGTTAGAAAAAGGGATAGAGGGAAACAAATAGAAATTGCTATTTATAAAACAGAAAAGTTTGCATAAAATTATAAAATAGTTTATTTTTCAGAACATTTAAAAAATGAAAAATTAATAACATTATAATGTATTAATCATGCTAACAACCTGTACTGTATTGCTTTGTCCAAGAATAATTGGTTAGAGACCAAAAAGAATGCTGGGAGTTACTGAATATAGCCATTCATTTTAAACAACAGCTTAGTCCTTTGTGTCTCTGAAAGACTCTAATATATTAAACAAGGCTCAATATTAAATAATCCATGATTCCCTATACCTTAAGGATCTGAAAAGCATGAAGTATTTGAGAAATCTAGCACTGTAAATTCTTTATAGTATGTAACAAATTTTTAAAAATTGGTCTATTTTTGGTTTTTTAAATGAACCTAAAAATACAGAAAGCATAATGAGCAGAAACATGATTACCATTTGTTCATATTTAATGGCATCCTTTTCAGCAATCTGAGCTGCCCTTTCTTTATTCATGTAGGCTGCTTTTAATTTCTTCTCCAGTTCTCTGAGCTCGATACTGTTTAAAAAAAAAAAGACATTTAAATTTGAGGACCATTACTATAAAAATAATCTATATCTGAAACTAAAAGAATTTTTTTCTAAATGTGTAAAACATATTTACATTATTTAAATATTTTGAAAAAGTACCCCTTTTTCCCTTCATCCAAAGTAACATCGGAATGTAAAATGGGACATTGTAATTTTCTAAACAAAACAACTCTTTCACTTTCAATAATCATTACTAAAAATCTTTTAGCCAGTGCCTGGCTCAGACAAGGTGCTTTATCAATATTGGTAAAAATTTCTGTCCAGCTACTAATATTATCAAACTAAAAGAACTATAGTAAGGGGGTTTAAACCTAAGCAAGTTACTTACATTTTGTTTCTCGGTTTGCTATATGTAAAAGGGGTGGTTGTGGGAATTAAATTACTTAAAGTGTGTAAAGAGCTTGGAAAAGGACCTGTTACACAGTAAACATTCTACAAATGGTAATTATGTTTTGAGAATGAAGATGAAGAGGGAGTGACCACGGGGAAAGTTTGCTTCACCTTTCTGGGCTTCTTTTCTTATCTGTTAAAAAACGAGAATTGGCCTCAAGTAATCTCTGAATTATTTTGAATCCATCACTTTCCTAACCTCAGTGAAAACAATACGCCATATAAGACTTCATTTTAATGTGCCAGTCATAATTCTGAATATGATAGACTATGAGAATTCTGAGCTGGAAGGGTCCTTAGATGTCAGCTAGATGTACATCTCAATCCTAACAGGAGCTCAGAGGCACTCGCCTAATTATAAACTCAACGCCCAAGTACCCCATACCCACAAAGAGATAATCAAAGGGGTAAGGGAAGAAAGATACTCCTGGTGTTATGGTGTGTTCTTCTTGCCCTTACTGCTGCAGGTGTAGCTGTATACAACATTAGATTGACTTCTTTCATACAAATATTATACATTAGGATTAAGGTTCTAGGTGAGTCTACATATTTTACTACGAGGTTGATATACATTTATCAGGATGGCTTTAAAAAATTTTTTTTTAGAGCTGGGTACTGATTGTGAACCAATGTATAAACCCAATCACAATTTCTAATTGCTTCTACAAAAAAATGTACATTAGATTCCAAACAAATGCTATATTCTAAGCAAGTAAATGACCTTCATTTGAAGGTCAAGTGCACATATTTGCACTGGAAATATGAGGTCTATCCAGAAAGTATCCAGCCATGTAATATGGAAAATAGAAACATTTATGGAAAATGATACAAGATACAGGAAACAGTGTACACAGGACAATGGTACCTCAGTCCCCTTCAAAGTAGGCACCTTGGGACCTCACACAGTTCTCCCAATCACCATCAGCTGCCTTGATGTATTTTCCTGAATCTCATCAATGGTCTGAAATCTCTTCCCTTTCAAGGGTGACTTTAATTTTAGGAAAAGCCAGAAGTTGCAGGGCGCCAAATCTGGGCTATACGGGGGCTGAGTCACCTGGGTGATTTAATGTTTTGCCAAAAAATTCTGCACAAGGTGTGATGCATGAGCAGGTGTGTTTTTGTGATGAAGCTGCCGATCACCAGTTTGCCATAACCCCGGCCTTCTGAATCATCTGAATAGTTTCTGCGGAGGAATGTTCAAGCTTAATGCAAAATTTAATGCAGATTCATGCTCTACTTGCTCAGTCATTTTGAATGTGAAGGCCACACAGTACACATGGTCACTTAACAGTGTCTACTGCCCCCACTGACTAGTACAGTGAAATCATCATTGTTCATGCATGTGCAGTCCAGTCCACCCTCCTTGGCTGCCAGGCTACATCAATGTCATGCAAACTGTTCTTGTTGTATTAACAATGGTTGGACTTTTTCCAGACAGAGCTTGTATACCTAGGAGTGAAATTTCTCAGTCACAGGGTAGACTATGTTCAAATTTAGTAGAAGATGCTGCTTTCACAATGATTTGTACAGTATTACATTCTCATTAACAATGTCTAAGCACTATTTAACCACTCTCATGGGTACCTAATACATCACTGGGGTTTTAAGTTATGTTTCCCTGTTACTAATGGAACTGAGACCTTTTTATATGTTGTGAGTAATTTATATATTTCTGTGAAATTCTTGTTCAATACTTTTTGTCCATTTTAATACTGGATTATCTACTTCTTACTATTGCATAAAAGTTCTTTATATATTATGAACACAAGTATCTTGTTAGTTATATATATTGCAAATATCCCTTTCCAGTCTGTGGTTACTCTCATAGTTGTTTCTTTAGATGAAGACATGTATCCTAATTCACCAATATTTTTTCATTGTCAATGACTTTTATGTCATATTTTAAGAAATACTGTCAACCCCATAAAGATATTGTATTAGTCTCTCAAAGTTTTATTTCACCATTTACCTTTAGACTACAATTTTTCAGGAACTAACTTTTGTGTGTGGCATAAGGGAGAAACAAGTACATTTTCTTCCATGTGGATATGTAATTGATGCAGTACCATTTTATTAAAATGTCTATTTCTTCTAATGCTCTGCAATGTCAGTTCTGTCATGAGGTAAGTGTGCATCCATGCATGGATCTGTTTTTGGATTTTCTATCCCATCCTTCCTTAACTGCTTCACAGAAAATTAAGTGATTTGTATTTTTCATTTAGAGACAGTATATAGTTGATATTATTTTAGATCCATAGGAGGTGAGTTAATTCATTACATATATAGTAGTATCTCAGTACTCGCCACTAATTTGTTCCAGAACTCATGATGAGCACTGAAATTGACGAGCACCGAGCCAGCGACAAGTGATGAAGCATTTTCTCTCGGGGGGGGGCAGCGCTGTGACTCATACAAATTCTAGTGAGTGTGACGAGTCTGCAGCAAGCACCGAGTGCTACAGCACTTTTTTCTCATCAAAATGCAGTGAGTACAGGGTTTAGTGAGTTCTGAAGCCGATGAGTCCAAGGTATGACTGTAATGGGGACCTTAGGTCATTATGGCCTAAATTTTCTGGTTGAGAAGAGCTGCTCTATTCTACTCCATCGATCCATTTCTTCATTCTGTGCTAAAATCACAGTTTTAATTATTGTAGCTTTAAAATAGGTACTCAGATCCTGGAGAAGTCTCCCATTTTGTCTTCTTAAAGACTGTCTAGGTAGGAGACTTCTGATCAAGATGGCAGATTAGATAAACACTGTGCTCACATCCTCCCATGACCATTTCAAAATTACAACTAAATTATAGAAACATAACTGAGGACCAGCAGATGACTGACTGAACAGAATTCCTATAACTAAGGATATAAAGCAGCAGCTGTGTCAAGACTGGCAGGAAGGGTGGAGACACAGAAAGGGTAGGTCCCGCACATAGTGTGGTGATTAAGAATTGGGAGGGATATCATGGCTACAGAGGTTCCCCATGAGGAGCAAGGGGTCCCAGCCCTGTACACTAGTGCCCAGAAGAGGAGTCCCCATAACATCTGGCTATGAAAAGGAGTGGGAATTACATCCAAATGAGACAGAGGGCTGCTGGAGACCAAGATGTTCTGTGTGAGGAACCCATGTGTGGACTCACTAGCTCAGGGCTCCAATGCAGATGCAGCAACTCAAAAAGCACTGAAGACATACAGGGAGGAACTGAATTGACTAACTTCAGGGTGAAGATAGAGGGGAACTCTATCTTCGGGTCAGGGCAGCTCTCTCCAGGGACAGAAGCACAGGCTGGTGCCATTGTTTCCTTTTTCTTTTTTCAAATCCACACCCAAGGACATGGTTATTGATTTTAGGGAGGGTGGGGGAGGGGAAGGATGGGGAAGAGAAACAGCAATGTGAGAGAGAAATATCAATCAGTTGCCTCCCATATGTGCCCCAAATGGGGATCGAGCCTTGAAGCTAAGTGTGTGCCTTGACTAAGAATCAAACCTGCAACCTTTTAGTTTATGGGATGATGCTCCAAACAACTGAGCCACCCAGCCAGGGCAAGGTGCCATTGTGTCTTAGTTGAGCACTCCTCCCACCCAGCCATCTGAATTCTCCATTAATCCAGTTGATGATATTCTGAAACTCTGCCTCATCCAACTCAAATGCCCAACCTGAACCTCTTCCACTGTCTTTTCCATATAAGCATCCTGCCTCTGCTCATGCTGCAGACTTCTGTAAATCTCTCAAAGTTTCATGAACCTCCTAAAAACAACAGCTGGCCTCAGCATACCCTCAACCTCTTGCTCATCAGTCCCAAGCCAGGCCCAAGCAGCGACCAGTCTCAACTTGCATTATAAATCCCATCAGGTGGCCTCAAGCCTGGCATGAATAGCATTGACCTCAGCTCACATCCTGGTGTCCACCACAAGGTTCCAGCTGTACCAGTGGCAGCCAGGCTCAGTTCACAATATAGCCTCTTACAAGAATCTCAAGCATGGAAGAAGAAGCAACCAATCAGAGATTACTTTGTAGCTCCTGCTAGGTTGCCCCAAGCTGGTCAAAAGTGATAGTTGAACTTGACCTTACTGTAGTCAAGGCCACAAAACAAATTCCAATAAATTTAGAATACTGAAATGATATCAAGAATCTCCAGTCACAATGGTATAAAACTAGAAATCAATTACAAGAAAAAACCCCTAAGAAACACAAATGTGGAGGCTATATAACATGCTACTAACTAATGAGTGGGTTAACAAGAGGATCAAGGAAGAAGTCAAAATCTACCTTAAGGCAAATAAAAATGAAAAGCAAAATGTCCCCAAATCTAGGGGATATAGCCAAAGCAGTTTAATAGGGAAATTCATACCAATATAGGCCTACGCCAAGAAACAAACAAACAAAAAAAAATCAAATAAACAATCTAACCTGAGACCTAAAGGAACTAAAAAAGAATAGCAAACAAAGCCTAAAGTGAGTAGGATGAGGGAATAATAAAGATCAAAGTGGAAATAAGCAAAATAGAGACTAAAAATTAGAAAAGATCAATGAAATGAAGAGCTGGTTCTTTGAAAGGATATGCAAAATTGATAAGCCTTTAGTCAGACTTGGGCCCTATTTTTCATGCTTTAAAAAAATGGGGCCCAAATAAATAAAGTCAAAAATGAAAGAGCAAAAGTGACAACTGACACCACAGAAATATAAATGGTTATAAGAAAATACTATGAACAATTATATGCCAACAAATTGGACAACCTGGAAGAAATGGATAAATTCTAGAAACATGCAATCTTTCAAGACTGAATCAGGAAGGAACAGAAAATCTGAATAGGCAAATAACTACAAATGAAATCAAATCAGTAATCAAAAAACTCCCTACAAACAAAAGTCCTAGATTAGATAGTTTCACAGGTAAATTTGACCAGACATTCGAAGAAGATCTAACATCTATCCTTTCTGAAACTATTCTAAAAATTTGAAAGGAGAGAAGGCTCCCAAACTCATTTTATAAGGCCAGAATTGCCCTGATTCAAAACCAAAGGCACTACCAAAAGAGAAAATTATAGACTAATATCCCAGATGAACACAGATGTGAAAAACCTTAACAAAATTATTGCAAACAGAATTCTTCAATACATTTAAAAGGTCATACATGATGATCAAGTGGTATTTATCCCTGCATTGCAAGGTTGGTTCAATATCTGCAAATCAATTACCCTGATACATTATATAAACAAAATGAAGATAAAAATCACATAATAATATCAACAGATAGAGAAAAAGCACTTGATAAAATCCAATATGCATTATGATTTAAAAAAATAAACTCAGCAAAGTGGAGATAGAGCAAACATACCTCAACACAATAGAGACCATGTATATTAAACCCACAGACAACATCATACTCAACAGTGAAAAGTTAAATCTTTTTCTTTAATATCAGAGACAAGGATATCCACTTTTACCATTTTTATTCAACATAGTTTTAGATGTCTCAGTCACAGCAATTCAGACAAGAAGTGAAATAAAAGGCATCAAAATTGGAAAGGAAGAAGTAAAACTATCATTATTTGCAGATAACATGATACTATAGAAAATCATGAAGATTCCACCAAAAAAAGAACTATTAGAACTAATAAGTTCAGTAAAGCAGCAGGATACAAAATTAATATTGAGAAATTGGTTGCATTTTTATATACCAGTAACAAACATTTAGAATGAAAATTTTAGAAAATAATCTCATTTCAATTGTATAAAAAAGAAAAAAACATCTAGGAGTAAATTTACCCAAGGAGGTAAGATATCTGTACTCAGGAAACTATAAGACACTGAAGAAAGAAAATGAACAAATAAGTGGAAAGATATACTATGCTCACAGACAGGAAGAATTAATGTCATTAACATGTCTATACTACCTGAAGCAATCTACAGATTCAGTGCAGTGTCTATCAAAATACCAATGGCATTTTCCACAGAACTAGAATAAATTAATTCTGAAATTTATATAAAATTGCAAAAAACACTGGACAGCTAAAGCAATACTGAAAAAGAAGAACAAAGTTGGAGGTATTAAGCTATTCAAAATCAAACTATACTACAAGGCTATAGTAATCAAAATAGCATGGTACTGGCTTAAAAACAGATGCATAGATCAGTGGAACAGAATAGAGAGCCCTGAAAATAAACCCATGTCTATGTGGTGAACTAATTTATGACTAGGAGGCAAGAATATTCAATGGAATAAAGAGAGTCTCTTCAATATATAGTGCTGAAAACTGGAAAGATATATGTGAAAAAAATGAAACTGGATTACTTTCTTACATCATAGAGAAGAATAAACTCAAAATGGCTTAAAGAATTAAATGTAAGACCCAAACCTATAAAATTCCTAGAAGAAAATACAGGCAGTAAAGTTTTTAATATCACTCTCAGCAATATGGCAATATTTTTTTGGATATGTCTCCTTGGGTAAAAAAAACAAAAGAAAAAATAAACAAATGAGACATTACCTAAGTTTTTACACAGCAAAGAGAACCATCAACAAAATAAAAAGACAATTTACTGAATGGGAGATTATATTCACCAATGATACATCCAATAAGCAGTTAAAATCCAAAATATTTAAGGAACTTATATAACTTAATATTTAAAAAAACTCACAAATAATCTGATTAAAAAATGGGCATAGAACCTGAATTGACATTTCCCTAAAGAAGACATACAGATGGCCAACAGACATATAAAAAGATGCTCAACATCACTAATCATCAGGAAAATGCAAATTAAAAGTACAGTGAAATCACCACACACCTGTCAGAATGGCTCTCATTGATAAATCAACAAACAACTGTTGGCGAGAATGTGCAGAAAGGGGCACCCTATGCGCTGTTGGCAGGATTATAAATTGGTGCAGCCACTGTGGAAAACAATATGGAGGTTTCTCAAAAAGTTAAAAATAAAACTACCATATGACCCAGCAATTCCACCTTAGGAATTTATCCAAACAGATCCAAAATATTAATTTGAAAAGATATATGCACTCCTGTGTTCATTTCACCATTGTATGCAATAGTTAAGTTATGAAAGCAACCTAAGAGTCCATTGATAAACAAATGGATGGAGAACATGTAGTACACATATACAATGATGTATCACTTGGCCACAAAAGTCAGATGGAGAAAGACTAGTACCATATGATTTCACTTATATGTGGAATCTACAAAACAAAATAAATTAACAAAATAGAAACAAACTCAGATACAGAGAACAAACTGATAGTTGCCAGATGGGAGGGGCACTGGGGAGATAGGTGAAAAAGGTGAAGGGCTTAAGAAATATGAACTGCTAGTTATAAACATTCACAGGGATATAAAGTACAGCATAGAAAATATAATCAATAATATTGTAATAACATGTAGGGTGACAGATGGATACTAGACTTACCAGGATGATCACTTCATAAGATATATAAATGTCTAATCACTATGCTGTACACCTGAAACTAATATAATCGTATATGTCAACTGTAACTTTTTAGAATTTTTATAGTTTTGTCTGAGTTCTTTTGTTTAAGTCCTTCAAATTTTATTCCAGCCTTCCAGCCCCCCGTCCTTTTTTTTAAAAGGTGAAATTTTATTTAGAAAAAAATTCTTGACCACTTTAATTCCACATACAATATTTACTTCCTATCTCACTTTTGTTATAATTTATATTTTAAATCTTTATATATATTAAACCCCAAAAGATATAATAAATGATTTACATATTCAAAGTATCTAGATTTACTATTTGTTTACCTTACTGAAGCTCTGAAATTAATGTTGGGATCATTTTGATTCCTCTACCTTAAGGAAATACCTGAAAATGTTATTTTTTTATCCATATCGCATACTTAGTATTCATAATTAATACCTTTTTTTGGTCTTAGAAAACCTGCATTTTATTTTTTAAAATTATTTTATTGTTGTTCAAGTACAGTTGTCTGCATTTACCCCCCACTACACATCCCCACCTCAGCCATCCCCACCTCCCTCCCCTGATTCCATCCCCCCCCCCTTGGTTTTGTCTACGTGTCCTTTATAGTTGTTCCTGAAAACCCTTCCCCCTTTCCCCCCATTATCCCCTCCCACTTCCCCTCTGGTTACTGTCACATTGTTCTTAATTTCAACGTCTCTGGTTATATTTTGCGTGCTTGTTTGTTGTAGGTTCCAGTTAAAAGGGAGATCATATGGTATTTGTCCCTCACTGCCTAGCTTATTTCACTTAGCATAGTGCTCTCTAGATCAATCCATGCTGACGAAAAGGGTAGGAGCTCCTTCCTTCTTTCTGTTGTGTAGTATTCCATTGTGTAAATGTAGCATAGACTTTTGATCCATTCATTTACTGACGGGCACTTAGGTTGCTTTCAGCACTGGCTATTTACTGGCTATTGTAAATTGTGCTGCTATGAACATTGAGGTACATAGGCTCTTAGGGATTGGTGTTTCACTGTTTTTAGGACATAATCCCAGCAGCGTAATTGCTGGGTCAAAAGGCAGTTCCACTTTTAGTTTTCTGAGGAAATTTCCATATTAGTGGCTACACCAGTTTGCAGTCCCACCAACAATTAATATCTTGATTATGAGTCTGGAATACAATTGCACTGGCATCAGCAACAAACAGGTTATATATTTAACAAGGAAATACTATCTCTGTCTCTTTGAGCTTGCTTTTGCTGAAGTTAAATACAAATTATAGGTGAAGTACTGATTTTGCATGTTCATAAATACATTTGTTTACTATGTACTAAACATGTACGTGCTAATAATGCAATAATTATAAATTGTATAAATGATTATAATTTAATTATAAATTGTAATTATACAGCTAATGAATAAATTTTAATAATTATAAATATGTATAAATAGTAATTGTGCTATTAATTATAATTATTCATTAATTTGTACTATACTTAACATAAGATTTCTAAAAATGGGCAGTGAGTTTCCCAACTCCAGTTAAAAGCAGTGATAAAATTAAATTATTTTACATACTTTCTTAGAAAAAAATGCGTTAAAAAATCAAATAACAAAAGTCTCATGACTTATGAATATAATTATTTTAAAAATAAATTTCAATGATTTAAAAAATTTACCCTGAGTTTTCATTTTCTTTGTAAGATTTTATTTATTTATTTTTAGAGAAAGGGAGGGAGAAAGAGAAAGATAAATGTGTGGTTGCCTCTCATGTGCCCCCTACTGGGGACCTGGCCCACAGCCCAGGCATGTGCCCTGATTGGTAATTGAACCCATGACACTTTGTTTTGCAGGCCAGTTCTCAATCCACTGAGCTACACCAGCCAGGGCTATCCTGAGTTTCGAAAATTAATTAATTTTAAATGTAAACAGCCTATTCTTAATATAGGTGACTTTGAGTACCACAGCAGACATTTCCTTAGACTTGCCAATTTGGTGAACACACTCATCATGAAATCGGTCCATTTTCGCATGTTAGTCAAAAATTTACCATGGCTTATGCAAAATATAAGATATTCTTAGCAGTTTTGCATTGCTGAGACACAGCATACACTATTTGAAAGAGTGCTCAAAGGAATGACTTGTTTTAAATTTGAAGAAAATTTTCACAAGGTACAGAATTTTAGGTGGGCTATTGTTTTCTTTCAGTCCTTTAAATCTGTCTTCTAGTTTCCACTCTTGGTGTTGAAAATGCAGTCATAGTTTTTAGTGTTACTCCTTTAAAGGTAATAGTCTTTTTTTGTGTGGCTATTTTTTCCTATTTTTATGATTTTCTTTACTGTTGGATTTCAAAAGTTTGACTATGAGTATAGGTCTAGTTTTTAATTTATTGTATTTTAACCTGTGGCTTTATGTCTTCCATCATTTTTGGAAATTCTTGGCCGGAACCTCTTCAAATATCGCTCTGAATCATCCTCTTTCATGTCTCACACCAGGACTAAAAGTATGTACCTGTTAGAACTTTCCATCCTATCTCTTTTACGTTCTCCAGTGTATTTTTCTATCCTTTTGTCTCTCTGTGCTTTATCCTGGATAGTTTCCACTAACCTGCTAACACTTTATCTCTTTATCTATTTCAATTTATTAAATTTTAATTAAATTCTGTATTATTGAAGGAAAACAAACACTACAGTGCCCAAATCTGAAGCACACAACCTGTAGAATGATGTCAAACACTTGGGCATCTGCTTATTGGCCAAGCTCTGCTTCACTTAACTCACTGTTTTTGGGAATCAGATTACAAGCTCCAGGCTCACCATTCTGGCTTCTTTCCTCTCCTAGTTCTTTTACACTTTCTCCAGATACTTTCTTCTCAGAGAGGGAATTTATCCGCATCACTTAGTCTACAACTGCTAGAATTGGAAAGCTCTTCTATTTAAATCTTGTATCAGTGAATTAGACACAGACATGTCCGATAATATAAAACAATGAGTGATAGCTAACAATGATTGGAGAGTTAAGGTCCAAAAGGTAGTTTCAGACTAGAACAACATGAAGACATTTTAACCATCTGCAGTAATTCTAAATCATTTTTCAGGAATAATCCCTTGTAGAATCTAAAAGCTGTGGACATACGAAAATACACATGGGTTTATTTGCCAAATGCATGATTTTAAAAAATGTTTATTGATTGTAGAGAGGGAAGAAGAGAGAAAGGGAGAGAGAAAAACACTGATGTGAGGCAGGAACATTGAGTGGCTGCCTCCCGTGTGCACCCTGGCAGGGGATGGAACCCTAAACCTAGGAATGTGCCTTGACCCAGAATGGAACCCCCAACCTTTTGGTGTATAGGATGACATTCCAGCCAACTGAGCCACACCAGCCAGGGCCATATAAATATAATTTAATGAGACTCAAAACCCCTGAAACTCATCCACAGCCATATCATATTCTACAGAAACCCTGCTGAGATAAAATGCAACAATTATCAAAGTAAATTTCCAGTATATTCACCTATATACCTGCAAGTACAGGCTGGGCATTTAGTTAGCCCTGAGTTTCAATCAGAAGGGTGAAATGGCTGCCCCTAAAAAGTAATTAAATCTTAGGCAATATTAACAAAACATACTCTAGATCAATATGGTTAGTAGTCCTACTATTAGGGGTACTAAGCAGTACCCAGGAGGGAGTGCAATGATACAAAGAAAGAAATTGTGGGGCATTATTTTGTTCAGGAACACCAATAGTCTCCATTAGATCTACAGAAGAGAACCTGGATGGTGAGCAAATAAAGGAATGAGGGATATTTAACTTACAGAAGAAAACATTTAGTGGATTCATAAACATGAAAGGATGTCCAAAAGAACAATTAATTTTTTTCCATCTGATAGCAAAACAGAGATAAATATGTAGAAGTTACAGGGAAATAAATTTTGAGACAACAGGGGGAAAAAGATTATTCAAAGTTAGGGCTGAATGAAAAAGAAAATTCCTATCACAGTCACTAGAGGCGCTGACCACCACTGACCAGCCACATTCCAGAAGTACTGTGAGCAGTTTATGTGGGAGCACAAAAGTTAAATGAGGCATCACCTAAGGTTTCTCTTAAGAGTGGATTTCCGTGAGTCTATGTTTTTGGTATAACAGGTCATTTTAAAAATGTTTAGAGAAAAGAGCAGAGGGAACTGATTTTTTTCACCTTAAATATTAACACTTTACTTCCAGGAATACAACTTCTTTTCTCAAATGAATATATAGAGGATATAAAGCAGTAAGTATTTCCAGGCACAATTAACTATGTATAATTATAAACAGAAATTTCACTCTCAGGTACTAAGCATTACATAAAAGTTTAAAGATAAAAACTAAGCAAATGAAATTTATAGAAACCAATGTACCAGCCCTGGCTGGCGTAGCTCAGTGGATTGAGCGCGGGCTGGGAACCAAAGTGTCCCAGGTTCGATTCCCAGCCAGGGTACATTCCTGGGTTGCAGGCCATAACCCCCAGCAACCGCACATTGATGTTTCTCTCTCTCTCTCTCTCTCTCTCTCTCTCCCCCCCTCCCTCCCTAAAAAAATAAATAGATAAAAAATCTTTAAAAAAAAAAAAAAGAAAGAAACCAATGTACCTGTTTTCTCTCACTTGCTGCCTCATCTTTTCGTCCTTCAGACTGGCGTGTTTTAGCTTTGCCAGTTCCACAGCCAGTTTTTCTTCTTGTTCACGCTGGAGTTCCTTCAATCTTTTGTTTTCTTCTGCCTGAATAAAAAACACATAACTTTAGTTATTTATCTTCCAGAATCATATTTTTTTCATCAAGGTTGAATTTGTTTGTATCAGAAAATGGCAAGTGCTTTCAGAACAGCAATCTATTATTTAAGTTTTACTGTAAAATATGAACTACTATTTAAATAAATAATTTTCCAAATATTTTATCATGGAAAATTTCAAACATCACCAATAGTAAGAAAAATATTAAAATACACCCTCAGGTAGCCAAAACTCATCTTCAGTGACTACCAGTATTTCGTTAACCTTTTTTCTCCACTCTTCCATACTACTCTTACTTTTTCCTTTTACTAGAGGATTTTATTATTTAAAAGACTATTTTTGATCCTTACCCAAGGATATAATTATTGATTTTGGAGAGGGGGAGAAAAAGAGAGAGAGGGAAGAAAGAAACATGGATGTGAGAGAGAAACATTGACTGGCTGCCTTCTGTACATGCCCTGACCGGGGACTGAAACTGCAACCTAGGTGAATGCTCTGACCAGGAATCGAACCTGCAACCTTTGGTTGTACAGGAGAACACTCCAATAAACTGAGCCACTCGGCCAGGACTCTAGTGTATTTTAAAACAAATCCTAGCAATGTTATTACCATGTATATAATTGGGTATTGATTTGTATCTAGTAAGAATTTCTTCCTATATAACAACTATGCCATTAAAATGTCTCTTAGTAAACTTTAATACTTCATCCACATTCAGGTTTCCTCAAGTGTCTCAAACATGCTTGTTTTTTAGTTTGTTCTAGTCAAAATCCAAAAAAGGCCCACATATTGCATCTAGTTATTATTTCTTTTAAGTCTCTTTGAGTCTGCAACAGTCACCCCCATATATACACTTTTTCCTTTGGAGTCACTGATTTGTTGTGGGAATTAGAATCTATTTCCCACAGAATGTTCCATTTCTGAATTTCACTTATTGCATCCTGAGGATATTGTTTAACTTGTTTCCCTTTTGTACTTCCTGTAAAATGGTAGAGATCTAGAAGCTTGATTAAATTCTGCATCAAGGGAAAAATAAGCACATGAATGGATGTTCAACTTCATGAGCCACCAGGACATGCAAGCTGAAACTACAATGACATCACTACTCCCCTATGAGAATGGCTAAAATAAAAAAAGAGTGGCAAAACTGATGCTAGTGAGAAACTCCATCACTCACCCACACTGTTGTGTGGAGATGTAATATGATACAGCCACTCTGGAAGTTTGGTAGTTTGTTATAAAGCTAACAGGCCATTACTATACAATCCAACAACTGTACTCTTAAGCATTTATTCCAGAAAAATGAAAACATATTTATTTAAAAACCTGTACCCAAGTGTTCACAGATTTATTTTTTTCTATACAATTTGTTATTTCTCCCCATCTATCTTATGCCTACTAATTACGCTTCTTCTTTCCTGTACCTTTTCCCCCTATTTCTCCCTTCCCCCTCCCCACTGAACTCCTTCTGTGTGATCTCCATTTCTCTGATTCCATTCCTGTTCTAGTTGTTTGCTTAGTTTGTTTTTGTTTTTGTTGTTTTATTTTCTGTTAGGTTCATTTGTTGATAGTTGTGAGTTTGTTGTCATTTTATCGTTCATATTTTTGATCTTCTTTTTCTAAGATAAGTCCCTTTAATGTTTCATATAATAAGGGCTTGGTGATGATGAACTCCTTTAACTTGACCTTATCTGGGAAGCACTTCATCTGCCCTTCCATTCTAAATGAAAGCTTGGCTGGATAGAGTAATCTTGGATGCAGTTCCTTGCCTTTCATGACTTCAAATACTTCTTTCCAGCCCCTTCTTGCCTGTAAGATTTCTTTTGAGAAATCAGTGGATAGCCATATGGGAACTCCTTTGTAGGTAACTGTCTCCTTATCTCTTGCTTTTAGAGTTCTCTCTTTTAAAAATATATTTTATTGATTATGCTATTACAGTTATCCCATTACCCCCCTTCATTCCCCTCCACCCTGCACACCCTCTCCCACACACATGCCCCCCTTTAGTTCATGTCCATGTGTCACAAGTTCTTTAGCTTCTACATTTCCCATACTATTCTTGCCCTCCCTGTCTATTTTCTACCTACCATCTATGCTACTTATTCTCTGTACCTTTTCCCCCCTCTCCTCCTCCCACTCCCCTGTTGCTAACCCTCCCGTGTGATCTCCATTTCTGTGGTTCTGTTCCTGTTCTAGTTGTTTGCTTAGTTTCTTTTGGTTTTGTTGTAGGTATGGTTGTTAATAATTGTGAGTTTGCTGTTATTTTACTATACATGTTTTTTATCTTTTTTTCTTAGATAAGTCCCTTTAACATTTCATAAAATAAGGGCTTGGTGATGATGAACTCCTTTAACTTGACCTTGTCTGAGAAGCACTTTATCTGCCCTTTCATTCTAAATGAAAACTTTGCTGGATAGAGCAATCTGGGATGTAGGTCCCTGACTTTCATGACGTGGAATACTTCTTTCCAGCCCCTTCTTGCCTGTAAGGTCTCTTTTGAGAAATCAGCTGACAGTCTGATGGGAACTCCTTTGTAGGTTACTGTCTCCTTATCTCTTGCTGCTTCTAGGATTCTCTCCTTCATTTTTACCTTGGCTAATGTAATGATGATGTGCCTTAGTGTGTTCCTTCTTGGGTCCAACTTCTTTGGGACTCTCTGAGCTCCCTGGACTTCCCGGAAGTCTATTTCCTTTGCCAGAATGGTGAAGTTCTCCTTTATTATTTGTTCAAGTAAGTTTTCCAATGGTTGCTCTTCCTCTTCTCCTTCTGGTACTCCTATAATTTAGATGTTGGAATGTTTAAAGATGTCCTGGAAGTTCCTAAGCTTCTCCTCATTTTTCTTGAATTCTTATTTCTTCGTTCTTTTCTGATTGTTTTTTTCTTCCTTCTGGTCCACTCCATTGATGTGAAACCCAGCTTTCATTCCATCACTATTGGTTCCCTGTGCATATTTCATTTCACTTATTATAGCCTTCATTTGTTCATCTAATTTGGGACCAAAATCAACCAATTCTGTGAGCATCCTGATCACAGTGCTTTGAACTGTGCATCTGATAGGTTGGCTATCTCTCAGTTGCTTAAAAGTAGTGGTTGTGGGGCTTTCAATTCTGTTTGAGCCATCTTTTTCCCTCCCTTTGGTCTGGTTGTGCCTGTTATGTATGAGGGGCAGAGCCTTAGGTATTCAACAGGGTGGGGCACCCCAGTCACTGGGTTGTGACATTGTTATGTGGGACCAGCGCCTCAGAGGGAACAATGGTGCTTGCTCCTCTCTCTGTCGGACCTCAGTCCCTTCCTCCACTTCCCCTGAGCAAATTGGGCCCCTCTGGTGCTATTTCCCGCTGGGTGGGCTCATGCACCCTGTGGGACTTTCCAATGACCTCTCCTGTGAGTCTGGTAGTCTCTCCCTGTGCCTCAACTCCAACAAGTATTTTCAATCAGTGCCCCAAGGCTCTATTTCCCAGCGCTGGTATCCTGGGTTGCACGCAGTGCCTTGCTTCACAATCGCCACCTCACTGTGTCTGCCGGTTGCCACCCCTCAGCCAGCGTCTGCCCGCTGCTGCTTGTGTGCTCTGGGTCCACCCGCTGAGGTCTTGCACACCCCGGATGCCTTACACACCCGGTCCCAACACTCTCTGCTCTCCACGCTACAACCCATGCCCGGCTGCCTGACTCCACCCCCTACCGGTCTGGATGAACGTGTCAATTTTAACTTCTTGGTTGTCTGACTTCCATTCAGATCAATTTTCTGTCAGTTCTGGTTGTTATTCTATTTCTAAATTGTTGTTGTCCCTATCTTGGTTGTGTGGAGGCACAGTGTATCTACCTATGCCTCCATCTTGGCCGGAAGTATATCCACAGCAGATTTATTTAAGAGTCAATACTGGAAACACCAGACATACCTTAACAGGTGAATGGCTGGATAAACTGAGGTGCATCCACACCACGGAATGCTACTCAGTGACAGGAAGGAGTGGGGTATTGATACACGCAACAACCTGGATGAATCTCTAGTAACTATGCTGAGTGGAAAAAAACCCAGTCCCAAAAGGTTATATACCATTTGATTCCATTTACATAATTTCTTGGAACATGTCCTTCATTTTAACAGTGAGATATTCCCATAGCATAAAACCCACCTTTCACAATTTACAACATGGTGGTCCTTTAGTATGTTCACAATACTGTCAACAATCACTACTACCTCATTCTAGAACTTTTTAAAAAAGTTGACTTTTAGAGTATTGTGTTCATAGAAAAATAGAGCAGAAAGAACAGAGTGCCCATATACCCTCTGCGTCCACACATGGACAGCCCCCCTCACTGTCAACACCCTGCACCATGGTGGCACACGTGTCACCACCAGCCTACACTGACATGTCATTGTCACGCAGAGTCCACCGTTTACATTAGGGTTCAGACTTGGTGTTGTACATTCTGTGGGTTTTGACAAATGTGGAATGAGATCTACTCACCACTATGGTGTCATACAGAGTAGTTTCACTGCTCTAGAATGCCTCTGTGCTCTGCCTGCTCATCTCCTCCTCCCTGCAAGTCCTGACAGGCGCCAATCTTTTCATTGTCTCTCAGTTTTGCCCTTTCCAGAGTGTAGGATAGTTGGAGTCACACAATGTGTAGTCTCTTCAGATTGGCTTCTTTCACTTAGTAAAATACATTTAAGGTTCCTCCATGTCTTTTCATAGCTTGCTATCTCATTTTTTTTAGCACTGAATAATATTCTGTTGTCTGGATTATTTATCAACTCACCTGAAGGACATCTTGCTTGTTTCCAAGTTTTGGCAACTATGAATAAAGCTGCTATAAACAGCTTTATGTGTGGGTTTTTGTGTAGACATAGTTTTCAGTGTTTCGAAACGTCTTCACCATCCCACCCTGCCAAAAAAAAACCAAAAAACCCATACCTGAGAGCCCACCGTAGCCCTCATCCTCTGGCAACCATGAACTTTCTGTCTCTATGGAGTTGTCTATTCCAGGTGTTTCATTTAAATGAAATCATATAACATATGGCCTTTTGTGTTTGGCTTCTTTCACTTTGCATAATGTTTTCAAAGTTAATCTGTGTTGCAGCAAGTTTTAGTAATGCACTCCTTTTTATGGCTGTATAGTAGTCCATTGTGTGGATATAATAAATTTTGTTTATCAACTTATGGGCATTTGAGTTGTTTCCACTTGTTGTTATCATGAATAATGCAGCTATGAGCACTCATGTAAAGTTTCTGTGTGGACATGTTTTCAATTATCTTGGGTATATACCTTGAGTGGAACTGCTGGGTAATATAGTAACTACATTTAACTTTTTGAGAAACTACCAAATTGTTTTCCACAATTATGATACTATTTTAGACTTCTACCAGTAATGTGCAAGAATTTCAAGTTCTCTATATCTCTGCCAATTTCTTTTTTAAAATTATAAAAATTGTCCTGGCAGGGTAGCTCAGTTGGTTAGAGCATCATCCCCATATGAGCAGATTGCAGTTCAATCTTGCACACACAAGAATCAACCATTAAATGCTTAAATAAATATTGGAACAAAAAGTTGATGTCTCTCTTTAAATCAACAAAAAAATAATCATCATGGGTCTACAGTGGTGTCTCACTGTGGTTTTGATATGCATCTCCCTAATGACTAATGATGGTGAGTATTTTTTTTCGTGCTTCTCACTAATTTGTAGATCTTCTTTGGAGAAATGGCTATTGAAATCCTTTGCTCATTAAAATTTTTTTGTCTTCTTCTTGTTGAACAATAAGACTCTTGAAATGACAAAACTACAGAAATGGAGAACATATCAGTGATTACCAAAGTGAGAGATGAGGTAAATGTGGAGAACAAATAGATGGGTTTGCTTATGAAGGAACAACATGAGGGATCCTTGAAGTCATGGAACTCTTGTATCTTGACTGTGGTGCTGGATATACAAACTTTCACATGTGATCAACTGTATAGAACTAAACACACATGCACACGCGCACATGCACACAAACACGAGCTCCAGTAAAACTGGGGAAATCTGAACAAGACTGATGGATGGCATCATTATTGATATCTTGTTTGTGATATTGTACTTTAGTTTTGCAAGATGTACCATTATGAAAAATTTGGTACAAAGAATATAGAATCTCTCTGTATTATCACTTATAACTACATATGAATCTACAATTATCCCAATAAAAATTTCAATGAACAAAAAGCCACAGCAAAGCAACTGGAATTCTTACAAAAAGCAACAGCAAAGCAACTGGAATTCTTACACATTACTTGGGGAAATGTAAAATAGTGCAACAGCTTTGGAAAAGAGTTTGGCAGTCTCATAAAATGAAATACACACCTACCATATGACCCAACTATCCTACTCCCAGATTCCTATTCAAGTGAAAACTTATGTTCATACAAATGTTTGTAATCAAAGTTTATAGCAGCTTTATCTGTAATTGCCAAAACTAAAAATAACTCAGATTTCCTTCAACTTATGAAAGGATAAACAGTGGTAAATCCACATACTGGAATACTACTATACCATTCAGCAATTAAAAGGAATAATTCATGCAACAAGAGTTGGAATCTAATGAACAAAATGAACTAGTAAGGAAAATGGGAACAGACTCACAGAAGGAGAAAAGGATGACAGCTAGTGGGGGAGGGGGACTGAGCAAAAAGGAATGAAGTACTCATGGACATGGACAACAGTGCAGTGATTGCTGGGGGGATGAGGCACAAGGGGACTAAATGGCAATGGAAAAATACAAGAAAGATTCAATTTTTAAAAAAGAAAACTAATATAACAAATGAACAATACTCTTTGAAACTGTCAAGACATGAAAGACGAAAAAGTGAGGAGCACTCATGGACTGGAGCGGACTAGGGAGACATGACAACTAAATACCATTTGTGATCCCAGAACAGAAAAAAAGACATTGACAGAAAACTGATGTAAATCAGTATGTGAAGTCTGAATAAATCCTGTAATTTAGTTACCAGTATTGTACCAAGGCTAATTTCCTCATTTTAATAACTATTCTACATAAAGGGAATTCAGGTGAAGGATATACAGAAATTCTCTATACTATTTTAGCAACTCTTCCATAAATCAAAATTTATCTCAAAATAAAGTTAAAAACATGCATATTTCCAAGTTCTGTCCACTAAAAGACCCAGAATCAATGATAACTCAAGAATAATAAGCATGTCTAGCACCCAACTTGTCTCTAAATATTATTTCCACTAAATGATAATACAACTCCTTGGTACAATACCCAATTCCAGGTGTGAAGTGAGAAACTTACAACATAATCTGCCTTGTATTAGTTGGAACTTTCCAGAGAAACAGAACCAACATGATAAGGAATTGACTCAAGTGATTATGGAGGCAGGGAAGTCATAAGGTCTGCAGGGTGAGAGGGAAAGCCAGAGGGTCAGGAGAGCCAATGGTGTAGTTCCAGTCTATGTCGGAAGGACTGAGAACCAAGAAAACTGATGGTGTAGTTCCTGTCTGAAGACTGGCAGGCATGAGACTCAGGAAGAGTTGATGTTTTGGTTCAAGTATGAAGGTAGGAAAAAAGTTGCTGCCCCTCCCAGTGGCAAGGCAGACGAGGAGGAGGAGTTTCCTCTTAGCCTTTTTGGTCTATTCAGGCTTTCAACTGATTGGATGAGGCCCACCCACACAAGCGAGGGCAATCTGCTTTACACAGTTTGCCAATTTAAATGTTAATCTCATGCAAAAACACCCAGGATAGTGTTTGACCAAATATCTGGGCACCCCATGGCCTAGCATAATTGACACATAAAATTAACCATCACTAGCCTGGATCATTTTGTTCTGACAGAAAGCAAGGATACCATCACAGATTAAGGGAGTCTTGTCAAAAGGACATGGAAGCAGTAAAAGGGCATTGATGGGCCAAAGATGGGACAATTTGAGCATCAAAAAAAATTCAATTACTAGTAAATGTAATTTATTAGTAATCCACATACTGGAATACTACTATACCATTCAGCAATTAAAAGGAGTAATTCATGCAACAACATGAGTTGGAATCTAATGAACAAACTGAACTAGCAAGGAAAATGGGGACATTGTAAAGACTCATAAATCCGTAAAGATATTTTTAAAAAGAGAAAGTCAAAAACTAAAGAAAACAAAATTTTTAAAAGACAACAACATAGGCAAATACAACTGGAAGTGACTAGGGCACCATTTTTTTTACTCTGAAAATTAACTCTCTCTCTTTCCAGTAAGAACTGTATTTTAGGGTATCAAATAACCCTAGCTGATTTGGGAAAGTTCTTTAGGGAGGAATTTCAGCTAAATGTGAAAGCAATAACAAAATGAGAAATCAGTGTTTTGCAACCCCTAATGAAGGAAAAGATTCATTGCTGAACTACAGATGAAAGTCTGGTGGAGATCTTTACCATGGGGGAGTCAGGCTGTCTCCCTCAACCACTGATCAGCATTAGCATCACTAAAAGTCATCATGTGCCTGCTGATGTGATACAATGTCAAGGGGAGCATCATCTGTGGAGTAACTGCCAAAAAGTTGTATACTAATCTAATCATTTAGCCTTTAAGGCTAACTTCCATGTAGAGGAAATAATAGAGATAGGGGAACAAACTAAAGAAACCAATGAGGAAGTAAACAGATAAACTCAGCCTAGTTAATAAGCTAGAAACATGAAGTTAAAAAAATTAAGGATGACAAAGGGGCTGCCTTAGATGAAGAGGACCTAACAGATGTAACAACCAATATGCTGTATGAACCCTGTTTAGACCCTGATTAAAAGAAACCACCTGAAAATGTAGATTTCTGACACAATCACAGAAATTCACTTATGAAAACGTATTAAATGATACCTAGAAGTTATCAATAATTCTACTGGGTGAGGCAGTGGCATTATGTAAGAAAATATCTATTTTATAAGATGTATGCTAAAGTGTGCAGAATATAGTTGACAGAGTATCTAGGATGACCTTTAAAGCAAAATATGAAAAAATCTAAACCCAAGGATCTTCTTGCTCAGGATTAAAAATTCATGTCTAAGTTTCTGGAATTTGGAACTCAGAGAAATGGCTACTACTTTTAAAACTTGCGTTTGCCACTTCCCACAATGTCCTACAAAATGTTAAACTTAAAACAGGAATGCAGAAGATACTGAAATATCAGACACCTTTTTTACATTTATAAGAACTCATTGCTTATCGGTTTCCCTTTTTCTACCTTCCTCATCCCTTTAAATATTTAGAAATTTCCACTGAAAAATTATCTCCATATTTTAGGAGTTATATACATATAAATTGTACTTGAATTCTTCAAGGCAGTATTTCAAAAATAAAAATTACCAAGTAAATTTATACCTAATACATAAGTGTTCATTTTCTACCACTTTAATAATACACGTATTTAATTTCAGTAAATTCTAAAGGTATTACATTTCTGTCTTCAAAATTTTATGGAAGGCAACAGAATTGTATTTATGTGAATAAAACTGGTAACTGTAGATTTCATATTTATGAAATAAAACCTGTGCTAACTCTCTTCCTGGTACTATCTCAAGGGCTTTGCATGTATTAACTCATTTAGTATTAGAACAATCATATGGAGCAGGTATTGTTATTATTCCCATTTGATAAAGAGGCATAAAAAGTAAAAGTACCCCATCCAAGTTTCCACAACTAATATACAGCAGTAATAGAATTCAAAGACATAATCTAGTTCCAAACTCCAGCTCTTAACCGCTACACTGGGCTTACAGTGAGGTATCCTTTGTCTGATGGTGTTACCTACTCAATTCCAGTATAAGCAGTTAAGCTTTCATTGTTTCCAAGGAGAAAAATAAAGGACAAAAATGTTAAGAATAAATAGTAAAACTTACCTTTTGAATGGCCTCTTCCATATCTAACTCACGTTGTTCATTTTGTAATAATCTGAGGAATCTCTTTTGCTCAGCACGGGCTTCATTTTCATTCTGCACCATTTGACTCCTGACTTGATTACCTATCTTTTTTAGTGACTCAACACGGAATTGTTTGCTGAGGTTTTTATCTACTAAATTCTGGTGCCTTTCACTGAAGCTCATTCTTCTTTTGGAATCCTGTAATGCCAAAAACAAACAAATAAACAAAAAACAAGTATGCATGTTATGGTGTCCCAAAATTTAATTTTTAAAAATATATTTATGTAAGCACCAGAGACAAATGACACAGGGATAGGTAACAGTAATAAATAAAGTCAGGAAGGACTTTTGGCTTCCTTCCTAAATTCAGGAAACTATACCATAACAAAGCGTAAAGATGGAAGGTAAATATATCGATATACCAATGAGGTAGTTAGGATCTGTTATTATTCCCCATCTTATAAATGAGGAAACAAAAGTAAAAGCAACTTTACAAGGTTGTTCAGCTAATAAACAGCTGTACTAGAATTCAAAGTGGAGTTGAGCTCTCTACACACATGCAACTCTACCACTACGCAGGGAACTCTTCCTCTCCGCATCCATGTCCACCCCCTCCCCAGGCGCCATCGCCGTAGCTGTCCCTGGCCCCCGGCTTGGCCGTAAAGTGCTTCTCCAATGCCCATCAGGTTTTCCTAATATAGGGTTAATAGATCAACCCACTGCTAATTACCCATTCGCTCTCTCCTGGATTTTAATTTCTACTCATTCATTTGTTCAGCGGTTCTTCATAATTTCCTAAAGTTCCTGAAATTTGGTAAATAAGATTTTTACCGGGAGGGCTAATAGTGTCGGAAAAAATACAAAGCTGGCAGGTACGGCGGAGTGGCCCTTAAATAATCGCACCTGAGGCCTCTGAAAACAAATGGAACTTTCCAACTAATTCTCAGGTTGAGCATTTCAAAATCTTCCCCCCGCTTTGGAAGCAGGCTAGATCTGAACTACAACTCAATAGATAGGCAAGTAGTTTCAAGACCTGCCCCCAACAAACCCCCTAACCCCGGCCCCAGACGCTCACCATATTGGTGGACGAAAATCCCCGTCTGTAGCTTCGAGATGGGGTGCGAGCGTGGGGCGGGGGGCGGCACAACCCCCTACTGCAAACGTGCAACCAACAGCAAGCTGTGCTGTCTGGTGTTTACGTGGTTTCCCAGCAACGACTTAACCAAGGTGCGGCCTCCCATTGGACAAGCAAGATCCAATGGGCTGCGAGCTTCTTGAGAAGCTGGCAGAGTATCTACTTCAATAGGTCTAATGGAGACAGGTAGGAAGTCCAGATCTTGGGTCCTGATGCAAACACTTTGCAACCTGTTAGAGAGCTTAAGATTTCCCTCAGCGGCTAAACTCTCGGTGAGGGTCACTTTTACGTAGAAATACACAAATTCTGTTCTGGTACGTGAGGCTAAAGTCACTTTCCACGCGCAGAACATCTGTGTCCCCAATGTCTATGCCGTCTGGGTATAGTTGATTGCCTTTGTACTCAGCAGAGGGAGGCATGGTCACTGTCACCCTTGCTGGGAAACTGTGAGGCACGACAGGTAGCCTGTGCTTGCCCGAGCCTGCTCCTCATCCCCACACACAGAAGCTGTTGGTAAACTTTGGGAATAAAATGTATGGGCCACATGGATATCATTCTGCTATGTAATACGTGGCCTGTGTACCAATGAGAAAAAATATGGCAGGATATAGGTCTGGTTTATTTTATCAGCAGGTTAGACACTAAAGTTCATTTTAAATGGAAGAATTTAAGGACAGGAATGGGTCAGACAGTCAAATAATGATTTTAGAGATATTTAGGCATATTTAGAGAAATTACATCAAAACTAAAAAGCAAAATAAAATTAAGGTATTAAGTGTGAAAAATGGACGGTTTGCATTATCTAATTTGAATCCATCTTGTGTAGCAATATCTCTGCTTAAAGATTAATAACAAAAAGGACTTTCAGTTTCAGCTTCAAAATATAAAAGGCTTAGAAGTCATCATTTCCATCTTTACTACCAGAAAAAGCTAAGTAAACTAGAAATTAATCATTTTTCTGTGACTAATTATAGGGGTCACAGGGCAGCCCACCACACGGAAATCTGGAGAGAGAGGTAGAAACAGGGAGTCACTGCAAGACCTACTTACCCAGAGCAGAAGCCATGGAAGCCCTAAACGGAGACACTTGAGTGGTAATTTTGATGAATTGACAGAGACTGAGTATGGACTAGTGTGAAACTACTGGAGGCTGCAGTCTTAGGGAGGCCCCCATACTTCCATGGGTCTTGCCTCCAGGAACCCCCAGGTTCTCGCAGTGTAAAACCAGAAAGATCTCCTCTGGGATGAAATGTGTCCAGAACCTTCTCCATAGCAAAAGTCTCCTATCCAGAGGAAACCATTCTACCAGAGCCGTATCCCACCTGGGGCATTTCTCCAACTATAGCCTCCTTCAGCCTTCCTGTCTCACCTAATTGGAGAGAGAGAAGCTAAGAAACACCTGTGAAGGTCACAGCCCTACAAATAGAGATTTAATTATAAAATTAAAAGTACTTTCCCTTTTCCATGCTTGACCACAACACCAACAGCACTCCAGGGTAATAACAGTTGGTTACAGCTAGGAGTGCTGCAAAACACACTTGAGCAAGAATTCTTAGGAAAACCCAAGGGTAACAGGAGGCAGAAACAAAACAGTGAGGAATTTGAAGTCTCGGGCACCGACAGATACAGCAAACATTAAACACAGCCCAACTTCCAGCCATGTAATAAAAAAAAAAACACCTCATACCTCACTAAAGCCTTATTTACCTCAGTTCCTGTTACCCAATATACCAGGTCCAGCTTTCAATGAGAAAACTACAGGGCTGAAGGCAAGTTGCTAAAAGGCAAGGAGAAAACACAGTCTGAAAGGCAGAGTAAGCATCAGAACTAGACTCAGCTTTGATACATAGCTGGTGATTATTAAATAAGAATTTAATATCACTATGGTTAATATAGGCACAGTTCTCATGGAAAACATGAACAGCATGCAAGAACAGGTGGATAACGTAAGCAGAGAGATGGAAACTCTAAGAAAGAATCCAAAAGAAATTTGAGGAATCAAAAACACTAACAAATGACAAGTGACTTTGACAAGCCAATCGATAGACTGGACACTTATGAGGAGAGAATCAGTGAGCTTGAAAATGTCAGTAGAAACTTCTCAAAATGAAATGCAAAGAGATTGATAGAAAAAAGATAACCCTGTTGGGCCTGGAGACTTCACCTTAGACTCAAATTATGTTCCTATATTAGAAGAGGACATGTGTGTGTGTGTAGCAGGTGGGCATTGTCAATGTTTGTGTGTGTGTGTGTGTGTGTGTGTGTGTGTAGCAGGTGGGCACTGTCGATGTTTATCTTTTGGGGACCTTATTGTGAACTCAGTTACCACAAAATTAAACTTGACCACAGGGTATGTACAGTGCAAAACATTTCAAAACCAGCATGCAGCTCTTATGTGCATTTCATCCCTTTAGTTGAGCAGCTTCCACATGAACTATACCAAAGACATGGCTAATGTACAGCTTCTCATGAAGCAGCCTCCAATTAAAACTTGTTGGCTAGGCTGTCATCAGAAATTTTTGTGTTGGACACTGATGTATCCCAAGCATTTAAGATAGTGCCTGGCATATAAATGGTACTAAATAAATATTTGTTCAATGAGCATATTATTGAAACTATACTAATGTTGTGCACATAGGAATAAGCTCTACACAGAAATAACTTTGAATATTATTTTTCATCAGTTATGTTAATTTTATTTATATTTTCAAAGAGCAAACTTTTGTCTTTATTTCTTCTATTGCTTTTCTATTTTCAAGTCCATTGATTTCTGCTCTTACCACCATTAGTTATTTCTCTGCTTGCTTTGGTTTTAATTTACTTTTTTTATAGCTTCTCATGATGGGAACTTAAATCTTTAAGACTATTCTTCTTTGGAAATAAAAATTTTAAAATTTCCTTCTAAACCCTGCTTTAGTGCTTTGCACAGATTTTGATATGTTGTGCTCTCTCATTCATTCAATTCAAAATATTCAAGGACTTCTTCGACCAATGAATTATTTAGCAGTGTTTTGCAAACTTTCCAAATATTTCAGTTGTCCAAACATCATTTTATTAGTGATTTCTAGTTCAATTACAATACAATCAGAGAACATACTCTGAATGCCTTCAAATCTTTTAAATGGATTGAGGTTTATTTTATTGTGCAGAATATGGTCTGTCCTGGTGAGTGTTTCATGTGCACTTGAAAATGTCTATTCTGGTTTTGTTGGTGAGCTTGTTCTATAAATGTCAATAAGGTAAAATTGGTTGAGCATGCTATCAAGTATTGTACATCCTTAAACTATTTCTGTTTGCTTTATCAATTACTGAGAAGTGTTGAGGTCATCAAATATAATTGTGGATTGGCTTATTTTTCTCTTCAGTTCTCTTTTTCATGCATGTGTTTTGAAGTTCTACTGTTAGGTGTACACACCTTTAGGATTATCATTATGTCCTGATAACATTTTGACATTAACATTTTGAAGTGACTTCTTTATCCCTGGTAATATAGTCTTTGTTCTGAAGTCTCCTTGATATTAATGTTGGCTCTCCAGCCTTTTTTAAACTGGTGTTTACATGACACATTTTTCTCCATGATTTTACTTTGAATTTATCTGTGTCTAAAATGGCTTTCTAGCCCTGGCCAGGTGGCTCATTTGGTTGGAGCGCTGTCCTGTGGTTGTGAGTTCGGTCCCAGGCCAGGGCACATACCTAAGCCATGGGTTCAATCTGTGGCTGGGGTGCATAGGGAGGCAGCCGATAACTAGCTCTCTCTCTCTCAAATCAATAAAACATATACTTGGGTGAGGACTGACAAAAAATTAAAATGACTTTTAATAGATAGCACATATTTGGATATTTCCTTTTTATTCTTCCTGACAACCTGTGTCTTTTAATTGTATATTTATGACACTTATATATTATTGATATGGATGGATTAAAATACAATCTTTCTAATTTTAAAATTTGTTGTATCTGTTTGTTAATTTTCTCTTTTTCCTTTTTTGTGGTTCCATTTTATTTTCACTATCAACTTATTATTTATCTCATTATTTTTTAGTGATTGCCCTAACATTTAATAGGTATATTTAGATATTCAAATACTGTAATTCTACCTCATTGTTTATAAACCTCACAGTATGATTCTAATTCCTCTATCACATATTTTGCACTATTGTTATCACACATTTTACTCTTACATATATAAATCCACAATACATATTTATTTCTATATATGTTAGACTGCCTCAACACTCTCAGTGCTCGTTTTTTTTTTCTTTTTCTCTAATCATTTTCTCCTTGTGTTTCTGTTTGGGTAATTTTTATTGATATACTGTATCTTCATATTTGCTGACTCTTTCCACAGCTGTGTTAGTCTTCTGTTGAGCCAGTCAAAGGCATTCTTTATGTTCATTACGGTTTTGATTTTTATCTAACATTTCCATTTAACTGTTTCCTATAGTTTCCATCTTCTCAGCAAAAATTACTCATCTTTTCATGTGTTATCTACCTTTTCCAATAGAGGCATTAATTATATTAACCATAGTATTTAAAATTTCCTGAGAATTTCACCATCTGGATCATATATGAATTTTGTTCTATTGATTGCTTCATTTTATATACTTTTTACAATGTTTTTTTTCTTGTTTTTCTGTGGGTCTCATAATTTTTTTGATTAAATGCCAGACATCATGTGTAAGACAGTAGGGACAATAGTAAATCACATTTATGCCTGGAAATATAAACATCTGTTCTTCTACTACAACATTAGTGTAGGAGGTTGAGTCAGTGTAGGCAGGAGTTGAACTGGATTTGAACTTGGTTGTTAATGTTGTTACCTTCAGTGCTCCACTATCTTCAGTTTTCTTTAGCATTATCTTGTGTCGTTATGTTGGGGAATGGTTTTCCAGAAGGCTTCTCTCAATGTTCCTGATCCACTGCTAGCATTAGGCTTTCCCCATTTTCCAGCACGTTGGAGAGTGTCTCTCCATGCATGGTTTCCTTTTTTTTTTTTTTTTGCCTCCCTACTGAGTACCTTTGGTTCTAAATGAAATTTTAGTGGTAGCCCTTTGTTTCCAGTCCACCTATGGATATTTCAGATTTAACAGTAATTTATGTAATTTAATAAAGAAAAGGATTTTTGGCCTGAATGTTCATCTATATCAACCAATTGCAATAATTAGTTGATTTTACCTGGAAAAATAGTCTAAAAATTATTTTTAATTAATTAGACTTTGCTTTGTAGAGCAGTTTTAGGTCTACAGAAAAATGGATAGATCACAGAGAGTTTCCATATGTCCCCTTTCCTCTTCACACCCATAGAGTTTCCACTGTCATTAGCATTATACAATGCATTGTGTAGTACATTTGTTAAAATTGATGAACCAATATTGATACATTATTAACTAAAGCTCATAGTTGACATTAGGGCTTACTCTTTTGTACAGGTCTATTTGTTCTGACAAATGCATGTCATGTATCCACCGCTACAGTATCATGCAAAGTAGTTTCACTGATTTAAAAATCCCCTGCGGTCCACCTATTCAGCCCTTCCTCCTTCCCCCCAGACCCCTGGAAACCACTAATTTTTCTGTTGTCTTTATAGCTATTTCGTCTCCAGAATGTTATAGTGTTGGAATCATATAGTATGAAGCCTTTTCAGACTGACTTCTTTCACTTAGCAATATGCATTTAAGTTTCCTCCATGTCTTTTCCTGGCTGGAAAGCTTAGTTATTTCTATTGTCTGTTTTTTTTAAAAAATTATATTTAAAGATTATTTCTCATGATAAATTATTGCTATCATAAATGGCAGTTCATTGTTAAGGAAGGATTTATGCCCTCTCTGCATTAAGGAGAAATCTTCTGGCTCATTTCCCTTTGGAAGATAGCTTTTCACTTACAAGTCTAGACTAAAGGTTTTGAATACTGAAGGGAAAGAGCTTTTCCTAATAATAAATGATGGATTATACTGATTAATGTTTCCCAATAGTTACAACATAACAGGGTGGAGTACATCAGAGTTGCTAATCTGAAATAAGGCGTGTTAATAGGTGTACCCCAGAAGTTCTAACTATACAGTAGGAATTACTTACAAAATTAGATTGCTTTATACAATAAAGCAATTAGAACAATTTTTTTTTGTTGTTCAAAAAAAAAATGCCCAAATCTAATCTAATTTGCTGCAGCTGGACACCACCTGCAGATGACTATTTAAGTACTCTGAACATTACACACTTATCTTTTAAATATTGATAATGCCATTTTTCATTTTCTCGACATGAAATCCCACAGGGAATAATTATGCTAATAAACCTTAATGATTCTTGCAAATAAATGATCAAACCAAATTGCTACTGTTGATTTATATTAATGGACGCCTTTAGGGTGAGATTTGCCAGTACAGTGCTGCCTCTTGAATCTCAATTCATCTTATTTAGCTGAAGAGTGTACATAGTTTGTTAAATAGATGAAGTGCTTAAAATATAATGTGTTTGTGCAGTTTTTGTACTTCATAATGTTCTAGCATTACCATCTTTGCCTTGTGGCAAATCTGCATTTAATGGTTTCATCGTATATAACTTCCTTTCCCTCTTTTTGTCTCATAATGTTATGTGCCATTAGGAAGTGAGTACTTTCTGGTTGATTCTGAATAGGCCTGCTTCCATATGTTGCATTGGATTGTTTCATTAAGAGCGTAAGATCTGTTTCTGGATATTTTAGCCACCATGATTCAGGAATCACATTGACTATGTGCTGATGTGACCAAGAGCTAAATAACTGTTGGGAGATGAGGGCACTATTAAATGGCTTGTCTGTCACCCCATTTAAACCTAGAGTAGTGGGTCTCTTCATTTCCTGATCCCTCACTTTCACTCTTGCTCTTGCACCTTCACCAAGTCTATAGGAAATAGGAAATTCGTGACTTTGTAAATTCTAAAATAAAACTGGGAATTAAGTACAGAATTCATATCATGCATTTCCAGGATTGAGGAACACTACATAGAAGAATGCTTATTCATTGTGGATATGAAAAAAATTTTTATCTGGGTAATTTGGTAAAAAGCCACTTTTATTTAAAATGTCATATGATTGAAAAACATGACCTTCATCCAGATGATTGTCCATTTTTTCTGCATGAAAAGTCACGTGCTAAGCACGGGAGAAAGAGCAAATACACAACAGGTACAGGCACAGAATTCAGTGAACGTGACCTAAGTTAGTAAACAAGGGATATGCCCATACCCTGTTGGGGGGTTGTGTATATTATACTCAAACACGGTAGGGAACTTGGGGTGTCTAATAACAGTTGCTTAGGGATTTGTCATGTGGGGCAGAGAGACTGTAACTTGGTTAGTGGTGAAGCAAAGGTGCTTCACTCCTCTGCTCTTCATATTAACTCATTGTGAAGAGCAGAGAAGTCCTCTTTTGAACCCTAAAGCTCTTGCTGATTTTAAAAAAGTATGTGTATACATATTAATATGTATATACATATATAAGCTACCTTTAGAAAGGTGCCTTTTTTCATTTAGTAGCTTTAGGAAAAGTGCCTAATTTGATCAAATATCGTACATTTATGGCATTTTTTCTAATGAAAAATTAACCAGACCAAAAAATTTAAACCATTAAATACACTATTTTACTTGTAAAATTTTCTAGTTGAGCAAAATAATGAGGGATGATCCAAATATGTAATGATAAAGAAAAGATTAAGTAAATGACAGCACCCCAGCTCTGCACCTGGAGAAACTCGAGAGGGCCTGGAGGGCCAGAGGGGAAGGGCAGGGAAAGGTGGTGTGAGGAGAGCCTGAGCAGCCTCCTAGGAAAGCAGAATGACTGGGCGTCAGACCCTGAGCAGCAATGCTACGGCCCTGGGGAGGAAGAGGGACATGATGACACTCCAAGAGGAACCGCAGATGAAGAAGGCAGTCGAAGAGCCCCAGCTGGCTGTGAACACTTTCCTCAGACCCAGCCCTGCTTGGTCAACTGCCATGGGGGGGCAGGAGCAGAGAGAGGAAGTGAAGAGGGTTGGGGGAGAGAGAGAAAGAGAGGTTGTATCAATTAATTAATAGAGCTAACAGACAATAATGGCCCAGAAATTATGTAACTGATAAGGAATAACACTCGTGTTTTTTCAGAGGCAGAGATTTCACCTTATTGGAAGCACAGGGGATGCTAGTGGAAACTGATCCAGGCATAAAGACTATGTCTAGAGAGAAAGGAAACAATGGTTCCAATCCTAATCTAAGGGTCACCAATGAACATGTATGACGGATCCATGGACAAAGCCAAAGAGGTGTAGGATTGAGGGCAGGAGGTGGGGGTTGGTGGGGCGGGGAAGTGTGATGGTAGGAAAATGGAGACAGCTGTATTCGAACATTAATAAAGTAAAAAGTGGGTGCCAGGGAATCCAGTATTAGATCAGCAGGTATATTTCTGGGGAAATCCATGCAACAGATTCCTCCATCTCACTCATCTCCCTGGAGGCAATTGGTAAGCTCGTTGAATTTGCTTAGTCCTCTACGAGATCCTTCTAACCATATATCAACATGGGGCTGGACAAAGAATGAAAACCTTTGTCATATGTTTCATTCTATTGTACAAGTTACTGCTGGCAGTGTGACAGAATAACCAGAAGAACTGTAAGGCGGACCATGGTCTATAAGTAAGCAATAGACATAAAAGTAGCAAAAAAAAAAAAAAAGGAGGGGGGAGAGTAAAAGAGTGAATAGAGTCAGAAGCGAAAGAGCATATTTTAAATGATTTTTAATGCTTCCTTGGATCTCCATTTCTATATCACTATAGTCATAGAAATAGTTACCCACTGTGCACCTCTCCATCATGTAACTCTGCTCCCTAGGGCTTTCTTTTCCTTTCCTAGTAGCTATACCTAGGAAATAGCCAAATAATAACCCACAAAGGCTAGTTCCTTCCCTCAGTTCTGAAGAATCTATTACAGTTCCTGGCATCTGATGACCTGAATTGACCTAATGTATTTTTGTGAACCTATGACATTATCAGTGGTAGGATGTACCATTATACTATTCATCAGTCAAGAAGAAAAAACCCTGCCAACTAAATTGGCACATCATCTATTTTAAGACCCATCTCAATTTCAGAAATGTTAAAATGCAAAGAAAGAAAACAATGTATCTTGAAATCTATGAAACATAGATTCCTGCCACCCCAACCCCTTCAGAAGTAAATTTTACTATAATACAAAGGGGGACCCAACCCCCGCCCCCGGGAATTCATTAATTAAAAAATTATGTATTTATTCTTACAGGTTTAAACTTTAGTCACTTTCAAAGTACTCTCCATGCCGTGTAATAATACACCTATCAAGACTTTTTTCCACTGCTCAAAACAGTTTTTGAATTCATTCATTTTGATGCCTTTCAGTGCTTCTGCCATTTTTTGTTTCACCTCTTCCACATCAGCAAAACATTTTCCTTTGAGGACTTTTTTCATCCAGGGAAACAAACAAACACAAAAGTTGTTTGGGGTGAGATCGTGAATAAGGAAGGCAGTGCACAGGGGTCATGCTGTGTTTTGGTCAAAAACTGCTGAACACCCAGATTGGTGTGGGCAAGTGTGCTTGTAAATCACCCATCACAAAATGAGCAAACTCATTGAAAAAGTCTTCAAAAAATTCACTGAAACTGAATGCAGCCTCTCACAATGCCAGCTAGTACACTGATACAGATGGGTTCCTAGAACACTCACCTAGCAGAGGAAGCCTGTATTAAAAGGGGCCCTCCCTCCAGAAGATAATTCCTGGTTTTTGGGTACATATACCACCTCTTAGTACATATACCCTAAGGCCATGCCATTATGAAGGCACACAATTAAGGAACTGCAACAATGGCAACTACAACAAGCAAACAGTGTTACTATTAGGCCCCCACCAGCAAAGCAGGATCCTCATTCTGTCTCAAGTCATTCTTTTATCCCTCCTTGATATCAGCTCAAGTAATTGCTATACTCTGCATTGGCTAGGGTCTTCTGAGATGCAGATGCCAACACAGAATTGGCTGTTCAAGAGTTTTCTCTGGGGAAAATCCGATAAAAGATAAAGTGGGAGGGGAAATGGAGGTCAGCAGAGAGAGCCTTCAGAACTGATACAGGTCTGACCTGTAAAAGGAGAGGAGGAGAAAGCAGGAGCTTCAAAGGGCAGTACAACTGATAGGTCTGCCAGGATGGTGGAAGTCCCTAAGCAAGACTTCCCATTAGGGATTGGAGTGAGAAAGTCCCAGCTCTAACAGCTGGCTGGTCTCAGGACCTGGCTGGGAGCAGCTCCGGGACAGCGGGACAGCGTGGCCTCAGCACTACCGAAAGCTGCAGCAGATCTGAACAGGCAGCGGCAGGAGGTTCTTGAACAACCACCATTTTTGCAGCAGGTTCCCTTAAAGGTGGATTTGAGTGGATTATTTCCATGGCTGTCACAGGGACACAGGGCTTGCCACCACGCTTCCCACATTTACAGTGGCTGTCTCATTTCCTCTGATTGTCTCACATGTCATCTTTGTTATCATTGTTGCCCTTCTGTATCGTCTCTATACTCCACGCACCAGCTTTTTCTACTTACGTCTTGGAATCGGGCACTAAGAAGACTTAAGGGATGGAATGGCCTGCAAGGTACCACCAGAATGAGGCCTTGCTCACACTGTCACACTGGTCTCCCTGTTTTTCCACAAGTCCACACAGGGCTGCTCCTCCATCTCCAGAGTTCTGCTGAGTGTGAGGACTTAGGACAGTGTGCTTCCCACTTCACCTTCGCTGCATAAACATTGTGAAACAGGCTTCACATTTTAAAAACTGAGGCTTGGAAACCCTTGCAGGGAGACATTTAGGAGATGAATTTCCATATATTTTGTGAAAGGCTATAGCATAAGAAAAACATGTGTTCAAACAATATATCATGATCAGATGCAAAGAAACTCATAAAGGCTTTAAGGAAGCAATCCTGAACCTAGTTAGGGGATGCAGTGGCAAGGACAGACAGTGTCTTTGACCTTGAACAAGTCATTTAAACTCCCTTCCGTCTGTTTCCTCCTCTATAAAATGAAGAGGGTAGGCTAGATAATCCTTGAGGCCTCTTCTAGCACTCACATTCTATGAAATAAAAGTCAACTTAAAGATTAATTGGGTTTCTGAGCCTCAAGCAATTAATTACACTGCTGCTGCCCTGCAACAGACCCATCACAGAAGAAAATTAGATTCAACTGACAGATTTGAATCTTTACAAAGTCAAGTTGATTTTGAATCCAACATTATTTTTTAAGATTTGCAAATTAATGCTTTCACAAAAAGGTTCAGTAGTTCTCTGGGCAGGCATTTTGACCTGACAGACATATTATAATACTAAGGTCATTCTTTTCATTAAAAAAAAAAAATAAGCATTGTGATGGGTTTTTTTTTCCTGTGTTCAGAACTTCAGCAGGCCCTCTACCAGAATTTTATAAGGAGACAGATAGTGGTTTTACGAAATTCTTTACCAATTTCTGAAGAGCCCATGGACATCTGAGGTCAGGGACTTTGGTTGTGCCCACACCTACTTCATCCAATTCTGTCATTTTTTTAAATTCATTGGCTTCTGCATTTTCTTACCTTGCTTTTACTTCGGGTCAACACTGAATTATTAGTGTTGGTTAGTTTTGTAGCAAAAAATTAGTTTTGAATTCCCATTATTAAGAAAGTATTTCATCTTCCTTTTAATGCCTATTCATTTAAACAATGCTGGTATTTTCCTATTTTTCCCTCAAGTATTATAGTTCACATGTAGTTTAGATTTTTAAAATCTAAATCCCACATTTATGGAACTTGGATTTCTGACATCTTATTTCTACTTTTGTCATGTCCACTTGCATTGGTAATATTTCTGACAGCAGGAAAGTATGGAGAACAATGTGAACACCCATGCTTCCATACCTGACATAAAAACTGTAGAAGCTGTGTACTAGTGTGCCTCTTCTGGTCTCATTTCTTCTGCCTAGAGATAACACTGTCCTGTACCAAATAGCATTTATCATTCCCATGTGTATCTTTATACTTTTAATCCTATGAATCAAACTTTAAAAAATGTGATATTATTTTGCATGCTTTAATAATAAGACTGAGCTATAGTTCTGCAAATTGCTTTAACTCCACTTATGTTTATGAGCTCATTCTATGGTATTACATGTACATCTATTTTGTTTTCTCCAAGCTATATTTTTACTTTCTCTAAAATGTGTTTTAATGTACAGAAACTTAAAATCCAATGTGGTCAAGTTTATCAATTATTTCCTTTATGTTTTATGTGAGGTTTTTGCATTATATTTTAAAAGATTTTATTTATTTATTCTCAGAGAGGAGGGAAGGGGGACAGAAAGAGGGGGAGAAAAACATCCATGTGTGCTTGCCTCTCATGCCCCCCTCCCCTACTGGGGACCTGGCCCACAACCCAGACATGTGCACTGACTGGGAATAAAACCGGCGACCCTTTGGTTTGCAGGGTGGCACTCAGTCCACTGAGCCACACCAGTCAGGGCTCTTTATCTTATATAAACAAACCTTTAATCATGTAAGATCATAAAGTTTTCATGATCCTTTTATATTTCACATGGAACTTACATTTTTTTTTGAATAATGTGAGGTGGGTGTATAATTTTATTATTCTTTTGTCCATATGGACAACCACTGTGCCAGAATCATCACTTTTCCTTGTTGATCTGTAATGTTCCAGTTTCAGTTTTAATTACTACACATTTATAATAATACTTGCTACCTAGTACAGCAAGGCTTTACCTGATTTATTGTTCTTCAAATATTTTTTGGCCATTCTTCACCCTCCATCCTCTATATAAATTTAGCTTTCTCTTGGCAGGTTTCATGAAAAGGGAAAGAAAAACTGTTGGGAATTTGATTGGAATTTCACTGAATCTATGGACCAATTTGGAGAAAAACCAATGTCCTCAAGGCAGTGTATCCCCTATCAATGTAGTGGGCACATCTCTATGATGTCTTTTTTTAATGTCTTTTAATTAAGTCCTGTAATTACTGCTATCATAAATACTATCTAAATCTGTTGGGAACTGCGTTGCCTGGTTTCAGAAGCTGTAACCTTCCGTGGCTAAGGCTGAGTAAAAGTCACTTTTACTCAGGGACCATAAGCTACTAAGGAGTCAAAGCTTATCTTCCTGGTAGGGGCACCACCTCTGTCTCCTTTTACTTCACTCTGCTTGGCCCTCGGCATACGACCAGTTAGCCAATGATGGGTAAGATTCCTCAAGGGAGAGATGACCTAAGACAGGCATGGTCATGAGAGGGCCCTCAGGGAAGGACTTGGGGGGTGATAAAAAAAAGGGGGGTGATGGACCCTCACCTCTCGGGCTTTGACATTGCCTGAGCCCTTTTTCTGTCTGCAAGAAGTCTCCTAATCTCTTGGCTGCCTTACTTCCCCTGCCTGACTTAACCCTGAAACAATGACAGAGGGCAGTGCAGCCCTGGGCAGGAATGGGCAGTTCTCTGGGGCAACCAGGCCTAAGAAAGAATACATAAAATCTTGTGAAACCTGCTTTGCTAAGAATGCTCTCACTTTTCTGATAAGGATCCAAGCATGAAATGAGTTTGTTTCCCAAAGTTCTATAGCCCTTTAGCTAACTGACCCTGACTCAGAATAAGCCCTCATAGTTCTTTGTATGTTATTTATTGTTTGATCCTTACTCCCCGACAATGATTGATGAACTTTACCTGTATTCCTGTGCAAACTGAACCCAATAAAAGCCCTTTGAGGAAAAAGCTCTTGGCCCTTCTCCTCTGAGATCGACCACCTTTCCTCTCCAAGCAGATCATGTCTTGGTAGACTTATTCTCATCCATGGTGGACAGCGGGGCTCTGTGGGCAGAGCCCCCTGACATAACTCATGTAAGGCCTAAGTAGGAAACAGTGCCCTCATTTGCGTCATTTACAAAGATATAAATGGGGTTTAAGGAAACCACCAGGGACTGCACAGTAACTTTGGGGAACTATTAGTACTCATAAACCTAAGGGCAAGGGTGGAGGCAATTTTCCAGAACCCAAAGACACAAAAAGCTATGTGTAGAGAATCCTTGGATGGGACCTATGACCTTCAATCAAGGCATATAGCCAGGTATGAACAACTCCACAGAGAGAGAGGTGAGGCAATAGAATCCCCACCCTCATCTCTCCCTCTCTTGATCTCCAGCTAGTGTCAGCAGTGACTGAAACTAACCAGAAGCCAGAGAACAAGGGAACCTGTTATTGCCAGTCAGTGAGGTGCTGCGGTGTAGGCAAGGGTGAAGAGTAAGTCTGGAGGGGCAGACAGATGTCTCCCACTGTTCCTTTTGCAAAAATAACTTTGTTTATTGCTGTTATATAGGGATGTAAATAATTTCTGCATTTGTACTTTATATCCACTAGTTTTGCTGAATTCCTTTTAAAATTCTATTTATAGAATCTCTTCAGTTTTCTATATTCATGAACACTTTTTCTTTTCTTTCCTCTGAATACCATTAATTTTTTCTTCTCTATTGAACTGGCTAAAACCTACAATAAAATTATAAATAGAAGAACTAACAGGTACATCCTTGACTTACATATTTGACATTTCACTTCTAAGTATGTTTGCTGTAGCTTTTTTGGTTTTGCTTTTATTATCACAAGCGCAGTACATGTACATTGTAAAAAAAAAGGATATACAGATAACTAGTACAACTAGATCGTTGTATTTCTATCATCCAGAGATTACAACTATTAACACCTTAGGAAACTACACATATATTTACAGATGTGTAACAAATACTATAACATACACAGTATGGTCAGCTAAGTTACACACTGTAAACTGCTTTTCACAGTTTTATTCCCTTGCTTGTGAAGAATTTTCTTCCTAAATGAAAATTCAATTTTATCAATTTATTTTTATATTTAAAGAATACATTTTCTCCTGGCTGGCGTAGCTCAGTGGATTGAGCGCGGGCTGCGAACCAAAGTGTCACAGGTTTGATTCCCAGCCAGGGTACATGCCTGGGTTGCAGGCCATAACCCCCAGCAACCGCACATTGATGTTTCTCCCTCCCTCTCTCTCTCTCTCTCTCTCTCTCTCTCTCTCTCTCTCTCTCTCTCTCTCTCTCCCCTCTCTAAAAATAAATAAATAAAATCTTAAAAAAAAAAGAATACATTTTTCTCTCATTAATCAGTTAATGTCCATCAGAATTGTTCTAATAACATTCTTCCTTGGTTGTTTTGTGAGAGTAGGTGTGGGCTGGGCTTATAATACACCCAGAAAGCTTGCTAGCTAGCTCAGTTAACCTTGGGTACACTTATTCCAAAATGTACTGTGTTAAATAGAAAATACCTTAATCTTATTTGTCTTATAATTTTTATTCCTTCATTCTTTTAATAAGTTTAAACAAAGTTTATTGTGTCTGATAATTTCATAATATAAAGTTCTCAGAGATCTAAATTTTGCTATTAGATTTTTCTGTTGACTCCCACAATTGGTGATTATTTCCTTGGATATTTATAATTTTGGATCATGGGCTCATCTTTACAGAAACATTTTTTGTGGACATACTGTGAGGCCTAGGTTGCAGATATGTCCACCAACAGAAATATTCTTGTTTGTTCCAGGAACCCAACCACTTTTGTAAAAATTTTATTTATTTTTAGAGAGAGGGGAAGGGAAAGAGAGAGAGAGAGGAACATTGATGTGTGAGAGAAACATCTATTGGTTGCCTCTTGCATGCCCCCAACCAGGGACCTGGCCTGTAACCTAAACATGTGCCCCTACCAGGAATCAAACCAGTGACCCCTTGGTTTGCAGGAGGACACCCAATCCACTAAGCCATACCAGTCAGGGCCTGACCACTTTTTAAATGCTTGTTTTTAGGGTTTTTTTTTAGGTATCAAACAAATAGATGTGAATAAAGCAGAGAAAATATGGAAATATCACAGTAGGTAACAGTTATTTCACATTTTAAGATACCCTCAAACAAGCACACAGGTGTGAATTATGTACAAATATTTGTCTCTGTGCTTAGCCCTTTTTTCATTTTTTGGCACAAATAGATCATCTGATATTTAGGGGACATGGGAATTGGCTGGATGTCACTGGAATAATGTGGTGGCTCACAAACAATGGGAACATCTGTGAAACTTTAGGTGTAAGTGCAGGTGCCACATGCAAAAGAATAAAGTTGGATCCTTATGCCACATACACAAATTAATCCAAAATGAATCAGAGACCAAAATATAAGAGCCAAAATGTAAAACTGTTTGAAGAAAACATAGGGAAAAATGTTTGCAATACTGATTTTCAGTGATTTCTTGGACATGACACCAAGTGCCCAGACAACAAGTGAAAAAAAAAAATGTGACTACATCAAAATAAAATACTTGTGTGCCAAGGATGGAGTAGGAGAAAATATTTGCAAATTATATACCTGATATAATATCCAGAGAACTGACAATTCAACAACAACAAAAACACATTTTTTAACTGGGCAAAGGATTTGAATAGGCATTTCTTCAAAGAATATATAAAATAGTCAAGATACACATGACAAGATGCTCAACATCATGAATCATTAGTAATTAGGGAATCAAAATGATGAGATACCACTTCCCATCCCTTAACTGGGATAACTACTGGTTTTTGTTTTTTTTAACCAAAACAAAACCAGGAAACAATTATTGGCAAGGATATGGCAAAATCAAAACCCTTGAGGACAGTGACTATGGAAAACTTTGGTGCTACCTTAAGAAACTGAAAAATAGAACTATATGATCTGGCAATTTCATGTCTGGAAATATACCCAAAATAATTGAAAGTAGGATCTTTTTTTAGAAGATTTTATTTATTTATTATTAGAGGGGATGGGAAGGAGAAAGAGAGGGAGAGAAACATCAATGTGTGGTTGCCTCTTATGCACCCCCTGCTGGGGACCTGGCCTGCAACTCAGGCATGTGCCCTGACTGGGAATCAAACCAGTGACCCTTTGGTTCACAGGCCAGCACTCAATCCACTGAGCCACACCAGCCAGGGTAAAAGTGGGGTCTTGAAGAGATATCTATATATTCAAGTTCATAACAGCATTATTCACAATGGCCAAAATGTAGAAGCAACTCAAGTGTCCATTAATGGATTAATAGATAAAGGCAATGTAACACACACACACACACACACACACACACACACACTGGAATATTATTCAGCCTTAAGAAGGAATTACATTCTGACACATGCTACAACATGGATGAACCCTGAGGATATCATGCTAAGTGAAATAAGCCAGTCACTAAAGGACAAATACTGTATGACTCCATTTACATGAGGTACCTAGAGTAGTCAAGTTCATAAAGACAGAAAGTAGAATGGTGGTTGCAAAGGAGAGGAGGGATGAGGACTTGTAGTTTTGTAAGTGAAAAGAGCTCTGGAGATGGACAGTGGTGAGAGTTGCACAAAAAATATGAACATAATATAACTGGTTCGTTGTAGCATTCAATGAATACTTGTTGAATTAATAAATATGGAGTGTGTTCAACTAGAAAAAGCAATATAGTATGTAAGAAACACTTCTTTAAAACATAAAACCAGTAGGCATTCTAACATGGAAGTTATAAATTTCCAAATAAAATACCTACAATGTGTAAGAAGAACACTGGAAACATATTAGGTTTCACAGAGAACTTTCCTCCTGTCCAGTTACTAAAACAGTGGAGCAGAGCCTAAGTTGGCTTCCAGATCAAAATTTGATGTTCTGATCATGAGGGATTTTTTGACAAATAAGTAAACTATTACTTATGTAATCAGTACTTTCTTGTGAAAAAAGCGGGTTGTTGAGACTGGCAAGGCTACATCTTATTCTGCTCAGCTAGAGGAGGTTTTTTGGCATAGGAAAGTCTAATTCCTTGACTGAGTTGTATCTTTTGTGATTGACAGATATGTGTTCCAGGACTTCCACTGACAGCAATAGCCACCACTACCTTAATATTTAATACTACCTTTATTATTGTTAAATTGCTTTAATCCAGCTCCCACTGTTACATCTAACTTTAAAGAGGGAATCTATCTCATTGGTTTCATCTCTACATGGAAACTATTCTTCATTGCTATTTTATATTCTGAAATGTATATATTCAAATACTTATCAGCTCAACCAAGGCCAACACCCCCTCTCTTTGTCTCCGAAATTGTCCACATAATTCTTAACCTACTCTTATACCTATGAACTCATTCCTAGCAAATAATAAGCTCTAATGGTTACTGGTTTTACTATGCATCACCAGTACTTCATATGTAACATCTAATGGAATCATTTTAACTCCTCTAGGAAAAGGCACTACGGTGACTGTCAATTTAGATAGGAAGAAAATAAGGACCAAAGCAGATAATTTAGATGCCTAAGATAATACAACTATTAAGTGATGAAGCCAGGAATTGATAGTCACATGTCAAGCCACTGGACCACACTGCATCCCAACAAAACACTGAGTACAGCATCCTCAGCAATAAACTGAAGCTGTGAGGAAGCAGGTGAATGTCTCTCATTGTTCCCAGATGCAGGGAGTAGTGCAGAGAGTTGGGCCCAGCAAGCACCTGACACCGACTCCTCATCCCAACCACATTAGAACTCCAGGCAAGCAGACCATCTCTAATAAGAAACTATCATGTGCTTAACGCTTTCTCAGACATTTATAGAATTTACTAATTATAACTTCCTTGCCCTTTCATGTTCACGTGTTCTGCAGGGATGAACAAGGTAAGGTATAATTTAGTCTTATTTCAGAGACTAAATTTGCCAGGGCAGAAAAACCATAGTAGAAAGAAGGTCCTTTTGTTTATGCCCACTGACTAGGCCTGAGCAGTAAAGCCCACAATCATGGGTCCGCAGTGCCTCAGTAACACAATAAGGATCATTTTTCCTACTCATGTGGGCTGTCTCAGTTTTATTTCCCACCTCTGAGCCACAAAATACATTAAATCTCATTAATGCTTTACTCAAGGCCCAGATCTGAAGTCCTTATATACACAAAACTATAATGGGAAACCTAAATAATTAGTTCCTCCAACGTCATGTAGGCTGAGGGATTCATTTTGTTTGTTTATTTTAAGGAAAACTCCTGGGAGCTGGATTCAAATGAGTCTACAGAATTAATGAGAGTGGCATCTTATCTTCCTAATCAGCCAGACTGGCCACTGCGATGGCTAAAAAACAAGTCCAGGAGCCTTACGCATCCTGTGAGTTCTTCCCAAAATGTTAAATAAGAATGAGAGTAACATCAGAAAAAAAAACACTCTTATCTGCATATGATGATAGCACATATTAGGGATAGAAAAGTGAAAGCATTTCAGAAGCAGAGCATTAACAAGATTCCTCTGTAGTAAAGCCAACTCAGTGGAGACTCTTATATAATTTACCCAACTACCTTGCAATAGACACTCAGAGTAACGTTAGCAACCGAAAAGGACCATCAATGTGAAGACACTAGGTATAATGGATGCTGTGCCATGTTTCCCAGATTTGTCTTTAGGTTGAAGTACTTATTTCCCTTTATTGTTGACAGTGCTGCCAGACAGCTCTCAGGTCTCAGTCCTCTCCAGAACTTGTCTGTGACTACAGAGAAACCTCTCTCACCCAGGATTAGCTTGTGTCCAATACCTGGTTGATGTGGGTGTGTGAAAGCTTAGATGCCACATTGCAAGGGGAGTCAACTCTCAAAGGCCATCCCAGCTCTTTGGAAGAGACCCCTAGAGTGGAGCCGAGGCCTTTGTTGAGACTGCTTTGAGCTCAGCTTTTGCCTCTGATGAGCCCTGCCTCCTTCCCTTCCACAAATGTTGATCCCATTGGGTACTTCCTAATGCAGGGTCTGCATGCTCATTAATCTCTGTCTGAGTTTGCTTCTTGGAGAACCCAGATTGGAATGCTAGGAAAATAAAATTCTTTGTTTCTAACATGCTGTTATATTTTTAACCAGAAGTTAATAGTATAACATTATTTAGGTATTTTAAAACCACCTGCTACAGAACTATTTTCCTCTGGATACACGTAAGGCTCATTGATTTCATGTGATAGAAAAACAATCAGGGGCCCTGACTGGCATGGCTCAGCTGGTTTAGCATTGCCCTGCACAGCTAAAGATTACTGGTTCAATTCATAATCAGGACACACACCTGGGTTGTGGGCTGGTCCCCAGTTGGGGCATGTGTGAGAGGCAACCAATACGTTTTTCTCCCTTCCTCCCTCCCTTCTCTAAAAATAAGAAAATAAGAGGAGATAAGATGGAGGCCAAGTAGGTAGAAGCTGAGCCCACTTGCTTGTGTTCTCAGCACAGATTTTTAGTTGATCTTCCAACAAGCAACCAGAACAATCAACAGAATCTCAGCTGGTGTGAATTTTTGAAATCAAGGAGTACAGAGGATGCTTTGCACTGTCTGCACCTATACAACAATATAAAAGATGTGGTGGGACGTGTGACTCTCAATCATCCAGCCAGGGGGAAGAACCCAACAAAACAACCCAACAACAACCAAAACCCAGTTACAACAAGAGAGCCCACATAAAAGGCATAAAAGGCATCCCAAGAGCATACAAGCTCAGGATATCAAAGAGACTGCACCCTTGAATCTCCTACAACAGAAGGACATCCCATGAAGACAGGGAGTCAAAGCAGAACAATCTAATACAAGAGTCACCTAAAATGGGGAGACAAAGAAACAACCCCCAATCAAAAGGAAATGAATCCACAGAAAGAATGCTAAATGAAATTGAGACAAACAATCTATCAGACATAGAGTTCAAAATAATGATTATAAGGATGCTCAAGGAGCTCATTGGGAACTAGAAGGGACTTTTTGGGAACTACAATGAACTTAGTGGAAATTACATCAAAATTTAAAAAGACATAGAAGCTATGAATAAGAGCAAGGAGGAAATGAAGAATACAATACCTGAAATGAAGAATACACTAGAAGGAACTAAAAAGCAGGTTAGATGAAGCAGAGGATCGAATCAGTGAGTTGGAAGACAAGGTAGAAAAAAACACCAGTCAGAGCAACAGTTAAAAAAAAGACACAAAGAGAATGAAGATAATTTAAGGGAGCTATAGGACAACATGAAACATAACAATATTTGAATAGTAGGGATACCAGAAAGAGAAGAAAAGGAGCAAGGAATAGAAAACCTGTTTGAAAAAGTGATGACAGAAACCTTCCCTAACTTGGTGAGGGGGAAAATCTTGCAAATCCTGGAAGCAGAGGGGTAGGGTGCCAGTCCAGATGAACCCAAAGAGGCCCACTCTAAGACATATCATAATTAAAACGGCAACATTTAAAGACAAAGGGAAAATTTTAAAGGCAGCAAGGGAGAAACAGCTAGTAACATACAAGGGAGCTCTAATAAGGCTATCAGCTGATTTCTCAACAAAAACACAACAAACCAAAAGGGAATGGCATGAAATACTCCAAATAATGAAAAGCAAAGACTTGTGTGGGATGCCCTGTCCTGCGGAGTTCTTCCAGTAGTGGAAGAAATGAGTTGTCCCAGATATAATCCATTGTTCTAGTGGGAAAAAGGGTGGTGATTCCCTCTAGTGGAGAATGCCCCGAACCCTTCTCCGAAATGGCTTTTATTGCTCAGTATGTGCAGGGGTATACAGTATTCATGCAAAGCTCATCAATCAATGTCTAAATGCCATAGTTACAGAAAACAAATGTTTATAGGTAACAGTCAAAGGAACACAGAGATTGCCTCAGGTCAGGGTCTGTTAGACACACTGATGCCAGCTGGTTGTTAAAGCATGGTTCATGAGCTCAGGAATTCATTCCTTCTGCTTTGGACTTAGATATATGATTCATGGCAATAGGGCTGTTCAAAGCAAAGCAAGGGATATAATGCATTCTTTAGGCCTGATTTCCCACGGGAACCCTTGGTGCTAGTATTGGATCATGCCTCCCTCCAGCATTCCGGTTGAAACTTTTAGGCCTCTTTCAAGGCCTTGCCTGCGCAGGGCTACAGCCTCTGATACTACACAAAGTGGTTCCCAATAGACCTGCAACCAAGACTACTCTACCCAGCAAGGCTCTCACTTAAAAGGGAAGGGGAAATAAGGAGCTTCTCAGACAAAAAAAGGCTAAAGAGTACATCTTGGACTTCTAGCCAAGATGGAGACATAGGTAGATACACTTTGCCTCCTTGTACACACTTTGCCTCCTTGTACAACCAAAAGAAGGACAACAACAAATTAAAAAAAAAAAAAAGCAGGACTGCTAGAAAATTGAACTGTCTGGAAGTCTGACAACCAAGGAATTAAAGAAGAAATATTCATCCAGACTGGTAGGAGGGGCAGAGATAGGCAACCAGGGTGGAGAGGATGTGACACAAGGAGGCAGCTGGTGGACCAGGCAGTCCCACATTTGCATGTGGATAACCGGGAGGAACAACTAGGAATTGAGACAGACTGCGTAACCCAAGGTCCCAGCATGGGGAAATAAAGCCTTGAAACCTCTGGCTGAAAAAATCTGGGGTGGGGGGGTTGAGGTGGCAGGAGAAACTCCCAGCTTCACAGGAGAGTTCGTTGGAGAGACTCACAGGGTCCTAGAATGTACACAAACTTACCTATCTGGGAATCAGCACCAGAAGAGCCCAATTTGCTTGTGAGTAGTGGAGGAAGTGACTGAAAGCCGGCTGAGAGCTGAGCAAGCAGCACTGTTCTCTCTTGGAACCTCCTCCCGCCCCCACCCCACACACACACACAGCCCAACGACATGGGGTGCTCTAGTCTGGCGAATACCTAAGACTCCACCCCTTACTATGTAACAGGTACACTGACAACTAATAGCATATTCAATACATTAAAAAAAAAACCACAATGAGATATCACCTCACACCTTTAAGATTGGGTTCAGGTGCTACTATTTCCATAAACCACCCTTTTGTTCCTCAGCTGACCCTTTATCTCCCTCACCTGAGATCCCTCAGATTTATTTTTGCATTCCTTGTGGGTTTCCACCTTTGGTGATGGGGCACATGACCTGTTCTTCACGCCTCATTGAAAGGTCCTTGAGAGATGGACCCACCTTTTGCACGTCTGTCTCTTCCACCACATCCAGCACAGTGACTTCAAAGTTTCACTAGACCCTTGTGGCATGAACAAAGCAGCAATTTGTTTCTGGATCTGTTCCCCATTTTGTGCAAGGAGGAAGCCATATCAGCTTTCCTATTGACTATAACTTCCTGAATTACAAATTTAAATTATTAGACACCTAACTTCTCATGTGATATGTGTTTTTCCCATTTCTGAGTAAAAGACACAAGTATGATTTTCGGGGGAGAAAGCAACACACACAAAACAGTTATCCTATAAACTGCATACAATAACATGTTAATTATGAGCAACAGAAAATAACAAGGGAGCTCAGAGTGAGAAGGTGCACGTGACGAAGAGTTAACGTGAGGGTGAAGTGGCAGGGAAGTTGGTTGAACTGGGCTCTGAGTCCCCATTTAAGTAGAGTTAAGTTCGGGGCACTTTAAGCCTGAAACAAAGGCTGAGTCAGGGACACTAGAGGGAGCCAAGGCCTGCAATCAGAAGAGAAGGCTTTCCGGTTCAGTTGGCCTTGGTTGGGTTCACAGATTCTGAAACATTTGCTTAAATTGAGAATGATGATACTCTTTACCACACATTCAAATTATTCTACAGGACAATTGGAAAAATGAAAACTATTTTGAGTCTATTTTCAGTTTTTCCTGGTATTATACTTCTTTTTGAGGGGATAAATATTCAGTGTTTAATGTCTGTGCATTCCATGTCATTTTTGCCAGTGAATAGCGCCTGAATCTTAACTGTGAGCTAATCTAAGACATTGAACAACCCCGAATGGGGTTGTTGGGTTATAAAGTAGAGGGGAATCGGGTAGGAGCCTGTTCCAAAGACCTCCCTGCCCACTCGGACTGGCCCAGAGCCGGGCTGCTGTGACCACAGGTTCCCAGAGTTGGCAGACCTTATCTCCAGGCCAGGAGGGTGGAGGCTGCTGCCTGTGCTTTCGAATACCAGCTCCTGAGGCTGATTACCAAAGGTCACCCCTCTAAATTTTCACTTGGTCCAAATCCACAGAAAACCTTAAGCAAGAGTTTTAAAGTTCCTGGAAGTTGGGGGGCAGCAGACTGTGAGCTCAGTCTGGCTAACATCAGCATTGTCAGTGCCTGCTGACCGACAGACAGGACGGCCAGCCGGCTAAGGCCAAGGCTCTCATCTCAGGGCAGGTGATAAGAGTGAGGAGTATTTGGAAGGTGGAAAAAAGTAACTTGGGCACAGCCCTATCTCATTGCCCTACCTCAGATACGGTGACATTAAACAATGTGAAATTGTACCTCTACCAAATGAATACAACCAGGTCATATTTTTGGCCACATACAAATGTTTACTTGTGCTAAATTCTGGGATAAAGGAATGTAAAAAGAAAAGTAAAAAGGTTATTACAACTCTAAAGCAGTAGTGAATTATGACTTTCCCCAGCCTAGGGCAGAAGCTGCAGGGCTACCACCAGAGGGAAGCCTAAAGAATCAGAAGGCAGGAATGTCTCACTAGTCGCTGGAGGACTCAAGACACTCCTTTTCATCCAGGTGCTGCTTTCAGATCTCCTCTTGATGTGGCTGTCACCAGTTTACAGTTAAGTTGAGGGCAGGACACCAAAGAGCCATGTCTAGAGGAAATAACACAGAGGAAATTGTGTGTGTTGGGGGGGCTTTAAAGTTAAGAAGAGAGGTGCACTATCCAGCATCTCTGTGACCCCCTCCCAGAAGCTGCTATCTGGGCATTGTAATGCTTCCTCTCTGCCCCTAAATCCAAAGGGAATAAGGGAAAGGAGAGAAGAGAAAGCAAGCCAATGTGGAGGGTGCAACTTGCTGGCAGGCTGGAGAAGGCCAGTGAGGATGAGCCAGGGGAGCTGGGTGGGCCTGGTAAGCAGAAGTGACAACAAACTGAAACTGCTACTCCTGGGGGTTGGGTAGGACAGAACCAGGTGCCACGCAGGGTCAGGGAGAGTGACCAGGAGCATCCTGGCTTGGGCAAAGGAAGGCTCCTCTGTGCAGACTGAATGAAGGCTGTGGAGTACCCAGCTGAAGGAAGAGCGAGGGGTGGTAGGGGCCTGAGGGGAGCCAGCTCCGATGCTGTACTGCACAGTCTGAGCCAGCCCGGCTTCTCTCCACGGAGAGCACAAACCCCGGAGGCAGAGTGCAGGCAGGACTGAGAGAGTACACTGTTCTCTCTCCAGTGGCACACATTCAGCCCTGCGATAATCAGGGCCAGGCCCAAGGCAGGAGCATAAATGCTCCCCACGTGTGGGCAGTGAGGAGCTGGTCCACAGGTGAGCCCTGGTTTAGTGGGCTGGGGCTGGGACTGACGGGAAAGGCTCAGGGTTCTATTTCATACAGTCCACTGGCCAAGGCAAGTAGAACTAGTAGAAGCTTCCTTGCTTGGAGGGGGGTGACAAAAGAGCGCAATTAAAACTGAAAAAAAAAAAAAGAGGAGAGAGACAGCTCTCTTTGTGTATGGGGAGCTGGGGACAGCCACATGGAGGAGCTCTGATTCTGGTGGATGGAAGGTCCTTTTTCAGCAAACCCTCACTGTGGCTGGTAGCCACAATTGCTGTTGCCCCAGCTGACCCCTGTGGTCTGGTTTTGAGTTGGATGTAAAGTTTGGTGAAGGCCAAAATGCATTCACACTTGAATGCTGCTCCCGCATTCCTACACAGCAAGTCCTTCAAGATCAGGTTCAGGTGCCACTGTCTCCATAAAACCACTGTTTCATCCCTCAGCCGACCCTTTATCTCCCTCACCTGAGATCCCTCAGATTTATTTTTACCTTCCTTGTGGATTTCCACCTTTGGAGATTGGGGCAAATGACCTGTTTTTATGCCACACTGGACTCATCTCTTAGCCGTCTGTCTCCTCCACAGCACACAGCAAAGTGACTCATTAGACATTTGTGGCATGAATAAAGCAGCAATTCTATAAATCTGTTTCTTATTCTGTGAAAGTAGGAAGATTTCTACATGCTCTTATTTTCTGATTCTTAATTTAGATTAAGTATTGGACACCTGCTGCATGTTTGATACTGTGTGTCTCATTTTAAAGAAGTGAAAACACAAATGTGATCTTATTGTGAGACTGAATATAATGAAATGCCAAATAGTACATTGTAAGAGGAACTCAGAGAAGGGAGAGATGCATGAGGTCCAGTAAAGGCTTGGAGAGCTCAGAGGAAGAGTGGTTAACTAAACCGAGCTTTGAGATGGGTGGATTTGTAGGTGTCAGCAGCCACACAGGTGTTGCAGCCCTTGCCCTTAATTCACTGCTGCTATGACCACTGAGTATACTAGAGGCAGGATGGGAACCCCAAGGAGCCCCTGGCAAAATATAACACCAACTCTTTGGCTGTCCTGTCCTCTTGGTCTTCAAGCCTCCGGGGCAGAAGTTGCAATCCTGGAGAAGGGCCATTCATCAGGACTCTTCCTGGATTTCTGAGACTCACACTTTGGGAAAACTGGGGAGTGGTGGCTGGGAGTCTTCTTGACCTTATCCTCCTTCTCAGCCAGAAAGAAGTGACCTTCACAGTAACAATGTCACATACACCTTGCCCTGATCATCCAGAATGAAAGCTTCCAACTTTTTATGGGACTGCCCATACATTTACTGTTGTCACTACCGTTGTCAAAACACTGGGGTGTTTTTTTCAGTTCCCATTATGTAGGTATTGGGGAGTGATTATGATGCTCAGCTGGTGGTTCAGAGAACACCTGTCCTCAGCTTGGGCATCCGAGATGCCTTTAAGCCCCCTACCTGAGAAGTGAGTCTTTCCTTCTCCAGACTGTGGTCCGTGTGTGGTATACTAGGCAGGAAAACTCATGCAACCTCAGGGGTAGGCTTGCTGCCTTATCTGTCAGCAGGAGGCAGGGTAGGGACAGAGCTGCCTAGAAAAAGTCTCAGGCCCTGGTGTTGCTCTTCCATTCTGATATAATAATCACTCTGGAATGATGTGGTCTGTGAGTCCGACAATCAGACACACACTGAACTCAGTACATGGGCTGCCGTCACGAAAGTGGCCTGCTTTACAGCTTCCCCTGGAGCCTCCCTGTGTTTCCCCCCGATGTGTATCTCCATGTCTCCAGTGCGTAGCACAGGGCCGGGCACACAGAAAACAACCCATCAATGATGCTGAATCCTGAGGGAGACACTTGGCAGGTGAATGGCATTAGCTGATGCAGCCTTAAATATATAGCATGACACAGTGATAAAAGTAGATATCCTCTATCTCATTTTACAACAGAAAATGTGAAGCCTGATCCTTCAGAAAAGCATTATCTCCACCATGACACCCACGTCAGGGTTCCTGCTTATCAGATTCTGTTGAGCGAGTGTGGAAGGAGAAGCTCTCTGTCATCTATTTACCTTAAGGAGCTCAGTCACATGCAAGCTCACCGCCCGTTTATCAAGATGAAGGATGCTCTCCAGAGAGAGCAGACAGCAGCACAGGCCAAGCTCAGATGACAGTCTGCCCTGTGGAGATTGACTTTAATGAAGCACAGAATAAACAGGAAGATTAAGAGGGTGCAAAAATCCATGACAAGTTTTGAGTTCACCTCTCAGTAGGGAGTGAGAGGTTCTTCGTACAGCTGAGAGCTGCCTCTGGGTTATGGATGGGGGCGTCTGCTTGGTCACTAATGATCCCATGCTACCGAGATCAGCCTCTGTGCAAGGAAGGAAACGTCTTCTCTTAATTCACAGGCCCATTCCTGTGCCATTTAAGTTTACCTGTGATGTGATTTGCTCTCCAATGTGTAGAAAGATTACAGTTATTGAAGGGTTTGAGAAATTATTTAATAGGCTCAAATGTTAGCCTGAAAAACAGGAACTGAATTTTTTTTTTGCTCTTTTATATGTCTCTCCAAGTTGTGCGGAGAAGTCGTGAGCACTCAGAGGCTCAGGACTCAAAGGTATTGTCAGAACCATGGATACGGGTCACTCGATGGAAGGGCTAAGTTCATGGAAAAAACAAACACAAAAACTAGTCTTCCTCATTAAACAGAGCGATTTCCATAGGAACTTAATGACTGAGACATTTTATATCATTTTAGTTCTTTATTTCATATATGATTTTTTCAATAAATAGAAAGAAATGATTACAAAACATCCAGAGGACGTAGCCTACAATGCACACCCAGTTTTTGGGAATGATGGTTTCATTTAGAGGGTTCAAATGGGGATCATTTCTTGTTTCTTGGGGGTCATTTCTTTCTTGAGGACATTGATCTTACTAAAATATTGATTTGATATAGAGTAATTTATATTCTCTAATCAAACGGTGAGAATTTGTGTGGGTGTGCATATACATGAATTGAATATGTACCTTCATTAGCCAGAATATAGTCATGTTGATAATATTGTGGCTTTTTTACCAGTAGATGGCACTCTGTTTCAGACTGATATTCTAAGCTTCCCATTGTCCAGAAGTAACATTTATTGAGTGGTAACTGTGAGGAAGACACTGTACTAATCAGCTGCAACCAAGTGAAAATGCGTGGCAACACAAAAATAACAAAACCATGTTTGCACACTATTTTAAGGGAAGCTGACATGTATAAGGATACAGGGCACAGTCACAGTGAAGTGACCAGAATGCCTGGAACTAGATGGGATTGGTTGAGAGCTCCTTTACAGTAGAGCTTCCTAAGGTAGGGGGTTTTGAATGGAGTGGAAGGGACCTGAGGCCGCAAGAAGCAGACGTTCTCAGCTGGAGACGTAGAAAGGTTTCTTGGGAGCCAGAGACGTGCAGATGAGGAATATGGAGCAGTCTGAGTCTACTCTGAGAAAGTTATCTGATGCATGCTGACAGTCAGTAGCTAAGCTTCACAGGAGAAGGTTGCAGGGAAGGCGAGGAGGGACAGCAAGGGTAACACCCAGCTTTGCAAAAATAAACAAATAAAACATGGTCAGCAAAAGTTATATGACTTGCATCTGATATTCTCTTTTGATTATTTATGCCAATACGTAAAATTCAAATCAGCCAACTGAACCAATATCTTTAATTTCTGGTTTTATATAAGTGTAAGTACTTACATTTATATTTTACATTATGTAATTCTGGAGATGGTGGAACTTGTATTAGCCAAATTAAATGTTGAGTTTTCTACCTTAACTTTGAACTCTGGATTGAGTATCTCCAGCACGTCCAAAAGCCATCCATTAGACTTTAAATTTTTGTTACCTCAACAATTTCATAGCCTCCTGGCTATCTCCTCCCGCAAATTTTTATGTACTATTTATTTTGCCTAAGCTTAGATAACAGAAAGGTCATCGCGCAAAGAGAGAAATGTATTTGTGGGTGGGATTTAGCTTATATTTACTTTTGGAGCATTTGAAGCAATAGAGGAATCTTAATTGGCATTGTATTTTCTATGTAAATTCAAAGTGAAACAGTAAGGAGGTGTTTTAAATAATTCAGCAGAAACTGCACCAAATGAACAGTTAAATTGCTTTAAGTTCTCGCGTATAGTAAACCATTAATGGGAACTATGTTGCTTAATCTACAGAAAGTGTTTTCCATTCACCATATGTTACCAGGACTACCATTAAAATAGTAATTTATTATGAGGATGAGTCTTTAATATGCTGTGCTGAGGCCCCAGGTTTTGGAGCCACTGGCTAGGTCAGCACTTTGTGATTTTAAGCAGTGATGTGCCGCGGGTAAGAACAAGAGAATGAGGTTCATTAATTCGCAGTGTGCCTTAAACACAGAAATACTGTACTTTTTTCCTCCTGGAAGGGGGAAACCACCCTTAAACAAATAGGTTAAGTACTCTGATTGGTTAGTTTTCCTCAAGATTAACAATGTCTCCCTTTCATTGTGAATGGATGTTCCCAACAAGCTGTTATCAGGATAGGGCTTTGTGATTTGCCAAAGGGAGGGGGTTTTATGCAGTGCCTGCTGCCATCTCCACGCTGACCAGCAGAAACAGTCTGCTAGGTGTCTAGGTGAAGTTCAGTGTTCAGTCCGGTAGAAATGAGTACAGGAAATGGAACTGTCATGCTGGGGTCATGACTGGAGCCTTGGTGGACCACTGCTTTCTCTCACCTTTTTTTTTCTTTAAGTCTCACCAGAGGATACCTTTACTGATTTTAGAGATCAAAGGAGGGAGGAAGGGAGGGGGGAGGGAGGGAGAGAGAGACATCGATTGGTTGCCTCCCATTCACACCCCAACAGGGGATTGAGCCTGCAACCTAGGTATGTGCCCTGACTGGGAATTGAACCCCCAACTTTTTGGTATTTGGGATGATCCAACCATAAATTGGATCCACCGGCCAGGGCCACTCACCGCTCTCTTTAGCTCAGCCAGTCTCAGCCCCTCTGAGTTTCTGTGATGTCCCCATGGTACTGCAGGCTTGCTGGCTTTATTAGTTGAAGACAGTCTCTAGGCCATATTCCTTAAATGGTGAAAATGCTTGTCCTCTTCAGGTAAGCTGTGTGACTGGACGGAGGTGTGGAGCTGAATTAGAAGTGGTAAAAGACTAATCTAGAAAGACAGGAAGAAAGACAATCCCATTGTGGAGTGCCTTGGACCCTAGAATTTCGGTCTTCTAGAACCAAGTCTGGGGTTAAGGCCATACACACACACACATTTACTCCTAGTTGTTGACATATTTGCCAAAGCCGTTGCAATGTAGCTTTTTTATTTCCAACCATAACCCATGAAAATAATCTTATAGCCCCTAAAATATTCATGTTATTGCTGCTGCATGCTCATGCTAGCATTTCAGGGCTTGCCTTCAGCTATACCTTAGCATAAAAGAAATCGTAGTAAAAATAATTGGCATAAAGCCATAAACTTGCTCATTTGCTGTCTTTCACTGTAAGACAACAAAGGAATTAAATGATGTCTCATTTGGCTTCATACATTTGCATACTTAAATATTTGGATACTTTCTACTAAGTAAATTGCATCTGATCAGAGAAGCTGGTAGTGGGTGAATACCTAAAATTTTCAAATGTATTCATTCTTTCTGTCTGTGGATTACTAGTAATATTCTTGCTGACTATTATACTATATCAATGCTATATTCCAATGGATGAAGCAGTTAACAAAGCTGTATGCTACTTGTGAAAAAAGTTGTATGCATGCTACATACATTACAATTTTCTAGATACATATAAAATAATAATATCTATACACACATATTTTAAAAACCACTATGTCAAATTATATTATGAGTACAAATTAAGTCATATTAACACTTAATGCCCAAAATGCAATGGCCTTGAGCTCTTTCCCTGCTTTTATTCAGTCTTTTGCAAAGTGTGCTTTCCAAAATATTTCTGAGTGCTCCAGGGGAGCTCACATGCATTAAAAATATTAGTTTCAGGCCAAATGATCCTATTAACATGAAACTACGTTTCTACACTTCTGCCAAGTTTGAGCTTTGTTCACACAAAACAAGAACAATGAAGAAACATGGTTCGGATATAGTTACTCTTCCTGCCAACCACTGCATAGGGCTTTCTGGTGTTGTCCAGGAAGCAGCAGCTCGAAGGTAATAGCAAAGAACTCTCACTCTCTCTCTCTCTCTCTCTCTGTTTCCCCACCATACAAGAAGTCCCAAATGAAGCAGTTCGGTTCCCACATGAAAGGTACATACTCATGCATGCTCACATGGACATACCCACATTACCTTTCTTTAGGCTATAAGCCATCTGCAGGGCCTACACTGGAGCAATTTCAGTCTCATTCCACTGTGAGAACCTCATTAAGCTCTTTCCTTCACTCTCTACTCCCCCTCCTCTTAAAACTGTCAGTAGAATACATGTCTCCTAAGAAGAAGTTATCAGCATAGAACACTCAAATTGGATACAGAGGGTTAAAAAAGCAAACTCCCTCCCCCATCACCCAGCTTGTGCCCACTTTTGTTTTACTGACACTCACTCAACCCTAGATAAGGAGATTTTTAAGTCCATGTGGCCAATTTTTGTTCAGATTTTTAAAAATTAAATATAAAGAAGGTTTAAGTAAGAAAATTAAGAACCTGAGTCTATCTACCCTACCTAGCCTCTATCTGAGTATAGATACACTGTAGCTATCATGTATCTATCATCACTAAGAAAGAATACACTTCCTTTTTCAAGCACATGTGAAACACTTACAAATCAACTATGCAATAGACATGGCAAACCCATAATAAATTCCAAAGAATCAAATGATACAGTATTATCTGACCATATGAAATAAAATAAGAAATCAGTAAAAAAGAAAAGAAACTTTAAAATATACATGTCTGGAAACTAAAAACTATGTGAAAATCCTTTGATCTTTTAAAGAGAAAACTTAAAATTAAATGGTATTAAAAGTGAAATAAGCCAGTCAGAGAAAGGCAAGGACCACATGATTTCACTCATATGTGGAATCTAATGAACAAAATGAACTGAAAAGGAAAACGGGGACAGACTCATGGAGAGCAGGCTGGCAGCTGTCAGAAGGCAAAGCTTGGTGGGGAGAGCAGAGGCAATGGCCAAACACGAGAAAAAACTCAAAATATACAGGTAGAAATTTGTAGGACAAACTGAAACACTACATGGAATGAAATTTGTAGATTTAATAAACTTACATTTATCAAAAAAGAAGAATTATTTAAAACTGAGTTAAGTTCTTACCTCAGGAGGTTGGAAATTGAACAACAGAAAAAGCCCGAATAAAATATGTAGGAAGGAAATAATAAAGATGAGATGTCAAAATACTGAGCAACAGCAACAGCAAAAAAATAGAGAAATTTAGTTAAAGTGAGATCTGGATTTTTTTTAAATCAATGAAATATAGATAAGCTTCTGGCAAGAATGATAAGGGGGGGGAAGAGCAATTGGAAATAAACAAAATACAGAAAAATTAGAATTTCAAAATTACACACTCACATTGTATACAGACCAATACATTTGAAAACTTAGACAAAAGGAATAAATATCTACAAAAGTACACAAAGGCCAAAAATGAGGCAATATGAAATCTAAAATGTGAATAGATGAAAACCACTAATGAAACCAGAAAAATAATAAAAGAATTCACATTCTCATAAAAGGAATTAAAATCTTATATCCCTAGGCTGTTACAAAGTAAATTCTCCCAAATAATTCTAGAAATATACAATTCTTACCATGTGCAAGTCATTCCAGAAAAGAGAAAGAAAGCAAAAGTTTCTCAACTCACTCTATGAAGTCAGTAAAACCTGGATTTCAATACAAAATAATGGTAATAAAAGAAAATTATACCCATCTCATCTATGAAAATGTGTGTGCAGTCCTAAAAAAATAAAAATCCTCAACAGCTAACTAAATCTAGCAGTGCTTTAAAATAATGTATAGTAATAAAATTTATCCTAGAAATGAAGAATAATTTTATAACAGAAAACCTGTCAATGTAAATCACCATATTAATGAACTAAAAAGGAAAAATTACGCAATTACTTCATAGAAGCCTAAAAAATTTTGATAAAAACAACTATTTGTAATGTAAAATTACAAACTCTGAGAGAACTAGGAATAGAAGGGAAGTTCTACATTGCCACCTGCAGCAAACATCATATTTACTAGAAATACTTTAAATGCAGACATTTTAAGAAAATCAGGAACAAGGCAATAAAACAGCAATCATCACTATTGTTCAGCATAATTTTGGAAACCCTGACAGGTGCAATAAAACAGGAAAATAAGGAGTAAAAATATTGAAAGAGAAGAGAATTTATTGCATCACCATTTGCCGATAACATGATTACCTACATGGAAAAGTCTCAGAATCAACAACCTGTCAGAATGAGAGCTAATTTTTTTTTTAAGATTTTATTTATTTATTTTTAGAGAGGGAAGGGGGGGAGAGAGAGAGAGAGAGAGACATCAATGTGTGGTTGCTGGGGGTTATGGCCTGCCACCCAGGAATGTACCCTGGCTGGGAATCGAACCTGGGACACTTTAGTTCCCAGCCCGCGCTCAATCCACTGAGCTACACCAGCCAGGGGAGAGCTAATGTTTTTATTACACTAACAATTAAAGACAAAATTTTGTTTAAAAAATGACACCATTCACAATAATAATAACACCTGTATAATATCTAGGAATGAAATATTAAAGCATGTATAAGACAACTATGGAAAAATCTAAAACTTCCAAAGGGTATAAAATAGAATCTAAATAAATGTAGAGATTTTACATGGTAATGGATCAAATGACTTACACATTTTAAAATATCAGTTCTCCCCAAATTAAGTTGTAAATGCAAAGGAATTCCAATTTAAATTTCAGCAGCAGTTTTTGAGAAGTATGACAAGTATTCCAAAATTTATATAGAAGCATACAAGTCCACAAGTAACATCAATTTTGAAAAGGAAGGATGGAATTGGGGACTTTTACCCTATCAGAAATAGATACCACAGGACACATGGACAAAAAGATACCGGAAAGCGCTGTGGTAATGCTGTAGAAATAGGCAGATTGAACCACAGAACAAAATAAAGTCCTCAGAAATAAACCCATGGATGTACAGGTACCAGATAAATGAAAACAGTGACACTGCATCAGTGGGAAGAAATAGCTTCTTTAGTGGATGGAGCTGGGATAGTGCTGGAGGGGATCAACGAGAGGACATGAGTGTTGGTTGACCCAAGATCTGGACCCAGGCAGTCAGAGGCTCCTCACCCCTTTCCTGTCCTTGGAATGTATGAGCTATTTCAAGGACTAAGCACTGGGAGAATAAGGTATTGTTCAGATCATCTGGACTGAATACCGACTAAACCCAGTTAAGGCCTCTATGCAAACTTCTAAGATTCTACTAGGCATGTGGAGATCCACTTATCTAGCGGCCACCCAAGACAAGCCTCTTATGTAAGTTCCCTGGCTTATTGAAACTTCCATCAGCCCCTCTGCAGTGATTGCTCCTTTCTTTGATTTCTTCTTGACTTTTATGCACGGGGGTCAGTTTGCTAAACAACAGGTAACTTTCTCACTATTTGAAGAAAAATAAATCTAAGCCTCTATCTTACACCATACACAAAAGTATACTTCAAATCAAAAAAAGAATAAAACTGTAGGGCCAAAAGAAGAAAAATGTAAGAGTGTATTTGTCCATTTGGTGGTTAGAGAGGATTTCTTAAATGAGACCTAGAAAGTGTATATCATAAGGTACAGAGAAAAGCCTGATGGATTTGACTTTATCAGAATTGAGTATTTCTGTTAAATGAAGAAGAATATAAATAAAATTAACAGGTGGCACCTTGGGAAAATATGTTTGCAATTACTAACAGAGCCAAGTGATTAATACCTAAATATACAAGGAATATTTATAAATAAGTAAGAAAAAGAAAGAAAACTCAGCAGAAAAATAGGCAAAGAACATAAATGAGAAATTCACATAAAGGGAAATCTAAACAGTTACCAAATTGTTGAAGAGATGTTCAACCACATTTGCAGTCAGAGAAGTATATATTAAAATAGAATTCTACTTGACATATTTAAGTCTGATAAAAAACTACACCATCAGAAAACACTGTATGTCATTGAAGATGAAGAGACTGTTGAAGGCACTCTCACGCATTACTAGTGGGAGCGGAAACAGGAGCGTTGTTGGCCAGTAATTGGTCAACCAAGGATTCATAAAGCTTATATCTGCAACTCTAGTCTTGATTACATATCCTAAAGAAATTCCTACTCAGATCCATAACAGGACATATATTGGGATGTTTATTGCTTCACAGTTTGTTCTAGAGGGCTGTGTACCTCTTGTTCAACTTTAGGGGAAAGGATCAGAAAAATGTGAGTAGATTATGTGGGATATTATACAGAGGTAGGAAGGGATTAAATATGCATAGAGTCACAAGATAGGTAAAAAAACCATACTGTTGAATAAAAAAACATTACATCACAATACCATTTGTGTGAATGAGAAACACACATGTGAAAAAAGCAGAACATAAGTCATGGGGATACATAAATATCTGAGGATATCTGCCAAATTCATCTGAGTGGACACCTCTGCTTGGAGCAAGGAATGGAGGGGGAGTTCATGGGTGAAGAAAGAAAAATAAAATAGAATAGAATAGAATGAAATAAACAAGGGGCTGTGCATAGACCCATGTCACAGGGTGTCATGAACCAGAAGTGTGAGTAACTTAGCTCTCGGCACCTGAGAGAAAGTGGATCATGGAAAGAAAGACAATGCAGAACACTAACCTTGCCTGAGAATAATCTCTATCTACACTTCATAATCAAAATGTGTCAGCAGTGACCAGGGGGGGAAGCGGGGGAGGAAATGGGGGAAAAAAGCAAAAGGGTCAAGTCAAGGAATGTGTATAAAGGACCTGTGGACAAGGACAATGTGGGGAGGATTGAATGTGGGAGATGAGGGTAGGCAGGGCAGGGGAAAGCAACGGGGAAAAATGGGGATGACTGTAACTGAACAACAGTAAAAAAATTTTAAAAAATCAATAAAAATGCAAATGTCACCTGAAAAAAAATTGTCAGAAATTCAACCTTCCATCACCTACAAAATATCATCCAAGCTCCTTAGCGATACATTCAAAACTGTTCATCATCTGACTCTGCTCTCTTCAAACTCATGAAAATTTTCTATCTATCTGTCCCCTGAGGAGGCCTTGGACTGTTGAATTCCTCTGGGCCTTTGCACTGCTATTCCCACAGCTCAGCTTTTCCCCACCTATCCAGCTGAGAAACTCCTATTCATTCATCATGCTCCCCTCTGTGAACACCTTCCTTGGACTTTCTCCTCCTTCCTCACTCTTACCCCCATACATACATTTCTCGGGACATTCATCACAGGGCACTGTAATCACTTGTCCACATCTCTCTCCTGGGTTAGATCATGAAGACATGCTTCTGTTATATTTCAGCACTCTTAGAACATAGCTAGAATATGTAGGCTTCCTATAACAATTAATTGAACATATACATGCTCAGTTGTGGGAATTTGTAGAGAATTCTCAATGAGCATCTATCTTTCTGCCCAGAGAACCTCATAAAAAAGTGTTAGGAAAACACCACTGTGCAGTGTTCCAAAGGCTGGAGTAGTGACAGAGGAAGACTGTTTAGCTAAAGGTGTGGGAAAGTTCCAACTTGTATCAATGACCCTGCCACCTCCTCTCCTTTTGGTGGAATTCTATCTCTACTACTCTATAAATAGCAGCAGGCACTATGTGGGGACACACACTTTCTAGCATCTTTGACCTTGATTTTCCCTCAGTGCACCACTGTTGTGACTGTCATCTCCTCTGTGCCCTCCTGTCCTGCCATCTTCCCTAAGCCTTTCAACTTTAACCTCATCAAACTTAAACTTGATATTCTGATGGTCTCATCACTTAGATTAAACAGGTATGACTTGAGGGGCTCTGATCTTTCAGTGCAGCTGCCTGTCCTCAATGATCCATTCAACTGATTGATTTTCTCTCTATTAGAATGGGGCAAGTCCCAGGCTACCCAAACCCTTGCTGCAGACATTAAAGGTAGTGCCTTGCAGACACCAACGTATTCATGCCCACTATCAGATCATCACATTAGCAATCCCACCACCTGGGCCAGGGATCCAGAAGTACATCTTAATGAGGTTGAAGGAAATGGCAGATGAGAAGGAGAGGTTAGGAGAGGTGCCCCTCGGCCAGGCACAGGAGCTAGCAGAAGGGAATAGAGCCTCAGAATAAAGAGAGAATGGGCTTAGGATGGACCAAGGATGTATTGTGCATTTCTCAAATTTATTCCCTGTTTTCCATACTTCTTCCATTCTTATTATGAAGTTCTTACCTGAGCAGCCTCGGTGTGTGTAATTTTTCTTCTCTTTTGTCTACTTCTTCATTTTCATAGACAAAGGGTCTCCTCAAAGACATCTTTTTACTTCTGTGCTGGAGTTTTTTCATTATGAAATTCACTCGAATCCCACCTCCCATACCCCCAGTAAACTCTCAAGTCAAAGAACATGTATAAAGGATGCATGGACATGGACAACAGTGTGGGGACTGACTGAGGGAGCGGGGGGTTGGGCGGGGCAGGGGAGAGCAACAGGGGAAAAATTGGGACAACTGTAATTGAACAACAATAACAAAAATTTTAAAAAACTGATTGGGCTGAAGGTCAGTCACATTACACTTAAATAAGCATAGAGAGTATCAAAAACATTAGGAAACACAGTACAGATGTCTGCAGCTACACTTTGATAAGCCCAGCAGCTGTGGCCATTTGAACTCTCTCATGGGAATTAAGAAACTAAAATCCATAAAACAATCTCCAGGCAATAACATTGAGTCTGCCTCCCCACAGAGAATAGGAATCAACGGTGTGAGACAGCATCAGTGAGCTTGGTACCGAATCTAATGATTTTCTGGTGTGAATTTGTTGTGGGAAATGTGTTGTAACAATTGCCATTGACCTTTAAACACTTCAGAATCTATTTATTATTTGACCTAATTTAACAATGCATTTCCCAGTATTATTGAGAAGGAAGCAAAAAATTGGCAGGGGGTGGGGGACACAAGTTTATCTTGCCTGTTGCAAAGGGGACAATCGGAACTAACCCTTAAAACCATTGAATTGCTTATATATTTCTGAAACCTACTTTTTTTCTTGACATGAACTGCAAGTTCTAAATGTCAGTGTGGTCAATTAAAGTGGTATGTTCTGTTGGTGTGTTTATTCCTTGCTAAGAATTATGATTTAAGAAAGGAAAAGGCAAAAAAATTAAAAGAAAGAAAAGACTACTATATGCAATTCTCATCACAAATGGTAGTCAAAATCCAGTACAAACCAATGTGTCACTACTGCTCTCTGTTGGAGGTTACCTGTAAGGAGTGAAGAGACACAGTGTAAGGTAGCAGTGATTTATGGAGGCACTGTCCAATTCGATCACAGTTCAATTCAACTCACTAAAAACCCTTCACAAGAACACAGAGTTTACAAAACAGAGTTGTGACTACCCACTAGTTTGACTGAATTAAAGGCATTTTAGACTTCTATTGATGATAGCTTTAGCCACCAAAGTCCATTTATTGAACATGTACTAGATACATACAGGCTCTATGCTAGGCAGCTGTGTTTACATTAAATATTATAAAGCTAATTTTAGATATAAGGAACATTAGACTCAGAAACAGTAAAGAACTAGGCCATGATTTCATAGCAATTGTGGGCAAAGCAGAGGATGGCAATGCAGTTCTGTAAGGCCCTAAAGCATAAGCTCTTTCCTCTGCTCCACACTCTTTCAGAAGTGCCTTAGGGCCATCAGCGCATATTTTTGACATCCTTGGACAGGAAATGCAAACATTTGAGACTATATTGGATAGTAAACAGCTGGTGTCATTTGGAGCTCCACTTGCTGTGTTAGGTGAATGATCAATACTGATTTGAATAAAAAAATAGAACAACTATTTATGAATGAGGCTGCTTTTCTGGTGTGTCTTATACAGCTACCTTATTTTGCTTCTTCTTTCACTTGTAATAAGAGTAGAATTTAGAAAAAAAATATTAATGTGCCTTTCTCATTTGCTTCCCTGAATACTTCCACTAGAGGCCTCCTTTGCATTTACTGGAGGTGGTGGCTCCAAAAGGCAGACACAGAGAGTGAACGGTGAATACTTAACTTTTGATATTCAAAATATAATTTTGCATAAAATTGTTAGACCCGAAGCTGGATGATTTTCTCAAGGCAACAGTTCCAAAATTTCCTTCTTTCCCCTTGAACATATTAAGAACTATGGAAGTACTGACTCAAAGAGTTCTCTCATACTACAGAGAAGATACTCCCTCCACTATTGCAGCTAGGCCCAGAAGCTTCCTGTTCCGTGGGAAGAGGTAGAATAGGGCAAACAAAGAGTAAAGGTCAGGAGAAAAAACAACACAGGTCTGGCAGAAGTAATGTCTACTTGAGTGTGGTTGGTAGGGGAGTAATATGGGTATAATATTTATAGTTTTAATTTGAACATTTCACCTAAAATGTCATATGGTGTGCTTGAGTGTGATATTGTTATGTTACAGAATTACATGCTTATGATCTTGTAATAAAAGATTTTGTAATAAAAAAGAGACATTTTTTGTCAGACCCTGTACATTTTTCTGACCACAAGGGATGGTGAGAAGAAGGGAACCAGACACAGTGGGCCCAGAGTTCCCATGTTTTCTCTCCCTTCTTGGGGAAAAGCTTGAAGACACATGTCTATGGGAAGTCCAACTAAACTGAGGGGAATACACAAGGCAGTGAGGGGTACAGCAGAAAGAGACCGGAGCCTTTGTTCCCATGTGCCCAGGTTCTGAGTTGGGGGACTTGAGGGCTGACCCTGGAATTGGTGAGGTGACCTCACAGCAGAGACTTGAAGTGGACCCCCCAGGCCAGGGTTGTAGGTGGAGCCAGGTGGAGCCCTGAGTGGTAAGAATGCAGACAGGAGCTACGTGAGTGACAGCGAGGGGAAGGCAAGTCAGCCAAGGAGCCTCTAGACCAGGGGTCAGCAAACAGTGGTCTACGGGTCCAATCCAACCTAGTGGTTGGTTTTGTAAATAAAGTAAACACCCATTTGTTTATATGTTGTCCATGGGAATTGTAACAGAGGCTGTAGGGTCCCCAAAGCCTAAAATATTTATGATCTCTCGTCATTGATAGAAAATGTTTGCCGACTTCTGCCCTAGACATCATGAAAGGCTGCAGGACAAGTTGTAACAAAGCAAGCAAAAGATGGTAGATAAGAGAAACCAGCAGATACCAAGGAAACTCAAGGACCCACAGTCCTTTCCTTAGTCATCAAATCACATAACATAAGCCAGTCCCCTCCTTTCATGCACCTGGAGGCTATCCTGTAAAAAAGCTGGAAAAGAAGTAAAGACTGAACTAAGAAATTCAAGAGGCTGAGTGTTTTTATCTAGAGAGACTACATAGTATCTAAAAAGATAGTTCTATTATTTTATTAGACTGGCCTGGATATAGTTTCTTCAACACTAAAGGGTTGAGATTCATAAGCAAATCCAGATTAGTCACAGATAAAGGAATTATATTTCCTCTGAACATCACGTAATGTGATAGAAGCATTAGAGATAATTTAAACCTTTTTTTTCCTCATTGTATAAATAAGGAAATACTGTTCCAGAAGTTAGGTAGAGGGTGAACTGAGACTAGAATCCAAGTCCCCTGATCCAGTCGTTCCAAATACCAAATGTTCAGGGGGAATTATTAGTGTTGTGTCCTCAAGGTCTTGTTAGGAAAGAACACAGTCAAACATCAAACAAATGAAGAGAGTTTGATGAGGAAACTTATTTACAAAGGTGCGGCCAGGGTTTAGGTGTACTGGCGGGGAGAGTACAGTATGCCAGGGCTAGCAATAGTGGGAACTCTTAACGTCCAGGGACTGGGGCAAAGGCAGGTGGTTAGTTTAAGAAACAACTTCAGCAAGAGTGGAGGGATACAGCTAGCTAACACAGAAACCCACTGGGGAAAAAACCTAAGGAAAAAAGTCTCCTGACTGCATCCTCTTTCTATACTTTTATCTTCTTGCTAGTTTATTCCATTCACTGAATCCAAGTACACAGAAGCCCTACAGAGAAGTTTGTAAAATGCAACTTCCCAAAATACACAAAAGGGTGAAAAAAGTATCTACGGGAGAAAATAGTAGGGGGTGGGGGGAAGAGTACCATCATACAAAACAGGGTCTGGAAATATATCTGGCGTATGCTAGGTGCTCAAATATTTTTGAATGATTGACTTGATGAATGAATGAATGAAATTTACTGCTGCTCAAGACATCCTTATGAACTTTTGCATGATTCATGTCAAATACAACATCAGGCTGACAGACCATTCATCCCAGTAAGACAGTTTTAAAGAAAGACATCTCTTCCCCACCACCGAATATGGAGCACCCACCACACCAGGGTCATCAGAGGTGTGCTTTTGCATGTGGGATTGTATTGGTTTCCTACTGCTACACAACAAACTACCAAAAATTTAGCAGATTAAAACAGCACAAATGTATTATGTCGTAGTGTCTATGGATTAGGAGTCCAGGCATGGGAAAACTGGTTTCTTTGCTCAGAATCTCACAGGGATGATATCAAGGTGTTGGCTAGGGCTGGGGTCCCGTCTGGAGGTTGGGGCCTCTTTCAAGCTCATTCTGATTGTTTCCAGGATTCATTTCCTTGCAGCTGTCGGACTGAGGGTCCTGCATCGCTGGCTGCTGGCCAGGAGTTGCTCCCGGCTCCTAGAGGCTGCCTGCCCTCAGATTTGCCTGTGGTTCACCTTCCACAGGCCCTCTCACAGGTCCAGTCTCTCAGGCCCACCCATGTAATCTCCCTTTTGCTGAACTAAAAGTCAATTTCTTAATAGCCTGGTATGTGATATCCCATATTTACAGGTTCTGCCCATGTTCAAAGGGCAGGGATTTATGGGGGATGTGCTCCAGAGGGCAGCAGTCTTGAAGGCCACTGCAGAGTTCTGTTTTCCACAGTGATGCAAGTTCTAGTGCTCTTCAAAGTTCCTAGATATTTTTTCAAGGAAACAACCTGTTTTTATTTGTCATCCTGACCCAGAATCTTTCCATTCTAGAGTGTTCTGTTTTATTTTAACTTGGGAATACAGCCAGGCCATTTGTATTGTCAGGAACGCATGCTGAGGAGACTGGGGTATCGGAGCCTGTGCTTGCATTTTAGAGCCACTTCTGATGAGGGAGGACAGTGATCTGATGTCATTCACAAAACAAGAAGGAAGAGAGAATGGTGGCTTTAAATTGTGGAAATGATTATTCGAAGCACCAAGTGCCTTAGATCCTGCTCGTATTTCTTTATATACTTAGCCACATATGCTTGGCTCCAAACTTCACAAACATGATAGCCAGAGTCTACAATCATTTGTAGACAAAGCCATGAAGAATTAAACTAACTACAGGCCATTTACAACCAAAGCAAGACAGCATTAGTAGACTGAATGTTTAAACTTAATACCAAAAATAAAAGCATTTTAATGCTTTCCTGATAATGTCTGTGAGATAAAAGCATTTATGCAAATGGACACATTACATGCTTTTTAAAGATTTTTTTTTAACTTAAAAATTACAGCCCTGGCTGGTGTGGCTCAGTGGATTGAGTGCTGGCCTGTAAACCAAAAGGTTGTTGGTTCAATTCCCAGTCAGGGCACATGCCTGGGTTTCAGGCCAGGTCCCCCAGTAGGGAGTGCATGAGAGGCAACCACACATTAATGCTTCTCTCCCTCTTTTTCTTCCTCCCTCCCTTACCCTCTAAAGATATGTAAATAAAATCTTTTAAAAAATGAAGAAAAATTCCTATTAATCAGTACTTACTGGAATTCAACTCCAGAACTCTACCCTCTTCTTATCTTAAAAACAACATAGGTTTTGAAAAAGGTGAGATCATATTTGATAGCAGACTTTTTAGAACTTTAAGGAGGAACATACCAGACAAGTTATTTTCCATAAAAACTTTTACTGCATGTTCTCTTTGAATTTTGTTTGGATTTTGTGAGAAGAGATTATGAATTTCAGTGTCCACTTAAGGTTTTCCTCTACGACTTTTGCTATGTACTGAGGCCAGGGAGGTAAGTGGGGGGGGGGGGGGAGGGGGCGGGGCTGTGGCATGGTTTTGGAAATAGTGTCCCCACTGAAGCCATCATCTGGCATGGACTGCTTTTGTTACTGCCATGATCACACTTGGAGAAAAGTCCATTAATGGATGCAGTTTGATCAGGATAAGATGAGGCAAGAAGGAGAAATTGTTCTGATTGGTCTGTAAACACCTTGTTCCCCCCACTCTCCTAATCTCTCACTGGCCCTTCCCTTCAATGTCAAGCACAGAAACTGTGGCAGAGAGAAGAAAGGAGAACAGGGAAAAGAGAGAGAAGTACTGTGGGGAGTGCTACGGGAACCACTCTGGAGCGGTGTTTAGCTCCCCATAAATGGGATAAAAAGAAAGTCTTCGAATATGTAACTGGAGAGTGTCCCACCAGTTTCCATTTCTTTGCACATCCTAAATTCAATCAAGTGACCTGGCTAAGTCAGGGAGCTGCCCTCATCACAATACGCTATACTATTGACCACTGGGTTAGGCAATATATTTAGGGCAGCATATGCCACTAAGGTAGAAGACTTTTCAGAAAGAGATTCAGGGAGCTTTCCCCTTACAATCTAGACAAACAATAGCTTCCCTCAAGGCCCCACTGAGTTCACTTTCTCTTGCACCTCATTGAGCAGAACTGGATCACATGGCTACCCCTAGCTATAAGAGATATTTAAAAAACTGGCACATGGCTGCCCCAAATCAAAATAGAATTCTATTAATATAAGACAGAAATCAGCAACCTTTCTGTCAAGGGCCATATAGCAAGTATTTAAGGCTTTGTGGGCCAGAAGGCATCTGCTGCAACTGCTCAGTTCTGCCCTCAAAGCATGAAAGCAGCCACAAGCAATGAATACAGGCTGAGGCTGTGTTCCAGGAACACACTATGTATAAAAACAGGCAGCAGGCTGGATTTAGCTTGCAGACCATAGTTTACCCACTCTTGATGTAGGAAAAAGACATTAGGCAAGCAACTTGCCTACCAGGGTCTTTCATCCCACCTGTCTGGTTTCGTGTGTGTGTGTTTTAAAGAAAATGCAAAATTTATTTCAGCTCTACATAACAGATGTCTTTTCTAATATAAAACAAGCATTTCATTGCCATATGCAGCCACGAACCAGATCTGCATGCTGCAGATGCCATGCAACACTCGGGGTGCATCCCACTGAGCCTTCCGCGGCAGTTGCCCACTAACATGGCATTCCCATTCACAGATAAAAAGCACAATATGTAGGTGTATTTTTCAAGGTACCATATTGCTATATGCACATTCCTGTGTTTTGGCAATTTTATGCAAAACACATACCAATATAGCTTGTATACCTGTAACCAGTGTTAGTAGAGTGGAAACAGTTTAGGCCATTTGCAAAGTGCCTGGTAATGGCCTTAACCTACCTTCTAGTAGAAGCTGGAGTGCAGATTCTTCATCTTCTCATTATAATACTAACTGTACACAGAGATAGTACAGAATTACATAAACATAGGATTCTAATATCAACATGACTAAAATTCCATGAAGCAGAAACTCAGCCCTTTGGATGTCATTATCACCACTGCCACAGAGGAGTGGCATTTAGGCCTGACACACTAACACTTCCCACCCTGCCACCAGAGCCGACAATGCCAGATGTTCAAAACAAATCTAAACCAACAAAGAGCCTGGTTATTATCCTCCAGCGATCTGAGCAAAAAGAAAAATCATGGCCAAAAATGGCTTTAACTGTACAGAAAAGGAATGATGGGAAAGTGCCAAAACTTTGGTGTATTCTGCTGCTTAGTATTCCATTGTGTAAACTGTGGTGGAACACTAGGCAGCAGAAGGAAAGAAGTAACTCCTACCCTTAGCGACAGCATGGATGGAACTGGAGAGCATTATGCTGAGTGAAATAAGCTAGGCAGTGAAAGACAAATACCATATGATCTCACCTATAAGTGGAACATAATGAACAAAACAAACAAATGAGCAAAATAGAACCAGAGGCATGGAAACAAGGAACAGACTGACAGTGATCAGAGGAGAGCAGGGAGGGGGATAAGGGGGAAAGAAGAGGAAGGGTCTAGTCTAGGAACAGGTATAAAGGACCCATGGACATGGACAACTGAGTAGGGGTTGACTGTGGGAGGTAGGGGTGGGTAGGGCAGGGGAGAACAACTTGGGAAAAATTGGGACAACTGTAATAAAACAACAATAAAATGTTTTTACAAAGCCTCCTATAAGCAGGACATTATACTAGAAATATGAAAGTAAATAGCAAAAAAAAAAAAAAAAAAGCAGTCACTGCATTCTGGGATCTATTTGAGGGACCTAAATATGAAAAAGAATTTAGGATAACTTATAAAACATTGCACAGTTTTTTGACATTTATAAGGGTTACCCATCATCTCTCAAAAATATTAAATTAATATTTAATATTCAAAATTAATATTTTAAAAATACTTCACAGCACATAAATTTCTCTTTAAAATAAAATAAAGTAGAACTGAAATTTTTTAAAAAAGAAAATGAGAATATCTTATTAAGACAACCTAACGATACTTGGTGTTAAAAAAATCCAAGTGCAGCAATTGTACTTTGATGCTGCGACACACACAGCACCTGGCGTGGGCCACCCAAGGTTACTAGGGTGTAGCACAGGCATCCATACCAACGCACCAATGGTTACAGTCTCACCTGTGTGCTTTTAAGAACCACTCCCCACTCCCCTTTCCTGTCCTGAATTCTAGTTCTTGAACATACCCAGAGAATAGGGAGCAGCAAACATGGTATTTCACATTTGGGAGCGGCCCTGCCTCGGGACTGTCACAAGACTTGGTGGCTAGTCCTTTACTGACATAGGTGTGTGTGCTTCTATGCAAAGTAGAACACGGTTACTCTGCAATCTTAGTTGTGCCATTCACTCAAGTGCAGGAGGGCCCCACAGTGCCAGCATCTAGAAGTTACAAGCAAAAGTGAAGAAGTGGCTGTCACAAGATGATGAATGGCTGCCCTTGGAAGTTTTGATTTGGATTCTAAGTGACAAAACCAGACCAACCAAGGAAACTTCGTAATTTTCTCTGCTGCAGAGCAGCCACCTGGCGAATATCACATTGCAACCACCAACCCTTGGCAGAGGTTGGAACAGCAGCTATAATTATAAAGAGCAGGGAGGAGACTTTAAAAATCTCTTCTGAGTGGCAAAAATTCTGAAAATCAAGATAATTACAACACTAGTTCATCCTGATTTGCTTGGCTATTTATAGAGGAGGAGAAGCTGATGTGCTGAGAGCTTTTTCTTTTTTTCTTCTTTTCTATTTGCATTAAATCCTGTGTGGCTCCTCTTTGAAATGTGTGCATATGCTGAGTCCATGTGAGATGCCACCACTGGCACTTGTCATAAGAATTAAATCCCTCTCAAGCTTGTTTACAGCTCAGCACTTGTCATACGGCTCCCTTGAGCTTCATGGCTGGTTGGGTTCTTTTTTTCCCCAGCTCTGTGGAAGATTTAATTTCTTTTTTGTTTATGTGTGTACTTACCCTTGCAGGTGCAGGAAAGAAAAAAATTGTTGTACCCAGATGTTTTGAAGCTGCAGTAGCATACATACAACTCAGATTAAATGGAAAAATTGCATAAGATAAGGCAGGCACTTAAAGTACATTACCCTATAGGGTATTTAATAACCTATCATGTTTTCTTGACAATAAGACTCTTGAATATAACTTTAGGGCTAGAGGAATATTTTAACACACCATTGGCTCAATTCATTTATTCATGATTTTACAACGAGATTTGTCATTTTTGAGTGGGGCCCGTTACATTTATATCATTTTCAACTTAGAAAATATCTTCCCAGAACAGAACAGTCTGGGAATTGGGTAGAAATATCGCCTATCAAGCTGTCTCAGTTCATTACTGAATTAGTTAGACCTCAGGGATCTGAGGCCAGATTTCACCTCAGTTTTGGAACACAGTGAACATAAGCCGAGCACAAACAACCCTCTTGCTGCTCATTGAGCCCTGCACTGATATGCAAAAGACCTGCCCAAGCTGCAGATGGATAATGCTTCTGCGGCCCCTAAGTTTGGATTTTCCTTTACCCAAGGCGGTGGGGTAACCTGCTTGCAATAGCAACTCTCAAATGGGGTGGGGGGAGCTCAGCTCAGGAGAAGAGATAATGCTCAAAATTCTCCCGACTCCACTGCACCAGCCTCCAGCAATCGTTTCCCACGACTGCACGGAGGTAGCTCATCATCTTTGGCAAGGAGCAGTTTTGAATATTCCCTTGCAGCTACAGACTAGATCATGATGCTTGCAGTGAGGGCTGCACAATATACCCACCCTGCTATGTGACATCTCTGTCCCCTTGAGGGCCCTGGGAGCATGTTACTCTTTTTGCCTTTCCTGGGAGGAGTTCCGCACTGACCTGTTTACAATGTTGGGTTTTTTTGTGTTTTTTTTATTTTATTTTATTTTATTTTATTTTATTTTATTTTATTTTATTATTTTATTTTATTTTTAGAGAGGGCAGGGGGAGAGAGAGAAAGAGAGAGAGAGAGAGAGAGAGAGACATCAATGTGCGGTTGCTGGGGGTTATGGCCTGCAACCCAGGCATGTACCCTGGCTGGGAATCGAACCTGGGACACTTTGGTTCCCAGCCCGCGCTCAATCCACTGAGCTACGCCAGCCGGGACAATGTTGGTTTTTAAAAGAAAGTTTCCATTTCCCTTTGCTCCTAAAGCTTAATACCCTCAGTAGAATCAGGAAAAGAGGGCCATAGGCCTCTGTCTCTTTGTAGAGAGGAAAAAGGTTGTGCACTTAGCCAGTCAGAAAAAGACAAATATCATATGATCTCACTTATATGTGGAATCTAATGGAGAAAATAAACTGATGAACAAAATAGAAACAGAGGCATGGATACACGAAACAGACTGACAGCTGTCTGAGGGGAGGGTGGAGGGGAGGACTGGATTAAAGGTGAAGGGATTAGCCAAAGATCATATATGCATGACCCATAGACACAGACAATAGTGTGGTGATGGCCACACTGTGGGCAGGGGCAAGGGGACAGCTGGGTGGAGGCGGGCAGAGGGGAGGAAAATGAGAACATCTTTAATTGTGTCAACAATAAAAATAAAGTTAAGAGAGAGAGAGAGAAGGTCTTACACTTTAATTTGAGTGTCTTACTCCCTAGCTGGCAAAGCCTTTTATAGTCAGTTCTTGGCCCAGCATTCTGCATCTGCAAGATCAGAGCTTATTAGTATCATCTCTTACTCCTGCCTCCCAGTGCTGCCACCAGAGACTGTAAAAGGCTTAGACTACACTTACTCAAGGCAAACAGCTCTTCCTTAACTACCACAATGCAGGTTTTTGCTTGCACTGAAAAGCTTCTATTCCCCTAGCCATACTGATAATATTAAACACTCCCTTAAGCCCAATATCTCCCAGAACCTCCACATACAACATCATGAATATACAATATTAGAAATCTATACCTCCTATAATGCGTTGTGCATGAAAGACAATAGTAAGATTCAGGAAGCATCCTTAGTTTCATAGAATATGATGCATCTGCTTATAGGTCATTGATCAGTTCTGGCAACAAAGCCATCATATAACTTATAACCTTGTCAGTTTGTCTTTTCTCTCTTTAATTTGTTCAATGCATCCCAATAAACACCAATTATTCTCAAGGTAGGAAGCCTACAGATACAGCAGAACTTCATGACTGAAATCTGTTGTGGTAGTGATTTTGCTAGTGTAAATAATTCACTACATCTTTAACAGGTAGTAATTATAAATATTTTAATACATGAATCTATTACATTGAAGCTCTAATCAAATATAGCTGCAGACTACAGGTGATAGGACCACAACTACCTCAGCCACTAAGGCAGTGGGGTTAGGTGTGGCCAGCTGCTCACTCTCAGTGAAGTGTGAACCCACGTGATGACTTCAGCAGGCTCAAAATTACCTGCTCCCTGCCTCCCCTAAAGTCTTCACAAATACATACACAAGCACACATCCTGTCCTTGCCAAATCCAAAAATTACTTTGTGTAAAACCTTGAACATAGGTTTTGAAGGTGTCTATCAGATTCATTTGAGACTGGAGCAAAGTGATGAAGAAGGTCTCTTGCTGTGAGACTCTGTTAGATTAGCAAAATAAAAGAAGTGAGAAAGAAATCTGGAGACAGGTTATTCTTGGGAAGAATGGAGGAGAAGCAGAAAGGAGACAGAAGTGAAAGTGGCCATCATCAAAAAGTCAAGAGATAACAAACACTGGTGAGACAATAGGGAAAAGGGGACCCTTGTGCAGTTGGTGGGAGTTTAACCTGGTGCAGCCACTGTGGAAAACAGTCTAAAAGCCCCTTAAAAAATTAAAAATAGAACTACCAGATGATCCAGCAATTTCACTGGTGGGACTATATCCAGAAGAAATAGAAACATTACCTCAAAAGACATCGCACCCCCACATTAACAGCAGTGCTATTTACAGCAGCCAAGACATGGAAACAACCTGTGTCCATCCATTTGTGACAATGTCAATGGACCTTGAGGGCATTATACTGAGGGAAACAAGTCAGACAGAGAAAGACAAATATCATATGACCTCACATAAACGTGGAATGTGAAACAAAACAACAACAAAATATAATCCCACCAAACTCATAAAAAAAGAGATTTGTGGTTACCAGAGGTGGATATGGGAGAAGGGAGAATTGAAGAAAGGTGGTCAAAAGGTACAAACTTCTAGGTATAACTACTAGGGAGGCAGTGCACAGTATGGTGACTATAGCTAACACTGCTGTATGATATATAGCAAAGTTGTTAAGAGAGTAAATCCTAAGAATTCTCATTACAAGGAGAAAGTTTTTTTCTTTGTATTGTATCTGTAGGAGATGAGGGATGTTACTAAATCAACTGTGGTAATCATTCACAGTATATGTAAATCAAATCATCACGGTGCACACGTTAAACTTTCACAGTGATGTATATCAAGTATTTCCCAGTAGAGCTGGGGAAAAGCAGAGGGATATCCTGCACTTCACCTGCTTCAAAATGCTGCCTGGGAAATGTCGGGGCTCATAGGAAGCCAAGCTGAGTGTTACCTACAGGCAACTCCATTGGCTCTGAACCCACCAGTTCTGAGAGGCTAAAGATTTTGATGCAGTTATTTGTTTATTCTTTTCTATAGAGCAGCCCCAGCCTACTTTTCCAGCTCATCTACTGCCACTCAAATCTTTACCTAAACCTAGTCACCTTTCTCGAACATTTCATGCAATTCTGTGCCTTCGTATGTCAGCTCAAGCTGTTTGCTCTCTTTGGAAAGCTCTTCTCTACCCTTTTGCATTTGAAAACTACTCATCTTTTAGAACCAGGCTCAAAGGTGTTGTCCACTTTGACATCTTTGTCCGGTAGATCAGTCAGTTCCTGTACTGTGTTTCCAGTGTACTACTTAAACATTTATTGCCTTGCATTAGGGCTGTTTGAGTGCTGCCCTCCGTCAAGATGGCATTCCCAGAGAGCAGTGATGGTGTTTGATCATCTATGTATCCTCAACGTTCAGTTCACAGTAGGCACCCAATATATGTTTAATGAAGGAATGGATGGATGGCGCATTGCAATTTTTAAAAATATTTATTTTTTTATTTCTAGAGAAAGGAGGATAGAGGGAGAAGGATAAGGAGAGAAATATTGATGTGAGAGAGAAACATTGATCAGTTGCCTCTTGAACATGCCCCAGGCAGGGACCAGATCCACAATCCAGGCATGTGTCCTGACCTGGAATTGAATCAGCAACCTTCCGCTTTGTGGGACCACGCCCAACCAAGCCACACCAGTCAGGGTGCTTTGCAATTTTTAAGAGAAGAAGAAAAGAGCTTGAGGAATTAGCAGGCATGAAAGTTCCAGGTGCTAATCAAAACTCCAGCCACTTTCTTACAGAATCTCGTATTTCACTTCCAAACATTTGATTCTTAACACTCCCACCCTTTCCAAATCAGAGCTGTAATTCAGGCAAGTATCAAGGCTTAGAAAAACCATAGGAAAAATCTTGGGATCCTGATAATTTGAAGATGAATTTAAACTTCACTGAAGTACCAACGTTCTTGCTTATGTTTTTTCCTTATGTAATTAACAGAGTGCTTACCTCTCAAAACTTGACTGTGTCTTGCTCTTACATTTTCTTCATACTTGCTTCCACACCTGTTAACCACAACACTGGGGCTGTCTGTCCCAGCTTTATCTTACTGTCTGACTGTTGCTCTGACAGTATAACCGTGGCTCTGCAGCTGCTGTGTTGGCAGCCATTCCAAGGCCTAGGGCTCATCTCTGGCCCTTGGATGTTTTAACAGCCACCCAGGTTCTTGTTGCAAGAGATGCCTCCCTCCCTCTTCTGGGTCCCATAGCACTTTTCTCATCCCGCCCTTATAAACCACATCGTCACTTCAGAGTAGTTGGCTTCTGTGTATTGAGCACCCTCACTGGGCTGCAAATTCTGTGGGAGAGACCACGACCTGCTTATTACTGTTTCTCTCACGCTGACCAGGGCCTGGCATTGGAAAGCAAGAATGCAGAGTGAAGAATGAATGAAAATGTTCTCATTAAAATTCTTTGTTGGAACTTGAATTAAGTCACTGATCACTCCTGTTAGTTATTATTGCCCCTCAATGATACTTCTGATGTATGTAATTGGTTGCTTTTTTTCCTTTTGCTATAATACAAAAATAGCAAATCAAAATCTAGGCATGGTATAAACCTGCTAAACACTTCCCCTCTGAGAGCTATCTCTGTACATCTCTAAATCATATTTAATAATTTGATTTCCTCAGCATGTCAGGCCAGTTGGATGTGTGTGCCCTGCTTATGCAGCTCAGTGTATCTAATGCCATCGGTGCCGCAGACATAATGGCCTGGCATTTAAAAAATACTACTCGCCATCCTTTAATTTGAAGAATGGAGTGTTTCTACTCTTGGATCTTAAGAGATAAGTGTATCTCTGGAATCTTTGGGAAATTAAGAAATATACTGAAACTTTATAACACCTTTTACTAGTAGCAATGCCAAACAGATGGCTCTTCCCACTTGAATGAGCTATCTTTTTTTTAAATGTATTTTATTGATTATGCTATTACAGCTGTCCCATTCCCCCCTTCTCTCCCCTCCACCCTGTACCCCCTCTCCCACCCACGTTCCCCCACTTTAGTTCATGTGGGGGAGAGAAGGGGGAGAGAATGTCCATGTGTCATACTTATGAGTTCTTTAGCTTCTACATTTCCCGTACTATTCTTGCCCTCCCCCTATCTAATTTTCAACCTACATTCTATGCTACTTATTCTCTATACCTTTTCCCCTTCTCTCCTCCTCCCACCCCCCTGCTGCTAGCCCTCCATGTGCCCTTCATTTCTGTGGTTCTGTTCCTGTTCTAGTTGTTTAGTTTCTTTTGGTTTTGCTTTAGGTGTGGTTGTTATAATTTTGAGTTTGCTGTCCTTTTACTATACATGTCTTTTCTTTATCTTCTTTTCTTAGATAAGTCCCTTTAGCATTTCATAAAATAAGGGCTTGGTGATGATGAACTCCTTTAACTTGACCTTATCTGAAAAGCACTTTATCTGCCCTTCCATTCTAAATGAGAGCTTTGCTGGATAGAGCAATCTGGGATGTAGTTCCTTGTCTTTCATGACTTGGAATATTTCTTTCCAGCCCCTTCTTGCCTGTAAGGTCTCTTTGGAGAAATCAGCTGACAGTCTGATGGGAACTCCTTTGTAGGTTACTGTCCCCTTATCTCTTGCTGCTTCTAGGATTCTCTCCTTCGTTTTTACCTTGGCTAATGTAATTATGATGTGCCTTGGTGTGTTTCCTCTTGGGTCCAACTTCTTTGGGGCTCTCTGAGCTTCTTGGATTTCTTGGAAGACTGTTCCCTTTGCCAGATTGGGGAAGTTCTCCTTTATTATTTGTTCAAATACGTGCTCAATCTGTTGCTTTTCTCCTTCCCATTCTGGTACCTCTATAATTCGGATGTTGGAACATTTAAAGGTGTCCTGGATGCTCTTAAGCTTTTCCTTGATTTTTTTAATTCTTATTTCATCATGCTTTCCTGCTTGGTTGATTCTATCTTCCTTCTGGTCCACTGTATTGTTTTGAGACTCAGATTCCTTCCTTTCACTATTGGCTCTCCTCCGCGTATCTTCCTGCATCTCTTTTATGGTAACCTGCATCCTTTCATCTAAATTGCGCCCCAAATCAACCAATTCCGTGAGCTTTCTGATCACCAGTGTTTTGAACTGTGCATCTGATAGATTGGCTATTTCTTGGTCGCTCAAAAGGATGAGTCCTGGGGGACTGATCTGTTCTGCTGGAAACATGTCTTATGTCTTTCCCTGTCTCTCTCCTTCCAGTCTGGTCGGTCTTGTTACGGTGGGGGGCGGAGCCTTAGGTGTTCACCAGGGCTGGGCACCCCTGTCGCTAGATTGTGATGTTATATGTGGGGGCGGGGGTGGGGAACAATGGTGGTAGTTCCGTTCTTCTGGACTCAGACCCTTCTTTGGGTTCCTGGGCTGCGAGCTCTGCCCTGGTCCACAATGGCTGCCTCACTGGGTCCGCCAGCCGCAGCTTGCATACTCAGGGATCACCACTGCATTCTTGCGCCTCGGATGGCTATTGCGCCGATTTTGCGCCAAATTTTCCCCAACCTCTGCACGCCGCCAACCCGCACCAGCCCCGTGCCAGCCCCGTACCCGCCCGGCTCGTCATCCCCTACCAGTCTGGATGTATGGGTCTACTTCAACTTCTTGGCTGTCCGACTTCCATTCAGATAAATCCTCTATCAGTTCTGAGTGATATTCTATTTGTAAATTATTGTTGTTCTAATCTTGGTTGTGCGAGGAGGTATGGTGCATCCACCTATTCCTCTATCTTGCCAGAAGTTTAATGAGCTATCTTGACTCACCTAAACTGAATCTTTCATTCCCAAGTGAGGAGCACTCCCAGGTGCGGTGTTGAGGGCCTGGGCTCAGAGCTGACGGAGCTGGCTGGGCAGCCACATGCTATCAAACTCCTTTCTTTTCATGTTTGTGAAACCAGGTAATGAGGTTGACTACACAAGGTTCTGGTGAACTTAAAAGAGAACATTGCATGCATATGTTTGTAGCCGAATTTTGTGAGCAGCACTTTCTCCGTTGATGTCAGTACCCTTCCTCTCCTGACTAGCTGGTCTCCACAGTATTGCTCTTCCCAACAGGGTGCACCGTGGTGCCAGGAAACAGACACGACGTCAGCAGCAGAGTGAAGTCCGGAGCTGTGTGCTTCATACAGCAATACAGTTGAGGCAAATGGTAAAAAGGATTTCACAATATTTTGATATTTTTCACTCCACAGATTTCTCTTCTAAAGCTCCGTTTTGGGGACTGTTGATCTTTCTACTTCACCCACATTCCTTTTCAGCTCTGCCTGAGCAAACACTCCTGTTCTCAGACTTTAACACTGTTTTTGATAGGGTATTACCCCAACTTCTCTGATCAGTCATTTTGTTTAATTCTTCTCTGGACCTTTAGTTGTTCTAAGAACACACCTTAACTCATCACAATCACTCTCATTCACCACCGTTTTAACCTCCTTAGAGTACTGTGGAAAATCCCAGGGATTTTCTTCCACAGGGATAACAGATGACCACAGTCCAAGACATGTTTATAGCCGAAGAACACCCCTGCCTCTGAAAGTTGTTCTTCTTCTTCCTTACGAAGGTGAAACTAGTGTAGACTTCACATTTATGCTTTGTTACACCTACTACTTCCACCTTTAACTAACTAGTTTCCTTTCAATTAACAGTTGGGAGAAAGAAGATTTCAGTATTAGAATGTTAGTTTTTCTCTTAAAAATTTTGTATTGTCTGGTTGCTGTGGCTCAGTGGATTGAGTGCTGGCCTGCATACCAAAGGGTCACTGGTTTGATTCCCAGTCAGGGCACATGCCTGGGTTGTGGCCAAGGTTCCCAGTGGGGATGTGCACAGAGGGCAACCACACATTGCTGCTTCTCTCCCTCTCTTTCTCCCTCCCTTCTCCTCTGTTTAAAAATAAATAAGTAAAATCTTTTAAAAAAAAGTCCAGTAAAGAGACATGATCAAATTTTTTTAAAAGATGTCAATAATTTTAAAAATTTATCAAAATGTACAAACCAGACCTAACCACTGCCAACTATTTTGTATATCTCTCATACACAACTGTGTATCTTTATGCTACAAAATCACCATACAAATTTGTTTTATAACATTTTTTGTTTTAAAAAGAAATTTTCATTTATTTAGGACTTTAATTTCTTTCAACAATGTTTTACAGTTTTCTGTGTACAGATCTTGCCCTTTCATTAACTTTATTTCTAAGATTTTTATTTCTTTGCACACTATAGTGAATGGTGTTCTTGTAATGTTATTGGATTGATATCTTGTTCTTACATCATGTGGCTTTGCTTCCCAGTTCTGGTATTTTATTTTATTTTATTTTATTTTGTCTTGTTTTGTTTTTACTAGATTCCCTAGAGTTCTTGCAGGGTGAAGGGGAAGGAGACCCAAGGTTCTCCCTGGAAGAAAAATCCCTCCTTATCCCAACAGCAGCCATAACTGCTCCAATATCATCTTCTTGATATGTTGAGGTTCAGCTTAAAGAGCCACTTGAATATAAATAATCTACTTTACTCTCCTTTCATTTTTCAGAGGAGGAAACTAACTAACCTCAGGATCACTAAGTAAATTTGATGTGTAGTTTTAAATGAAGTGAAAAATTATAAAGGCAAAATAAGGTATGATATGGATGTACAAAAGAAGTAAGTGAATCAGTAAAATTGCAGCCAGTCTTGTTCCTAATGAAACATTTTATTCTCTCACTATAAATATTAATTCATGGCAGATACAACCCTTCAGCTTTATGCAAATTTCATAGAAGAAATATATGTAGATTTGTCATTTTCCTTATCTCAAATTGAAGCTGCATTTGAAAAGGTTAAAAGGCTGCATAATTACACTGTTATTAAATGTCACATGAACTGATATTGTGCAGGTTAGGCCAAGTGGCTCTGTAACTCGAGTGTTAATTATTTGCAAACTGGCGTATGGGGGCCCCCAAGGATATTACTACTGCAGTGCCAGCCCTTCTTTGGCTTCACCGCTGTTGGTGTCAGCAAGGCCAGCAAATCTCTCTGCTGTTTCATAGAGGGTACAGTGGAATTTTAGCAATATTCTTGCTTTTCATGTATAATTGTTTCTACTCTTGAACTTCTACCTCATGCAACATTTTAATAATCTTTTCCATTCAGAGCTCACTTAAGCTGTATAAAAGCCAACTTGTTATTAACTGGTTTTGACAGAGAGAAATTAGTGAGCAATGAATACAACTGGAAAAAGAAAGCCACCAGGATTTTCAATTAGTAGAAGTAGGAGTTTGACTGGAGACTTTTGATACAAGATACAAGTATTGAAAGGTCTTATTTTAAGTGGCATGGGAAAAAGGACATAAAAATGCTCTGAAAATTCCAAGTAAAATGGTGGAAACAAGAGGATATCATGTCCATATTTTAAAAAATATTTGGAAAAGTCTTCCACTTAACTGTGAAGGAAAGCTAATTAAAGTTGTTAACCAGTAATTACAAACTACTGAATTTTTGTCATTTACTTAACTATACTTACATACTGTAGGCATGAAGTGTCTTCAGCTACTTGTTGTAAAGTATAATGCGAAGGTTGCTGTTTCTGAATCTACCTTTTTGCTGTTACATCAGGAGGGCCTCAGGGAGTACCTGAAAAGGAGAGATTGGGCCATTGCTACACAGTTAAGATCCTAGAAATGTTAACACAGCCTGAGTATTTTCAGTTAGAAACAGCTTTATAATTGGGGATTTGTGTGACTGGCAATATATGTATAGAACTATAACCCTCCATCGTATATTAAAATAGAAAATTTATGCTGAAGACTCACAGAAATTTTTATAAACATTCACACAGCGAATCACAACATATCATGAATTACATATGTAGTGCATGAAAAATATAGATATAACTAATGTACTTTAAACTGATTACAAAAAAATATTTTCTCCAGTCACTTCAGAATTTAGAAACACTTTGGTAGCATTTGATGGCCTAGGGACCATTTAACATCTATTGAGACCGGGGCACCCATGCCTTTCTTTCCTTCTGATCGATTTCCCTACAGCAAGAAAAAATGTAAGAGGCAATTCCCTGGACCCTAAAGCTGTGTTCAAGTTATTTTATGATGGTGGTGTTTTTTCTTATTACTATGCATTTCAACAAGTACGTCCTGTCTTGCTGAACCTCCCGCGGGGGAGAGGGCCGCTGCCAAGCGACACACAATCAAAAGGGTGCCGCCTCTGCAAGGTAGCTCCTGCACATTAGAGCAAGCGAGCTTCTGCGTCTGGCGGTCAAGTGTTGGCTCTGCCCTTCTAAACCTGTGAACTTGGGCAATTTACTCGATCTCCTCTAAACTTAGTTTCATCAGTTTCACTGGGTGAGCAACACCGAACTCACAGAATTATTTGGAGGACTGAAATGTAAACAAAAGACCTGGCACAAGATCAGCGGTAGCTATGTGGTAACAATGTCTTGTCTATCAGTATGTCGGGACCAGGAGATAAAACCTTTGGTGGGCAGAGTATAGAAATAATGAAAACCTGCTTCTGCTCTATTTCTTGCTTGCTGTCTGTCTCCTGTGTGTCTCTTCACTGCAGTGAGTAGTAGCAAAGGCTAAAGGAAGTTCTGGAATGTTGAGCGGAGCCACAGCCAGAACGTACCTCGGTGTTGGTTCTAGGGTTCCAGGGGAAGGGTGGAGGAGATCATGGAGTTTATGCCCCACACACTGCACCGGGGTCACAGAGCAGACGAAGACAGGGTCAGAAGTTCAGTTAGGAGAGCAGACCACAAACCGGGCGCTGAGTCTTCTGTGTTGCATCTCCTAAGGAGTCTAAGAGCAATCTGTGACCAGACAGGCTGCAGATCCAGAACGCTACACAACTCTTGAACCTATTAAATTAGTAAAAGTAATATTTAAAATGTCTAAAACCATGCGTGGGTCAGCAAAGGGGATGTATGGTCACTCATACACTTCTGGTGACACTGCAAAAGAGTAAACTTTCAGGAGAGTAAATAGAATGAAATTTAGGGGAAAATTATAAAACTAATCATATTAATCAAGACTTCCTTACTTAAGGAAAAAAATCATTCTTCTGTACCTTTGAAGCATTCAAATTGCAAACATCACTAAAGATTGAAGTGTTGACCATGTTCTAAGGCTTACACTGTACATCTCAAGATTCAAAAGAAAGAGAGGACTACCTTTCTCTTTCCAGCTTGGGCACTTATTAGACAGACTCAGGTCACATGTCCTCCCACCAACAAACCAATCACTGCCCAGAGGAATGCAGGACACTGACAGACTCGCCAGTGAAGCTGGACACCATGAATGACCATGCTCTCCAGGCTGTGAATTCTCCTCCTTCTTATGAATCCTCCAAAGGAAGGGGGATGATGGCACCAGATGACAAAGGATGGGGAAGTGTCCTTGATAAAATAAAAGTTACTACAATCCAATATTCTAATCATGTCCTTTGCTGGGATATTACTATTCCTGGGACTATATCCCCAAAAAGTAGAGATAGGAGTAGGGGAGGGTCTATGTGATTACTGTGCCAATATATCATAGCTGTGTACATTTTAAAGACAAAACAAAACAAAATGAAACCCAACCTGGAAATGGCTCAAATGTTCAAATGCTGAGGAATGGTAAAGGTGCTTTGGTGTACTGTAGTGATAAAGTATAATACTCAGTTAAATTTATTAAAGAATGAGAATGGACTTGGTTCAACAGTAGTGGGAACACAGGATGAATAAGACATGGTCCCCCCGCTACCTTTCAGCAGTCACTAGGTGGTATTAGTGGTAACAGTAATGAGCACTTGTGAGCGCTCACCTGTTGATAGGCAGTGAGTCATGTGCTGCATTACTATAGATTCAATCCTCTGAACAATGTTTTGAGATAGACACTTTGGTTGCATCCATTTTATCAATGATGAAAACTGATTTTAACTTCCCTAATGTCACACAGCTAGTAAGTGATGAAAAAGGGACTCCATTCAAGGCCTTCCACTTCCGAAGCTCATACTGTAATAGACGTTTAAAACAAAGCTGTAGGAACATGGAATGACTATTTTTACAGTTACTGAATTACCATTTGACATGCAATAAACTGTGCACATTTAAAGCATACAATCTGATAAGCATTGAAATGCAATTGTGAAGTCATCTGATTTCTGGGACTACAGATTAATGTGAATTTCTAGAATTTTATTTGTGTTTAACTTCTTTGACTCAGCCTAATGATATTGAGGTTCATCATACTGCTGTATCAAAAGTTCAGTTCTTTTTATTACTGAGTAGTATTCTGTTGTTTGGATATACTATATACGTTTATTCATTCACCTGCTGAAGGAGACCTGAGTTGTTTCCAGTTTTAGGATATTACAAATAAGACTGTTATAAACAGTCTTATACAGCCAATACTTATACAGACTTGTACAAGTCTTTATACAGCCAATGCTTTCAGTTCTCTTGGATAAATACCTAACAGTGGAAAATGTGTATCATATGGTAGATGTATATTCAACTTTTTCTTAAGTTAAACTTTTTAGTTTGAGACAATTGAAGATCCAAATGCAATTGCAGAAATGAGACAGAGGTCCTGTGTAACCCTTAGCCAGCTTTCTCCCAATAGTAACAGCTTGCAAAACTACACTGTCAAAACCAAGATTTTAACATTGATAAAGTCAAAATACAGAATGTTTCTACTACCACAAAAATTCCTAGTGTTGCCCTTATGTAGCTTCATCCACTTCCCTCCTGAACTTCCCCTCATAGCAAAACACTAATTAGTTCTTAACTTCTAGAATTCGTTTCGAGAATATTATGTAAATAGAAGCATACATTATGTAACCTTTGGGGGCTAGCTTTTATCACTCAGAATAATTCTCTGGAGATTTATTCAGGGTGTTGCATGCATACTACTCAGCAATAAAAAGGAATGAACTGCTGATACATGCAACAGCAGTTAAAAGCATTATGATAAATGAGAAAAGCAAAATATAAAAGGCAATATTTCACGAAAGGCAAAATTACACAGGGACAGAAAATATGGTTGTCAAGGGCTGGGGGTGAAGGAGAGGGATTTACTTCAAGGAGTCAGGAGGGGACTTTTGGGGTTAATGAAAGTGGAAATTTTAATTGTAGTGGTAGCTATATGACTATGTGTTTGTCAAAACTCATCAAAGTTAGTATTTTAAAGAAATACATTTTATTGTAGGTAAATTATACCTCAATAAATCTGACAAAAATTATTTATATAGCCACATTTTGCTACGTCAGTTACAAGGAATTTAAACTTGCTTCCCCAGGTTATGAGAGCTCCTGTACCTCTACCTCCTGCCGACAAGGGTAAGAGTAAGCAGACTTTTCATCTTTGTTAAAATTATAGGTAAAAAATAGTATCTCATTGTTCTTTTTACTTTTAATCATTATATTCAATTTATTTATTTATTTATTTATTTATTTATTTATTTATTTACTTTTATCCTCACCCAAGGACATGTTTATTGATTCTTAGAGAGAGAAGAAGAGAAACATCAATGTGAGAGAAACATCAGTCAGTTGCCTCTCGCATGTGCCCCTAACTGAGACCGAACCTGCAACTTAGGCTCAGGACTTGACCAGGGAACCTGCGACCTTTTGATTTACAGGATGATGTTCCGACCAACTGAGCCACATTGGCCAGGGCTACTTTTATCTTTTAAAGTATGCACTGGGTGAGCATTTATTTTTACTCTTACTATATCTTATATATAAAATGACTTTTCATATCATTTCCCATATTCTATGTGTGGTATCCATTTTTTCCTAGTAAATTGTAAAACCTTAATGTAGATTTTAAAACAGCATTTTGCTATTTATATACAAATGTTTGTTGCCAATATGTTGTTTTTAATTTTACTATATATAGTTTTCATGGAAATGCCACTAATTTTTATGCAAGTTTACTTATTCTTTTCCTTTATATAATCCTGGTTTTACACCGTACAAAGAAAGGCCACCCCTACTCCAAGATTATATACATATAATAATCTATGTTTTCTTCTAGTACCTTAAGGAGTAATTTTTATTAGCAAATTTTGCTTTGTGCATATTTTATTTTGGTGTAAGTTGCCTGAACATGATTTATTCCCCCCACTAATGTCACTGTCATTATGTACCAGATTCCTGTATCTGTTGGACTTTATTTATGGATTGTATTCTGTTCCATTAGTATTTCTGGTCATATGCAATATTCTTTTTAAGTGTGGAAAACATTCACAATCTTGCCCTGAGAAATGACTGCATCTACTTCTATCTGCCCCTTATCATGAGAAAGATAATTCTAAACTTAGCATTTTAATAAACCCAAAGCAAAATATCAGTCTTTCAAATATACTATTTAATACCTATTACTGAGTGTTATATTTGTATTAGATCAAAATAACTCTAAAAGTTTAATTATATAGAATACTAGGGAAATTAGTATTTTAACATCCGTGAATTAATGCACAGTACCATCTTTAGTTACCCTAATTAGGACTGCTAACACAAAATCTTTTTGTAGTTCTAAGGTCTCCTCCAAGGAATGAATGGTAATGATGCTTAGTGCAGCAAAGTTATTTCCTGATTGTACTGTAGCTCTAGTTCATTAGGACTGAGCTAGAATGAGCTTGCACATTTTGAATTAGTCTACACAAGTGTGCAAGCAGTACATGCATCTGGCGCCATTTCCAGATTGGCATGTGAAAACCCAAAAGGCACCCTTTGTCCACAGTCATGTTTTCAAACATTGAAGAATTAATAATGCTTCTCTTTAAATGAATATGTTAATTGGAAGACTGGAAAGCAAATCTTTTCATAACAAGGTCAGTAAACACGAATCATCCTTTGCCTATGGATCCAGAAGACTGTAAGAGCAGAGTGAGTGTGCCAGCCCCATCCCCAATCCCCCCGGGTCACAGGAGCAACAAGGACCACAAGTCCCTGTCCTTCATGTGTCAGATATTTTGGGTGAGTTCTTTACATAAAACCTATAGCTAGATTGTGTTTTCAAACCCTGTTTGACAATCTGTGTGTTTCAAAAAACAGCTTAATCCATTTCATTTATCATGATTACTCATATATTTGGATTTGTTCTAAACCATATTGTACTGTTTTCCATTTTTTGTGCTTTTTATTTGTTCTTCCTCCTACTTTGATTGCTTATTTATTTATTTAATTGACTGCATTTTCTTTACTCACTTTTTTCTTTATTAATTTATGAGTTTCTGATTATACTTGACCAAAAATATATAATTAGTCAATATCCCTTCTTTCTTAAAATGTGAGGACACTTATTTATATGTTCATTCATTTTTTTAGCTTTGCCTTATCTTTTCCATTCTATAATAGTAATTCTTCCTTTCTTTTTCTTTGTTACATAATCAGCTGTTAATTTGATTTATTCACATTGTATGCTCATATTATCCTTACCACCCACATTTTACTTGGGTTTAAATTTTCTAAAATAGATACTTTTATGAATAGTGATCCAAGTGTTATAAATTTATTCTTTGCTTCTTTAGAAGGGGTATTACTTTTGGTTTATTCTTTTTTCCCCTGAATCAAAATGGCTTTTATTGCATTGTTAACTTATCTCAAATAAATCTCAGGAATCATTTAGCCTCTTGCTGTTTCTGTAGCTGGACAATTTACGTCTTATTGATCAGCCTGCTGAACTCTTTGTTTTTCAGAAACAGATACTATCCCAAAATAGTATCTGTACACCTCAGGACCCAGCAATTTCACTATTGTATATGTTTGTTCCCTACAGAATTGCATGTGTGTATGAATCAAGAAACACATATGAGGATGTTCATTGCACCTAATGAACTGCTATTTGTTGTATTATTATGGTAGCAAAAACCTGAAAAATATCCAAATATCCATCAGTAAAAAAATGTAGAAATTCTGTCTCTTAACTATAGAATCTAAAACACATAAACACATTTATTACACAATGAAATAATAACAGTAATGAAAATAAACAAACTGTGGATGCAATTCAGATGCAATGACATGGATAAGCTAACATAATGCTGAATAAAAGGGCCAGACAAAAAGTAAAAACATATGACTCAATGCATATGAAGTACAAAACCAGGCAAAACGAACTTACAGTGTTTAGAGATGCATGTTTGATGTGGGCAAGTATAGAGAAAAACAAGCACATGATTATCATGAGTCAGTGCAGGAGACCCTGAAGCTCACACACACAGACCTGTTAGACTTCCTGAATGAATATGGCAAAGCTGCAGAACACAGAATCAACATAGAAAAATCAGTTGCATTTGTATACACGAACAGTGAACAATTAAAAAAGGAATTAAGAAAACAATTTCATTTACATAAAAAAAGAGTAAAATACTTAGGAATAAACTTAACCAATAAGGCAAAATACTTGCACACTGAAAACTATGAAACATTGTTGAAAGGAAGTACAGAAGACATAAATAAATGAAAAGATACCCCATGTTTGTGGGGTGGAAGACTTAACATTGTTATGTTGCCAATACTATACCCTATGTGATCTACAGGTTCAGGGCAATCCCTACAAAAATCTTGATGGCATTTTTTGCAGAAATAAAACATTCCATCCTAAAATTCATATGGAATCTTGAGGGGCCCCAAACAGTGAAAACAATTATGAAAAGAACAACAGCCAAAAGGTGGAAGCAATCCAAATCTCCATAAATAAATGAATGGATAAGAAAAATATAGTGTGTGTATATATGTATACATGAATATTATTCTCCATATATGTATATATTATTATTCGAGGATGAATAATATATATGAATATTCATGTGAATATGAATATTATCCTTGAAAAAAATGAAACTGATGCGTGCAATGACTTGGATGAACCTTGTGGACATTATGCTAAGTGAAAAAAGGGGTCTCAAAAAGACAAATACTCTATGATTCCACATTTATGAGATACTTAGAGTAGTCAAAATCATAGACAGAAAGTTGAATGGTTGTCTACAGGGTCTGGGAGAGGGGATAATGAGGAGTTACTGTTTAAATGGGTAAGAACTTTCAGTTTTGCAACATGAAAAGAGTTCTAGATGTAGATGGTGGTGATGGTTGCACAACTATGTGAATGTACTTAACACGTTTGAACTGTACATTTAAAGGCAGGTAAGATGAGAAATTTTTTGTTATATGTATTTCACCACAATAAAAACTTTTAAAAAAGATTTTATTTCTTTATTTTTAGAGAGGTAAGGGAGGGAGAAAAAAAGAGAGAGAAACATTAATGTGGGGTTCCTGGGGGTCATGGCCTGCAACCCAGGCATGTACCCTGACTGGGAATCGAACCTGTGACACTTTGGTTCGCAGCCCATGCTCAATCCACTGAGCTACGCCAGCCAGGGCTTAAAACTTTTGAAAAATTCATTGATCATGGATATATGGTCCGTTTCCGGACTCAGTTCCATCCATTGATCTATATGTTTATCCGAATAACAGCACCACATTGTTGTGCTTATGTACCTCTGTAGTAAGTTTTGAAATCAGAAAGTGGTGAGTCCTCCAACTTTGTCCTTCTTTTTTAAGATTCTTTTGGCTATTTGGGGCCCTTTTCAATTCCATATGAATTTGAGAATTGGCTTTTCCAGTTCTGCAAAGGCCATTGGAGTTTTCCAGGGACTGCGTTGAATCTGTAGATCACTTCGGGTAGTATTGTCATCTTTACAGTATTATGACTTCTAACTAATAAACACAGGATGTTGTTCTCCATATAAATAGAACCGATAGTATGAAAGAGAAGAGAGAGAGGAAGAGAGAGAGAGAGATGAGAGAGAGATACTATAAGGAATTGGCTCACAATTATGGAGGCTGAGAAGTCCAAGATCTGCTATTGGCAAGCTGAAGATTCAGGAAAGCTGATGATATTACTACAATTGGAGTCCAAGGCCGAAGAACCAGGAGAGCCAATGGTGTTAGTTCCAGACTGAGTCCAAGTATGAAGGAAGGAGATGACCAATATACAAGTTCTGAGGCAGGCAGAGAGAATGACTTCCTTCTTACTCAGCCTTTCAAAAATTCAGGCCTTCAACAGATTGAATGAGGCTCACCCACACTGGGGAGAACAATCTGCTTTACTCAATCTACTGATCAAAAGATAATCTAAACCAGAAACACAAAATGACACACAGAATTAGCCATCAGAATTGGTTCTTACCTCCAGCCAAGGTTGAGAACCACTGCTCGGGGTACATCAAATTTCATTCAGTGGAAAGAATGAAATTAAAACCTGTAAATGTCACAAAGAATAAAAATTTCTTTTCTTTTCTTTTTTTTTACAGCTGAGTAGTATTCCATTGTGTAAATGTCCCATAGTTATTTTAACCCTTTTACAACAGCATGGTTGGACCTGGAGAACATTATACTAAGTGAAATAAGCCAGTCAGAAGAAGATAAAATCAAATATCAATTCCCCATATGATCTCATTCATATGAGGAATCTAATGAACTAACAAACTGAACAAACAAGCAAAATAGAGACAGATTCATAGATAGAGAGCGGGCTGATGGCTCTGGAGGAGGGGTGTTGGGAGTGGAGGCATCAAGCAAAAAAAAAAAAAGGAAAAGGGCACATGGACACAAACAACAGTGTGATGATTGCGGGGGAGGCGGGGGTGGGTGGGGTAGAAGAGAGTGTAAAGGGGACAAAGAGTAATAGAAAAATGTATAATAAAAAATAAACTGTTTTAAAAAACCCCCTGCAACTGTCTTCAAGGAGTTAACAGTCATCTCAACAGTCAGGTGCTTCGCACAGTAAGTAGAATGGCTAAATAGGTAAGCTTGCTATGGAGATTTTAGAGGAAATGATATTCTAACAAAGGTTTGCTTTATGTAGATCTAGAAATATATTCCCTTTTTTCCATATCCACATACAAGAGGAGGAGATTCCAAACATGTAAACTGGGATTTTGAACTCTTTTAAGCAATGAGCTGCTTCAAAATCCTAATGCAGGTTTGTTGCATTGAACAAGAAAGATGACTTTAATTTTCCAGCATAATTTGAAAACTTGCCATTTAATTACTAAATATTTAAAAACTTTTCAGTGTGTTCCCTCTTGTATTCTTATAAACCTTTTATGAGTTGAGGAAAATCAGCATCACATTCATGAATAAGTAAGCATAAAGCCACACTGGTGTGAATTCAATGATCATCACTGTTCTGTTTTGTCATTTGGCAGCAAGAATAGACTTAACATCTAAACGTAATCAGCATCAAATTTTTGATGTTCTATTCTACAGCTTCAAATTTCAAAATACAGAATTTGAATCTGTTTATCCTCTGGTAGTATATTTAGGCATGAAAGGCAAACTGCTGAGTGTGAATCCTGTTTCCTATTGGCGAAGGGTAGGCCTGTTCTCTGTTTAATGAAGCATCTTTGTCACGGCCACTGGGAAAAGGTACACGAAGAGATGAGAACAGCCACTGATGTATTCTTATCTAATCAAAGGCGGATTTCTGTCTTCCTTGACATTATAATCAAGCTAAGCTCAGACCTAATCACCCCTGGCTGGACAGAAAACCTTAGAACTGACTTAGACCACCTGACTTCTGAACTCTTGTTTTCTTATTCTGTAAGAATTAGCTAACTTTCAGAATGTTATCAAAGCTCTTCAAGTTTTTTATTAATTTGTACAAAAGTTTAAATTTATGATCTTTCCTAACTTCCCAAATTCCATTAAAATTAGACTACTGGGATAAATGATAGTAAATAAGTATGCCCCTTTCTCATCCAAGCCCCTTCCTGCCTCTCCAAACGTAGCTACTGCACTGACTTTTTAAAATTGTCTGTCTGCCCTGGCTGGTGTGGCTCAATAGCTTGAGTGCCGGCCTGCAGACTGATAGGTTGATACTGATAGGTTGCTGGATTGATTCCCAGTCAGGCCACAAACCTGGGTTGCAGGCCAGGTCCCCAGTTGGGGGCATGTGAAAGGCAACCAACTGATGTTTCTTTCCCTCTCTTTCTCCCTCCTTTCCCCTCTCTCTGAAAATAAATAAATAAAAATTTTTTTTTAAATGTATGGCAAAGTACACATAACAAAATTTACCATCTTAACTATTTTAAGCTGTACAAATCAATAATGTTGTATATATTTACATTGTTGAGTAACCAGAACTCATCATGTAAAATTTTGAACTTTATACTCATTAAACAATAAGTCCTCATTATTGCTTTTTTCCTAATCCCCTGGCAATACTTTTTTACTTTTTGTCTTTATGATTATGACTACTCTAAGTACCTTATGTAAGTGGAATCAGACAGTATTTGCTGTTTTGAGGCTGATGTTTTACTTAGCATGGTGTCCTCAAGATTCATTCATGTTGTAGCACAGGTCAGAGTTTCATTCCTTTTAAAAAATGAATAATATTCTATTATATGTATAGACAGCATGTCCTCAAATAACATTGTTTCATTCAACATCATTTCATATAATGACGAGTTGCTATAAGACCTTAACTCTTGTTTATATCAATTAGCCTATGGTAAAACTGGTTTTGTTATACACAGTTTTGCTTAGTTGCAGAACCTAACAACACAGAATAAAGATTTACTGTACTATATTTGTACTATATTTGCTTATCCATTCATTTATTTATATATACTTGGGTTGCTCCCACCTTTTGGCTACATGATTTTAAAAATGCTGCTATGGACACATGTGTACAGATATCATTTAAAGACCCTGCTTTCCATTATATTGGGTATATTCCCCAACAGGGAATTGCTGAATCATGTGGTGATTCTATTTTTAATTTCTTAAAGAAGCACCAAACACTTTTTCACAGTGGCTGTATCATTTTATATTTCTACCAACAGTGCATGAGGGTTCCAATTTCTCCACATCTGCTGACACTTGTTAATTTGTTTTGTTTTATTGTTTTTTCGATAGTAGGTAGGATGTCAAGTGGTTACCTTACTATGATTTTGAATTGTATTTCTCTAATGATTAGTGGTATTGAGCATCTTTTCATGTGCTTCTTGCCTATTTTTTATCTTCTTTTAAGAAATGTCTATTCAAGTCCTTTGCCCATTTTGTAATTGGGTTGTTTGGCTTTTGTTGTTGTTATACAAATTCTGTATTTACATAGTCTTGATATTTACCCTTTTTCAGATATGTGATTAGCAAGTATTTTCTTCCACTCCATGGGTTGCCTTTTTACTATGTTGTTAGTTTCTTTTGATGGACAAAATTTTAAAATTTTGATGTAATGCTATTTGTCTGTTTTTTCTTTTGTTCCCTGTGCCTTCGATGTCATTGACTAATTGAATTTTGACAAGTGTGGCAAGAGCATCAATGGGAAAAGAAAAGTCTTCTTAACAAATGATATTAAAACAACTTGGTATTACACACAAAAAAATGAAGTTGTGGCCCTATTCACACAATATACAAAAATTAAATCAAAATTTATTAATTAAATATAAGAGCTAAAACAAAAAACTCTTAGAAGAAAACATAGTAGTAGATTTTCATAACCTTGGATTTGGCAATGAATTATTAGATATTACATCAAAAGCCCAAGCAACAATAACGACAACAGCAGTAACAAAAAAAACATCCAGGTAAAATAGATTTCCTCAAAATTAAAGCCTTTGTACCCCAAAAGACATAATCAAAAAGTGAAAAGAAAATAAATAGAATAGAAAAGTATACTTGCAAATGATATATCTGATAAGGGACTAGCATCCAGGGTGTATAAAAACTCTTACAACTCAATGATAAAAAAGACAACAACCTTTTTTTTTAAAATGGCAAAAACTTGAATTCATGTTGGCCAAGAACATAAAGAGATACTCAGTATCTTTTTTTTAAACCTCACCTAAGGACACTTTTTTCATTGCTTTTTAGAGAGAAAGAGGAAGGGAGAGAGGGAGAGAAAAACAATGATTGGTTATCTCCTGTACACACTCAGACCTGAAATCTTATATGCCAGGCTGGGGATCAACCCTCAACTTAAGTATGTGCCCTGACTGAGAATCAAACCTGCCATCTTTCAGTTATGGGACAATGCTCCAACCAACTGAGCCACATTGGCCAGGGCAGAGATGCTCAATACCTTAATCATTAAAGAAATGCAAATTAAAACTACAATGAGGTACCACTTCATACCCACTAGGATGATAGTAATATAACAACAATGATATACTATAACCAGTGCTGGAAAAGATGTTGAGAAATTGGAAACCTTGCACATTGCTGGTAGTGAATGAAAATGGTTCAGTCACTGTGGAAAACAGTTTTGTGGTTCCTGAAAAAGTTAAAAATAGAATTACCATATGACTCCAGAATTCCACTTTTAGAGGTATACCCCGCAAAATTAAAAACATAACTTCAACATGTACATTCATGTTCATAGCAGCACCATTCACAACACCAAATGGTGGAAGCAACCCAAGTTTCCACTGATGGATGATGAATAAACAAATTATGGTATGTACATACATTGAAATATTCAGTAATGCAAAGGAATAAAATACTTGCTACAATGCTGATAAACCTAAAAAATATACTAAATTAATGAAGGCACCACTTGCATAGAAGCTTCCTCAGTCTAGTTATGGATGGTATTATGGGCCCTGTTAGCCCAGGAGGGCAAGAACGGTGCCACTGTGAAAACATGAGTTCTTAGTTGGTTCTACATTTTTGCTTCACTATCTCAGAGTCCTAATGGAACACATCTGATTATCAGAGTCTAACTCAAGTGCCCACATTCTAGTTGAAGGGGGTTGGGAAGACAAATATTTGGATTTTTCTACTCACACAGTGAAAGACAAGCCTTACCTGATTTACTGGGCAAGAAATTCCTCAACAAAGAAATGGTTCAAGTGGTAAATAGCCTTTTCCCTCCACATGGTAAATGAGTACTACATAATTTGATCTTGTTTTGGCAGTTTTAGGTCATGCAATATGAAAGTATTGAGAAAGCAGAAAAATATCTTTATTTGCAGATGACATCTCAGTGAAAAACTGGAAATGTCAGTGAAAAACTCCAAGAACTACTGAGAAAATTTATGAACATGGCTGGATACAAGACAAATATACAAATACCAACAGCTTTTCTAACCCATTAGAAATGGACATTGAAATTTTTCCATTATCATAGCATGAAAAAAAGTAAATATATATGAAAACATATGATAAAGAATTCTATAATCTTACTGAAAGACATAAAACAAGCTTAAACAGACATACCATATTTATCATGAATGGAAAGAGTTAAAGTTTTTAAAAAATTAATCTTCCCCAAATTAATACATCAAATAAATATAATCCAAATCAGAAGAGTGATTCATAGAGGTAGATAAAGTTGTTCACATAGAAATGTTCATATAAAAAAGGTCATATGGAAAAGTTTATATGGAAGAGAAAAAACTTCCAATATATATAGTATAGACAATAGCCAAAATATTGTAAAAACAGTTGTCTTCAGATATCAAACCTTACTAAACACTACTGTAACTAAAATGCTCTAGTATAGGCTTTACAGTAGACAATTAGGCTAGTAGAACAGAGAGGCAGAAACTTACCCATGTTATAAAGGTGACATTTCAATTTAGTTTTAAAATGGTGGCTTAGACCTCCGGCCAAGATGGAGGTGTAAATAGACACACTGTGCCTCCTCACACAATCAAAAGAAGGACAACAACAATTTAAAAACAAAAAACAACTAGAATTGACAGAAAATCGAACTATAAGGAAATCCGACAACTCAGGAGTTAAAGAAACATCCATCCAGACCGGCAGGAGGTGTAGGGACAGGCAGCTGGGCAGAGAGGACTCGAGGCCAGGTGGTGGCTGGAGGACCAGGGCGGGCAAGGTGAGGTGGTGGATTGCAAACCAGGAGGTACCACACTGGTGCGCAGATAAACTGGGAGAACAACTGGGGAGCAGGACCGACCACACAACCCAGGGCTCCAGCTCCAGGAAATAAAGCCTCAAACCACTGATTGAAAACACCTGTGGGGGTTGAGGTGCCGGGAGAAACTCCCAGCCTCACAGGAGAGTTCATTGGAGAGACCCACAGGGTCCTAGAATGTGCACAAACACACTCACACAGGAATTAGCTCCAGAAGGGCAATTTGCTTGTGGGAAGTGGGGGGGAGTGACTGAAATCCAGCAGAGAGCAGAGCAAGCACCATTGTTCCCTCTCAGACCCCTGCCCCACAAACAGTGTCACAACACAGCCACCTCGGTTGTCCCGCCCTGGTGAACACCTAAGGCTCTGCCCCTCACTACCTAACAGGCACATCAAGACAAAAAAAAAAAAAAAAAAAAAGGCCCAAACCAAAGAACAGATCAAAGTTCCAGAAAATATACAACTAAGTGATGAAGAGATAGCCAACCTATCAGATGCACAGTTCAAAACACTGGTAATCAGGATGTTCACAGAATTGGTTGAATTTGGTTGCAAAATAGAGAAAAAAGTGAAGGCTATGAAAAGTGAAATAAAGGAAAATGTACAGGAAACCAACAATGAAGTCAAGGAAACCAGGACTCAAATCAACAGCTTGGAGCACAAGGAAGGAAGAAACATTCAGCCAGAACAGAATGAAGAAACAAGAATTCAAAAAAGTGAGGAGAGGCTTAGGAACCTCCAGGACATCTTTAAATGTTCCAACATCTGAACCATAGGGGTTTCAGAAGGAGAAGCGAAAGAGCAGGAAATTGAAAACTTATATGAACAAATAATGAAGAAGAACTTCCCCAATCTGGCAAAGGAAATAGACTTTCAGGAAGTCAAGGAAGCTCAGAGAGTCCTAAGGAGGAACAAACCAAGGCACATCATAATTACATTAGCCAAGATTAAAAATAAGGCTGAAAAGAAAATCTTAAAAGCAGCAAGAGAAAAGGAGACAGTTATCTACAAAGGAGTTCCCATAGGATTATCCACTGTCTCAGAAGGCCAGAAGGGGCTGGAAAGAAGTATTGGAAGTCATGAAAGGCAAGGAGCTACTCTAGAAAGGCAAGATTACTCTATCCAGCAAAGCTATCATTTAGAATGGAAGAGCAGATAAAGTGCTTCCCAGACAAGGTCAAGTTAAAGGAGTTCATCATCACCCAGCCCTTATTATAAGAAATGTTAAAAGGAAAAGGAAAATAAGAAATAGGAACAGTAAAATGACGACAAAATCACAGCTATTAACAACTGAACCTAAAAAAAACAAACAAACCCCCAAACAAACACAAACTAAGCAAACAAGCAGAACAGGAACAGAATCACAGAAATGGAAATCACATGGAGGGTTATCAGTGGGGGAGTTTGAGGGGGAGAGAATGGGAAAAGATACAGAGAATAAGAAGCATAAATGGTAGGTAGAAAATAGACAGGGGGAGGTTAAGAACAGTATAGGAAATGGAGAAGCCAAAGAATAGCCCATGGACATGAACTAAAGGTGGGGAATGCAGGTGGGAGGAGTGTGCAGGGCAGAGGGGAATAAAGGGGGGGGCGGGGAATGGGACAACTGTAGTAGCACAATCAATAAAATATATTTTAAAGAAAACATTCATTTTGGACCTCAGCTTCAGCTGTTTTGAGTTATCTAATTTATCTAAGCCTTACTTTGCTTATCTCTAAATGATTTTAATAGCTGTACTTCTAAATAAAATTGTGACAGAGAATGGACATATAATAATTAGTATAATGCTTTGCAAGTAGTAAATGGGTTGTGAATATTATAAGGATCTTCTGTTTTCCAATATCTGGAGAAAATTGTTCTGTGGAACCCTTCCAAACAATAATTTGTTTATTAACATTACAAAATAAATTAAGTATTAAGTATGAATCAGTAATATCTATGAGATAAAAATGATGGAATAAATTCTAACATTGCATTGCAAGAAAACTTTATCTTTCATTTTCCCATTTATTTATCCTTTTTAGCACTTTCTTTTGTATGGGGGATGTAGAGATAAAGTCACTTGGCCAAAGCTGTTAGCTGGCATAGTAGAAGACTTGAGTATCCTCAGCAATTTCTTTTCTTTTTCTGGTAGGCACATGGCAGCGGAGATTAAACTTGCATTTCCTGGCTCCTGATGTAGCTATCTATGTACGGCCACATGACCAAGTTGCCGGCAATGGGTTGTAAGAAGTGAATGTCTCTAAGAGAGGAGTGTTCTCTAGCTGTCTTTTTTTTAATGTACTTTTTATAGCAGTGTTAGGTTCACAGCACAATAGAGGGGAAAGTACAGAGATTTCCCACATACTTCCTGCTGAAGAAAATTTTTAAAAGCTTTTTTTAGCATGAAGAATTAGGTTCCATAAACGAAAATTTAATGACTAATACTCTAGGCCTGAGATGATTATTTTTGGTAGTTACATATGAAAACCATAGAATCCTTTGATTGAGGCCACTTTAACATTTGTTTCACTCTATGGCTGGGTTTGAAATAATAACTTTAAAATTTTGTATCCATAGTTTTTATTGATCTAAAGTGGCTACATTTAAGCTGCTAATTGTTCCTGTATTAACCAGTTGAAGCAAAGGATGAAAAGACATTTCACTGTGCAATGTGTCATCCTCCAGGAGTTTCATCAAATCGTCTTGCCCAGCAGCTACAATAAAGCTAATGCCTCTACTAACATAAAGTAGTGCACTGGTTTTGTTGAGGTTTATTTACTAGTCTAGTGATTATTTCAGTGAAGCCAGGGCTCTAAATGACAACCACATGGATAATTGCATCGTAATGTGTTTCCTTGTAAGTTTAGTCAGGTTCAATTCTATAGGTAGTAGAACTGGTGCCTCACAAGTATTGTGTTTGGTATCACACAAGTTAAAACCATATTTATTTATAAAATGTTTGAACATATTAGTTCTAATACCATCTATCATGTTCTTTTCAAAGTATTGCTTTAAAATATTAATAAATACCAAGTCATTTATTGCTCATTTGATAAGTTAACTTTTGCATTTGAGAAAGAATATTACAAATTGAGACTAGAAAAGGTTAGATTGTTGACTCTTTTCAGCAAGCTTTGAGCTCTGTAATTGCAATGGAACTTGATACCTACAAGGGTTACTTGATTGAACTCTTGGTTGTCATGGAATTTACCAATTATTTATTATTATTTTTTATGGAATTGACCATTTAAATGATAAAAAAATTGTGGCTTGTTTTATCACTCTCTGTGGAATCTTTAATAAGTAGATCTTAATTATAATGTACTCAAATTTATCAATCTTTCTTTATGGTTAGTGCTTTTTACATTCTGCTCAAGCAAACTTTTTATACCCCAAAATCATGAAGTCATTTTTCTTCATTATTTCTCAAAATGTTATCATTTCACTTCAATTTATAATCCACCTTGAATTGTTTTCATGTATGATGTGAAGCAAGGTCAAGTTCACATTTTTCCTTCTGGGTGGGCTTTCTCTCCCTTTTGATCTTTAGTATCACCTTTGTCATTAATCAAGAGTCCATTATAGCACAGCTATAATGTGTCAATACATAATAAATACAATGATTTCCATTTAATAGGACAATTCAACATGGGGCAAAATAGGTTTACAGTTGTTTATATGGAAAATAATATAGTAATTAATAAATAATAGTACAAGAATAAACTGTGTTTCATGTACTCAACTATAAACCCACTTTTGCCCCACTCTGTATATTTCACACTCCATTGTGCCTTAAAAGCATGACACTGGAGTCCACTTTTACCTTGCTTACTTGTTTTGACATGATGGGAATGCACAAGAAATAAAATGAAATGTTGTACTATGTATGGCAATACACATGGCACCGGAAATGCTGTTCAATTTTAATTGCACCATTGTGATGTATAGTGACACCAAGCAGAAGTGTGAAGTGATGAGAATGCTACATGTGATCTCTCGTGACCACTCAACTCTGCTGTTGTAAGCAAATGAGTGTGGTCGTGTTCTAAGAAAACTTCATGTGAGGTCATGGAAATGTAAATTTTAACTAATTTTCAAGTATCACGAAATATCCTTTTGATTTTTTCAACTATTAAAAAGGCAAAAACCATTCTTAACTTACAAGCAGCAGGGCAAATCTGGCCATTTTGGACCATAGTTTGCTAACTCCTAACCTAAGTGGCCATTCAGGACCCTGTTTATCAAAATGTGATTTGAGGAACTCTACTTCTAGAAAATCTTTCTCAAGAATAAAAAGTTAAATTATTTTATAAAATGCCATATACTATATTTCCCAGTTGTAGATTTATGCTGTGAGTACTGGTACTCTGAAAACTTCTGCAATAGAGAAACTTGTCTATTTTTGCCTAACCCAGCTACAATGAACCTTATTAATTTCCCAGAGATCTTTTATTTACATGGCACTCCTATCTGAAGCCTTAGAAACAAAATATGGTATTTACTTTGATAAATAGTAATATGGTCTGGTCTACTTATTTTACAAATGAATGAAATGAAGTAACTAAGTGCTAACAGTAAAAAGTTCTTATTTTTTAGGAAACAGCAGGCCATTTACTGGCCTTCACAATAATCAGAACCAGTTTTAATTAAACACATTGCAATCTATTAGTAACTTCACATTAGTAATCAGCCAATAAATTATTGCCTCCTCTGAAAGACAGCCAATCAACAACTTCACTCCAATAAACATGCTTCTGAAAGTTAGCCAATCAGCAAGTCTCTTGTGATCCTCACCTGAGGACATGCTTATTGATTTTTTAGAGAGAGGGAAAGGGAGGGAGACAAACATCTATGTGAGAGAGAAATATCGATGGGCTGCCTCTCAGTACGTGCCCTGATCAGGGACCGAACCTGCAACCGAGGTATGTCTTGCTACCAGGAATTGAACCCACGACCCTTGGGTTCATGGGACAACACTCCAACAAACTGAGCCACACCAGTCAGGACCAATCAGCAATACACTTCATATAAGTAACTATACTTCAATAGCTGAAAGTTACACATTTCTTTCAAATCATCAACCTAATATACAATGAAGTAAGAGAAGGTTCACTGGGAAAGGACTGTTTAAATAAATTCATTAGTTGGAAACTAATTTTCTGTTTGAATCTAGTGTGTTCTCCATTTCCAGGTGAAAAGTTTGTGGGAAACCAAAGGATGGCTAGCTGAGAGTAAAATGCCAACTCTCTAAGCTCGGTGAGTGAGCAATGATGTGGGTATTTTAAGAAGAGATCACATCTTCATCATTCTAAAGGCATTTTGGGCATTTAGGGTAAAAACAATTAGCAGAGACAACATGTTTGTCCACAGTTTAATCACTGGGCCTACTCCAAACATTTACAGATCTTTACTAGTTTGTCTATTGTTTCTCCAAATCTGAAAGTAGCTTTAGATGCCTACCTATTATTCTGACAACAAAATTTTGGTGGGCTGCTTTACTGCTGATAATAAAATAGTTCTCATCCTCTGTCCTAGGGAAGAACCGATTGTCCACTGACCATGGTCAAGTACCCTACAGAATCACCTTTAAACCCATCCCAGTCTTTCAATGACAGTCTTGCATCAGCAACTATGCTTGTGAAAGCCACGACATTCATCGCCAAGCTGATACTTTCAGGGTGCCTTTATTGCCTTTCTCAAGTTATAAGTTAATCAATCATTTGGTTATTTATTGCATGCTTATTATGTGCTATGATACTCTAGGCCAGTAGTTCTCAACTTTAACCACACATAGATGAGCTGACAAAGGTTTAAAATTGTGGTGCTTAGGTCTTAGTCATAGTAATCACTCTGTCTAGAGTGCAGCCTAAGCAATGGGTTACTTAAAAGTCTGACTGGTTCTTACCTGAAAGTGAAAGCAAGGTCCTGAAGAGATATTTGCAGACCTATATTCATAGCAATATAATTCATAATAGCTAAAACATGGAAACAACTCAAGTGTCCATCTGTGGATGAAGGGATAAACAAAGTGTAGTATATACATGCAATGGAATACTATTCAGCCTTTAAAATGAATGAAATTAAGACACATGTGACAGCAGGGATGAACCTTGAGGACATCAAGCTAAGTGAAGTAAGCTAATTACAAAAAGACAAATACTGTATGATTCCATTTATATGAGGTATTTAAGAGTAGTCAAAATCAAACTGAAAGTAGAATGGTTGTTTGCAGCAGCTGAGTGGATGGAGGAATAAGGAGTTATTGTTTAATTGTTATTAATAATAGAATTTCAATTTTACAATACAAAAAGAGTTTGGAGATGGATGGTAGTGATGGCTGCACAACAATGTGAATATAGTTAATGCCACTGAACTACACACTTAAAGATGGTTAAGACGGTAAGGTTGATGTTTGAGTATTTTATCACAATAAGAAAACTGAATAAAATTAATTGATCATGGACATATGGTTTATCTCTGGAGTCTCAATTCCATCCAGTTTTCTATATGTTTGTCCTTATTCCAGTACCAATTGTTGTGATTACGTCGCTTTGTTGTAAGTTTTGAAATCAGGAAGTATGAATCGTCCACCTTTGTTCTTTTTCAAAGTTCTTTAGCTATTTGGAGTCCCTTGAAATTTTACATGAATTTCAGAATTGGCTTTTCCATTTTGCTAGGGACTGCACTGAATCTGTAAATCACTTTGGGTAGTATCAGCATCTTAACAATGTTCAGTCTTCTAATCCATAATCAGAGGATGTCTTTCCATTTATTCAGGCCCTCTTTATTTTCTCTCAACGTTTTGTAGTTTTCAGGGCACAAGCATTTCACTTTCTTTGTTTAATTTATTCCTAGGTATTTTACTCTTTTGAATGCTATATGAAATTGTTTTTCTTAATTTCCTTTTTGCATTGTTTATTGGTAGTATATAGAAACACAGATAATTTTTCTGTGTTGATCTTGTACCTTGCAAATTTTCTGAATTTTTAAATTAACTTTAGTCAGTTTCTTGTGGATTATATGAGGTTTTTTATATACAAGATCATGTCACCTGTGAACAGAGAGAGTCTTAATTCTTCCTTTCCAATCTGATGCCTTCTATATTTACTTTTCTTGCCTAATCTGCTCTAAAAGTTCCGGTATAATGTTGAATAGCAGTTGTAAGGCAGTCATCTGTGTCTTGTTCCCGATCTTAGAGGAAAAGCTTTCAGTCATTCACCCGAGTCTGATTTTTGTCGTGGGTTTTTCATAACTATTCTTTCTCATGTTGAGGAAGTTCCCATCTATTCTTAGTTTTCTGAGTTTTTATCATAAAGGATGTTGAATTTTATCAAATGTTTTGTTTTGCATGCATTGAGATGATCATGTGGTATTTTTCCTTCATTCTATTACTGTGATATATTACAGTGATTTATTTTCTTATGTTGAACTACTCTTTCATTCCCTAAATAAATTCCATTTGGTTACAATGTTTCATTAGTTAATATGCTGTTGATTTGGCTTGCTAATATTTTGTGGAGGATTTTTGCATCTATACTCATAAAGGATATTGATGTGTAGTTCCTTGTGATATCTTTATATGATTTTGGTATCACGATAATGCTAACCTCACAGAATGGATTAGTAAATATTCCCTCCTATTTCTTTTCTTTTTTTTTTTTTTGGAAGAGTTTGAAAAGGATTGGTGTTGATTCTTATTTAAATGTTTGGTAGAATTAATTCACCAGTGAAGCTTTCTGGCCCTGCACTTTTTTCGTTGTTGGGAGAGTTTTTGTTACTAATTAAATCTCTTTACTTGTTATAGCTGTGTTCACATTTTCTATTTCTCCTTGATTTAGTTTTGATAATTTGTGTGTTTCTAGGAATTTGTCTGTATTATCTACCTAATTTTTTGGCATACAATTGTTCATAGTATTCTCTTATAATCCTTTTTATTTTGCTAAGGTTGGTAGTAATGTTCTCACTTTCATTTCTGATTTGGGTATTTCTGTCTCCATACTATACTAGTTTTGTAAGCACTTTTCATCTTAAATCAGATAGATCAGCTTTTCTGTTTAATTTATTCCTAGGTATTTTACTCTTTTGAATGTTATATGAATTGTTTTTCTTAATTTCCTTTTTGCATTGTTTATTGGTAGTATATAGAAACACAGCTATTTTTTCTGTGTTGATATTGTACCTTGCAAATTTTCTGAATTTTTAAATTAACTTTAGTCAGTTTCTTGTGGATTATTTCAGGTAGCCAGGAAGCTAACACAGCAAGCACCCCACACTTGCTTTTGGTTTGGTGAAATTTTAAAGTTGGCTACATGAAATTTTCCTTAGATTATATTTCTATGGAAAGTTTTAAGAAAACATTAGTCTGGAATTGCAATTGCTTACACGTCAAATTTGTTTTTGTTTTTATTTTTATTAATAAGGGTCTCCATTACTATTATTGTTTTTAATTACAAATTTTTATGAGGATTCTAGTTCTGGATCGGATGGAGTAAGCACATTCCACTCTGACTCTCCACTGAATGAGGCTGTAAAACCTGAACAAAATGCATGTAGCAGTTTTTTGAGGACGTTAGAGAAGGGGACAGGATTCAAAGTACTACTAATTAGTGGTGAGTAAACTATTTTACCCTTCTAGCACCCCTCGACCTGGATTTCAGGCAGCCCAAAATGAGTACATGGGCTTGGTGTGGAGGTTCCAGTTTTCTAGCTCGGTCTCAAAGAGGAGGATAGGAGTCTCCTGGTAGCCACAAGACCCCACAAGCACCAACAACTCTCAGGGAAGAAAGCTTGCCAATCAGAGAAGTTGCAGTATCAAGAAGGTGAGATGACCCCCACTGCTTTATAGACTCTCACTGACCTCCTTCCACTTGGCCCTGCCATGGTGGGGTGGAGGGTGGGGTTGTGGGAGAGCAGTTATGGTTAGTATGGGGCAAAATAAGGTAAATAAAGCCTCAGCATTAAAGACAGAGGATCAGAAGGGAGCCCCAGGGAATTGGTAGAGGAGAGTACTTGGAGAACCTTTGCAGGTTACCTGCTAAAATTGTTTTTGATTTTCTGGTATAATTTCTGAGGCATGCATGTGTGGTTCTGATGATAAACAGCATATCAGAGACTGAAGAACTGAAGAGAGAGATCACTGCCCGGACTCAGACTAGCCAGTGAGCAGCAGACATGTGAGACAGATTTGAATAAAACTGTGAAGGCTATGAAAATGGAACTGACACTGAAACCACAACCCACAGATGGCTGGTTGAAACTTGCAGCCTGAACCTAACCAGGTTAATTGTCTGCTAAAACAAAAATATCAATAATGTTCACCATAGGATTTAAACAAAATCCATAGTCTCATAACAATATTCACATTGTCCAGGACACAATCCCAAGTTACTCAGTATACTAACAACCAAACAGACCTGAATTTACATGAGAAAAAGACATGTACCATCACCAACTTGACACTGATATCTGAAGTATCTGGCAAAGCACTAAAGAAGCTACTATAAAAATGTTCCAGGAAGTAAGGGCAAACACTCTTAAATAAATGAAAAAAGAAGAAGAAGAAGAAGATACAAAGAAAAGCCAAACACAAATTTTACAATTAAAAAATATAATAGACCTGGCCAGGTGGTTCAGTTGGTTGGAGCATTGTCCCATACACCAACACGTTGTGGGTTCGATTTATGGTCAGGGCAGATGCCTAGGTTGCATACAGTTCAATCCCTGGTTGAGGCACATACAAGAGACAACCAATCTGTTTCTCTCACATTGATGTGCCTCTCTCTTTCTTCCTCTCTCTCTAAAACAAACAAACAAACAAACAAACAAACAAACAAATAAAATAAATAAAATAAAATAAAAACATAACCTAGGGTGAGGATTAAAAAAAATATATATATAAAATACCTAAAATTTTAAGTGCTAGATGTCGATAGAATTGATATTGAAAAAAGGTCAGTTAATTAGCAGATAGATTGATAAAAATTACCTCAACTGAAAATAGAGAAAAATACTTACTAAAAAGCATAGAGCCTATTTAACTTGTGAGACAATATCAAAAGGTCTAATGCTTGTGTTATCAGAGTCCTAGAGAGAAAAGGAAAAAAAAAATAGTGGATACTATTCACTAAATGGCTAATATTAAAATCTATGAAATTAACATAGGCTGGTGAGGATGTGGAGAAGTTGGAACCCTCCCACATTGCTAGTGGGAATGTAAAATGGAGCAGCCACTGTGAAAAAGTTTGGCAGTTTCTCAAAATATTAAATATAGAATTACAATATGACTCAGCAATTCCCCTCCTATGTATATACCCAAAAGAAGAGAAAACAAAGACTCAAACAGATACTTGTACACAAATGTTCATAGCAGCATTATTCATAAAAGCTAAAAAAACAACCCAAGGGTCCATCAACACATGAACAGAGACAAACAAAATGTAGTATGTACATGCAAGGAAATATTATTCAGTCATAAGCAAGCATGAAGTTCTGATATACATTATAATGTGGATGAACCTTGAAAACATTATGCTAAGTGGCATAAAAGGACAAACAAATACTGTATGACTCCACTTACATGAGATGTCTAGAACAGACAAATCCACAGTGATAGGAAGAATCAGTTAGGAGGGATCAGGGGTGGGGCGAGCGGGGTGTTGCCCATCAATGGAAATAAGTTTCTGTTTGGGATGATTAGAAGTTCTGGAAATAAATAGCAGTGATGTTGTGCAACATTGGGAATGTACTGAATGCCCCTGAGTTGTACACTTAAAAAAAGTTAAAATAGTAAATTTTATGTTATGTATATAATACTGCAATTTTAAAATGGGTTCCCCTTGGCTGAAAACTTCCCAAATTAGGCAAAATGCAGAAACATACACATTCTAGAAGTTCAGCAAATCCTAAATAGGATAATCCCAAAGAAATCCACACACAAACACACCACAATCAAACTGCTCAAAACTAAAGACAAAGAAAAAAAAAACCTTATAGAAGAATAATGATTCAAATGACTGCTAATTTCTTACCAGAAATCAGAGAACCAAATGAAATGGCACATTTTTTAAAGGGCATAAAGGGAAAAAACCTACTTAAAATTCTATATCCAGTTTAAAATATTATTTAGGAACCAGGATGAAACAAAAACATTCTTAGATGAAGAAGAACTAAGACTATTTGTAGTCATCAGACTTTCTCTAAAGAAATGACTAAAGGAAGTTCTTCAGACAAAAGAGAAAAACAACTGAAGGAAACCTGGCACATCACAAATAAAGGATGAGCAAAAGAAATGGTGCGCTTCTGAGTATGTATAGTCAACTGTCCTCTCTTGACTTCTTTAAAACACATTTAATGGTTGAAAGCAAATATTATAACACTAATGAAATTTTTAAATGTATATAGATGTAATATATATGTCAATAACAACACAAAACAAGGAGGATAAAGGATGTATGATGATACACTTTCTACTTCCTACTTTAAGTGTCAGAATATTTATTCTACAGAAAATGTTAAAAGTTAAGGTATACAAATTGTACAGCAACTCTGGAAAACAGGTTGCTAGCTTCTTATAAAGTTAAGTATACACTTAAAATGTGACCTAGCAATCTTTTTCCTACAAATTTACCCAAGAGAAATAAAAACTTAGGGTTGCCCTGAGTGGTGTGGCTCAGTGGGTTTGGTGTTGTTCTGCAGACCCAAGATTCACCAGATCGATTACCAGTCAGGGCACATGCCTGGGTTGTGGGCCAGGTCCCCAGCTGGGTGTGTGTGAGAGGCAACCGATTGATGATGTTTCTTTCACATTAGATGTTTCTCCCTCTCTTTTTTCCCTCCCTATCCCTCTCTCTAAAAAAATACATACATTAAAAAAAATCTTAGGTGTATTTAGAAAAAAAAAGAAAATGTAGGGTCACCAAAAAAGAAATAACTCATATGTCCTTTAATGAGTGAATGGGTAAACAAATGACTTATCCAAATAATGGATTACCACTCATCAATAAAAATGAATGAACTGAGAAAATGCAGTCAACTATAATTGAACAACAATAAAGTAATTTAAAAAAATTTTTTAAAAGGAATGAACTATTAATTTATGCAGCAGCTTAGGCATTATGCTGAGTTTAAGAAGCTGGTCCCAAAGGATACATAAGATATTATTCTATTTATGTAACTCTCAAAAAGACAAAACTATAGCAAGAGAGACCATGCTAGTGGTTTCAATATAGCAAAAAAATGAAGAACTGAAAGGAGAAACAGGTGAATCAGAGTGAAATTTTACTTCACATTTCCCAGTAAGCAGTTAAACATAATCAATTAGAGCATAAAAGATTTTAAATATAAAATCAGAAAATTGACCTAATAGACATATGTAGAATGCTGCTCAACAACTGCAGAATAGATATAAATATATACACACATATATGTATATATATATACATATGCACACGAAACATTAATCAAAATGGACAATATACTCAGCCATAAAGTCTCAACACATCTCAATGGTTGAAATCATGCCAGTATATTCTCTAATGCACCATTCAATAAAGATATCACTATATACCCACTAGAATGGATAAAATTAAAAAGACTGACCATGGCAAGTGTTGGTGACAATTTGGAACTAAAGGTCTCATTTAATGCTGATGAGAATATAAAACGATGTAGCCCCTTTGGAAAGGGTTCACTAAGTTGTGTGGTTTCAGAAAGAATTAAACAAACATTTACCATGATACCTAGGCATCCCAGTCCTAGGTACTTACCAAAGGGAAATGAAGGCACGTGCCCATAGGAAGCTTGCATACCACGTTCATAGCAGCTTACAATAGCTAAAAACTGGAAACAACCTGTGTTGGTTTTCTGGACTGTATAGCAAATTACTGAAAATTTAGTACCTTAAAAACAGGCATTTTATCTAAATTTATTTTTGAATAGGTAATTCACTAACATAGTTCAAAATGCTAAAGGTATGTAAGAGTATAAAGTGAAAATTCTTCATCACATCCCAGACCTCTAAGTTATCTACTTTCACTCCCCACCACAATCCTTGTTTACAGAGCTCTTAAAGAGCTGTTCGTGCATTTAAAGCAAATCTATGTGTGGTGTGCATGTGCGCACATGTACATCTATATGTTTGAATGAGTACCAAGAACAGGAGGGTGCATAACCAGGTTACTTTGAGTTCATTGTTTAAAGGGAAAAAAACTGAGAAATGAAGGAACTCCGTTAACTCTTTATTTGTTTACATCATTTAACTGGTTGATCTAATTCTAGTCAAGACCTCAGGCTTTTGAGAAACAGACTACCTATTTGATTACCTTTGGAAAATTGCTTATTCTTTCTCTGCCCTTATTTCCTCATTTACAAATGGAGGTACTGAAGGTTTCTATGCTGTTAAGTTTTGGGGGAAGATTACAGCAAACAATGCAAAATACACCAGAGGGGAGAGAGGAGGAAATTTCAGGGGAAAAGCAGAAGGGTTTACAGGAACAAGTATAAAGGACATATGGACAAAAACTGTGGGGGAGGTGTGGAAAAGGGAGGGAAGTGGGGAGGGCTGGGGGGTGGGCTGGGATGGGAGTAAAAGACAGAAAACTGTATTTGAACAATTAAAATAAAAAAATAATGCAAAATACTTTAATTTAGAACCTGTCATGTAGTAAATGGTTAGTAAATGTTAGCTACAAAAAATAACCAGCTGAAACTCATTTTTAGAAAACAGGAATGATTCAAATGGACTAAGCATCCAAATGAAGAAGATGGAGAGAAGACAACAAAATAAACTTAGAGAAACATGAAAAAGACGCTTCAGGTCAAGAGTCTTGTAAGTTTGTACTTTAAATTCTCCTCCCGCTCTAAACATATGAATCATAGATTTAATTAACAAGAAGACAAATTCATGCTTAAGGACAAAAAAAAAAAAGCATTTTGCTGGGTCAGAAATAGAAGGCAACAGGTTAGTAAGATGTGGCTAAAGCAACAGCTCAGCAGATGTCTAGGTCTACGAAGCAGCCAGAAGCCACTGGTAGTTCTTCCTCCTGCACTGTGAGAAAGCACTTCACAGGTGGCACAGTAGCCATGATGTCGCTGCTTAGAAACCTGGACAACACTGTTATTGGTGGGGTTAGCAGAGAAAACTGCACACTGCATGCTGCCTCAGATACTGGGCCAACTGCAGTCCAAAAGCACTTTGGGGTAGGAGTTTCTAGCCACAGAGGCCTAGTTTTGGACTGGGGTTCTAGATGATCAGAGGAGGGAAACCACAGAATGGCCAGACTTGGAGGGGTGAGTACAGAAAGAGGCAAGAGAAAAACATCTCCCACTGAAAAGAAATCTGCAGATGAAAAGCCCAAACCAATCTGATAAAAATTAACACTAAGAAAAACAGCCAAGAACATAATTCACTAAAAAGAAATAGGAAATCCGGAAAAACATTTTAAAAATCTTCTTAAATGGACCCCTAATCTAGAAAGAAAGGAAAACTTTGGAGAAAAACATACTGATGGCATGAAGGAACCCAGTGAGTTGAGCCCTGAAGATGACTTCTGCTTTGAGTGAATTTATTGAACTACATGAATCTGAGCATCAGTTTTTACAGTCTAGTCCCTGAAGATGGAAAATAAAGCTCGTGCTAATAGGAGACTGTCCTAAAAAGCTGAGACCACAAAGGTCTATTCCTTAGTGTAAAGGTGACTTGGAAATACCGTACAACTCTCTCAACTACAGGGACTGCAAGAAAAATTACCTGTCTGAAACTGTGGCATGTTTAGGTTAGGGAGGATTTCTATGAGAATTTGTATTCACAAGCTAGCCTTGAAGCAGGTTTGTGGCCTGAATTTATGTTATTTCGGCAGTTCACAAAACCTCACATTATGAATTAAAAGTGGTATTGGTCTAACAGGGCTTCCAGATGCTTGACACAATCTAACCTTTGACAGAAACTTCCTTCATTTTAGGCCTCTAAAAATTACCATGTCACAATATTAAAAATTACTAAACATCAGAGAAATAAGACCTCATAGTGAGAATAAGCAGAAAAAACAGAGAGCAGATTCAGGCCTGAAAAACTTCAGACATTGGAATGTTCAGGCACAAAGCAAAATAATTTGGCTTAATACGCTTCTATATTAAAAGAGGAGTTTAACGATGATGAGTACATCACAAGCAGAGTTGAAGAATCAAAGAGAACATCCACAATAAAAATGCAGTAATTGACATTTTAAAAATTTATCAGATGTGGTTAATAGCAGGCTAGACAGAGCTAAAGAGAATCTATTGTAAGAACTGAGTAAGTTATGCAGAGTGTAGCCCAAAGTGACTATGAAAAAAAAAGGTTAAGAGGTAGAGTTTTAGAGAAAGAAAATAGAACAGAAGCAAATATTTGAACAGATAGTGTCTGAGAATGTTCCAGCAAGTCACCTCACAGATTCAAAAAATTTAATAAATCAATCAAGATAATTAACAGAAATCCATACTGACACATATCATTGTGAATTTACAGATTACAGAAGATCTTAAAAGCAGCCACCAAGAAAGGAACAATCAGATGGACAGCTGACTTCTTAGCAACAAACATAGAATTCATAGAAAAGTAAATATTTTTAATATGCTTGAAGACAATGAGTGTGCAGTCTATAATTCTATGCTCAGAAAATTACTTTCCATAACAAGGATTAAAATAGACATTTTGATCAAGCAAAAACATAGAATCTGCAATCAGAAAACTCCCCACTTTAGGGCATTATAAAGGAAGTACCTCAGGCAGAAGGAGAGTGAACCCAGAAAGAAGTCTGAAACACAAGAAGGAATAAAAAAAGAAGAAACTGGTAAATATGATGGAAATCTGAATAAGCCTCACTGTTGTTACTTTCTCTTATGAGAAATTCTTAGTAGCCTGGAATGAAGGTGGGGGGTCCTCTAAAGAAAATTAGCTCTGTCAAGCATTTGGAGGCACTACTTTCAAGTGGTTAAAACAAAGCAAAGGATTAATGCACATTACAATTGTAGGGGCCTGTATTATTCAGGGTTTGCCAGAGAAAAAGAACCATGTGTGTGTGTGTGTGTGTGTGTGTGTGTGTGTGTGTGTGTAGAGAGAGAGAGAGAGAGAGAGATGAGGTTTACTATGGGAATTGGTTTACATGGTTATGGAAGCAGAGAAGTCCCATGATTTTGCATTAGTAAGCTGGAGAATCAGGAAAGCTGGTGATATTATCCAGTTCAAGTCACAAGGCGGGTAATATAAATCCCTATTTGAGTACAAATGTTCAAGGTCAGGAGACATGGATGTCTCAGCTCATGCAGAGAGAGAGAAAATTCACCTTTCTCTGTCTTTTTATTCTACTTGGGATCTCAAGGGGTTGGTTGATGCCCACCGACATTGACAGCCATAAGCTCTGCCTACTCAGTTCACTAATTCAAATGCTAATCTCTTCCAGAAACATCCTCACAGATACACCCAGGAATAATGTTTTACTAGCTATTTGGGCATCCCTTTCCTCAGTCAAGTTGACACACAAAATTAACCATCACAGGGCTCAATAAACATTTACTGAATGAATGTAAGAATGAATGAATATTTAAATTAGCTCTTTATTAGTTTCTAGCTGAAGCTAAAAACTGACTTAACCATTTCTGATCTGCAAAGTTTGTTTGGTCAACAATATATTGGCCAAGATAAAACAAATAAACAAACATACAAACAAACAAAAACCTAGGAGATTAAACATTGAGGTGTGTATTCTTCTTCCACAGACCACTGAAACTGAAACTGTTTGGGATTAGGTTAAAATAACTGATTAACTTCATTAATAAATTCAAGATATACAGTATAATTTCTGGAGTGGCAAGCAGAGGTGATTAGAAGTCTTTACATAACACAGCAGAGGTCTTTTGTGTGAAAATAGTTGCAACCACTACTGAATAAAGCCATGTTGAAATTTCCTTTCTTAGACCCCAGCAGAAGCTTTTAAGTGTTGAACTGTCAATATGTTTTTGTTTTGTTTACTCGTTTTTTTGCCAACACTTGAAAATCAATATATTCCATATCTTATTTTGAGCCTGCATTTCTGATTGACAGTAGTATATTACACCTAAGTAGCAGAGGTTACCTTTAGAAAGGGGTATATGATCTCAAGTGGAATTTAAGTAATTTTAGTCCTTGTTTGGGAAAAAGGTAAATATAATTACTTTAGACTTGAATAAACTAAAGGATACTTTGTATAATTCCTGGGGGTACCCACTAAAAAGATTTTTTAAAATAATATAGGTTATATAACTTCTAACATCAATAATATAAAAAACAGATGAGAAAAACAACACATACAGAGACAGAAAGATAAAAATATAGAAAAGGCAGGAGAAAAATAATGTTTAAAATTGATCGTTATCATTAATATAGGGGACTAAATGTGTAATTAAAAGACAAAGACTATTGTACTGGATTTTAAGAATGTATGTATATATCACAGAAAGGTTAAAAGTATAATAGTAGAAAACTATATATCATGTAATTGTATGGCTGTATCAAACAAAATACATTTTAAGCAATACTAGAGATAAAAAGGCTCACTACAAAATATGGCTCAATTTACCAGGAAAATAAACTAAATTTGTGTGTGCATATTATAATTCCAAATTAAAGAAAATTTGAAAAAATTACACCTATAAACAGACAAATCCACCACAAAGATTTTAAAACATTTTTCTCATTAACTGATAAGTCAAAGTAGAAAAAAAAATCAGTACAGTAACAGAAGATTTGAACAATACAGTTAAGTGACTGTTAACAGTTACTTAACAATACAGTTAACAATACAGTTAATTTGACCTCAGGTGTGTATCTTTTGCATGAAGGACTTTTTTCAGCATTTCTTATAGTGCAGGTCTCCTGGTGATAAATTCAGAAAAAAAAATTGTCTTTGTTTTCAAAAAGCATTTTTACTGGGAATATAATTCTTGGTTGACAGTTTTTGCTTTCAGAACTGTTAAGGAAGTCTAATGTCATCTTTGTTCCTCTGTATGTGCTATGTCTTTTTTATCTAAATGTTTAAATTTTTCTCTTTATTACTGGTTTTGAGCTATTTGATTGTTGTCTTTGTGAATTTTCTTCATATATCTTAACTTTGGAGTTTGTTGAGTTTCTTGGATCTGTATGCTTATAGTTTTCAAGTTTGGAAAATATTAGGCTTCTTGATATTTTCTCATATATCACTAGTTTCTATTGCTGTCTTCAAATTCACTGATCTTTTCATCTACTATGTCTGATCTGCTATTAATCCCATGAGCATAATTTTTTAAAGATTTTATTATTTATTTTTAGAGAAAGGAAAAGGTAGAGAGAAAGAGAGGAAGAGAAACAACGTGTAAGAGAAGCATCAATCAGATGCCTCTCGCACATGCCCCAACTGGGGACTGGGCCTACAACCCAGGCATGTGCCCTGACTGGGAATCGAACCCATGACCTTTGGCTTTGCAGGACAACACTCAATTGATCTGTGCCGGTCATCACAATTTTTATCCCAGATATCGTTCATTTCTCTAGCTTATTTTGCATCTATTTAGTATCTTAACTTTTTGAAGATAGTGGCATTAACTGTTTAATGCCCTGTCCTATTTCTGACATCTGTGTCAGTCCTGGGTTGTTATCTGACCAGGTGTTTTCCTCACTGTGGTCATGTTTTCCTGACTCTCTGTGTGCTTGGTAATCTTTCATTGGATGCCAGAAACTGTGAGTTTTACCTTTGTATGTACTTGATATTTTTGTATTCCTGTATCTTCTTAAGTTCTTTTCTGGGATACAGTAATGTAAGTGCAAATTACTTGACTTTTTCAGGCCTTGCTTTTATAATTTGTTAGTTGGGTAGAAAGCAGTGTTCAGTTTAGGGCTACTTTTTCCCATACTACTGAGGCAAGACCTCCCTGAATTCTCTATTCAATGTCTCATGGATTATAAGTTTTTTTTTCATTCTAGCTGGTATAAATAGGCACTATTTCTGGTCCTGTTTGAAGTGCCAGGGACTTGGTTCTAATAAGTCTAAGTCCCTGGTTCTCCCCAAACTCTCAGTTCTATCTCCTTAAGTCACTGAATCTCCCAGTTTTTGCCTTAGTTCCCATTCCCTGTACTACAGCCTGAAAGTCCTCAAGGCAGTAAGCTGAAGCAATCACAGGGCTGACCTCATTTGTTTTCTGTCTCTCATGGATTGCTGTGTTCATTCCTGATGTTATTGTCTTGAAAACCATTGTTACATGTTGCATTGTCTTCGGGTGGGGGGAGGGTAAATCCAGTCCTTTCCACTCCAAACTGGCCAGAAGTAAAAGTCCTGTAACTATTTTTCAAATGCAGAACAATTCTTAAAATTGCTAGAGGGATGGATATGATATTAGTATGCAAGATAATAGCTTGTATAGTAAAATATAAGAAATGCTGAGACACACTTTAAAAAGGTTAGAAAATTCTGAGATAGGTTCTCAGACACTGGCATGAAAAGAGTTTCAGATGTTATTATCAGTCAGGAGAAATTACATTGTAGTAACCATCCTCAAACCTCAGTGATGAAAAGCAACAAATACTTGTTTCTCACTCATTTTAAAAGTCCGTTGCAATTTAAAATGGTGATCTTTCTGTTCATTGTAGGTATAGCACCATCTCAAATGTTGCTGGTAAACTAACCAGAGGAAACACAAGAGGCTAGGTCTGAATTAAGCAATTCAATGCTCCAGTTTAGAAGTGACACATGCCATATTTCCCCACAATTCCCAGGCCAGATCCAGGCCAGACAAATGGTCCCACCCAAGGAAGAAGTGTAATCCTGTTATGTATCTGTTTGTCTGGGGAGAATGATAATAGTTTCCAAATCAGGGGGTGGTATGCACTAACCTCCACTTGATTTGTTGAACTAAAAAGTGGTCTCCTACATATAAAAGTTGAAACAGAAGAAAAGTATAAATAACACTACTAGTCAGAAAGGGAAAGATGGGAGATGCATAGTCACTGGCTCAAAATAGTTCTCTACTACAAAACACCCTCAACTCTGGCACTACAAAAATTTCTCGATTTGACTTGATTTTGCTCACTGGGAGGAGATCCCTAATCAATTGCTGTCCAAAATATTGATCCCACATCCAGGAGGTCCTTCCTTTTTTTTTTTTCTTTATTTTTCCTGACCACATTTCAGGTGGACATTGGAATATATGTTCTGTTTGAGGACCAATCAAGTTTCTCAACCTGCTATCTTGTACAGAAAATTGGGGGCCCAAGACTCTTTTTAAGTCTTGAACAATCATAAACTTTTAGTACAGGCTCACAATTTGACCGTACACCTATCTCAAAAATTAGGCTTATTTATATGACTCCAACATTGAGCTAACAGTCACACCCACAATTTTAAAGTCATGCTCCCCTCAATTCCTCCTCACTGAATTGGAGTACCATGAGCCCATCAGGCATTGGTAGAAGACTGACACTTCAGCACCTGTTTCCTAAGCCATTCTGTCTGAACAGATTTACTGGGCATTGGCAGTTCTAATTCCTGACAGACATTACTATTTAGGGTGTTGGAATGATGAGTCAAAATTTCTGGGAATTCTCAGGAATTCAGAATTATACAGAATCATCATTCTGTATTATAACACTATTCTTAACGAAATTTTGAATAGTTGTGAGTGACCATAATAAAACACTTAGTCCTGGCCAGGTAGCTCAGTTAGTTGGAGTGTCATCCCAGGCACCAAAGGGTTGTGGGTTCCATCCCTGGTGGGGTGCATATGGGTGGCAACCAATTGATTTTTCTCTCTCCCCACCTTCCTTTCTGTCTAAAATCAGTAAACATATCCTTGGGTGAGGATTTAAAACATAAAAGTAAAAAAACAATTATTTTTCTGTTATACTAAATATTTCAGAAACTTTGTTTAAAAAGATAATTTTTTTAGTATGAACAAGATTATATATTGCTTTTATTATTAAATTTATTGGGGTGACATTTGTTAAGATTTATATAGGTTTCAAGTGTACCTTTCTATGATACACGGGAACTGTGTATTGCACTGTATGCCCATCACCAAAAGTCAAACTGCTTTCTGTCATCATATATTTGGCCCCCTTTACCCTTTACTACCTTCCACCTCCTCTTCCCTCTTGTAACCACCATACTGTTGTCTGTGCCTATGGATTTGGTTTATATCCTACATATGAGTGGAGTCATATGATTCTTATCTTTTTCTGACTTATTTCACTTAGCCATGATATTCTCAAGATCAATCTATTGTTGCAAATGGCAGCATTTCATCTTTTCTGATGGCTGAGTAGTATTCCATTGTATATATATAGCACATCTTTTTTATCCAATCATCTATCAAAGAACACCTTGTTTTTTTCTGTATCTTGGCCACCATGAATAAATGCTACACTAAACATAGAGGTGCATATATCTTGCAAACAAATGTTTTTCAATACTTTCGTTAGATACCCAGAAGAGGAATTACTGGGTTATATGGTTAATTCTATTCTTAATTTTTTGAGGAACCTCCATATTGTTTTCCATAGTGGCTGTACCAGTTTACATTCCCACCAGCAGTAAACAAGGGTTCCTTTTTCTCCACATCTCTCTAACATTTGTTATTACTAGTCTTGCTGATAATAGCCATTCAAACAGGTGTGCAGTGGTATCTCATTGCAGTTTTGATTTGCATTTCCCTAATAGCTAGTTAATAAGTTGAACATCTTTTCATGTCTATGTTGGCCATTTATATGTCTTCTTGGGAGAAATGTCTGTTTAGGTCCTATGCCCATTTTTTAAATTGGATTGTTGTTTTGTTTGCAGTTGACTTGTATGAATTCTTCATAGGTTTTGGATATTAACCTCTTATTGGAGCTGTTGTGTGCATATATCTTCTCCCAGTCAGTTGGTTGCTTTTCTGTTTTGTTGGTGGTTTCTTTTGCTGTGCAGATGCATTTTAGTTTGATGTAGTCCCATTCATTTACTTTTGCCTTTACTTCCCTTGCCATTAGGGACAAATTCATAAAATCCTCTCTAAGACCAAGGTCCCTAAGTTTAAGATTATATATCGCAATACCACCATATCTACCTGATAAAGATGTCAGATAACAAAAAAATGATGGAACATAACATAAATGATGGAACATAACATATATGATGGAACATAACATAAATGCCAAATAAAAATCACCTTAAAAATTGGAAGTACCAAAAATATTTGAAAGTTATTCTTAAAATGAAACTTAAAATCACACAATGCATTAATTGCCCCAGTAGTCTTTGTTTTGTAATAAATATTTCAGACATAGAAAATTCTTTCATTTTTGCATTAGACAAATACTCAGGACTGTCAAAAAAATCTTTAAGCCCTCTCTGGTGTAGCTCAGTGGATTGAGCGTGGGCTGCAAACCAAAGTGTCCCAGGTTCGATTCCCAGTCAGGGTACATGCCTGGGTTGCAGGCCATGACCCCCAGCAACTGCACATTGATGTTTCTCTCTCTCTATCTCCCTCCCTTCCATCTCTAAACATAAATAAAATCTTTAAAAAAAATCTTTAAGTTTGCATTAGATAACATGTAGCACCTGAAACTCCCGTTTTTGATGATACAAATATTTTTTGTTTGCCCTGATTTTGGTTTTGTAGTTGCAACTGGTATTGCTTTTGTTTATTTAAAGTTTAGATCAGTTTCTGATTTCATTTCAGGATGTTCCACAACATTTACTTCTTTCTTTGCATTTCTTTTTAAAGTATTTGAAAAGTACAGTAGCCTCTGGTAAATAATCATACACTGAGAATTGCCAACAAATTTATTTGACAGTATTTGAATACAGTAGTTTGCTAGCCCATGATATACAGCAATTAAAAGTATGTTTTTAAGGCAGTGGGTAAAGTAAAATATTTTAAAAGTTTAAAACTATAGTTTATGGTTCCCAAATTTCTCACAAACAGCATTTTACTATAATATTTAGAAGGGGGGGGGCATTTTTAAGTACAGGTTGGTGAATCCCAATAACCAAAAAATAGGACCCTGAAAAAGAAGAAAAAAGCTGGAGATATCACACTTCCTAATTTTAAACTGTATCACAAAGCTATGGTAATCAAAAACAGTATGGCATTGGCATAAATATAGACATATAGGTCAATGGAACAGAATAGAGCCAAAAACTAAACCCATGTGTATATAGTCAACTAATTTACAATGAAGGAGCCAAGAATATACAATAGGGAAATGATAGTCTCTTCAATAAATGGTGTTGGAAAAATTAGATAGCCACATGTAAAAAATGAAACTGGTCCATTATCTTACACCATACACAAAAATTAACTCAAAAAGGAATTAAAAACTTGAATGTAAGACCTGAAGCCATAAAACTCCTGGAAGAAAACACAGATGTAAGCTCTTTGAAATTGATCCTGGTGTTGATTTTTTTTATTTGAAACCAAATCAAGGACAAGAAAAGCAAAAATTAATAAGTGGGACTACATCTAATTAAAGAGCTTTTGCACAGCAAAGAAAACCATCAAGAAATGAAGACAACCTACTGAATGGTAGAAGATATTTACAAACCATACATCTGATAAGGCATCAATATCCAAAATATATAAATAACTCACACAACTCAATAGCAAAGACAATCAAAATAAGCACCAAACATTCCAATTAAAAAAAATGGGGAGGACCTGAAAAGACTTTTCAGAAGATACACAAATGGCCAAGATACACGAAAAGATGCTCAACATCACTAATCATACTGGAAAAGCAAATTAAAACCACAGTATCAACTCACACCTGTTAGAAAGACTATTATAAAAAAGACAAGAAATAACAGGTGTTGGTGAGGATGTAGAGAAAAGAGAATCCTTGTGCTCTATTGGTAGAAATATAAATTAATGCAGCCACTATGGAAAACAGTATGGAAGTTCCTCAAAAAACTTAAAATGGAACTACCATATGATCCAACAATTCTAATTCTGGGTATTTATCCAAAAAATATGAAGACACTAAAACTTGAAAAGATGCATGCACCCCCACTGCAAGTATGGCATACTTGCAATAACCAAGGTACAGAATAACCTAAGTGCCCACCGATGGATGTACAGCTAAAGAAAATGTAATACACACTGAAATACTATTCACCCATTAAAAAGAGTGAAATCACAACATGAATAGACCTTGTGGGCATTATGGCGAGTTAAGTCAGAGAGAAAGATAAATACCATATAACCTCACTTATATGTGTAATCTAAAAGAAAAAAAAAATCCTGAGCTCATGGATATAGAGATTGGTGGTTGCCTGATGTGAGGGCTGAGGGTGGGGGTGTGAATAAAATGTGTAATAGGGTCAAAAGGTACATATTTTCTCTTATAAAATGAGTAAGTCACAAGGACATAATGTAAAATATGGTAACTATCATTGATAATACTATATTGCATATTTTAAAGTAGCTAGGAGAGGGGATCTTGCAAGTTGTCATCACAAAAATTTTTTATCTAACTGTGTGATGTTGGATACTAAACAGACTTATTGTGATGGTCATTTGCAACAAATACAAGTATTAAATCATTACATTGTACAACTAAAACTAATGAATTTTTTTTACCCCAATTTAAAATAAAAGGTTGAATTGGGTGAGTAGTGCAAGTTTTCTGTTGTTTTTGGAAAAGTCATATGACCCAGATGCACCAAGGTCATTTCCTGGAAACCAAAATCCAACTTCTCTGATTAGCAGTTATTCAGGCTATTAACGTCTGCAGCTACAGCTTCATTTATAGCTTAATCCAATTATCTTCATAATGATGACACATTATGTAATCAAAGAAGACTAAATTATGTCTAGTGTATTAAATGAAGGTGATTTTATAATACATTTAACAAGCAATTAAAAATTACCTTTACCTAACTGTAAAATTAACTTCACCCAGGATGTTCCCATTGTTGCTGCAGATGTGTTTAATTTCTTACAAGGTGATCTGAGTGAAACATCTGTCCATTTATAGCTTTTAAGTTGAAAATTAAACATTGCCATGACTTTTTTAATCTTTACTGTATCTTTTTCCATTACTATTTAGTCCCCTGGTTATACCCTCTTCCCCCCAGCAATCACCACATTGTCCATGTACCTGAGCCCTTTTTACTCAATCCCTCCACTCTCTAACTCCCCCCACCCCATTAGCTGTCATCCTGCTCCCCATCTAGGTAGGACTCTGTCCCAATCTCATTTTCCTTGTTAGCTCAGTTTGTTCTTTAGATTCCATATATAAGTGAATCATATGGTATTTGCCTTTCTCTAACTGGCTTACTTCACTTACCATGTTTTTCAGGTCCATCCATATTGTCGCAAAGGGCAAAATTTTCTTTTTTATGGCTGAGTAGTGTCCCATTGTGTAAATGACCCATAGTTGTTTTACCCACTCATCTATTGATGGACACTTGGGCTACACTTCCATGTCTTGGCAATTGTAAATAATGTTGCACTGAACATAGGGGTGCTTATGTTCTTCTAAATTAGTGTTTTGGGTTCCTTTGACTATATTCTCGGAGGTAGGATCACTGGGTCAAAAGGCATATCCATTTTTAAATTCTTGCAGTATCTCCATACTGCTTTCCACAATGGCTGCCCAATCTTCATTCCCACCCACCAACTGTGCAAAAGCGTTCCCCTTTCTCTACAACCTTGCCTGCACTTAACTTCTTGTCTGTTGATTTATTGATGACAGACATTCTGACAGGTGTGAGATGGTATCTCATTGTGGTTTTAATTTGTATTTCTCTGGAGATTAGTGATGTTGAGCATCTTTTCATATGTCTATTGGCCATCTGTATGTCCTCTTTGGAGAAGTGTATATTTAGGCCCTTTGCTCATTTTCTTAAATGGGTTGTTTGTTTTTTTTTGTGAGTTTGTAAGTACTTCATAAATTCTGGCTATTAATCCCTTATCAGATGTTAGTCGAATATCTTCTCCCATTCTGTGGATTCTTTTTATTTTGTTGATGATTTCCTTTGCTGTACAAACCCTTTTTAGTTTGATGTAGTCCCATTTTTTTTTCTTTTGTTTTCCTTGCCTGGCAAGATATGTCTGATAAAAAATTGCTATGAGCAGTGTCTGAGATTTTCTGCCTATGTTTTCTTCTAGGATCTTTATGGCTTGGGGTTTAACATTTAAATCTCTCATCCATTTTGAATTTATTCATGTATGGTGGAAGAAGGTGATCCAAGTTACATTTCTCCCACATATCTGTCCAACCAGGGCCGAAAGGAGTGGCATGAAATATTCAAGGTGATAAAAAGGACCTACAACCAAGGCTACTTTACCCAGCAAGGCTATCATTTAACACTGAAGGAGAAATAAGGAGCTTCCCAGACAAGGAAAAGCTGAAGAAGTTTGTTAACACCAAACCAGTACTGCAACAAATGTTAAAGGGTTTATTTTAAGAAGGAGGAGGGAAAAACAACAGAGAAAACAGTCTAATAAAAAAAAATGTCATGACTTAAAAAAATTTAACCCTGGCTGTGTAACTCAGTTGGTTAGAACATTGCTCCAATACACCAAAGTTACAAGCTGACACCCAGTCAGGGCACATAGAAGAAACAACTAATGAACGCATAAATAAGTAGAACAAATTGATGATTCTCTCTCTCCCCCTTCTTCTCTCTCTAAAATCAATTTTTAAAAATTCCATCTGACTATTCCTTTTGTCTACACGGATCTGCATATGTGCCCTATTTAAAAGAAAAAAAAAGTGTTTCATTTCTTTGCTGAAAAGAACAAGTCTTAGTGTCATAGTTATCTGGTAAAAATGAAACACTTGTAATCCTTTTTGAATGCCTACATAAGTAATACAAAAGTCTTATTTCTTTGAAGTCAGTAGGAAATATTGGCATTGGAGTAACAGTTTTGATGGAACAAAAATGATCGTGTCAACCATGGAGTCAAAAAATGACATTATAGAAGGCTACAAAAATGTAATGATGTTAAAATTACTAAATTATGCAATCTTTATATTACATGTTTTTCCTATTAACACAATGATTACTCCTCTTCTTGAGGTAAAATCCCTTAATTCCTGGTAATAAAAAATATTACTAGTTCCTTTTCTTTAGGTTAAGAAGTGCTCCATTCCATATATGTATAATCACTGCATAAATAATAAAACAAAGTATAATTGTGTGATCAATAGGAGGGCTATTTGCAAAAAATAAAAGATTTATTTTAAAAAGCAACTTTCAATGTAAATGCTGAGAACTATAGGTATGACAGAAAACAATAACTTTAGAATCAGACCAAATTTTGGCTTTGAAACCTTAGGTAAATATTGCCCAGATGTGTGATTTCCTTATCTTTTTACTTATAGTGAAAACAAGGTAACTCGTATCTTGCCATTCCTTTAAAAAATGTTTAGAATAGTTCTTAAAATTTGTAGAAGGTAAAACAATTCCAAAATCCCCCCTAAAACATTGGAGAGATGCAAAGGGGAAGAAATAACCCACATAAATATAGCATTTAGATTTTCAATGTAAATTAAAAGTACATGCCACCAAATCAATATAATCAAATTAATGTCACTGAACTGCACTTTTAATCTATCATAATCCTATTGCTAGATAACAGGGAACCATAACATACTAAGGCAGTAGTCATTAGTTAGTTCTTAGGCAAAAGAGTCACTAACTAATGTGCATCACTGGCTTTCACAGTCTTATCAAGGGACTATAAACACTCTAAAGCAAAGTCAAATCCAGCCAACATTCTGTTTTTTTTTTTAAATAAAGTTTTAATGAAACACAAACAGGCTATTATTTACATACTACCTATAGCTGCTTCCATACTACAAGGAAGACCAGTAATTGTGACCAGGGCCCACAATTTAGCACCTGGATTCAACAGAAAAAGTCTGCAGACCATCCTTCTAAAGCAATGCTAAATACAGGTTTGGTTTGCTTGCCCGAACTGTTTGTTCCTAATCAGAAATGAGATAAGGGTATTGTGTGAGAACAAATACCAATGAGGTTACTAAGTACAGTGTTTATTTCAACTGCTTTTTTGTTTTCAGTACCAAACTTTCTCAATGAAGAACTTATAGTCTGGTACAGGTTCCTTTTCTCGCAGTGGATAGGTATAAACAGTTCATTGAACAGCTACTTTGAATAGCACTGCTATAAAGGTATATAGAGGCAGGAGAAGGGACAACTCCAAAGCTCAAAAGGCATTAGTGCCACTGAGAGACTTATTTTGAGACAGTGCTCTAGGATTTTGTAGCATAGGCTTGGCAACTAATTGAATGAGATTCTGAAAGTGAATCACAAAGACTTTTTCTTTTACTTCCTGTTCTTCTAAGTTTTAAATTACTCCCAAAATCATTTCTGCTCTATAGATTTATGATTCAACAAGGTGAAGGGTAAGAGCAAATAGGTTCTTTTCTCCCTGTCTTTTTTTGGGAGCAGGAAAGATAAAAATATTTGTTTTCCCACCCCTCCCCCATATTCAAGAAAATAACTTAATATATTTTGCCTATTTAGCCTCTTTAATTTATTGAGCAGATAGAAAACTATAATATTAAATTATATTTCTCTTGAAGTGAAAGGGTTTAGAAAACATATCTATTCTCTGTAAATATTAGCAGTATTTCTCCCTATACTTCACTGACTTAAAATATATCATACATCAAATTAAAGAATACAGAATGAAACCCTACCACTAACTTTAACATGAAATTTCCTTGAACAAGCATACAGTTTCTAAAGGCGCCACAGGTAATCTGATTCAAGCAGTTTTCTGAAAAATAAAATTATTCAGGGACAGAATTTTATTACAAATATTTACTCAAAAACTATATACAGCAGAATTTTAATAGACATTTAAAACATTTAATATTCAGTGAAACAAAATTTAAGAATTCAAAGCACGTTTTAAGAAGTAAAAATGTAGCATTTTAAATAAAAGTTTATTAGTACTTCAAAGCAGACTACTGTTATTCTTATTGATTTCTAGATCTTTATTTCCTAGAGGATAAAAAACAACTAAAAATCAACTTAGTGGCCATCTTATGGATAAATTAGACTAACTATCCCAAACCAATTTTTCACATCACTGCTTTAGGTCCCATTTGAAGTCTCTATTTTACAATTAAAGGAAAAGTCACTGAAACATGGCTGAGTTCATGCCAGGACATGTTTTCAGTTTGCTGCTTTACAGTATCTATATTATATCATACTTTGGTTTGGTATCCAGACCATTTTTATGAGTCTATTTCTAAAGATCATTAAAACAATATTAAAAGCATAATAGCTACAGAAGTTTCAACAATGGATTTCTACTTTATACAACTAATTCATGAAGGGATTTCTGCACAGCTCACACTGACAAAAAACACAAATATAAATTTATATTTTAATAATTTCACTTTCACTGAAAGTTTAATTAAGGTAAGCTTACAGCCTGGCAGGCTAACACTTGTATGGAGGTACATGGACTCAAATATTCTGTTTACATGCTTCTGATAGTCTGGAATGTTATATTAAATCCAAAATAAGTTTATGTTCATTCAAATTCTCAATAGCTTCACTAATTTCACACTTGAAGCATTTACCAGCATCATACCCAAAATAAAGCTTTCATTAACAATGCCAATTAGCCATTATTTTAAATCAATTATTCCCAAAAGGTATGTGGTTTCCAACTTTCTTCCCTTAAGTTGAGAAGGACATATAAGTAATAGATTTTTAGCTTAGGACTGATGGAATTTTCAATGCTTTATAAATGTAACTAATATTCTAATAATCAATTCATATTGGCAATCAAGTTCCATTTCCTTGAGAACTGTTAAATGAAGCTTTTCTATTGTAAACTTTCATTAAAATCCTGTTCATGTTTTAAAACCTCTTGAAAATCCATACCATCATGCTATTATTGAACTAATTTCTGTAATAACGTAGGTTGTTCAGAGAAGGTGTACGAATGACCTCCCTCATATTTTTCTATTTCTGAACTCTTCTAAAGCACCACTGAGCTCACCTGACAGCAGTGTTCCAAATGCTCTTACCATTTGTACACTAAAACTGAGAACGACAACTAATTTCAACTTCTTTCTTTTTCATCTGCCAGGTCTACTGTTGTCTCAGATGTGCTAGGGCTATTTTCCCCAGGCACATCATCTGTTTGATCAGATACTACTTCATCAAGCTTGACTGAAGGATCACCACTACCTTTCTGAAGAATCTCTGTGGCTTCATACTCAAGCACCTCTGATGGAGTCAAAGGTTCCAGATGAACACTGCCTTGTTCACTAACATCAGAACTAACAGATTCAGGTTCATCTCTTTTTCTCAAAAACTGATCAATGCTAACATCACCAGATGTCAACCGCAAATCCTTAATATTCTTTGAAGAAAACCTGGCTTCATTGGAGTTTTGATCTTTAATCTGATCACATGAAATTATGTTTTCTGAACTTTCACACATTTTCAGCTCTGTTTCTTGACAAATGTGCTCAATTTGTTTTTCCTTTTCCACTTTATCCTCACCAATATTTGAATCATAACTGAAGATATTCTTTGAGCCAGTTTCCTTGTCTTCAAGACAGATATCCTTTTCTTTATCTGAAACTATTATGCTTTCTTCACTTTTTGTTGCTGATGGGGCTTCAAATGAATTTGCATCACATTCACTTTTTTTTTCTTCTGAAGAAGAAGCTTTATCATGTTGACTGAAAAAAATAAAGCCTTTCATTATCTATTCCTTCATATAATACATTGTTTTTGAACATTATCAAAATAAAGACATGCTCTAAATATTTTTTGATGGACTTACTTGCCCATCAAAAAGGAAAACAAAGTCCAGGTTCCCAGTCCTCGTCATGAGGTTACAATTTAGGAGGTTGATATTTTCTTAGTCAAGAGAGTGAAAAACTCCAGAATCTCATATTAAAAGTAGACCTGTAGAGTTTATCAACTAATTTTAGTCCTGGTTATTATTTTTATGTGTTAACATCCTTGCTTGATTTTAGTTAAAATTTAAGCATTCTTATTAATTTCTGAGAGTACTTTACATAAGGAATAAATGTATATGGAAAACACCTATTTTTCTTTTATGATTTATATATCTTTTTATGGCTACAATATCTTTCTATATACAAAATCAGATAAGCATTCATAAACATTTCCCTAATTTTTAATAGCCTAATTTAAGGAAATACAAAACTATCCCTAAAAATAAAATGTAAAATACACAGATTTGTGTACATTTGTACACATATGTTTATGAGTTTGTCTGTGTGTTTACTTTTATTCTGATGTGTTAAGAGAAACTATTTAGTGAATAATAAAACATTAGAAATAGATTTCTAAAAGGATCTCCAGCCTCTTATCCAGATGTAACAATGCTTATTTTAGCAAAAATAAATTTAATGATAACATATGTCTTATTTCTTACATTAATTTACCCAGAATTTAGGCTTTTTTTGTAATGAATTGACAACTCAAAGAGCAACAGTGTCAACTATTTACTATTTCCTAAATTATATTTATAAGGCCATTTCACTATATGTTTTGTTATGATCTATCTTTAGACTGACAATTCTTGAGCCAATTCCAGACTGTCTTAACAATTATAGATTAACAATGTACTTTATTATCTAATAGAGCAAACTGCCTATATTCTACAACTCTTCTCCCTAAATTTAATAATTTAATAATGCAAAGGATATTTGTACAAGGACATGCGTTAAAACAGTATTTCAATAGTGAATACAGAAGCAACCTAAGGTCTAACAACAGGGCAATAATTAAATAAATTATGGTATTAATAAAAAGAAAAATATGAATCTTAATTTTGTTAGTTTCCAAACCATATCCTATAAATTATTTTGGAAAATGGCTTATCATGCAAGCTATTAATATTATTTTTTATCCCAGTAAATGTTTGTTATTTAAATCTTGCACATTTCTCATTTTTGTTAATATTGTAAATTAACATTTTTTCCCATTATATTTTGAAATCACATGTTATTGTATATAGGAAAGATTCTTAGCTCATTTTCTTGGATCTTATAGGTCAATTACATCATCTTAAAAAATTATATTTTCCTCATTTAAATTTGTATAATTGTTACTTTGTCCAGCTCTTATTGGACTAACTACAATTTACAGAAAATGTTAAATAACAGAGAAGTGACAAGTCTGCTTTTTCTCTTGAGTTGAATATTAATAAATTCTTCCCTCCTCCCTTTTAGGGTTCTAGGAAAAATGCTATGTGAAGAAAGGGCTAGATCATTTTTCTAGCTAATTCTAAGGAACACTTTCATAAGGCTTTATCCATAAATTGCTTATTAACAGCTTTAACAAGCAACCTACTGTAAAATATACAGAATAAAAGAGAAATGGAAAAATTGATTTAAAAGTAATTGAACAGCATAAAAAAGGTATAATAAAATTATCTTTATCTGAAAAAAATTTCTAATTAGAATGTTGGAATTATTTTACTAAAAGTTTGGGAAATGTCTTGTATTCTTTAGTGTCCTATCTGAGCATTAAGTGTTTAAAAACCAATTCCTAAATTTTGAAACTTTTAAGTTGGGAGGGTACCATGTAAGTACCATTAAATCTTTCTGAAAATGATTTATATATAAAGATTTTACAATTACCTATTTGCAATAATTTTCCTTATGTTGTAACTTGTAGCATCTTTTAACTGTTTTCATTCAATAAGGGCAATTAAAATCTGTTAACATTTTACTTACTAGTATGTACTTTAAAAATTTTAACTTTATACTCTACATATATAAAAGTATTTAAAAACTAAGGATCTGTAATATAATCCTGTTGTATTAAAATTTCAAAATTTTTAAAATTAAAAGCCACTACTAAAAACAATACCATTTACAAACATTTAAACAGTCCTTTACTGATTAACTAAAATGATATAAAACAAATGCCATTTATATATTTGGTTTCAAGAGATGCAGTTTTTCCTTATATTTACCTTTCAGAATTTGATGTTTCTGTTTCTTCTTCCGCCATAATAGGTCTTGCAAGTTCCTGAAATGATTAATGATAATTTTCTTTTATATTCATGGATAAGCTTAAACTACTTTTATGATATTAAACTTTCTGGAGGAATTTAAGTGTGCATTCTTATACATCAAGGAACTAAAAAAAATAGTTTCTTAATCAAAAGTATACTAGAATAATTCTCATTATCAAAAGTACAATTTAAAAAATTCTTTAAGAAATTCTTTGTACCACAAGTTTCTGAATCAAGGTCATAAAAGAGTTATCCAGTTATAAGAATACCTGCTTTCCTTAGACTCTGTTTCAAATATGGGCCATAATTACAATCACAGTTCCTTCAACAACACGGGTTTGAACTGTGCAGGTCCGCTTATATGCAGATTTTCTTCAATAAATATACAGTTGGCACTCTGTATCCCTGGGTTTCGCTTCTGTGGATTCATCTGACCTCGGGTTAAAAACAGTATTTTCAATCTGCGGTTGGGAATCCACAGACATGGAAGGCCAACTGTATGTAATGTTCTATGCCATTTTATATAAGGGACCTGAGCATTCATGGACTTTGGCATCCACTGGGTTGGCAGTGAGGTCCTAAAACCAACCCCCTGCAGATATCTAGGACAACTGTACTGCAGTTTTTTTTGGATTAAGTCAAGTTCTACACAAACTTTCAACTGTGTGGGAGTCAGTGTCCCTAACCCCCAGGTTGTTTAAAAGTCAACTTCACTTGAATAGAAAATTAGTTAAACACAATTTAAATCTGAACAAGTGGCATTCACACTTTTTTAAAAAAACAAACATTAAGTACAGACACTTAAAAACATTTCTGAAATTATCATTTCATATTTGGAGTCATAATAAGTGGAAGTAATATTAAATAACAAATTATATATTTTACTTATTTCAAATCTTTCATGAGGAGGAAGGAATACAATAAAACCTCAGTAAGCCAGCATACTGCCTAGCATAACAGTTTATAACAATTATCAGAGTACACATGATACATAGAATATGTTAAGAACTTTACATTCACTATCTCATTTCATTCTCATACTAGACATCATAAACTCCATTTTTACAAATAAAAAATAAAACTGTACAGGTTAAGTAGAAAACCTAAAACAATGCCACAAGTGGTGAATTTCTTAACCATTGTAAGTGATGACCCAAGCCTGTGAAATTGATAAATGTATTAATCCCATACATTTATTTCTTCACTCTCCCAAAACCTTGCTAAAATGAGGGCAAAGAAATAAAACATTTTCTCTCATCGACACCAAGTAAACACCAAAGCAGACTTACTGTCAAAGAGGTTTCAACAAATTTTTAAATGGAAAGTGGCCAGAGGAGTGGAAACTGACTGCATACTGTGGAGGAATTTGCAAGAAAACATCTAAGTTGGAAGTATAAGAGAAACATTTTGCCAAAGCAACCCAAGAAATCTGATATTTGATGGAATTCAGTACAACATTCAGTACATAAAAGGTAAAAATTAAACACAAAGACTAATGAGAAATCTAAATGCTTTTTCTACAGGTACCTATCCTAACGCTACCACAAAGGCTAGAGGTTAGTTAACTCTGAACTGGAGACAGTCTAAACTTGTGAACGCTAAGAAGAGCAAAGGACAGGCATGAGATACTGAGAAAAAAATAAAACAAAACAAATAATAAATTAGTCAAAACCATAAACTGAGTAAAGGGACCGACCCACAGTCTCTCTCCTACCTGGATCCCTGAACTTCACAGCTAGAGGAATCATTCTTCATCCTACCACCTCCAACTGGAATCTAGATTTCCTTTTTGGAGAAAATTACTAGCCCCAAATAAAAGAGTTCCCATAATGATTTTGAGCGAATATTCCCCAACAAAGAATCAGTCAGCTGAGCACCTGATTTCTTATGATCAAGTCCAAACAATTCCCTTGCAGACTGTGCAGTTTGTACAGCACACTAATCCAGGAGATGACCTTTACATATATGAATTCATGTCAGCAGTTCTCCAAGACTGCTTCACAGACAACTGGGACCTCTAAAACACCTTCAGGAGGCACATGAAATTAAAACAAAAACAGTGGTGGGTAAATTATGCTGGCATCTCAACACCAATCAAGGGAGTGGCACCAAATCGAAATTGTATAACTATTGTATTCTTTATCAGCATACATCAGCAGTAATTTTATGATTGTTATACAATTTTTATTATATGTCAATCCTTGAGTTTGTCTTTTTAAGAGCCTATGTGACAAAATAGGATGAATGAATAAAGCACTGTTATTGCATACTGACAATACTTACATCTGTGATTGAGCTGTGAGCTAAACCTAGCCAGATCATTTTTCCATTTAACATTATTTTAATTTTAAAAAATAAATGTCAAACTATAGGTATTTAGACTTGGCAATTTAGTAGACATTTTCTTGAAGACTGACAAAGTGAGTCTGTGCCACCAAAGAAAGCTGACAGTACTTATTGCCAAAAATAAAATTCAAGCAAAAATTAAATTTTAGGAAAACTTGTATCTATCACTGATAAGATTAATGATAATCTTAATGAACGTGATTACTTGATATAATATAATGGAACATGTTAACACTTGGAAGATTTAAGTAACTCAGTCAAGGAACCAGTATTTTCCACATGACCAATACCTGCCAAAATCATCCATGTACAAAAGATTCCATCCAAGTGCAAAACAGAGTAATAGATTTTAATGTAACAAAGTACAAAAAATTTAGATATATGGAGACAGATATCACATTGCAATCAATCTTTAAAAAAACTTCCACTTATCTACTTTTGATGTAATACCAAAGGAGAGGAATCAGAATTATCTGAAAAGATTTTTTATTTTGTTTTTTATTTTTAGATTTCAAAAGTATTTTATCAATCATTCCCTATTTTAATGGGTACACAGTCCTTTCACTTGGCATCAACTGTGAGTTGATTTTGAGACAATTATTATACCAGCTGTGATGATTACTAATCTCTCCATTCTTTTGGGGTGACTGCCAACAGGGGACAGGTTCCATTCTATTCCAATTTGTGTTATACCAGCTGTGATGATTACTAATCTTTCCATTCCTTTGGGGTGACTCTGACAACAGGGGACAGGTTCCATTCTATTCCAATTTGTGTTGCTGTATATACCCACGCAGAAACACAGAAAGTGGCTCCACTAGCTAACACAGCATTACCATTATTTGTCATGAAAATTGGGTGTCTGTTTCTGGTTGACCTGTTATTGAATGTTTCAAACCAGATGACGACTTAGTGTGTTTTTGGCTAACATCATGAAGTTGAAGAGTGAACTGCAGGTTTGCTGGAACCTCACATCAAGTACCAGTACCCTTGTGAGATTAGAATTTTTTTTATTTTTTAAAGATATTTATTTATTTATTTTTAGAGAGAGGGAGGGAGGAAGAGAGGAAGAGAAACATCAATGTGTGACTGCCTCACACACACCCCCACACTGGGGACCTGGCCCACAACCCAGGAATCGAACTACCGACCTTTTGGTTTGCAGGCTGGCGCTCAATCCACTGAGCCACACCAGCCAGAGCATGAAAAGATTTTCAAAGCACTGGATAAAGCTGGATATTCTTCATATATTTCAACCAAAACAATGTATCATAAGGGACTAAATACAGAAACATTCTGTTTAAGTAGACATACAATGTTATTCTTTTAAGTTTGTTTTGGAAAATAGTTATTTTTCAGAAATTGTTATTTATGTAACTTATGGGGGGCTTATTATTTTTTAAGTGACAATATTTTTTAAACTTCACAATTTTAATTTCTAATATGGTAAATATCAATACTTTTTTATAGTACTAAAATAGTGCCCTCTGGCTCTGGCTGGTGTGGCTCAGTAGATTGAGCACCGGCCTGCGAACCAAAGGGTCGCTGGTTTGATTCCTAGTCAGGGCACATGCCTGGGTTGTGAGCTAGGTTCCCAGTTGGTCCCCTAATGTGTGAGAGGCAACCACATATTAATGTTTCTCTACCTCTCTTTCTCCCTCCCTTTCCCTCTTGTCTAAAAACAATAAAATCTTTTTAAAAATTAAAAAATAAAATTGTGCCCTCTGGAGCTGCAAAACAGCCGTACCCCCATCCCAAACCACAGGGTTTCCAATTAACTTTTTAGTATTTCATTCTTTAATATGTATTAAGAGCTAAGGATCACCACACAATTGAAGACATCCTTTAACATCAGAAGGATCAAAATCAACAAAAAAGAATAAAATAGGGGTCTTGGAGACAAGAAACATGATTGGGAACAGAAGAAAATAGCTCTGACTGGTGTGGCTCAGTGGACTGAGCACTGGCCTGTGAACTAAAGGGTCACCTGTTTGATTCCTATTCAGAGTTCATGCCTGGGTTGCAGGCCAGGTCCCCAGTAGATGTTGTGTGAGAGGCAACCAACCACAAATTGATGTTTCTCTCCCTCTTTTTCGCCCTCCCTTCCCTCTCTCTAAAAATAAGTAACTAAAATCTTAAAAAAAGAAAATATACATTATTAATACATACCTAATACATATTTAATATTTACAGAGAAGTATGAGATGTTATTAATCCATTAAACAAAAAAAACTGAAAACAGAATGGAGAGATAATAAAAAACTTACAGAACTTTTCAAAATTAAATATATCAGAACTAAAATAATTAATTTTAGGAAATATTTTTTAGAAGACTGAACTAAAAAGACGAAAGACAGAAGGCAAAAAAAAAACCCATACAATTAGAGGAGTTGATAGAGGAAGTACAATATCAGATCAATAGAAGTTTAAAAAAAAAAAAACACAGAGAAAATGACAGTGAAAATTTACCAAAGAAATAATACAAAAAAACTTACCCCCACACAGAAATATCCCAATTACAAAGACTTATCTAATGCCTACCATAATGAATGAAAAAAGATGATGGCTGAACATGTCGGTAAGAAACTTCAAAACAGCAGAGAGAGAGAGATAATCATTAAAGTTGTTAGGGAAAAAATAACCTAAACACAAGAAAAGAACTGAAGCAAGAATGGCAACAAACTGACCAAAAATAGTAATTTCAAAACTGCAATGTAAAATTGTTTTCTATATACTTCACCCAAATTATCATTTTAGTAAACACAGTTTTAGATGCAAGGAGTGAAAAAAAGATATATCCCTTTTGAAGTACACATTTCATCAAAATAAGGAGTAAATCATGGGAAGAATAATTCATGGTTCAGAAAACAGGACATCCAACACAAGAAAGTAAGGAAAATTCTAACACAACAAACAATGCACCAGACTTAGAGAGCAAGTAGTTTAAACTGAAGCAGGTGTGAGAAAAGATCATCAGATATTTCCAGTAACTTTTTTGAGTGTGTGAACATTTGGAACGAATACTTCCAAAACAGCAAATAAATCACATTTAAAAAAAACAGCATTAGGTGCATATAAAATTAAACAAATGAATACAAAGATGTATTTTTCAATTCCAGAAATAAAATGAGGTGTACAAAAGAAAATCATATTGTAATACACTTCCTAGCTCAAAACATATAGCAGTCTCAATAATTGAGATATAACTATGTTGAGATTAGTGCTATACCAAGCCATATTGTATTCTGAAGTAAAAGAAAAATGTGTACCCCTATATATAAGTTTTTGGGATTTTTCTATTGTGGTAAATATATACAACATATAATTTACCATCTTAATCATTTTTTAGAGTACAGATCAGTGATATTAAGCATATTCACATTGTTGTACAACCACACCACCAACCATCCCTGTAAATTTATGCATCTTATAAAACTGAAGCTTCTATACCCACTAAACAATAATTCCCCTCCACCCAGCTCCTGGCAATCACCACTGTACTCTGTCTTTATTATTTTGACAACTCTAAGCACCTTATACAAGTGGAATTATACAGTATTTTTCTTTTTGTGACTGTTTATTTCACTTAGCACAATGTTCTCAACATTCATCATGTTGCAGCATATTGCACAATTTCCTTCCTTTTTAAGGGTGAATAATATTCCATTGAATGCATTTACCACATTTATCTATTCATCCATCAATGGACTTTTAGTTACTTCCATGTTTTAGCTACTGTGAATGCTACTATGAAAATAGGCATACAAATAATATGTTGGATCAAAATTATATGTTGGATCATATAATTTTTTGAGGAACTACTATGCTGTTTTCCACAGTAGCTATACCATTTTACATTTTCACCAATAACACACAAGGGTTCCAGTTTTTCTACATCCTCATCAACATCTGTTTTCTTTTTTTGTGATAGTAGCCAGCTGAACGGTGTGAAGTGGTATGTCACTGTAGTTATGATTTGCACTTCCCTAATAATTAATAATCTTGTGCATCTTTTTATCTGCTATTGGCCAGTTTTATATCTTCTTCGGAGAAATGTCTATGCAGTCCTTTAACCATTTTTTAAAATTAAAAAAAATCCCAATTATAGTTACATTCAATACTATTTTGTATTAATTTCTGATGGACAGCATAGTGGTTAGACAATCATGTACTTTACAAAGTGTTCTTTGTGATATTTCCAGCAAATCAGGGCTTTTGTTGTTATTATTGAGTTTTAGCACTTCTCTATAATTTTGGATCTTAATCCCTTAACAGATACATGGTTTGGAAATATTTTCTCCCATTCTGGGAGTTGCCTTTTTATTCTGTGGATAGCACCTTTAGAAATATAAAATGTTAAAATTTTCATGAAGTCCAGTTTGCCCATTTTCTTTTTGTTACCTGTGCCTTTGGCATGACATGCAAAAATTCAGTGCCATATCCAATGATATTAAGCTTTTGTTCTATGTTTTCTTCTAAGAGTTTTATTGATTTAGGTCTTACATTTAGGTCCTCGATACATTTTGAGTTCATGTTTACATATGGTGTCAAGTAAGAGTCCAAATAAATTATTTTGCATGCGAATAGCCAGTTTTCCCAGCACCATTTGTTTAAAAGGTGGTCTTGGGTACCCTGTCAAAAACTATTTAACCATATTTGTGAGTTTATTTCTGGGCTCTCTCGTCAGTATCTAATCATTGGTCTATGTGTCTTTCTATGCCAATATCACATTATTTTGACTACCATTACTTTGTAATAAGTTTTCAAATCAGAAAGTGTGCATACTCTAGGTTTCTTTTTTGCTTTTTAAAACTGTTTATGGCTATTTGAGGTCCCTTGAGTTTCCATATGAATTTTAGGATAAGCTTTCCTATTTTTGTAAAACATATTCCATAAGTTTTACTATATTATGTTTTGTTCTTATTCTTACCTAAGTATTTTCTAATTTCCATTTGTTGTGAATACTTCTTTGATCCATTTGTTGTTTTAAAAGTGTGTTGCTTAATTTCCATAATCCTGTGAATTTTCCAGTTTTCCTTTTGTTAACTGCTAATTTCATCTTGAGGTGGTCAGAGAAGATAGTTTGCATGATATCTGTTTTCTGAAATCTATCAAGACAATTCGTGGCTTAACATATGTTCTACCCTGGCAACTGTCCCATGTGCAGTTGAGAGGAATGTGTTACTGGATGGAGTGTTTCATTTCTGTTAGATCTAGATAGTTTATTATGTTATGTCTTCTATTTCTTTACTCAGGTCTGAGTGGTCTGTCCTTTATGATTAGTTGGGTATTGAAGTCTCCAACTATTACTATACAACAATATATTTTCCCCTTCAATTCTGTCAGTTTTTACTTCATATATATTGGTGGTCTGCCATTAAGGTGTGTGTTTATAACTGTCATATACTATGTCTTCTTGCTGTACTGAACCTTTAATTATACAGGAGTAGGCAAAAGTAGGATTACAGTTGTTAGTACATGAAAATTTATTCTTGTATTATTATTTGTTAATGCATTATTTGTATTACAACTATAAATCCACTTTTGCCCACCCCTGTATATAACATCCTTTTTATTCACTTGTAAACATTCTCTGATTTAAATCTGTTTGGTCCAATATTAGTAAAGCTATCCCTATTCTTTTTTGGTTACTATTTGCATAGAGTATCTTTTTCATTCCCTCAATTTGAATTTTTGTCTTTGGATCTCAAATAAGTCTCCTGTAGACAGTATATAGTTGGATTATGTTTTTTTCCCAACCTGTCTTTTAATTGGAGACTTTAATACATTAACATTTACATTAGTAACATTTACATTAATTACTAGTAAGAAGGGACTTCTGTCATTATGCTGTTTGTTTTCAGTTAGAGCTTCTTTGGCTTTAATTCCTGTATTATTGACTTCTTTTGTAGTTTCAATTTTTTTTGGTAGTGAAATGTTCAAATTTCTTTCTCATTACCCTTTGTGTATATTGCATAGCAATTCTCTTTGTGGTTACCATGGGGGTTATATTTAACACCATAATGTTAGTACACTTCAATTTAAACTGATACCAGCTTACCTTCAATAACATACAAAAACTGCTCCTTTGCAGCTTCATCCACACCCCTTTCAATTGTTGATGCCACAAAATTACAGCTTTATATATTGTGTGCCTCAAAACATAGACTAATAATTCTTTAAATGCAATAGTCTCCTAAATTATGTAGAAAACAAGATCTGGAAATACAAATCAAAGTTAGGGTAAAACTAACTTTGACACTAGTAATTTTTTTCTTTAAATATATTCATATTTTAACCATGTAGAACACAAAAAACACAGTTAAGAACCATTGTTACATAATATTAGCTTTTATAATTGCCCATGGACTTACCTTTATCGAGATCTTTATTTCTCCACACAGCTTTGAGTTAACACGTAGTATCCTTTCATTTCAACTTGCAATTTCTTCCTTGAGTGTATCTTACAGGGCAGGTCTAGTGATCCCAAATTCCCTCAGGTTTTATGTGAGACTGTCCCAATTTTCCCCTCACTTCTGAAGTACAATCTTGACAAATATAGCATTCTTAAGCTTTTCTTTTTTTTTTAACGACTGTGAATATATTGGCCCACTTCCTTCTAACCTTCAATCTTTCTGATGCGGAATCTGAAAATCTTTAGGATCCCTTGCATGCGATGATTGATTTCCCTCTTGCTGCTTTCAAGATTTACTACCTTTGGAAAGTATGATTATAATTTGTTTCCCGTGAGGATCTCTTTGAGTTCATCTTAGTTGATTGTGCTTCCTGTATGTTTATATTCATTTCTTTCATCAACTTTGGGAAGTTTTCACTCATTTCTTCAAATATGCTCTTGGACAATTCTCTCTTCTCCTTCTAGGCATCCCACAATGTGTGTACTGGTCTACTTGATGGTGTCTCACAGCTCCCTTAGGCTCTGTTCATGTTTCTTGAATATGTTTTCTTTCTGTTTCTCAAACTCATTAATTTCCATTGTCCTATCTTCAAGTTTGCTGATTCTTCTGTCTGCTCAAATTTGCCTTTGAATCCCTCTAGTGAAATTTTCATGTTCAATTATTATACTTTCCTACTCCAATTTTTTTTCTGGTTTCTTTTTAGGCTTTCTCTTATATTGAGATTTCCATTTTGTTCACACACAGTTTTCTTGACTTTTCCCACATATTCCTTTTGTTCTTTGGGCATGTTTAAGACAGTTGTTTTAATTCCTTTGTCTAGTGTATCTGCCATTAGGTCTTTTACAGGAACAGTTTCTGTTGAAATTTTTTCCCTTTGGATGGGCCATACTTGCATATTTGTGTCTTGAGACTATTTTGTTGAACATTGGACATTTAAATCTAATAATGTTGTAACTCTGGCAATCAGATTCTTCTTATTCTTCAGCATTTGCTGTTCTTCTTACTTATTGTTTTGTTGTTGTTGCTTAGGCTGTCTCTATCCAGAGGATCTGCCTGAGTTATAACACTAAGGTCTTCTCAGTCTTTTCTGAGCCTTTTCCTGGGTATATATAATCACTTTCTAATTTTCACTATAGATGCAACAGGTTTGAATGTCCTAATCTTTAATGCCTGACTCCTGAAAGGGGAAAAGCAAAAATAAAGGGGGGAGGTGCACTGTTCCTTTATATCCCCTGAAAGTTACTTTAGCTGGAAGGGGAGGGGCATGTAACAATGGGTAGGTGCAATGATGACGACTGCCTACGTCTTGGTCTACAATTCTGTGACAAGCAACAACCTGTGATAAGAGAACAGGCTCCCATTATTTGGGGTACTGGGTCCTTTTGCCCACCTAAGCTCCCATAAGCAGTGGACAAGATGTTCCAGGAACATGTGCACAGATGCCTGCCATGTGGCTAGGTGGGCAATGGATAGCTACTACTGTGCTAAATGCTTAAGTTGCCCAAAACTGATGACAACTTACTGTCCAAGTCTTCCCCTGGAAGACGCATGCCTTCAAAAGACTCGAGTTCCAAAAACACTTATATCAGACAGACTCCACTGGTACAATTACTGTCTAGGTGAGGAGATAGATTCCTTGTGTTTTCTACTATACCATTTTTCCAGAACCCCAGGGAAAGGCTACTATGCAGGAAGTAGTTGAAAACTGTAAAGCAAGTGTACTGAACTCACAAGAGTGGTCTAAATTTAAACATTTTATTTCAGAATTTATTATCACCTTACTTTCCTGGCTTTAATGGAACCAAACACAATAATAATATTTTCAACATCAAATTTTCTCTTTATCTTTTCAATGTTAAATACTTTTAAATTAAGATTACTGACATTTTTTTTCCAGGATGCTATTGTGGCTAGTATTTTAAAATTCTGAATACCATTTTGTTTATCAGTTTTAGAAGACACAAATATAATGATTTTATATTGCAATTTATTGATATTATGTGTATACATAATTAAATTTTTAACAATTTCAATTCTTCCAATCCACAAGCATAGAATATCTTTCCATTTATGTGTGTCTTATTCCATTTCTTTAATGTCTTTCCATTTTTGGTGTACAGACCTTTTACCTCCTTGGTTAAATTTATTCCTAGGTATCTTATTATTTTTGAGGCAATTGTAAATGAAATGGTTTTCTTCATTTCTCTTTCTGACAGTTCGTTGTACATATACAGAAATACAACAGGTTTTTGCATACTGATTCTGATTTTTAAAATACTTCAATTTAAAAGAGCATCATGAGAAATATAAAATTATGTGATCACAAATTCTGTTCAAATTTTTCCAGTCTTGGAAACCATTTTTTGAGCTGCAAATGTTAGATTCTATTGTTAACGTTCCTTAAAAGTATGCATGGGAGACAAAATAAAAACAAGGATTCTTTGGAATAAATGAGCCAGTCACAATAAATCAACTGACCCTTAGACTATTTTTTAAAAAGCCCATTCTTTGAAAATCTTTGCCCATCATGTGAAACAAATACTTGAAAATCTATATCTTGTCATTGGATGGGCCTATGTTCCATTAAAATCATTTTAATTTGATTAGAAACAGATGGCCATGATAAAAAAACTCTTAAAATTACTTTAAATAGCACCTTATTTTCATGTTCAAGCTTATATTCACTAGCTTTGAAAATTTCTAATTTCAGTTTATCTTTTTCTCCTCAAGATTAGAAGAAAATTCTTCATCTAACTAAATTTTATGTTAATTTTATTCTAACATATCAACTGGAGACTTCATCATTTTAAACAGCTGGAATATGGTGTTTTTCAAGACAAATTCATTACTATCCCATATAATTTTGACCAAATATTGCCTGTGTTTTTCTTCTGAACAATGTACCACTTGGTTTCTTAGATGCAATATTTGTTCTTAAAAATTCTTAGTATAAATTTTAAATATATTTATTAATTAATACATATTTATTAAACAAGCAGAAAATGGCCACCTCTAAAGAGTTTGATGAAAAGGGTGTGCCAGATGAACAAGTGCTTTTATGATAAACATTGTAGCACAACTTTTTAGCTTTTAATTTGATTAAAAATAAAAATTTTACAACTTCTGAATCTCTTAATCATCTTGAAAAGTTACAAATTAAAAGCGAACAAATAAAAAAGAACAAAAACAAAAACCTTAGGAATTCTTTATGGAGAATTTCTTATAGAAGTAAAGACTAGAGCTAATTTGCCATTTCATTAGTGAAACAACAGGAAACCTCTATTCTGCATTTTTATGTGTATGCTTGTATTGAGGGATGAATATTAAGAAAAAGAGATAAAAACATAGTAATGGCATCCTATACCTGATATATACCGCCTATACCTGAAATACTTAACATATGGTGGTTATTCTTACTGTATTATAATTCTCTCATATATAACTGTCCTACTAGATTCTGACCACCATGAGGATAGGGAAATGATTGTATTAATCTTTGTTTCCCAATACTACGATTCCCGGAATATCCTATCCAGTGTTCCTTAATAGCTAAGGAAGGAAGCAAGAAAAGAGACTGGCATCTATATCTACCCTTTCTCTTATCTCCTACTTAGTTAGGATGAAACTAACCAATCATCACACTGGAGTGGAAGAGTCTCATGATATATCGAGTTAAGAAATAAAAGCAGTACAGAATTTCAGTATACAGAGCATACAGAGTAGTAGAAAAGGGGCGATTGTAGAAGTCACTGTATAATATGAATTCCAAATACCATCTAGCATATGAGAAGAACTTTTAAAGAGGAAATGAAAAACTATACATATTAAATAGTGATAACAATAAAATATTACCAGGGCGTGACATTGACTCTACTGCAATGACTCTGATAAAAATCTTGAAGATTAACTCAAAGTACCCACCATATCACTTGTGAACTTAAACAAGGGACCATCAACATCACATATATACTTAAAAGAAATACCTGGACCAACATACCCACTATCTCCTTCCAGTGAATACAGCTTCCTTTAACCCTACTTAATGGCCTACTACATTTTTAAAAAAGATTTTATTTACTTATTTTTAGAGAGAGGAGAAGGGAGGGAGAAAAAGAGGGAGGGAAACATCAATGTGTGGTTGCCTCTCACATGCCCCCAACTGGGGACCTGGCTGACAACCCAGACATGTGTCCTGACTCAAACCAGTGACCCTTTGGTTTGTAAGCCAGTGCTCAATCCATGAGCCATACCAGCCAGGGCTGGCCTACTACATTTTTAACATAAGCTGGTTTTCTTTTAACAAAAATAAATTTAACAAATTTGGTTTATATATGAAATGGTTGGTTTCACTTGACACAGATGAAATAGCAAATAAAAGGAAAGTAAAAGTTTGATGATTATTTCTAGTCAAGTGTGAATGCCTCAGGAAAAAACCAATCATGATGTTATGAAATAACAGATTCATAAATTTTCCTTATGTTCATGACTTTACATATTTGTAAAAAGAGAGGCAAACTATGTCAACCCCTGGGCACAGGAACTGATTGTGGCTGCGGGATGGAAGAAAAAAAATCCTACTTTCAAGACCCAGAGACACTGAGCCATCTTAGGATAAGGTTAAACTAGAGCAATAAGAGAACATCACCCCATTACCACTACCCACCACCAGGCTAGCAAACATCAAATAACAGGCAAGAACACTACTGCTGGAAGAAAGGCAACAAGAGTGTAGAGAGAGAGACATCCCCTGAAGCTTCAGTCTCAAATAAATACCAGAGGAACTGAACCTTGTGGTACATTGAGGGTAACCACTGCAACATGAAAATCAAAATCCAGATCAACTCACCACTATATATCCCAAGCCCCACACTAATGACCTAACATAAGAAAAGGTAAGCCCACTTTGAGATATAAATACTTTTATCTGAGTCCTACATATATCACTTTTAAACAAATATTATGACACACAGAAAAGGGCTGAGGTTAAGGGGGGTGTGGAATGTTCTATCAGGAGAGTAAAAATGTTAGCAGAACCAGATTGAGATACAACCCACCTGCTGGAAGTACTGGGTGGAAATTTGAAATTACTAAAATTAATATGTTAAATGCTTTGGTAGGAAAGGAGGACAACATTCAATGCAAATGCTAGAAAATGAAACAAAAAAACCACGACATAGATGAAAATGCCTTTGATGGGCCTATCGGCAGACCTGACACAACTGAAAATTAAATTAATAGACAATATATGAATTACCCAAACTGAAACACAAAGAAAAAAATTGTGTGTGCTGGGGGTTGGGGGAGTGAAAACCACAGAACAGGCACCTAAGAACAAGTACTAACATCAAATGACATAACACATGTGAAACTGAAACCCCAGAAAAAGTTTAAAGCACCAATCAGGATAAATGCAAAAAATAAATACATACAAAAATAGATAAACATAAATAAACAAGTGAACAAACCAAACTTAATCATATCATGTTCAAACTAATAAAGAATAAAGAGAAAATAAAGATAAAATCTTGAGGACAACCAAAAATGTGACATATTGTATACATACATAGAAACAAAGATAAAATTAAATTAAGACATCTTGTCAGAAAATATGCAAGCCAAGAGACAATGATTTTTTAAACTGCTGAAAGAAACAAAACTGTCAACCCTTCTATACTCACAAAAAAATCTTTCAAAAATGAAAAAAATATTTTTAATGATATAAGCATGGAAGAATTATCAGTAAATGTATACAAAATAGAGCAAAGGAAGTTCCTTAAGGCCAAAAGAATATGATACTACACGGAAAAGAAGTGCCACATAAAGAAATGGAGGACAATGGAAATGGTAGAAATGAAGGTATAGGTAATATTATTTTTAAGTTTTTAATTGCTCTAAAAATAACTGACTGCCCTGGCTGGTGTGGCTCAGTGGATTCAGCACCAGACTGTGAAGCAAAGGGTCGCCGGTTTGATTCCCAGTCAGGGCACATGCCTGGGTTGAGGGCCAGGTCCCCAGTGGGGGGTGGGCAAGAGGCAACCACACACTGATGTTTCTCTTCCTCTCTTTCTCCTTCCCCTTCCCTCTCTCTAAAAGTGTGTAAGTAAAATCTTTAAAAAAAAATTGACTAAAGCAAAAACAGTAACACTGTATTCTGCCTCTGTAAATTATGGAAAGAAAAAAAAGAACACAAAAACTACCAGTATCAAGAATGAAAGAGAGGTTTAATCACTGCAGAACCCACAGACATTTAAAGGAATAATGGAGTACCACAAACAACTCTATACACATCTCAGATTAAGTACCAATTCCTTAAAAACCACAAACTACTGAAACTACTCAAGAATAAACAGAGGACCAATATATCCTGTATCTATCAGAGAAGTTTATTTATAGTTAAAAAGCTTTCAAACAAAAGAAAACTTTCTGTGGTATAATAAAAAGCCACTTGGAAGAAAGCTGCTACTTCTGCCTAGGTTTCACTTACTGTATAAGACAGAAATGCTATTCAAAAGATAAATGCTGAACCTGCCTGACTTTATTATACTTAGAAAAAAATATTAAGCTGTATTTAAAAAATTAACATCAAGAAAGTAAGTACTTGAGCGAAATTAATTCTAAATTTAGAAATTAGAAATTTCTCACCCATTAGACTGCCCAATAAATAACATTTATATACTGAGGTGACCAAAAAGTCCATTTTGTTTTTTCTATAAAATAAAAGACACATTTTTCATTTTCACCAATAACTTTATTGTTTTGGATATTTTGAGTATTTGACTCTCTCCCACATGGCACAATGTTGATTGTTTTCAATATCTAGATTTGATTGCTATCAACTTCAAATTGTCTACCTGACCATGGAGCATCGTCCAGTCAGAAATCTAACATGGAACTTCGTAAACCACTTTTGACACATTCAATAATCAGTCACAGCACCTTCTCCACACACTGCATAAATCTTTTTTGCATTTCAGTTGCGTCTTTACCTTCCTCGAATAACACAGCACAATATGCCAAAAATGTTGCGTATTTTCTTCCACCTTCAATATTATAATGGCTACACAAAAATTCACTAATTTTGATAAGCTTTTAAAAATATGCACACTGATATGACAGCTGTCACAATACAATCTAACAAAATTGTTTTGAATGAAGTTAAAGACAACTAAGCACTACTACAGCCATGTTATGGAAAAAAAACAACTTTTTGGCCAACTCAATAATAATCTTGAGTATAATATTTATAGTGCCTATTTTATTTTTAAGATTTTATTTACCTGTTTTTAGAGAAAGGGAAAGGGAGGGAGAAAAAGAGGGAGAGAAACATTAATGTGAGAGAGAAACATGGATTGACTGCACCTCCTACCAGGGACTGAACCCGCCAACCCAGGCATGTGCCACCAACTGGAATGGAACTGGAAACATTTTGTTTTGCCTGATGATGCCCAACCGAGACACACCAGTTTAGGGTCACAATGTTTGTTTAAGATAGCTAAAGTGTAGTAACTATATATCCAAAATATTTCCACTTAAAAAATTAGTTGAATCTTTGACAGTCTAAATGCCTCTGCAAATTATATCATATGGAAAGGTTACTTTTCCAAGGTACCAAATGTTTGAGGTTTTACTGATTTCAGAATTTTTAAGTCAATTAAATTTATTTTCATTACTCACTAGACGAACTAAATCCAGGCCAGTGAAATACATAATGTCTCTGTCAAAATAAAACCACCCTGCAATTTTACTTAGGATTAGATATTTTTATAGCCAATAAACATAAAATCCAAAATCTCAATTTATTTCTTGATAACATGCCAATAATTACTGATGTATACATTGAATTAAAATATTTTCAAAAAACCACACCAACAATATTTTCTACTATATAAACCTTTAAGGTATAAAATAAGACAAAATTTACCTCAGACACCGGTTTTTGTTCCTTAGTGGGAGGAGCTTCACTTTTTAATCTTGAAAACAAAATAGGTATTGAATATTTTATAATTACAATGGAAAAATATTATACAGTTCTTCTTGCATGCTTAAAATAATTAAAATATAAATTTAAATAATGTACATTTTATACTATAATAGTAAATGACATCTGTAAATTTGTTAAAAAAACAAAATGCATTTAATAAAAATAATAAACAGCAGATTCAATAAATGTGCTTAACAAATAAATAGATATGTATTTCCTTTTCTAAATATGTGAGCACTTAAGAAATGTTTCAATGCTAAGTACAATTTAAACAGCGATGGACAAAGGCTTGACTTGGGGTGATATAAACACACAATACAATGTATATGTGTTGTAGAATTGTGCCCTTGAAACCTGGATAATTTTGTTAACCAATGTCACCTCAATAAATTCAATTAAAAATATATATAAAATAAAGTCAACAATATAACACATTGGTAAAAGTTTAAAAAAAACACTCTTTAAAAAATAAAAGTAGGCTATATGGTTAATATATGTAAGATGCAGCAGTACTAACTATAACAGGACTTAAAAACTGACAGAATATATTTTGTCTGTGGTGAAATTCAATATGATAATCCCATTTCAGTATCTATTACAATTAACCTAGAGATGACAAAATCAGAAATTTAGAATTTTGGAGGATATATTCTTTTAAAAATCTTCATAAACATAGTTCAAATATTAACTATACAATTTTTAAACTTCTTGAATTCTAAACTATACTAATTATAACTTATTACATTAACAAAGGCATGTCATTTATAAAATCTTTTTAAAAAATCAATTCAATATAACACCTAGCTTTTCCAAAATATTTTGTTTCAGATGTTGATGACTAAATATTATTTGCTAACATTATATCTATATCTATCTATCTATCTATCTATCTATATATATATATATATTTTTGGCCTCACCTGAGGACATTTTCTCATTCTTTTTAGAGAGAGAGGGAGAGAGCAAAACATTAAGTGAATCTTTCCCATATGTGCCTGGACCAGGGACTGAACCCACAGGCTAGGTATACGCCCTGAACAGAACTGATCCAACAGTTTTCACTTACAGAACAATGCTACAACCAACTGCCCCACACTGGTGAGGGCGCTAATATTATATATTAACCTTAATTTTAATCTACATAATTACAATGCTTACCTGATCTGAAATGCCATTAATACAGAGTTGAGTATTTCATAACATTGTGAAGGTTTAATAGCTATACTTAAGTATTAACACATTTAACATTAGTAACAACTATACTAACTTAAATTTCATAAACAAATGAAAATATATAGGATACAATGTCAACCATGCTAAAAGCTTTTTTCATAGTATTTGAAATATGGAATTGGCAAATGCCCCTCCCTCTTCTTTATCTATTCTCTGAGGGTAAATTTAAAAAATTGTGACTATAAAATACTAACGCCTTATTAAATATTAATAATTTAACTGTATAAAATTACTTATTTACTTGTTATTACTTAAAATTGCAAAAAATTTAAAAGAGCATGTCATGGTTTGCATAAGTACTATATTGGTAGTATATTAAAATAATCAGAACTAATTTACTAAACAAATTAAAATGAATAAAACTTGCATAAAAATTTAAAAAATGCACAAAGTCGATCATTGTTGGTTAAAGATTTGTAATTCTCTCAAGTATTTAATTGTGAATAATATTCATAAAGATGAAATAATGTGAAGTATACAGTACAATGTCACTGTTTTAAAAACTTTACATGGGAAAATAATAGTTTTAAGAATAACATGTGTAAAGTAGTAAGAAAACATGAAAATGAGTCTGATGAAACAAAATGTACATACTGGATTAATGAAGTTTTAAAATAAGCTTGTAAATTGTATTTGGCTTTTATTTCTAAGCATTTAATCACCTTATACTCAGTCTGAAAAACTGAAACAAATTGGTCACAAAACAGATAAAAAAATATTTTATAAAAGCATTTTCCTTTTCAGCCCACTGTTGAAAATATTACCAAAGACCTTGTATTCTTATAAAATATTATCATGCTAACCATTTTCAGATATAGCTATTCTAATAAATTGATTTTACACAGCAATGAAAATGAAAGCTATTAAGCTTGTGCTACTATTATTGCATTTCAACTGGAGAAATTGAGTCTTCATAATATCTCTGCAATAGAAGTTGGTAACAAAGGTTTTTATTACTCTTTATTTACTGGCTAAGAAACTGATAAATGATAATTAAATAATTGAAATAACTAGCATTAAGAGGTCTATCAAGATAGGGATGTCAATTTTGTTTGGACTTTAATCATACTGGTATTGTCTGTAAGGAACAGAACTGTAATAACCAGTGAAAACATTTAAAAAGTGTAAAAAAATTAAACACTATATAAAATTGAATTGAGTTATCACATTTATCACTAAAATGTACACTATGTTTTTATAACTACAAAAGCATACTTTAAGATTAACAAATTATAATATACTATGAATACATTAACTTTTGAAAAAGAAAAAATATTTTTACCTGTAATTCTTATTCATTAAAGATACCTGCTGAAATAGTCATCACCTGAGATACTCAATTTGCTTGGCAGAAGACAGTGAAATTTGCTAAGCTCAAAGTTCTGAGCTAACGACTTGCCATTACACAATTTTACTTTTTACCTTTGAATGTTATAATAGTTTTTCTAGAAAAACATAGTACAGCATTTAAAACAAACACTATTTAAGATTTCAGTGTAAAGAGAGCAGAAGGACTCACTGATAATCAATTTCAAAAACAAACCATTAGAGATCAAGATTGCAAGTAAGTCATTTTTCTTCTGTGTAAAAACCTGCTGAAATAGATTTTTCTGCTATATTTCTTAAGAACAATCCTTTCCCTCTGAAATTTAAAATGAGTAAGTGTTGCTACTTGCATTTTTCTCCAGGTCAGATGACCAATTCATGGATACATGTAAAATGAATATTTTGGGTCAATTACTTTAGTGTGTTCTTTTGAAGATTCATTTACACTATAAACATACCATAGGATGGGGAGAGGAGCTATAGAAGAAAAATGTTCAGATTCATTTCATCCAGGACCCATTCTTTCTTTCCAATAACACTGAAAAGCCAAAAATTTCAATGCTGATTTTCAAAATTTAATTTTCAACCTAAGAATATTTGTACACATACTATAAAAAAGCTGGAAAGAGGCTGTACAACAAGCCAGTAGTAGTAAAGTCATCAGTTCTCAATACCTTCCACTTAGACATTCAGAATAAAATTTAAGACACTAATCATCATACTAATAAATAACAATAAAACATCTAGTGTACCATTACTGATCATATACTGGGTTGCACATATTTTAGGTAGTATGCTAAGAGTTCTAGTCGAAAGTTAAGACACAATCCCTCCTTTCAAGAAGTTCACTGTCAAAGAAACATACTGAAGGAAATGTTTACAGAACTGTGAAAGGTACTAGAAAAAAGACATCTACATGACTCAGTGGCTATATAAAGAAAGGACCAAATCACTGTGAAAGTGAGATGCAAGAAGGCAGTGAAGACACTACAGTGAACTTGGCTTGCACCAAGAGTTACCAAACAGGGGAAGGGGATTCAAGACAGAGCAAAGGCAAAGGAATACAAAATAGGATGGTAATGATATGAAACCCTGAGTGATCTCATACGATTGGTATGCAGGGAACAAGGAAGAATAACTTGAAGACACAATTGAAGAGACAGCAGGAGCTACTTCAGGAAAAGTCTTGACGGCCATGCTAAAATGTTTATGCTAAGAACTTTGTTCTAAGAACTATTAACATAGGAAAGTATGATCAGATTTGTGCAACAGGAAAAGGATGGTATTAGAAAAGGCTCTAGTCAGAGTGCTGATTAGAGACAGTTAATGCCTGTCTGAGGTAAAGCAGCAGCAATGTCATGGAGAAGAGAAAGTTTAGGCAGATGATAAACAAGGTACAACTAACAGAATGTAAGTACCAACTGGATAAATGAAAATGGGAAAGGCAAATATGAGCCTCCGAGTGCCTGCCTTGAGTCAGGGTAATGCTATTAACCAAGACAGAAAGTTCAAGTGGATACAAAATTTTAAAAAAATAAATAAATAAATAATTTAAAATATTTACCATTCAGAGCTGCTCAGTTTTGTACATCTCATCCTTAGGTACAATTCCAACCATCACTTCTATACAAATAACCCCAAAATGATCATCCAGAGCATGACCCCTCCAAGGACAAATAAATATTTTCTTAGATTCAAAGGTCCTAAAGATCTCATATTAAAGAATCTACTTAACCTTAACTTGTACTTCCTAAACTTATTTAACTATGGAAATGTCCCCCCCCAACGACAACTTATAAACTGACATTTGGTCTATAAAACAGCTTGAAAACACTCACTCAGTTACCTCCTTTTATAAAAATGTAATAAATTGTAAGAGTATTTGTAGACAGTTAAATGTGCTGAGGAACAATGTGAACAATTTAATTTTCTCAAGGTCAGAAAGCATCCTTGTTTCTGTTACTAGAGATAAAATATGTGGCATTCTGAATTTATCTTCTCAAAAGAACATGTAGGTATAACCATAATGAATAACAGAATCTCAGAACTCTAGAAGAAGTCAGCATTCACATTTACAAATAGGAAACTAAGGCTCCAAGGACACTACCCTTGGTTTTCCTCCCATAACATTAGCCACTCTTTTTCAGTTTCCTTTGCTAATTCTTCATCTCCCCAACCTTTTATTGTCAGGTGTGCCAGAGCTCACTCAGTCTGTAGACCTTGTACTCTCTCTCTACTGTACACCTTGGGGATCTCATACAGTCCCACGAGTTATGAGTTTTTTTTTTAACTGAATCTTTTTTAATTTTGGGACAATTGTATATGCATATGCAGCTGTAAGAAATACAGAGATTTCGTGTACCTTTATTCAGTTCCCCCAATAACATCTTACAAAATTATACTACAGTATCATAACGAGGATACTGACAGTGATTCAGAACACAGACCTTATTCGAATTTCAGCCTTATCCGCATTCATTCCAATGACAATTTAAAATTTAAAATTTTATTTACAGCCTAGAATACTCCCGTAAATTCAAAGAGGTTAATGACAATGACATCTCCACTTGAATTTTTAATAAGTATCTCAAACTAAAACTTGTTGCAAAATCAAAGTCCTCATCTTCCCTCCCTAATCTACTCCTCCCAAGTCTTTCCTATTTTGGTTAATATCAATGCCATCTTTCCAGTTGTTCAGACCAGTAACTGTGGAATCATTCTTAATACTTTCACACTTCACATCCAAATCATCAATGAATTCAAAATATATCCAAAGTCAAACCTCATATAATCTACAGTGCTAGCACCTTAGCTTGAGGACCCATCATCTCCTTCCTGGATTATTATAACAGTGTCTGTCCCTAATTACCGAATTTTTCTAACTGTAAGACGCACCGGACCATAAGATGCACCTAGGTTTTAGAGGAAAATCGGAAAAATATTTCTGAAGCAAAAAATGTGGTAAAACATTTAATAACATAAATAACATAGGCCACCCTCCCCCTACTCCCCGCAACAGCGAGCCAAGTAAACTACATTCGGACTATAAGAGGCACCCCCATTTTCCTCCCAAATTGGGCAGGGGAGTGTGTCTTACAGTCCGAAAAATGAAGGGAGCTCCTTGATTCTGCCCTTGTTCTTCTACAGTTAAATCGTCAAGACAGCAGCTAGAGTAGTAATATAAACACTTTTCTATATTTAAGGTTTTATTGTTGATTGTGAATTTTACTGAGGTACAAAACACTCCTCTACTCAAAATGCTCTAATGGTTTCTTATCTCATATTAAAAGCCAAATGGCTTAAAATGATTTATAAGATCCTACATCACCCACATTACTTTGCAGGCCCCGTCTCCTACTAGTTTCCCTCTTGTTCAATCAATGGCACCCAAACCAAGTCTCTTTGCAGTTCTTCCTCCAGGTCATTACCCAAATTTCATCTCATGAGGCCTTCCCTGACCACCAAATTTTAAATGGCAGCATAAAAACTCTCAATCTGTATTTTTATCCCCCCTCCTTAACTTCATTTTTCTCCATAGTATTGCCCACCACCGAATATATTATACTTTTAATTATTTTTTATTATCTACCTTTCCACTAAAACATAAGTCCCATGAGGACAGAGAATTTAGTTCATTTCTCTAGCACCTACAACAGAGCCAGGCACAAAGTAGATGCTCAAGAAAGAGTCACGAATAAATAAACGAGGCCCAAAGAGGTGAAGTATTTTACCAAAATGTGACAAAATAGGGTAAGCATCCGTGTCTCTGTGGTTTAGGAGTCACTGTTTCTAAGAATGGTGATGGACTCAAACTGACCCAATCTCACTTTTTATTCAGGCATAACCAAAAGCACACATGCATGAAATAGCAATTTCTGATCAGGTAAATAAACTATTTAGAATAACCTGATCAGATCAGACTCAAGCTAAAACTTATTAGCACCAAATTAAAATTCCACCAACTGTCTACAATAAGCAAGTTTTATACTAAGCATCTTAAGTGTTTAATTTAAACCAATTTTTAAAAAAGTTATAAGTGACAGAACTTTAAGTCTGAACAAGACAATGAGCTTGATCATACTATAAAATAATGTTCTATGGAAAAATACAAAGCAGTACTCCTATACTGTTATATAAAGAATGTTATTTATCCTATTTCTGAACTATAACCAAGGTAAAACAAATACCTATAAGTAAAAAAGGAACTTATTTTAACAATGGAAAGATGCTTCTGGGCAAAATTTTAAAATATTTTAAAAAATTGTGCGGAAAAGTGAATGACAAATTTTTCCTAGAAACAGATAAGTAAATAAAGAATAGTATATCACCATCCACCTATAAGCCACTTTCAGAGCTTTTGAAAATCATTAATTTACAGTAGCAATTAATTTGGAAGTTTAAAATGTATGGGTTGAGCTCCTTTTTATAATTTTTTGTTTTGAAGTAATTTCAGATTTATAGGAAAGTTGCAAGAATAGTACCAAGAACTCCTGTATTCCCTTCACCCATGTTTCCTAATAGTTAACATTTTCCCACATTTACTTAATCATTCTTTCTCTCTTCATATCAGTATGTGTCTATTTACTATTATTTTTTGAGCCATTTGAAAGTAAGTTACAGACAAAATAGCCCTTTATTCCCTAAATACCTGTGAATGTTTCTTAAAAGAATATCATATGAAGGACCCATGGACATGAACAACAGTGTGGGAACTGACTATGGAAGTGGAAGGCAGGCTGGGTGGAGGAAGGGATGAAGGGGGGGAAATGTTGGACAACTATAGTAGCATAAACAATAAAATATTAAAACAAAAATATTTCAGCAAAAAATAAAAAAGATTTCTGTGCTTGCTTAAAGCAAATGTTAAACAGTCTAGGTCTCAAACGTTTTAAAACTGGAAGTAAATTCTTCCAGGCAATTTGCTTTTCTAGAGCTCTTTTATGAAGTTACATTCAAACAGTTGTAGAAATCAAAATGAAAACTTAAATAATGTATTAAGAGTTTGGATCCTTTAGAATTAGTTATTCTATTTCTAAGATTCTTTCCTATAAAAACAATCAGCTAAGCCAGCAAAGACACACATAAAAGAATGTTTATCTCAGCATAACTTATAATTTTGAAAAACAGAAAATAAGCTAAATGGTCTACAACTGGTATATGTAATAACACCCGATTTTTAAAAAGATATTACCAAATTGTTGACTGTTAAGAATAAATGTTCAAGTTATAATGTTAAGTTGAAAAGAGAGAGAAATTTGTATATGAAAACTATTCATAGAAAATACTGAATGGAAATATACCAAGAGTGGTTATCTGGTAAAACAAAACAAAAAAAACCCCACTAATGGATTAAAATTTCTTGATAATTAATTGCAAGGAACACCTTTCATAAACTCATCTAAACTGACTTTGAGTCTGTTTCAAAGAAAAATAGTTCTAATTTTAGAGTAAAAAGCACTACTGAGCAATTACTTTCAGAGTCTGTCTATCCTTATAGCAACTAAGATCACAAAAGGTGTTTTGCCTGTCTTGAAAATTCAAGAAATTGGGATAGTATAAATAGTGACCTACCAATTGTGCTGAAGGGAAAAATGGAAGATGCTCTAAGTAGATACAGTTGTTAATCAGCAGGTCAAATAATAAGGCTTCCCAAAACAAAGCAATAACCTATTTATATAGTAAAATCTATAAAATTCATATGAAATTATTTATTAATGAATAATTCCTGAGACATTTAAACAATACAATTTTAAAAGAAAAAATAACTTCAAAACTGTTTAGTGATTTAACTGCAATATAATTAAAATTTTTAAATGTCAATTTTAAAAAATATTCATGTATATGTGAAAAAAAAATATATAAAAGAAACAAATACATTACTGGCTCCCGTATTTTTTTTAATGTTACCCTTTACCCAAAGGAACTACATTAATGACTAAGTAGATAGTATGTGTTAACCAGACAGATATGTAACTTTAAAACTTGTTTTATGATCTGCAAGAGGTTTTGTTAATCCTTTACATCTTAGAACTCATGATTATTAAGATAATGTAATAATAATCTTGAAGTAGTCAGAGGATACAATAATGCCTAATGGTCTAAACAACAGCCAAATTAAAAAGTTCTAAGTAGGTTGCTATAGAGAATCTGTAGAGAACTACAGGAAATCTCTTGGAAGTCTTAAAACAAAGCAAACACTAAACAGTGTTAAAGGATAGAAAAGAATATAAAAACAGACATCATAAAATCAGTAAATTTGGAGAACATAAAGCAATCAAAATTAATTTATTAAAAATAAAAAATCTGAGAATCAGTATTGTTGAAAAACTGTAGAGCTAGAATTGTGTAATATTTTTTAAATGACAGTAAAAATAACTGGAATTTTGGAACATAATTGTGGAGACCTGTTGTTCCAAGGACATGAAAATAACCATGGTTTTATAACAACCAGAGCTTTTATATTCCTTGGACTACATTCATGCTAGGGGAAGATTAAAGGGCAGCAGCCAAAATGACTAAATTTCAACTTGAACGTTGAAGCATTGATTTGAAGGGCTTTTCTTGGCCAGAAATGACCCACAAGCTTAAGATCAAGAGCCAAAGTCCCCAGTGGAAATTTGTGCTCAATTTGGTGGGCTTTGAGACAGACCACCTCAGGCTAAATTAGCATCAACCTTATGGGAGGCCAGCCATGACATATGGCAGTCTCCCCAAGATCTGATTTCTTGAGACCACAACCTAGAGCAGGTCCCACTGTGAAATTATTCACATTCCTTGGAAAGAGAGAACAGGCATCAGTTGTGTCCATCGAAGGGGGACACTGTCCAGGTGTACCCTGGACATTTTTTGAAATCTCTGGGCTGCTTCTGCATCTGAAAAATAAGAAAAATAGCACAATGACAGACAGCAAATGAAGAAAAAGACAATCATTGGGCCTAAACACTTATAAGAAATTAAGAAAGCAGACAAAACAGAAAAAAGACAAACAGCCATATCATTTGGAATGTATTATTCTAAAGGCAAGTACAGCAGTGAAAAACAAATTATTTTAAGCAAAGTAAGAAATGACTACAGCAACAAAAGTTATTTTGGAAAAAGCCAACTGGAGAAAACAACATATGTTAAGATATGTCAACCTGACACAAAGATAAGGTGGAATAAGAATCTAGTCCCATTTGAAGCTGAAAAAAGCTGAATAATGAGAGCTAGTGTCATGAACTTGGCTGCTTAACTGCCTTTGTGTAAGAAAACATCTCAGAACTTTGAACTTAGGAAATTCCAACTTGTCTTGAACCAGGTCACGAGCTCCATAGAGCAGGAACCTATTTCAACAAGCAGCTTTAAAAAAAAACAAAACAAAATACTTTAATATTTTTTCATTTCTATTAATGATACATTTCAAAATGCAGTAGTCCTAAAGTCCATCAAAGTAAAATGCACTGAATAAAAATTAAACTTACTCAGAAAGATGTGCAGAAGTTGGGATACAAACAGAAACTGAAATTAGAAAAAAAGTTTTATATTTAAAACAGTATATGAAATATGATGAGAATAATGATTTCATACAGAACCCATATTGTGACTGACCAAAAATATTGAAATAAATATCAAAAACCAAAGTAACACAATTATATATACACGTACCTTTCTCTACTACAACTTGGCAAGTATGAGTTTCATGCTGACTCAAGTGCGTAGCCATATTATCTAAGCCAGAAACATCAGCTAGGAAATCACAATTAAGGCACACTAGAGTAATGCCCCTATTAAAAAAAAAAGCAAACAGTATAAAAGAAAAAGGTTTTTTTATCTTTTATGAAAATCTATGTAAGTTCAATAGTTATTTTTCTATAATTTGCTTTTTTGTGTCAAACTGTCAATCCTATTTTTGTTATATAAACTTGGTATAATAAAATTGATTCTCTAGAAAACAACATAGCCATATTCAAATTATGCTAACATTTATTTACAGAAACTATTCTTTATTTTATCAACTTTTACTTCTCAGACCATTTGCTAAAAGCTGGGAGTCAAGAGACCTACAGCCCAGTGTTGTTTCCACCAACAACTTGTGTCACTTCAACCAGTCACAATCCACCTGTGCATCTGCCCATCTGCAATGTAAAGCAATAGTATTCACTCACTCAATATATATTTACTAAGACTATCCTTATACACACTATGCTAGTATTGTACTATACTGTGAATACAAATGAAAAATAAAAAAGTCTGTGCTCTAACAAAGCTTACATCTAGTGTTTTACTTAGGTGAGAAAAAAATTACAACAGAAATATTAAGGCTTAAAATATACAGATCATGATGTAGCCATCATTATGTACTATGTGTTAAAAGTTTTCTATCTATTATTTTGTTTGATTCTCATAACTACCCAAGGTGTTATTATTCTCATTTAACAGTGAATTAATTAAAGTAGTTAATTCACTATAAAGTCCAACACTTGAGTTCCTCAGCATCCCTGCATTGTACACTGGCCCACTTGCTGGAGCCTGAACTACTTGTTTCCTCACCAAACACTGAGTGCTGTACTTCTTAAATGAAATATGTAATGATTATAAATTTTCAAAAAGCCTAGGAAACATTTTTTTTTGCATTTAGGAATAGTTTTTATACTCATTAGATGAAACTATGTAGCATTTGCTATTTGAAATATTTAAACATAAATGGCATATTCTAGTATGTAACACTGGCCTTAAGATTCTCATTAAATGTGTTTAAAACTTTGATTTTTAGTTGAAAGATATTTTAAAATATTAAGCCTGCAATAGTATGTAAATGTTTCAGAAAACTTAGAAAGCCACTATCTGTTTAATTTATTATATTTGTAAGAGTGAAAAACTTGGGAACTTGTTGGGTAAAGCATGTGAAGTGCTGTTTAAAAGTAAAAATATATATGTTAAATGTAAAAATGATGTTAAGTTGTTTAAAGGAAACTGAATTGCAAATAAGACTGTTTAAAAACCTTAGTCTATCAACTTAAATAAACTTTATCAAACATTAATTAAAGGCCCTCATCAAAAGTGATTGAAATGTACTTGATTTCTAAATGAAATACTTTTAAGTTAAACTAAAAAACTTAAGGAAAATTAAGACATAAATACGTAACTTTAATGATTAACTACATAATCTTATCCATTAACAAACTGCCCTCGCAGACACTCAAAGTGGTCTTAATGGTAAGTAGGGGCTAAATGCCTGTTCTACTGGATATAGTTAATTGGACAGGGGTAGAATGCCCAAATCAAGCCTTTTCTAAACAGGGATTTGTAACTGGGATTTATAATAAAATTTCTTAATCTGGAAAAATGTAGAAGGCTGGAATACTATATTTGGGTCATCAACAGAGAATGCTGGTGGGCACAGAGAAAGGAAAATGGAACCCAAGTCTAGAGTATATAATAAAGATAAGATCATCCTGCTTTTAGCAGGTTAGACTAGAGAGAAGCCATGTCAGTAACTAATGGTTTTCTGTTTCCCTTGTTTGTTCTGGCTGTACCTCCTGCTTTTACAGGTCCATAAGATTCTTTAAAATCCTGCTAAAATATTGTTTTTCCTTAGGTTAAAAAAATCATGTAATGCCATCACTATTACTGTCAATTTAACAAAGGATACTTTTACTTTTTTATACTTTTGAAATTCACGCATCTGTAACTCACCCTACTGTCGAAGGTGAGAGGAAGGATATCTTCAATTCAACCTTCCTTCTGTATCACCTGATTTAATATAAAACATCCAAGGTTCTCCAGTGCCCTCCAAATTAAGCCTAAACTCCTTAGCCTTATTATTTTCATCTCTAAGCTCAAAACTATTGCCCCAGACTTCAAACTTACTATATAAACTCCACGCTCCACTCATTTACTACTAGCTATTTAAATCTGTGTGCCTTTCACTTTTTCATTTCTGTACCTTTATTCGTGCTATTTCTTCCAACTTGAAAGCTGCTGATAGAAGTTGCTGTGCCTCTTCTATCAATCGGTATAAACAATATTCATGCTTTAAAGCTAAGTACAACACCTATCCGGATTATTCCAAGTAATCTCTCCCTTTGAAATAAATAACCCCTGTTGCACTTATTAAAATCTTCCTTGCATTATTAGTTATTTAAGTTCACCTATATCTCCCACACAATGAAGTGTACATTACCTGAAGATTGGTTCTAAGACTTCACCACTTTCATCTCTACAGGAGTTGTACACTATGTACATGACAGATGCATAACACTGAGCTAAATAATGAATATTCCTTTTCAATAAAGAATTACAAGAACCACTGTTCTATACAATTGTAAGTATGCTATATTCCATTCACAGAATTGACCAATTTTTAACTTAATATGTATTCAAATTGAGAAAAACCTCAGATCCTTAAAATAATGTAACTCACTTTAAAACAGAACAGTTAAGCTTGACAACAGAGAGATAAAAATCACCCCTCCAAAAAAGTCAAACTAAAATCTTATCTTTTGAATGTAAGACTATTTTAATTTTTCTAAAACTTTTAAATAAAGGCAACATCTAATAGTTTACTCCATTTCACTGAATTCAGTAAACATTTTAAAACTAGCCCTAAAATACTTTCTAAAGTCAATCAAATTTTATTTCCCTGTGACCTACTGGTCCAACATCATAGATGGGACCTACTGTCCACATAAATGATTTTCAACACATACTTTAATTTAATTTATTCAACAAATATTTACTGAGTGCACTAATCAATGTTTGATGTAGACAAAAATCCACACCACACACATTCTAGTAGGAGGACACAGAAAATAAACAAAAAAAGTAAAGTATACAGTATATCAGATGAGGAAAGATGATCTAGAGAAAAATTAAGCAAATGAAAGGAGAAAGGGAGTGCTGGAGTGAAGTACAGGGGAAAGGACACAATTTTAAATTTTTGTTCTCATTTTACAGCCTAAATGCATGATGATTTCATATTGACATCACTTTGTACCACTGAAACAAATTCAGCAAGAGAATATAGGCTAGTCATACCAGTAATCTAAGGATACAATGAATGAAACTATCAATATATAACATCCAGTAGCAATCACTTAGATTTCCAAATGGGACACCCCAACATCAGGTTAAAAAAAAAGTTATAACAGACCACAGTGAGTTACCACTTCACACCTACTAGGGTAGCTATAATCAAACAGAGATAACAAATGTAGGCAAAGGTGTGGAGGAACTGCCAGTAAAAATATAAAATAGTTGAGGTACTTTGTAAAACAGCCTGGAAGATTCTCAAACACTCAGCACAGTTAACATATAAGACACGCTTGGACAAAAACTTGTACAGAAATGTTCACAGCTGCATTATTTATAATGGCCTCAAAATTAAAATAACCTAATGGATAAAAAAAAACTATGGTATAGCCATACAACAGATTATTATTTAGCAACAAAAAATGAAGTAGTGATATATGCTACAACACAGATAAAGTGGAAAACATACTAAACAGATGAAGCCAATTACAAAGAATCACATATTACATAATTCTATTTAGATGAAATGTCCAGAATAGGCAAACCTATACAAACAGAAGATTAGTGGTTACTTAGGGATGGAGGAGTTGGAAGGAAATGGGGATGACCAAATGGGTACAAGTTTCTTTTTGGACTGATGAAAATGTACTGATTTTAACTGTGGTGGTGCCTGCACAACTCAGTGAAATACTAAAAACTATCAACTGTACAATTTAAGTGTGTGAACTGCATGGTATATGGACTACATCTCATTAAGGATTATTTAAAAATTTAAGTCATACCATTTTTCAACAGAAAGACTTAAAAAAATCAATTAATTACCTGAGATTTTCTGAATGCTTCTTAAAAATACAAAACCTTTTACTTGGACGGTTACTGTGAAAGCTGGAGAGACAAAACAGATTCTATTAATTGTATTCTACAATAGTCATACTAATTTATAGCTGTATTTCAAGTCCATACTGAAGTTTCTAGTTATGATTAAAAGATCATGATGCAAATTAAATGTGTCATCCCTGTGTAATTCAATATTTTATTTTATATTCTATTTTACCTATTTATTTTCTAATGACACAATTTGCCTAAGCATATGCTTATATTAACAGTAATTTCATTGTTGCATAAAAGGAAATAGTTTTATTAGAAAATAAAGCACAAATTAATTTAGTATTTAAGAGTTGAAAACAATTTTAATTTTTTTGCTAATATTTTTGTTATAATATGAACAACTGTCAAGAATAATCATTATGCCCTGGCAGGATGGCTCAGTTGGTTGGAGCATCATCCCGTATACCAAAAAGGTTTCGGGTTTGATTCTAGGTCAGGGCACATACCTAGGTTGCAGGTTGCATCCTTGGTTGGAGTGCATACAGGAGGCAACTGACAGCTGTTTTTCTCTCACCTTTCCTCTCTCTCTCAAATCAATAAAAACATATCCTCAGGTGAGGATAAAAAAAAGGACAATCAGTATTTTTTAAATCATTTTCCAATCTTAATGTGCTCATGTGGGGGAAGAGGGATAGAATCTAAATGATTTTAGAAGTAAATAGTACTCAGCTAAATGCCACTGCTTACCATCTATAAAATCAAACATTTAGAGAGTTCTCTGCAATTACTAGTAGAGGTAATTTAAAAAAATAAAGCAGAACCACTAATTGAGCTTTGTAACCAGTTACAGCTTTTATAAAGCCTTTTAAATCTGGTAAGGAATATTTCCCTACACTACAAAGACAGCATTAGTCTAACACAATATAAAAGTGGAGCCATGGATTTAAAATCAGCATCACCTGGGAGCTCAATTAGAAAAGCAAAATCTTGTGTCCTCCCTCCCTCAATCCTACTGAACCAATCTCTGGCAGTGGGGCCCAGAAATGTCTTTTAACAAGCCTTTTCAGTAATTCTTATGCAAGCAAAAATTTGAGAAGCAGTAGCCCTAGATTGCATACAAAACACCCTCAGTCCCAGAGTAGCCAACTAACCAGGTCACTCTCAGATATAAGGTAACTATCAACAGCACAGCATGTATGTATGAGAAAAGAAATAACTGAATATAATCCCCAGAAAATATCCTCGGAAAATTTCTAATAGTCGTTTCTTCAATCAGGGGATAACTTCTATTCAAGAGCTTATAAATTCAAGACATTGCCACAAAAATAATTAAATAGTATTTTTAAAAGAAAACATCACAGGGCTGGTAAACATTAAAATTATATGCAAAAATTTAAGCACACAACTGTTTCCTCAGAGGAATGAGTCCCGAATTTTATGACTGCTGAAGAATGTGAACCAAACTAAGTTATTAAAAAAATAACCCTATTTCTTTTCTTAAACTCAGACTGTTTTGGTTCATATATCTATTTAGTAAGAGAATAGAAGGGAAAAACTTATACTTTGGGGCCTTTATGATATCTTCCATTTCTGTCTGTAACTTGTACCTTATTAAAACATTGGTACTTTTAAAATTTCAATCATCTGAACCCAGTTTTAATCAAGTTCTCTATCTATTAAAAAAGACTTAGCCCTGGCCAGGTGGCTGAGTTGGTTGGAACGTCGTCCCATACACCAAAAGGTTGCAGGTTCGATTCTGACAGGGCATGTGCCTAGGTTGTGGTTCCAGACCTGGCTGAAGCACATACAGGAGGCAACCAACTCATGTTTCTCTCTCCCCAACTCCCTATCTAAAATCAATAAACATATCCTCAGGTGAGGATAAAAAAACAAACTTATACAGCTTCTTGATTTGTATTTATACAGAAATTGCACACTTACAGTTTTCTGTATTTTAAGAATGAATCTCTTGCTAACAAATAAAAACTACCCTTCTTCCAAATAGCTCTAGATGAAGTTAACAATATAGGAATAAATTTAAAGAAAAGAAGGAAAAGGTTAGGATTTTAATTACAACATAGTGAAAACATAACATTAAAATCTAGGTTTTAAAAATTCTCCACCTGGTTATACGACTATGTAATTACCCAAATTCATTAAGCTCTTCCCTAAGAACACGTAAATTTTATTGTGTATAAATTATACCTCAATAAGACTACAGGGAAAAAACTCCTTTTGTATTTTCTTAATGATGCTTTTATTCAGTGTAAGAATTTTACTTCCAAAGAAATACAAAGGGAAAAACTTCCTAAATATCCAACAACATAGATGGTATACCTACTATATTTAAAGACACTAGTCTAGAGGCTAATGATACTGGGTTTCCAAAAAGTTCATTTGGTTTTTTCTGCAAGATGGCTCTATTAGCACTTTGTCTTTAACTTCATTTGAAACAATTCTGTAAGATTTTATCATGATACCTGATGGACAAAAATCTTACCAAAATTGGTGAATTTTTGTGTAGCCATTTTAACATTGAAGATGGAAGAAAATACACGTTTTGCATATTATGCTTTATTATTTCAAGAAAGGTAAACACGCAATTGAAATGCAAAAAAAAATTGTGCAGTGCGTATAGAGAAGGTGCTGTGACTGATCAAATGTGTCAAAAGTGGTTTGCGAAGTTTCATGATGGAGATCTCTCACTGGACGATGCTCCACAGGTAGACCAGTGGAAGTTCATAGCAATAAAATCTAGACATTAATTGAGAATAATCAACATTATACCACATGGGAGATAGCGAACATACTTAAAATATCCAAATCAGTACATTTACTGGTGAAAATGAAAAATATGTCTTTTAGTTTATGGAAAAAAAATAACTTTTTAGCCAACCCAATACAATAGGAAAGAAGGCAAACTGTCTGCTTTAGAGTTCAGACTTGAACTGTGTGGGGATGGAAGGAGTCAAACAGAAGCTGGCACAAAATAAATGCCTAATAAATATTTGTTAAACGAGTGAATACATATTCATAAATAATTATCACAAGCTAAACACCAATAGTGACACATAACAAGTTCTGTACTTTCAAGTACAGAAGAAGCAAGCTACCATTTAGTTCATTTCAGTTAAGAAGGTCCCTACTGCCTTGCTGCAAAGAGGCTGAGAGAGGAATTTTCAAGAAAATAGGAGTTAAAGGGGCTGAAAAAGTAGTTAGAAACTAGATATTAAAAGTTTTACATTCTTAGAAAATTTGAACCTCATCCTATTAAAATCAGGAAGGCAAAGGGTGTTAGGCCAAAAAAAGTGACCTTACAGAATATGCCTACTCAAGCAACATAAGAAAGACTGGAAAAAGGCGGGTAGGTGGGGAGTACAGGAGACCAGCTAGGATGCTATCACAATTAGCCAACTGTCCTAGTGATTATTATTTAGAGCCAACCAATCTACATAAAATATATAATAAACTCAAGCATATCTTTAAAAATTCAGTACTCTGTCTTATTTATTTTATAGGAATAATTATACAAACAATTTTTTCCTTGGAAATTTTAAAAGTCACCCTTGTAAACCTAAATGAAATATTATTTATAGGACACCTTCTCTTACTTCTTCTTTAAAGAATTCATTTTAACCTCCTCTATATTCTCATGGTCATTCTCATGGTTTATAACATTAAGCTAGGTAAATATATCTTTCCTACTAAATTGTGAAAATCAAAGGCAAGGACTTTATCCACAATACCTAATATTGACAGCTTAGAAAAAAATAATAGATATAATTACTTGAATGCCTCCTAAGTGCAAATCATATTATTAATCACTTTAATTTAAAATTTTCTGGAATAATCACAGTAACTTTCTTTTTAAAAAAAGGAAACTGGGAGTCAAGCAACTTGCCCAAATCATAAAGGTAATTAATAAATAAATGGTGCCCTGGCTGGGTAGCTCAGTTGGTTAGAATGTTGTCCCCATATGCCAGGTTGGCAGGTTTGATCCCCAGTCTGGGCACATACAAGAATCAACCAATGAATGCCTAGATAAGTGGAACAACAAATCTCTCTCTCTCTCTCTGAAAGGTAAAAGTGTACCTTTTGAGGTTAAGTTACCAGCAAAGAAAATGTAAAGAGGCAAGAAATGTTGAAGGAAGAAAAGGCAATGAAACCGAGGAGCACTCAAAAGGGAAGAAAAATTGTGGTAACAGTTCAACAGAAGCTGAGGAGAACAGTTTCAAAAGTGAGTGACAACAATATCAAAACTCTGAAGTCATGAAGTAGTAAGAATTTTAAAAAATGAGTAAGTGTGGTACATAAGTACTTGACAGATAATCTTTAAAGTGGTAGGGGTTTGTTGGCAGGTGGGGATGACACTCAAATTTATGAGTAAAGAAATAAATCACAAATAAGCTAGTAACAAACTTCTTACAAATGTAAAATGATAAGAAAACGACAAGAAATAAAAAATGTAGGTAGTAGGGACAAATCTCCTTCATCTTAAAAAAAATGCCTGAAAATGTTTGTAAGCAAAAGAAACCTGGTTGAGAGGAGAGATGAAGCAGCAAGTTAACTGAATAAGTTTGTGGAAGAACCAGAGAAGAAAAGAGAAAGAGTTAACTTTGAGTGGAGCATCACTGACTTCTAAGATCAATGTGTGGATGAAGGTAACAGGAAAAATATTGATGTTGAAGGGACTGATTAAAAGGATGACCTTCTACTGAATAGTTTGTAGACCACATTAACAACTAATATTAAAATACAATAAAACCTTTAGCATACTGAAGAAGGTTTAAATAGGTTCTGTACATAAAGAGGTATAACCCAACTGAAGTTAAAAATCACAAAGTTAAAGTGAGAGTTGATTGAATCAAGTACCGTTTTGGTAGCCTAGAGCTGAGCATAAAGTTTGGAAGAGGAAGCCTTTGTGCCTGGTGAACATGACTAAAGGTGACAGATTCTATAACTATAACAAACAACAACAACAATGCAGCAATCCAAATAGATGACCCTGAGGGTGAGGTTGACTATAAAGCTAGACAAGTATTGCTGGACTTTAGAAAAAAGTCACAGCCCTGAAAGTAATAGGAAGTAGGAATTCAAAAGAAAGAAACAGTGTATATGGTAAGATGAAAATGGTACACAGTAAGAAAGAGGGTACAATAGCTTAAAAGTTAATGTGAAATGTGGGCATAAAAGAAGTCAGGGTACCATAAGTTACACTAAATCAAGGTGGGAAAATTGTGGAAGAGGTACTGAAGCCATCAAGAAAAGTGGGAGAAGGGTTTTCAGGAACTACTATAAAGGACACATGGACAAAACCAAGGGGGAGGCAAGAAAATACAGACAACTGTAATTGAACAACAATAAAATAATCTAAATTAAAAATAATAATAATACATAAAAAAAGAAGAGTGGGAGAATCCTTGAAAGGAGTAGCTGATAACCAGAAAGTAACAAAAAGGTCATGTTATGATCCACAAGAAAATCACTTTTATTAAACTTTAATTCTACTTTTAAAACTAATGAAACCACCTCACTCTGAATAATCAACCCAGTTTATATCTAAATGACATTTTTACTATTTATTTTTTAAAATTAGAAATCCACCCTGAAAGATGCTTCTACTAATCAGGTACAAATGAAAGTAAAGTGGGCAGTGAAGGCTTTCTCTGCATAGAGTCAATACTAGGCACTCAAATAATCTAAGCTGAGTGAATTAATGAAACATATTTCACCAATGGCATTTTAAAAAGAATAGTCTGTCATTTTATTGACTAAATGGAAGGATAAAGAGCTTGATAGACAGATGGAAAGAGAGAGGGAGAAAAAGACTCAAAATAAGTTCCTAGCACCACTGAAAATCTCAGAGTCTCTCAAAGTGACTGCTTTGAAGAGAATAATACTCATGAGATTGCATGTATTTGTTTGGTGAATATATGTAAATCATTTAAATTCTTATCTTTAAAAATAACCAATTTTGAAAATTCCATAGGAAAAATAATTCCCATAGGAAATCTATTTCCCTATCAGACCTATTCTAATTTCTTTAGTCTAAATGCTCTTATAATTCTAGTTACAGTAATTATATGAGTTACTTTGCTGGAAAATAGTAACCAGCATTATCCTAGAAATTCTCTATTGCTAGATGTTTTTAGTTCCTTGAGAAAAAAAATTGGTTTCTAATAGAATAACTGTTTTCAAAAACCAAACTTGCTGGATTATAATTCAATTGACAATTACAAATGTTTAACTCATCTTACCTCATCATATGATTTACATAGGCTTTGCTACAGCTAGTGTTATATCTGCAGAAACTACAATGGACATATGTAGGAAAGTGGTTTGCAAAATCTTTTATTTCAGAACAACACTCAATGCACTTGTGAACTCCCCGACGATACCTTATGGAGATAAAAAAAAAAGAAAATGATAAAAATATATTTTAAAACAAAAATAATAAAGGAAAGCCTTATTAAAGTTCTGTTAATTAAAGTCAAATTGTTAAAATTCACGTATGTAAACAAAGACTTATAAATTTAAAATTTGCTATGAACAGCCCTGGCTGGTGTGGATCAATGGGCTGAGCGCAGGCCTGTGAACCAAAGAATCCCTGGTTTGATTCCCAGGCAGGGCACATGCCTGGGTTGCAGGCCGGGTGCCCCGTAGGAGGCGCGTGAGAGGCAACCACACATTGATGTTTCTTTTCCTCCCTCTCTCCCTCTCTCTCTAAAAATAAATTTAAAAATCTTTAAAAAATTTGCTATGAAACAACAGCTAGACTAAGTATAAACAATCCCACAATAATTAATGCTTATCACTGGAATAAAATTAACCAATTCAAATGCCATAAGATATAATAAGCACAACATATAATAATATCAGTGTAATACATGAATATTAAAGGAAAAACATGGTAAGTAAGTAGTGTTCAACAGCAGTAGTAAAAAGAAAAAAACTTTTATTGCTTAGCATTTATCATGATAGCATATAAATATATGAAAGAGTTGTATAATGGAATATACTTATATTAAATAAAAGTTTAATTCTTATATTTAAGATATTAGTATTATATATCAGGAATAAAAGATTACCTTAAGTTCCTCAAAGCTGTATTGACTTTACTTTTTCTATTGCTACTAGCCAAAGTGCTTTGTTTTTTTTGCACATTAGAGATTTTTGATTTCAATTTAGATTTACTTCCATTAGGCTTACTTGAGTTAGGTTTACTTGCATTAGATTTAGTTGTATTAAGTTTACTTGTGTTAGATTTTGTGGGATTTTTAGCAGTTACACTTTTTGTCCTTGGAGGTGAGACCTGAAGGGTAGAAGTGTTTGCACTAATAGAAGGTGTAGCTGAAGATCCTGACTGAAGAGGTCCAACTGAAGCTCGAATAGTAACCTACAAGTAAAGATAATATTTACTTTAGAAAATTAATCCTTGCATTAGTATTAAAATATTACCATATAACAATAAGTTAAATATCAAGTATTCTGAAAAGAGTAAGTATAAATATAATTGGATAAGTATTCCATTTCTTTTAAATGTTTAAATAAAATTAAATGTGATATTTACTTACTTGTAATATATATTTGTATTAAAATCAGTTATATGTTGTTATTAATGGGTAATTAGGAATTATATGAATAATAAAGAGCATATTCCATAGCTACTTCTATGTCCTGATATAACTAAAAATATCACATAGAGGTCAAAAGTTAGATCTCAAATCCCAAAAAATAACGCTAGAAAGGCCTACATTACCCTTTGCCCTGCATTACCCACAGTAAATGTGATCTCCTCTTTCCAGGTAATTCATTTGGCAGAATTTATATTTACAAAGGTTATGGGAGAGGTTACATCAATTCAATATACTTCATGGAGAATTTAATAATATTTAGAATTTCCTTAAAGAGAATTAACATAAAGTTTACAATTTAGTATTCAAAAATTATATTAATTGGTTAACAATGGAAAACACAAATGGCTACCACCATTTCCTGTTAATCATATGACTATCCTCCCCCCATGTATATTAGAAACAACTTATAGGAAGTCCTATAAAACATGTTTTGGTATCATACAAAAGCACTGGAGTAGGAATCAAAAGACTTGAGGTTAAATCGCATACTACTGTTCCTAGCCATGTGGCCTAGAATAAGTTATCCTCTCTAAGCTTCTTTATCTATAGTATGAGACACTATCTGCCTTGTCTGACTCACCAAATTGCTGTATGAATGAAATAATAGTACCTAAGAAAAAATATACTGAAGGCCTAATTCTAAGGTGCTATAAAAAACACTTAGTATCATCATTATTAATATTATTGCTATTATAATTAATAAAGGAAAATATGAGAGAGGGCTGCACTGCTTACATTCGTGTTATGCATGTCTAGTCCCAGCATGGAATGAATGGGTTGCAGGGAAGGATGCTGGATAGCTTCTCTTGCTCTAGGTCTTCAGAGCATTGCTTTATATTGTTTAGTTAATTCAAATAACAGACATACCCACATTCAAAGGTAAGTACCCAAAGCCAAATATAAATGTTTTGGGGATTATTTCACTTTGGATTATCCATGCCTCTGTTTCCCTCCACTGGAACAAATATTCAAGAGCTGACTGTATATAAAGAAGTCAGAAAAAACAGAGGGTAAATTACAATCATCACTATGTAGTCAGACATGTGTTTGCTCACTTAATACACAAATGCTATCCAGCAGCAGAATTCGTTTCTCTGAGAGTAGACTCAGCAATAACAACTTCAATAAACACCTAAGAAGCTATGGCATTCAAAACATTACACCAGATGCTGAGGACACAAAGATAAATAAGCCATGATTCCTGATTTCAAATACCTTAGCAGATAACCTTGATACAGACACTGCCAAGAACACTTCAAAAAAGGATTATATAATATCGACACAACCCATTCGTCCAGGGAACACAACATCTAGTTGCACTCTTTACAAAGGAGCATCATTCTAGCATAGCACAAACTGCCAACCAAAAAAAGGATAGTTAGATTTTTTTCTAAACATAAAACTGATAAAACTTGCAATTAGAGTCTTAATAAAAATCAGAAATCATGTTTTAAAGTATTATATTCAGGAGATAAAATCAGGCAGAAGATTATTTCTATTATCACACCAAATGATAAAATGTAACATATTTGAACTCACTTTTGTTCCAGGAGGTAATCCTTCTAGCTGTTTAGGTTTTATAAATGTTCGATGATGCTGAGTCTTGTGATCCATTTTCTCTTTGCATGTCAAAAATTGCAGTCTGCATTTTGTACAACGATGTATTCCTTTTTTCTGTTTAGGAAACAGAAAAATAATTTTCTACAACCACAAATCCTGTGTCCTAAAACTGCTCTGGCTTAATTTGAATGCAACCTAAACAATTCTTAAAATAGTACTTTATATCTCACATCCTAAGTATTAGCAAACTATTATTTCATTTCTAAAGCACTCTTTGCACTAGTATTTGGGTTTCAAAAAATGTCTGCTACTATACAGAAATCAGTATTTCTTGAACATTAAAAGTTGTAGCAATAGGTTCTAATCAAAATTCTCTTAATAGTGGTAGGAAGGTTCCTTTAATTATAATTTTAAAATGTTTAGACACAAGATACTTTGAAAATAAGCTATGCTACCTGTTTTTATCATAGAAAAAAAGTAAATTCTTTTTAATTTTGCTCTCACCAATTGGTTTAAAGTTGGTAAAGGAAATTCAAATATTTAATGGGACATTTCAAAGAAAGTTGTTATAAAAATGGTTATATTAAAAAGAAAGAAAAAAGGGTTATATAAAGCAGTGCTGCCTAATAAAATTTTTGCACTGATGAAAATATTCTAGAACCATACTGTCCAATATAGTAGTCATTAGCCACAGGTGGTTACTGAGTATCTGAAATGTGTCAAGTATATCTGAGGAAACGAATTTTTTAAAAAAAGATTTTATTTATTTATTTTTTAGAGAGAACAGAAGGAAGGAGGAGCAGAAGAAAAATATCAATGTGTGGCTGCCTCTTGCACACCCCCAACAGGGGACCTGGTCTGCAACCCAGGCATGTGCCCTGACTGGGAACTGAACCAGCAACCCTTTCGTTTGCAGGCTGGTGCTCAATCCACTGAGCCACACTAACCAGTGCAAGAACTGAATTTTTAATTTATTTAATTTTAAAGTCACACATGGTTAATGGCTACTATGCTGAACAGTGTGAATATAGAGGGATAAATCAAAACAATTATTCCCAATATACTTACTGATTGAGAACTTTGACTGAGTCCCTCCTCAAACCCAATCCTGCCGTTATCCCATAGACAGGAAACAGGACCCAAGAAAAATCTAAATCATTTCCCCATAGCTAGTTAGTAACAGTGTCAGCTTCCCAATCCTGTGTTCTTTCTACTATATAATATCAGCTATAATCTATACCTATATGCTCTCATTAATTTAAAAATTGTGTATATGTACATAAAATTATATATGTACATGGATACATACATATAAACAAACAAAATACAAAAGAATGTTTTCTCTGAAGTTGCAATCTGCCAGATAAATCACTGTTACTATTTAAATATAACTAATCATTTATAAAATTCAAATTAAGTAATATACCAAGAAGCACCTAGCACAATTACTGGTACACAGTAAGCATTTCATAAGTTCTTTAAAAAGTTCAAAGCAACATACGAGTATAAATAGAATGTGTTTGTATTATTATTCAAGCTGCATATTAAGACTATTTTAAAAGTGTGGTGCATTGGATTATATATACAATAGGTGTAGGCAACTTGATGAAATTCACTTACATTTGGCTCAAGGAAGAAGAGGTAAAAAAGAAAACTTGGCCATGAAACAGATACCAAGACAACATATCAGAAAGAAAGTTCTCCAGAACCCAGTTCTCAGAAATCTTTTCTCTCTCTATAGGTTATCTCATCCAGTTTCATGGCTTTAATACCATCCATCCAACTGCTTACTTGACATCGTTACTTGATGTCTAATAAACACCTCAAATCAACATGGACAAAACTGAATTCTAGATTTCCTTCCTATATCCCTGTCCCCCAAATTTGTTCTTTCCTCAGTCTTCCCCATATGACAGGCAGTATATGAAAACTCCATTCTCGACAGTGTTATCAAAACTCCATTCTTTGGACAAAAACTTGGTCACTTTCACTCACATCCCAAACCAAAGTGATTAACAACACCTGTTAGCTTCACCTTCAAAACTGTCATAATCTCTCCATTTTTCATTACCTCAACCACTGATACCATATTGGTCCAAGCCACTCACCTAGGCTACTACAATAACTTCCTATCTTCTCATGTTCTTTCCTCCCTATAGTCTACTCTTCCTATAGTTGCCAATGATATTAAAACATGGCAGATCTTTCATGTGCTTATAATCCTCTGAGGGCTTTCTAAAGTCCTGATTCTGGTTTACAAGGTTCTACATGAACTGGCCTGCATTTTACTGCTACAATCTTATCTCCTACTGGTCCTTTTATTAGTTTAGTCTGCTCTAGCCACAACTGGCCTCTTTTGTTGTTCTGAGTGTCCTAGGTATACACTCATGTCACTGTTTAGATAATGTTACCTCTCCTAGATTTCCACGTGGCTTACTTCTTTTATTTCCTTCAAAGAGGCCTCTATTTGACCACTCTCTATACAAAACAGCAACTTCTCCTCCACTCCCAGCACCTTCACACTCCCTATCCACCATGTTGCCTTCCCAAGTACCTATCAACAGCTAGCATGCGTATACCTTCAAATATAAACACACAAGTATTATCTTTCCTATAATCTCACTATAATCCAAATTCCAGGGGGTGCAAACTGTGCCTTGTTCATTGGTATAAAATACTTAAAATGGCTCCTGGCACACAGTAAAGCAACTGATAAACATCTGTTAAATAAATGGACAGTGAGGCAGGAAGCAAGAGACTGACAGAGAAAATGCATATGAGCAGCAGATACAATTTAACAAATTCAAAATGTCTGACATTCCATTCAGTGAACATTTGTCCAAAATCCTGAGATAGAATACATTAATCTATTATTCCCTTAGTTGGAGACAAGTCTTAAATATCTCTCATGTATGTATGCAATTCAATGTGCTACAGCTGATAAAGATACAGTACATATTTTAATGATGTGATGTTCAAAAAAAAAAGAAACAGTGATTATTTCAAGGGTAGATAAATAAAGGTCTATGTTCAACTTTTTGACAAGCATATTACATTGTCTGGGAGACTTGTGGGACTTAAGAATAATTCTGATTATATGTAATTTCTGCCCTTATAGACTTAATACCAAATGTGAAATCTGACTCTGTGGTAGAGCAAGAGGCTAGGTTCTGAAGTCAAAATTTAACTCTGCTTTTTATTAGGTAATGTGACCCTGGGCAAGACATTTTCTCTAAAACTTTGTTTCCTTATCTATAAGGAAATAATAAGATACACAGGGTGATTCTAAGGATTAAACAAGATAATGTATGAAAAGTACCTATTTCCGCCAAAAGTGATTATATATCTTAACTGCTTGTTTTTATTAAAGATTTAATGAGCATATTGAACACATCCTAAATCACTTTCACTATCCTTAAAAGTCATACAAACTAGGTTGTTAGCTCTAAAATCACCCAAGTCTTAATAGGACGTCTTAACGAAAAGTTACAACCCAAATCTTCTATGACAATAAAATAAGCCATAGAGTCAATAATTCTTACTGTCTAATATCACACTAATAATGTGTTATCTCAATTACAAGCTTATAGCCCTGCTCAGCTAAGGTTTGTCCAATCCTTTGTAAACAGTTATATAAATTGTAGTTACTTTAAGGGTGCCTTATGATCCTTCATATTAACAGATTGCCCTTTCTCTACTACTGGCTATCTACCAGATAAGTACTCCAAACAAACAAAAAAGACAAGCGGGCATCCAATTTTCTTAGAGTATAAAAACTTATTATAAATCACATAGCCTACATAATAGGCTCACACATTTCTTTCATAACTATCGTTCTTCCCACATCTGCATCTTACTCTGGAGGTTAGTAAAGCTATTGAAAAAGTTATGTGAAAAGCCCTATAATGAAATAGAATTAACTGTCTTATATCTCATTTCCCTTTCAAAATTAAAGGCCAAAGTTGAAATATAGATACCAAGAATAGTGTTTCCCAAACTCTGTTTTTCAAGAAAGATCAATAAGTATTCTGTAAATAAAAGATTCAGTGGCCAAATAAGTTTGGAGAATAATACATAATTACATCCCTTACTTAAAGAATTATAATGTATTAGCGTATTAAAAGCTCTGAGGAGTCCTGTGATTAAAAAAAGAGACAAAACTGTTTAATTTCATAAATCTAGGGATTTACCAAATTTATTTACCAGTAACAATCTGGGGGGAAACATCTGTTAACACCTAATGGAACACTGTTGAGGAACTCTAGAACAGAAAGACCCTGACAAAACATCTCAAGGATGGGTAGCATCCCAGTCACAACTTAGGTGATTCTAAATTCATTTGGAAATTCTACTTTTATGATCTTTCCCAATTGAAAAACACAAGCCAATTTTATTATTATTTAATGACTGAAACTGAAAGCAAATTGAGCAACTGATGCTGAATAAATTGGCATGCCAATTTAATCAATAATAAAAAATGTAATGAGCTGGTTAGTGAGGTGTCAAAACTTGGTTACATGATCAGATTCAGTAAATACATTGACTTCTGGGATTGGCAAAGGCAGTGGTGCTCTTTCAAGCACTAAAGAACAAATTCAGTGTTACCTCAAAGATTTCAAGCCAAACAAATGATGCTTTAATTGCTTCAGGAAAGAACCAATGAGCAAAAAATAAGAATTCAAGAGCAGGGTATAAGCACTAATGCTAGGTCCCAATAATTACATAGCAGAACTAACTGACAGAAGTCATCCACAAAACAAGTTATGACCTAAATATAGTTCTTGGGCAGTGTTCATATATTTAATGATAAGCATTATTACAGTTTCCTTTACCACAGCAATGATGACAACATGTCTTCTCATAATAAAAGGGCTAGAAAGTAGAATTAAGTACTAAGAGAAAGAGGAAAACAGATTTTAAGTCCCCAATCTTCTCAGTTCAAATTCATCTTTTCCCTCACTCCTATTTACCTATCTTCAAAACCCCACACCTATTCTTACACCCTGAAATAACTGATCTTCTGGATATTCCACCCACCTTCCCTTTTTTCCTTCAACCTCTAGGTTTCCTATTTCTAGCTATCTTTCAGAATTTTCATTGATGAGCCATACCACCACCAGAAAAAAAGCAAGGCAAAGTGGAAGTTTCATTAAGTATTGTAACTCAGCACAAACTGCATATTGATAGTGTCATTTGGAACAATGTTGCTTCCATTATAGAACAAATCTAACCAATGTTTCTCTAAGTCAGAATCTATCTTTTTGCTGAAATAACATGAACAAATAAGAACTGGTAATCTCACCTGATGCTTCATATAATGATGCATATAGGGTGTTGCAATTTTAATAACTTTGAGGCAAAATGGACATAGCAAGTTCTTAGTGTTTTCATGGGATGTTCTAAAATGAGTTTCTACATCAGAAAATGATGATGATCTATAATTGCAAACCTACAGATAAAAAGAATGTTTAGTTTAACTAAAAAATTTATGATATACAATTACAAAGTAACAATAAGTTATTTGTTTAGAATATTATGTACTACTAATTCAGCTCTGATGCCTCTACAACCAAGAATCTCATAATGCAAGCACTGGAAGATAATCTGAGACAGAAAAGTTATCTTTCAAAGTTTAGAAATACTTCCCAAAATATAACTAGATCCCCTTCTTTTTATTAGAACTATCACCTCCTATCCTGACTTGAATCATTAAGCTCTGACACCTCTTATCCTATAAAGTTTTCCCTGCTGTATACAATAGCATCCTCCTTTAGATTATAAATGGTCTCCAAGCTACAGCAATGGCAATTTATTTTTACCTTGTTTTTCTGTTCCTTCAAATTCTGGAAAAATACTAATCTCAAAGCATTTAGTAGGGCCCTCTGTATCTAAAATCATTTCATATTCTCTTGTATATCTATATTCCTCCCTATATGGTGAGATAAATCCATACATATGTTTGTCTTTTCCCATAGGGCTTTTCTTTGTCCAGTATAGGAGTGGGTAAACAATGGCTTGTGAGCCAATTCCAGCTCTCCATTGATTCCACATACATTGCATGAATTACATCACAGGACTTTTTACTAATAAATTATTTACAGGAGGAATTTTAATTTTAGTAACCAATTTTATCTAAATGGTTAGAAAAATAAAAAATATATTTCATGACACATGAAAATTATATGAAATTCAAATTTCAGTGTCCATAAATAAATCTTTATTGAAACACAGTCAAATTCATTAATTTATTTATTGTCTATGGCTGAGTTTGTGTTATAATGACAGAGTTGATTTATTGCAACAGAGACAGTAATGACCCTTAAAGCCTGAACATTTACTGTCTTTACAGAAAAAAAAAACTTGCTGATTCTTGACCTAATAGGTTTAAATCTTGTAACCAAAATGACGGAAAAGAAAGAAACCAAAAAAACACTAAGTACACAATAAAATATGTATATACCTGGCAAATATATGGCATCTCACCGGGTTTATGATTGTCCTTCATATGTTGTAAGAGAATATGCTCTGTTTCAAATGATAATTCACAGATTTTGCAAATGGCTAAAAGTGTGAGGGAGAAAGACATTACATCATTTCTAGATATATAAACACACAGACATTGAATCATCATGTTGTACACCTGAAACTAATCAAAAATGTTATATGTCAGTTATACTTCAAATTTTTTAGAAATTTTTTAAAAATTGTGAAATAAAGTATCCTCTTGAAGGCAAACAAAATTTTATATATAAAATTCATTTTATGCATCTATAAACAAGACCAGTAACAACACTGGAATTGGTGGTGATGGTGAACAGTTAGTTTTACAGTTAACTATGTTCTAACCACTTTACTTACATTAACTCAGTTCCCACAACAACATTAAGAAGCATAGATCCCCATTATTCAAATATTAAGAGTAACTTGCCTGAGATCACACAGCTGTACTAAGAGGCAGAGCTGTAATCCAAGTGGTCTAGCTCCAAAATCTATGCTTTTTAACTACCATCACAGTTACTTTTCTTACTCAAGTTTAGATAATGTGCACTGATTTCACATTTGAAAACTATGATCTGAGGCTCCTAATTTAGCCCCCGCCCCCACACATGTAATGCATAGGTTATTTACCTTAGTTATTTACAAGAGTGAATTTAATTGTGTAACTAATTTTATTTAAAAGTTTATATTAGTTAAAATGTAACTTCTGATTTTGCCCTCAAATTGCAGTGTTTTTCTCATTTTTCTAACAGGCTTAAGGTTTTCTCAGAATTATTATTGTCAAAATCAATAATACCGAATACTTAAGTGAAAATGCAACTTACTAGAAAATTCATGGGGGGTGTGTGTACTTTCAATGTGACACTGCAGTTGAAATGGTGTGGGAAACTGGCGATAGCAGTGCTGGCAGGTGGTGTGGTTTTCCCAGCTCTCACTGCTCTGCTTCTCAAGTTCCAAATGGTGTTTCATGTGGTTCATAAACCTATTGTCAACAGGTGCAAAATTCAGATTTAAAAACAAAAATCTCACAAATAAATATCTGAATCTTAGAATACAGAGATATTATTCAAAATAAAATCTCAAAAGCCTTAAATTCCTCTAGGAAAGTGTGCACTTTAGTCACTTTCATTATGTGGCTAAGTAAACAACGTTTTTTTCCCATTAATGTAATTAATCTGAAATATCACTAATTTGTTCTAATAATTTCAGATTAAATGTTTTCTGAAGGTAAAACAGCGGACTTCTTTTCCATACATGAAATACTATTTACATTTTTAAATAAAATATTGAAAGGAAGGATACCCTACCACCAAAACAGCTACAGAGTCATAAGAGTAATCTTCTAAGGTGGTGAAGGCATACAATAGATTCCAGCTGCTTAAAAAAGAAATTACTGGTATTTTTACTTGTGTCTTGGTTTCTAAATGCATGTAATAGCAATTTTAATGCCTAGAATTACAAGAACCTTTTGTTTTATAATGATACTGGTTTACTGTTAGCACAGACTGTTCATTTTAACTTGCAGACTGTGCCCTTTATAGGTAACGTCCATTTTTCAGTTTTACATTCTGCTATTTCAGCTTCCCTAAAAGGCTTCTTGTGAGTGGGAACTATGACCTTCAACAGCAAAGAGTGCGATATAAATGGGAACACCTATTTAAAAGAGCTTACTGAAGCTTTTTGCTGTTCAAAAGTATTCGACCAAAATAATAGTTTTTAGACTAGGGTAACTATTAACAATTATTCACCGAGTCCTTAAAGGAAGTAATCTTAAAACAAAATAATGTCATCAATCTGGATAGCAATCATCATGAAGGTCAGCACATTTATCTCTTTTTCACACCTCCACAACACTACTTCTCTTAGGATAGGTCATGACATGGCTTGAAATACCTTTTTGTCCTGTTTTGATTTTAATAACAGCTCTAAAAAAAGTATAGAAAACCCTAATTTTGGCTAAGTATTTACATACAGAGAAAAGGTCATTAAAATTGCAGCTAACAACTTTAAGCAATTAAAGTGTTACCTATATAAAACAATCTCTTAACTAGCAAGCTTTCTCTCAATTATTATGTGAGCTCCTATCAGGTGCTCTACTACTTAAAAAAACAGATGGAAATAAGGGAAACAAAAAAAGCCAAACTTCTTGCAAGGATGTTCACAGAATAAAATAAACCTAAGTGTTTTTGGTGACACTCGACAAAGGAGAAATAAATACCATACCACAATATGTTCTTGGACAGAGTGGAAACCTAGACCAATCAGCTTTGTATTATTCTCTACAAGAATCAATTTGCCTTTCCACTTTTTACTATTAAGGCAAAATATTATTTAACATATAAACTTCTGATTATGAAGTGTTTCATTAGCTTACAGTTACTAAACAATCAGCATTTCAAAAAATGCTCAATTCCTGAATGTTATGAAATTTCACTGCTTAAAATGGCTATATATTCTGATATTCTAGAAATATGTAACTAGTTTTCTGAAACAATAACAAAAAAGAAATGTTTTACTTTCATATGTTTAACACTAAATGGGCTAATCTTCAAGTAAAAAAAAACTATTGCTGAAATAACTTCCCAACATAATATTTAGGTATAAGAAGGAACTAAGTCAGTGAACCATATTTTTTTGTTGAACATAAAAAATATGTTCGGTGAACATAATTTTCCTGTTTTATTTTACTAGCAAAATAGTATGGTACTACTATCTAAAATAGAATATGGATATTGTGACCTAGTTCTATTGTGATATTGTTTCAGTGTTATAACACAAAGTACAATACTCTTCTGTTTAACCATTACCTACTGATGACTATTAAAGTTTGATAAGTGTATTTCAGGATTATTCTATATGTTTCTTTTTGAACCCAAGAGGAACTCACGGAAAAATAATAAATACTGGGTCCAGAAGTAATCTATTGATCCCTAAGAATGCAAATAGTTATCAAGAATAAACATAAAAAGACATACATACATATGTTTGTGTACACACACACCCCCCTCACCAAAGGCAAGTACACAATGTTTACAACTTACTTTGAAAAGCACACACAAAAGAATAGTTTGAAGGAATGATGAATAGATATGTGATAAAGAGAAGTACAGTAAAATGTTACTGGCAGAATTAAGGTGGTAAGTATACAGCTGGCCATTATAAAGTTTTTAAAACATTGCTGAATGTTTAAAAATATTTTATAATAAAATTGTAGGAAATACCTTACCTAATATACATATAAAGCTATATAACCAATGAAAAATATCAATCAGTATATCTTGTTACTAACTCATTTATAATAGCTACTATTGTAGTTTGGCATGTAACTCAAAGATTACAAAGTAAGCATTTCTAAAACTTAAAGCATACATGTATAAAATCTTTAAAATTTGACTGAAAATTAAATCACTAATTTTTAAAGCAGTTAAATTTTACAATAAAGCAGACATTCTTCCTAGAACTGGAATTTTTCTATAGAAGATCACTTTTTCTGCAAAGTAAATGTTCTAAAAACTATACATATCAATTGAAAATTTTGAGTGTTAAATAAGATTAGTATGGAGGTGGTCAAACTGGACAAAGCATAAAGTGGTTCTTATAAAAATAAATAAAATTCAAAAGCACCTAAAAATAAAAACTATCTCATAAAAATTACTAGGTCACAGATTACATAGGGAAAAGAAGTTAATTTTGCTTTGAAATAATGTTCATCCCTTCTTAAGTTATCTTAAGAAATACAACTAGATCCAGGAGTCAACTCTAAAATACAAGGACAAAAGCTTTTCAACAAGAGAAGAACCTGGCTTTCTTATTAGTACAAAGTGTTAAAATCTAGAATGGCACAGAAAAATGCAAGATAAAGACAGCATCTGTATTTGCAGCATTTCAATTTTCAAATAAAAATAAGTATTTACATACCTAATATTATTTTTAAGAATTTTCAAGCAACTGAAGCATTTAAAGGTTGTGTGAGTCTTCTGTTCTTCCTGGATATCTCCTTCATGCTTTCCATAATAAAAGTCATTAACCAACATGATCAACTTTCCTTTCTCTGAATCAACAGTCTTGTTTTTATTTGCTGTACTTGAAAATTCTGTTGTAGCCAGTCCCAAAAAGTTATTTATCATGTCTGGACAACAATACTGAAAGAGGAAAAATAAAAACCTTATTTATCCTTAAAAATGATTCTGTGTTTACATCTAAGGCCAGACCATGTAAAACTATGCTTGGTAATATATCTGGAAAAATATTCACTAAAAGTTTGTGGTGCTTATACATAGTCCAAAAAACTCAAACAATAAACATCTATTATCTTAATAAACAAATAAAGAAAAATCTTCAAATCAGGATTTGGCTAGTGATCTGAAAGTTTTTTCCTTGCAATTAACCTTTTCAGATGTATTTAATAATAGTTTAAATACTTAAATTAACTAAACTAAACTAAAAATCATTCACTTCATATCCATGTCAATAGAGTACAGAAAGAAAATGTAATTTTATGTGCTATAATGTATGTGTTAATTATTAAGTGACACAGTAAATTTTATAAGTCTGGTTGAAACTGGACATTGAGCACAGCTAACCTGCCATTCATTCCCCAGGCTCAAGGTGGTATAAAATGTATAGGGGAAAAAAAAAGCTTCAATTATGTCTTGAAAACTTCAACAGTTACATCTTGTTATCTAGAATGGTTAAATATCTGAAGAGAAAATTTAGTTGCTCTTAAGTAAAATCAAGATATTACATAAACAGGTTTTAACGCAGAACACTTTCATAGATGAGCTTTTTATCCCCAACAAGATATAACTAATTCATTTATGTACATAGTTTTTAGTTGTAAAATTTCTCTACAGCACTTTTTCTCAGAGAGCAATCCAAAGAAGACCTGTATTACAAAAACCAAAAGAGTTATCAAAATACTAATGAATTCCTGGGCCCACTCCTACCAATAAACCACAACGTTGAGATGTAGACCCCTGTAATATATATATATTTTAACAGCCATCCAGGTAATTCTTTGACAACATAAACCAACTGATTCAAACTCTTCCCAAATGTGTTATTTAGTAAATTAGCAGCAACATCAGAATGTATGAAAACCTAAAAGCAACTGTACTCCATTTCTAAGATAACAATATCTACTACTTCTCCTGTCACACTGAAATGTTAGGTCATTGGTGAAACTTTCTATGTCATGTGGGAATGAATCTAGGCCTTTGATCCAAAACAGACTGGTAACATTTCCTTATTGCTCTTATTTTGTTCACTTGTCAATTTTGAAACCTATGAAGAAAAAAATACCCCAAAACCCCCACAAAATCTAAAATAGATCAAAAAGAGGGGAAAGTACTGAATAAAATGAACCCACAAAGACAGACAAAATTTCTGTTTAAGGTTGCACCCATAAACTAAATCAGAATAAATATATTAGTTCTCTAATACAATCTGATCCTCTATAGTCTACTCAGAATAAATACAGTTCAAATGAAGCCACGACAAAAAGAAGAAAATGAGAAAGGTTGTTCTGTTTCCAGATTCTTCTTCAGACACATAATATTTTAGAGCTCAAACTTAAGAAAGTCAGACTATTTCTAAGGACTTTTGCCAGACTAAGCTTCTTCTTAAAAATGCTGGTTTTTTCTCTTTTTTTGGTATTTTTTAAAATTTTGAGTTATTTTATTAGGTACATAGCTATGAACTGACCCTTTCATCATTACATCACGTCCTTATTGATCCCTCTCGTCTTTCCTCCATTTTTTTAAATTGTTTTTCAAGTGCAGCTGACACTGTTTTTGACTTTAAGGATAAATGGAGAAAAAGATGGTTCAGAGTAAATTTACTAGAACAATTAGAAAGAGGACTCAAAATACATGTCTTACTACAAATGATGTTATCAGTAGCATCAGTTTGATAGACAAACCCCCCACCTTATCTACAGTTCTACTAGAGTTTACAGTTTACTCAGCCAACAATGGAAAAAAATTATAATGCACAAAAATTATGAAATACAGGATAGTCTCCCCAATTAGAAATGTGGATAATCTTACATACTCAAACAAAGAATCTGGCTTTCGGACTGTAGAAGTTACTGTGTTTTGTATCTGAAACATGATTCTTTTCTGAAATCTACAAAATAATGGATAGTAGAGTGTGCTGCATGGTTTATATTCTTTAAAAATGTTTAATTTGGTACGTCTATGAAAGTTAAAGTTACCCTAAAAGCTCACTAATTATGATATGTAAAATAGATGATCAATTGCTTGCTGTTCCTCTATTTTTTTAACAGAAAAGTAAGCTAGAATCAGCTTTTTAAAATAATACCATTCACAGTATTATTGATCCCTCTCGTCTTTCCCCCATTATTTAAATTGTTTTTCAAGTGCAGCTGACACTGTTTTTGACTTTAAGGATAAATGGAGAAAAAGATGGTTCAGAGTAAATTTACTAGAACAATTAGAAAGAGGACTCAAAATATATGTCTTACTACAAATGATGTTATCAGTAGCATCAGTTAACAAGTTATCTTTTAAACAAGGTTTCATATACCTTTAAAATAGCTGAACGATAAACCACTGACAACTAAGAATGAACAAGGTGAACTGAAGTAGGTTAAAGGATGTAATAAATGAGAGGACAGAAAAATATCCTAAAGAAAATATTCCACAGGCAAGAAAGCAACTTAAGAAATAAGAACTGAGCTTAGATTTAAGATTTTGTAGGATAGGGTAAATTTTGGATGGCATGGCTAAGCTATAGTCCAAGATCAACTGGTCATCTCTTTTATTCAGCCTTAGCCCTTCACCATTACCCCTATTTTATAATTTCTTTTCCTGGGTTATTAAATACTGCAATATTAAATACTTTACTTCCATATACTGTAATTTGACAAATAGCAGACATCGTCTAAACACCATTCACATTTCCATTTCTCCCAGTAGAAAGACCATGTTCTGCTGCTTTGTTAGTACCTAAAAATTTAGGTAGGATTTTCAGAGCAAAAAAGGTGGGTACCATGTTTAAATAGTAAAATAAAATTTCCCATATGATCATCGTATATAAGTCATCATTTCCCCTTCTCCTGGGATTCACCCAAAACCACAACAACCAAATTCTAAAAATATTTTCATTGAAACTAAGTGCCAGATAAAATCCAGACTCCACAACATATGAAAGCACTCTTCAAAGTAGCCAAGTTCAGAGAGAAGATACACATATACACATTTGGAAGTAGATCAGAGCAATCAAAAGGATCCAATGGTAATAGATCTTAGAAAATGTCAGCAAAACATGTACATTCTAAAGGTGAAAGACACATACTGAACTACAAAGCTATATAAAGAGGGACCCCCAAAAACTGGAATTATCTTCTTAAGGGCAGGCCCCTTGTGCTACAGGCTTCCCTCTGCTAGGTGAGCATTCTAGGAACCTATCTGTATCAGTGTACAGGTGGCATTGTGAGAGGCTGCATTTGGCTTCAAGAATTTTTTTTTTGAAGACTCTTTCAACATGTTTGCCCATTTCATGAGGGATGATTTACACAAACAACATGCAGCAGTAAAATTTTGTTTCTTGTTAGGGAAAAATGTGATGGAAATGGTTGTTATGCTACAGATAGCTTACAAAGAAGCTACTCTGAGTAAAACACGAGTTTATGAATGGTTTTCCCATTTTAAACAAGATGAAATGTGGACCTGACAATCAACCTCATTCCAGGCATCCCTCAACCAGCCAAAATAAGAAAATGTGGTAAGGATTTGTAGAGCCATCTCGGAAGACCACGGCTGGACTACTGATGAACTTACCGAGTTGACTGAGGCATTGTGGAGTCCTATCAGTGAATTTTATCTGAAGACTTGAGCATGAAATGAGTCTCAACAAAATTTGTGCCTCACCTGCTCACGCCTGAACACAGAGACAATTGCTTGACTATGTGTCACTCTTTGAAGGAGCAGGTGGAGGCTGACCCTGATTTTTTTTCCCCAAAGTCATAACTGGATTACAACCCCAAAACATAACAGCATTGTAGCCAATGGAAAACAGCTGTTTCCCCATAATGCAAAAAAGCATGACAAGTGAGGTCAAACATAAAAACAATGGTCATTTGTTTCTTTGATGTGAGAAGGACTGTGCACTTGGAATTTGTTCCTTGAGATGAAACGATCAACCAAAGTTTTTATCTGAAAGTTCTGAGAAGGTTGCATCATAATTTGCAGAAGAAACATCCTGAGTTGTGGCAAATAGATGACTTGTTCTTCCTGTGGGCAGGTGACAACATACCTGCCCACACTGTGCTGAGTGTTTAGCAGGATTTGACCAAAAATCACATGATTCCTGTGTCCCACTCTTGACTTTCACCCAATCTTGCCCCACCCACTTTTTTTGTTTCCCTGGATGAAAAATATCCTCAAAGGGAAACTTCTGCAGATGTGGAAAAGATGAAACAAAAATACAACAAAAACATTAAAAGGTATCAAAATCAACAAGTTTAAAAACTGTTTTGAGCAATGGAAAAACATCTCAATAGGTTTATTGCATCACATGGAGAGTACTTTGAAGGTGACTGAAGTTTAAACATGTAAGAATAAATATACAATTTTTATAAATAAATTGTGGGGTGTTTTGGGGGCTCTCCTCAACACTATCCCCCCCCTTCTTTTTTACCCCTTCCTGACATTTATACTGGCCATACAAGGAGAATACAGGCTATCTTTTTTTAAATCCATACCTGAGTACTTTTTTTCATTGCTTTTCTAGAGAGAGAGGAAGGGAGAGAAACATCAATGTGAGAGAGAAACACCAATCGGTCACCTCCCACACACGCCAGGACTGGGGATCAAACCCACATTTTTTATCAGACAACGCTCCAACCAGCTGAGCCACATGGGCCTAGGATACAGTATCTCTTTATAAAGAAAAAACAAAATACTATAATATCTACTAAAATATTTTAAGTCAAGTGTTATCTAAACCTTGTATTTTATTTGTACCTTGAAAATTTCTTAAAATCTAATTGAGAGCTTCCTGTACCAATAATAAACTTGAATTATTTTGTAACAATTACACAAACTATATTCTGAACTGAGTTAAAATAATTATCTCATATGAAATGCTCCACCATTTGGAGTTTATGTTTGAGTGCTGAAAATTAAACATAAAACTGATTTTTGTTGTGTATTGTGACATGTACATATTAGCATAAACACAAAAATAATGTAACTGAAGAAACTGTTGTTATATAAAACCTTAAACACAGAATAAAATGCCTGTTTTTTTTAAAAAGCTTGAAGCATGGCATAATCTAGTAAATAAACTAATCTGATTAATTTATTTTCATTTAAAATTAGAACAAGCATACATTATTATGTATATGAACTTAATTTTTTAAATTTAATGATTCAGAAGAAATTTTAAAATCTTATATGAAGATAATCATTATGAATATAAATTTTTACCTGTTATATGGAAATTCCAACATGAGCTTTCTTAACTAAATATCTGAACAATTATTTACTAAAAATCAATCAATAGTTCTAAGGATTTGCAAACTTTTTTAAAAACAAACTTTGAAAAAGTTTTACCTTCATGTGATTTTTCAAAGGATCCAAAAGATTAAAATGAATATTGCACTTTGGACAAGCTCTTGGAAAAGGCGTGCCATTTTTAGATTGACTTGATGAGGTATTTGTACCTAAAATAAATTCAAAACATGATTCAAAATTCATCACTTTTTAAGTGTAAATAACCACTAACCAATTTGTAAATTTACTATAATTTCTAAACTGTATCTATACATTTCTTTTTTATATGCCACATTTCATATTTACCTTTTGATGACATAGCCTGGGGAGATGTCACTGAAAGAGATTTAGCTGAAGGAAATGCAGCTGAGGAATTTGCTCCAGAAGCACTTTCACTGGGTTTAGGCTTTTTTGGATTAACACTGTTCACCTCGGAAGTAGAAGGACGTTTTGATAAAAATGAACTTTCATTCACACCTATGATAATTAAAACAGTAGGAAAAATATTTTTAAACACTTTAGAATATTGCTTACAACTAAGTAAAAATACTTTGGAGGTAAATTAAGTAAAATACTAAGTAAAATAGTTTGGAGGTATTTTAATTGAAATATAACAAAAATAACAATAAATTATAATACTAATGTGATCAAGTAAGGGGACATAGAAAAAAATTGTATGAACATCTATTATGGACTATACATAGGTCAAATAATTCATAAAATAATCTTTCTATACAAGAAAATACTCAATATGGTTTCAAATAAATATACAAACAGCTATGATGAAAGAAGCCAGACCAAAATATCCCAAGGAAAAAAAATTAATGCACAGAGAATACTCTGAACTGAGTTCTTACAAATGAATTATCTTTTGATGATTAAATTATTTAAAGTTTGTTAAAAATATTTTCGTAAAAATTTAGAGACCCTTTAGAAGCTTTTTATTTAACAACTTAAAATGTTCAATGAAAAGTTAGTTTCCCACCTAACAAAGAAGTGGTCTATTCATGACTTTAGATTATATTACCCCCACTTATTCCTATGTACAAAGTAAAAACAACTAATCCTTGTTTTCTTTAAGAGAGAGGATAAAGGAAGGAGAGAGGGAGAAAAACATCAATGTGATAGGGAAACATCTATCATTTGCCCTTCATATGTGCCCCGAACAGGGACTGAACCCACAACCAAGGCATGTGCCCTGACCAGAGATGGAATCAAAGCAGAGATGTTTCACTTTGTGGGATGATGTCCAGCCAACTGAGCCACACCACACAGGGTAAAAACAACTTATCTTGATAAAAGGAGTTAGGTTTTTAAATTATGTTCCCAGGGCCTCATGGTCTTCTCAAAGGGACTACTGGGCATGTCCAACAGAGAAACTGTCCTATATATTTTATTAAACTATTGCATATAATTTTGTTTGTATAAGGATTTCATTCCTAAAAAGAGTTTTTAGTTTAAAAATCATCACCTTAAAGCTAAAAGATTTTATTTAGAGCATTAGCAAGGAAAGTGAGGATATTTAGGCCAGGCAAAAGTCCTTTCTGAAAATAACACAACTATACTTTGTAATAAGAATTCTAAACCTGCACATGATATTTTAATGCTCCCAAATGTACACTAAAAGTGAAATCGATAAAGTAAATATATTAGAAATATTCCAGATTTGCTCCCATAAGAATGTCAGCTGATTTCTTAATAGAAACTTCAAAAGCCAGAAGGAACTGGCAAGAAATACTTGAAGTGATGAAAAGCAAGGACCTATAATCAAGATTACTCTACCCAGGAAAGCTATCATTATAATCAAAGGACAGATACAGAGCTTCCTAGACGATGACAACAACAACCACAACCCTAAAAGACCGGTATCACCAAATCACCAAACTGGTATTATACGAAATGTTAAAGGGTCTTCTTAAAAAGAAGGAAAACAACATAAAAAATAAACAATAAAATGGCAATGCATACATATCTATCAACGATTGAATTAAAAATACAAAATAAATGAACAAGCAGAATGGAAACAGACTCATAGATACAGAGAACATTTTGATGGTTGCCAAATGAGAGGAGGTTTAGGGGGGTAGGTGAAAAAGGTAAAGGGATTAGGAAGTACAAATTGGGCCCTGGCTGGTGTGGCTCAGTGGATTGAGTGCCAGTCTGGGAACCAAAGGGTCACTGGATGGATTCCCAGTGGGAGCACATGCCTGAATGCAGGCCAGGCCCCCAGTAGGGGGCACTCAAGAGGCAACCACACACTGATGTTTCTCTCTTTCTCCTCCCTTCCCTTCTCTCTAAAAACAAGTAAGTAAAATCTTAAAAAGAAAAAGTACAAATTGGTTATTACAGAATAGTCATGGGAAGTAAAGTACAACACAAGGAATGTAGCTAATATTCTACTAAGTGTGTACAGTGCAAGATGTATCGGGATGATCACTTAATAGGTTAAGTAATGTCTAATCAATGGGGTGTATACCCGAAACTAATATAATAAGCTATGTCAACTGTATTTAAAAAAAATGATTTAAAAATGAGAAAAAATATTATAGACTTTTAAGTCAAAAAAAGTTGAGTTCAAATCCAGGCTCTGCCACTGACTATGTATTCTTGGCTTATTTAACTTTTCTAAGCTTCAGTTTCCTCTGTTGTTATTATACCTTGTTTTACAAAGTTCTTTTAAGATCAAAAAAGATAGTGCATTTAAAGCATCTAATACAGTATCTGTCACATAAAAAGCAAGATTAATAAATGACAGCTATTATCATTACTAAAAAAGTATTTTATGTCTTGTCTTATTTTTGAGGGGGAAAAATTAACCTAATAGATTCACCTGTCAGCTTTTTAATAAAGGGAAACGTCAGAAAATTAAGCGACTACTAGACTAGTAGGCTCCTGTCTCATCCTTTGAGATGACATAAAAATGATTTTTTTCCCACCCTCAAAGAACGATTACTAATATGGCTATTCTATGGTTACTTGGGAAAGATTTTGTGTAATTACAGTAGCATTCTTTTTATTTATTTATCTACCTATTTATTTATTCTTCCTCACCAGCAGACACTTTTTCATTGCTTTAGAGAAAAAAGGAAAGGAGAGAAGGGAGAGGGAGAAACATCAATGAGAGAGAGAAACATCAACTGGCTGCATTCTCCTACGTGCCCCAACCAGAAATCAAACCCATAATCTGGGTATATGCCCTGACCAGGAATCGAACCCACAACCTTTCAGTCCACAGGATGATGCTCAAACTGAGCCACACCAGCCAGGGCCACAGTAGCATTCTTGTAAGATGATCTGGTTACTTGAAAAGCCAATGAGAGCTGGTATTTTGTATTAAGCATCTGATTATACAACAGGCTGGACAACAGAAATAAACTATTTTACTATAAGAATTTTTTAACATAAAAATAAAATCCCTCTGCATTTAAGAGTTTTCATTCTGACCTTTCAACTTATTTATCTCCACTGTCTTTGGCTTATGTTGTTTCCTATATTCAACAGCTCTTTTCTCTGCTAGTAAAAATCCTTTCTCATTCAAGTTTAAGATCAAATGTTATCTCCAGCATCTGTGATCACTTGACAGTCATCGGTTAATCACACTACTGAACATATAGCATATATTATCATTCATAACAACTATTTGTTTTCAAATCCTTTAAAGCTCATAGAGCATTTTCACATTTTATCTTGTTTGCCCTCCAAAAGGCCCCAACTAAAATATAGCAAGAATTAAAAATTTATCTCCAAATGGCTGATTCCAGGTCTAGAGAATGGATGCATTAAGTAAGAAAAATAAAAACTTCATTTTAGTAACATGAGAAAACTGAACTGTAAAGATTTTTAATAAAGACTACAAAAATCTTAAGAATAACATTTCAAATTTACATCTTCTAAACCATCCTACTTACCGCTCCAGGTGAATGAAGTCTCTCTCTCTGCAGTAGAAAACAGAGAGTAGGAGCCACTGTCCTTACTCCAAGAAGTTTCAAGAATTCAGACCTTCCCTATGAATAAAGTCCATGTGTTTTGTAAAACCAGACTTAAAACAACTATTTTTTCTCCTTCTTTCTTTTGGTTCCTACCTATTTTAAAAACTAGATTTTTACAAGTGTCACAAGGAAGTGACACCCAAAGAAGTGAATATCAACTAAATATTATTTAAAGAGAAAACCATTTTAGGCACTAATATTACTATTCAAAAATTGGGGTAGGCTTGGTAAATTCTCTATATTTATTGAAAAATAATCTAAAAGTCCTAAAAATCTTGTGTATCTCTATTTAGTTAAATATTTGAAATATATAAAAATTGCTAATGAATAAAGCATATCTGCCTTGATTACAGGGAATTTTCAATTAGATTAAATTTGTTCATAACACATTAATTTAGTTTAGATTAATGGAGAACTTTTTTATAGTACATAATCAAAGAACTTTAAGCTCTTCTTCAATAGGGAAATTTCATTACTCCTTTAAAAGTCACTTACTTATTATTTGACTACATACAAATTTATTACAGCCACTTATAATAGCACTTTATAAGCATATTTAACTACCACATTTAAGTCATTAAATGAATAGAAAGACACTAATCTAATTAAGAAATCAACTATAATACTTTTTCACACTAGTCATCATAGAAGCTAATGAATAGTTTGTTTAATCGAGTATTTAGGTTATCAAAGGACTTCTCTAACACACTAAAATTATTTTCAGATTTTTCTGTCCATGTTTAGTGTGAGTGATAACAATTTCAAAGTCAATTAGCCTACTTAATTAAAAGAAAGAAAGAAATATTCTATTATTAAATGAGATTTAAAATTACCCAAGAAAGGCATTCAAGATTAGCAGCATTCCTCTTTACTATATAAAAAACTAAAGATGAAAACAAGGACTTCAAAACAGAAAGTTGACTCCATATACATATTCATCAAGTTTCATTTTCTAATTTTTTTGAAAAAGTACTGAAACCAACCTGCTAAAGAAAGTGTTGGTCCACCATGGAAATGTGATAATCCTGTATCCTGGGTCAAGTCAAACAGTAACTCTGTAGAATTACTAGATGCAACTCGTGATGAGTTTGCTATGTAACCCTGTTAAAATATTCCAGAGGAAGAATATTACATTCATTCAAGTAATAATTATTTTGTTTCATAAACTTTTATAAAAATATATTTAACTGTATGCAATAATATAAGAAATCATTGATAACTCATTACTAATAACTTACAAAATATAAATGTAATTATTACTCTCTGCCAAAATTATCATCTATTAAACCTAAAAGCAAACCTAGAGGTGGCTTATTCCTGACTAGCTAATTAAAATGGGGGACAAGTTCTAGTATAATGTTTTTCAAGGTAAAAAAAAAACATATAAGCCCATTTTAAATCAACAAGGTTAATTATACATCAGAGAGTTACTAAAAACAGTATTCCCTTCAAAGAACAAATAATATATTTTAGCAAAACTCTGGATAAATGCAAGGAAAAACAGAGAAAAACATACTAATATAAACACAAATTTAAAAGCTTCTGCAACTCTATCAACCACAGAGCCAAATATCAGGGCAAACAAACTGCGAATCAATATGCAGTATTATGCATCAGGGTTAGGGATGAATATATCACACAGTCTGAGTTTCAGAATCATCTTTATTAGAAAATCTGTTAGGCCAAGGGTCAGGAAGAAAAAGAATGGGTTCCCCACTCTTCCCACCATCGCTCAAAAAGCCATGATGGGTCAGGGAATTTCCCATCTTATAGAGCAAATACAAAAACTGTCTGACTGGCAAGATGAACAAACAAGAAAATTAGCCAGATAGGGTTTAAAATGGAAGATGTATATAGGACTGATTTAGACCAGCAGGAGACATTAGGGCTCAAAGGAAGTTTCACACCTTCCAGCTAGCAGAATGATCTCAAGAAGAGTAAAAAGTATGAGATGAACCATTATGTGGTCAAATATAAATGTATATTAACACACATATATGTTTAGTATAAATAATTATGAAAAGTGTGGTCAATATAATACAAGGTCTGTCCAGAAAAAGTCCAGCCATTATTAATATAACAAGAACAGTTTGTGTGGCATCGATGTAACCTGGCAGCCAAGAAGAGTGGACTAGAATGTGTATGCATGGACAATGACTTCACTGTACTAGTCAGTGGGGGTAGTAGACACCTCTTAGTGAGGATATGTATACTGTGTGACCACTGCATTTAAAATGACTGAGCAAGTAGAGCAATGAATCTGCATCAAATTTGTGTTAAAGCTTGAACATTCCTCTGTGAAAACTATTCAGATGATTCACAAGGCTTTCACAGGGATGCAAGGAGTGATTGGCAGCTTCATCATGACAACACACCTGCTCATGCATTACATCTGGTACAGAGTATTTTGGCAAAACATCCATCACCCAGGTGACTCAGCCCCTCTACAGCCCAGATTTGGTGCCCTGTGACTTCTGGCTTTTCATAAAACTAAAATCACCTTTCAAAGGGAGGAGATTTCAGACCATTAATGAGATTCAGGAAAATATAATGGGTCAGCTGACGGCAACTGGGAGAACTGTGTGGGGTCCCAAGGTGCCTACTTTGAAGGGGACTGAGGCATCACTGTCCTATATACAATGTTTCTTATACCTTGTATCTTCTTCAACAAATGTCTCTATTTTTTTATATTACATGGCTGGATACCTTCTGGACAGACCTCGTATATTCCAATACTGTTATGTATTAAAGATACTGACACACACAAAATACATTCTAATGCTATTTATTAAAGACCATCATGAAGGAGAGTAAGCTCTCAGAGTGACTTCTGGATCATTCCATGTATCATAATCTTAAAAACAAAAAACGACCATAACTGCCAGAAAAATCAAACTGCAGGAAAGTCTAACAACCAAGGAATTAAACAAAAAACATTCGTCCAGACTGGTAGGAGGGGCAGAGTCGGGCAGCTGGGGCAGAGAGGATGCACAGCAAGGTGGTGGTTGGTGGACCTGATGGTCCCACGTTTGCATGCAGATAAACAGGGAAGAACAACAGGGGAGCAAGACAGACCACGTACCCCAGGTTCCAGCGCAGGGAAATAAAGCCTCAAAACCTCTGGTGGTAAAAACCTGTGGGGGTTGAAGCAGCAGGAGAAACTCCTAGTCTCACAGAAGAGTCCATTGGAGGGACCCACAGGGTACTAAAATGTACACAAACCCATCTACCCGGGAATCAGCACCAGAAGGGCCCAATTCACTTCTGGGCAGCAGGGGAAGTGACTGAAAGCAGGGTGAGAGCCAAGCAAGTGAAAATGTTCCCTCTCTGATCCCTCCCCTACATGCAGCGCCACAATGTAGCAAAGTGGCTTGCCCTGCCCTGGTGAATACCTAGGACTCTGCCCCTTATAACATAACATCTGCACCGGGACAAAGAAACATGGCCCAAATGAAAGACTAGATAAAAAAATCCAGAAACAGAACTAAGCAATGATGAGATTGCAACCTACCAGATGCAGAATTCAAAACACTGGTAATCAGGATACTCACAGAAATGGTTGAGTATGGTCACAAAATAGAGGAAGAAGTGAAAGCTATGCAAAGTGAAATAAAGGAAAATGTACAGGGAACCAATAGTGACAGGAAGGAAACCAGGACTCAAATCAATGATTTGGAACAGAACAAAGAAATAAACATTTAACCAGAAAAGAATGAAGAAACAAGAATTAAAAAAAAAAATGAGGAGAGGCTTAGGAACTTCTGGGACAACTTTAAACCAATATCTGAATCATAGAGGTGCCAGCATGAAAAGAGGAAGAGCAAGATATTGAAAACTTATTTGAACAAATAATGAAAGAAAAATTCCCCAATCCGGCAAAGGAAAGAAACATACAAATCCAGGAAGCTCAGAGTCCCAAAGAAGCTGGACCAAAGGAGGAACACACCAAGACATGTCATGATTAAATTATCCAAGATTAAAGATAAGGGAGAAGCTTAAAAGTAGCAGGAGAAGAGAGTTACCTTCAAAGGAATTCCCATAAGACTATCAGCTGATTTCTCAAAAGAAACCTACAGGCAAGAAGGGGCTAGAAAGAAGTATTCCAAGTCATGAAAGGCAAGGACCTACATCCAAAATTACTCAATCCAGCAAAGCTATCATTTAGAGTGGAAGGGCAGATAAAGTGCTTCCCAGATAAGGTCAAGTTAAAGGAGTTCATCATTACCAAGTCCTTAGTATATGAAATGTTAAAGGGACTTATCTAAGAAAAAGAAGATCAAAAGTATGAACAATAAAATGACAACAAACTCATAACTATTAACAACTGAACCTAAAAAAACAAAGCAAACAACTAGAACAGGAATAGAATCACAGAAACGGAGTCACATGGAGGTTTATCAGTGGGAAGGGAGTAGGGGGAGAATAGGGGAAAAGGTACAGGGAATAAGAAGCATAAATGGTAGCTACAAAATGGGGGGGTGTTAAGAATACTATGGGAAATGGAGAAGGCGAAGAACTTACATGTATGACCCATGAACATGAACTAAGGAGGAGGTATGTTGAAATGGGGGTGTGGGGCGGAGGGTGAGAAAGGGGAGAAAAAAAAGGACAAATGTAATGGTATAATCAATAAAATACACAAATATCAAATCTTTATATTGTACATCTGAAATTCATATAATACACAGGTGGCAAACACAAGGCCCACGGGCAGAATCCAGCCCTCTACCTTGTTTAATCCGACCCGACACCTTGTTTCTACCCAGGAGCAGTGCTGAGCTCTCACTTAGCTGTTAAGAAGTAGTTACATTTATACAGTCCTAAAATTACATTTGGCCCTTTGAAGGCAACCACAAGGCTGATGTGGCCCCCAGTGAAAATGAGTTTGACACCTTGATATAATATGTCAATTACATCGCAATGAAATTGCGATGAACTAATTAAAAGAGAAACAGATGAACCTTCTTTACCACACACTGTACAAATTGCAGATCTGTGACTAAATAAATGATGGCTGTTGTTGTTTTTTTTTAAAGGTATAGAAACAAGCATTAAAGTAACCCAAACCACTCCTAGTATCAGAGGCCTGAAGGGAAAATACTTGTATTTGAGCCTTAACAAGCTGTACAAAAATAAATAAATAAATAAATAAATAAATAAATAAATAAATAAATAAATAAATATAAAAATAAAAATCATCAATACTGCCAAATGGCATAATTGTAACCAAGCACAGTCTTACTTCAAGATAAATATTTTTTCTAAATACCTGCCTTTCAAAGAATAGAAAATATTCGATTACGTTTTCCAAAATAGTACTTTAACAGAAATATAAAGTTAACAGTGATAACATTTTCTAGGAAACAATTCTGGTTAATTAAGTACCATAATTTCAGAGAACAGATATGTTATTCAACAATAACTGGTTAAAATAATCCTTAACAGGGAATTTCAATGTCTTATAAAACAGTACAGAAAGATATCAAATACAATATAAGGCAATAGACTGAGATTTAGAATATCTGCACATTTATTTAACTATGTAACCTTGAGCAAGTCACTTCTGAGTTTCAGTTACTTACCTTTCAAACTTAAATGTACTTTCACTTTAAATATACTTGTACTACACAGTACATGTGTTTCAAATGTACTTGTACTTCACTGTACATGTATGAATTAAATCAAGTAATTGCCACAACAGCACTAATAAAAACCAACTATTATACCCCCATTCTATAAATTTAGAGACTGATTTTGATATGTAAGATTCTCAAAACAGCCCTAACTTCTTATTGATGGAGCTCTAATTAGAACTCAGGTCTGGTTACCAAGCCCTACGTCTTCAGGCTATATCACACTGACTTTATAAGTGATAACAGATCCCTGCTACCTGAGACTTTAAAGAGATGATGACGTATAGAGATATTCCATGAAAAAATAAACACACACACACACAACATGATATAAAATGAACAACTACAATATAATTTATTAACAACAGTGGCTTCCAGCCCTGGCTGGTATGGCTCAGTGGACTGAGTGTCAGCCTGTAAACCAAAAGGTGGCTGGTTTGATTCCTGTTCAAGGCATATGCTTGGGTTGGAGGCCAGGTCCCCTGTAGGGGGTGCTCAAGAGACAACCACACATGAATGTTTATCTCCCTCTCTTTCTCCCTCCCTTCCCTTCTCTTGAATTATATAAATAAAATCTTAAAAAAAAAAAAAGAAGACTGGCTTCCAAAATTCAGAGTAAATTCCCTTAAAATGGATTCTCAATTCATTCCACAATATATCTGTCATTCTTAACCTTGACTGCACATTAGAATCATTTGGAGATTATTTTTTTAAATGTATCATTTCAAGACCCACTCAGACCAACTGGCAAAATGTCTCCTTTTAAGTTCCCCAGGGTTGGGTAACACCAATTAAGGTGCTTTGATTTAAAACTTTGCCCACAGAAATAAAACAATGTAATTTTGAAAACTCCAGTTTCTAACTTTTATAGCACCAAACATACCACCCCTCACTTTATTTTTTTCTCTTTGAGTCCAATGCTATAAAGATGGTCTCTATCAAACTGAATAATAAAGCTTCTTTTTCTGGTTTTTCTATCCGCCATATGCCAACAGCTTACAATAAGCATTCGAAAACCAGACTTAATCTGACTCCAACTAATAATAGCAAAGAATCTTCATATTTTTGGTAGACTTCCATCTTCTATAGCGTCAGATATAGTCTATGGAATCTCTGAATCCAAGATTGAGAATCAGTGGTCTGGGTAAAATCTCTCATTTTATAAATGAAGAAAATGAGTCTCAGATTTCGACAATAGTTAAGAGCAGGGCAGAATCAGCATTTAAGTCTCTGGCTTCAATCTAAGTCTTTAAAATACTAGTCCAGGGCTCATACCATTATTAATCATTATTTCAGAATGCTGAAGCCACAGAAAAGGATTCAGAAGGGGAAGGGAGGTGGTAGAGGGTAGGTGTTTGCCCAAAGATATTCCTATTTTTTACGATATATAACATCTTCAAAATATAAGTAGAAGTTGAGTTTATTTAGCTATGCATTTAAAAGGCTATAGCCTTTCTTTTCATTTTTATGTAAACTGAAATTAATTTAATAACTCTTCTATAAAAGATACCACCTCGAAATACCAACTTTTAGTGCTAACACATAGGTAGATTACCTTATAGTAATGATATGAAATACACAAAAAATAAATTATTCATACTAAAAATATTTGGATTCAATTCTTGCATTAAACCCATTTACAAGAAAAGGTACAGGTGGCTTTGGTAGTTGTTTCCCTTAATGTCAAAAGAACATAAAAAAAATTTACTATTTCTCTAAGACCAATGTCAAATAGCTTATAAACATGAAAAAAAAAAAAAAACACTAAACCCCAATGAGTTAATTTGACTTACAGCAAAAAATCTATGTTTGGGTAACTTTTTGTTTTAGTATTCTAACTTCTTGATTTCAGGGCCCTTTTACACATTTAAAAACTACTTAAGACCCAAAAGAGTTTTTATTTAGGTGGGATATATCTATTGATATTTATTATATTAAATAGTAAAACAGAAATTTTAAAAAAATATTAATTTTAATAAAAACCCATTATAGATTAGCATAAGTAATTTTGATAAGAAAATGACTATTTTGAAAATACAAAAAAATTAGAGAAAATAGTGACATTGTTTTACACATCTGCAAATCTCTTTAATGACTAGCTTAATAAAAAATTGCTACAGTCTCCTATCTGCTTCTTTCTTTAATCTGTTAGGAAATGTTTTGGTTGAAAATATAAAGACAATATGGCTTCATAAATATACATATAGTTCAAAAAGGGAGTATTTTTATGTAATTCAGGATAACTGAGTACACAATACTACAACAAAACTCAACAGTTGGTATTACAGGTTTTTTGGAATGTAGAATCTTACTCCCTATCACTAAACTTTTTTGTACTTTGTTTCATTAAAATCTATTAATGTATCTTATACTCTGAATGAATCTTTCTTTTCAAAAATTTTTTAATTGTCACCTGGGAATATGTTTATTAATTTTAGAGAGAGAGAAAAAATCATCAATGTGAGAAACATTGATCAGCTGCCTCCCATACATGCCTAGAGCTGTGACTAAACCCACAACCTAGGTATGTGCCCTGACCAGGAATTGAACCTGCAATCTTCTGATGTAGGGGATGATGCTCCAAACAACTGAGGCACCCAACCAGAGCAAATGAAGCTTTCTTTCAGGCATGACTTTTTTAACATCATGCACTGGCACGTGGAAAACACTGTTTCTTTGAATTATGCAGATCTCCCAAATCTTGACAGAGTTCATTACATAATGTCAAAAAATCACAAACATTAATACCACCACCCATTAGAAAAGTCTTTAACGAAGCTGTCAAGATCATGGTGGCAGACACAGTTTTCCAAATTTCTATCATTTGCTTGAAAGCTCAAATTTTACCATTCACAAAAAATACTATTAATTTTTTTTTCTTTAAGTGGCAGGTGCCCTTTTCAATTCTGTGGAAATGTCTGCCAAAATACCAAGATTAAATAACTCATTGTATGCGGTGACCAGACTCAAAAGTGGCCACCACGATCCCATCCTCTGGTATTCATATTTTGTGTGATTCCCTTTGAGTGTAACTTGCTTCTAACCAAAATAATACAGCAAAGGCAACAGATTATACATGACTTTTTGTATGTGCTCACATTACATAAGATTTTAATGTTACCCTGCCAAGATTCTCTTTCTCATGTGGGCTTTGAGGAAGCAAAAAGCTATGATGACTCAAGTAATCAAATGCTGCCAATACCATGAGAACCTGGACGCAGATACTTCCCCAGTCAAGCTTCAGATAACACTGCTACCTCAGAGCCCACACCTTGAATGCAGTCTTGTGAGATCTTGAAGCAGAGGATCCAGATAAGCTATGACCTGACTCCTAACTCACAGAAACTGTGAGATAAGAAATTTGTGTGGTTTTGAAGCACAAGTTTGTGATAACATTGATATGGAGAAACAAATAGTCATTCTTTCAAGTAAAAATGTTCTTCTATTTTTTAAAAGTGGATAGTTTAGCTCCCAATTCAACACAAGCAGTTTTCTTCAAGATACATCATAGTTCAAAGAAGTGCTTTACACAAACTACCCATTTCATCACACAAAATATTTTTAAAAGACACATATTCAAAAGTGGAGAATTAACAAAATTAATAACATCTCAATATATCCTCAAGGAAACAGTATGATTGCAATATTTTTTACTGTGAGTGCATGGTGGTGACTAAAACAGAAACTACTAGTACAGCCTGATACCAATGTCTTGAGGCACCAGCAGTTTACCCACTATTGTTTTTGCATCATAAGTGCAAATGTCAACATAATATAAAAGGCAAATAGTGTCTTTGTATTATGATCACAATATTGTTGACTCCAAAATCCATGAAAGAGTCTCAGGGGAATCTCCAGGGCCTGAAAAAAGAACTTTGGCAACTGTCATACTAAGGCAATGCTCCCATTTTTTAAAGTATACATTTATATATAGCATATGCATGAGTATATATGTATGTATGTATATATGCAAATATATATGAACTATGGGTAAGTCTGGATTAAAACCTCAAAACTGTCATCTGCCAGTTGTGTGATGCTGAGTAAATTATTTAACATCTGTGAGCCTCAGTTTCCTCAAATAGAAAAGAGGGATAATAACACTGCTTACTTCACAGGGACATTTAAGAATTAAATTAGATTAATTTTTATATTGATAGCATTTAGCACAAAGCCTTACACATATTAACAGTTTGATAAATACTAACAATTATTTTTTGTTGAGGTTTTTAAAAAAATCTTATTTATTTATTTCTAGAGAGAGGGGGAGGGAGGGAGAAAGAGAGGGAAACATCGACATGCAAGAGAAACATCAACTGGTTGCCTCTCGTATGCTCTCTGACCAAGGACTGAACCACAACCCAGCCATGTACCCTGACAGGGAATCAAACTGGTGACCTTTGGCTTTGTGGGACAATGCCCAATGTGATGAACCACACCAGTCAGGGCTTTGAATTTTTTATACTACGAAAGTATGATTTCAGAATAAAAAGCTATGATAGCCTCTCAAGAATTTTCCCAATTAAGAACTAAGAACACTTGGCCCACTTTATCATCTTAAACAGCCTGCCATTATGCAATATTCATTACTGATTATACTTTTATTCATATTTTGATAGCACATTTTTTAATACTATACCTATTTAACTTAAGCATATTACCTGATTTAGGAACAGGTTGGGGAGTTAGTTCCTACAGTTACTACTTTGGGTATTGGTTGAGCTACTATATGACATTTCCTGATGCTGATTATGGTTCTATTGAATGACTGACTACCCATGATAGTCCAGAACTTTAACTGGGTATGGTTGACATTGATAACTAATATCCAATGTATTCCTGAGCTGACTGTGTAGTTTCAGAAACACTTACAGGTTTAGACAAAGGCTGAACAGTAACAGAACTATCTGAAGATCTAGATTCAGGATGAAAATTTACTGGCGAGGCAGCCACTGGATTTGATGTTGGGTTCGTGTAGTGCTGACTTGTAGGCTTGAATGCAGCAGTAATACCTGTATTTCAAAATTACACAATATATTGAATATATTTCTATATAATCAATGATATCAAAATACTTCACTTTAAAATTAAAATAATAAAATAATACTATACCTCTACTGAGTGCGCCATTCTTTATTCCCCTCGAATATGAGCTGGGGTTTACTCTATTCAAAATATCTATAAAAAATTATATTTATTTTAAAATTCATTTGTTTGAATGAAATCTATATTAAGGTAATAGACATTATTAATTGAAAAGAGGTTCCTGAAAGGAATATACACATGTAAGTTTGTGACTTAAGAATACAGTTCATTTTAAACATATGTATATATTTATCTACTAAAGAAACAAGATTCCAAGCTTTAACTGTTTCAAAGACTTAGAGCAACCTTTCTAACTATAATGTAAAATCCAAATGCCAGAAGTAAAAGTCTGATAAACCTGACTACTTAAGTCAAACCTTCTGTATGGCAAAGAAACAGTTCATTATGAGTAAAACTTTTCCAAAAATACATTCATATATGACCTATAATTAAAGTATATGTCTTTGAGTGATGACAGGGCTGTACATACACTCAGGTTCCTATTACTCAAAATCAAACCTTTGTCCAAATTCCATATCCCACGCACATCCCTAAAAGCTTTAAGTGTCTCCTTATAAAGGTCTCTTTGGATTATCTGCACCATTACTCTTGAGTTCTGAAAGGGAACCTATCAGAGACTGAAAACTAAAATGAACCTACAGTTTACCAGAGTATCTTATAACTTAAAGAGTTTCCAATCTACCACTATACCAGAAGTCAATGTGAGCCTAGGATTTGGAAGTGTGGGGATTTGCCTAGAATTGTTGGTTAGAAAAAGACAAAAGCACAAACGCACCAAACATCATTAAAACTTACTTTTTTTCCCTCAGTAAAAGAGAACCAGATCTCACAAAAGTAGGGTTATTTTCTGATAACAGCAATGCAGTGTTCTATATCTAAGCACTACAGATGTCTTATTTAAAAAAAAGAATCTGCTCCAACAACTTAACACCATATTCATTCAGAAACTCACAATTATTTACCAAACCATCAAGGAACTATCACTACAGTACTTATTGGAGGTTGTTTTCTACAAAACACAAGATTTTACCCTCCTTTCTGGCAGTTTATAAACATTCAATCTATGTTCCATGTTAACGTATTTTATGATTTACACATAACAACACAATCTTTTTAATTCAACATCTTAACAGTCCAGAAAAAAAATTCTATTGGAGTCAATATACTTTTTAACATAATTATTTTAAAGCTAATAAACACTGTTCTAGTCAAACACTGTTAAATCATGTACAATTGGAATAAATTCAACTTAAATCTTAACTATCATGTTTTAGTAACAATTTTGCAATATAATAATATTCCAGTATAAAATAATCATGACTAGAAACAATAATTAGAGAGAATATATAATTATGTTCTGTTATCAACAAGTATCATTCAATTTATAACAAAGTGGCATTTCACTTAGAACTTCCATGAGAGATTATCAATTTGCCAGAGGAAATGATATTGAGAATTCAATTGGTTAAGTTATTCTCCCTCTAATAAAACTGAATAAAAGTGTCATAAGTTTAGGAGAAACAGGAACAAAAACCAGGCTTTCCAAAAATTTAAAAATACTCTCTTAACCACATTTCTAAGTAGTGCCTTGGTAAGAAAACCTAAAATCTGTACATTATTTCTCTGTATTTCTATACATTTTTGAGTGGACATTTTAACTGGTAGCACTGCCCTTTAACATTATAACAATGTCAAATCCAATTACTCTAACTGAAATCTAGTATCTACAAAAGTATTGAAGTGAAAAAGACACGTTTTTCATTTTTACCAGTAACTTTATTGATTTGGATATTTTGAGTATTCAGCTATCTCCCACATGGTATTGCGCTGATTGTTTCAATCAGTGTCTCAATTTGATTGTTATCAACTTTAACTGGTATACCCAATCATGGAGCATTGTCCAGCAAGAAATCACCAGCATGAAAGTTTGCAAACCACTTTTGACACATTTAGTCTGTCATAGCACCTTCTCCATACACTGCACAAATCTTTTTTTGCATTTCAGTTGAGTTTTTGAAATAACGCAACCTTTCTTGAAATAAGGAAGCATAACATACCAAAATGTTGCATATTTTTTCCATTTTCAATATTAAAATGGCTGCATGAAAATTCACCAATTTTGGTAAGGTTTTTTCCCAATGCACATTGATATGACAGCTGTCACAATACAATCTAACAAAATTGTTTCAAATGAAATTAAAGACAACTAAGTGCTACTAGAAGCCATCTTAGGGGGAAAAAACCAAACCCAACAAATGCAAGCTGCTGGATAATGGGTATGGTCAGAAGTACCTATTGGTATACAGGCCAGAAACTATGAAATCAATCTTACGTTGCCTACACATTTTTTATCTATAAATGGATGACAATGTAATGAGGCAGTTGCCTGGATTTGAGAATCCCTATCTGAGACACACAAACTCATTTAGTACATTCTGACATTTTAAACAAAGTATTCTAAACCCATTTTTCCCACTTCTGAGTTTGAGTGGGGAGGGCGGGGGAGATAAATAAATAGATAAATAAAAAAATAGGATACTTGGCTCCACTAGAAATTATGATTTCTAGTAACGAAAGACCTCCAATGTCATCAGCTAATGTTAGTCTGTTTCTTTTTCTTAGATCTGATATTTTAACCTCTTACTGCCTTCCTCAAGTGCCCAATCACATCCCTATCCTATTTCTAAAAATCTTCTTTACCTCCCAACCAGCTGTTCATTCCCAACTCTTTATAAAAGAATAAGATCATATGTACCTATAACTCAGTTCATAATTTTTTCCTTTAGAAACAATACCTTATAAAACTTGGCTTCACTAAAAAGTAAATGCTTACTTGAAATTGCTGGTTTTGAACTTGATATCTCTCCAACAAAGATTGGCTCATCATCATCATCATCCTCAACCTCTTTTACTTTCTTCTGCCACGGTTCCAACTCTTCTTCTTCACATTCCATAAAGAGTTCTGCCATTTTCAATTTTCTAATTCTCAAAAGGAAAGCAAACCTTATTTTCCAAAAAAAAAAAAAAAAATTAATATATAGTATGATATTTAAGATCTACTTTAATAATCCTAATAGCAATTTCTGAATTTATAGTTGTAGTTAGTACATGGTAACAACAACAAGAAACTCAAAACTTACTCTCTTAGATGACAGATAACTATCAACATGTAGATAAATAGGTATATAAAGATAGAGATAGACAGGTAACGGTTGACAGTAGTTACAGTGGACAGGAAATTTGCAAAGTGAATTTCAGTTATATTCCTGGAATATGATTATATCTACAAAAGTGATTTCACTGAACAATTATCTGAAAAAAAAGTATTAATAAAAAGGAAATAAACTAAGAATAAGAGGCAATAGATGTAGATATACTAGAAAAACTGAACTAAATTCAGGAATGCCAGGCACAGAGCAAAGCAGGAATGCGGTGCTACCAGGGGTGTCCAATCTGTAGCTGGTGTGCCACACGCAGCCCAGAATGGCTGTGAATTTGGCCCAACACAAAATTTACTTAAAACATTATGAGATCTTTTTGTGATTATGTGTCACAATGTATTTAATGTATGGCCCAAGACAACTCTTCTTCCAATGTAGCCCAGAGATCCCCTATACAAAAAAAAGGGAACAAAATGAGGCTTATTCCATTCAGGGTAATTTCCCTTCTATAAAGCTATGTCACAAATCATTTCCTGACCTAACATTATTTAAATGTTTAGTAGGCCACCTGCCAAAAAGCAAGGCATTCTCATTTTCCCAAATGTCACTAACATAATCTTGCTTTTCTAAATTATACTACACTACTAGCTATATAAAGTTTTTCAAATCAAATTATTAAAAATATTATATGTCGAAGTCCAAACTGAGCTCCTTGAGAGTATATTTCCCTCTACACTTTAGATAGGCAGTAGGTACACAGTATATAGTAATCTATGGACTAGGAAATGAGGCAAAGTTAGGCAATGCCTAATTTTAAAAAAATAGGGGAAATACTAGTATACTGATAATAAAAGTATCATTTATTTCCAGTTAATATATGTTATGAGCTGAAATTGTATTTCTCCAAAATTTATGTATCAAAGTCCTCAACACCAGTACCTCACAATGTGACTATATTTGGAGTCAGTCTTCAAAGAGGCAATTAAGTTAAAATTAGGTTACTAGGGTGACAGCTAATCCAGTATGACAGGTGTCCTTCAAAAAAGAGATCAGGCCCTAACTAGGTATTTTAGTTTGGTTGGAACACTGTCCTGTGCACCAAAAAGTTGTGGGTTCAATCCCTAGTCAGGGTACATACAGAAAGCAACCAGTCAATGTTGCTCTCACATCAATGTTTCTTTCTTTCTCTCCCCGCCAACCCCCTTTCCTCTCTCTCTAAAATAAACAAACATATCCTAGGGTAAGGATTAAAAAAAAAGAACAGATCAAGACACAGATACATATACAAAGGTAAGACCAACTGAAAACAGAGGAAGCAGATGGCCATCTATAAGCCAAGGAGAGAGGCCTGAAACAGATCCTTTCCTCATGGCCCTCAAAAGAACCAACCTTAGCAGCACCTTCATCTTCTAGCCTCCAGAATTGTGAAAAAATAAATTTCTATTGTTTAAACTGTCCAGTCTATGGTGCTTTGTTATGGCAGCCCTAGCAAATTAATACAGAAGACAATGGATTAATTCTTTCATTCTTTTTAACAGGGCAATGCTGCTGTCAATATAATGCCCTTACCTTTGTATAATTCCCAGTGTATGCCTAAAACCAAGGACAGCACAAAACCCTACATATACTATGTTTTTTCCTATATATATGATAAAATTTAATTTATAGATTAGGCACAGTAAGTGATTAACCATAAAAACTGGCAAAATAGAACAATGATAACAATATACTGTAATAGTTATGTGAATATGGACGTTCTCTCTCAAAATATCATGTAATATATTTATCTCATTGTGAAATGAGATAAAAAAATGCCTATGTGATGAGATGAGTGAAGTGAATGACGTGGGCATTGTTACAGCATTAGGGTACTGTAAGGGCTACTTGAACATAAGCACTAATACCTCAACAGCTGATCTGATAACTGAGACAGCTACTTAAGCAACTAACAAGACAGGTAGCGCTATACAACACAGATACAATGGACAAAGGGATGATTCTCCAAGGGTGAGATGGAGCTGAAAGGTATGATTCTATCATGCTATTTAAAAAGGCGCTTAATTTAAGATTTAAGAATTGTTTATTTCTGGAATTTCCTATTTAATATGTTGGCTGTGTTTAACTACAGGTAACTGAAACAACAGAAAATGAAACTTCAAATATGGGGTGAGTACTGTACATTGAGATATATTTTTGGAAAAAAAAATTAAAGACATATAATAGCTTTATGATTTTTTTAAGAATTATTTTTTTGTGGATTGAGCATGGGCTGCGAACCAAAGTGTCACAGGTTCGATTCCCAGTCAGGGTACATGCCTGGGTTGCAGGCCATGACCCCCAGCAACCACACACTGATGTTTCTCTCTCTCTCTATCTCCCTCCCTTCCCTCTCTAAAAATAAATAAATAAATAAAATCTTTAAAAAAAAGAATTATTTTTTGTCTATGCATATGATTATGTATACCAAACTGATAATAGTGATCACTGAGTATAGGGAGAAAACACTTCATTTCTACTTTGCTCACTTTTTAATTTCCATTATTTGTTTTTATGTGAGTGTTTGTTACTTTAACAATCTAAGAGTTTTTAAGGAAATGTGCCTACCTCTTATCCTTTTTCCAGAAGCAAAGTTATCAATATATAAGCCACATATAATAGTATCAGTCATGGCAGCAACAATTACTTTTTGGTTGAAAAGGTTATTGCCCATCAAGATGCAGAGCTGACTTTCTGTAAATTGTCATCTAAGTAATGACATGATATCAGCCAATTTTATGAGTCATTTTATGTAATGCCAAATATTGGAACATGAAACTTAGGATTCAGAAATTCTTGGATCTAATTTTGATCTCCAAACTCACCAAGTGACTTCAGATAATGCAACAAGTTATATCTTAGTTTTCTTTCCTATAAAATATAAATACCTAATATAAGAATGCTTTTATTAAATTTAATGTACACATATTTCATCTTTTTTTCCTATAAAAAGCTCATTTTTTAAGTTTGATTATGTTTGACATATACATATAACTCATTTACATAACTGGTTCAGTCCTGAATGAACCAAAACTTAGTAAGTAAAATGGTGATCCTATTAAGCAATTACTACTTAAATAAGGTCTGAATTATTAAATTATAAAATTTTAAATAACATTCTTTTGTAAAAATGAGGAATCACCTCCATCACGTATTGTTTAAGTAAGTCTGAATTTTCAAATGCTAATACTAATCTTTTACTATTTCCTATTCTTGTTTAAGATATAAATGAAATTATTTCCATAAGAACACAATTTTAAATAAATTTTAGTTCATATTTCTCTGGTTTTTAATCAATAAGTTGAAAAAGAAAACTAATTGGATATATTTTATCATAGATTCATTCAAAAATAACTACTCATTGCCATCTGTATGCAAGGTAATGTTCTAAGTTCTAGAAAAAAGCAGATTAATGTCATAGACTTGGGCTTCAGAAATTTACAGTCTAGTATGTCTATAATTCTTTGGGCTTGAAAAACAAATGCTGTTACAATCATCATTTAAAAACACATCTGAATTGCTTTATTTAAAATAAGAATTTTAAAAGGACCTACTAATACCAAGAATATAGAATATTTTTTAAGAGCTGCAATTACACAGCCTAAGAGATTAATCATAATCTTTTTGTTAAATTATCATATAAATACCATTTAGCAAAACTCTAAAATTAATACTCAATTTACAAATATTCAACTAATAAAGACCTATCCATATGAACAAGATATTGCCGTCTATGACTATAGAGATAACCAACTTTAACATCTTTAGGACCACAGCCGCTACTTAGAGACCAAAACTGATACACTCAAAAATACCCTAAAAAGTTAGAAATCCTCAAACGCAATTAGAACCATAATTTCGGCCTAAAGCTGTACTATGTAATACAGTAGTCACTAGATATATGTGACTATTTAAATTTAAATTTATTAAAATTAAATAAAATTTTAAATGCAGTTTCACTAGCCACATTTCAAATGATCAAAGCCATACGCATGGCTGGTGACTACTGTACTGGACAGTGCAAATACAGAATATTTCTACTAGACAATGATGGTCTAAAGAATCACTGCCATATTTCATCCTAGTTAATAAAGAAACAAATAGTTTCATAAATTCCTTTGGCATCTCAGCCACTGGGGCATGCCAAAACCATCACCATGAAAACTACTCTGAAGTCACTACTTCAGAATTTTGGTGGTAAGGCATGGAATTCTATGAAGGATTAAATCAGCTGCCATTTGAAGTGGACTATCCAGCAAAGATACGGAGTGGGAATCTCAAAGTTCCAAAAGATCTTTGCAGCTCCTGTAGCTCAGAGTTGGCTCCAAGACAGACAGAAAAAGAGAACACTCTACCTAATCTACTGACTCAGGTAGAAATATCACGCCTATGTTTAAAACACGTGTTTCTATGGAGAAGAAAAATTAATTCCAAGTAACTGACCTATCAAACATTTTTTAATTCATTCACTTTGAGACTGTGAAAACATATTACTATTTTATTTTTTGTTTCAGCTTTTACATATCTAATAATAAATTATATCTTAAATAATTTCTCTATTAAAAAGTTTTTAAAAGCCAATGGAAATTTGGCTTTAAATTTTAATTGCTTGTCAAATTTACTTTTATCCATTGACAGATATAACCAGATGCAATGTCACTGTGTAGAATAATAAAGGTAATGCATTTGATTTAGTACATGGCAAATACTATAACGTAGGTGTGCTATGGACTAGATGCAGTCCTATTTAATTCTCTGATTCAAGAAAAGATTAAGCAGTTCCCACAAACCACAACTATAGCATCTGAACATAAAAAAGAGCAGAGCAGAGGCATAGTAGCCAGAAGAACCAAGTGATAGCCCCAGCACTGCCACAACTTTCAGTTAAGTCACCTTACAATTCCAGGTCTAAGTTCTTAGTTCAAATGAATGATCTCTAAGGTTCAATTCAGCTCTGTACTTTATACTTCACTGTAAATTGTACACTTTATTTTTTAAAATAGTATACAACTATATTAATTTTTTTTACAAAACACCAAACAGATCTAACTGTGCACAGCTTAACATGGTAATCACAAGAGAAAAACAATTCAACCAATTTTCCACATTTCCAGAACACAGTGGCCTCTACTTGTTTTCTAAAAACTGTATACTTTAAATGTTTATTAACCATAAATAGTAAAACTTGCTGAAGAATAAATGCCAGATTCAAGCTCTTACTCAACCACTTATTAGCTGTATGATCTTGGGAAAGTTAGTTAATCTCTGTGCCTTGCTGTACTAAATATATCTTATAATATAGATTTACAATGAAAATTAAATGAGATAATATGCATAACACACGCTCAGTGCCTGGCACACAGAAATCACTCAATAAATCTTCTGCTTTTTAACTCTGGACTAAATGCTATTTTAAAGAACTTTAAGGGCAGATCACAATTGTGTTATAATGGAATTTACAAGCTATCAGCTGAGTATTTAGAAATCATTTTGTTATATACAATCTTCATTACAGCCATATTTCTCATGATGAAATTTTAGTTTTATATGCCTTCTGGAATGTAGCTGTCAAATCTATCTTGCCATATTTTCATCTTTTTAAAAAAACACTTATAAACTAGTTAAAACACATATGACAAATTTATAAGGCATCATATAAACAAAACACATACACAATTTATCAACATGGTTAAATTATATACTACTAGTCTCATAAAATAAAACATCTAATTCAAAAATACCAACACATAAGTGAATAAAAATAGCCCTGGCTGGGTGGCTCAGTTGATTAGAGCATCATCCCAATATGCCAAGGTTGCAGGTTCGATCCTCAGTCAGGGAACATACAAGACTCAATCAATGAATTCATAAATAAGTGGAACAACAAATCGATGTCTCTCTCTTCCCTCACTCTAAAATCAATAAATAAAAATGCATAAAAATTAGCACTGGATAAAGTATTTATAACTTTTCATAAAAAACCCGCCTTTGCTCTATAGAATACAGAAGTGAATATGAGGAATATGGTGAATGCCTAAGTTCTCTATCTCCTCAAACTCTAAAAGTTAGAGTTATCCAATGAAACAATAAAAGAAACCACATTTACACAATGGAATGCTATGTTGCAGAAAGAAAGAAGGGAAGCATGAATGGAACTGGAGAGTATCATGCCAAGTGAAATAAGCCAGGTGGCGAAAGAGAAATACCATTTGATCTCACCTGTAAGTGAAACCTAATCAACAAAACAAACAAATGAGCAAAGTAGAACCAGAGATATGGAAATAAAGAACAAACTGACAGTGATGAGAACAGAGAGGGGAGAAGGGGAAAGAAGGGTCAAGTCAAGGAATATTTATTCAAGGACTCATGGACAAAGATAATGGGGGAGGACTGAATGTGGGAGATACGGGGAGTAGGGCAGGGTAGAGTAATGGGTGAAAAATGGGAACAACTGTAACTGAACAATTTAAAAAATGAGAAAAAAAGAAACCACATTAAAAAGTCAATCTTTGTTGTTTTTTTTCTCATCATAAATATAACATTTAATTGGGGGTTGCACTCCTAACCAAGAAGCTGGCAACACCAAAACCAGATATGATTAATTTAATGTAAAAGAGAAAATACAAGATAAGAAATTAATATAATCACTTCAAATAGTGAAATTTTCTATTCAAAATAAATATAGCATATAAAAATAAAGTACAACTAACTCAAACTTAGTCTAAGATTAGCATGCTAGCAGTAACTATTAAACCTTTAACAATTATACTTCAAAATGACATAGAGCAAAGAAAAGAAAATAATACATGTTGTATATTTGTTACCAATTAAGTCTGTATTGTGAATGAAGTAATAGTTACCGTTGTTTTCTTGTAACATGATATGGAATAAAGCTAGCAAAATAATCTCCCTAAAAAAAAAAAGAAACCTGTGCTTCATTCAGCAAACTGCTTAAATCTACAAATCAATCTAAATCAGCACACAATCATTAAAAACATCTAATTAAAAAGAACCCTTCTTCACAACAGGGTATGGGGTATCTCTCTTTGCACTACATCCAGGTAAAACTCCCTGCTGATCCTGATTCAGGCTGCAGACCTTTAACTCTGGTTACCACTGTCAGTCAAAACTGAGCTGAGTGCAGCAAGGCAGCCACTATTACTTCCTTCTGCACAGTATTCTTCTGAAGGTATACATGAATATCCCAACAATTTCTATTGATGTTTATATACATGAAAGTTCACTGAAAGAAGTAAAACTCAAAGTAGTAGTTAGATTCAGTGGCTTATATATAATTTTAACAAAGGAAAGGGGATTTGGGCTTTGATAGACAAATCATAGGGAAGTAACTAGGAAATATATGAGGGAACTAATGAAAGATAAGGGTTATTTTAGTTAGGTCTCTTTATGCAAACTCATCTCATTACCAACTCTCCATCTCAGGTGATAAAGACTCTCTCTTCCTGCCCTGGCTGGTGTGGCTCAGTGGACTGAGTGCCAGCTGGTTAGATTTCCAGTCAGAGCACATGCCTGAATTGCAGGCCAGGTTCCCCAGTAGGGGGCCCTCGAGAGTCAACCACATATTGATGTTTTTCTCCTTTTCTTTCTTCCTCTCTCTCTGAAAATGAATAAATAAGATCTTTAAAAACAAAATAAGCCCTGGCTGGTGTAGCTCAGTGGATTGAGCATGGGCTGGGAACCAAAGTGTCCAGGTTCGATTCCCAGCCAGGGTACATTCCTGGGTTGCAGGCCATAACCCCCAGCAACCGCACATTGATGTTTCTTTCTCTCTCTCCCTCCCTCCCTCCCTCCCTCCCTCTCTCTCTCTCTCTCTCTCTCTCTCTCTCTCTCTCTCTCTCTCTCTCTCTCTCTCCTCCCTTCCCTCCCTAAAAATAAATAAATAAAATCTTAAAAAAAAAAACAAAATAAAGTAAAAGTGACAGAATAATATTAAAATACTGTCAGAAATACAACTTGTGACAAATTTTTTTAAGTTTAGAATGGTTTAATGTTATCCAGGAAGAAATATTCCTTTGTTGGCAATAACAGGTAGAACAGGATAGAACTATTAAATTTCATAAGTGGAAAGCAAAATAAGTCAATTGCACATAATATCATTTCAAACATATTTGATGATTCTTACTGTTCTAAGAAAAACTAGTTATTCTTCTCAATGCATTCTCAAGCATCAGTGAATTTTAAAAACCCTGAATAAATTAACTGTAAGAGAGTTGTAATATAAAAAGACTAAAGGAGGTAGATACATTCAGTAAAAGGGTCATAACCTATACTGGCAAAAAAATGACTTGGAACTAATTAGAGAATTCTGTCTTACCTTCTAAATATAATGTTCTTTTGCACAGGTCTAAACGTAGGAAGGATAAAGGAGGATGTTCTTTGTGTGGATACAAAAAGTTTTTTGTTGTTGTTGTTGTGTTTTTTTTTAAAGTACTACATGCTCCCCTGGCTGGTGTAGCTCAGTGGACTGAGTGCAGGCCTGTGAACCAAAGCATCGCCGGTTTGATTCCCAGTCAGGGCACATGCCTGGGTTGCAGGCCATATCCCCAGTATGGGGTGTGCTCGAGGCAACCACACATTGATGTTTCACTCCCTCTTTCTCCCTCCTTTCCCCATCTCTCTAAAATAAATAAATAAAATCTTTTTTAGAAATCTAGTATCTAAAAAAAAAAATAAAGTACTACATTGTAATAAGAATGCTTGCCAAGATGCAAGCATTCAAATGTGACACATATTCATTGTAAGGGTGGTACGTAATTAGATGATGCTTTATTTTTTTTTATTTTTCTAAGCAAATTCTTATTAAAATTTCTAATAAGTTGTCTGACATTATCCCTTTATACTTCTGTATATCATATAAAATTATACAAAATAATTTAAAATGTTAAAAAAATAAAATAGTTCCTTTCAATATAGATGATAAAAAGCAGTAACTATTTTCCATGGCATTCTGAATGTTTAAAAGAGTCCTTAAAAGAAAATTGCTTTGTAGAAATAAATAAAAATTCCAGACAATTTTGGTAGCTATGGAGTAAACTGTCATTTATATCTTAAAAAAAATCTTGACTGAAAAATCAAATATTTTTGAGTCCTCTGAAGCAGGAAAAGATAAATTGTTTGGGATTACATATTCAATTAAATATGTATTTAATTTAATAAATATTAATTTATTTAATTTAATATTTATTTTAAAATATGTTAAATATTTTTCATCTTTTCAAAGTTATTTTTGAAATAACAAGTTACGTCATCAATAATCTCTAATTCCCTGTCACCTAAAACTCTGGTTTACCTTCTACTTACAAAAAGTGCTTTTCCATTTAGGTACATCCCCTTGCCCAATTCATATAGAAAAAACAACAGTAACAAAAATCTTGGTATGATTCTAAATGTTCTCTTGAATAAAGAAAACAAGTAAATATGGGAGAGGAAGGCACAAAATTATTTATTCCTTTCCTGTGCCCTTCTCTCCCCTACTAGCACTGCCAATGCTGAGCAGTAAAACACTGGACCAAAGAAGCAGGACTGGATTAGATAGCCTAACTGGAAAAGAATGGATTGAAGTGGGGATGTTGAGATTTGTAGCCCTCCAACATCAAACTACCTCAGAACCTTTCTATTTATCCCAGCTCACTACTTGTATAAGAACCCTAAGCATATTTTCAAAGAAGACCATCTTCCTGGCATCTACTTTCTGCTTCTTCTCCCCTAACCATCCCAGGCTCTGATGTAACATTCCAAGATCCCTAAACTTCATGTTACTCCTATCCTCCAAATTTGCTCCCCTCCTTTACCCCGAAACACCCATTTCAAAAGGACTGCTCCAAATATGTCACATCAGATTACTGCAGATAAATTCATACCAAATAGAAAGGACAAAATATCACCCCATAGATTACAATGTTCCTCGACTTACAATGAGATTACATCCCAAATTGAAAATACCCTAATCAGAGGTGTCCAATCCTTTGGCATCTCTGCGCCACACTGAAAGAAGAGTTGTCTTGGGCCACACATTAAATACACTGCATCATGTAATCATAAAAAAATCTCATAATGTTTTAAGTAAATTTACAATTCTGTGTTGGGCCAAATTCACAGGCATCTGGGCTGCACGTGGCCTGCCAGCCAAAGGCTGGACATCACTGTGCCTAAGTCAAAAATGAATTTAGTACACCTAATCTACCAAACATACTAGTTTAGCCTAGCCTACCTTAAATGTGGCTCAGAACACTTATGCCACTAGGCTATCTTCCAAAAGGCCCTAACATCACTCGATACATCACAAGTTACGAGATGTAACTACGTCACAAGTTATACTTGCTTCCACAAACTAAAAAGGAATGATAACCACAAAATTAAGAGGGCTGAGAACAAAGACCAAAATGGTGACAGGACATTGTATGCAAAAGGACCAAAGTGCAACACAATAATTATGTGTGTCTAAAAGAATTTAATCACTACACACCACAGCCTCTAAATATAGAAGGCTCTCTACAGGGGAGGGAGGAGGGAGATCCCATTAGAGCATAAGCTCACCCTTCTCAATTCCATGATCACATCAAGTTTCTGCTCTGCTTTTCGAAACTCCGTCTCCTACTGGTGTGAACTAAACCTTGGTTTGGGTACCTCACTCGGAAGGGTTTGCAACACAATCACCTACAGCTAAGCAAAGTCCAGCATCATGAGAAAATATCAAACCACCTATCACTAACCCAAGAAAAGATCAAAATTAAAAATTTGAAGTACAGTTTCTACTGAACATATATTGCTTTTGAACCATAGTAAAGTTGAAAAATCGTTCAATTGAACCACCCTAGGTCAAGGGACCATCTGTACTTGCTAACTGCCAAAGGAACATCCTTACAGTGAAGAGGCTATCATCACCACCTTATCCAACAGATCAAATTTAAGATTACTAATAGGATAACCCCACTTTATGCACCTCCTGATGTATAATGTAAAATACACTGTATGATATAGATAAAACCAAAGAGTAGGAAACGGTAAAAAAAAAAATACAGAATGTAGATTATTCTTTTTTTTAATCCTCACCCGAGACTTTTTTTATTGATCCTGGGGAGAGGAGGGGTGAGGGAAAGGGAAACATCGATGTTAGAGAGCGACATCATTCAGCTGTCTCCTGTAAGAGCCCCAGCGGGGAATGAAATTGGCAACCTGGACATGTGCCCTGATGGGGAACCAAACCCTCAAACTTTCTGATGCTCCAACCAACTGACCCACCAGACCAGGGACAAAATGTGGGTTATTCTACAAGATCACTGGCCTAGTCTCTTCAAAAGGTCAATGTTGTCTCACACACAAAAAAGGTGGGAACAACACTAAATTAAAAAATTAAAAGAAACTAGCCCTGGCTGGCGTAGCTCAGTGGATTGAGCGTGGGCTGCAAACCAAAGTGTTGCAGGTTTGATTCCCAGCCAGGGCACATGCCTGGGTTGCAGGCCATGGCCCCCAGCAACCGAACATTGATGTTTCTTTCTCTCTCTCTCTCTCTCTCCCCCTCCCTTCCCTCTCTAAAAATAAATAAATAAAAAATCTTAAAAAAAAAAAAAGAAACTAACACAAACGAATGTAATGCATGATTGGACACTGGTTCCAAAAAAAACGGTTAAAAAGGACATCTGGGGGACCACGTGAAAAATGTGAATACAGATTTTAGGAATTCTTCTTAACTTTAAGCATGATTGTGGTATTGTAGTTATATAGAAAATTGGCCTTAATATTATGATATACATACTGACACACACAGTATACTTTGGTATGACCTGTCATGATATCTTCAGTGCACTCTGAGAATGTTCACTTAAGAGAATGTGAAACAGGTAGATGAATGTGGCAAAATGGTAACAACCATTAAAACTATGCGCTATTCAACTTCTCGACGTTTGAGAAAAAATTAACATGAAAAATAAAAATAGGTTGAAAGGTTCAGAAATGAATTCTTAAAAATAACGATGTAAAAGAAGGGGCAATTGGGTGGTGTATCTTAAATTTTGTAGGGAAGCTTCCTTGCTTCTTCCCCACACTCACCACACTCTCTTAAAAAAACACAACACAATATAGCGAATTGGGCACTGAATGAGGACTCTGAAGACCTAAGGCTCCAGAAATGGCTCTATCATGGCAGGCCGTGACCTCAGTAAAGAACTTTCCCCAGGCTCTTTCCTCACTTTCACAACAGTTCTATTAGAGACCACTGCAAAAGCGGTTCTGAGGTACAAATTCACGGGTATCAATGACAGACACGAAAGCAAAATACAATTATAAGAGGATTTGCACTGATGTTTTAAAACATCCAAAGCACATAGCCCTTAGTTCTGCAAACCAGGGCCTTCCACAGGCACAGTTTCTGAGAGACAGCCGGAGTTAGCACAGCGATGCCCCGATGTAGGACACCTTACAAATGCCCAGAGGCGGCTTAGGTACTTCAAAACTCTCCTCCTCCACCTCGGTGTTCTGTTTAATGGCCCAAAAAGACATCGCATTCTTAAGGCACAGTTCAAGCCTGAAAACCATAAATAAATAAATGAACAAATAAATAAATCGTTAAGTGCGCAGAATTTTTTAAGAGCTCCTCGCCAGGAGAACCCCGTGAACGAGGGTTCCCCCTGGCTTGCAGAAGCGGGCTCGCTTTGACGTTTCTCCTCTCTAGCAGATTTTTCTTTAAAGCGTTAAAACTTGAGGCAAGACGAACTGGATAAAACCTCAAAGTGAGATCATTCTTTCCGCCTCACTAAATGAAGCCTGAAAGCTCCGTTCGAAAACTGTGTCTCCCCGTCCACGTTTCCCCTCAGGGCCGTTCCTCTGGAGACAATAAAACGGAACGCCTACAGCCGAGCGGGGAAGTCCCTTTGACAACAACGAGGGTGTGAGCGTGCCGTGACTGGTCACCTGGGCCGGGGAACCTGGGCTCTGCGGTCTCCGACGCCTGAAAGTTCGGAACCGCCAGTGGTCTTTGCATACTACGGAAGAGACTCCGGGGAGATCTGCTGTGAGAGGAGCACGGGTCTCCGCCAAACATCGGCACAAAATGTAAGGGAAGACCAAAGGGAGATGGCTCGAGAGACAAAAGCCGAACCAGGCTGAGGGTAACAGGCGCAGAGGCCTCGGGCCGTGAGGAGGAGAAGGAGGCGGAGGAAGAGACGCAGGAGCAGGCGGCAGTGGCCAGCGCTGCCCCGGCCTGCCGGCCGGAGCCCGCTACCGCGGCGCGATCCCTCCCACGCCAAGGCCGGCGCAAGATGGCGGGCCGACCGCCGCCGCCGCGCAGCCGGTCCCCTCCCCCGCTCCCTGGGCGCTCTCGGCGACCCGCGCCGGCCTCGACAGCCCCAGCCCAGCGCCCCCGGAATGAGGCGGCGCAGGCCGCGCGGGAGGGCCTCTGCCTGCTGCAGCGCGGGGCGGGCGGGGGCGGGGGGCGCTTACCGTGAACGGAGCGGATCGGCCTGACTGGGGCCCTGAGGAGGAGGAGAAAGAGGAGGAGGAAAAGGAGGAGCACGAAAACCTACACCGCGGCAACGGCGGAGGCTCCCATTGCAGAGCTGGCAGCTGAGCTGAGGGAAGGGGGGTGGGGGTGGGGGATTCTCGTGGAATCCGCGCACTGCTTCATGGGTAGAATCCAGGTCAGTCTCCGGGTTCCTGGGCTCCCTTTCTTCCCGTCGACCCTGGGAATCGGGTTGGGCATGTGCGCGAAGTCGTAGGCCCTCGAAGTCTTCGGAGCCCAGCCACGCGCCCCCCGTGAGCGAGGGCCTAGGTCAGGTCCAGCGCGACTGTGCGTGCCTGCTGGCTGCTCGGCAGCCAGTCCGGTGTAGCAATCCCTAAATCAGGGCTGCACGGAATCTAAAGGCTTGAACCTGAGTTGCAGGGCCTCCCTATGTGTAATAGCTAGTTCTCTGCAGATTTGGAAGGTAAGGTGGCCTAGGAAGAGAGGCACCTTGAAATGGAACACTGTGCCTTAGGCACGAAGACATAAACTAGGTAAGAAAAAGAAGTAGTCAGGTTCTTTTAATAATTTGCTAGTTCTTCCAAATTTGTTTCAAACGGACGATTTTGCCTGTGTTTCCTTTAATCCTTGACTCTGCCATAGGGTGTCTGTAATAACGACAACAATAAATAAAGTTAAGATAAATGTGCTTACAAGGACACTTGCCCAGATACTGCTTGCATAAATGCTTATATAAATACTGTATTCTGACCTGTAAGGAAAGGTTCCTCTCCCAGTTGTCCTCACAATGTCAATGGCAATAATGGTCCAGCTCTCAAGAGTGATCTGGATTTGAAATCTTGCCTCTTATTAGATTCTTAGCACACGTACCATCACTGCACACAACATTCAGTCACTGAATTGTGCCATTATTCCTGCCTATTTGAATTAGTTTCTTATTCCCCATTCTGATTGCCCCAAGCTCTTTTCTGTTGCTCTTCATTATAGTTGCTTCCTTACTGATTACCACTCCCAGATCAATCTTCCCCAAAGGCCACTTTCATCACCCCTATAGGCCTGGCATGGCTACAGATAACCATGATCTCTTTCCCAGCTGGCCAAGGATAGTCTACCTAGCTTTCCCTTTCTGGCTTGCCTTGAAAATAAGCTTTATAGCAAAAGACACAAAAATCAAAATAACAAACATGGAAAGCTAAACATTCAAAATCTTGGTGCATTCTTAAGTCATTATATTTTAGATGTAGCTCCTAATGGTTAGCAAAGCATATGAGTATGAAAGTGAACTTAAGATTTCACTCTGTGTTTTAGAGCCTGGTCCTCAGTTTGCAGAAACAGAAACTTGAAGTAGTTGGCCCCCAGAGCTAGTTTAAATCCAGGGGCATGATTCATTCATGCCGCCAAACTTACTACAAATCAATAAACACAAAGTCCAATTTATTCCTTTTTTTTTCCATGAAAAACATAACTGCCATGAAGACCAGAAACTCTGGTCAACACATTTACACTCAAAAGGACCATTTACATGAGGATCCAAATTATAGAGGATGTCTGCTGAGAATGAAATCAACACACAGGAAATAATTTGGATGATTTATTTGACTACCCTACCCTTAAGCTTCCTCCCTTGCCTTCTAGAATGCAACTGTCTTGGTTCTCTTGACTTACCATCCACACCTTCCCATCATTTTTCAGAGCTTCTTGCCTCTGACTTGTATTGCCTGGCCCTTTCCATCCTTTCCTCACTGTCTGAGTTTCATAATATTCATTCTTCTTGACATCATGTTCCACTGTTCCCTGACTGTAATTGATATCTTATTTCCCAGCTTTCATACCACAACTTCTGTTTTGTTCACTCATGCAATTTGGGTGGAATAACCACCCTGAATGCCCAAGAATGATACCACTAAAACAGTCGAAAATCACTCTTTCTTCTCTTTGAACCAGTTTTTGTTTCAGAAATCAGAGTGAAGCACAGGATTTTTATTTGTGGGCAAAAGTGAAGTTCTTTCTTTCTTTGGATAATATGCTGTTCAAATGTAAATACTGGAAGAGCTACATCTTTTTTTCTTTTCTACGAAGGAGAGCCAACTGAGAATAAGACTAACATGTGGCAGGGGAAGAGCTGAGCAAATCAATCATAGGGAAAGGAAGTCAATCCCTGAGAGCACCATAAACTTCCCAATCAAACCAAACCTGAACCCATGCTACCTTTAGACCTCCATTGTATGGGCCAATAAATTCCCTTTCTGTTTAAGCTGAAGGAGTCCAGAGTAAGCCACTCTAGCATAAAAATTATTTTTAGCTGAAAGCATTTGAATTCCTGAAATCTCTCATCTGCCTTAAAGGCAAAGCCTCCCCACCAAAACAAACAAAAAACAACAAAAAAACCCTCAATTATCATAAATCTCCTTCCAGGGAACAACCAGGAAAGATTGATTCTTACCACTAGAGATAAGGAGAATTGTCACCACACCTAAGCAGACAGAGTCACAAAACTTATCTCCAATTTACTCTAAGGGCATATTTATCTTTCCTAAAAGTTACTTGTTTTCCCATAAGTGCCCTCTTTTCCCCCTAATGCTTTTTTTCAGTGTCCTTTTATTTCCCTTCCCCTTTCACCTATGGAAAGGATATATACACCACAAATTCTAATCACCCCTGTGAGTCACATTTCTTTATGAACTCCCCTATATAGTATGTGATTCAAATGTCTTTTCTTTTGCTAGCCTGTCTTTTGTCAGTTTAATTCACAGGCCCCCAAAAAACTAAATCTAAGAAGGTAGAGGAAAAGATTTTCCTTCCCGACAAAGGTAGTTTGAGTTGGGTTTTCTGTCACCTGAAATTGAAAGCAACTGTGATGGAGACAAGGATAAATATTCACCACCTTATTTTCTTTTTATGTACCCAGGAAACCCACATCTCCTCGCTTCCTTACTTTCACATCAGGCCATGTGGCCATTTCGGGCCAGTGGAATGCAGAGAGAAGCAGTGATTGCTCCATCTAAGCCTGACCCTTAAAATTTCCAGTGATTTATATTTCCTTTTTGGTGTTTACATATTAGTCTGCCAAACACAGAAAACTCTCAGGAACTAAAGGATGGCAGCACCATGAGACATGAGACAGGGGGGCTTTGAGGGAAAGTGGAGAGGGGTAAATGCAGACAACTGTACTTGAACAACAATAAAAGAATTTTTAATAAAAGGACCCTGGAGTTCTTAATAATGATACAAACACATCCTCCACACTCATTAGACTGGTGAGAGCAAAACATAAACCTTTATTGGGTTATGACACTGAGATTTGAGGGTTGTTATGTTAACGTAAGAAACGTCAACACCTGTAGAGAATTTTTTGTTTTATTTATTTTAATATATTTTATTGATTATACTATTACAGTTGTCCCATTTCCCCCCTTCACTCCCCTCCACCCTGCACACCCTCTCCCACCCACATCCCCCCCTCGCTTTAGTTCATGTCCATGTGTCATAAGTTCTTTAGCTTCTACATTTCCCATACTATTCTTGCCCTCCCTCTATTTCCTACCTACCATCTATGCTACTTATTTTCTGTACCTTTTCCCCCCTCTCTCCTCCTCCCACTCCCCTGTTGCTAACCCTCCATGTGATCTCCATTTCTGTGGTTCTGCTCCTGTTCTAGTTGTTTGCTTAGTTTCTTTTTGTTTTTGCTTTAGGTGTGGTTAATAATTGTGAGCTTGCTGTCCTTTTACTATACATGTTTTTTTTAATCTTTTCTTAGATAAGTCCCTTTAACATTTCATATAACGAGGGCTTGGTGATGATGAACTCCTTTAACTTGACCTTATCTGGGAAGCACTTTATCTGCCCTTCCATCCTAAATGAAAGCTTTGCTGGATAGAGCAATCTGGGATGTAGGTCCTTGCCTTTCATGACTTGGAATACTTCTTTCCAGCCCCTTCTTGCCTGTAATGTCTCTTTTGAGAGATCAGCTGACAGTCTGATGGGAACTCCTTTGTAGGTTACTGTCTCCTTATCTCTTGCTGCTTCTAGGATTCTCTCCTTCATTTTTACCTTGGCTAATGTAATTATGATGTGCCTTGTTGTGTTCTTTCTTGAGTCCAACTTCTTTGGGACTCTCTGAGCTTCCTGGACTTCCTGGAAGTCCATTTCCTTTGCCAGAATGGGGAAGTTCTTTATTATTTGTTCAAATAAGTTTTCCACTTGTTTCTCTTCCTCTTCTCCTTCTGGTACCCCTATAATTCGGATGTTGGAACATTTAAAGATGTCCTAGAGATTCGTAAGCCTCTCCTCATTTTTTTGAATTCTTATTTGTTCATTCTTTTCTGTGTGGTTGTTTTTTTCTCCCTTCTGGTCCACTCCATTGATGTGAGACCCAGCTTTCTTTCCATCACTTTTTCTTCATTTCACTTATTGTAGCCTTCATTTTTTCATCTAATTTGTGACCAAAATCAACCAATTCTGCGAGCATCCTGATCACCAGTGTTTTGAACTGTGCATCTGATAGGTTGGCTATCTCTTGGTGGCTAAAAAGGATGGGTTCTGGGGCTTTTATTTGGTCTTCTGTTTGAGCCAGCGCTCGCTCTCTCTCTCTCTCTCTCTCTCTCTCTCTCTCTCTCTCTCTCTCTCTTTTTTTGTCTGGTAGCGCCTTTGGCTGTAAGGGGAGGAGCCTTTGGTGTTAACCAGGGCAGGGCACCCTAGTGTCTGGGTTGTGACGTTGTATGTGGGGGCGGGGTTGAGAGGGAATGATGGCGCTTGCTCTGTTCTCTGTGGGACCTCAGTCCCTTCTGCCACTTCCCCCAAGCAAACTGGGCCCCTCTGGTGCCAATTCCTATGTGGGTGGGCTTGTGCACGCCATGGGACCCTCCAAGGACCTCTCCTGTGAGGCTGGGTGTCTCTCCGTGCGCCTCAACTCCCACAGGTGTCCTCAATCAGTGCCCCAAGGCTCTATTTCCCAGTGCTGGGATCCTGGGTTGCGTGCAGTGCCTTGCTTTGCAATTGCCTCCTCACTGGGTCTGCCGGTTGCCACCCCATGCCTGGGGTCTGGCAGCTGCCGCTTGTGCACTCAGGGTCCACCCACTGCAGTTTTGCGCGCCCCGGATGCCTTACGGGCCCAGTCCCAATGCTCTGCTCTCCGTGCCGTGCCGCACACCCAGCTGCCTGACTCCACCCCTCTACCAGTCTGGATGCACGGATCTATTTCAACTTCTTGGTTGTCTGACTTCCATTCAGATCAATTTTCTGTCAGTTCTGATTGTTATTCTGTTTCTAAATTGTTGTTGTCCCTATCTTGGTTGTGCAAGGAGGCACAGTGCGTCCACCTATGCCTCTATCTTGGCCAGAAGTCGAGAATTTTTATAAGCTTATTTGAGCCAACCTGACCAATGCTGGGGAACAAGATCTGAAAGGCTCCAGAGAAAAACAGTTTTGCAGCTTTTTTTATGCATTTGAATTTTAGAAGGGAACTATGGAGGATTACATGGAGGTGGGAAAACGCAAGGCAAGGCTCACATTATAGGATAGTTAACATGATTATGTGCTTTCTTTAGGGCGGTTATTTCAAAGGTGTGTTAACCTATAGGCACAGAAACAATGCAGAAGGCTTGCTTAAGGCAAAGATAAACTTTTTACTAAAGAAGTTATGTGCCTGGAGCGTGACCACCCACCATCACCTGCCCAGTTAGGAATTTATGACCAGATTGTGCTGTGAAGTTATTTTCCTTTTTTCATCCACAGTTATAATAGCTACAATCACTAACCCTGATTAATAATAGAAGTAGTGGCCTATTAGAACAAAAAAATCTAAAATATGTGGCATTGGTTTAACACAGTCATGTAGAAATTAAGGAAACATAGTAGGCGGGATAATTGAAGATTTGTATTCAAATCAAATTGAAGATTTGACTATACTGTTGCCTATAATACATTAAAAGGCATATCAGTACAAGTACATAATTTGTACTTTTAAGGGAAGGGAAGAATTCAGAAAGCAATATTAATAGTGGGTATTGGTGATTTTTTTATGTGATTAGCAAGGTATTACCAGAAAGAGATTAGCATAGAATAAAATTAACTGGTTTACAAAAAGAATGAAAAGGAAATAGAGAAAGTCCCACATTTGGTAGCTTTGTAGTGTTGGAAAATATATTAATTCTAAAGAGAAAGAGAAAAGGCTTTGAGGGGAAAATAAAAAGGCCCAAGGAGGACCCTGGCCGGGTGGCTCAGTTGGCTGAAGCGTCATCCTGTACAGCAAAAGGTTGCAGGTTCGATCCCTAGTCAGAGTGTGTACAGGAGGCAACCGATCAATGTTCCTCTCTCAGATCAATGTTTCTCTCTCTCTCTTCCTTCCTTTTTCTCTAAAAATCAATTTAAAAACCATATCCTCAGGTGAGAATTTTTTTTTAAAGCCATAGTAAGACTTGAACAAAATGACTTTGCCCTTAGGAAAAGATCAGATTACAAATGTATCAGGTAGCCTCAGAGTAGCAGCTATTATTTTCCCCCCAGCTTTATTGAGCTATAACTGACCAATAAATTTGTACACACTTAAAGTGTACACCTTGATGATTTGATATACATATCCACTGTGAAATGACTACCACAATCAGGTTAATTATTTCACATACAGTAGTTACTGTGTGAGTCCTTGTCTGTCTCTGCGTCGTGAGAAAGCTTAAAATCCACTCTCTTAGCAAATTTCAAGTAAACAGTACAGTATTATGCCTCAGATCCTCAGAACTTAGCCATCTTAGAATTGAAAGCTTGTACCTTTTGACCAGCATCTCCCCAAAGAAGCAGCTGTTAAATTGAAAGACAGATTTGGTAGAGAAAGTAAAGAAATAAGGCAGCTTTTAGCACTGTATCTGCAGAGGGAATATTGTTGGTGCTTCATCCAGTACTTTTGGCTATTTTTACAACTTTTTTTTGGTGCTTCCGTTACACCAAATTTCATTCTGCTTTTACATCCAAGAACCAGGATGTGCAGCTCTTTTTCAGAGGACTCTACACTAGTGGAGTCACTTTGCCAGCCTTCACAAATACTGGAAGTATCTGGGAATTTATTATATGTGCCCTTAGGGCCAGCTTTTAACCAAGGACTGATAAATGCAGGAGTGTGACAGTCCTAATCCTCCTGACTTAGGTGAGAACAACTATGAGGCATAATTTACACTGCAGAATTCCTCTACAGGGTCAGGTTGAAGCTACCCTCTGGGTTCTGTCTAAAGTTGTATGTGTGCTCGTGTGAATATTAAGCTATTGCCCCAGCTCCAAAGCCACCCTTCATAACTTAGCTTTGTGATGCTTGTGTCTGGGAATCTTCAAACCAATTTTTTGTTTTGCCAGCTGCTCCCTGTTATGTTCCACTAATAGAGAATACAAAAGGGAGACTGCAAGGCTGAAAGAGGGGAAAAAGGGTTGCTTCTTCCTGTTTACTTCTAATTGGTTTATGTTTTTAATGAGGAATAGTGAAGACATAAAATGACGTCACTATAATAAATCTGCTGAATTACTAAAATCAAGTAAGTTGAGGCATGAGGAAACAATTTGATTCTTGTTTTAACCAGCCTGGAAACTTAAACTTTTGAACTTTCCAGTCCTGCGTCAATGCCTGGGTATACATCAAACCTCCCCTAAAGGACCAAGGAAAGAAGGGACATATATCCAGACTGCTGGTCATATAGAGGATTGCCATCTTGGTCCAACCTAGAGGATCAATAGGCAGAACTGATTTATCTAAAGAATATACTTTTTACTAAAAGAACTCAGCTTTTCTTTCTTCTTCGGAACACTCTGAGTATTGCCTCGTTATGTTTACAGTTTGCAAAATCTAAAGCTACTTGCTTTCCCACCTCCACTGTAGTTAGGAGTATGCATGTGATCTAGGATCTACCAATAAGACATCTATACCGTGTTATGAATTAGAAGCTAATGGCATGAAAAGGCTCAGGTTGATTGGTTTGTTTGTTGCATAACTTTGACAACGCATGGCAATAGAGAAGGCACCTTAATCAGTTTCTAGAGTCAGCAGTGCCAGCAGTTGTAGCAATGTTCACCGAACAGCCCCTGGGATACTGCTGCCCACCACTGACCTGTAGGCAAAAATTCCAGAGACAAAGGTTTGGTGATAAAGGAAAGGGGTCTTTATTCAAAAGCAGTTACTTAAGTCTATCAAGTCATAGTTTTAATTAAGACCATCAACTAAGGCTACACTCTAATTCCTGAATTCTCCTATCTTTTCTGTTAGTTTTCAGTTATCTTGTTTCTATAGGGTTAGTTTACACACTAAAAACAATATAATATACAAAAACTACACAAATTTTGGAAGGATGGCAGGTTTCTGTCTCAGAGCCTGTTCCCTCAAGAACACCCAAAGAGTAAACCTGCCACCCTCTGCCAGGCCAGACCAATCCTAGGTTGTGCCCAGAGTTCCTTTCCATCCAAAATACCATCCTTTGGGAAACGCAGGCAGCTGCGGTGTGATCATCCAGGCGTCCTCGAGGAAGAAGAGCCTGAGAACCAGAACCAGAGCCAGAGCCAGAGCCAGAGAGCTGTTCCTGAGCAAGAGAGCCCGTCCTCTTTTTACTTCTGTTGGCTCTGGAGGCATTCAGCTTCTCAGCCAATCCTGTCCTAAACTGCCCACAATTGCCTTGGCAAACCCCTCTTGTGGACCCTCCCTACTTCACCCCCTAGTGATCTGAGTTATCTGAGAGATCTTAATCAGATCTCTCTTACATCAGCAACAGTGGTGAGAGCAGTTTGAGCTTGGGGTGACGCTACTGGCAGTAACAACAGTGTCCTCTCTAGCCTAGTTCTGCATGATTGTGGAATTTATTCCTGGCTGCTTGGTCTCTAAGATTGGTTTTTAAGACTTCCAAGAGACTTCATGGTCTAACCAGGAGCTCCTAAATAAATTTACTTTCTGCTTGAATAAGCCAGAGTCTGTTTCTATTGCTCACACCAAGAATTTTGATATACACAAGTATAATACTCTCCTTTCTCTCCCATTGAGCCTCTCATGTGTGCATTTGGGTTATTGTTCAGCAAATATTTCCTCCTATATATTCCAAGTATACTTTCCTGCCCTATTCATGTTGGGCTTGATAAGTTTTGCTTTAGCCAATGAGATGTGAGCATTTGTAATTCAAATAGAGGCTTAAAATATGCTTGGCAGTTTGAGCTTTCTCTCCTGTACTCCAGTGATGAGTAGAGCATACCCCAGGTGGCTGGTGATTATTCAGCCTGGGCCCCAGAGTGAGACATAAGAAGCAAACCACATACTTCAAGCAGCCACTGATTTAAAGACAAGGGACACCTGGAGCCACCCTGAACCTGATCTTCATTGTCAAGCTTAGAAGGTGGAGCCTAGAGTCTCTCACAGAGCTATGAACAAGGGAATAAGTAAGCTTGCTATTTTAAGTCATTGCATTCCTTTTCATTTTGTTAAATTGAGGTGGAATTGACACAAAACATTATCTTAGTTACAGATATATAATATAATGATTCAACACTTGTATATATTGCAAAATGACCACCACAATAGGTCTAGTTAACATCTGTCATTATAAATATTTACAAAAATTGTTTTCTTGTGATGAGAACTTTTAAGATTTATACTCTTAGCAACTTTCATATATGTAATACAGTATTATTCACTATAGTCACTATCTGTACATTTAATCTTCATAACTTATTTATTTTATAACTGGAAGTTTGTACTTTTTGACCCCCTATACCCATCATGCCCCACCTCCTGCCTCTGCCAACCACCAATCTGTTCTGTATGAGTTTTGTTTATTTTAGATTTCCCATATCAGTGAGATAATACAGTATTCGTTTCTCTCCTTCTGATTTATTTCACTTATCATTATGCCCTCAAGTGTCATCCCTGTTATCACAATCTTATTCCTTTTTATGTCTAAATAATATTCTATTCTATATATGTATAATATATGTATATTTTAAAATATAAATAAAATGTCTTTTTTATTCATTCATCTGACAATGGACACTTAGGTTGTTTTCATTTCTTGGCTTGTGTCAGTAATGCTGTAATAAACATGGGGATGCATATATCTTCTTTGAGTTAGTGTTTTTGTTATCTTTGAATAGATACCCAGAGGTGGAATTTCTGGATCATATGGCAGTTCTATTTCTAATTTTTTGAGGAGCTTCCATACTGTTTTCCATAGTGGCTGCACCAATTTACATTCCCACCTAATGCACAAGGGTTCCCTTTTCCCCACATCCTCAACAACACTTATTTCTTGTCTTTTTGACACTAGCCATTCTGACAGGTGTGAGGTGATACCTCATTGTGTTTTTGATTTACATTTCCCTAATGAGTAGTGATGTGTAAAATCTTTTCATGTAGCTAGTGACCTTCTGTATGTTCTCTTTGGAAAAAAAAATGTCTATTCAGATCCTTTGCCCATTTTTTAACTGGATTGTTGGGGGTTTTTGCTATTAAGTTGTATGAATTCTTTATATATTTTGGATATTACCTTTATCAGATATATGATTTACACACATTTTCTCCCATTGTAAGTCACTCCAGTCTTATGCAGCATTCCGTATATTGGTGACTAATCCAGTATGTAAACACTGTTATAGCAAAAGACAACCTACATTACAATTATCGTTTTGTCTGTTGCCCTCTCTTAGACTGTAAGCTTGTTGAAGTTGGAGACTGTCTTATTGGTCTTTACATTTTCAGTGCTTATCACAAAACCTACACTAAATCTCAATGAATGTTTAATGAATGATGGAAAGCATTCTAAGAAAACTGCATGTTTTGGCCTACTGTACCACTATAGAAGCCTTGCAAAACATTTCTTTATTAAAGGACATCCTTCTTCAGTTGAACAGTAGTAGAATTGATTAGATTAAGCTGGATTGAATAATTGCATGGCAATATGACCTTCTTTTCCCAATACCAGTCCCTTTTTTTTCATACCTGGGGTTTTGTGTTTCTCAATGAGGTTAATACCAGGAGCAACTCATAATAAATATATTCAATGAATTTCATTTCAACTTTCTTTAGAAAACTCCTTAGTTACTGATTTACACAGACTCTTCCTCTATTTCCGTAGGAGGTTGTTACTTCCATTATGTGTGGATTTTACTAGTTTCATTTTCAAATATTAAGCTAATATTTTTGTTTTCAAATTAGAGCTTATTTGGTGGTATCTCACTCTCACTAAATACCTAACCCATAGCTAAGACAATAAAATTTATTAAATGAATTTGGCACTTGTTACGTTGTTTCCTGAGTATGTGAAATTTTGATACAATCATTTTAACTAGAGGCATTTCAGTAGAGACTTAGTAGAAACTCATACTTCTTTTCATTTTGAGAAAATATGCAACATAATTGTCCTCAACATGCTCCTAAGTGTCAGACATTGCTGATGTCTTCAGTTGATGTAATGATCAGGAATTTGTGATGAGGCTCAAAGATGATTTGAGTATAAGAAATGAGTATAAACAGCAAAAGGATTTGTATTTTCCCATGACCATGACCATTTTAATGATTTTGTAACAACTGCAGCAAAATAGCTATCGCAAAAAAAGAGAATTAAAAAATTTGTATGTATTTCCTGTCTTTATGTCTCAGTTAAAGCTCTAAACCAGTGGTAGGATACTAGATCATATAGACCGATGTAGTTCTGTAATTATTATGTGATAATACTTGTAAGTAATAAGTATGTGGAACTATATAACAATACATAAATATGCCAATTGGTACACACGAGCATTTACTCATCAAATAACACATTTTATTTAAGACATTTAATAATATAGTCAAGAGCTTCCAGGTAGTGAACACATGGAGATTTCGGGAGAGTGGCTCAGAGAGGGCATGGAAGCTCTGTGCCCTTTGCATCTCTTCCATCTGGCTGTTACATCTTTTATTTTAAAAATGGTAGCCTGGTGCACTCTCCCGCCCCCCCAGGTGCACTCCCATGCCTTTCCCTTCCCCCGCTTTTTCCCCACAGAGGCATGCATCTTCTAAACTCTAAGGGAACCAATGAGACTTGAAACCAGGAAAGCAATAGACAGCGGCAGCTCAACGCAGGCAAATCCCCCAAACCTGTCCCTAAAGTCCCCTTTTCATTGACTATGCAGTCAACTGACAGCAGTCCCACTTGGCTCACTTCTTTCCTATAACATTTCTAGAGAGCCAAAACAGCCCCACCTAGTCTCTTTCCTATTTCTTCTTCTACCTAAGCCTTTCCTTATTTCACTGCCCCAGCTTTGATAAATGTACTCTCAAAATAAAAAATAAAATTGTACCCTGGTTGGTGTTGCTCAGTGGATTGAGCGCTGGACTGTGAACTGAAGGGGCACTGGTTCAATTCCTAGTCAGGGCACATGCCTGGGTTGCAGGACAGGTTCCCAATGGGGGCGTGCAAGAAGTAACCACACCTTGACATTTCTTTCCCTCTCTTTCTCTCTCCCTTCTCTTCTGTCTAGAAATGGATAAATAAAATCTTTTTTAAAAAATGGTAATCTAGTTTTTTGTGGATTCTTTAGAGTTTTCTACATACATGATGATGTCACCTAAAATCAGATAATTTTACTTCTTCCTTTCCAATTTGGATACTTTTTATTTTTATTTATTTTTATGCCTAATGACTTTGGCTAGAACTTCAAGTACAGTATTAATAGAAGTGATGAAAGTGGGCATCTCTGTTTTGTTCCTGATCTTAAAGGAAAATCTTTAAGTTTTTCACCATTGAATATCATGTTAGCTGTGGGTTTGCAATATATGACCTTTATTATAATTTTATTGAGACAAATGGAAAGGAAAACACAATATACCAAAACTTACAAGATAGAGCAAACTAGTAATAACATGGAAGTTTTTCACAATGAATTCCTATATAAAGAAAGATCTTAAAGTCCTGATTGGTGTGGCTCGGTTGGGCATTGTCTTGCAAAGCGAAAAGTTGCTGATTGGATTCCTAGGCAGGGCACATGCCCAGGTTGCCAACTTGGTCCCTGGCTGGGGCACATATAAGAGGCAAGTGATCAACCGATTAATGTTTCTCTCTCACATTATTGTTTCTTTCCTTTTGTTGCTTCCTCCCTTCTCCCTCTCTAAAAATAAATAAAATCTTTAAAAAAAGAAAGATCTTAAATAAAGCAAGGAACCAGAAAAAGAATAAACTAATCCCAAAGTTAGCAAAAGCAAGGAAATAATGATTAGAACAGGTATAAATAAATACAGAATAGAAATACAATAGAAAAATCTCAGTGCTTTTGAAATGATAAACAAATTAACAATCTTGTTGCTAGTCTAAATAAGAAAAAGAGAAAGACATGTAAACAAAATAAGAACTGAAAGAAGAGGCCACTACAACTGATGCCACAGAAATATAAAGGATTATGAGTGACTGTTATGAATAGTTACATGCCAAAAAACTGGATACCTAGAAGAAATCAGTAAATTTCTAGAAACATGCAACCTACTAAACTGAATTGTGGAGAAGTAGAATATCTGAACAAACCAGTGATGAGTAAGGATATTGACTCAGTAATCAAATAAAAAAAAAAGCCCAGGACGAGATGGGTTAACTCACAACTTCTTCTGAACATTTAAAGAATTAACAGCAATCCTTCAACTCTTCAAAAATACTGAAGAAGAAGGAACATTTCCAACTCATGTTATGAGCCCAGTCTTATCCTGAGACCAACTCTAGACAAAGACAATACAAGAAAAGAAAACTACAGGTCAATATCCCTGGTGAACACAAATGCAAAATCCTCAACAAAATACTAGCAAACTATTCAACAGCACTGCAAAAGTACCATGTACTCTTACCAAGTAGGATTTATCCCCAGAATGAAAAGATGACTCAACACATAACAACTTAATTAACATGATACACCACACACTAATAGAATGATGGATAAAAATCACATGATCGTCTCAATAGGTGCAGAAAAAGCATTTGACAAATTTCAACATCCTTTCATAATAAAAACTCTCAACCTATGAGAGTTATAAAAGGAATTTGTCTCAACATAATAAAGAACATGTTACTGTTAAAAAATATACATAATCACATTTATGCATCATAATAAAACATAAATGACAGAGTTCACAAAATGATAATCAGTGTTATTCCCAGTTCACTGAGATATAATTGACACATAACATTGTATAAGTTTAAGATTTATACATAAAGATTTCATATATGTATATATTGTAAAACGATTACCACAATTATTCTACTTAACATTCATTACCTCAATAGTTACTTTTTTCTTGTGATGATAACTTTTAAGATAGACTCTCTTAGCAATTTTCAAGTATATAATACAGTCTTGTTATAGTCACCATGTACATCATTGTACATTACATCCCCAGAACTTATAACCAGGAGTTTGTACTCTCACACATTTCCTTCACTCCCCCTTCCCATATCTGGCAATCTATTCTGTTTCTGAGTTTTGATTTTTTGTAGATTCCATATAGAAATGAGATCATATAGTTTCATCTTTCTTTGTCTGACTTACTTTGCTTGGCATAACACCCTCGAGTTTCATCGACATTGCACAAATGGCGGGATTTCCTTAATTTTATGGCTGAATAATATACCACGTGTGTGTGTGACATTTCCTGTATTCATCCATCCAATGATGAACACTTAGGTTGTTTCCATGTCTTGGCTATTGTAAATAATGCTGCAGTGACCACAGGGGGTACAGATATCTCTTTGAGACAATGATATAATTTCCTTCAGATATGTACCTAGAAGTAAAATCTCTGGATCATCTAGTAGTTGTATCTTTAATTTTTTGAAGAACCTCCATACTGCTTTCCATAGTGGCTACACCAGTCTGCATTCCCATTAACAGTGCACTAGGGTTCTCTTTTCTCCGCATGTTATCACTTGTCTTTTTTATTATTATATTTTATTGATTATGCCATTACAGTTGTCCCAATATTTCCTTCTTTGACCCACTCTACACAGTACCCATTTTCCTCTAGCAATCACCTCCCCCTTAGTTCGTGTCCATGGGTCATGCATATAAGTTCTTTGGCTTCTCCATTTCCCATGCTATTTTTAATGCCCCACCCCCCATTTATTTGTACCTACCAGTTATGCTTCTTAACCCCTACACCTTTTCCCCTATTTTCCTCATGCCCCCTGCCAGCTGATAACCCTTCAAATGATCTCCGTATCTATGGTTTTCTTCTTGTTCTGATTGCTTGATTTGGTTTTTGGTTTTGTTTTTTAGATTCAGTTGATAGTTGTGAGCTTGTTGTCATTTTAATATTCATAATTTTGATCTTTTTCTTAGATAAGTCCCTTTAACATTTCATATAATAAGGGCTTGGTGATGATGAACTCCTTTAACTTGACCTTGTCTGGGAAGCACTTTATCTGCCCTTCCATTCTAAATGATAGCTTTGCTGGGTAGAATAATCTTGGCTACAGGTCCTTGCTTTTCATCACTTTAAATACTTCTTGCCAGTCCCTTCTTGCCTGCAAAATTTCTTTTGAGAAATCAGCAGATAGTCTTATGGGAACTTCTTTGTAGGTAACTCTCTACTTTTCTCTTGCTGCTTTTAAGATTCTTTCTTTATTTTAACCTTTGTCATTTTAATTATGATGTGTCTTGGTGTGGTCCTCTTTGGGTCCCACTTGTTTGGGACTCTCTGTGCTTCCTGGATTTGTATGTCTATTTTCTTTGCCAAATTAGGGAAGTTTTCTTTCATTATTTTTTCGAGTAAGTTTTCAATTTCTTGTTCTACCTCTTCTCTTTCTGGAGCCCCTGTGATTTGTATATTGGTATGTTTAAAGTTGTTACATAGGTTCCTAAGTCTCTCCTCGTTTTCTTTTTTTTTTTAATTATTATTTCTTCTTTCTGTTCTGGTTGAATGTTTATTTCTTCTTTATGTTCAAAATTGTTGATTTGAAACCTGGTTTCCTTACCTCCACAATTGCTTCCCTGTATATTTTTCTTTATTTTACTTAGCATATCCTTTATTCCTTCCTTTATTTTGTGACCTTACTCATTGAGTTCCCTGGGCATCCTGATCACCAGTGTTTTGAACTCTGCATCTAATAGGTTGGCTATCTCCATTTTGTTTAGTTCTTTTTCTGTCGTATGGTTCTATTCTTTCATTTGGGCCATATTTCTTTTCTTTGCCTCCTCAATTTAGTGGACACCCTGTGTTTGTTTCTGTGTATTAGGTACAGCTGCTTTTACTCCTTATCTTAGTAGCATGGCCAATGTAGAGAAGGCCTATGTAGGGTGGAGCCTTAGGTAATTGCCAGGGTAGAGCAACCCACTTCACTGCTTTGTGGCTCTGTGTGTGTATGAGGGGGAGCTTGGAGAAGGACTAATGCCGCTGCCTCGCTTCTGGAGGCCTGCCAGGCACTTGCCCTGCTTCTTAGTCACCTCAACTACCTCCTGTACATGGTTGGCATCCTTCCAGCTGCTGCCATGGGTTTGCATATGTTATAAGCCCTTGCAGACCCTTTAAATGGTGATAATCGAGTAGTTTCTTCACCCCAAGCCCTACTGGTTTTTACAGCCAGAGGTAATGGGGGTTTATTTTCCCAGTGCTGGAACCCCAGGTTGTGTGGTCTGGCCTGGGGCCAGGATCATTTGCTCCCAAGTTATCCTCCCTGATTTTTATCCACCATATCTGAATGTGGGACCATCTGTTCCATTGCTGCCACCACCACCACCTCTGTGATGCACCACATCCTCTCCACCCTGGCTCCGTGACTCCACCCTTCCTACCAGTCTGGATGAATGTAGCTTCTTTAAATCCTTTGCTGTTGGTCTTCCATACAAACTTCCTACCATTTTCTGATGGTTCTGGGTGTTATTTGTTTTTTAAATCTGGTTGTAATTCTTTCTATGATTGTGTGAGGAGGTGAAGTGTGTCTACCTTCACCTCCATCTTGACTGGAAGCCATAATTTTTTTTTCTTTTTTCATAAAAGCCATCTCAACAGGTATGAGGTAATATCTTACTGTGGGTTTTTTTTTTAATTTTTTTCTCATCTGAGGACATGTTTGTCATTGTTTTTAGAGAGAGAGAGAGGCAAAGAGAGAGAGGGAGAGAGAAAGAGAGAGATGGAAACATCGATGTGAGAGAGAAACAATGACTGGTTGCCTTTTCATATGCACCTTGACAGGGGATCAAACCTGCAACCTTTTGGTCTATGGGATGACACTCCAACCCACTGAGCCAAACCAGCCAGGACTCTCACTGTGATTTTGATTTACATTTCCCTGATGTTTAGTGATATCAAATACCTTTTCATATACCTGTTAGTTATTTGAATATCTTCTTTGAAAAAATGTCTGTTCAGGTCCTTTGCCCCATTTTCTAATTGAATTGTTTGTTTGTTTGTTTGTTTGTTTTTTCATTATGGAGTTGTAAGAGTTCTCTATATATTTTGGATATTAACCCCTTATTAGATATCTGGTTTGAAAATATTTTCTCTCATTCTGTAAGTTGCCTCCTCATTTTGTTGATCATTTTACTGTGAAGAAGCTTTTTAAAGTGATGTAGTTCCACTTGTTTATATTTGCTTTATTGCTTATGCTTTAGGTGCCATAGACAAAAAAAGCAACAACAAAAACAAAACAAAAAACATTGCCAAGGCCAATGTCCAAGAGCTTTTTCCCTATTTTCTCAGGTCTTACATTCAAGTCTTTAATCCATTTTTTTTGTTTTGTTTTTAGTGAGTGGTGTAATATAGGGTTCTAGCTTCATTCTTGCATGTTAATATCCAATTTTCCCAGCACCATTTATTAAAGTGACTATCTTTGCTTCATTAAGTATTCTTTGCTCCCTATTATTAGTTGACTGTACATGCATGGGTTTATTTCTGGCCTCTCAATTCTGTTCCATTGGTCTAAGTCTCTATTTTTATGAAAGTATCATACTATTTAGATTAGTATAGTTTGATAATATAGTTTGACTTAGGAAACATGATGTCTTCACCTTTGTTCTTCCTCAAATTGCTTGTACTATTCAGGGTCTTTTGTGGTTCCAAATGAACATTAGGAAATTTTTTTTCTGTGAAAAATGCCATTGGAATCTAGACAAGATTGCATTGACTCTATAGATGGCTTTGGGTAGCATGGACATATTAGCAATATCAATTCTTCAAATACATGAACACAGGATATCATTCCATTTATTTGTGTCTTCTGCAATTTCTTTCATCAATGTGTTACAGTTTTCAGTATACAGACATTTCACCTCCTTGGTTAAATTTATCCTGAAGTATTTTATTGGTTTTGATACCACTGTAAACATGATTTTTTTTAGGTCCTTCATTGTTAATGTTTAGATATAGTAAAGTTTTATCTTACAACTTTACTGAATCATTGAGTTCATCTAAAAGTTTTTTCATGGAGTCTAAGATTTTCTCTGTTTAAATCGTGTCATATGCAAACTGATCATTTTACTTCTTTCTTTCCAGTTAGGATGCCTTTTACTTATTTTTCTTACCTTATTGCTTTGTCTAGGACTACTAGCACTATGTTGATTAGGAGTGCTGAGGGTGAGCACCTGACACAGACACTGCCCGCAGTGTCCATGGTGTTTTATGGATGAGACGAGATACATTCACACTGACTGCTGAGTCCTGTGGAGGAAAAGGATGGCATGTCTACCCTCTCAAGGGGAGAGTGCCTCAGAGTGGCCTAGCCACTCTCTCAAGAGGAGAGAGCCCCGATCCTTGCCTTGACAAGCTTTTATTGGATTTGTTTTGCACAAGAATACAGGTAAAGCTCATTAATCATTAGCAGGCAGTAAGACTCAAACAGACAAAGAACTCTGAGGGCCTATTTTGAGTCAGGGTCAGATAGCTAAAGAGCCATAAAACTTTGAGGAACAAACTCACTTCTTGCTTGGACCTTTATCATTTAATTGAGGGCATTCTAAACAAAGCAGGTTTCACAGGATTTTACATATTCTTTCTTAGGTCTGAACACCCTAGGGAACCCACTCTTTCCAGCACAGGGCAACACCCACCACCAGCATTGTTTCAGGCTTAAGGCGTTGTTTTAGGCTTAAGTCAGGCAGGAAAAGTAAGGCAGCCAAGAGATTAGGAGACTTCTTGCAGACAGAATGAGGACTCAGGCTATGTCAAAGCAGAGGGCAAGGGTCCGTCACCCCCTTTTGCTATATTCCCGCAAGTCCTTCCCTGGGGCCTCCACATGATTGTGCTTGTCTTAGGTCATTCCCCCATTGGGGAATCTTACCTGTCATTGGCTAACCGATCAAGCATTGGGGTGAAGTAAAAGGAGCAGAAGCCAGGCGCTCCTGCCAGGCAGATAAGCTTTGTCTCCCTAGTGGCTTATAGTCCGAAGGTCACTCACTCAGCCTTAGCCATGGGGGGGTGGGTGGTTGACAGCTTCTGAAACCAGGCAGGCAGTTCCCAACAGGCACCCTTATCTTGCTTCTGACCTTAGAAAAAAAGGTTTCAATTTTTCACCATTGAGTATTATGTGAGCTTTGGGTTTTTCATATATGGCATTTATTATATTGAATTATGCTCCTACTATACCCAATTTTTTTATAGCTTTTAATATGAATGGATGTTGAATTTTGTCAAATGCTCTTTTGGCATTTATTGAAATGATTGTATTATTTTTAGTCTTCATTCTCTTAATGTGGTATCTCAGATTTATTGACTTGTGTATGTTGAATCATCTTACCATCCCAGAGATGAATTCTATTTGGTCATGGTATATGATCTTTTTAATATGCTACTGAATTCAGGCTTCTAGTATTTTGTTGAGAACTTTTGCATTTGTATTAATCAGTGGTACTGTCTCATAGTCTTCTTGTAGTTTCTGTATCTGGCCTCATTATCAGGGTAATGCTAGTCTCATGAAATGAATCTGAGAGTGTTCCCACCACTTTACTTTTTGGAAGAGTTTGAGGATTGGTTTTATTTTTACTTAAATGTTTAGTAAAATTCATCAGTAAAACCATCTGGTACTGGGGATTTCTTTGTTCGAAGGTTGTTTGTTGGTCAGTTCAGATTTTCTATTTCTCCATGATTCAGCCCTGGTTGGATGTTTCTAGGAATTTATCTATTACTTCCAGGTTGTCTAATTTATCGGCATATCATTAATTGTTCATTGTAGTCTCTTATGATCCTTTATATTGTATCAGTTATAATGTCCCTTTTTATTTATAACTTTATATTCAACTCTTTTCTTTTTTCCTTGTTAGTCTAGCTAAAAGATTGTCAGTTTTGTTCATATTTTCAAAGAACCAATTCTTTTTTACAATATTTTATTTATTTATTTTTAGACAGAGGGGAAGGGAGGGAGAAAGAAAGGGAGAAAAGCATCCATGTGAGAGAGAAACATCAATCAGTTGCCTCTCATCCGTGCCCCAACTAGAACCAGGCCTGCAACCCAGGCATGTGCCCTAAACAGGAATCGAACCAGTGGCCTTTTGCTTTGCAGGATGATGCCCAACTAACTGAGCCATACAAGTCAGCGCTCAAAGAACCAATTCTTATTTTGCTGTTCTTTTTTATTGTTTTCCTGTTTTGTATTTAATTTATTTTTGTTCTAATCTTTATTTCCTGTCTTCTGCTAACTTTAAACTTAGTGTGCTCTTTTTCTACTTCCTGAGGTGTAAAGTTAGAGTGTTTACTTGAGAGCTTTCTTTTTTCTTTTTTTAAATTGAATTTATTGGGGTACAGGTTTCAATTGTACAACTCAATAAAACATCATCTGCACACTGCATCATGTACTCATCACCTCAAGCAAAGTCTCTTTCCATCCCTATTCCCTACCCCCTTTTGCCCACCTCCATTTACCCTCCAGCTCCCTTTCCATCTGGCAGTCACTACAATGTTGTCTGGGTCTCCATGGTGTGTGTGTGTGTGTGTGTGTGTGTGTGTATCCCTTCACTTTCTTTCATCCAGTCCCCCCAACTCCCCTCCCTTCTGATAGCTCAGCCCTTTCCATGTATCCATGACTCTGTTTCTATTTTGTTTGTCAGATTATTTTGTTCATTAGATTCCTCATGTAAGTGAGAACAGATGGTATTTGTCTTTCTCCAACTGGTTTATTTCACTTAACATTTTTCACTATAAACTTCTTCCCTCTTAGAACTGCTTTTGTTGGATCCCATAAGTTTTTAATATGTGTTTCCTTTTAAATTTGTCTCAAGATATTTTTATTTTCCTTTGATTTTTTTCTTTGATCCATTGTTTGCTCAGGAGTGTATTGTTTAATTTCCATGTATTTATGAATTTTCTAGCTTTCCTCCTGTTATTAACTTCTTGTTTATACCATTGTAATCAGAAAAGATACTTGGTATGATTTCAGTCCTCCTAAATGTGCTGTCTTGTTTTGTGGCATAACACATGATATGCCCGGGAGAATGATCTCTGGATACTTGAGAAGAATGTGTATTCTGATGCTATTGGATGAAATATTTTATATATTTCTGTCAAATCATTTTATCTATACTGTTATTCAAATACAACGTTTTCTTAGTAATTCTCTGTCTAATCTATCCATTGTTGATAATGAAGTATTAAAGTCCTAACTACTATTGTATTTTTGTTTATTTCTCCTTTTGGTCCTGGTAGTATTTGCTTTATACATTTAGGTGGTCTGATGTTGGGTGTGTATTTAGGTAATTAATGTTTCCAAACATATCTATGTAATGGTGTTTCCAAAAAGAAAGTATGTAAAGATACAAACAATATGGCAAAAATCAAATAAGTTAAAAATAAGAACATAAGTCAAAAGGGAAGGAAGGTTAGATAAATTTCATGTCCTAATGCAAAAAGCAAATCAGTTTCTTAGGAAAGCAAATCTATGTTATTATTAAAACCAGAATTTAAGTTCTCTATTGGGTCATCACAGGCAAGATTCTATGTATGGTATGCCTTAATTTGGCAGTGAATTTCAGTGTACCCAGAGAAATGGATCAATTACAGATGTCTTAGGTAGCTCTCCTTAGTGTTTCTTTCCTCTGACCTTTAAAAAAATAGTAAATAGCTCTGAATTTGAGATTAATCCCCCTGAGAAATACCTGGAATACAGCTATTCATTGCCACTAATAAAGTACAGAGCCTTATGTTTTAATAATTAACAGAGCCAGGATTAGCATCGACATTTTCTAGTGAATATTAAAACATGCAAAAAGCTGCCTGTATAGAAAGTCACTCCACCTGGTACTTGGAGTTGTGCCAAAGAAATAAAATACTATGAATAAGCATGAGGTTGTCTTCAGAAATTTGTGTTCACTCTAAACCACAAACAAATGGGTAACCGATATTGTAGAATTCTACGCCATAAAGTATGGCTGCCATAATTTTGGTCTGGAAAATGTTGAATACCACCACCATACTTTGCCATTAAATTTTTTACACTAACGTATCCACAGATCATCAAGATGTAAGTACTGTTAATTACTCATTATGGAATAGCCCACCTGAAACTTGTATGCTTTTTAAATATTAGTCCAAAATGACAAGAATTGCAATTCATCAAGTATGAAAGTTGTATTTTAAATGACGTATCTGGTAAAAAACAACAACAACACATAAGTGAAGCTTCTAATTGTCATAACGCAAAAGGAGTAGTATTTTAAAAACAGAATAGCTCATGTTGCAAATATTTGAGAGCTATAGTGAGATAGCCAAGTCATTTAAAGTAAGGCTCTTCATCAGTTCTGGAACATCATTGGTCATTATTTCTTCAAGTATTGCTCTTCATCTCCTTTTGGAACTCTAAATGAATATTAGGTTTTCGGGTCTCCTCCAAGTTTCCTAACTTTTCTTCTATATTTTTCATATTTTTTGTCTATCTGTGCTGCGTTATGCATACTTTCTTCTAAAATATCTTCTAGTTTGCTGTTATATTTACATATCCTTAATATTTATACATTGTATTAATTTCTCTACAATATCATCCGATCTTTTTCAAATCTGATCACTCCCTTTTTGGAGTATTCTGATGTTTTAAATTTGTTTTTTAAATTTATCTAAATATAGTAAGCCAGGTTTTAAAAATAATCTCTATCTGATCATTCGAATGCTTGTTATGTCTTTTGTGTCTGCAGTTTTCTCATGGGATCTTTTCTGTGTGTGTGCACATGTGTATGTTTTACTATGCACTATTTACTGTCACTAAAATATTATGTGAAAGGATTCTTTGAGGTCTAGGATGAATGTACCTTCTTTCAGTGAGGATTTCCATCCACCAGTTTAGGACCAAATTGTCCACATTCATGGCTTTGAGTTCCCTGGAATAATCCAGTCCAGGTCTATAATTCTTGGAGAGGGCAAGCCCACAGTCACAACCTCTCAGGAAGGAGCATTTCTCCCTTCTTTTCTTAGTACCAAAGCAACATTCCCTTCATTCCCCTGGTTATGAGAGGGTAAGCATATTTCAGGTTTCTTTTTAGTTCAGTGGAGAAGGGGTCATCTGTTAAGTTTCCACCTTGGGTAGGCCCTGGGTATCAACTTGATTCCTCCATGGATGAGACTGCTAAAAACCAAAGCCCAAATGTGCCAAGATCAACAGGGTCCCTCAGAATAAAAGTAGTGTCAGTGCATCAGTGCTCTGCTTATGTCTCCAAATTCTAGTGTTTTCTTAGATATTGGCTCATAATTTCCTTGCTACCTTACAGCTCTACAATACTTTTAAAGAAAAAATAATTTTTCCAAGATTTTTAAGGAGTTTTTTTTGTAGGACTGAGAATAGAAATAGAAAACATAACTTTAAAAGGATGAAAAGTTTTCTTTTCTTCTAATATCAGTGTCTGGGTTTTGCGACAGACTAATGCTAGAGTTGGGAAGTATTTCCTTCTCTTCAACTTTTTGGAAGAGTTTTTGTAAAATTGATATTGATTTTCTTTCTTAAATGTTTTGTAGAACTCACCAGGGAAGGCTTCTGGGCCTGGATTTTTCTTTGTGGGGTAGCTTTTAATTATAAATTCAATATCTGTAATAGATGTACCTATATTTATGTTATCTATTTCTTCTAGGATGAGCTTTGGCAGTCTCAGTCCTTCAATAGTCTCAGTCCTATTCCATGTAAGTTGTCAGACTTTATTGGCACAAAGTTGTTCATAGTATTCTTTTTATGCTTTTACTATCTTAAGATTCTGTACTAATGTCTCTTCTCTCCTTCCAGATACTGTTAATTTCTGTCTTTTCTATTTTTTCTTTTTCTAATTAGTCTGGCTAGAGGTTTATTAATTCTTTTTTTAATGTCCCCCACCCAAAATACTTTTCATGGATTTCTACTATTGTTTTCTCATTTTCTATTTCACTGGTTTCTGCTATTATTTCTGTATTATTTCTTTTCTTCTGCTTATTTGGGGTTCATCTTTCTCTTTTTACAGTTTCTTATGGTAAAAGCTGAGGTCACTGAATTGAGACCTTCCTTATTTTCTAACATAGGCATTTTGTGCTGTAAATTTCTACATATAGAGTTAGCTGCATCTAATAACTTTGATTTGTTGTGTTTTTATTTTCATTCAGTTCAAAATACTCTCCTTCAGATCAATCCCTTTAAATTTCTTCTTTGACATGTAGGTTATTTAAAAGTATTGTATTTAATTTCCAAGTATTTTATGGTTACCCAGGTATCATTGGTTTCTAATTTTTTGTTAGTTTTTTTTTAATTTAATAGACTATTTTTTAAAAGAGTTTTAGGTTTTCAGAAAAACTGGGCAGGAAGTACAGAGTTTCTCCTATATACTCCTTCTCTCCCTCACCTAATCCCAGTTTATCCAATTTTAAACATCTTGCATGTATTATGATACATTTGTGGCATTGTCTTCAGTTTATATTTGGGTCCATTCTACGTTGTACAGTTTTAGGAGTTTTGACAAATGTATAATGTTTTGTATCCATTATTATGGTATCACACAGAACAGTTTCACTGCCCTAAAAATGCCCTTTGCTGCACCTATTGAGTCCTTCCCCCTCTCATTGCAAACCCTTGGAAACCATGGATCTTTTTACTGTCTCTATCATTTTCCCTTTTTTGAAATATCATATAGTTGAAATCCTAGAGTGTGTAATCTTTTCAGGATGGTTTGTTTTCCTCAGCAATATTCAGTTAAGATTCCTCCATGTCATGGCTTAATAGATCATTTCCTATTATTGAAAAATATTCTATTTTATGAATGTACAACAATTTATTCACCATTCATTTGGTTGCCCCTAGTTTTGGGCAACTATGGTTAAAGCTGCTGTAAGTATTCATGTTCAGGCATTTGTGTGGACAAGTTTTTTAATCACTTGGATAAATACATGGAGCTAAGAATTTGATTTACTTGTCCAGGGTCATATAGGTAGAGAGTAACATAACTAGAATTTTAGCTCAATCTGATCCAGAATCTGTACGCTTAACCACTATGCTAAACTACCTTTCAACATGTGATACAAGACAGGTAAACACAGTCAGGGAAGATTTCACAGATGATGGGGTTTGAATCTAATCTTAGAAGACTAAAGGTTGGATAAGTAGAAGTGGAAAGAAACTTGCAATCTAAGGTATAGTGATGATACACTTCTTGCAAAAGTATAGTGTGGGATAGTGGAGATGGCTGCATAGCAATGTGAATTGCTTAATGCCAATGAATTGTAAACTTAAAAATAGTCAAAATAGTAAATTTTATATTATGCATACTTTACTGAAAAAATTTAAAAGTGTAGTGTACATGTTGGTTCATGAGTGTAGGAGTAAATTAATCTGACTGAAGTTAATGTTTTATTGAGGGAATAAAAGGTGATAAAGTTGGATATGTTGACTTAGAACATAATCAGTATGAACTTTTAATTGTAGTATAAGGGATTGGGGAATCATTGAAAATTTTGGAAGATGTAATAGACATGAAATCTAAAACTTAGTGTTAAGCTGTATTGTATGAGAAATTTATTGAAGCGAGGGCAAGGCTAAAGATAAGAGTCAGCTCAACTTAGCTCAGGTATGTTTAGGTGTGTATTTTCTTATTTCCTCCAAAAGCAGCTTTATGAGATGGGTATTATTAACCCCATTGTATAGTTAGCAAAGTTAAGGACTATTCACATTCACAGTACCACTATATGGTAAAAGTACAGTAATTTGAAAGCAGACCTCTTAACCTCAGATCCACTGGGATTCATGGATAGCACAAGTAACATGGACTTAGGAATCACTAGACCTTTGTTTGAATCCTGGCTTTGTCTTTCTCGCTATGTGGTTCTAGGAAGATTATTTAGCTTGTCTGAGCCTCAATTTTCTCATCTTTGAAAATGTGATGAAAATATTAATTTCCTAAATTTTTTGTATATAAAGTGATAAGCCCAGTACTTAACACCCAAGAAGTGCTTGGTAATTATCCATTCACTTCTTCTTCCTTAATTTCTGATGTTTTTCTGACATTTTTATAAGATATATTATTTATATTTAAATAATTTTGAATTGTCTAGAGATATTTAAAACTTTTTAGTTGTAAATTTAGAGTTTTTTGCATTGAGAAATGATAAATTTTCTCATATTCATCTCTTTATGGATAGTAGAAAAGCACACTTTACTAATTAAAGTCACAGCATTCTAAAGAAAGATTATAAACATGGTTTGGAAACTCATGTACATATTTATTTAACACCATTTCACATCTTTAAGAAAGTTTCTGGAAACTTATTCAGAAAGCTGAAAAGTCCTTGAATACCAAGTGGTTTAACAGGAATTTTTTAATGAGTTAAGTGTAAATGAATAAAAAAAAACATGAATTCTATTTTCTATAAATAACACATGCTTTTGAAAACTGAAAATGTACTTGGAAAAAAAGTCTTCTGTGTAATATTGAATTAAAATTATTGAAAAATAATGTCCCACAGATGGATTCTAGAGCACTACCACTTAAAGTTCTCTCTGTTCAGAAAGAAAATATTGACCATAGCATATCTTACACGTTTGATTTTGTTGAGATAAAATCGCTTTAGGATAGTGTCCAAGCCTACTACATCTGCGGAGACTTCTTGACTAATTCCATTTTCACAGTGAGTAGAATTAAACCACTTTCTTTTTTTTGAAAAAAGAAAGGCAGTTATTTTCATCAACCTAAATTATTTATATGGGGGCAACTCTAGGACCTCAGACATGAGAACAGTCGGTGGGAGTGAGTGGAAGAATGTGGCATCATAATTTCTGAAGAAGAATAGTTTATTTTGTCAGAAAGTTGGGAGAACTAATCTGATATGGACCCTGGCTGGCAGGATCCATGTGTGTTGTGGCTGCAATGAACAAATACACATGGACAACAGAAGTCCTGTGGAGAAAAAGGGACGGCATGGACACTCTCTAAGTGAGAGAGAGGTCCCCCTGTCCCCTGCCTGGACAGGCTTTTGTTGCTTTTCTGGGTACATTACCTTGAGGATGGTCCTCATTTACTATGCACAGGTTTGCTGCAGGTGATTACCTTTTACAGATAACAAAGGAAATAATATTGCTAATTACTTCAAAGAGAAGGATGTTGCAGACCAAGGGAAAAAGTGGTTGAACTGGTTACACTCCACACTTGGGAGGTTTAGCACACATCTTAGGAAGTTACAGTAAGCATTTGGTGCCTCAATCCAAGATGAGGAAGTTTTAGCAGAAGCAAGTCTCATAGCAGCCTAGGTACAATGCAGGCCTGATTCCCCATGGGAGAACCTATCTGTGGGCATGGCTCCTGTGTGTCGGAACCTTCTTCCCCACTGGCCTTTCTGAGTGAGGGCTGGGCTACATTCCCACGCCACCTGAAATGGCTCCCTACACTAATCAGCTAAATTCTCATCAAAATATTAAAACATTTTACTAACAATGCCAAGAATATAGGTGTCTCCAAATATTCTAGCTATATTCTGCATATAGCTTCCACACTCTCTCTTTCTCTCTCTTTCCTCTAAGAAAAAGATAGCTACACATTTAAGATCCAGATGAAGAAATCATAGTTTTAATATTATTGTTCTTCTGTATGAAACCACTTAATTCCTTCTTTTGGATTTAGACATTTCCACTCATTTGAAGTTGAACATTGCTTTTTACAATCTAAAGTCCTCCTCTCCCCTACAATGGTGAAACTGACTATGTTTTGTTAACTATAGAATGAAAAGCATGCAGATAAAATTGCTTTGGAATAAAGTATATTTTTGTGTACTGCATGGATCCCAGTAGATGACTAAACAGACACTGATTAAAAGGAACAGAAGAACTGACAGAGGGCAGACATGTAGATCAATGTAATGAAGTTGAGAGTCCAGAAATAAATCCTCAACTTATACATGTAATCATTTTTCAACAAGTGTGTCAAAACAATCCCATGGGGAAGGGACTGTCTTTTCAAAAAATGATGCTGATGCTGGAATATCTACATGTGAAAGAATGAAGTTAGACTCCTACCTTATACCACAAAAAATTTAACTTGAAACAGATTAAGGACCTAAATAGATCAAAGACCAACTCAAATGAATCAAAGCTAAACTATAAAACTACTAGCAGAAAACATAAGAATAAATCTGTGTGACCTTAGATTTAGTGATGGTTTCTTAGATATGACATGAAAAATACAAGCAAAAGAGAAAAAAAATAAAGTGGACTTTATCAATATTAAAAACTTTTGTGCTTCAAAGAACACCACCAAGAAAGTAAAAAGAGAAAGCACAAAATAGGAGGAAAATTTGCAAATCATGTCTGATAAAGAACTATTTAAAATATATAAAGAATTATTACATTCAATATTTAAAGGATAAGCAACCCAACTTAAAAATTGGCAAAGGATCCAAATAGATATTTTTTTCAAAGACAATATGCAAATGGCCAATAAGCACATAAAAAGCTGCTCAAAGTCATCGGTCATCAGGGAAATGCAAATCCAAACCACAATGATATACAAGTTATAACTACTAGAATGGCTGTAATAAAAGTATAGATAACAATTGCATTTCTTATCAAAATTCCAATGGCATTTCCACAGAACTTGAACAAAGAATTTTGAAATGTCTATGGAACCACTGAAGACCCTGAGTAGTCAAAACAATCTTGAGGAAGAACAATGCTGGAAGTATCATATGCTCTGACTTCAAACTATATTCCAAAGTTATAGTAATCAAAACAGTATGATATTGGCAAAAACAGACACACAGACCAATGGAATAGAATAGAGAACCCATAAATAAACCCACATATATATGGGCAATTAATTTATTACCAAGGAGCCAAGAACACTAATGGGGAAAGGATGGTTTCTTTAATAAATGGTGTTGGGAAAACTGGACTGTTATGTGTAAAAGAATGAAACTAGATCACTATATTACACTATACACAAAAATTAACTCAAAATGTATTGAATACTTGAATGTAAGACCTGACACGATAAAACTGCTAGAAGAAAACATAGGCGGTAAACTCCTTGACATTGGATTTAGCGATGCTTTTGTGGATATGACTCCAAAGTTAAGGGAAACAAAAGCAAAAATAAACAAATGGAACTACATCAAACTAAAAACCTTCTGCACAGTGAATGAAACCATAAACCAACTGAAAAGGCAATTTACTGAGTGGGAGAAGATATTTGCAAAGGGGCTAACATCCAAAATATATAAAGAACTCACACAAGTCAACAAAAAGAAAACACCAAACAGTTCAATTTAAAAATAGGCAGAGGGTCTGAATAGGTGTCTTTCCAAAGAAGACATACAGATGACCAACATGCATATGTTGTACAATATCGCTAGTTATCAGGGAAATGCAAATCAAAACCACAATGAGGTATCACCTCACATTTATTAGAATGGCTATTATAAAAAGACAAGAAATAAAAAATATTGATAAGGATGTGGAGAAAGGGGAACCCATGTGCACTGATGGTGTGAATATAAAGTGGTATAGCCACTATGGAATATGTTATTGAGATTCCTCAAAAAGTTACAAATAGAACTATCATATGACCCAGCTATCACACTTCTGAGTATTTTTGTGAAGAATTTAAAAACACTAGTTTGAAAAGCTGTATGGTCCTGGTGGGTAGCTCAGTTGGTTTCATTTTGATATACCAAGCATCATTTTGATATACCAAGTTTGCAGGTTCAAGCTCTGATCAGGGCACACACAGGAATCAACCAATGAATGCATCAGTAAGTGGAACAACAAATTGATATTCCATGTTTCTTTCTCTCTCTCTCAAATCAATAAAAAGTAAAGATATATGCATGCCTGTATTCATAGCTAAAATATAGAAACAACCTAAGGGCCCATTAATGGATGAATGGATAAAGAAGATGTGATATATACAGGGTAGGACAAAAGTAGGTTTACAATTGTTTGTATGGAAAATAATACAATAATTAAAAAATAATAACAAGAATAAACTCTGTGTTTTGTGTACTCACAACTGTAAACCTACTTTTGCCCCACCCTGTGTGTGTGTGCATGTACACACTCACACACACAGTGGAATACTACTCAGCCATTAAAAAGAAGGAAATCTTCTCATTTACAAAACCATGGATGGACCTTGAGGGTATTATGCTAAGTGAAATAAGTTAGAATAAACATGATATCACATAAATGTGGAATCTAAAAAACAAAAAAAGTACAAATGAAGCAAAAATAAACTCACAGATACAGACAACAGATTGGCAGTTACTAGAGGGGAAAGGGCAAATGGATGAAAGGGATCAATTGTACAAGATGCACGGTCACTAGACTTACAATGGTGATTACTATGTAGTTATACAAATATCAAATGATAACATTGTATACTTGATATATGTATTTTATACATATACTTAAAATATATATAATATATATTCATATATAACATATATTTATATAAATATCTATAAATATATAAATAATATATTTATTTTTATTTATTAATTTGCAAAGGGGCTAACTTTATTATTAATGAATATATTATTAAATTCATTTATTTATTCATAATGAATATGTATCAATATATAGATCTATAAAATACCAATTTTACCACAATAAAAAATTCAAATAAAAACTCAAAAACCTATACAAATGCAGATAATAGCAATTGTTGGCAAAGGTGCAGTTACATTGGACCCCTTACACAATGTTGGTAAGAATGCAAAATGGTGTAGTGTTTTTAAAAGAAAACAATCTGATCATTCTTCAAAAGTTTAAATGTAGAGTTAACCATACAACTACAAGGCCCATTGATTCCACTACTGAATATATACCCAAGAAAAAAATGAAAAGATGACCACACAAACACTTGTACATGAATGTTCACAGCAACATTATTGATTAGGAACAACCTAATACCCATCAACTGATAGAATGGACATATAAATTGTGGTTTATCCATACATGGAACATTATTTGGGAATAGAAAGAAATGAAGTAATGATCCATGCTAAGACATTGGATAATCCTTGAAAATATGCTATGTGAAGGAAGCCAGTCACAAAAGACCACATATTTTATGATTCCATTCATATGAAATGTCTAAAGTAGGCAAACTCAGAGAGACAGAAAATTGAGTGGTTGTTGAGAGCTGGGATGGTTGAGAAAAAATGGGAGAGTGGGTTACCACTAAGGGACATAGGGCTTCCTTTGAAGGTGATGAGAATATTCAAAAATTGATTGCATTGCTAGATGCATAATTCTGTGAAAATACTAAAGACAACTGAATTGTATACTTTCTAAATGGGTGAGTTGTGTGGTATATGAGTTATAGCTCAGTAAGGCTGTTCCCCTCCGCCCCACCCCCCTAAAAGAAAGGACCAGAAGCAACTAATAAATAGAAATACTGGCTGATTTTTCACTCTTAAAATATTTTTAGATAACTTACTATGAAACTATTATATGTATGTGTGTTGAATTTCATGCTACAGGGTTGATAAAAAGAAGGTAGATGACCTCTAAAGTTCTGACTCTAATCACCTTTTCTCTTTTTCATATTTCCGTCTGTATTTCTGTGTGCTAGTTAGACTATAAAATTAATTTTAATGTTAATTATATGATATGTTAATTCATCTGACATATATCTCCTTTTACTTATATGCCAGACACTCTTTTTGGTGCTAGAGATGCAGAAGTAAGTGGGGCAACTTCCCTGCTGTCAGCTTATATCTCATGAAGGGAATAGAGTGTGGTTGGCAGGAGGGAAGACCTCCTCAAGGAAGTGATATTTGACCAGAGACCTAGAAAACATACAAATCTGGAGGAAGAGAACATTAGGTCCACTAGAGGATGCAGAAATAAAGGCCCTGAGTTGGGAGGAAGCTTAGTATATTAGCGCAGTGGGTCTCTGACCTGAGCATGCATTGGTATCAACTGGAGAGCTTGTTCAAATGGCTGGGTCCTTATATAGAGTGTCTAATTCAGGAAGCCTGGGATGGGGCCCAAGAATTGCATTTTTAGCAAGTTCCCATGTGATACTGATGATGTTGGTCTGGTAAGCCCACTTTGAGAACCACTGTGGTAAAAGAACAACAAAGAAACTAATGTGGCTGGAGAAATTTAAGTAATTGAGAGTATGGTAGGCAATAATGTCCTGAAGTCAGCTTATATGAAATCGTGCATCTCTTCCCAACTTTGTATTCAGTGACTTTTCCATTATTAGATTGATATCAGTCATGGTAGGAGTATTTACCCCCCCAGAAACTGGCAAATGCAACAAATCAAGAATCCCACTACTGGTGGTAGGAATGAGGTCAGAGAGATAGCCAGGTGTCAGAACTTGAAGAGTTTTGTATTCCATGACAAGGAATTTGGGTGTAAGTATAACAGCAATAGAAAACCTTTGAAGTGTCATGAGCAAAGGAGAGGCATGTTTTAAACAGAATATCCTGGCTGCTGACTGGAGTGTAGATTATAGAAAGGTTGGATCCTCCAAATTCAATCTCCCTTTCTTCTTGGATACAATTAACTGCTCAGCTAAAGACTACATTTCTTAGCCTTCTTTGCAGCTGTGTGTTGGTAGATGCCTAATACGTGCCAATGGAATGTGCATAAAATGATATGTGAAATTTTTGAATCACTAGGTAAAAAAGATATCCTTGCCCTGCATGTCCACTTTTTCCCTTCCTGAAAGCCAGCACCCAGATATAGCAATGACCCCTAACAGCTGACTCTACAAATGATGGCAATACTCAAGGAAATGAAGAAACAATGACTTAGAAGTGACCCTGGCCTCTGCATCACTGTAATAGCAGAGTTCCCCATCAACCCGTGAGAGGGAAAGAAAAGTTTTGTTTTTTTACACAGTAAGCCACAGTATTGTTGGGCCTCTTTGATACAGTAACCTACTCTTACCCTAACAGCAAGAGACACTAGAGTGAAAAGCAGGTTGAAGATTGAGAAGGCTATCATAACAGCCCAGTCAAGAGATCATAGTGCCTTGGATTAGGGAGTGTGCCAGCTGGGCCTATTTGCCCTCAGACCCACTCCTCTCCCTTCCATTCCTCTGCTGGCTGATCTATACATTCTGCCTTTTCCAGGTTCCTTGTCAGCTGACTTCTGGGTGGCTACCGGCACTGTTTGGAGAAGGGAGAGCGGGGATAAGGGAAGCCAGGTCATTTCTCTTTCTCTTTCTGTCATTCTCCATCTCTGTCTTTATCTCTGAATTTCTCAATCTCTGCCTCCAGCAGCATCTCTGTCAGGAGAGGAATGGCTCCAGCTCCTGCAATATGGAATCGCCATGGGATCCAGCTTCTATCATGACCCCAGCTTCTATCATGACCCCTCTTCCTTTGTGCTTCCAGCCTGGGCATGGCAGCAGCTTCCTAAGGTTCATCTCTCAGTTGCCTCACCAGACCATTTGGCTTCTCACTTTTTACACCACTTGTGTAACCAATTCCCCGCATTAAATCCTCCCTGTTTTAAATGATTTCTGTTCTCCTGGGTGAACTTGAACCAACACAGAGGGTGGTGATGGGCTGGTGAAAAGTGTTGGAATCAGGGCATGTTTTGAGGTGGAAATGACAAGGGTGAGGAGGGATTGCATATGGGGTATGAGGGAACAGTTCAAAGTTCAAAATGGAACATTTCTCTGTAATCTCTTAACTAAACTGCTTCTCAGTCGTCGCTGACTCAGGAAATCACACCATCATTTACTCAGTCTCAAAACAAAAATGTAGGCCTCATCTTTTATTCATTGGATTCTTCATCAAGTCCATCACAAAGTTTTATTCCAGCTTTGTGATATATGGGGACTTGTCTGGAATTATAAGAATCTATGTATAGCTTATCACAGCTAATGAAAAAACTTTGACTGAAAATAGAGCCAAATTTAGATATTACTGCTAAAAAACCCAGTGAATTTTACAAAGACTGAATTTTGAGAAAGAAACCAGATTCGCTATCTAGACAGCCTGGCCTCTGGACCATTGCCAAAACACCTTCAAGTTGTGTAAGGAAGCACAACAGCCCAGGTTTTGCTATGCCTGTCAGGAAACAGGAGCATTTGTATGTGGGCTGAAATACGGGAGCTAACACATGTTTGGGAGATTCTAGGAAGGTGGAAAGTGATCATCACTTCCAAGGGCTGAGGCTCAGAAAAATGTCTTTTTTCCTTTGATCAGAGACTACTGTGGATAAAGACAATCTCTGGGACGAAGAAAGACTTACCTTTACTTATTAGCTGTGTGACCTTGGACAATGTTGTTAAACTCTCCAGGTTCAGTTTGCTAATCTATCAAAAACAGGGAAAGCAGAACCTTGCAGGATTATTTTGGGTATTAAATCATGTGGTAGGCCTTAGAACACAGCACATATCATGTGTTGATATTCAGTGTTCTTCTCTCCCCTTCCACTACTCTCATGCCAGTAACAGTGTAGATTAACTAACTCTCTGTAATTTAGGGTATTCACAGTTAATAAATGTTGATCTTGCACACATGTGGTTCCCAGATTAAATGTAAGCTGTGGTTTGAGTCATAATTAAGATAAAAATGTTTTCATTGCAAAAATTCACTGCCAAGTGGTTTAAGTTTGTGGAGAAAATATTTGTGGGTAATGGAGTAGGTTACAAAACTTTTGGAAAGAAATGCAAAACACTGTTATTATTTATGTTAAGTGCAAGACCAGCAGTTGCAAATATAAGGACCATGATGTCATAAGAAGTACCTCATGAGCGTCATTGTTTTGTTTCCCTTGACTTCCTAGATTGGATAAGAAGTGGCAATATGGGCTGTAGACAACATATTTACTTGCATCACAGTAACATAAGCTTTCTTAAAACACTTTATAAATTTTAAGTATTTCTTACATAAAAACTTTAATTCTCCAATTCATGAAACATTCTAGACAAAGTCTATTTGAAAAACAATCCTCAAAATGATGAGGGCAGTAGTTTATTTATTCTATTTTCTGACTTTTTTCAAGTTTATAGTAATAAGCATGCATTAATTTATATTCTGCAAAGGAATCAAGTTCCAAAATAGCAAACATGGTGATTGTATCATTACTAGATTCTTTCTCCTCAAGAGTTGGCCTATTCTGTTTATAGCCAAAATGAAATGAAAAAATTAAAATTAGTTACTTTCTCACATAAGTGTCTATAATGGTTAATTTTATGTATCACCTTGACTAGGCCATAGTAGTCAGATGTTTGGTCAAAGACCAGTCTAGAAGTTGCTTTGCAGGTATGTTTTAGATGAGATTAAATTTTAAATCAGTAGATTTTTTAAAAAGATTTATTTATTTATTTTTAGAGAGGGAAGGGAGGGAGAAAGAGAGAGAGAGAGAGAGAGAGAGAGAAACATCAATGTGTGGTTGCTGGGGGCCATGGCCTGCAACCCAGGCATGTGCCCTGGCTGGGAATCGAACCTGTGATGCTTTGGTTCGCAGCCTGCGCTCAATCCACTGAGCTACGCCAGCCAGGGCTAAAATCAGTAGATTTTGAGTAAAGCAGAATAATCTTAATAATGTGGGTGAGCCTTAGCCAATCAATTGAAGGCCTTAAGAGAAAAATATTGAGGTTCCCCAAGGGAAACGCTAAACCAAGTATCATAGTAGTGAAAACAGTTCACAAGATAAAACATTTGTAAAATTTGTAACAATTTCTATTTTATCATTGATTTTCCATTAACATTCTATATCAAAACACAACATTTTTTTTCTTACAAGGCCTGTTATTGTAAAAATTTCATCAATATGAAAATTTTCATTTTCCTTTTGTATTTTTAATGGGTTGCGATGTAATACATACAAGTCAGCCATGTAATGTGTACAATTTAGTGACTTTTAGTGTATTCACAGTGTTCTGCAGCTGTCACTAGAATCAATTAGAATATTTTCATTGCCCCCCCCAAAAAGGCTGCATCTTTTAGCGGTCACTCCCAACCTGCTTCCCACTGTTCGGCCTTAGATCAACATTAATCTACCTTTGTCCCTATGGATTTGCCTATTCTGACATTATAAATAAAAGAAAGCATACAATACATAGTCATGTGTGACTGGCTTCTTTCACTTAGCACAGTGTTTCAAGGCTTGTCCATGTGTTAGCATGTATCAGTACTTCATTTCTTCTTACTGTAAAATGGCATTCCACTGTGTGGCGATATCACATTTTATTTATCCATTCCATTAGTTGGTGGACATTTGGGTTGTTTCCACCCTTTGGTTAGTATCATTTCTCTTTTTCATGTTTTTTAGTGCTAAAATGTGAAATGACTAAAAGACAAACAAGAAGAAAAAAGTATTGATTTCTGGAAATGTTCTCAGGTGAACGATCACTGAGTAAATGAGTTCTCAGAAAACAGTGTTCAGTATGGGCATGATTTCTATTAACTAATCATCTCCAAAGCTATGACTATTAATTAAATTCATTTCAAGGTATCTTCTTATTCCAAGTATTTGTGCCTAAGTGCTTCTGTTTATGAGACAAGAAATTGAAATGACTGTCTTGGCAGCATAACCCCAGTTGTATAAACCAAGGGATTAAGAGTACTTTTGAGAAGGAGAACCAATATGTTCTCTGTGGCTTTGGTAATGATGGTAAATTTACACATAATGTATGGATGATTAAGTACAGCATTTCTAATGCACAAAATGTACTTTTTTCATTGCTTTCAGAGAGAGAGGAAGGTAGAGAGAGAGAAAGAAAGAGAGAGAAAAAAAACATCAATGTGCAGCAGAAACACTGATTGGTTGCCTCCTGTATACACCCTAACTGCAGATCAAACTGGGAATTGAACCCACGACCTTTCGGTCCAGAGGAAGATACTCCAACCAACCAAGCCACCCTGGCCAGCATACAAAATGTACTTTTTTACATTAATTCTTACTGGGCTTAGATTATACTGAATGTCCATGTTTCCCTGCTAACTTATTTGTATAAATCCATTTCTAAAAATGAAGTGACTGGGTAATCTGACCTTGAGCAACAACTATCCATGCCAGCCTAGCACTGGAAAGCTTACATCTAATCCTAACAACACACTTCACATAACTTAAGTGTGGTTGATATTGCAAAATCCCAAGGTGGTGCTCTTTTTAGTTACCCTTTAACCAGCTGGCATGGCCAGTACTGCTTCACAGAATATTAAAAAAATAAACAACTCCCCCTGCCCCAAAAAAAGCACAAAGGCTTGGCTTATAGAGAGCAGAAGTATGCCCTAGGAAAAAAACAATAAAGACAACTGGATTTAGTATGGAATATAAGACTTAAAAATTCCATAAAATAAGGAAGGAAAGTGAGAATTTACTTACAAGCATTTGAAAAGATTTTGCCTTCTCACCAAGAAGTGCTCACATACTAAACTTTTGGTTTGGTTTGCCTACAGGTATGTTTACAGTAGTCCTTTCTTGTCTGCTGCAGATACATTCCAAGACCCCCAGTGGATGCCTGAAACCACGGATAGTACTAAACTGTATACTATGTTTTCTACTGTATATACCTACCTATGATAAACTTTAAACTATTCTTGCAATTTGGGGCCATTATTAAGTAAAATAAGAGTTGCTTGAATACAAGCACTGCAATACCACAATGGTCAATTTGATACCAAGACAGCTTCTAAATGGCTAATGGGCAGGTAGCATTATACAGCATGGAGACACTAGACAAAGAAATGATTCACATCACAGGTGGACACAGCAGGACAGCATGAAATTTCATCACAGTGCTGAGAATGTCATGCAATATAAAACTTATGAATTGCTTATTTCTGGAATTTTCCATTTAGTATGTTCAGACTGACATTGACTGAGGTAATAAAACCCATGGAAAGTGAAACTTCAGATAAGGGGGACTACTGTATATAATTTTAACTATTAATAAAATGTAACAACTTATATTCTTTTTATACAGGTCCAGCTAGATCAAATTGTTAGTGGACAATTTTTATCTTGGTGTTCAATATTTATCTTGGGTGTTCCTCAATTTCCGTTTCCTCTATTTCCTTTCTCAGCGTTCCTCTAGAAACATTTTTGAAGTGATATACACAAAGATGGTATGACAACTTCCTTAACTTCAAAGAAATGTATGCATTTTAAAAGAGGCCATAGTAACATGAAGGAATAAATTTTTACTTATGAAATGTTACAAAAGCCATAGATCAGAGGTATATTTCAGGGCCTTCCTGAATTCACACTGTTTTTTCCACAGTAAAGCAGGCCATGCTACAGACGTACAGACATAAAAATAATTGACTTGCAGAACTGTGTAATGAGTATGCACCTTGGCCTACACCTCCTGGGAGGCCCAGAGCCAGCACACCCAGTGGACAGCTTCAGACTACCTCGAAGCAACACCCAAATTAATAGCTAAAGAAAGTGGAGTTCTTATGTTATAATCCCAGTAATAGCCAGGAACAACTATTTTCCTTCAAATTTGAAACTTGTGGGAAAGATTGGGTGGTAGAAAAGACATTGATGATTCTGATCATAGAATCATAGGATGTGAAGATGTTACATGCAACATACACAACTAGGAATGGATTGGTTCAGGCAACTTTTTATAAGTGGTGCTGCTTCCTGCTCTGCTATTTCCATCATAATGCTCTTGGTTACAATTGTCCACTGAGTCTCCATGGTTCAAATAGCCATAATACTACTTGAGAGCATTCTCTAAGTTGCAAGTTTATAAAAACAATAAAACATTTATTTGAGAATGACATTCTAAACTGTGGAGGAAGAATTAGATACAGAGTCCCAGTTTGAAAACTAAATCACAGAACAACCATCATTCATAACTGCCTAAAATCTAGCTGAATAGAAATCCTATAACCAAAGATATAAAGAAGTTACATCAAGACTGGTAGAAAGGATGGAGACTCAGAATGGGTTGGTTCCACACTCACATGTGGCAGATAAAAATCAGGAGGATATCTAGGCTATGGAGTTTCCCTTGAGGAGTGAGGGGGTCCTAGCCCCACACCAGGCACACCCAGCCTAGGGTTCCAGTGCCAGAAAGAGAAGTCTCCATAACTTCTGGCTGTAAAAACAAGTGGGGATTTTGGCTGAGTGAAACAAAGGGTTTCTGGAGTCCCAGGTAGTTTACTTGGACTTACTCCCTCTGAGTTCTAGCCCTGGGGCAGTAGCTTAAAAGATACCAGGGACATATATAGAAGAAGTCAAGTGTCATGCATCAGAGCAAGAGCTGGAGGGGCAGCTTACTCTCAGACAGAAGTGCTGGCAGAGGCCATTGTTCCTTTTCTGAGCCCTCCCCCCACACTACTGGCAGGCAGGCTCCATATCTAAGTCTCTATCAACTTGGCAATTACTGTTCACCTAGCCCTGGTGATTCCCTGAGATCCCACCCCACAACTTTCTAGCCTACCCAACCTGTTTCCAGCATCTTTTCTATATGAATGGCCCATCTAGGGTCATGCTCAGACTTTTCCTAACATCTCTCAAACAGTCAGCATCTTGCCTTAGGTCCCCCATACCTCTTCCTAGGAGACTCCAGGCCTGGCATGAGCAGCAGCCAGTCTTGGTGTACAGGACAGCCTGGGCACCTCCAAGCTTAGCACATGTAGCATCCATATGCAGATTTCTTTGTAGCTCATTCTGGTTGGGCTGGGCAGAACACAGGCAGTGGATTACTTTGGCCTGTACTTCTTAGGAGGCCCAGAGCCAGCACACCCAGTGGACAGCTTCAGACCATGTCAAAGCAATACCCACCTACAAGCAACACATTGAAGGAGCAGACCCAGCAGGCACCAGAGCCATGCTGAAGTAAATCCTGCTCCCTGGGACGGACCCCTGAACAGCTGATCCTCCATGGTGGTACCAGCCAGTATTCATACCCATCTACCTGAGGTACATCCCTCCCACTGATGTGCTAACAGCAATTAAGGCTCAACTATAACAGGAGGGTGTACACAGCCCACATGGGGGGAGCACACACCTGAATTCCAACCCTGGGTGATTGGGGATGCTGTGCCACCGGATCCTATAGGACTCCACTACATTAGGCCACTCTACCAAGACTGGGGGACATAACATCTCTACTAATATATGGAAACAAACACAGGGAGGCTGCTAAAATGAGGAGACAAAGACACTTGCCTCAAATGAAAGAACAGAACAAAACTCCAGAGAAAGAACTAAACAAAATGGAGGCAAGCAATCAATTAGATGCAGAGTTCAAAACACTGGATAAAAGGATATTCAACAAGCTTAGGGGGAAGAGTAGGTGAACTTAGGAGATTTTTAACAGCATAGAAAAGGACATGGAAACCACAAAAAGAACCAGTCAGAAATAAAGGATACACTAACTGAAATGAAGAATAATTTACAGGGAACCTACTATAGGGTAGATAAAACTGAGAATCAAAATATAAGAAAGAAAAAAACACCCATTCAAAACAACAAGAAGAATAAAAACAATGAGGTTAGTGTAAGGGAATTTTGGGATAACTTCAGGTGTTATCCCATTCACATCATGGAGGTGCCATAAGGAGAAGAGAGAGAAAGAAATTGAAAACTTATTTGAAAAAAGAGTGACAGAGAACAACCCTAACCTGGTGAAGCAAATTGACATACAAGTTCTGGAAGCACAGAGAGTCCCAAAGAGGCCCACACCAAGACACATCACAATTAAAATGCCGAAAGTTAAAGATAGAGAGAGAATCTTAAAAGCAGTCAGAGAAAGGCAGTTAGTTACCTACAAGGGAGCTCCCATAAGATTGTCAGTTTATTTCTCAACAAAGGTAGGCCAGAAGGGATTGGCAAGAAATATTCCAAGTGATGAAATGCAGAGACCTACAACCAAGATTACTCTGCCCAGCAAAGCTATCATTTAGAATTTAAGGACAGATGGAGTTTCCCAGGAAAGGAAAAGCTAAGAGTTCATCACCATCAAACCACTACTACATGAAATGTTAAAGGGTCTTGAGGAAGAAGAAGAAGAAGAAGAAGAAGAAGAAGAAGAAGAAGGAGAAGGAGAAGGAGAAGGAGAAGGAGAAGGAGAAGGAGAAGGAGAAGGAGAAGGAGAAGGAGAAGGAGAAGGAGAAGGAGAAGGAGAAGGAGAAGAAATATAAACAATAAAATGACAGTAAATACATACCTATTAACAGTTGACTCTAAAAACCAAAGTAAGTAAACAAGCAGAACAGAAATGGACTCATAGATACAGAAAAAGTTTTGATGGTTGCCAGATGGGAAGGGGTTTGGGGGGTTTGGTGAAAAAAGTGAAGGGATTAAGTACAAATTATTAGTTACAGAATAGTCATGGGGATGTAAAGTATGAGATTTATCAGGATGATCACTTACAAAGTTATATAATGCATAATCACTGGGGTATACACCTGAAACTAATATAATATAGTATGTCAACTATAATTGAAAAATTAAAAATAATTAAAGAAATGTAACTAGGATTCCATATGAAACCCTAAGCCACAAATAGATAGAAGGGCTGCTGAAAGCAGCGAAGATCAAACAGTGTGTGGGAGGAAGCAGAAAGGGAGGCAAACCCCTGAGAAATCTGACACTACCCCAAGATGAGAAGCATGCCCAAGCACAAACCAAAAATCCTATGTCCAAACAGAGACAGGGGGTGTGGGGTACTGACAAAAGCATCCATACACTAGTTCGGTTCTGAGAAGAAGAGTGGCAAAACTAAAAAAAGACTCATGACCAGCCATATTTTAAGAAACAGTCTGTTGGTGAGACTCTTTCCAATCAGAAAGACTTTGAATGGTGTGAATCTTACAGCTGCCTATCCCTGTTGGCTGGATAGCGTTAACAGTTAAATGGACTCACACCATTCAGGGACAGGTACTGCTAACTTTGGACACAGACCTAGTATCTCCAACATATGAATCATTTGCAAATAACTGGTCTAGGAAAAGCCCACTCATCCAACATGAGAAATCAAAAACAAACCATCTAGGATCTATATTCATCATTAAAAGTGAAGAGGAGAAAAGGAACAAGAAAACAAATGCAGATGGACAATGACTGAAGCAATATTTCCATGAAACAGATGAACATTTTGACTAAATGTTTTGCCACGGATTTAAACAGTTAACAAAGCAATTCATTTATAAGATAAAAGCCCATATATACATACAGTATATTTAAAATACTTAAAAAGGATGAAAGAGAAAAATCAATGAAACCAAAAGCTGGTTCTTTGTAAAAAGTCAATACAGTTGATAGGGCCTGGCTAGGCTAAGAAAAAAAGAGAGGACACAAATTGCCAATATCAGAAATGGAAAAGGGGACATCACTACAGATCCCAGAAGGGGCATTTCAGGTCTCAAAAAACTGACACGAATGGGTAACACACACATCTTAATACAATTGCTGAACTTTGAATTAAAAAAAATCCTTTGGACAATTAGGCAAAAACAATGAGTCATCTATACCACACTTAATGACTTCACCACAATGTGCAAATCTAGATGGCTGGAGAAATGCCTTTTAAATCTTCAAGGAGAGGAAGTGCAACCTAAGAAATTTATATCATTCAAATTGTCATTCAAAATATAAAGGCAACAAATAAATTTTAATATACATGAATTCTGGAAATAATGGGAAAATTCTTGCAATTCATATCATGATCAAAGTGCCAATTTTTATCTATAAAGCTTCTTATTTTTCAAACTATAAACACAGCAACCATATAGCAATTCTGAAAATTTAAACAACATAGAAAAATTTCTCTTTTTTTATTAATTTGGCCATTTTGTTTTAACTAGTAAATTGTCACATGAAAATGTATACTCTGAAGGTTTGCAATTGTATTCTTGTATTTTACTGTTATTCAGTTAGAGTTGTCCTGCCTTTTTCCCCATTGCTCTCCCCTGCCCTGTCCCCCAACCCACTCCCACAGTCAAACCCACCCCACTGTCCGTGTCCATGAGTCTTCTGTTCATGTTCCTTGACTTGCCTTTTTCCCTTCCTCCTCCCCTCTGGTCACTGTCAGCTTGTTCTTTATTTTCAGGTCTCTGGTTCTATTTTGCTCACTTGTTTGTTTTGTTGATTAGGTTCCACTTATAGGTGAGATCATGTGATATTTGTCTTTCACTGCCTGGCTTACTTCACTTAGCATAATGCTCTCCAGTTCCATCCATGCTGTCATGAAGGATAGGAGTTCCTTCCTCCTTTCTGCTGCATAGTATTGTATTGTGTAAATATACCACAATTTTTTGATCCACTCATTTACTGATGGACACTTGGGCTGTTTCCAGCACTTGGCTATTATAAATAACACTGCTATGAACATTGGTGTGCATAGGTTCTTTTGAATTGGTGACTCAGGATTCTTAGGATATAATATATACCTTATAAGAAGTGACTGAATAAGAAAGTAAAAGCTTAAATTATCCTGCAACTATTAAAGATATTGAAGCATTGTTAAAAAAAAAACCCTTCCAACAAAGATGACATTACATAACATGAGTGGTTATAACAATATGTTTTTCTGAAAAGCAGGAGAAAAGTCAGAACTAATACATGTCAATATGTTATTAGAGAACATTTAAAATTTAAAAAATTTATTGTAAGAACAGGCAATAAGCAAAACCTCGAATACGTACATCACCAAAAGCTATTGCTGTTCTGAAAGGGCCAACTCAAAACTAGCTCTGCCCGAGCTGCTCACATGCTGATGTGCGAAGGCCGTCGTCTGGGGCAGAGGCTGCCCTGAGAGAACAGCCATAAACCACTACTCACTTCTGCTAGGGAGAAAGAACACCTTTGTGGTTTTTATGGAAATAAATGTATTGTGATACAGAAAGTGAGGAAATGGAGTGGAGAGGAGACAATTGTAAAGCTTTGGGGGTTTGAAAGTACTACTACCAAAGATTTTGAGATTGTTTTGGTTTAGAGAAAGGGAAAAGTATCTCACTATCCCCATTTCCAGTATACATGTATTTTCGAAAGCTCATCCCTGTCTTTACTTTCAACAGGGCTCAATCATTTATCAGACATCATTTTTAGGATACAGGATGAAGTTTAGTGGCTGAACTAGCAGAGAGTTCAAGCCTCTTTCTACTCATAAATATCTCTTCCTTCAGTGGCAGCACTGTAAAAAGTAACCTCACTGAACCACTTGAATATTCAAAAGGAATTTCAAACACTCACCTGAATACAAGCCAGAGGCTCACTTGACCAGCGAAATATATTCTATCGTTATAGACGTCAGCTCCAGATTCAATTTGGCCTAAAGTAAAGAGAATTGAATAAAAAGAAAAAATAAATTAACAAACAAAAAAACCTATAGCTAAGCCAATAACCTGGAAGATAAATGGGCAAAGGATATGAACAGTTTACATAAAGGGAAATATAAATGACTCTAAAACATATATGAAAAGTTGTTCAATCTCAAAATTAAAATTAAACTGAAATATCATGGTTAATTCATAAAATTGGAAAAGGTCACAGGGCTTGGTAGCAATGCATTAGTGAGAGTGTTAAAGATGTATTTTCATATATTATCAACAGGAGCATAAATTAGCATAACCTGTATGTAGTTATTGAAATTCTTGGAATTATTACCAAGATATAGTTTAGAGAAAAAGGACAGAGTAGATGGAATGTTATCATTTGTATAAAAACTGTATATACATTTGTTCATATACATTGAAGAATAAGATGCTGGTAATATTGGTTACCTCTGAGGAGGGGAACTAGGTGGCTGGATAGGAGTTAAAAAGAAATTATTGTATACTTTATACTTTTGGAATTTTATTTTTTAAATTATATTTTATTGATTATGCTATTATAGTTGTCCCAATTTTTCTCCCATTGCCTGCCTACACGCAGCAACTCCACTCCCTCAAGCAATCCCCACACCATTGTTCATGTCCATGGGTCATGCATGTAAGTTCTTTGGCTACTCCATTTCCTATGTGTACTTTACATCCCCATGACTATTCTGTAACCACCTATTTGTACTTCTTAATTCCCTCAACTCTTCACCCATTCCCCCATACCTCCCTCCCAACTGGCAACCATCAAAATGCTCTCTGTATCCATGATTCTGTCTCTGTTCTTGTTTACTTAGTTTGTTTTTTAAACTCAGTTGTTGACTGACACAGACCCTGACCAGCAGGGTCTGTGTGTTGTGGCTGCTATGAACAAATACACATGGACTACAGAAGTCCTGTGGAGAAAAAGGAACAGCATGGCTACTCTCTAAGTGAGAGAGGGCCCTGGCACCTGCCTGGACAGGCTTTCGTTGCATTTCTGGGTATATTACATGAGGATGGTCCTCATTTACTATGCACAGGTTCACTGTAGGTGATTATTTTTTACAGAAAACAAAGGAAAGAATGTCGCTAATTACTTCAAAAAGAAGGATATTACAGATCAAGGGGTTACACTCCACACTTGGGAGGTTTAGCACAGATCTTAGGAAGTTACTTTAGAGATACACAGTAAACATTTGTTGCCTCAATCCAGGGTGAGGGAAATTTAGCAAAAGCAAGTCTCATAGCAGCCTAGGTACAATGCAGGCCTGATTCCCCACAGGAGAACCTATTCGTGGGCATGGGTCCTGTGTGCCAGACCTCACTCCCCACTGGCCTTTCCAAGTGGGGGCTGGGCTACATTTCCCAGGCCATGTGGAATGGTCCCCTCTAGTTGATAGATATGTATATATTGCCACTTTATTGTTCATAGTTTTGATTCATTTTTTCTTAGGTCCCTTTAATATTTCATTATAATAATGGCTTGGTGATGATGAACTCCTTTAGTTTTTAAATCTGGGAATCTTTTAATCTGCCTTTTGATTCTAAATGATGGCTTTGCTGGGTAAAGCAATCTTGGCTGTAGGTCCTTGCTTTTCATGACTTTGGATATTTCTTGCCAGTCCCTTCTAGTCTATGTTTCTTTTGAGAAATCAACTTACAATCTTACGGGAATTCCTCTATAGGTAACAGCTTTTCTGTTGCTGCTTTTAAGATTCTCTCTTTATCTTTAACTTTTGGCATTTTAATTATTATGTGTCTTGGAGTGGGCCTCTTTGCATCCATCTTCTTTGGGATTCTCTTTGCTTCCTGAACTATCCTATATATTTCCTTCACCAAATTAGGGAAGCTTTCTTTCAGTATTTTTTCAAAGAGATTTCCAATTTCTTGCCTTTTATCCTTTCCTTCTGGTACCCTTATGATGCAAATATTGGACCTCTTGGAGTTGTTCCAGAGGCTGCTTATACTATCCTCATTTTTTGGATTCTTTTTTTTTTCTGGTTGTTCTGACTGGTTGTTTTTTTTGCTTCCATATGCTGTAAATCATTGATTTGATTCTCAGCCTCATCCACTCCCCTGTTGTTTCCCAGTAAATTGTTCTTTATTTCAATTACTGTATCTTTTGTTTCTGACTGGATCTATTTTATGCTGTTGAGGTCCTCACTAAGTTCCTTGAGCATCCTAATAACCAGTGTTTTGAACTTTGCATCTAATAGATTGCTTATCTTCATTTTGTTTAGTTCTTTTTCTGGAGTTTTGAACTGTTCTTTAATTTGGGCCATGTTTCTTTGTCCTCATTTTGGCAGTCTCCTTGTTTTTGTTTCCATGTATTAAGTAGAGTTGTTTTGAGTCCATGTGTTGGTAGTGTGGCTTAATGTAGTAGGTGTCTTATAGGTCCAGTGGCACAGCCTCCCTTATCACCCAAGAAGGGTACAAGAGGTGAACCCTTAGAGTGCACCCTCCTTTTGTATTTGAGCCTAGATTGCTATTGGCAGGTCAGTGGAAGGATTTACTCAGGCAGTCAGCTGCAAGGCCTGGCTGTGACTAATGACTACCAACCTCTGTCCTTCATGAAGGATGAGCTGTGCAGGGGCAAGGTCAGCCCCCACCTGTGTTCTGCCTGAGGCCACCCTGCATGAGCTATAATGCAATCTGAGATAGCTGCTACTTGTGCCGGGCCTGGAGATTCCCAGGTGAAGCCAAGCTGTGTGAATCTAAACTGGCTACTCCTAGTGCTAGGCTTGGGGCTACTTAGCAAGAGGTATGGGGGCTGGAGGCTTACTGAGGCCAGCTGGTGCTTCTTTGAGAGGATTTAGGAAGTTGTGAAGCATGAGCCAAGTCCAGCCATTCATATGGAAAAGTTACCTTTAACAGCCTGGGTGGGTCTGTAATTTGGGTGGGGTAGAGTCTTAGGGCATCTCCAGCATAGGGAAAACAGTGTTAGCCAGGTCAATGAAGCCTCAGATATGCTCTCTCTGGGCTGTGTAGAGGGCTGGGCAGTACAGAAAAGGGACAATGGCCTCTGCCCTCCTCTCTGTCTGGGAGAAAGCTGTCCCCCAGAAAATTCATGCCAGAAAATTCAGATCCTCCCTGTATGCCATCGGTGCCTTTCAAGCTGCTACTCTGGTTCTGGAGCTCCAGAGGGAGTGAGTCTAAGTAAGTCTGTTGGTGGGGCTCCAGTAGTTTCTTGTACTGACTCAATCCCTGAAGGTGTTGCAGCCAGAAAATATGGGGGCTTATCTTCCTGGCACTGGAGCCCTGGGCTGGGGGATTGGTGTGAGGCTGGGACTTCTCACTCCCCACTCCCAAGATGTCCCTCCTGAATTTTTATCCACCATACATGGATGTGGAACTAGCCTGGTCTGCGTCTGTGCCCCTTCTACCAGTCTAAATGGTGTGGTTTCTTTAATTCTGTAGTTGTCAGGCTTCTATTCAACTCGATATCTGATGGTGCTGAGTGATGGTTGTTCTATACTTAGTTGTAATTTTAATGTGGTTGTGAGAGGAGCTTGACCAGAGTCTCTTGGATAGGCTTCCTTGATATTATGCCAAAACTTAACAATTAATAGTTTCTTAAATGTTAGTTACAATATTTAATCTGAAACCATATAATTGAACATTTGTATTGCTGTATTAAAGTCCATTCATTTATTTTGAACTCTGAATGGATCTTTTAAAAATCATGCTTCCTTACAGCAAGCATGAATACAGCAAGGAAGAATAGTGCTTCCTTACAGCAAGGTTTTTAAGATTTGAAGTAATTCTTATTCTTATTCACATGCAAACACTCAAAAACTCACATTTTACACAGGTCTTCATTAAGTCCTAACTATGTTTTCTAATTGCGTTGAACCTAGAGAGGTTTCTTTTCCTTTTTCTTTTTTTTTTTTTTAGAGTCTGCCAAATTAGGAATACTTCTGTTCTCTCATAATTTATTCTTCTATCACAAAGAGAATTTCAGGACTATAAAAAGCAGAAACTGGTAAAAAATTATTAATATGCACTTTTTTTTCTATAAAATCCAATGTTCAGACAAACACATATTTATCTATAACATTTTCAACTCTTTGTTTGAGAGCAGAAAACCTCAGTTGTCCAAGCACTCCAGGGCTCTGAGTCTACATGGCTTGCTCATGACTGGAAGTAGACTATGGAGAGGGTATCAGAAACCTGCAGGTAATCCCTGCAGGTTATTTCTAGGTTATTGCTCTAGCAAACTGGAGGGATATCCTGACCCCCTGCATTTAAATATATATATATATGATCTTTCATGAAGTAGAGACTGTAGCTTTCTTATGAAATTTACTTACAATCTCCTGATGGCCTGTTAAGCCTCCACCAATGGCAAAGTCCCACTAGACCTGTCCATGCTAAAGCCTATTTGACATTAAAACAAAAGGAAAGGTCTGCACATAAGTAGATTAGGGAGACAAAATGAAGCAAACCAGATTTCTAAACAAGAGGACTTTAAGCATGGAATTTGCATATATTATTCCCTCCATGGAAACATGCAGATATTGCTCAGTGAACTTTGGCTTACCATACTTAAAAGCAGTGGTTATAATATTATTATCCCCTCTCCATAGATACTGCCAGAGGAATTTCAGGCTCTATTGGGGATTTTCACAGTAACTCTCTCTCATTACTCACAAATAGCCTTTCTCTGAAATGCTACTTGGAACTTTGTTAATGGAATGGTTTCTTTGCCTCTGTGTGTCAAGTTTCTGCTTTATACAGTCCTTGTCTGCTTCTCTTTTGATACTTTTCCCTCTCAGCTTTTGGCTAAGAGTAACTTCCAGGTCAAATAGAATTTGATAAAGGATTAAATATTGTAAGGAATTAGTGGAATCTATGTTGTATCATATGTAACACTATTAAACACCTTCTATTCCACTTGCCGGTAGCCATCTATGGTTTTGTGATTAAATTGTTTTGTGTGCTCACGTTGTAAAATGTATTAATCTGTTCCTTTGAGTTGTGTTGTTTTCCACCTTGATTTAATGCCTTTAAGTCCATGCCTGCATTTTGTTTTGAAAAAAGTACTTATTATTATTCATTATTGCCTTTAAAATTTACTCAGTGGAGGTGAAATAGAGTGAATGGTGTTCCTCTCATCCCTAGGCCTCATCCCCTTTCTGACCACAGTAAGGTACTAGAAAGATCTGTGTCATTTTAAAGATAAATGTGATCTCACATATTCAAAAATAATCACAATTCTTAACTTCATTTAATGTCCATACCTGCATTTTTTAAAAGCTGGGAGATGTATTTCCATTGCTTTTTCATATAATTGTGAATGTGCTTTTTTTAATTATATTTTATTGATTATGGTATTACTCAAGCTGGGTACTAAAGGTGTGCCCTTTGTGTGGGCTGAGTATACCCTCCTTTTGTAGTTGAGCCTTGATTGCTGCTGACAGGTCAAAGGGAGGGATTTACCCAGGCCAGTCAGCTGCAAGGACAGGCTGTCACCACCAACATCCACCCTCTGTGGAGGATCAGCAGTGCGGAGACATGGTGATGGTGCTCCAACGTGGTCTGTTGCTGTCTACTGGGTGCACAGGCTCGGGGGTTTCCTCAGTGGTGCAGGACAAGGTCAGCTTCCACCTATGTTTTTCCCAGGGCCATGCTGCCTAAGCTATACAGCAATCTGAGATGACTGCTACTTGTGCTGTGCCTAGTGATTCCTAGGAGAAGCCAAGTTGTAAATCTAGACTAGCTACACCTAGTGTGGGGCTTCTGGCCACTTAGCAAGAAGTATGGGGCCTGGGGGTTCAGTGAGGGTGGTTGTTGCTTGTTGAGAGGATTTAGGAACTTGTGAAGCGTGAACCAAGACCAGCCATTCATATGGAAAAGAAGCCTGGGAAAAGAAGTTGGGTGGGACAGAGCTTCAGGGGATCTTGAGGGCAGGGCAAACAGTATTAGCTTCTGGTGATGAAATCTCAGATATGGCAACTGCCTGCTGGCTCTGTGGTTCTGTATGGGGAGGGTTCAGAAAAGGGACAGTGGCCTGTGCTTACCTTTCTGTCTGGGAGAAAGCTGTCCACTAGCATTTGCCTTGATGCCAAACACTTAAGTTTCTCCCTGTATGCCACTGGTGTATCTCAAGCTGTTACTCCAGGGCTGTAGCTCAGAGGGAGTGAGTCTGAATATGTCCATTTGTGGGTTCTTTAAGAGGAATTTCTTGAGACTCCAGAATTTCTTCTACCAGTTCAATCTCCACTGATATTTGCAGCCAGAAAATATGGGGGCTTATATTTTAAGGTTCCAGCGCTTCCTGGCGCTGGAACCTCGGGCTGAGCAACTGGTGTGAAGCTAGGACTCCTCACTCCTAAAATATTCCCCCCCCCCCCCGAGTTTTTATTCACCACACATGGATGTGGGCCTAGCCTGTTCTGCATCTCTGCCCCTCCTACCAGTCTGGATAGATGTGGTTTCTTCAATTCCATAGTTGTCAGGCTTCCATTCAACTCAATTTCTGATGGTTCTGAGTGATAATTGTTTCATACTTAGTTGTAATTTTGATGTGGTTGTGTGAGGAGGCAAGCTGTGTTTACCTATGCCACCATCTTTACTGGAAGTCTCTTGGATATGCTTCCTTAATATTATGCCAAAAGTTGACAATTAATAGTTTTTTAAATGTTAATTATAATATGTAGCCTGAAGCCATGTAAATTAACATTCATATTGTTATATTGAATTCCATTCATTTATCTTGAACTCTGAATGGATCTTTTAAAAATCATGCGTTAATCATTGGGAGAATATCAGTTCACTGAGTTATGAAGATTTTCCAAATGTTGACATATTTCATTACATAATATCAAAAACCACATTAATTTCTATCATCATAAATCTCATTAGACAAATCCCTAAATATTGAGAAACTGTGAAGTTTATGATGGTAGATAAAGTTTTCCAAAATTCTACTTTTGGTTGAAAGTCAAATTTTATTATTGGTAACAAATACTTTCAGTCATTTTCCTTGAAATGACAGGGTCACTTCATTTTTGAGAAAACATCCATCATAGATGCAAGTCTGACTAATCATAGTTTGTCTATCAGTTATTCTTTCAAGTGAAAATGTAGTTCCACCAAAAAAGAGCTGCTAATTCAGCTCACAGCTCAACTGCATAAACGTTTTTCCTTAGAACATGACGGCATCTTGAAGTAAACAGCTCTCCCAAGATCAGAGATCAAGGTCTTCATCTCCTATATGAAAACCTTATTCCCTTTGTCTTTTTATGACTTGATTTTTCTCTGTTAGTGCAGATGAAGGCAATGCTCCTAAACGCTGGCAACTATGGTTAAATCTACTACTAAAGTCATAGCTGCACAACAAAAATCCCTAGATATTCTTGCTAAGGTAAATTTTAGATAATAGAATTGCTTTAGATTATTATTTGGCTGAACCAGGAGTCTGTGCCATAGCAAATACCTCTGCTGTACCTGATCAACACCTCTGGTATTACAGAAAATACATGAAATTAAAAACAAGGTGGTTGGCTAAAACAGATTGGTGCCTCTTCAGGTACTTTCTTTGGTTTACTTGATACCAGCTGCTCTGGTTCATGGAAGCCCTGGCTAAGAAGTATACTGTAGTCTCTTGGTATTATCCTATTAATAGTCATCATTGTAGTTTCCCTAGTGTTCTCTCAACAATCTTATATGCATGTTCATAGCCATCCAATGGCCTCGCTGCTCTTGGAGAAACAGAAATAAGATGAACAGAAAAAAAAGCATTTCACAGGTCTGACATTACAACCTATGGATTTTGCATTGAGACAAGAGCAACTTAACTATGATGGGGACTAAAAGTGGTGCTAACACCCAATTTTTGGTCAATATGTCATGTATAAGGATGACCAAAAGGGGGGAATTATTAAGTTAATTAAACAAGGAGGCCATTAGGCTAAGGTGGCTCTTGTGGCCCTGGTGGCCTATATAAGCAAACCAAACTCTAAACCTGTAAATACCTCAAGGTTATGAAATTGAGACACTAAGGAACAGTCCTGACCAGTGTGGCTCAGTTAATTTGTTGGGCACAAAGTGAAAGGTGGCTGGTCCAATTCAGAGTCAGGGTACATACCTATGTTGGTTTAGTCCCTGGTGAGGGTATATAGGAGAGGCAACCAATGGATGTTTCTCTCTTGCACAGATGTTTCTCTCCTTTTCTTTATTTCTCCCTTCCCCTCTCTCTAAAAACAAACAAAAAAAACATACATACAAAAAACTCACTAAGGAACAATCAGTCACAAAGAGCAAACTTCACTTTATGCTATACACAATCAATAATTTCCTTACTTTGCTTCCAGCTTTTTTTTACAGAAGTCTCGCCCTAAGTTCTTGACAGTGGAGTGCTCCTAGCTACTTCTGGTTTGGCACTGACTGATTTCAATTGATTTTTGCTCAAATTAACTTTTAAAATTAAAAAAAAAAAAGGAGAGCCCAGAAGGGAGTAGGAGTCTCATACTGAGAGGACAAATTGAGGGGATTAAGGCAACCATGTAAATCCATATTCAGAAATACTCATAATTCTTTACTTCATTTAACACCCATACCTGCTTTTAATACAAGCATAAGTAAGCACATGCCATATTAGTTTCCTGTGGCTGCTATAACAAATTACAACAACTTAATGTCTTAAAACAACAGAAACTTATTATCTTACAGTTCTGAAGGTGAGATGTCCTACATGGGTCTCAATGAGCTAATCAAGGTGTTAGCAGGGCTTTGTTCCTTTGTGAAGGCCCTAAGGACGAATCTGTTTCCTTGCCTTTTCCAGCTTCTAGAGGACACCTACATTTCTTGGCTCATGGCCCCCTCTCTCATTTTCAAAGCCTATAATAGCACATCTCTTCCATACTTCCACCTTCATATCTCTTTCTGTCTCTGTCTCTGTCTCTTTCTCTTTCTCTGTCTCTGGGATAAGTTCTCTGATTTTAAGGATTTGTGATCAGACTGTGCCAACATTGATAATCCAAGATAATTCCTCATCCCAAGGTTTGTAGCCTAATCACATTTGTACCACTTGTTCAAGCTGGAATCATCTCTCACCTGTATCTTACCTGGATTATTAGAGTAGCTTTCTATTTAGTCTTCATTGTTCTAATCTTGCCTACTACAAATAATTATCCTCACAGAAAAATCAAGAGTTGTGTTTTGTACAATTTAAGTTTGATATCCCTGTCAGACAATCAAGAGGATTTCTAGTAGTTGCCTAGTACATAGATGAATCTTCAGTTCGGAGCTCAGGGACAAATTTTGACTGGATATATAAAATTAGGAGACATCACCATAGAGATGGTATTTAAAACTAAGGTCTGGAAGAGATTATCAAAGGAGGAAGTGTAGATAGAGATGAAGCTGAGAACTGAGTCCTAGGGCATTTCAACAAGGAGTGAATTAGTGAAGACTTCTAGTGTATTAGTGAAACTAGGAGCTGTGGCTTTCTGTAAGTCAAACAAAGAAAGTATTTTGGAAAGATAATTAATCAGCTCTGTCCAGTGGTGCTGAAAAGTTGAACAACATGAAGGCTGAATATGAAGACTGCCAATGGATTGGAAAGATAAAAGTAGTGATCACAACAGGAGATCTCAACAGAAGCAGTTTCAGAGGAGGAGTGGGTACCAATCAATGCATGATTGGAGTGAGTGGCATCTGTGGAAACATATCACTCAGATCTGCTGCTGCAGGGAGTGTAGTTGGCTGGCGGCCCCAGCTGCAGTCCCTACGTATCTACCACATATACCTAACAGGTGAGAAAACCAAAGTTCAAAGAGCTTAAGTGAATTTCCAGGATTTCCATGTTTAGGAAAGAGTAGAACTGAAAGTTAAAACTTCACTGATTCCAACTCCAGTATTCATTTTATTACCACACCCTTCTGTCTCTAAGAAAACACCAGAGGTAGGATCTTTTTACCTTTACAGAAGGTAAAAAGAACAGAGTGGGCAGGTGATGATCACACCGGGGTGGAGTGTCAGTGTAGGAGAGAACTGGAGTTCATATGCAGGATCCCAGGTCTATTCAATAAACACAACCATAGTTTAAAATGGAAAAGAATGCCAGGCAGTGCATGGGACTGATATACCATTCTGAAGACACCAGCTGGTCAATGCAAAATCCAAGTGTATGGCAAAAAAACACACTGGGATACATTCAGACCAGAACCTGAGCCTGACAGTAGGAGGAAACAGTCAAAATTCCTGAGCCCCCAAAGCAGTACTGCAGGCGTTTTTATAGGATGAGGTAATTAGGCTGCAGTTTGGAAAGGCATCATTAAGGATTCTGAGTTCGCAGGGATGTAGGCGTGTTGGAATTCAAAGATAACTTTAATGTTCCTGTCACGGGAGACCAAATGGGTGCACTCAGATAAGAATATTAAGAGATGGGCAGGGTAGGTGAGGAGTGTGTGATAGAGCAGATGACTAACTCCTACTGATATCTGATGGTGTTTGGGATGGGGGGGAATTCCCCTCTTTATCTAAGGGGAGAATAATATAATTGGCTTAATGAAGAGGTAGAACTAATGTCATTTCTATAAGTTATAGAAAGGGGAAGGATGGAAGAGGCTTACACAGGCTCCGGGGATCAGGAAGAAACAGGGTTTTTTTTTTGTTTGTTTGTTTGTTTTTCTGAATTCCTACATTACAATGGTGAATACCTCTTTCCTGACTTGTTTAAGCTTTAAAATGTTTAAATTTTATGTCCGCCTATAGCAAAAATAATTTCTACTTTTTTCATTATAGGAACAGAAATAGCAATAGTTAGCTCTCACTTCACATTACACAGCAGTTCTGTACATAAAAGCCAGTCAATTTGACCAACCCACCTCCTTCCCCTCTGACATTTCTCCCCTTCCTCTCCTCCTCTCACCTCCTTGCTGTGTCTCTGCCTCTGCCTCTCTCCCTCACTTATAAGCATGCTCTAGTATATATGTTGCCTCCACAGTTTTCTTCATAAACTCTATCTTCCTCATGAAAGGAGGATCAGTCATCATGGATGTACAGTGAAGGGAGAGAGAGAAAAAATATCTAGATCCACCAAAAAAAGGGAATTCCACATTGATGGTTATAGACAGGAAACAACTGAGAGGGAGCTGACCTGTGCAACCCAGATGTCTACAGCTTTGCCTGGAGTTTCACTGGTGCTGCATGTTTCAGAACTCTGGGCAGGATGTAGGAAGGATGACCAAGAGAGAAGAACCCAAATAAATGGAATGTATGTGCAAATAAACATCCTTTAGTTCAGATTGTTCACCAACCATATAAATATTTTCTCGCACATCTCATCTCTGCTACCCAAATGTAATTGAAACCTCCTTACCCCCCAAACAGAAGAAATCTTCTAGTAATATAGGCAATCCCTACCTTTTGACACTGTATTTAGCTACTGCATTCATCTTAGGCTTTTTCTACTTAAGATTTTATGCAGTCTACATCCCTTGTCTTAGTTTGTTCAATACTAAGTTAATCATTTTCCATTTAATGCTCTTGATAAGATTTTTCCTAGAGAAGGCTACACAAGGGCAGAGTATTATTTATCTGTGTGATCTGTCACAGAAAAGAATCCCCTGAAAATGTGGGATGGATGGATAGATGGATGAGAAGATGAATGGATGAATTACTTTCCCTTTATCCTCCATCCTCGACCTATTGGTGCCTTCCCTGAGACAGTTCCTCTTTTATGAAGCCATTTTTTAATTTATCCTCTAGGACTTTTGAATGCTTAAGGGCTTTGTCTCCTAAGAGACAGTTATAGTATTCCATCTTGTATTTTTGTTTTACCACCTTGTGTTTTGTGTTTGTTTTACTTTTCTGTGGAGAGGGTCTTTGTCTCATTCATCTTTATATTTCCTGTTGTACCTAGCACAAAGCTTACACACAGTAGATGATCAATAAATACTTTAAAATGTAATTTAAACTAGACTAATTTGATTTTCATAATGCCCTTAGATAAGCAAAACTAACATTATGGCCCTCATTTTATTGATTAATAAACTGAGGTGCAGAGAAGTTAGTGATGATCCCCCAACTGGCCACGATCCCCTAACTGGCCAAAAAACTGGCCAGCAGAAGAACACAGGGTGAAAGAAGAATCAGCTTTCACCAGCACCTTTGCCTGACTCAGTGTGCATTAAACAGATCTGCTTTTACACGGCATTTAAAAGGAACATGCTGGGTCACAAAAATGAAAAACTTCAGCATGTAGAAATAGAACAAGGTCTTTAAACACATTTTCCTGCTTTGATCTTTCCTTTAGTAGGGCATATGTCGTATTTTCCTTTTAACAAGTATACATCCATCACCACACACCACCTTACCCAGATGTCTTATGTGGCTAAAATCTGTTCTCATGTTTTAATGTCACCATTGTCCACCTCATCAAGGCCCCTATTGCCTTAGAATTACATAATTGCTGAGATCCTTTAATTGCTCTTTTCACCACGTGGGTCCCTCCGCCTTCCAGTCAGTTCTCCACAATGCTAATAAATCTTTCAAAAATGCTGCTGTTTTTTGAAAGCTTTATATCACTAATACAACCGCAAATATTTTTTTAATAGCTGTCTTCTGACTTCAGAATAAGATCAAATCCCTCAGCCTGAAATTTAACCTTCTCACAACCGTGTCACCAGTTTCATTTCCAGCCTCTTCTTGTACCACTCCTCGAAGGAGCCGTCCATTCTTCACGCCCGGATTCCCCACACGGGACACATGTGTTTCCTCCCCTCTGAGTCATGTAATCTTTCCTACTTAAACTGTCTTCTCCTTTCTTCACCTTTCATCTGCATACTACACTATCTTCAAAGCACAGCTCAAAAGCTATGTCCATTCTGAAGTTTTACCATATACATTGACCTTTTATAATCATTCTTCCCTCCAAATTCCTTCAGCATTTTCTACATGCTACTTGTCTATCATTTAAGGCACATATATTCATTGATAAACCTTTAACTCATCCCAAACTAAAACCCTATACCCATTACACAATAATTCTCCTTTCTCCCTTCTCTTGGCCACTTTTTTTTTAATATCTTGTGATGATAAATGCACTATGGTTGAGAAGCTCGGATTTATAGGTTAGTACACCCAACCTCAGCTCTAGCCTAATGTACCCTGAGGCTTAAAAATCATTGCTGACTGCAATGTGCCGAAAGTGCTGGCATTCTGTGGTATTTGGGCAGCAAACTTTCCTAAATTTTTCAGTGAGGCAATTGACTGGGTATCTGGCAACTTGAGTTTCTGGTGTTAGTCAAATCTCTCTCTCTCTCTCTCTCTCTCTCTCTCTCTCTCTCTCTCTCTCTCCATCGTTTTTTGACATTCTCAGCAGTGAGAGACTCAAGCTCTGTTTTCCAGCTCACTCTCTGTGTCTTGTCCCCTACTTGTCAGAGTTTGGTGCCCAACATGTTTACCTCTGCTTTTTAAAAAAATTCTGAAAGGAATTTCTAGAATGATTTGGATTTGCATCTTCATGGTCACCTCCTCAGGTACATTCTTTTCTGAAGAAGTGGATAAAGTTTTTGGTTTTGGTTTTTGGGGTGGGTTTTTTTTGTGTGTGTGTGTTAGTCATTCTACATCATTTATAGATCATAGGATGTCAAGTAGCCATATGAACTTAAAGAAATTATATGGGGCTGAACTACTTAAAATACACTATATTTTTGATACTTCCAGCTAAGATAGAGGCATAGGTAGATACACTGTACCTCCTCGCACAATCAAGATAGAGACAACAACAATTTAGAAACAGAATAACAATAAGAACTGACAGAAAATTGAACTGTATGGAAATTGGACAACCAAGAAGTTAAAATAGACCCGTTCATCCAGACCAGGTCGGGCAGGTGGGCACGTGTTGCTCGTGGAGAGAAGAGAGTATCTTGACCAGGCGTGTAAGGCATCCGGGGCGAGTAAGACTGAAGCGGGCAGACCCAGAGTGTGCAAGTGGCAGCTGGCAGACCCCGGGCATGGAGTGGCAACCAGCAGGTCCAACGAGGCAGTGATTGTGAAGCAAGGCACTGTGCGCAACCCAGGATCACAGTGCTGAGAAATAGAGCCTTGGGGCACTTATTGAAAACACCTGTGAGGGTTGAGGTGCAGGGAGAGACTCCAAGCCTCATGGGAGAGTTCGTTGGAAAGTCCCACAGGGTGCACAAGCCCACCCACATAGGAAATGGCACCAGAGGGGACCAGTTTGCTCAGGGGAAGTGGAGGAAGGGACTGAGGTATGATGGAGAGTGGAACAAGCGCTATTGTTCCCTCTCGAATCCCACCCCTACATACAATGTCGCAACCCAGACACTGGGGTGCCCCGCCCCGGTGAACACCTAAGGCTCTGCCCCTCATATGTAACAGGTGCGACCAGACCAAAGGGAAAAAAAAAAAGATGGCTCAAACAGAATTGCAAGCCCCAGAACCAGTACTTTTTTTTTAAGATTTTAAAAATTTATTTATTTTTAGAGAGGGAAGGGAAGGAGAAAGAGAGAGGGAAACATCAATGTGTGGCTGCTGGGGGCCGTGGCCTGCAACCCAGGCATGTGCCCTGACTGGGAATCGAACCTGCAACACTTTGGTTCGCAGCCCGCACTCAATCCACTGAGTTATGCCAGCCAGGGCTCAGAATCAGTACTTTTAAGCAACTGAGAGATAGCCAACCTATCAGATGCACAGTTCAAAGCACTGGTGATCAGGATGCTCACAGAATTGGTTGATTTTGGTCGCAAATTAGATGAACAAATGAAGGCTACAATAAGTGAAATGAGGAAAAATGCACAGGGAGCCAATAGTGATGGAATGAAAGCTGGGTCTCACATCAATGGAGTGGACCAGAAGGAAGAAAAAAACACCCACACAGAAAAGAATGAACAAATAAGAATTCAAAAAAATGAAGAGAAGCTTAGAAACCTCCAAGACATCTTTAAATGTTCCAACATCCAAATTATAGGGGTACCAGAAGGAGAAGAGGAAGAGCAACAAGTGGAAAACTTATTTGAACAAATAATGAAGGAGAACTTCCCCAGTCTGGCAAATAGACTTCCAGGAAGTCCAGGAAGCTCAGAGAGTCCCAAAAAAGTTGGACTCAAGAAGGAACACACCAAGGCACATTGTAATTACATTAGCCAAGGTAAAAATGAAGGAGAGAATCCTAGAAGCAGCAAGAGATAAGGAGACAGTAACCTACAAAGGAGTTCCCATCAGACTGTCAGCTGATCTCTCAAAAGGGACCTTACAGGCAAGAAGGGGCTGGAAAGAAGTATTCCAAGTAATGAAAGGCAAGGACCTACATCCCAGATTGCTCTATCCAGCAAAGCTTTCATTTAGGATGGAAGGGCAGATAAAGTGCTTCTCAGATAAGGTCAAGTTAAAGGAGTTCATCATCACCAAGCCCTTATTTTATGAAATGTTAAAGGTACTTTTCTAAGAAAAAGAAGATAAGAAAAAGAAGATAAAAAACATGTATAGTAAAATGACAGCAAACTCACAATAACTAACAACCATATCTAAAACAAAAACAAAAAGCTAAGCAAACAACTAGAACAGGAGCAGAACCACAGAAATGGAGATCACATGGAGGGTTAGCAACAGGGGAATGGGAGGAGGAGAGAGGGGGAAAAGGTACAGAAAATAAGTAGCATAGATGGTAGGTAGAAAATAGGAGGAGGGCAAGAATAGTATGGGAAATGTAGAAGCTAAAGAACTTATGACACATGGACATGAACTAAAGGTGGGGAATGTGGGTAGGAGAGGGTGTGCAGGGTGGAGGGGAATGAAGGGGTGGGTAACGGGACAACTGTAATAGCATAATCAATAAAATGTCTTTTTAAAAGGCACTATATTTTTGATAGTGGGAAAAGTAAATAAATCTTAAGCTTTGTATTTCAGAATAATGCACTGATTCTTAACTTTTTTAGCTGCTGAAATATTTAAAATGTATGATTTTATTCAATGTTATTTTATCATAATACATGATGTCAATGAGGGGGAATATAGAGGGGTGAAATAGACTTACTTAAAATTTTGAAAATTTAATGCTGAAGCCTACTTTCACTCATGTTTGAAATTAAGGCAACATCACATGTGAAGGGAAAGTAGAGAACAAAAAAGGAGTGATGGGCAAGGTGTCATTATTTGGACATTTTATCATTCATTTACTTATTGAGCACCTGCTACAATTCCATACTAGACACTAAGGGGGGTTCAAAAATGAAAGTGGATGGTCCTGTCTTCGAAAGCTTATTATTTAGTGTGGAAGAAAAAAAAATAAGCAGTTAACAAAGTAAAATTAAGTGAAAAAAAGTGATATGAGAGAAGTAGGAATCAAGAGAAAAAAAGACTATTCACTCCAATTGTGTGAATTGGGAAAGACTTGGTGGTAGAATAAAAAACTGAGCAAAGTCTCTGTCAGTAGATAAGATTTAAATATGTCTCTGATATAGGAAGTTGTGTCCAGGCTTCAGGAATAGTGTTAACAAAGGGATAGACAGAGTCTGGCTGGGACACAATTACTTGGGTGAAACAGAGCACAGATTGGGGTCCTTTCTCACTAGACTATAGGGAATCATTTAATGTTTCTATCCTGATGAATGTCATAATTAGAACTGTGTTCCAAGTAGATAAATTCAACCACAAAGTGTTGGTGGAATTGCAATGGGGAAGATTAGAGACAGGGATAATGCAACACTAGACTACCTTTTAAAGTTCACTTCCTTAGTCTTACATGAGTAACAGCTTAATAGAGTAGAAAAATCACTAGCCTTGAAGTCAGAAAGCATTTTCTGGCTGTGCCTCTTACTAGCTTTGACCTTGGGCACGTTACTTAATATCCGTATCCTCAGTTGGTTTTTCTAAGTGAAATTAATACCTATCTTGTAGAATTACTTTGGTAAATGAGATAAGCCCCAAAACACAATGCTTTGCACATAAGTGCTAAATAAACATTTGTTTCCTTCCTTTTCTGCCTAATTCAGGCTTTAAAAGTTTTATTTATATAATTATCAGTTAATATTGCTTGAGTTAGTGACCACCCACATAGTTCATTTCAGTATTTTAGATGAAGCTAAAGTCTATGACACAGAAGGCAAAATTATATACCACATTTACATTTGGGAGAATAAAATTACAACAGGAAATTAACAGGTACTTTGGGTTCTCAAGATAGTCTGAGTTTATTCAACATTCATTTAACCGATAGTTATTGAGCCCCTGCATGGATCTGTGACTATGCAAGAAGACGCAAAGCACATACAACTCAGCCCTGCTCTGAAGAACTTTATTGTCAAGTAACAGAGACATATCAATACACAGATGTTTTTAAAGGTTTGCGATAAATGCTAAGCATTTATACAAAGTGTTAGGGTACACAAAAGAAGGCACAATTATCTAAGTTTGCAGAGGAAATGTAAAGCTTGACCAGGGAACAATCCCTTCAGATGAGTCTTGGAGTGTTATAGTTCATCTGCTACACAGGTGGAAGAATAACATACAAGGCGGGGGAAATAGGGTGCAAAAAATATAAAGAAGGGAGGGGTTGAATTTGGCTCTATTTAACTGAAAATAATAAAAAAACAGTGGTTTAAACACAGGTGAAATTTATTTATTTTTCCTACATGCTAGGAAATCTAGCAGTTGCTGGCATTGGTGTAGTGACTCAAGGATGTCAGGCACTAGGTCTTTGAGGTTCTTGTTGCCTTTTATTAGAAAGGAAGCTGAGAAACAAAGGTTTCCTTTTATTTATTTTTATTCTTTTTAAGCTGGGCACAAAATTGCCTCCAACAAAATTAAAATTCTCTTAAAAATGAAGAAAGGGGAGACTATAGCAACTAACAGCCTTTTTTATAGCATTTTCAGGGGATTGCAAATGGTGTAGCTGGCTGAAGGCACTTCAGAGAGGCTGGAGATGCAAGAAGAACTGAACCAAGGAAAGAACTATGAGTTTATGTGTACAATTTTTTTATGGGAAAATGTATCCAAAGTTTCATGAGGAGATATCAGGAACATGTGCCTGGCTACAGCCACAGCAGTAGGAAAGGAAAGTTAATTATTCCATCACATTTTGGCCAATTGATTAGAAACCTCCCAAATCCTACAAATGTTGCCAAGGGCAGGTTTCCAGCAGGACACACTGGTTGTTTTGCATATGTTGCATAAGATTCCTTTTCTCCCCATGCTTTGTTAATGATAAAAGTCACCACTGCCAACAATATTTTGTTTTCTTTTGTCCCTCTATTCCTTTCTTCTTTTTGCTCGGAATTTACACTAGTGTGTGGCCCAGTGACTTCACTTCTTCTCCCTCTTAATGAGCTTTCAACGAGATTCCACAGCCCTGACTAAAAGCCAGGCAGAGTCCTATCTAGGCGCCAGGGTTTCTGAGACTTAATTTTGTTTTTATACATATATTTTTAACTTTCCATCATTCTGTCACATCAACTCAAGTCTTCTCCCCTCTTTCTGGGAGCTTCCAGCAGCTGCCCTTTCAGCACACTACCTTCTCCCTCTGGACTCCTTCCTTTCCTGGCACACATGCATTCTTGCAGAAAGAAATGTCAGGAAAGTTACTTGTAGGGTTAAGTCTTTCTACTATCTCACTAAACTCCTCCTTTGGCCAAATTAAACCTATATACTATATTGTGGATACAAGTATGTTTTGATTATTCTTTTTCTCATCTCAAAAGTAATACTTGTTTATTTGTAAAAAAAAAAAAAAAGGCCATGAAAAATACAGATCAACCAAAAAGAACTGGGACTCATCCATAATTCAACCACCCAAAAATACTCACTAGTAACACTTTGGTTCATGTTCTTTCTGTTCAGTCTTTTGGTTATGCATATAGACTGCGTACTTTTTTTTATGGTATCATTTTGTATGTATTATTTTGAACTCATGAACTCTTACCTCAAAGCATACACATATTTCCCTATACTTGGACTTATATGACACTGTTTACTGAAGTATCATTTGGTGTTTACATTAAAATGATATTAACGAGGGGGTACTGGTCAAGTTGGTGGTATAGGTAAACGACATACTAGTATCCTCCCACAACAACATCAAAATTACAAGTAAACTACGGAACAGCCATCCTTCAGAACCACCTGAAATCTAGTTGAATGGAAGTCCTACAACTAAGAATATAAAGAAGACACATCAAGACTGGGAGGAGGGGCAGAGATACAAGAGGGCTGTTTCCACACCCACGTGTGGTGGGTATAAATCAGGAGGGTTATCTCAGCTGAGGAGGTCCCACCTGAGGAGCAAGGGGTTCCAGCCCCACACCAGACCCCCAGTCTAAGGACCCAGTGCCTGAACAAAAGTCCCCATAACTTTTGGCTATAAAAACCAGCGGGGATTCTGGCTGAGGGAGACAGAGGGCTGCTGGATTCCTACACATTCTTCTTAATACCCATGCCTGGACTAATTCAGACTCACTTGCTCTGAACTCCAGTGCTGGGGCAGCAGCTCCAAAGGCACCAGGGACATAAGAGGAGGAATTAAATTGTCTGGCATCAGGGTGAGACCTACAGGGGCCACTTTCTCCCAGAGAGAAGTGCTGAGACCTCCCTCGACACAGCCAGTAGGCAGGTACCATGTCTGTGTCTCCATCGACCTGGCTAGTACTGTTCACCCTGCCCTGGCGATTCCCTGACTCCCTGGCCCCACTTAATTTGTGGGCACACACAACCCTTTCCAGTGGCTTTTCCATATAAATAGCCTGTCTTAGCTCATGCTTCAAACTTTTCTAAATTCTCTCAAACAAACAGCACCTGGCCTTGATGTGTGTTGTGCCTCTCACTAAGGGGCTTTAGGCCTGGCACTAGTGGTAGCTGGCCTTGATTCATACTTTGGCCTCTCCTGGGCACCTCCAAGCCCAGCACAAGTAGCAACCATCTAAGTAGATCAGTCCAGTGGCTGAGGGCAGGGTATGGGTGAATGACCTTGTCCTGCACCTTCTAAGAGATACCAGAGCCAACACACCTAGCAGATAGATGCCAGAGCATCACCAAACTACCTCCACAAATAACACACTCAAGGTGTAGCCTCTGCAAACACCAGAGCCCCACTGAAATAAGTCCCGCTCCCTGGGATTGGCTGGCCCATGCACAGCTGATCCTCAATCATAATGACAGCTAGACCTTGCAGCCAATCCACCTGGGGGTAAATCTCTCCCACTGAGGTGCCAATAGCAGTCAAGCCTCAACTACAACAGGAGGGTATACAAAGCCCACATGGGAAGCACACCTGCATTGCCTAGCTTAGATGAATAGGGAAGCTATGCCACTGGACCCTATGGGATACCTACTACATTAGGCCACTCTGCCAAGACCAGGACATGTAGCAGCTCTACCTAATACATAGAAACAAACACAAAAAGGCTGCCAAAATTAGGAGACAAAGACACATGTCCCAAATGAAAGAACAGAACAAAACTCCAGAAAAAGAACTTAAAAAAAAAAGAAACAAGTAATCTATCAGTGGAAGAGTACCAAAACACTGGTTATAAGGATCCTCAGTGGACTTAGGGGAAGAGTAGATGAACTTAGTGAAAACTTCAGACTTCTGGCCAAGATGGAGGCATAGGTACATACAATTTGCCTCCTTGCACAACCAAAGAAAAAGACAACAACAAATTTAAAAACAAAAAAACTACCAGAACTGCCAGAAAATAGAACTGTATGGAAGTCCAACAACCAAGAAGTTAAAGAGGAAACATCATCAAGACTAGTAGGAGGGGCAAAGACAGGCAGCCAGGATGGAGAGGATATTTGGCAAGGTGGCAGCTGGAGGACTAGGCAGGTGAGGCAGCTGACAGTCCCACATCTGCATGTGGATAAAATAGGAGGAACAACTGGGAAGCAAGACAGATCACGCAACCCAGGGTTCATGAATGGGAAAAGAAAACCTCAAATCCTCTGGCTGTAAAAATCTGTGGGAATTGTAGTGGTGGAAGGAACTCCCAGCCTCACAGGAGAGTTTGTTGGAGAGACCCACAGAGTCCTAGAATGTATACAAGCGTACCCACCCAGGAATCAGCACCAGAAGGGCCCAATTTGCTCGTGGGTGGCAGAGGGAAGTGACTGAAAATGGGGTGAGAGCTGAGCAGGTGGCATTATTTCCTCTCTGACCCCTCCCCGACAAGCAGCGCCACAATGCAACAACCTGGGTTGCCCCACCCTGGTGAATACCTAAGACTCCATCCCTTCCAACATAACAGGTGTTCCAAGACAAAGAAATATGGCCCAAGTGAAAAAACAGATCAAAACTCCAGAAAAACAACTAAGCAACAAGAAATAGCCAACCTATCAGACGCACAGTTCAAAACACTGACAATCAGGATGCTCACAGAATTGGTTGAATTTGGTGACAAATTGGATGAAAAAATGAAGGCTATGCTAAGCAAAATGAAGGAAAAGGCACAGGGATCCAACAGTGATGGGAAGGAAACTGGAACTCAAATCAATAGTGTGGACCAGAAGGAAGAAAGGAACATCCAGCCAGAAAAGAATGAAGAAATAAGAATTCAACAAATTGAAGAGAGGCTTAGGAACCTCCAGGACATCTTTAAATGTTCCAACATCCAAATCATAGGGGTACCAGAAGGAGGAGAAGAAGAGCAAGAAATTGAAAACTTATTTGAACAAATAATGAAGGAGAACTTTCCCAATCTGGCAAAGGAAAGAGACTTCCAGGAAGTCCAGGAAGCTCAGAGAGTCCCAAACAAGTTGGACCCAAGGAGGAACACACCAAGGCACAACATAATTACATTAGCCAAGATTAAAGATAAGGACAGAATCCTAAAAGCAGCAAGAGAAAAGGAGACAGTTACCTACAAAGGAGTTCCCATAAGGCTATCAGCTGATCTCTCAAAAGAGACCTTACAGGCAAGGAGGGGCTAGAAAGAAGTATTCAAAGTCATGAAAACCAAGGAACTATATCCAAGACTACTTTATCCAGCAAAGCTATTGTTTAGAATGGAAGGGCAAAAGAAGTGTTTCCCAGATAAGATCAAATTAAAGGAGTTCATCACCACCAAACCCTTATTATATGAAATGTTAAAGGGACTTACTAAGAAAAAGAAGAAGATAAAAAATATGAACAGTAAATTGACCCTGGCTAGTGTGGCTCAGGGGACTGAGCACTAGCTTATGAACCAAAGTGTTGCCAGTTCCATTCCCAGTCAGGGCACGTGCCTGGGTTTCAGGCCAGCTCACCAGTAGAGGTGTGTGAGAGGCAACAACACATTGATGTTTCTCTCCCTGGCTGTCTTCCTCCCTTCCCCTCTATCTAAAAATAAATAAATAAACTTTTAAAGTAAAAAAAGAGGAAAAATAGTAAAATGACAACAAACTCACGAGTATCAACAACTGAACATAAAAGAAAAACAAAAACAAACTAAGCAAACAACTGGAACAGGAACAGAATCACAGAAATGGAAATCAAATGGAGGGTTATCAGCAGGGAGGGGGTGGGAGAGAATAGGGAATAAGAAGCATAAATGGTAGGTACAAAATAGACAGAGGAAGGTTAAGAATAGTATAGGAAATGGAGAAGCCAAAGAACTTATGTTTATAACCTATGAACTTGAACTGAGGGGTGGGAGGGAATGCTGGTGGAAGAGGGGTTGTAGGGCAGAGGGGAATAAAAGGAGAAAAGTGGGACAATTATGTAATAGTATAATCAATAAAATATACTTAAAAAAAGAGAAGACTTCAACCAGGAGATAGAAAATCATAAAAACATAGATAGAAAACATAAAAGGAACCAGTCAAAAATGCAGAATACATTATAGGGAATCAACAGTGGAGTAAATGAAGCAGCAGTTCTAATCAGATTTGGAAGGTAAGAAAGCGGAAAACACTCAATGAGAACAACAAAGATAAAAAAGAATTAAAAAAATGAGGATAGTATAATAACCCTCTGGGACAACTTGAAGCATACCAACACTGGCATCATAGGAGTGCCAGAAGGAGAAGAGACAGCAAGGAATTGAAACCTATGGGAAAAAACACTAGCAGAAAACTTCCCTAACTTGGTGAAGGAAATAGATACACAAGTCCCGGAAACACAGACAGTCCCCAAAGGGCCCCACACCAAGACACATCAGAATTAAACTGCAAAAGGTTAAAACCAAAGAGAGAATCTTAAAAGCAACAAGATAATAGCAGTTAGTTACCTTCAATAAAGTTCTCATAAGACTGGCAGCTGATTTCTCAACAAACGTAAGCCAGAAGGGATTGGCAAGAAATATTCAAAATGATGAAAAGCAAGAGCCTACAACCAAGATTACTCTACCCAGCGAAGCTATTACTTAAAATCAAAGGACAGATAAAGTGTTTCAAGACAAGAAAAAGCTAAGAGATCGTCACCACCAAACCAGTACTAAAAGGAATGTTAAAGAGTCTTCCGGAATAAGAAGGAGGAGGAGGAGGAGAAGAAAAAGATAAAAAATGAACAATAAAATGGCAATGAATATATATCTATCAATAATTACTTTAAATGCAAATGGATTAAATGTTCCAATTAAATGACCTGTGGAGGCTGAATGGATAACAAAAGAAGACATTTATATATACTGTCTACAAGAGACTCACTTCATACACAGCCTGAAAATAAAGGGTTAGAAAAAGATTTTATAGAAATGGAAACAAAAGCTGAGGTAGCAATAGTTATATGAGACAAAATAGACTTTTTAAAAAAGTATTTTATTTCTTTATTTTTAGAGAGAGAGGAAGGGAAGGAGAAAGAGAGGGAGAGAAATGTCAATGTGTGGTTGCTTCTCACATGGCCCCCACTGGGGACTTGGCCTGCAACCCAGGCATATGCCCTGACTGGGAATCAAACCAGCAACCCTTTGGTTGACAGCGCGTGCTCAATCCACTGAGCTACACCAGTCAGGGCCAAAATAAACTTTTAAACAAAGGCTATAACAGACAAAGAAGGACCCAACAATTCCACTACAGGGTATTTTCCCATAGAAACCCAAAACACTAAATTGAAAAGATATATACATCTATATGTTTATTGCAGCATTATGTAAAATAGCTAAGATATGGAAGCAACCTATATGTCTATCAAAAGGTGAATGGATAAAGAAGTGGTGCTTATGCCCTGGCTGGTGTGGCTCAGTGGATTGAGTACAGGCTGTGAACCTAAGGGTTGCTGGTTCAATTCCCAATCAGGGCACATGACCTGGGTTGCAGGCCAGGTCCCCAAAAGGGGACATGCAAGAGACAACCACACACTGATATTTCTCCCCCTCTCTTTCTCCTTTCCTTCCTCTCTGTCTCAAAATAAATAGATAAAATCTTTTTTTTTAAATAAAAGAAGTGGTGCTTATTACAATGGAATATGACTCAGCCATAAAAGAAGAATGAAATCTTGCCATCTGGACAACATAGATGGACTGAGAGGATATTGGCTGAGTGAAATAAGTCAGACAGAGGAAGACAAATGCCATACAATTTCACTTATATCTGGAATCTAAAAAACAAAATAAACAAACAGAGCAGAAACAGACTCATAGATACAGAGAACATTTTGACAGTTGCCAGATGGAAATGTGTTGGGGGGATGGGTGAAAAAGGTGAAGAGATTAAGAAATACAAATTGGTGATTATACAGAATAGTCAGGGGGATGTAAAGTACAAAATAGGGAGTATAGTCAATAATATTGTAATAACTATGTATAGTGTCAGTGGGGTACTAGATTTATTGGGTGATCACTTAGCAAGTTCTATAATGTCTAATCATTGGTTTATACACCAGAAACTAATGTAATATTGTATATCAGCTGTAACTGAAAACAAAAATTATTTCAAATAAAAAATTACTCAATGGTGTGAATGTGCTTACTGCCACCAAACTGTGCACTTAAAAATGATTAAAATGGTAAATTTTATGTTATGTGTATTTCAATACAAATTTAAAAAAACACAAGCTGTGAAAAATAAGTAATATCAATATTGTTCACAATTAGTCATTTAATACACTATATATTGCATTTCACTTTTACCACCACTTTTATTTTTTTCTAGAGTCAGTAATTGCCTGTGGTTTTTTTTCTATTTGCTCAGTATGTATGGAACTGATCCCAAACCTTCCAAGAGAGCTACAAAACCTAAATCAGTATAACTATATCAACAGTTTTTGTTCGATTTTGTTTTTCTTTCTTTCTTCTTCTTTCTCTCTCTCTCTGACTCTCTCTCTCTTTTACAATATCCCTTTTAGACTACTCTATCATCTTACTCCTATGTGAACTAGAACTGAATCTAGCTTTGTTTCCATTTCTGGAAAGTCCTTTCACTTCTTTTCTATCTTGTATCTCTTATTTCCTGAATCCCAATACATTTTTTTTGCTTTACAGCCTCTGATGAAGCATAGATGAGTAACTTCCTGAAAAACTTTTTATGGAAGGTAAATTGTTTGTGCTCATGAATAACTGAAAACACCTTTATTATAAACTACAATCACTTGGTTGATAGTTTAGATAAATAATTCAACATTGCAAATAGTTTTTCCTCAAATTGTTGAAGGCCTGTTTCATTGTTTTTGCCTTCACAATTGCTGTTGACATATCTGCCATTCTGATTCTTAAAACTTTGTATGTTGTCTGTTTTGTTTGTGTGCTTTTTCCTGTTTAAAATTTTCTTTTTATGCCTGGGGATCTGAAATCCCATAATGGTGTGCTTGGTATGGGTCTTTATCCATTCAGTGTGCTGGTCATTTATTATGCTCTTTATGCTCCTTCCGTTTGAAAACTTGTATCCTTTCATTCTGGGTAAACTTTGTATTTCTGTGATCGTTGCCATCCTCCATTTTCTTTTTTCTTTATGGAACTTTTATTATTCGGGTATTGGCCTTGATGGACTGACATTCTTATCTTCTTGTGTTTTCTTCTTCTTCTTTTGGTTATGTTGTTATTTCTAATAAATAGAAACCATATTGTTTCATTTGTTACAATGAGTAATAATGGGAGGCAATTATCCATGAGGGCCCAAATGGCTTTTCCATCCACCAGTTAACAAAAGGATAAGCATCTTCACCACCCACGCCTTTGGTTAACTTTTTCTTTTGATCTCTGTTCTCCCAGCCTGTAGGGAACCATTTTGCATGGCATGGGAAGGTAGCCCAGCCCCCACTTGGGAAGGCCAGTGGGAAGCAAGGTTCTGGCACACAGGAGCCACATCCACAGATAGGTTCTCCCGTGGGGAATCAGGCCTGCATTGTACCTAGGCTGCTATGAGATTTGCTTTTGCTAAAATTCCCTCACCCTGAATTGAGGCAGCAAATGTTTTCTGCATATCTTTAAAGTAACTTCCTAAAGTCTGTGCTAAACCTCCCAAGTATGGAGTGTAACCAGGTCAACCACTTTTCCCCTTTGTCTGCAACATCCTTCTCTTTGAAGTAATTGGCAACATTCTTTCTTTTGTTATCTGTAAAAGGTAATCACCTACAGTGAACCTGTGCATAGTAAATGAGGACCATCCTCATGTAATATACCCAGAAAAACAATAAAAGCCTGTCCAGGTGGGGGTCGGGGCTCTCTCTCACTTAGAGAGTGGCCATGCCATCCCTTTTTCTCCACAGGACTTCTGTAGTCCATGTGAATTTGTTCATTGCAGCCACAACACATGAATCCTGCCAGCCAAGATCTGCATCACCACCCACAGCAGTCTGCTGCTTCCAGAACGGAACTCTTCCTTCACATCTATCCTGTTTGGATATTCTATCAGCTTACCATGACAACAAAATGGAGGTCCCTAACTGAACTGAGGAAGCTGGACAAGTCTTCTTTGATCTCAGGCTCCTCCCAAGGCCCATGAATGTTTTCTTAAAAAAGTTGCAGACAAATGAGGTAAAAAGGGCAGAGACAGGAGACGAACACCAGTGGAAGGTCAAAGAGGCTGGTTTCTACAACAATGATGGATGCAGGCCTCTTAAATGCCAAAAAAAAGAGTGACTCCCACCCATATAGCTGCAGGGAGTACATGCCTTCAGTTTCTTCTATAACATGGGCCACAGGGCAAAAGTCTGCATGGCAAATTTCACCATGGTGAAGGCATGCAGGAAACAAGACAGGCATGTGTCAAGGTAGGCAGAAGCAAAGATGGCCATGCTCAAGGACAACGTACTGGACACAATGGCAGCATTGGTGCCATAGTCAAAGAAGATGGAGGGGCCTGAGAGCATGAAGACTGACACGGTGTAAGTGGTGCCAGAGCTGACACACTCTCAGGGTCTTCAGTACTGGGGAAAAACCAAATGTGAGACTAATGAAGTCAGCCCACCAGGTTTGCCTGCTGTTTCTCAGCCCTTCACCTCCATCAGTGAAATCAAACAAAACAGCCAGTCAGTGAGGAAGCCAGGTCATCCCAAAAGCCAACCAGAGGCCAGAAGACCCTTGTCCATATACCACCAGATGACCACAAAAAACACAGACACTACATAGCTGCTGAGTCGCCACGCTGGTCAAACATACCACAGCTCGGTATTGATATTTCCCTGCTTAGATTTTTTCCAGAGCTCTTCCAGGAATTGTTGGTCCACATAGTTAATCAGGAAAGGGCTGTCGCTCATACAAGACCTGGTGTTAGTTACAGGTTAGACATACGTTGCCCTTTCCCTCCAACTCAGGCCAGTTCAATTTCCCTTGTAGAAAGAAGTCCATGTGGTTCTCATTCTTTATAAAGTTTTGAAATAAGGCCTCTCTGGAAATTCCATGTTGTGTTGCGGCTGATACTTGCCCACCTTCCCTTGTTTTTAAAGGCAGCAACCCAGGCTAGACCTGCAGTAGATGGGTTTCTTCTGAGGTTTAGCAATCCGGTCAAGCTTCCACCCATGTGGCTGGAAGGGGGCGGCCGCCTGCCTCCTTCCTCCTCTGTAACATTGCTTGCATTTTGCATTATTTTCTGAGAGATTTCCTTAACTATCTTCTAGCTCTTCCACTGAATTTTTCCATGATGGTTTATTATCCATAAAAGTTCCTATTTTTCCCTTTCTTTTTTTTTTGATGTTTTTAAATAAAAGGGAATTATTTTGTGTGTCATGAAAACTGAAGCTATTAATGACTTTTTAAAATTTTTCCTTTCTCCATGTGTTGTTTCTGAGTTGTTATTGTTGTTATTTTTGGTGTTTGTGTATGTGTTTGTAATTTCTTTGTTTTAGTCTTCTTGTTGGAAGCATTCCCCAAATATCTGGTAATTTTATCTGTTCGTATTTAAGAAGCCACTAAAAAACTGATTTGGTTAGAAACTTTGTGTGCCTGAGTGGTCCTTGCTGACTGACGAGTTCTCTGCAACAGAACAAATAGGACTACAGAAACCAACTGCAATACTGTCTCTTAAACTGATCTATTTTGATAAAGGAGAATTCTCCATTCTCTTGTTGTGGGACATTGGCCTGCCCACCAGTCTAGTGTGCAGCCTTACATATATCATGTATTTACAGTTCTTCATACATGGGATCATACTGTGCATAATGTTTTCTACAATGTGTTTTTCATCTAACAGTACGATGGGGACCCCAAAAACAGGGTTTATTTATAAAAAATTGTGTATTTATTTTTACATATTTATACTTCAGTCACCTTCAAAGTACCCTCCATTTGACGCAATACACCTATTGATAATTTTCCCACTGCTCCAGTTTTTGAACTTGTCAATTTTGATGCCTTTTTGTGTTTCTGCCTTTTTTCTTTTTTCGTTTCACCTCTTCCATATCAGCAAAATGTTTCCCTTTGAGGACTTTTTTCATCTGGGGAAACAGACAAAGAAAGCCACTTGCGGCATCAGGTGAATAGGGAGGGCGGGGCATGGGGTCATTATGTTTTTGATCAAAAACTGCTGAACACTCAGCACAGTGTGGGCAGGTGTGCTTGTAAATCACCCATCCTGAAATGGGCAAACTCATTAAAAGAGTCTTCAAAAAAATTCACTGAAGCCGACCGCAACCTCTCACAATAGTGCTTGCTGGTACACTGATACAGATGAGTTCCTAGAACAGCCACTTAGTGGGGGAAGCCTGTGCTACAAGGGGCCTGCCCTTCAGAAGATAATTCTGGGGTTTTCTGAGGTTCCCCCTTTGTACATATTAAGACATCTTTCCATTTCTGTGTGGATAGGAATGCATAGGAATATAAAATGGATGCTCAGAATTTCATATTATGTATGAGCCATAATTTACTTAAATTATTTCTAATTGATGGGCATTTGGGTATTTTTTCTATAACAACATTGCAATTGTGTCTTTATTTTTCTGTACTTGTGCAAGAATATCTGTACAATTATTAGAAGTATAATGGTTGGATCAAAGGGTGTAAATATTTAAAATTTTTACAGATATTATCAATATTGCCAAATTACTCTCCAAGAAGATTATACCAATTCATACTACTTCCTATTTATATTCTCGACAATTCTGGGTATTGTGAAACTTTTCCAACTTTGCGTTTTAACGGGACTTTCACATGTAGATCTAATTCCAGTTATAACATGTACTTCTTTATTAGTGAGGTTGAATAACTTTTACTATTTTTATTAGTCATTTGCATTTATCTTAATATAAACTTTTTCTTTGAATTCTTTGTACATTTTTGTATTGGGTTATTACTCGTTTTTATTGAATTACTCAATTCTTAGGTGCACTGAAGAAATTAGGACTTTGTGTATTATCTACTCTTTGACTTTTTAAACTTTCTAGTTTTATTAGTTTCCTAATGGAAATTTTACATTTATATGTATTTTTTACTTTATGGCTTGAGTTTTATGTGAGTTTTTGAAAAGCCTTCCTTACTCTGAGATGACAAAAAATCGTTCACTGTGTTTTATCAAGTGTTTCCTGCTGGTTGTTATTATACTGAGGCACCACACAAGCAGTCTTCCGTTGTTAGAACTTTGTGTTGCTTCCCCACTTTCTGGAGGCCACGCCCTCTGGTTTTGTTCCGTACTTCCTGAGAAACTGAAAAACAATAGGTCAATGCATTTTTTATAGAGGCTTTAAGGAAATATGTAAAAGTTTCTTTTCTGGTTTCAAGAATCTCAACTCATTTAACCACATTTCATTTCATTTTTTGATTCATTTTTGTTATTCTACTCTCAAACCCTCCCTGGCATTTAACACGTATGTTAAAATGACAGTGCCCAAACTTGGCACAATACTTTCAGGGTGTGACCAATTCTAAGTTTAGCAGAGGGATACTTTCCTAGCTCTTGGATGTCATAGACCTATTAATATATTTCACTATCACAGTTAGCTCTATGAAAACAGCCACACTGTATTGCTGACTCATTCTCAGCTGGTGGTCCCATGCTATCAAATTCATAGGACTAGAAATAATGTCTAAGTGTTAGGTGAAAGAAAAAAGATTCAAAATGATCCTGGAATTTTGGAACACTGGGCCCAAAGATGAAACTTAGAAAGAAATGAAAAGTTTTGCATTTAATGTGAAAAAAAAAGACCAGATAGAGATGATTTCACTTAACTCTTAAAGTTGGAAACATTTTAATTTACTGTAAACTTAATATCATTGACAATGTGAAACAGCTGCCAAAAAGAATTCTGACAGGCAAAAAAATTGATGACTGTACACAGCCTCTCCTCTCCATCTTTCAGTGAAGGAAAGCTCTTTCTTGGCAGGGTCAGTTCCTTGGCCTTTTAAAGAGATGGGTGGAGTGGGTAAGAGAAAAGAGGTTTGATTGAGCTATTGGAAAAGCTGGAGAGATGCCAAAGATGAAAGAGGAGGCACTAATAAGCGCTGGCTAAGAGAGAGAGTTTGGGAAGTTTATGAAAGAGAGAAGAGAGAAAGAAATTTGACTAGCTGCTGTGACAAGGGAGGTTTTTAGATGAGAAAAGAGGTTTTAAAGGAAATGTTGTCATGTGTTATAAATATTGAGTCACTTTGTGTGTTTTAAGAGACCTTAAGTAAAATTTTAATATTTTCCACTCATTTTAGACGTCTAGAATGTGTCTTTGTATGGAACCTTGAGCTGAGAAACTGTCACAGAGTATCTGAACTGTATACAGTTTACAAAATCCTTTGTCACATCAAAAGAACTATGGTGTTCACTGTAATAAAGATGGCAGTCATGTCATTTGGTCACCTTCAGCCCTGGGTATCACATTTTGCTAGGGCTACCATCACCAAGTACCACAGAACGGGTGACATAAATGATAGAAATTTATTCTCTCACATTTCCGAAGTCTAGAAGTCCAAGATCAAAGAATTGACAAGATTGTTTTCCTTCGAGGCATCTCCCCTTGGTTTGTAGATGGCCATTTTCCAATGTCTTTATGTGGCCCTCTTTCTAAGTGTGTCAGGTGTGTTATCTCCTCTTTTTATGAGACAGTTGTATTGGATTAAAGCTCACTGTGATGGACTCTGTTTAACTTAATTACCTCACTAAGACCCTATCTCCAAATAACAGTCTGATTCTGAGGTATTGGGGTGAAGACTTCAATGAGAGTACACAATTCAGATAAAATCATAAGACCACTGACAAATTCTATTTTTATCCTCCTTTTTAGATCCCTTTGATTTTTTTTTGCTGATCTTGCAGGATTCTACCCAAGTTCTTATAATTTATTTAAAAAAAAAAAACAGAATAGTCTCAACCTTCTTTAAAAGATTTTATTTATTTATTTTTAGAGAGGGAGGGGAGGGAGAAAGAGAGAGAAACATCAATGTGCGGTTGCTGGGGGCCATGGCCTGCAACCCAGGCATGTGTCCTGACTGGGAATCGAAACTGTGATGCTTTGGTTCTCAACTTCTTCATTAAATTATTGTTAAAATCAGTAAATTCGCCTGGCTGATATTGATGCTTACTATTTCTATCCCACTCAAAAATTTTTAGAATCTGCTGGTTTGTTAGATATATGCAAAATGATACATAAATTGGTCCTTTACATATTATATATATAGTATCCAAACACACACACACACATACTCAAAAAGAAACAATTTTTTTTTTCTGCAAAATGAAGCCAGTGGATCAGAAAACCTGTGAAGTCTCTCACAGTCGCCAAATCCTACAACTCTAGTTCAAGGACAATAAAAGTATACATTGTTAAGTATAACTTTTAAATATTGGATATGTGTTATAAATAACGGGCATGCAGGAAAGCCAAAGGTCAAGTTAGGAATTATGAGAGGCTTTCTTAAAATGTGCATGGACAATTGAAAATATCTTGGAGGAAAATCCTTTAAGTCTGATCGCTAACCTAGAATTCAGCCTTCAGAATCATAACTCACACTGATGACAATTCAGGCTCCCACTTTCAATTTTTTTCCATAACCACTGTTTTCTCTCATAGTTGTGTATGGTTAAAAACTGTCTGAGGACAATTAAGTTTGTACGCTCATGTCCTGCTGTACATTTCATATCTCTTTAAAGCTGGATGGAAAAACACATTATAGTTCCCATTTTCTTCATTTATAGTTTATTTTACTTTACTGTTTTTGCAGAAATAGTAACATTTAATCAGCATTAACTGATTGACCATGTATTTAAGCAAAGAAGAGTAGATAGTAAACTTCTGCAGTACACAGATAAATATCAGAGCTTGACAGTGCTTTACACATTATATTTATTCATATTTCCAAGCTCATAAAGAAATCTATTCATATGCTTTTCAACAAGCCAGGATTATATAGTATATCTGCCAATCCCTAAAATTAGTTTTTTAAAATACCTTGTAAAAGTCAGAAAATATGGTTCATCTCTTTGAAGGTTAAAGACAGGCTAATACGTTACTTTTCTTTAAAAAAAAAGATAAGAGCTATCAGGCAAAAGTTGTGAAAATGTAGCAGTAATACTTAGAGGTTGGCTTTCTATAGTGAATTATTACACTTTGAAAGACTTTCATATACTACCCAGGCTCATTTATGACATCAAGTTAAAATCATTTTAGCAGGAAAATTTAAAAAAAAAAACATTTTCTGAGGGTGGAAAAGAAGTATATTGGATTTTATCTGGTTATTAAATTCAAAAAGTGCTTTGTATTAAGAAAGTGGATATTGTGCCCAGCATTAACATACTCTATTTAGAAAAATTACATTGTTATTCATATGAAAACAGATGTTGGCCCACATAAAGTTAAATACCTTCACAGACCTCAACATGTGTACATGAAATTACAGAAATTAATTATAGTTCAAGCAAAGATTTGACTGCTCTTCTGTTTTATAGGGAGTATTTGAGTTATCTATTGCTGCATAACAAACAATCCCAAAATTTAATGGCTTAAAATAAAGCTTGGCAAACCCTTTTTATAAAGGGCCAAATAGAAATTTCTAGACTTTGTAGACTATACAATCCCCATCAAAACTACTCAAATGACTGTTTTAGCTCAAAAGAAACCATAGATAATATGTAAAAAAATGAGTGTGGCTATGTTCTAATAAAACTTTATTTACAAACAGGCAGTGAGACAGATTTGGCCCACAGGTCATAGTGTTTTGACTTCTGGTTTATTAAGGCTTATAATTCTATGGACGGGTATTTTAGACAGGGCTCTCAATGGGGATGACTTGCCTCTACTCTTCTTGGTTGAATGGGTTGACACGTGTGTTATTGGCAAGTTGGCTGGGGGCAGAATGGTCATGATCGGTCTCAGGTAACATGTCTGGCAGGTGACTGTGGCTGTTGATTAGGCACCCCAGGTGGCCTCCACATGGGCCTCTGTAGTAGGCTAGCTGAGGGGCTCTCACGTGGCAGCTGTTTTCAATGGGGCTAAAGCAGAGACATCAAGACTCCTGAGGCCTCAGCCAGGAAGAGTAAAAATGTCACTTCACCATATTCCGTTGGTCAAAGTCACAAGGCTGGTCCAGATTTAACAGACTCTACTTCTTGGTGGGAGGAGTTGCAAAGAATTAGTGGCCATTTTAAATTCACTACATGGAGTAAATTCCGTCAAAAGAGTTCTATTAATTCCTGTAAGACTTTCACCAAGAACCTTTTGACTTTGAAAAACCTGTCAAAACCTCATGTATTGTGGGCGCAGTTCTCATGGTAAATCACACAGCCACAACTTAAAGAAGAAATAAAAATAAATCGCAATTTTCATTCAAACTATTTTGACATTTTTGTGAAAACAAAGCAACTATGAAAATAAAAGAGATCTTTTAAAGGCTCAGAGTGAAATGATATAATTTTTATTTTTAAATAAGGTACTTGGTCAAAAAGGTCAGTTGAAAAGGAGATAGTGAGGGAGAATACGGAAGGTAGTAAACAGGGATGGTTAGAATTTTGATCCTTGGAAGTAAAAAGATTATTCCTTTGGAGTGACTCCTTTTGTTTTAGGAAACTCCCCTCAGTGGGTCTTTAGTTACATTTGATTAAGGTTAGTCCAAGCTTCTCCTCTGTAAACTTATGCTCTTTAACTTTCTAATTAAAAATATTTTGTTGAGAGGTTTTTCATCCCACTGGTTTTAGCATTGTTTTTTTCTCAATTATTATTATGATTGTCAAATAGTGATTTTCTAAAATTCCATCATTTTTTCTATATTTACTAGTTATAAGGGAAATCTTTCTCATTTGTTTATGTATATCAATGTGGAGTCATGAATTCCTATTCAATTTAATTTTATAATTCTTATTATTGTTACTGATTTTGATGATCAAATTGTCCCAAGTTTGGCCAGTGGGAGTCTTCAGAAATTGGCAATTCTGTTCTTTTAATGTGCTCATCATTTCTGAATGCTTTCTTACCTTCTGACACATGATATTTCAGGCTCATCTTGTACATTCCCTGCCTCCTCTCTACCTTGTTCCTTTAAATGGAGAATGCAATTTAGAAACCAAGATCTGGATGCCTAGATGTGCTTATTGCTGTTGGGATACTGCTGTTCCCAGGCTATCACAGTGGACAGAGCTAGAAAATGCATATATATTTATATACATTTAAAGCCATATTTATCCCAAGCTATCACAGTGCACAGAGCTAGGGGATGTATACATACTTATATACATTTAAAACCACATTTATCTATCCACCCACCTATTGAAATCCATGAGTTCATTGGTATTGACAATCCAAAAACACAGGGTTCATTCTAGTTTTCTCATTTGTACTTACCTTCTCCAACAATGAGAATCCAGGCAACCATTATCCTCAATATATAGCTGACCTTTGAACAACACAAGTTTGAACTGCACAGGTCCACTTATGTTACAGAACAGAACAAGGGGGGCCTGGAATGATATACTATTATTTAAAAGGCCCCCAGGTCCGTCATGTCCGCTGCCCGAGGAAAGACGTCTCTCAATGCCAGAGATTCGTGAAAAGGAAAGGAAATGTTTATTTAATGCTATACAAACTTAAAGTAGTGACCTAATGTCTTTATCAAAAATCCCAAAGTCCCCCAAAACACCCACAAACAGACACAGCCCTTCCTTCCTTCCCCCTTTGCCCAGTCCAGAGTACCGTATTTCAGGGAAGGAAAACGAAGTCCATGGCTCAGACAGTCCTCTGGTTCTTAGTTAGTCCTCCTTCTTGACTGGGAGACCTCCCTGGGTTCCCGGCACCCTCGGCTGAGTCGCCAGGATCTCTGCTAAAACCAGGTGGTGTTCCCCCCTTCTAAAGCTGCGGGGGTCCCCGCTCTGTCCAGGCCTCGTGGTTCTCCCTTTCAGGGCTGCGGGAAGGGGAGAGTCCCCACTCTGACAAAGCCGCGTGGTTCTCTCTCCTAAAGCAGCACGGTTCTCTCCGGGATGCAGGAGTCTCCACTCCGTCAAAGCCGCGTGGTTCTCTCTTAATGGCCGCCAAGTCTGGGTTTTAAATCCCCGCGGCCAATCTTCCTCTGCAGCCTCATTTCCGACTCCTCCCACACTCGGCTTCACATGCCGGAACTCGTATCCTTCCAGGTTTACTGGGCTGCCATCTTGAGTCTGGGCAGGTGTGGCCCCATGTCCTGGAGCCAATCTTCTCTGAGCTCCCACGCAGGCGCTGTAGCTGGGGGGAGGGGGGGGGCGGGGGGGGGGGGGGACCTGCCCCCAGTCACATCTTTGGTGGGGAAGTTACTTCCATTCCCCTGGCTCAGAGATGATCACAGCTATTTAACATATCTAAGCGACCAGCCAAAGGCTATAGGTATGTTAAATGACCAGGCCAGAGGGTAGCTGCAAGGCTGTTGCTATGCAAAACAGCTCTCAATGGCCTTGCTCCACTTGTCCCTTCCCCCAACCCACACCCTGGGTGGGGGGATGGAGACATCTTAAAATCTCCTGGACACCTTGAGTTCTGGACCCCATTCAAATGCCCATTTGGGGTCCCCCCTCTTGGCTGCACCCTGTAACACTTATACGTGACTTTTTTTCTTTAAATACAGTGTATATAGTCAACTCTTCATATCCCTGCATTTCACATCCATGGATTTAACCAACCATGGACTGAAAATAGGATTTTCCGTCTGCAGTTGGGTATCTGCAATGCTCAGGGCTATAACTATGTTACTGAGAAGCGAGTGGAGTTCTGCTGCCCACTGCCACTCTCTAAGCAAAATTCCAGAGGCAAGTTTTGGTGATAAAGGAAAGGAATCTTTTATTCAAAAGCTACATCATTTTGGAAGTATGGCAAGCTTCTGCCTCAGAGCTCATCCCCTCTAGAACACCCAAAGAAGAATAATCCTTCTACCCTCTGCCAGGCCAGCCTGATCCTAGGCTGCACCCAAAGTTTCTTCTCCCATCCAAAATACCATCCTGTGGGAAATGCAAGCAGCTGTAGCAAGATCATCCATCCAGGCATCCATGAGAATGAGAGCCCAGGAGCCAGTCTCTGCCCTCTTTTTATTTTAAATCTTCTGGCCCATATTTCCACGTGCTCTGGAGGCATTTAGCTTCTCAGCCAATTCCGGTTTAGACTGTTTAGCATTGCCTCAGGCAATCTCCTCCTACAGCCCCTCCCTTCTCCCCCCTCCCCCAACCTCCCCAGTGATCTGATTAGATCTAGTATCAACTAGGCATTGTTCTACTGCATTTTGGGACTTGAACATCTGCAAATTTGGCTATGCTCAGGGGTCCTGGAACAATTTCCCTGTGGATACTGAGGGACTGTAGTTAAGTTTTGGGGGAGTCAAAAGTTATGCACATATTTTCAACTGTGCAGGGGCTTGGTGCCCATATCCCCTATGTTGTTAAAGAGTGAGTATTACTGACGTGTTTGTTCAATAACCCTATGTATAACTACTTTCGAATTGCTGCTGCTGTCCTTCCATGTGAACACTCTTCTCATTCCACTCACACGCTGACACCTTGCTCCAGACTGCCTCCTCCCCATGGGGATGCCCTCTCAGACTGCTCAGGTGCAACACTGTGTGCCAGCCCACCACAACCACTGCTCATCCCCCGGCTCCTAGACGCCTACACAGACTTTTGGGCTAAACCTTGGAGGAAGGAAATGAGCCCTTTTTTTCTTGATTTCTCTCTATTATTTAGATTGGGGCCTATATAAAATATATTTGCATAGCTCTAATACAAAGCTTTAGAAACAGTTTTTATGTGCCTAAACCTACAAACAACTAAGTATTATCAGAACACATGCATTACCAGTGACATAGCTGTTACATTATTGTTATCACTGGTTAATCTACAATATTCTTTTTAATAGTTCTGTTGTTTGGTTGCTATGGTGTTTAGGCTTCCAGATAAATGATCTGCCACTGTAATTATCTTCATGTTTCTTGCCATGCCCACATCCCTCCTGTAAAAGTATCCTATGAAATTCTTAATATTACATAACTGCAACCCTTATAGGAGCCAAGCTGATTAAACACTGACCCAAAGGCCATTAACCTATGATTTGACCAGAATAGAGTTCTGCCAATAACAGATGCTGTTGGTTCCCTGCCTGTATCCCCTCCACAGTCCCTGATCCACATTATGCTGACAGCATCCTGCTGTAAGCACCTGCCACTTTCTACTTAAGGGAAGTAGGGTAGGCTGGGTGTACATGGGTTAACTCTGCCCCATAATCAGCCCCCAGCCAATGACAGATGGGAATGAAAGAACAAATACCCAACATCTTTGCCTGGTTAACTCTGAGGAATATTCTACACTGTCTTCTAGAGTTCTATCTTGGCACAGTTGCACATAGCAGTAACTTGCTCAATAATGAATCCTTTCTTGGCTTCCTTCCCTTCATTGTCTCAATTCCCTGCTTGCTGAAAAGTGCTTCCAGGAACCACATCCCAAGTTAACTATCAGCTCTTGCATTTGTGCCTCCAAGTCAGCTTCTGTGGGAATCCAACCTAAGAAACTGCTCTGATGTCATGATAGTTATCAGCAGAGCCAAAAAGATGTCTTTTCTCAGGTATTTAAATTAGAAAAAGAGTCATCCACAACTTAATAATACTTTCTGAGAAATATGCTGTTAGGTAATTTTGTAACTTACATAAATATGAATCTTATAGCCTACTACACACCTGAAGTTTATGATTAAGCCCATTTTTCTGTAGGGAATGTGGACAAAAAGGGGGTTCTATAGAAAGTAAACTCATAGGGTGATCTTGTGGCAGGTTAGTAAAAATTTAGAAAAATTCCTTGGCAAGTGGAATCGGAAAACTGAGACAGATAGCTGAATAAGGCAGAGTAGTTTACAGCCAACTAACAAATTGCAAGGTCTTATCTTCCCTAACAAAAGACATTCAGGAGCAAATGGTAAACACAGTCCAGACTGTGCAGGGGCAGACCCTAACCCTAACCCTAACCTCAGTCCCAGTTCCTTTCCAGTGAAGGTGAAACTGACCAGAGAATGACCCTGACCCCTCTATACACTCATTTTGATGCATCAGCATATCAAATGATATGCCTGGAAAGATAATGAATATTCTGATTGAGATCTCCCCTAAAATTTCCACCTTTAGAAAACAGATAAAAACCCTTAAGACAAAGGACCCAGCATGCACTCTCCCTTGAGCACACCCATGCCTTCCTCCACCCTCTTCTTTCCTCACCTCCTTCTTTCTTTTCTCGTAAGCTTTAAAACTTCCCAGGAGACTTGGAACCAGGGGAGCAGCAGGGAGTGGTATCTTGTACCTTTTCACCTCTGTACCTTTTATCCTAAGTCCATGCAGCCTGACATAGTTCACTTCTGTTACTGTGGTCTCCTTTTCTGCATGTAGGCAGCTCAGCCTAGGCTTACTCCTGTTGCTGTGGTCTTGCCTCTTCCTTCTTAGGTCCTTCTTTTATTTTACTGTCCCTAGCTTTAATAAATGTACTCTCAAAATCACCTGGACTTGTGTCATGAAATCTTTCCAGCACAAAGTCAAGAACTTACACATTCCAGATGGAACAGTACTGTCCTTTCCAAGGACAATCTAATTATAAATTCCTAGCTGGGCAGGTCATGGTGTGTAGTCACACTCCAGGCATATGACTTCTTTAGTACAAATTTCGTCTTTGCCTTAAGAAAGCCCTATCCATTGTTTCTGTGCATCTAGGTTAACATGCTTTTGAAATGCCTCTTTTCAGACCCTTCCTTCAGTTATGGGAGAAGCTCTCAGAAATTTGATTCTTCTCACCAAGTAAAAAAATTACAGATCAGCAAGTCTATTTACCATGCAAGCAGGGTTTATTGGTAACACATTCTCATGGAAGAGAACAGGCCTTGCCCAAGTGGGAGAGAAAGGAAAAAGCAAGGGTGACAAAGGCAGGAGTGGCAAGAGCAAAAGAGATCCTTTGTTTAGAGGATTTATATATTTATTGGGATGAGGAAGAGTGAAGAAGTTACATATTAATTGACAAGTAAAGGTGGTGTTAGCTTTCCCCTTTGGGGCATGAATACCCAAAGGTGTTAAGGGACTTCCTCCTTTAGGCACTGAGGGTCCTTTCCAGCCTTTCAGGCACTGGGGTAAAAACACAGTTTCAAAGTCTTTCTTTCCCAGATAATGGAAAAAATACGTAGAATTTCAAGGACTGCAGATTTAGTGAGTGGGACTTGTATCCCTCTTCCTCCCTGCCTTGGTTTGCTATCTATCCTACCTAATACTTTTAAAGCACAACCACCCTCGAAATAGCACATAATCTTAACTATCCTATAATCTAATCCTCACCTTGCTTTCTCTCACTCTCATGTGCATGACATAAGCAGGAAACTATAGGGAGCCGTTCTGCATGGCATGGGAATGTAACTCAGCTCCCACTCAGGCCAGTGGGAAGTGAGTTACCAGCACACAGGAGCCATGCCCACAGATAGGTTTTCCCATGGGGAATCAGGCCTGCATTGTACCTAGACTGCTATGAGACTTGCTTTTTGCTAAAACTCCCTCACCCTGGATTGAGGCAGCAAGTGCTTACTGTAACTTCCTAAGATCTGTGCTAAACCTGCCAAGTGTGGAGCGTAACGAGTTCAACCACTCTTCCTTCTGATCTGTAACATCCTTCTCTTTGAAGTAATTAGTAACATTCTTTCCTTTGTTATCTGTAAAAAGTAATCACCTACAGTGAACCTGTGCATAGTAAATTACATCCTCATGTAACGTACCCAGAAAAACAATAAAAGCCTGTCCAGGTAGGGGTTGGGGCCCTCTCTCACTTAGAGAGCAGCCATGCTGTCCCTTTTTCTCCACATTACTTCTGTAGTCTGTGTCAATTTGTTCATTGTGGCCACAACACACGGATCCTGCTGGCCAGGATCCGCATCAGCAAACTGTTGTTTCTTTGAAGCATTTATCACAGACTCTTGAAATCTTGCTTCCAGATGTATCCTCTGTTTGAGTCAAATAAATTTTTATAAAAATTTGGACATTCTCAAATCAACAGAGAGGAAAAATAATTTTATCTCTACTCTTCTGGGTTCTTGTCGGAGATATCCCTATAGTAAAAGACAGATTAACAAGAGAAAAACATGTATGAGGGACCCATGGACAAAGACGGGGTATTGGGGGTGAGAGTTGAATGTGGGAAGTGGGGTGGGTAGAGAGGAGAGAGTAACAGGGGGAAAATGAGGACAACTGTAATTGAACAACAATTTAAAAAAAAAAAGAAAATAAAAAAAGAGAAAAACAAGGTTTAAATGCTTAACTCTTTTATACATAAGAGAGATCCAGAAAAACTGAGGAATTTGCCAAAATGGCTGAAGACACCACCTCAAATACCATCTCCATCTGAAGACAAAGAAGAGGTTGGGGCTAGGGAGTCAGTTATGGGTGGTGTCAGGAAAAGCACAGAAAACAAGGATTGTGTTGCAGATTTAAGTCTTCAGCTTCTGCATTGATAAGAGTGTCTAGAGATACGGTCATCCCCCTCTCCTTGGAACAGCAGAGAGACACCCTCACAGATGGACATTTCCCTTCAAATTTAAATGTCTTTTACAAAGGGTAACTTCTACTTGGTTTTCAGAGCTTCTCCTGAGTCTGCTGTTTCTTAAAATTAACAAGCCTAAAATAATCCTTGTGTCAACAAGACATTTTGGGGTGACAAATTCTGTTCCCCTCCAGCTCCTAGGCTAGAAACCTGTACAGCATGTTACTATACTGAATAGTGAGGATGAAGAAAGAGGTGGTGCTGTAAATCTAACCAAAAGTAACCTCACAGGGTGACATGATCATAAATTCCTAATTGGGCAGGTCCTGGTGCACAGTCACACCCTTCCCCTCCAGTGCCTCAGTACTTAGAGCACAATAGAACACCAACAGAAGGTCAGGATTCCGTGTCTCCCATTGACTGTGTGGTAGATGTCTGGGAGCCCGCATCAGGGACTATTGTGCACCAGGGGATTCTTTAATAGAGACTAGGATTTAAGAATGAAAAGAGATGATACTTATGTAATTCATAAAGGGAAAATTATGGGAGAAATGTTAATAATTCTTTGTAGGGGTTAAATGGAATGGAAAGCTATAGTAGTCTCTCCTTAGCCACAGTTTCACTTTCTGTGTTTTAAGTAATCCACTGTCAACCTCAGTCTGAATATATTTAGTGGAAATTGTCAGAAATAAACCATTCACAAGATTTAAATTTTGCATCATTCTGAGTAGTGTGATGAAATCTCAGGCCTTCCTGCTCCATCATCCCACATATCTACACTGCCTATCCTGTTATCAAAAAGGCCACCTGGCGCTGTGCGGGTCTGCCCAGAGTCAGCCGCCAGTGTTTGGGGTCTTGACTTCATGCAGGAAAGATTTCACAATACAAGCCAGGTGCTTTTTAGAGGACTTTTTATTAAAGCTGGAGACAGTGAAACAAGGAAGGGCCTAGGAAAGAAGCAGCAGCAGGAGAGGGACTAGATGGGGAAATGAGTCTAGGCTGGGCTGGTTTGGCTCACTGAAAAGTCAGAAAAAAGGGGGTCCAGGAGACAGGTCCAGGGGCTTAGCCCAGGACAAGCTGCCATTGCTCATTGCTCCCCTGGTTGCAAGTCTTGTGGGGTCCCTTAGAGTTTAGGAGACACGTGGCTGTGAAGAAAGAAGAAGGGGTGGGAAAGGGAAAGGTTCAGGTGGCTCCTCTAAGGGAGAACATACTCTGGGGCCTTCTTTTTGAAGGTTTTTAAAGGCTAGGGGTTTAGGGGAGGTCTTAGGGGAGGATCTCAACAGAATATTCATTACTTTTATGCTGATGTGCCAAAATGAGATTTATTTCCTTAACTTCATCTGTGGTTGGCAAATGGCACTAATTGGATTTCTGCTATGTATCTCCCTGAGTGGGATGATTTAAGGTATTCATCCTATGGTTGGGGAGAAGCAGAAACCATTTACTCTCAGGTGTTATTGTTTATAGAAGATAGGATTTTGCAATTTATTATATGGCTATAAACTGCTTGGCCATTTAACTATCTATCTCAGTTTCCCTATTCTGCTTGGCTTAGTTTACTAGCCTGCCTCAGTACTACCTACTTATTAGTCACTTAGTAGCCCTCCCAGTTATCAAATCGACCGTTAGGCTACCTCAGGCCTTGTGTTCAATTAATGCCTAGCTTCCTTAAGAATGCCCCCAAAACATAAAAGTAGTGATGCTAGTAATGCTGGTATGCCAAAGAAAAGCTGTGAAGTGCTTTCTTTAAGTGAAAAGTTATGTATGTTGTGACATCCAAACCTATAGACAATTTTTATGAGTTTCTTTGAGCCAAACTAAGGACAATTACTGAGAAACACAACCTGGACAGCTTGAGAAAATGTTCCAGAGAATGTCAGTTTTGCCATTTATTTTATACATTACAGTCAAAGGACGAGGTATAAGGAGGGTTACCTGAAATTCACTGCTGGTAGATTAGGGAGGCAGGAGAAAGCCAAGTGGGGAAATTTCTGAGAACGGATACAGAGTAAAATGAAAAGACAAATACATCTTTTACATTGGTGGGTACAGGGCAGTTAACAACATTTGCAGCACATGGTGATAATATTTGGGCAACAAGATAATAATGAGGAGTTCCATGATCTCGTTCTCTAGTGGGAGATTGTGCCCTGAGGGGCCTGGAAAACAAAGGTAATACTTTGACATTCCAAAGGTGTTATTATAGACACACAAAAAAGACAATAAACAGGCTCAGTCAAGGTAAAGATTGACCTTTTTCAGGGAAGATATTGGCCTAGGACATGACTACCCACCAGAATTTGGTTTTAGTTAGGAGTTTTCATTGTCGAGTATCCTATGTGGTTACTTGAGGTCTCTGAGTTTCCCTGAGCTTGTCAGGTTTAGTATGTGGCCCCCTTTTCATCCATAATATATAAGAAAAAACATAGCATACATAGGGACTGCTACTATCCAAAGTTTCGGGAATTCACTGAGGGTCCTGGAACATACCCCCATTGATAGGGGGTGGGAAGCTACTATACTTTTTCGTAATAGGAAGGGTGTTAGGGAAATATAGCCAAGTGTGAAAAGTGATTTGTCCCAAAGCTTTTAATACATGTATTTGAGTAAATCAAAAATAATCTAAATGTCTTCTAGTCTGTTCTATTTGGATATCTTCAAAGGAACTGAAATTAATCTGAAATTGAGACTGTATTTCCCAAAGCTGGTCTTCTTTTAATACTTGTATCAGTGTAATGTCACCATCATATCTGATTCATGTATAAGTCAGAAACTTGGGGTTATCTTTAATAACTTCTTTGCCTTAACTACCTTGGTATCCAATTAATAACCAAGTTGTACTTATTTTATTTTCCAAACATCTCTTGAATCTTTATGTTTATTATCAACTCTGTTGCCACTTCCTCTATTCAAGCTATCATACTGGACTGCTATTCCAACCTATAATTGGTCTTCCCTGTGTGTATTCTTGCTCCTTGCCATTTCATTTCAATTCGTTTTCTACTCTGAAGACTATCTCTGTGTGTGCGTGTATGAATGCAGATCTATGTATGTTACTTCCTCTATTATTATCCTGCTTAAAACTCTTCAAATGTCTATTGGACATCTGATAGCTTCTGTCCAGCAAATTTCCACCATCCCTATGGTAATGACACTATAAATTTCTTTTAGGAAACCACTTTTCCCCAAGTGGTTTGGGATTACCCCCACCTCAAGCTCCAGAGTTATGGATGCTCTAACTGGCATACTCTTCCCCTAGCCACAGAGATTGTTTTAGAGAAGGGCACTGAACCCATACCTAAACCACTTAAAGTACTGTGCTCCCCTAGCCAAAGGAATTGGTTCAAGGCGGGCATTTAAGCAGATCAAATCAGGGACATTGGTTCTTGTGACCATGATGGGAACCAGAGTGAAGATTAAGCTAGAACAAGGATGAGAGCAGAATCAAGGGATCCCAGAGAGCCAGAGCTATGAACAGAACTGTGCTTGGATAGGGTCTGGCCTCTGCGCTTCATCATTGCATAAGCCAATGATTTGGGGGGGGGGGTGGAGGTTAAGGCAGGTTAGATTGAGTTTTCCATCACTCCCAGCTGAAGATGCTCAGCTAATGGACATCCAAGCTAATGTTCTTTGCACATGGAATAAAGGCAAAGGTCCTTAAAACAACTTGAAGTACAGTTACACTTGCTCCCTGGGTTTAAGCCATAGAGGCTGACCTTTAACCTCTGCTCATGCCATTGCTTCTTTCTAAAATCCTCTTGGCCTCCCACATATCCAATGTTATGCTTCTTCTACTACTTATTCTTTAACTCAGCCCAAGTGCCTTCCACGAGTCCTGAAACAGACTAGATCCTTGTTAATCACTCTCAAAGCATGATATGGAATGAGTTGTGCTACTTGAAAGTATAGAAATTATACATCTATTTGTGAGATTCTCTCATAAAAGTCTGTCTCTCTCACTTAACTATAAGCTATATGTGAGAAACTCTCTTTTTCCTCATTAATTACAATTCCTGACACATAGTGCTTTATTTTGGTTGTTGTTGAATACTCCAAATTCTCCTCAGTTTTTAACAACACACCAAACTCACATCTTATAACCTTATTATTGGGTTGTTTTGCTATTGTTGTTATTGTTGTTTATCCTTCTAGATTAGCATAATCAATGTGTGGGATCACTGAATTCCCAGCTATCAATACAAAGACTACATTGTCTGTAACACAAATCACCTGGAAAACATAAAAATACATCTTCCCAATTGTTCTTCTCCTGCTTCTAAGATTTGACTGAATAAGTCAAATCTTAGAATCCAAAATATCCTAGAAATTTTTAAACATTCTCAGGGAATCCAAAATATCCTAGAAATTTTTAAACATTCTCTGTTCATCCATGTTCGTAGCAGCATTATTCACAATAGCTGAAAGATGGAAGCATCCACGTATCCATCCATGAAGAATGGATAAACAAGATGCAGTATATACATACAATGAGATATCATTCAACCTTATGGTAATGCAGGTCTAATGTATGCTGCAAGACGGATGAACCTTGAGGACATTATGCTAAGTGAAATAAACCATTCACAAAAGGACAAATATGGTATGATTCTACTTATATGAGCTATGGTTGCACAATAATATGAAAGCAATTCATACCACTAAACTATATACTTAAAAATAGTTAAGATGATAAATTTTATGTTGTGTATTTTACCACAATTAATGAAAAATTCTCTAGATGTGGGAAACTCTGGCCCCAGTTATTTGCATTGGTTCTTCATTCTTCTTAATTATATTTTATGTGTACATTTCTCTATGTGTACTTACTGAGTATCTTACTGAGTATGTCATGTACCAGGCATCATTCTAGATGCTCTTACAAATATCTCCTGCCTTCGGACAGTCATAATTCTACTGTTTATGATATTGTATTTGTAAGAATTAGGTGATGTAGAATGTGATATAAAACCCAATTTCACAGTGATTTTCACACTCAAGATGTTATTCTCTCATATAAATTGTCTATTTGGCAGGAACCAGGTTCCTTCTAGCTTTCTCCTTTATCAACATAAGGGTATGACCAGATAGATGTGGTCCAAGTGGCTGCTGGGTAGCTGGTCATTGCATCTGCATTCTTACCAGCAAGAAGAAGAAAATACAACCCAAAAGGCATAACCCTTACTTTAGGGATATTCTCTGGAAATGATATCTAATTTATAATAATTTAGCCATATGGCCTACAAGAGAAGCTGGGAAATATAACCTTTATTCTTGGCAGCCCTGTGCCTAAATAAATTTCAAGGGTTCTCTTAGTGAAAGAGAATAAATAAATAAATGAATGCTGGACAGCTATCAGACTCTGCCACAATTATTTTTCCAACAGAACTTGAATCATTTGAAGGATGAGAGGTCTCTTAAAGTATAAAATTAATAAGAAGAGAACAAGGGTCAAGTTTGGGGTGATATCCCTGTGAGGGATTCACCCCTTTAACATGCCATATCCTATTGACAAGGATTGCCTTAGAGCAGGGGGTCAGTAAACTTTCCATGTAAAGGGCCAGATGGTAAATGAATAGACTTTAGAGACAATTATTTTTCTGTGTCAATCACTCCACTTCACTGTGATGCATGAAAATAGCTGTAGGAAATATGCAAATGAATGTGTGGCTGTTTCCAATAAAACTTTATTTACAAACACATGTGGTAGGCTGAGTTTGGCCTGTAGGAAATAGATTGCCAACTCTTGCCTTATCTCACAATATAAGTGCTTAAAAGACCTTAGTATATTATCCATGTATTTTACATTTTGTTACTTCCATGGGCTAGTAATCAAAGCCAAATGTGTGACTCAGATCCCTCGGGAATTTGGGCTTTTTGTCCATACCATCAGGTCAGCCACTGAAACAAGTAGAGGTAATAGTTACCCATTAGGGAAACATAGAATGGATAGTAGAGTATATGTTGTGGAAAAGGACCAGTTGTGGCAAATATTTTTCTCCCATTCTTTGAGTTGTTTTTCACTTTCTTGACAGTGTTGGATGAAGCATAAAAATGTTTCATTTTGTTGAAATCCAATTCAATTCTCCTTTGGTTGCTTGCACTTTTAGTGTCATATCTAAGAAACCACTGTTTGATCCAAGTTCATAGAGATTTAAACCTATATTTTTTCCTAAGAGTTATATGTAGGAGACCTTTCTGCATGGTGTTGGCCCAGCTCCCAGTGGAAAGCAAGGTCCGATGCACAGGACCCATGCCCACGGATAGGTTCTCCTACAGTTTTATAGCTTTAATTCTTATATGTTGGTCTTTGATCCAATTTTGTATACAGTATAAGGTAGGGGTACCACTTCATCTTTTGCATATGAATATCCAGTTCTCAGTACAACTGCTTGAAGAGTCTCGCTCTTCTTACCCCCATTAAGTTGTCTTGACATCTTTGTCAAAAATTGATTGCCCATGAATATATAGGTTTATTTGTGGATTCTCAATTTTATATGTATTTATTCTCCTTAGGCTAGTCCATAATTATTTTTACTCACCAGAATGCCTATTTTTCCAGTATGATGGGTAACACATTCTTTAACGTATGCCATCATTTACCAAATATTTTCCAGGTACCTTCTATATGTCAGGCACTATGTCAGTGCTTAGGGCATAAGGGAAAATAGTGCCATTTAGTTTAGGTCTAGGTGCAGATAAGTGTCCTCGGAAGTATTTCTTCAAATACAGCCCCCTGGGAATAGATCCTTTTAATCTGTAGACCTACAAACCAAAGAGACAAAATATCTTTTCTGCACATTCCCAAAATGCAGCAATTGGACAGGCACAAAATAACTATGATAGACAGTGTCATTCAAAAAGAGGGGAAAATGAAGTACACAGAAGTCACTGGTGCAGAGCAATACTAAAATCCAGCTGTTCATATTGTTGCCAGTTCCTTGATTAGAAAGGATCCGTCCTGCTGTCTGGGAATTTTTTGCCAAGGCTCTTGGCTCTACCCTCTGTATTCTTGCCCTCTTCATTTTCCATAGAAAATAACCCACATTTGCAGCTGAGTAATTTTCTGCCCGTAGAAAGTTAGGGGTCCAAAGACCTCTTTTCATTTTGTATTATCTCTATATCTTTTAGTCCAAGTTGATAAAATTATTTTCAAACCTTTGTAGATTTTTTTATGAATCAATTTATAATCCACTCTATTAAGTAGAATCTATATCCATGGATCTCTGTGAGATAAGGTTCTCTTACTTTGGTCTTCCTATTATGTTCCTGAGAGAGAACACCTTTACGATTCTTAGAAATCCTCTTTAAATACAGACACCCTTAGGATTCTTAGAGGACTTTTGTCTGACTAAACTGTTGTCTGAGGAAACTTCAGATTTTTCTGAGATCTTAACAATGGACCTTACAGTTATTCCCTGTATTTGATCTTTGCTGTGAAGCTTTTCCTTAACTAACAATCTTGAAGAGCCTGGAAACCATAACTTTATTTTCAAATTCAGATCTTTACTTAGCTTATTTCTGATTTGTCACATTTTACTATAAGCACGAAGAAGCAGCCAGGTGGTACCTTTAACATTCTTTCAGGAAATCTCAGTTAAAATATCCAGCTCATTCTGTATATTTTCTACTTTCTACTCTATCATAGGTTACAATGTTGCTAGCACCATGTCACTTCATAACAAGGATCTTCTTTCTCCAATTAACACTGTCTTTTCTTTTACACTCTCTCTGACAGCCCTCTTGAAGGCCATTAGATCCTGTCACCAGTCTATTCAAGGCCCTTTCACCTTCCATCACTGCCCCCAAGTCCCAAAAGCACTTCCACATTTTTGGAGTTTTGTTACAGCTACTCCTTACTCCCATGTAACCTCACTTGCTATGGCTGCAATGTAAATTACCCCAAAACTTGGTGGCTTACAGCAACTTTATTATGGTCACGTATTCTGTGGGTCAGAAACTTTATGGGAGCGGCTTGTCTCTTTTTCATAATATTTGTGAGATGGGGGACTTGAAGGTTGGTTGGGGACTGGAAACATCTGAAGTCCCACCATTTATGTGTCAGGCAGTTAGTGTAAACCATTTACTGTGGACCTCAGTCCTTCTCTATGTGGTCTTTATGAATGGGCTAATTTTGGCTTCCTCATATTATGGTGGCTGAGTTCTAAGGGCAAGTATCCTAAAAAAAGATCTAAAAGAAGGTTGCTGAACTGCTTTTCATGACCTAAACTTGAAAGTCACAGTGTTACTTCTACCTTATTCTATTAGACAAGACACCCACAAGGTCCTCCTAGGTTCAAATACTTCACTTTTTGATGGAGGAGTGGCAATTTGAGGAGAAATATGGAGTATATGGAACCAGAAATAATACTGTGGTCATTTTGAAAAATGCAGGAGAAACCTAGAAAGGTATTCCTAAGGTGTCTTGCATAAGAATTCCATCTTGGGCTCTGCTTCTAGGAAACTCAATTGCATTAGTTTCAAGGGCTGCAGTAATAAAGGACCATGAGCTCGGTGGCTTAAACAAGAGAAACTTGTTTTTTCACATTTCTGGAGACTAGAAATCCAAGGCTGGTGTGTTGATAGGGTTGCTCCCTTCTAAAGGTTGTGAGGAAGAATCTGGTCCATGCTTTCTCCCAGCTTCTGCTGGTTTGGTGGCAATCTTTAGCATTCCCTGGCTTGTCATGACAGCACTTCTGTCCCTGCTTTTATCTTCACATGGCATTCTCCCTCTGTGCATGTCTCTGCACCCAAATTTTTCCTTTTTATAAAGATACCAGTCATATCACATTAGGGCATACTCTAATGATGTCATTTTAACTAATTACATCTGCAATGATCCTATTTCAAAATAAGGTCACATTCTGAGGTACGAGGGTTAGGATTTCAACTTATGAATTTGAAGTTGTAGGACACCAACCAATAACACTGATGTAAGAAATAAGAGTACCTACTTACAGTATTTATTATAAAGAAAACCTGAAATAATACATTGGAAATTTGTGGCACCAATTAAATGATTAACAAATGTTAGCCAACATCATTATTTATCTGTGGGTCTAAATAAACTAAGAGAGTGCTTAGCATATAGTGAACAAATAGTGAACATCTTTGAATTTTGTCTGTCTGGCATTCCCTCCATCTTTTCCTGTTAAGAACATCTTGAAACAATTTCCTTTCCAGTCTTGGTGAGGCAATCATGCAAAATGCCCTGCTGTCCCTTAACAGAAGGTAAGTATTATAGCTGGAGTGCCATTCATATTCTGTTTCCCAATAATTAAATCTACACTGTCTCCTGTCTCACCATTCGGAGGTATCTGTCTGAAGCCCAACACTTTGTGAACATTCTCCCTTTGCTTGGAGAGTTTCCTTGCTCCCCAAGTTAAAAGTCAGAAATTGTGCTTCCCTAGCCCTCCTTGTAGCTGAGTACAAGCATGTGACCCCCCACTCAGACACCCCTGTGAAACATGCTTTGAGAAGAGTCTAATGAGAAGGAATAATGCCACATGGAATCCATTTTTGCCAGTAAGAGTGATACCACCGTCACTTGGCCTTCAGAGGTGGCACTGTTGAGTTTCTGGTAACAGAGCTGGCAGTAGCACCTGCACCTGTAAAATTCCTGCTGGCTGTGAAACACAGCACTGAGTGCTAGGCGGGGGTTGTGGAGGCAGGAGCAACGTCCTCAGGCTAGTTCTCATGCCTGTTCTAGGTGGTGGTCTAGAAGCTCAGCCTTAGCCTGGCTCTCTAGCCCTCCTGGCAATTCTGTGACCTACCAAATATTCTTTAATAAATTTCTTCTTAGTTTAACTAGTCAATTATATTTCTGTCATTTTCAACTAAAATTTCTTGTATTAATTTAACAATTGGTAAAAATCTGTTACACTGATTAACAGTAGTGTAGGGTAAACAGAGGCAGCCTGGCTTCCTCACCCAGGTGTCTGGGCAACTAAGGGAAGCAGTTTCCCATAACCTTGAAAATGGGTCTGATTAAAACAGTGTCCTTGTAGCCTACAGACTGGGTCCGACAAACTGTTCCCCTAGCCTTGGGTGGGCTCGCACGAATAGTATGAAGCTCTGTTGCATAAGATCTGTAGGCACCCTGCTGGCTTTGTTTGTCTTTAGTATTTCAGTGGGTAATGACTCCCAGCTGGGTGCCATGCTGGGGGGCAAGGGCCACGCTAGGAGAGGTGCCACGCAGGGGGACAGATGACATGCAGCAGAACATGCAGCTTGCAGCATGCGTGGATCGCCCACCCTCGAATAGGGGGGTCAGACATCCCAAGAGCTCCGTGAATATTCTTCTGTCTGCCCGAATACCATGAACCTGTCCAGCCCTGATAGGCTGCAACACAAGTATTAAATTCAATAAATTAATGACAGTTCTGGGAGGTAAACATTATTATTCCCATTGCAGATGAAAAAATAGATCCAATAATATAAGTGCATCCTGCTAACGGTCATGCAGCTGGTGAATCCTAGAGCAGAGGTTTGGATTCTATAGTCCCTTTGTTAAAAACTCTCCAAAGTTCACGGTTTTTTTTAGTATGCCATTTGAGGCATGCTTTCAGAAATAATCTTGTGACAGAATAGATCAGCTTGCTCAGAATTCATCCCACCCTCCTTCTAGCGTGCCTTCCCATACAATAGAGGCCGAGAAGCTAAAATTGACATTTCCCAGGCTTGTTTGCTAGTCAAAATATGATTTAGATTCCGCCAATTAGATGCACTTGTGTGAAAACTGAATTTAGAACTGAGTTGAGTAGAAAGGAAGGCAGGCTTTCATTCTGATGGTACAAATCAGGTACACATAGTTTGAGACCAACAACTGAGGCTCCAATTTCCCGGTTCCTGAATTGTGGCAAAAGTAGTCTGATCTTGGAGGTGGCAGGTGACACAGAACTCCTTGATTCCCTCAGCTTCCTGATTATTGCAGAGAGAATTCTCTAGACAATTCAACTCTGTGGTGGTGCTGGGAAAGCCATTACTAAGGGCCCAGCCTAGAGCCGACGCCTCCAGCTCTTTTAACTCTGAGCATCTGATTCCCTGTACCTGATACTTTTCTACTTAAACCACTAGACACCCGGTTTCTAGTATCTGCTTCTGAATCCTGCCTCATAGAAGAATGTATAGAGGTCAAATACTACATAACCAATAGACTGCGTGGAGATTCTCATATTTTCTCAGAGTCACAATTAAGAGGGGGGAAAGTATATATTCAAAGTAAATTGATACATTGAAGTCATAAGCATCACGGCCTTTTCAATCTTGCCATACCTGTGTCTCAAGAAAATGAGTGTGTCAGTCAGCATACAGGCAAGCTATAGATGACTCATTCAAACTATGTAATTTGGGGAGATGAATAAAGACCAGTTTTTAAAGATATACATGGGGCAAAGAGAACTACAGGCATTATGCAGTGCCCGTAGATGTGAAGTAGCAAGAGAAGAGAGCCTGTGATGGACTGAATATTTGTGTCCCCTGTCCAAATTGTATCTTTCAAGTCCAACCCCCAATGTGATGGTATTAGGAGGTGGGGCCTTTGGAAGGCACTTATGTCATGAAGGTGGAGCCCTCATGAATGGGATTGGTACCCTTGTAAAAGAGACCCCAGAAAGCTCTCTAACCCTTTTTCTATCACTTGAGGATACAGTGAGAATTTGGCAGTCTGCAACCAAGAAGTGCACTCATTAGACACCAAATCAGCCCTATGCTAATCTCAGACTTTCAGTCACCAGAAATGTAAGACATAAATTTTTGTTGTTTATAAGCTACGGCGATTTGTTATAGCAGCCCAAACTGACTGGGAGCCCTTTTGAAAACCTGGAGACCGTTATGTAGAGAGGATGCTTTCCAGGAACTGTGACTTTCAGTTGAGAGATGCAACTAACTCATGGCAACCTCACACTCTGCCCTCTTTCACTCTCTTGTCAATTCCTCGAACTCACCTGGAAGTCAGAGAACAAGAACCTGTGTTGTAGTCCTTACATGACAACCTCCCCAGGGTGGAAAGCAACAAAGGGTGGACCTGAGAAGCAGGTGGGACATACCCAGCACAGCAAGTGAAAAAATCAACAACCCAGTGCAGTAAGACATCATAAAGAATGTGGTTTCGAGTGTTTTAATGATACTGAATTTTGTTTTGGTGTGGGTAGGGAATGCAGCATTTTTATTTTTTGGAGTTACTGAATTTTATAAATGCATACAGATTGAGTTAGTTCATTCTTTTTAAAGCTGGTCCTTATAATCTTCTCTACGTGATTCAAGGGCATTTTACTCAGTTTAGTAGAATGTCATGGGGAGTGAGAAATGTAAGATACCTTAGAGATCTTGTTGAACATTTCTCATTTCACAGATGAGGAAACTAAGACTGAGGAATATGAAATAAAAATGAGAAATTTGCAGAACCCAAAGACACAACCAAGTCTCATGATGCCCAGTCCAGGGATGCTTCCACTCTCTGCAGCTAAAAGCCGTGCTGAACACACGTATGCTCACTGCAAAGTGCCAGACTATAATGTGGCTGCAGTCTCAGTTGCTAGCATCCCTCTGCCTCGGTTCTGTTTTTCTCTTCATTTTAAACATTTACCTGAGAAGCTAAATGTCAAAGACATTTTTCCTAAAAATAACTACAAGATATGTGGGAGGAAATTAGCATAATGCATTTTATCTATAATTTACAGTGTGTAATCTGAAAATGTGCGACAAAGCAAAGCTAGTAGTGCAGAGAAAATTCCCCTGGGATATTTGCTTCCATTTAAAAACACCTCAGTATGGGGGGATGTGGGAGCCGCAGCCTGTGACACAGTTCCATCAGGGTAAATGTTATTCCAGTGATTCACAGCGAGAGGCCTGACAAACACTTTGAGTTGATATAAAGGTTCTTGCCATCAGGATAAAATGAGAATTGCAGTGGGTGGTCCCATTCTAGCCTCATGTCTCCTTCTACTTCTGTCCTGGCTGAGGTGGTTGCCCTGGAAACAGTGGGGCGGCAAACAAAACCGTTTGGAACAACTTTTAGGAAGCCTTATGCATGAAGGCCTAATTTTTATTTGCTGCTGCCTTTTTTGTTTTCTTAACAGGTGATTTTTCCAAGGCTGTGATTCCCTGAGAGGGTGTGCTCTTTGGACCGCCCTGAAAGCTGAATCACTCGAAAGTCTCTGGCCAGGTCCGGTCGGAGAGCCGAGCCGGCCAGGGTTCAGCAGATAGCAGAGGGAAGGGGCTTTATTTCTCATCATTTGGTTTTGGATCCCAACACAGATGGTCCTGATCTCCTCCTCCCCCACTGAAGAATTTTTCTAAAATGACACCCAAGTTTTTCTTGGCAGAGTTATAATTCCTGGCAAACAGATCACTGCAGCTCTAATTATGATGACAGCTTTAATGGAGAAGATAATCATATTAAATGGTTCTTATTCAGTTCCATGTGATGAATTAGTGATTGCCATGAAATGTGTTAAGCAGCCAAAAATAAGGGGAAGGGGATTCCAAAACTGGTTGGGAGCTAGGACAAAATGACCTTTAAAAGTGGAGATGCTGATTCTCATATCTCTTGTGATTTATTTACTGATTAGAAAACCCCTCTTGTCTGATGTGTCTGGAAAAATTTTTCCGACACTTGTTAAAATGGTAAAGAAGGTTTTATCAAGGCGATTGCAATAGGCCCCGACGCCGTGGCAATAGGAGAGAGAGATTGGGCTCACCTCCCAATACAACAGGCCAAGAGGCAGAGTGAGACATCAGCGGATGGAAAATTACTAAGAGGAGAGATCAAGAGTAGTGTGATTCTTTTTCAACAGGATTCCTGCTAAAGGCAGGTCAAGGACTTCTACTCCAAAGGTAGGGGATGAGACACTTAACCAGATTTCCAGAGTTGTCAGATTATTAATTGCAAAGGGGAATCTCACTAAAGTTACTAAGCAGGATTCTTGTTAAAACTGGGCTAGGCATGCCGTGATGGAGGCTTGAGAATTTCAGTACCTCCTCTTATTCAAGGAAAGAAGAGTCAAAAGTAGAGACATCCTCTGAACAATATAAATCCACTTCTTGTGCAGTCTCCTTTTTTTCATTAAGGATTAGATGAGCCTCTGTTGGGACTAGAGGATATTTGGGCGGGGGGGGGTGCAAATCATCAGACATTTAAGAAAGAGAATTTCTATGAAAACAACAACAACAACAACAACAAAGATTAATGGTTGGAGCAGCCCATAAATCTATTGTTTAACTCCAGAGGCCAGTCGAGATTTCTAGATATTTGACTTGGAGGATCTTTAGACGGTGGAGTGAGGACAATAGTGGCAATTGGACAGATTTCCTTCCAGTTTGAATGTTGTTGGTGATGGCATAAACATCAGTGTTGCAGTCACAGTTATTTCCCAGAGCAGAGCATGTAAGATGAGAAATGTTAGTAAAGTTCCTGGTGGCCTACATGTGCGTAGCTCTAAGTATGAAGGTTCCTGTTGTCCATCTTCAGCTTGAAAGACAACCTGAGTCCGAGTAAGAGCTGGGCTTAGTTTTAGTTCTCAGGAACACCAAGTTAGCAAAGTGGGAGAAAAACTGGAAATGTTAATTTGGAGAGTTATGGCCAGACATTGGAGGAAATTAGAAGAACTGAGAATTTGGTAAGGATAGCAAGATGCAGGTTTCAATCTAATTTCTAAGTAGATAATAAAACCTCAAAGATAAAGATAGGACTAGAGTCTGATAACTCACCAGGTTGTGCTACTGTTGTCCACTGATGCATACAGTTTTTCTCTACACTTACCCTTTTTGCATCAAAGTTAACCAAAATGAGATTATTCTTGTTTATAAAATAAGTCTTGTCTCATTAGATTTGGCCTATTACTTACACAAGTGCAGCAAAAATAGTAATTGACCACAGAGACCTTTGAAAGATTGCTTTGCTGTAACTTTTCATAAGGAATCTCAAATTAGACTTTTAAAAACTTCTCAAAACTAGAAAGCCAAGCCAAGGACTTACCACCAGATTTGATCTGTGGTACCTATATATTTGGGTGAATTTCTCTCTTTTCTAGGTCCTAAAATATCCTGTTTCCTAGGCCTGCCAGTAAATGACCTTCCTTGCTTAGCTGTAAGGTGGGAACACTGTAAGCAAGGTTCCAGCGTTGTTTTCCTAAAAAGGTTTTATAAGCACTGGCTCCATAAAGTCAACCTTAGTTTCTTAAATTATCTGGCTATATCTGATTCTATGCACATCATTCTCAAATGTGACATTTCAGTCAAAGACTTGGTTATATAACCAATGTTTCCAATCACGTTGTTTTCAAGGACAGTTTTCTTTTTCTTTTTTTTTTTTTTTAAGAGAAAGAGGGGAAGGGAGGGGAAAAGAGAGGGAGAGAAATATTGATGTGAGAGGAACATTCATCTGTTGCCTCTTGTACATGCCCCCACCCTGGACCAAACCTGCAACCCAGGCTTGTGCCCTGACCTGCAATCGAACCTGAGAACTTTGCAGGATGATGCCCAACCAACTGAGCCACAGCAGTCAGAGCAAGGAGGACAAATTCTTATTCAACTTACGCAAATAACTATATTCCCATAAAAATGAGAACACTCAATAAGAGTTTCTGAATTCTGCTCTGGCTGGTGTGGCTCAGTGAACTGAGTGCCAGCCTATGAATCAAAGGGTCACTGGTTCAGTTCTCAGTCTAGGGCATATGCCTGGGTTGCAGGACAGGTCCCTGGAAGGGGGCGCACAAGAGGCAATCGCACACTGATGTTTCTCTCCTCTTTCTCCCTCCCTTCCCCTCCCTAAAATAAATAAATAAAATCCTTTTTTTTTAAGTGTTTCTGAATTCTGGAGAGATCAGGCAAGAAGAAAAAAATGCTTCATTTCTGCTTGCAAAAATATTATCTACTAAATGAGTTATAACTTAACCCATTTCCCTTTTGCCTGATAATACTCACCTGCAGTGCTTGGGGCTGCAGCATTTACCCCGAGATAACTCATGGATTACAGTCCTAACCTTAACCATGAAATATCTCATTATTATTATTATTATTATTTTCATATTGCTCTAGTATATTGGTAGTCTTTGGAAATAAATGATATCATCCTACTCATAGCATACTGTTTTTAGTAGTGGTAACAGCAAGCTGCACTTTTTTTCTAAACAAGAAATGGGTTAAGAGAAAAGGGAAAGCGGTCCCTTAAATCCAGCAGCAATATTCCAAAGCAAAAGGCATAGTCATACTTCATCAGTTCATTGAGTCTCATGTACTTACTTCTTATTCTGCTTGGTCTTGGGTTAGCAGTTTGATAAATCCATCAGCTTCTCCACTAGAGTTCTAGAAACCCTTTCTTAGTTGAATGATATGGCCTCAGAGTTATTTTAGCAATGCCATCAGAAGCCTGTATCCCAGAGACCTGTCCTAGACCATTCAATGAATCTCAGTGACAGTCTCTTTTTGTTCAAGATGAAGCACTCTTGCCTATAGCTGATGTTAAGTGCTTTCAGAGAAAAATCAGAGTAAAACAAAAACTATCGGCTGATGACAAAAGACTTAAAATTACTTAAAAGGTAAAGAAAAGCCTTTTTATAATCTTTTACTAACAGTAGACCAATATGGTAGTTCTATTTTTATTTTTTTGAGGAATCTTCATGATGTCTTAGGGGAACCAGTTTGGGGAAATCATATGAAGTTCCAAATTATCCTTGGTAAAAATCATTCCACCACAAAAGGAAGTGGACAGAGTTGATGCCATGGTGGTGGGGCATGTAGTCAGCAGGGGTATGAGAAGCTCCTGGGTTCTTAACTCATGGTACCTTATAAACAGAGAAGCTTGGGACTCTAACCAGCTTCTAGAGTAGAGGCCTCCCAAAGAGCCAGGAATTCTCCACTCAAGAGCCAGGGAGTTCAGACATGGACAACAGTGTGGTGATGGACAGAGGGAGGGTGGGGCAGGGCTGGGTGGAGGGGGAAATGAGGAACAGGGACATCTGTAATAGTGCCAATAAATAAATAAGTAAATAAACAAATAAAATAAACAGAAATTAAAATGTTAATGACAGGTTCTATAAACTAGCACTATTTCATTGCTGAAGAAACAAGGCAGAACACTCTTGTTCTCAAGAAAAATCTAAATTTTATTATCCCTGTGTTATTTCTTACTTGGCTTCCTCAATCCATGAACTTCAGCCCCCTGAGGTAAATATTGTGCCCATTGTCTTACATACACTTTTTAACAAGATGTGTCAATGAGCCAATTTCATCATCTTTAGTCATATTTAGTAACAGAACTATATAATTTAATAAACAGGGTCTGGCAGAAGTAATATCTGCTTGAGTGTGGTAGGTAGGGTAATAATATGGGTGTAATAATTTATAGTTTTACTTTGAACATTTCACCTAAAATGTCATATGGTGTGCTTCAGTGTGATATTTTATGTTACAGAATTATATGCTTATGATTTTGGAATAAACAATTTTGTAATAAGAAAGGGGCATTACTTGTGCTGGACCCTGTATGTGGATACTATTTCTGTTGTTAATGATGTGAAATATAACATTCTTTTTTTATTAAATCACTTTTTATTGTTATTCTGTTACAGTTGTCCCGATTTTTCCCCTTTTGCCCTCCTCCACCCTTCCCACCCCCTGCTCCCACAGTCAATTCCCACATTGTTGTCCATGTCCGTGGGACATTCAAACATGTTTGTCTAGTCCCTTCCCCTTCTTTCCATAATTATCTCCGTTCCCCTTCCCCTCTGGTCACTTTCAGTCTGTTCCATATTTCCATGCCTGTTGTTCTATTTTATTCATTAGTTTATTTTGTTCATTAGATTCCTCTTATAGGTGAAATCATATGGTGTTTGCCTTTTGCTGACTGGCTTATTTCACTCAGCACAGTGCTCTCCAGTTCCATCCATGCTGTCACAAAAGGTAGGGGTTTCTTCTTCCTTTCTGCTGTGTAGCATTGAATTGCGTAAATGTACCACAGTTTTTTGATCCACTGATGGGCATTTAGGCTGTTTCCAGCACTTGGCTATTGTAAATAATTCTGCTACGAACACAGGGGTGCAAATGATTTGACAATTTGGGATTCTTAGGGTATATTCCCAGGTACAGTAATTTTTGGGTCAAAAGGCAGTTCCATTTTTAGTTTTTTAAGGAAATTCCACACTATTTTCCACAGTGGCTGCACCAATCTGCATTTTTACCAATCCTAGTGCACTAGGGTTTCTTATCTCCACATCCTCACCAGCACTTGTGGTCCTGGACAAAAGGTTCAGGTGTCCAATGATGAATTTGATCCTGTCTGAGTTATGACACCATAAAATGTTAAAAAAAAATATTCAGACACATTAAAATAGTAAAGAAGACTTTCTTCAGGACTATTGCAATAAGAGCATTGCACTAGGGGAGAGATTACAACAAAGACAGCAAAGATAGTTGGGGATTTACAGCCAATAAATAGAGGGTCAGTGAATAAAATATTACTCGGAGGAGACATCAAGAGTAAGGGGAGCAGTGACCAGTGTGGCTCAGTTGGTTGGGTGTTGTGCCACAGAGTAAAGGTCATCAGTTCTATTCCTGGTCAGGGCACATGCCTGGGTTGTGGGTTCCTACCCCGGTCGGGGAGTATAAGAAAGGCAATCAATTGATGTTTCTCTCCCTCTATTTCCCTCTCTCTAAAAATAAATAAATAAAATCTTAAAAATAAAGAGTAAGAGAATTATTAAAACAACTTAACAGGATTCTTGCTGTAGATAAGCCAAAGTGATCAGATATTAAGAGTGGAAGATGAAATATTTCATCAGATATTGAGGGTGATCATAGGTGGTGGGATTCTTGCTAAATTGACTTAGAAGGGTTTTTGGTAAAACTGGGCTAGACAAGCCTAAGACAGGATGTAGGTCAAAGTCAAGACCTAGAAGAAAAGATAGGAAGGAAGGAAGAGAGGGAGGGAAGAAGGAAAGTAGAGAGGGAAGGGAAAACTGTTTCAAATTGCCATCCAAAATCAGACTATTCTCAGTGCTGTCACATATCTGTTTGTGGAAGATAAGTATGATCTTTTGAAACAGCCAAAAGACATTTAGGGCCAAGTTTTTAAAATAAGGAGAGGATCGAGTTGAGGAATACAGTTATGACTACAAAGCAATGAGCTGGCGGTTCTTATATAGTTTATAAAGAAGGTGACCAAACTAGACCCATTTTGCCTGGAACTCTCCAAGTTTTAGGACTAAAAATCTCTACATTCCAGGTAAAACAGAAATGTTTACCCAAAGCTGTCCCAGTTTTCAAACTGGAAGTCCCATACCCTGGGAAACCCTTCAGTCCAGGACAAACTGAGATGGTTAATCACCCTATTTTACAGAGAGCTCTGAGGTACTTCCAAAGAAGAAATTCCAAAATCATTCTGAGTCAGTCATGACACATGACAAACTAGGTGTCTGGCTTTCAATATAAGGTGTGTGTGTGTTTTTTTTAAAGCAGCCTCACTTATTATGTAGGAAAATATTCACTTTGAAGTACATTTACTTAGAACTTGATCTTATTTCCCAAATCTTTTTCCACTGGCTTTCCCATCTATCCATGCTATGGTCTGAATGTATGCCCCAAATTCATATGTCAAATCCTACCTAACCCCCAAAGGTGATGGTATTAGTAGGTGGAACCTTTAGGAAGGACTTAGGTCTTCAGGATGGAGCACTCATGGATGGGATTAGTGCCCTTATGAAAGAACTCCAGAGCCCCTTCAGCATAAGACAGAGCAAGAGGGTGCTGGCTATGGAACGGAACGGGAAGAGGACTCTCTCTAGGAGGTGATCGCCCTGCCTCCTTGATCTCAGACTTGCAGTGCCAGAACTATGAGCAGTAAGTTCCTGCTGTATATAAGCTTTAATATACCCAGTCTGTGGCAGTTTGTGTAGCAGCCTGAATGAACTAAGAAAATCTAGTAGCTCAGGATATAAACTTACAGCTCATTCTTAACCACTTTATTCCTCTTACACCTAGGTAACATAAAAATTCAATTGTACAGACCCCTATCTGTGCCTGATTATAAGTTAATAGTGGTTAGACCTAGATGTCCTTGGAATTCCCAGCCAGATGATTTCTAGGGTTGGTGCTGTGACAGTGTTCCCTGGGGCTTCCAGGACTGGGCGTGAAATGGTAAATCCAAGATGCCTGAAAAAGATGACCTTGGTGCAAACTGAATGTCTATATCTATCCTAGCTATTATAGCTTCTATGACAAGCAATTTATTTTCCCAAGGAGGATAAACAATTGGATTTTTCCAAAAGCCAATTTCCCAGAGAAAGAAACCCAAAGTATGGAGGAGGCACAAGGGCTGGGGTCCTACTGGGATCTAATATTTCCCATCTCAATGGTTGGCCATGCTCATTCTGGGTTGTGCTGGGTCAGGCAGGTTAGGAGGAGGTTGGAAGAATTAAGCAAGGCATATTTGAAGGCTGCATCTGTCTCTGAGAACAACAACAAAAAAGCCTCCTTTGCTTTTGAGAATGTCAGTTATTGTAACAGCTGAGAAGAAATGTGTAATTAATTTTATAATGAATTCCAGGAATTGCTAAATAGATTTTATGAACCATGTGGGTTCTTACTCTAGAACCATGAATACTTGAAGCAAAAGGCCGATAGATATCTTGGCTGTACAGAGTAGAAACCAGGACTTCTTCCATTTTCTTAGACTTGTACTTTTCAGTGTTGGCCTGCAGGTGGTGCTGTAGCCCACAGAGGACTGTATGGGTGAGGGACTGAATGGGATGTTAGATCCAGATATGTATATTAGGATTTTGTCTAAGTAGATCTTGTCTCCTTGATCCCGGATGTGATTCATTCAGCACAAGAAGATGACTAGAGCATTGCACAGGCAAAAGAACCATAATCTTCCAGGCTGCCCCTCTCCCACTGATCTCAAAGTTCTTGGACTAGTAGGCTGGATTATGTACAACCTCCTCTATAATCCAGGTGGGTAATAAGAGAAAAACTGTCTTCCAGATAAGTCCCAAATGACCTACCCATGTGAGGTTGCTAGTACTTCTGAATAGAGAGCATCTGGCTAGGAGGTAAGAGACCTCTGTCATGCCAGAGGGCATCTGTCATGATGCTGGCTCCTAGACTCAACACAGTCAGTTAGCATCACTGCCCCACCCTGTCTCATATTCTACCTCTACTAACACTTGTGAATAGAATTTCTATCTATAACTGGCGTGGCAGAAAGTTACACATATTTGTAATGGGGCACAATATCACTCATTCTGTACTTTGACATGCAGAGAAAATGTGCCTTCTTTATTTCTCCCTAACTCACTGCTCACTAACAGGGAAGTAGGAAGAAGAACCCTAAACTTATCCCACTCACTTAAACTTAGTTCAGTTCAATAATTCCGACAACCCCTTTATGTGAATTCTCTTGAGTTTCTTTGGGAAAAATGTTGTCTTTCAAACTTTCTCTCCATGTCCTTGTTCTCCTCTAAGGTAACAACCATGTGTACTGAGGTCTGTCAGAGTAATAATGACCCATGGCAGCAGGGGTGGTGTTACCTGGGTCTTCACTGGTGGATAGTGCAGTGGCTGGATTTTGTGTTCCCTGGGCTGATACTGAAGTGTAGTTTCTCTGGTGTGGCTTTTTGAGATGAACTACTATCTGCCTCTGATATTTGTGTTTCTGACCCTCTGAAAGTTCCTACTCAGCTACCTCTTTGTTTTGAGTAGAGTCCTCTGCTGTATCTCTGTGCTCTCAAGACCATGTCTCATCAGAACACCTGGGACTTGCTGAGTTACATGTACACCCAGGTCACGGAGGCCCGGAAAGGATGGCTCAAGCTCATCTTCCAACTCACCTCCCACTACGCCTCCTCACCATCAGTCCTTGCCAAGACTCTGGCTTCTGTCCTTGGCTCTTAACTTTGTCTTCCCTATTTCTTTCATAATCCCTTACAACTGAGAGGGGCAGTCTTCAGGCAATTCATTTGTCCATTAATATCTCCCTTGTCAGTGAGCAACATGGCTTAGCTTTCATAAGTGGGAAGGATATCTTCCTATACTTAAGACAAAAACACTGTGATTTGAGTTCTCCCACCCAGTTATAGATATGCCTTAAGTCTAAATTTAGAAAATCCTTTTTAAACAAAGCTTAATATCAAGTCTTGATGTAGAATCAATGCAAAATACAATCAAAGCACAGAAGGTCGGAAATTATTTTGTTGTCTTAGGTCTACACTAATATGGTAGCCAATAGCCCCATGTGGCAATTTAACTTTAAATTTAAATAATTTAAATTAATTAAAATTTGGAAATTCAAGTCATCAGTCACATGTACCTAGTGGCCGCTATATTGGACAGCAAAGATATAGAACATTAACATCATTGCAGAAAGTTCTATTGGATAACTATTCTCAAGTGGTACCCTTCTCCCTTTCCTGAAGCACTAAAGTGTAAACTTCCCATAAAAATAAGTTTTACAGGATATGGCACTATATCTGAAAATATATTTTTAAACAATTACTCTTAATGTTTATTACCCTACCAGCAGTAGGCTGCAGGTGGTCCAGGATGGCTATGAATATGGCCCAATACAAAATCATAAATTTACTTAAAATATTATGAGATTTTTTTTGGTGATTATATGTGACAATGTGTTTAATGTGTGGTCCAAGACAACTCTTCTTCTTCCAGTGCAGCCCAGAGATGCCAAAAGGTTGGACACCCTTGCCTAAGACTCCTAAGAAGCTATGTAAATCAAGAAGCTCCACTTACTTCAAGTGTCAGTATGTCTGTTTCTCCCAAGCAAAGGCTACACAGTAGTGGAATGTAGTACAAAATAAAAATTTTGAACTTTTATTCAAAAGTTACTTAATATTTCAAGAGAGCAACATCAGAGTATTAACCTAAGTACTAGTTTTTCCGAGTGTGTGGCCTAATGTAACTGCATAGGTCTCACATTTATAAAGACAAGTTGGCTTTGTTCTAAGATAATCGTACCTGAAAGAGAAGTCAAGGCAGCTTTTCAGGCTCACTGAGGAATGTATTCACCAGAGGCAATGCCAGGGCCCATAGCTGCACTAGTGATGGCCAAGCTCAGATGTTAACTCAGCTGCCCAGGAAAAGCCTGTGACTAAAGGGAGCCACCTAGCCAGAAAGTAGTGGTAGGAAATAAGGGCCCTAAGAGCTGTATTAGAAAGCCTAATGCTGGAAGGTCTGGGCATGTCAGCTGCCTCCAGCTGGGTATGTTTCCATCACAGCCGTGGGCGTGTCCAGACAGGAAGGCTGAGATCTGTCAGGGCCATCATTTTACAAACTGCTGGAGGATGGAGGAAGGGCAACACACCCTGAAACTTCACTACAGAAAAGTATGTCTGATTTTCGTGCCCGGACTGTGGGTGTTAACACAGCGTGGTGTCTAGGAGCTTGTGCACCAGAGAGAGCTTCCCTGCCTCAATCTGACAAGGGCACTTGAGGAAAGGCCAGAACAATAGCCACTCAGAACTTCAAAATGAATCATCATTGCCAAAGAGCAAGACAGGAAAAAAAAGAATCTGCTTATAAGTTGACTAATCAGAAACTAAGGGAGAGAGAGAGAGAGAAAGAGAAAGAAAGAGATAAATAAATAAATAAATAAATAAATAAATAAATAAATAAATAAATAAATCGACCTGAGGTGGAAGGTAAGACTTAGAACCTATAAAAAAATAAATAAACATATCTTTAAAAAAAGACTTAGAACCTCTAATTTATTCTGTAAAATAAATAAATAGACTCCCACAGCTTTTTAGAGTATCGCAGATTGGTATCTGCTCATGGAAATGCTGGCTAAAATGCAATAAAAATAATTTTTAACTGAATAGCTGAGCTCAAAATTTTAAAAAAAAGTGTTGTCAGAATGAATAGTAAGAACAAACCCACAGTGGATTCAGTTTAAGTTGACTCTGATTCATTTAATGGTCTAAAGAGTTCTTGCTCAGGGTTATCTTCAGGTGCCCTTGTATCTCATATTGACCCCTAGCCTTGTGCAGAGAAGTCCTGGCTCTGTGCCCAGGCCAGGTTCTTTGCTACCTTCTCGGTTCAAGTTCACAAGCTGCATAGAGGATCTCCCTGAGCTCCCTGAGCCAACGATCCTGAGGGCCCAAGAGATGTCCTTGGAGAAAGACCCTTGAAGAGCTACTCCTGCCATGAAAAAAGAAGTAGAAAAGTTCAGCCACCTAGCTTGGGAAAATGGTATGGAAGCCTAGGGTTTTAATTTCTCACAGGGGACTTTTTACATTTTAATCCCAACCCTAGGCAGATAGTAAACTCCCAGTAGAGAGGAAAGGGAAAAATGCATTTAAAAACTGTATCAACCTAATAGAAAGTAGAAAAGAGAGAAAAAAAGAATAAATTTAAAGAATGGTAAAGAGAAAACACAATGTAATGGTAGAAGTAAGTCTAAATAGATCAATAATCAAAGTATATATAAATATTAATATATTGAATTTGCTTATGAAAACACAGATTCTCAGAAGGATATTATAAAATTCAACTATGTACTGCTTATCAGAGACACACCTAAAATATGATGATGGGGAGGTCATTATGTAAAGAAATATAAACAAAATAAAATTTACTAGGAAAATATTAATAAAAGTTAAACTCATATAACAATATCAACTTTTAAAACTTTAAGACAAAAAGAGTCATTACATAGGAATACAAAGATAAATAAAAACAAATTAATTCACACTGAAGAAACAGTAATTTGGAACCTCAAATATGTGTATACATGTGCAAATCTGTCATCATGCTATAGAAGATGTAAACAACCTAATTAATCCTATACCCAAATTTCAAGAAATGCATTCTTTCTAGCATACATGAAACATTTTTTAAAGCTGACTATAATAAATCAAAAAATAAATTTCAAGGCCCTGGCTGGCGTAGCTCAGTGGATTGAGCGCGGGCTGCGAACCTAAGTGTTGCAGGTTCGATTCCCAGTCAGGGTACGTGTCTGGGTTGAAGGCCACGGCCCCCAGCAACCGCACATTGATGTTTCTCTCTCTCTCTCTTTCTCCCTCCCTTCCCTCTCTAAAAATAAATAAATAAAAATCTTAAAAAAATAAATTTCAAACAAATACCCAATGACCCCCAGTCACATAAAACATGTTCTCTAACAACAATGCAATACAATCAGAAATCACTATAATATTTACACTGTTCTATTAATTTTGCAAATCTCTAAATAATAATAAAGATAGACAAACTAATGGAAATTACCACATGTTTTGCCCTGCCCAGATGATGAAAATGCTAGTACCAATATGTGTGGTATGCCATTTAAGCAGTATTTATAAGAAAATTTAGAGTTTCAAATACATGTAACAGAAAAGAAGGGAGCATGTACCTCAAAAGTAAATCAGAGCAGAGAAAATACCCCTGACCGGTATGGCTCAGCTGGCTGGACATTGTTCCACAAAGCTAAAGGGCATTTGTTCAATTCCTGCTCAGAGCACATGCCTAGGCTGTGGGTTCGGTTCCCTATTGATTGGAACATGTGTGAGAGGTAGCCAATCACTGTTTCTCTCTCACATTGATGTTTCTCTCCCTTGCTTCCCCCTCTCTATAAATAAATAAATAAATAAATAAATAAATAAATAAAATCCTAAAAAAAAAAAAACAGAGAAAGTAGAAGAAATAATAACAAAAAGAAAAGAAATAGATGAAAGGGAAAATAATCAGTAAGAAATCAATAGACCCAAAAGCTAGTTCTTTCAGAACACTAATAAAAGTAGAAAACCCTAGCAAACTGATTGAGACAAAAAGAGAAAAGATTTGGAGAAAAGGATATAACTGTAAATAGAGTCTAGATTATTAAAAGTACTAGAGAATACAATGAATATCCTTAATACATTAGACAATTTAATGAAATAAAGTTCTCTAGAAATATATAAATCACTAAAACTTGAAAAAGAAATGGCAATCAATGTATTTATTTATACCTATTAAATGAGTTAAATCTGTAGTTTTAAAAAATTGTACCCAATAATAAAGCACCATGCCAATTAAGTGCTTACCCAAAGAGGTGAATTTTACTAAATCTTCAAATTTATTTGCTGTACAGGACAGACTTTTCCAGTAAAGATAAAAATAGAAGATCCCCTTGCTTCATTTTATGAAATAAGTATATTCTTAACACTCAAACCAAAGAAAACATAAAAAGGTGGTTATCCTTACTTTTGAACATGTGCACAAATATTTAAAATATTGGCTAAGTGAATAAAGCAATGCATTGAAAACACATCACAATTGCTAAGGCACAAAGCAAATATAATCAAGTGTTAATTATAGAATATGGGTGGTGGATAAATGGGTATTCACTGTACAGACCAACTTTTCTGTGTGCTTAAAATTTTTCATATTAGAACCTTGGGAAAAGTAAGAAATAAAATGTTCGAACATCAGCAGCCTCTAAAAATATGCCAAGGCAGAATTCCAAGGGTGGTTGAACATTAAAAATCTATCATTGTAATTCATCTCATTAAGCAGATGAGCAGTTCATAAAACTACAACTTATAGGGGGAAAAAAAGAAAAACTATTGGAAAACTGGGAATGGACTACAGCTTCATTGTCCTGATAAAGAATGTTGTAGGATTGAGCCTGGCTGTGAGTGGCAGAAAACTCCTAATTTCATAGAATTTTCTGTCTCTCTTACGTATTATGGTTTGTGTGGTCTTTATTTCTAAAATTACTTCAAATCCAATGTGATTGCTTGAATTTGTGATCACATCTGCATTTCAGGTGGTAGGTAGGAGAAAGGAGAAAAGTGGTTATGTTCCCCTTTTGGGATACTCCTGGAATTTGCATAAATGACTTTTACTTACATCCAATGGCAACAACTAAGTTACATATCCTCACCTAGTTGAAGGTGGCAGAGAATACAGGCATTTTTCTTGATAGCCATGTCTCCAAAATAAAATTTAAAGGTTCTTCTGAGTTAAAAATGGAAAAACCCACTGGGAGGTGGGAGGTGCAGGGAAGACCAGCAGTGTCTTCTATATATATCTACCAGGAACCCCCAGGAAACATAATACCTAGTGGTACAACATTAGAGGTGTGCTCTTCAGAGTCAGGAGCAAGTCAAGGGTACCTGTTAGTATAGCTTCTCTTAAATACTGGATAGAGTCCTAGCCAGGGCAATACCTTTAAAAAGAATAAGAATTAGAAAGAGTAAAAGAAATTTTCCTTATTTGCAGACTATAGTATTACTGACATAGAAAATGTAAGAGAATTTGTGGCCAAATAATTCAGACCAATAGGAAAATTCAGCATTCTGAATACATGTTCATGGTGTAAAAGACAAAAACTATGGGGTGTGTGTGTGTGTGTGTGTGTGTGTGTGTGTGTGTAATCTCTCATTTACAATAGATACTTAGGCCAAAATTAATTAAATACATATTGAGGAAAATTAAAATATTTACATAAAAGGTGCCCTAGATAAATGATGAGATACTGAATGATTAAAGGATATAATTGTTAGATTCTGTAGTTCTCCCCATGAATTTATAATGGATCTATGAATCATTGCAATTCCAATAAGAATCCAAACAAGATTTTTCATGAAATGTAACAATCCTACCCTAAAGTTCATATGGAAGAGTAAAGGAACAAAATTAGCAAAGAAGTTTTTGAAAAACAAAACTGAGGGATAGAAATTTGCCCTACTAGGCTAATTGTGAGGCTATAGTTATTTAAACAGTGTAGTGTTGGAGCAAGGGCATAAAACTGAGCCAAAGGAACAGAATGAACAAAATAAGTCCATACTGACTGGTACATATATGGAAACTTGATATGGGCAGAGATGGTTGTATGTATCAGCAGAGAGGGGTGATTATTTAAATGGTGCCAAGACAACTGGCCACAGCCAGTGTAGATACAGGAGAAATTTTTTTAGTTTTCACTTCATGCCATCACAGAAAAATACATCCCACACTAATTAAAAACTTAAATGTATGAAGACAATCTTTAAAGTTAAGAAGAGGAGGGAAGGAATGCAGCAGGTGGAAAACTTGGAAAGAAAAGAGCTGTGATCCATCCCTTCCACTGAGAATGTACTTTCTTCTAAGGAACCGCAGTTGTGTGGATGCAGGTAGACTTTTTACGCTGGGATGAGTTACTCCACCACTTTTACCTACATGTTCCGAGTCAGTCGGGCACATCAGTCTTTTCAGCAGAACCTGCCTTAGGCACTTAACCTTTTGTGGCTCAGGTGTGCCAAGACAAAAAAAAAAAAATGGCCCAAATGCAAGAACAGATCAGAGCTCCAGAACAAATACAACTAAGTGAAGAAGAAATAGCTAACCTATCAGATGCATAGTTCAGGCGCTGGTGATCAGGATGCTCACAGAACTGATTGAATTTGGTCAAAAATTAGATGAAAAAATGAAGGCTACACTAAGCAAAATGAAGGAAAACGCACAGGAATCCAACAGTGATGGGAAGGAAACTGGAACTCAGATCAGTGGTGTGGACAAGAAGGAAGAAAGGAACATCCAACCAGAAAAGAATGAAGAAACAAAAATTCAAAAAATTGAGGAGAGGCTTAGGAACCTCCAGGACATCTTTAAACGTTTCAACATCTGAATCATAGAGGTACCAGAAGGAGAAGAGAAAGAGAAACAAGTGGAAAACTTATTTGAACAAATAATGAAGGAGAACTTTCCCAATCTGGCAAAGGAAAGAGACTTCCAGGAAGTCCAGGAAGCTCAGAGAGTCCCAAACAAGTTGGACCCAAGGAGGAACACACCAAGGCACAACATAGTTACATTAGCCAAGATTAAAGATAAGGAGAGAATCCTAAAAGCAGCAAGAGAAAAGGAGACAGTTACCTACAAAGGAGTTCCCATAAGACTGCCAGCTGATTTCTCAAAAGAGACCTTACAGGCAAGAAGGGGCTAGAAAGAAATATTCCAAGTCATGAAAGGCAAGGACCTACATTCAAGATTACTCTATCAAGCAAAGCTTTCATTTAGAATGGAAGGGCAGATAAAGTGCTTCTCAGATAAGGTCAAGTTAAAGGAGTTCATCATCACCAAGCCCTTATTATATGAAAAGTTAAAGGGATTTATCAAAGAAAAAAAGATAAAAAATATGAACAGTAAAATGACAGCAAACTCACAATTATTAACAACCACACCTAAAACAAAAACAAACTAAGCAAACAACTAGAACAGGAACAGAACCACAGAAATGGAGATCACATAGAGAGTTATCAGCAGGGGAGTGGGCAGGGGAAAAAGGGGGAAAAGGTACACAGAATAAGTAGCATAAATGGTAGGTAGAAAATAGACAGGGGGAGGTTAAGAATAGTATAGGAAATGTAGAAGCCAAAGAACTTATATGTATGACCCATGGACATGAACTAAAGCAGGGGTTGGGTGGGGATGTGGGTGGGAGGGGCTGTGCAGGGCAGAGGGGAGTAAAGAGGGGGAAATGAGACAACTGTAATAGCATAATCAATAAAATATATCATTAAAAATGTTAAAAAGAAAGTAAGGAGAATGTCATTACATTTCTAGTTTAACTTTCTTAAACTAAACACCAAAAATACAAATGATTAACAGTGAGAATTTGAACACATTAAAATATTAACATTCTATTAGACAAAAGATACAATAAGCAGTAAAAATGCAAGTCACAGACTTAGAGAAGTCAAATATATGTTACCGGATATTAATATCCAGAATATTAAAAAATCCCCAAAACCAGCAAGGCAAAAAAGTAATATGGTAGAAAAAATGTTAAAGTTTCAATTGTTAATTATTAGAGATAATTAAATAGCATAAAAAATAAGAAAATATATCTTAAGTAATAAATGCAACTGAAAACCATAATGAGGCATTATATCACACTTAAAAGATTGGGAACATTTCAGAAGTCTGAGAAGCCCAAGTGCTGGTAAGAATGTGGCCAAGAAAGAAAGAGATTTTTAAACCATGGTTGGTGTGAATGTGTATTGTTAAAAACCACGATGGAAAACAATGTTGTAATATCATATGAAGTTGGTGAATACACACCCTATGACCTAGCAATTCTACTGTGGGTATATATCCTAAAGAAATGTGGAATAGAATGTTTGTTTTAGCAGTGTTTTTAACAGCAAAAAGTTGGAAACAACCTAAATGTTCAAAAATAGAATTGTGAATAAATAAATGGTGCCAGAATCACACAATGAAATACTAAATATGTAGTCTATTAAATATATAAAAAAAAACAGGCAAGAAGGATACATGCTAATTTCAGAATAGTGATTACCTTTGAGCAGAGAGTAAGGGAACTGGGCAGTGGGGGTTGTGGTCAAATGTATTTGTAATGTTGAAACAAAACAAAAAACCCTAAAGCCATTATGGCAAGATGTCAATCAGTTAAATCTGTTAAAAACAATGAGTCTAGCCCATATGCACAGACTGATAAGGAATGATTTCCAGGATACATTGCTAAGGAAAAGAGTAAGCTGTGGAAGAATACGGAGAGTGGATTGCCACCTGTGTAAAAGCTGAAGGGGAAGATCGCTTGCTCACATTGAATATTTCTGAACAATACGAAATAAATTGACAACAAGGATGGCCTCTAAGGGGGCAGGAGACTGGAAACAGGGGTCAGCAGTGGGAAAGAGACCTACTTTATATACCTTTTTATACTATTGGACTGCTTTTATCACTTGCATATATTTTCTTAAAAGTAATAAATTAAAGCCAAAAATATTAATTAAAATGATTTTTACCCCAACAGTGCACTTAGAACCTAAATTACTGTTTTGAAGAATATTTTGCATAAAAATGTAAGTGTATCTTTATGTCTGCCATCTTCTCAAATGACTGATTTTTCCAAATAGTCCTTGATAATAAACTCCTTATGATTAGTCACGCAGAAATATACACCCTGCCTGCTGCATCTGCTTTAACTGTGCATCTATTTATATGAGATGACAGGTACTTTCCCTAATAAATCTGACCATTTCCCCTGCTAAGGAACTCAGATGAGTGCTGACTAAATGGTTGATGACACACGGGAGTTATTCCTACATTTTCCGCACACAGTAAGAGAAATCAACTCAATGCTGAGTTCTTCTGTTATAAACACCAACAGCTTTGGGGCCTGTCAGAAGCGGGGCCAGGGTGGGGGGTCGGAGGCTGGTGTACAATGAACCCATAGTTTTTAGACTTTCTCTACCAGAGACAGGCAGAGGCAACTTGAGAGCAAAAGCAGGATTCGGAGTTCCTAACCTCAGATGTTTTCTTTCCATTAGCTAATTTATAATCAAGAGAGCCCCAATATTGACAGATCTAGAGTTCAACTATATCAAACAGTAATTTTTCCTCTTATATTTTCCATTGAGTTTGTAAAACTTGTTTTTAGGTTGTTTAAAGGCTAATTGCCTGAGTAGACTAGAATTTTGAAGCTTTTTAGCTTAGGATCATTTTAGGAAACAAGACAGAAACTGATTCTCACTGCCATAGTGACCCCAAGCTAGGTCCCTATGGTCCAATGCTCCAGTTGGTGTCAAGTGCAAAGATCTGGTTTATTTCACTTTACAGGTATCAGGGAGGCAAGAGAAAGACTCGAGGTAAAAGGGGAAAAGAGCGGAGAGGCTCACAGTCATCTCTTTTTCATGTCTTTCATTTCACAACTTCTTCCTTCCCATGCCTGCTGGTATGCTCCCTTGCCTTGTTCCAGAGCCAAAAGGCAGGTCAATTTTGCTGCTTTGTATCCAAGTTGGCAGAGGTTGTGGCAGCAGGGTGGTAACTCTGCCCGATGTTCTCAAGCTGCAGTTGGGACATGTCCAACAGCAAAGTCACTCAGTAAACAGTTCTCTGTTTTCTTTCTTCCTTGAGTTGGCTGTAATATCTCTCAGTGCTAGTACCACCCACTCTTTAATTCAAACCAAGCCCACAAACCAGAAACTTCCCAGATCACCCTATCTTAAAGCACTCTTTTGCTGGGTACAGAATACCATCTATAAAATCATTGACATGCTACATTATTTCAATTCCAAGCCCTAATGGTGTCTTTTGGATGGCTTGGTTATTCCATTTTTAGTAATATCCCTTGTACATAATTCATTTCAATATTCAAGAACCTTATTAATGTCTATTTTGTGCTAGCTTTGGGTTGGGATAGGGTGGGGTAAGGGAGGGGATTAACATGTATTACATGGAACAGTTCCTTATTTTAAGAAGTTTACAGACTAATTGGAAAGAGGGAAGTCAAGATGAAATAAATAATAACCCAAAATGAAATATCTTTAAATACCAAAAGCAAGCAGGTAAATATGGGAGACCTGCAAAGGTTAGGAAAAGCTTGGAGAAACATATTGGACTGGAGCTGGGTTTGTAAGGTGGAGTAGAGGTTGGGAAGGGATTTGCAGGTGTGACAAGATGATCAAGACCTCAAAGGATGGTCTCAGAAGAGCAGATTGTGGGACTTTCAAAGACCAGTCTGACACCAGAATACAGGTAAATAGATGAACAAATAAAACCATGGGCCAAAGAAAGATTAATAAATTAGCTCCTTGATATCAAAGGGACTTCATGAATCATGTCACCCACATTTCGCCTTCATTTTGCAGATGAGAACCCTGGGGATTAGAGCAGCAAAGCAACTTCACCATATCAGGTAACAGCTTAGTACCAGAGCAGAAATTCAATTCCAGGGTTTCTGATTCCCAGTGCATCACACCCTACTTCAAACCACCACACCATTATGCTCAGATGACTCAAGGCAAACAGGGACCAGTGACATACCAACAGTAACAATATGGTAAGTTCTGAAATAGAGGACTGTAGAAGGGATAAGTTTCATTTTGTGTACAACAAATAGTTGGGATATTTCTAAACTTCTTTTATTGAATTGCAGAAATTGTTGCATCATGTTTCACCTCCTCTGCTTCACAAAGTCTTCCATCACATGGCCCTGCCTGGCCCTCCTGACCTTTATTTCCCAATACTCCCCACTGTATAGCGTTCACTCCAGCCAGGTAAGACCATTCACAGTCCCCAGCTTTTGCCAGGCTCACTCTTACCTCTGGGACATTGGTCCTGTCATTTCCCTCTTCTGTAAGCTTTTTTTCCTCCAACTCAGCATTGACATAAAACCCAGAGCTCAGTTAGTATCTTCAGCTACCTCAAGTCTTCTCTATACTTTTAGTTAGTTCACTGCAATCCAATTTATTTCTGTAAAATATTATGAGAAACCTGCTGTATGCCAGGTGCTCCTACTAGGCATTTGGGATTCCAAAATAAGTAAAGTATGGGTGCTGCCCTCAAGGTGCTAAGAGCCTAAAAGGGGAATTCAGGCTTGAAAGCAAACTATTCCCACCCAGAATCATAAAAATAGGTACAGAAGACAGAGATAGCACACCTAGAGGTTGGAAAGGGAAGAGACTCATCGAGAGAGTGATGTCTAAGGTAGGTTAATGGACGAGAGGGAATTTACCAGGAGTTAAATTGGGGAAAAGGAATGGAAAAGGGCTATTCTAGGCATTGTAGACCGGATGTGGAAATTCACAGCATTTGATAACTTTGGCTTTGTTTTGCTGTTTACTAAACCAGATTTGGGACTAGGATTTGGTCTACCTTCAGAACAGTGTACAAATAGAAGAGCAAGGGGAGATAAGGCAGGAGAGGTGGTCGGGGGCCCCTTACCAGGCTACAGAGCCTGGACTGCAGCACGTAGATGATGAAGAACTATTGAAAACATTTGAAGTGTCATGTATTTAGATGGATGGTTTGGAGGAGAGTGGGCTCCCCCTTGCATTCAAGCAATCTAGTAAGGCTAAATCAAAGAAAGTTATGGAGACAGACCTTGAAGGATGGATAAAATTTCAATAGACTAAAATGGAGGGGAAGTCATTATATCATTAGTGGAAATAGCAAAGCAGTCATTTAATAGTTACCTAATTGTTTCAGGTATATTATTTTTTTTCTCCTGAGATATATTACTTAAATTCTTCAAGGACAGGGATTATTTTTTCAGATTTCCTTTTAATAGCTCCATGTAGCTAACACAGCTCTGGATATAAAGTGGGCACTTGGTCAATTATCAATGACCTTTTGGGAGGTGGCAAAACAATGGGGCAGGGGAGGAAAAAAGAAAATTCCTCATATTTGTTCATGATGGGAGTTTGTTTTTATTCCTAAATCCGATGCTAAGAATGAAAAGTCATAAGGTTTTTTAAATCCACATTTGAAATAAAGATGGTGTGTGTAATTGGAAACTTACAGTTGTCTAGTAAAGGACAGAAGATTCCAATTAAAGCCAAAATTCCATCTCTAAGCAGCCTTTCTCACTGTGTGGGCATCCCAACTGCTAAGTTTGTTTAATAGATCAAATTAAATGGATGACTGGTTTTGAAGGGCATCTTAGGGACTTGGGACTTAGCTTTGCTTTGGAGCATGTTTCCTTAAGCTCACTACTGACAGAAGTATTCGGTCTTATTATCAGAAAGTCAGGCCACTTTTAGATATTGCAGAGAGTGACAATATGATATAAATATTTCATGAAGGACTATATATACATGCGATTTATCTTTTCTTAAAGAGAAACAAAGGGCACTGGGTTCCACCAGTTCTCTTTCCCTGCTCCAAATCTGGCCAGGCTCTGAAAAATAACCTGCCAAAAATTTTTGTAAGTGCAAAGTAATTTTTGTTCCATTAAAATAAATATCCTTTTTATGTGTTCAACAATGCTCGTATTGCATTACATGTTATTTTTAACTGATAAGTGGTGAGATGCTGTCATGCAGGATGACATTCAAAATAGTTAACAATGGTACAGCAGGTACACCAGCCATTTAGATAGGACCCCTGAGTGATCTGGATAGATGGTAGCTGGTTCATTGGACCTGCACATACAGCTACTTTTGCTCATACATTACCCTTATGGTAATAGCCACCTGTTTTCCTTTGGAGAACTGCCCTACCCCATTCCAAGTGATCTTGAAAGAAATGGCTATTAAGGGATGCTATCTTCCTTTGGCCACAAGGCTGGGACATGTGATCCATATTTAGCCAGCCAAAACATTCCATTCTCTCACCACAGCATTGATTGAGAAATGAGTGCATGGCCCAGTTCTGTCCAAGCAGGGTCCTCCCCAGGATGTTTCCTCTGGAGTTGATTGGGAAGACTTCCCATACTTTGGAGATTGCTAAACTTGAAGGATATGGCCTGGTGCCTTCACAGAGAAGTTTTATTGAAGAATGAAGACCTCTGTCTGACAACATGGTTTGAACCTTTGGATCCAGCCATGCCTATAGACAGATGCAATCTCCTGGACTTCCATGTACTCAAAGAATTTTTTTCTTTCTTTCCCTCATTATTTTTTCTTTTTTTAAACTTAAACTAAATTGAGTTGAAGTTTTGTCCCTTGCATTCAGATAACTACTTAATAACTATGCTCACATAACATAATTATATATCATTTCCATTATATAAATGCTGATGAAATCTTGGACTTAATCGAAAACTCTGCTTTTTATTAGACTGTCCTAAGGTTCCAAACCAATACATTATGCAACTAGAAGCCATCATGGGTCCTTAATCAGAGGAATAACAAAATAAAGATGGTGTTTCAGAAAAGTTTGCTTGGCACTGGTGTGTAAATAATCAAAACAACATATGCTCATACATGTATTCAGAAATACTTATTTATTCACCTTAGTTTCAAATATGCCAGATGCTATTTCTTTTTGTGTTAACATAACTAAATAGAACCATATTGTCCATACCTTAAGAATCCTTGGAGCCCTGACAGGTGTGCCTCAGTTGTTTGGGCATCATCCCACATAAGTGAAAGGTCACCAGTTCAATTTCTGGTCAGGGCACATGCCTGGGTTGTGGCTCAGTCAGGGCACATGTGAGAGGCGACTGATCAATGTTTCTCTGCCTCTGTTTCTTCCTTTCTTCCTCTCTCTCTAAAATTAAGTAAGTAAAATATTTTTTAAAAAAGAATGTTTGGCAATTATACACTCTGCCTTTAATTATTTGGAATATGAACCATAGTTTACATCATTTATTTACCCTATAACCATTAGAAAGTTACTATATGTAAGTCACCATTACAGGCTCTAGAGATAAAAAGAAGAGTTAGGTAATTTCTTTGGCCACCAAGAATTCACAGTCTGGTAAGAAAAGCAGAAGTATAAATATTAATAAATAGTTGTAAGAGTTGTCAGGACTGGAATCCTTCCTTCTGCTGAAGCTTTCCACCTTCCTCTAGGGGGCTCTGTTAGCCACGAGCTGGATGCAGTCGAGTACTGCAGGTGTACACAGCTCCATAAAAGCTACTCTTGAGTATTAGGGCTAAAGTGCTCAGAGAATTATGTAGTCCTGATTTTCTGGCATTTCAAGCACATCTCAGATTGCTTTGGTCTTTTTTTTTTAATTTTTATTTATTTTTAGAGAGAGGGGAAGGGAAAGAGAGAGGAAGAGAAACATTATGTGTGGTTGCCTCTTATGTGCCCCCACTAGGGACCTGGCCTGCAACCCAGGCATGTGCCCTGACTGGGAATCGAACTGGCAACCCTTTGGTTCCCAGCCTGTGCTCAATCCACTGAGCTACACCAGCCAGGGCACTTCAGTCTTTTTTATGTAACTTTCTTATAGAAAGAAGAGTTAGGTATCCACAGTTGATGGATGCCTTTCTTAAGGCCAGATGAGATCTTCAGGAAATTACTTTGGTTGGTTCATACTTCCATTTTAAAATTAAATTTATATTATTAAAAAGTTTAATTATGAACAAAATTCTTGAGAACACAGAGAGAGGACCCACTAAATTTTCATTTTCAGTCATTGTCACGTCTTTGTTTATTCGGAGCCACCCCTTCCTTAAGCAGGCACAGTAGATAGGTCTTTAGAGTGGATTGTATTACAAGAAATTTCTCCAGGCTGTCTCATTCTTCTTAGTTCCTCGTTTGACTTTGCAGTAACTTAACCCATAGCTGGAATTCACTTACAAATTCCAAGGAACTAAAAGCCAACAAGACACTGACAACAATTTCTTTCACCTTTTTTTAAGTACCTGAATCTTTCAGTGACTACTGTTTGGCTTCAGTGGATGATTGGTGTGTTTGAAAAGGAGAAAAAAAAATAAGTCTTCCATTCCTTTGTCCTTTTTAGTCTAACTGGCTTTTAGCATTCCATGTGGACTTACAAATTAAATGCAGTCTAAAATGGCCATTTTTTGCTCCCAAAGTAACTCTTAAAAGGGGAAAATATAATGTTTATTGTGTTAGATAATTTATTATAAAGGATTTAGTGCCTCACTTCTAAATTATATGATTTGGGGGCTAGAAAGTCTTCAGAATTCCTCATTCTACAAATATTCATACATTAAATTACTTGCCCAATTCACAGAGCTAGTAAGGGGCACAGCCAAAAATAGAACTCAAAGTTCAACAAAGTTCTCAGCATTGTTGATACGTTTCCTGCCCACTTCTCATAATAGCTATTACAAATCTCCACCACAGCTTTCCTAAACCTTATACACCTACATCCCTATCACTCTGGCCTCTACTTCACAGAAAATTTAAAGTCACCAAGTATGACTGTAGTTTTCACTTTAAATTTCCTCATACTTCATCTCAAAGCAACATTATCATTACTTTTCAAGGGTAACCCTGCAATTTGTTATCTGTAACTCATTGAATCCTATCTCCTCAAGACCTTATTCTATCAATTATTTCTTCTCTCATATGTGGATGGGAACCCCTTCTTTTTAGCATATAAACATACTTAAGAACTTGCATGTATCATGACTTTCTACCCCATTTCAGAAACATTTTTTCTTTTCTTTTCATCTGAATCCAGCTTATTTTTGTAAAGGTGTCCTCTTACTGATACTACATTCTCACCCCCATTCACTCCTACAACTTCAATGATACACTTTTGACACTATCATTCAACTGACAATGTTTGGGCAAAGAAAATCTGTGCCTTTCAAGGACATTTCAATTCCCTCCTTTTGAAAATCTCTTCTCTTTTGGCTTCCTTATTCTCCTTCTAACATTGGGTTTCTAAGTTTTTCTCTCTTCCCTTATTCATTCCTCAGTTTCTGATGCTTCCCAGGGTTCTTTACTCAGCACCCTTTCTTTCTCTGTAATTTCTTTGGACAAATCTCGCTCATATACAAGGCTCAGTTTTCACATGCAAATTTGTGTAATGCACAGATGCCTTTTAAAGGAAAAAATCCTTTTAAGTTTTCAACATTGACCAAAATTATTTTGTTATAAGATTATTCACTTACCTAAATATAAGTTCCTTATGCTTACAAGTCTTACACAACCAAACACTTTATAAAATGAATTTAAATAAAACTAAAAATTTTAAAAACTCATAAAATGAAATAAACATTAATTTATGTGGATCGTTATGTTGTTTTCTTGAAAGTAAATTGTCAACTCATAATGTGAGTATGGGGCTGGTTTCTAATAGATTCTTTTTAACTTAAATAGAAGTATGTACCATGTAATGATTCACTTCTCCCACCACTTTTCTCTGTTCAGAATACTACGCAACCTTCATTCATATGGGTAAGTAACACGATGATACCATTTTGTCTTCACTTGACCTGATTGCCTCATTTACTTAATAAGCCTGACTCTGCGATACTTGGCACCAGCAAGATTATAAACATGAATATAAATGTAGACACTGAAGTAAATTGGCAGTTATCAGAAGGTGGTCATCCAGATAATCCAGATTATTATAGAAGTAAACAGAGAACCAGAGCATGAATGTAAAAATCAATTAAGTAACACATAGACCCTGAAAATAAATTTGATGGATCCCAGCTATTCAGGAATCCAAATTTTGTGAATCTTGGATCTTTACTGATAGCCCCAAACCCTCTCTTGAGCCTCTGGCCTGTATTCCAACTGCCTACTAAAAATTCCTCTACCTACATGACCTATAATCACCTCATATACAACATGTCCAAACTGAACTTATTATCATTTCCCACACACACACCCACCTTAACCTGTATTCCCAATCTTAGTTAATGACATCATCATCAACCCAGTTACCTGAGCCAAAAACTTAAGTCTCATACTAGGTTCCTTCTTCTGCCTCACCACCTGCATGCAAGTATTATAGATTCTACATCATAAACTTCTTTCAAATCCACAATTATTTTTGTTTTCACCCAGAAATCCTACTTAAAAACTATTCCAAGAAAATAATCTAAATATTAATAAGGTAATAAATAGACAAAGAATAAAGATGTTCACTTCATTATTAAACTTAACATAACTTTAAGAGTAGGGGAAAAACTGAACTATATTTGATACATGTTATCCTTATTAAAAACAATATAAAATTATAGTTCTTGCCAGACTAGCTACCAAAAATGTTTTACATGATCAGTGGAAAACACCTTAAAATACTGATTAAATTTAATTTTTGTAGATGTATGGATGTAAATGAACAACACAAGTGATTCTGAAAAGCCAAAATAAAGAACAAGAAAGAGGGGATCATGAACCCAGAGAGCTATGAAAGATCTGAGCTAGGTCCTGCCTTGACTGTCAATCTTTGGTGGTCTAGGCCCAAGGAAGTCATGATATTATATTATATTGATATTATAAAGCAAGGAATCCCCCCAAAAGCAATATCCTCAGTGAGTATACTAGAAAACAATCCACCCCACAGAAGATGTTAAGGAAAATTTCCTGTCTCAGTCTTGGAAATAAAAGAAGGCAAAAACTAAGCCATCCTTGATAGGTGAAGACTACAAACCCATCCTCAAATGGGTTTGGTGAATTTATAGAATCTGAATGGTCCCAAAAGTACAAGCAGAAATTTTCATTCAAATTAATACTAGGTTGGTGGTTCCCCAGACACTTAGCAAAAACTAAAACAAATCTCTCTTGGAAAGTCAGCTTCAACTTAGGTCTCAAAAGAATTCCACTGAGAAAATTTCAAGGAAAATTAACCCACAGTACAACATTATGAGACATGAAGAATAAGTTATTGTGAACAAGTGTCAGCATAAAAATTCAGAATTTTAGCTTCAGTTATAAAAATTATTGATATAGAATATAAAATAAACATGTTTAAATATTTACATAAAAGATAATAAAGCCAAAAATGAGTCTATAAAATATTAGTTGTGCCCTGGCTGGATAGCTCAGTTGGTTAGAGTATTGTCCCAATACATCAAAGTTGTGGGTTTGATCCCCAGTCAGGGCACATACAAGAATTAACCAATGAATGCATAAGTATGCACAACAACAAATCAGTGTCTCTCTCTATCTCCCCCTCCCTCCCTTCCTTTCTCTCTCTAAAATTTATAAATAAAATTAGCTGATTTATAATAAGAACCAATAAAAACTTTAAGAAATACAAAATACAATTATTAAAATTAGAAAAACATACCATAGTATGTGGACTAAATATCAGTTTAGACAGAGCTGAAGAAATAATTAGTAAATTGAAAAACAGATCTAAAGAATTATCCAAAATACAACATAGAAAGCCAAAGAGATAGAATATATATTAAAAGATGAACAAATAGCACACAGTGAGAACATCTAAAAACAAATACTTACATTACTGAAGGATGAATAGGAAATTCGAATGAGATAATTATAATCTTTCCAAAGTGAAATTATTGAAGACATGAATTTTTGGATTCAAGAAGCCCAATATATTGTGAATACAGTTAAAAAACAGAATCTAGACCTAAACCATCACTGGAAAACAGCTAACATTGTACTTCATGTACTTAGTTTTCCCACTAAGATCTGAAATGAAACAAGGATGCCCACTTTCACCAGAGCTACTCAGCACTATCCTGGAAGTTCTCACCAGAGAAATTAGGCAAGAAAATAAAAAGGCATACAAATTGGAAAGAAGTAAAACTGTGCCTATTTTCAAACATTATACCTTATACAGAAAATTCATCCCCCTCCCCCAAAATTCATAATAAACTAATTCAGCAAAATCGCAGGGTATAATATCAACAATCAAAAATCAGTGGTAAGGGGGATATAAGGGGAAAATTTGGGACAACTGTAATAGAATAACAATAAAAAGACAGTATAAAAAAAGACTTAGTACAAAAAAACCCAAACAATTCCATTTAAAATAGCATTCCCAAAACAAAAATAGCCCAGAATAAATTTAACCAAGAAGGTGAAAGTCTTGTACAGTGTTAAGTATAAAAAATTGCCAGAAAGAAATGAAACCAATAAATAGAAAGACATCTGGTGTTTATGGATTGGAAAACAGTTCTGACAGGTAACAATACTAGCCAAAGCAATCTACAAATTCACTCAAAATTCCAGTGGCCTTTTCTGCAAAAATAGAAAAGCCAATCCCTAATTCATATGGAACTGCAAGGGGCTCCAAATAGGCAAAACAATCCTAAAAAAGAAGAACAAAACTGGAGGCCTCACACTTTCTGGTTTAAAACTTACTAAAAGAGACAGTAATCAAAACAGGGTGTTACTAGCATGAAAATAGGCCCTTAGGCTATGGAAATAAAGTTGAGAGTCCAAAAATAAACCCATACATCTGTGGCCAATTGATTTTCAACAAGGGTGCCAAGAACAGTATTTTCAAAGAATTGTACTGAGACAAGTGGATATCCACATACAAGTTCTACTGGGAAGAGTTCAGTACAATTTTCATCAAATTATTCCAGAGAATAGGAAGAAAGTAAGCACTTCCCAGCTAAATTATAATGATAGTATAATTTTGATACCAAATTCAAGAAAGGATATCACAAAAAAGAAAAATTGAGATTAATCTCAGTCATCAACATAGATGCAATAATCATAAATAAAATATTTGCTACCCAAATCTAGAATCTTTTTAAAAAGCATTCATCATGAATAAACCAGCTCTTCAGGCAAAACAGTCTTGGTTTGAAGTTGTTTGCTGATTTTCACGGTGTAAATACTACAAATGTGGCTAATATCAATCTACTAGTATAACTTTACTGAATGCAGAGATGGGGAGAGATGCTAAAATCATCTTTCACAAATTATTATGAGCTGGCTCCTGTATATCATTTACATGACAGAGGTACCATTGAATACCAATGAATAAAGATAATCAGGCTATGATAATTAACTATCCATATTTTAAAAATGAAATTGAATCTCTACCATATAATGATATCCAAATTCAATTCCATATGAATTATGGACTTAAATATGAAATGCAAATTTTAACATTTTTAGAAAATAATATAGAACATCTTTCTAAACTTGAAGTAAGAAATTAAGTCAAAATCAACTGACAATAACAAAAAAGGTTGATTTTTATATTAAATTATAATTTTTTTTCATCAAAATACAAATCAAAAGAGTAGAAAACTCACTACTGAGTGAAGTGGTAAAAATTCTCACTTGGAGAAGGTATTTTTTTCACACCAGGACAGTTGGGTAACATTTTCTTCTGCCTCCTTGGTGTCCTTGCTCTAGTCACTCTCCTTTCTCTTCTGTAGCTTAAGCCTCTTCCTCTCTGCTAGCTTTCCCCCACAACTCTCCTTTTTCTCTTCACAGCCAAGCTTGTTCAAAGATTAATATGCATTCACCTTCTCCACTTACTTCTCAACCCAATTCTTAATTCAGCATTTACTTCTCATTTCCACTAAGCTCCGATATCTTGGTTGACACAACTGTTTATAAGGTAGCTTGATAATGTGAAATTCAATTGATACTTTTCAACATTCATCTGACTGGCCAATCCTCATGAGCATTCAATAATGTTGACCACTTCCTTTTTTTTTTTTTTTTTAAAGATTTTATTTATTTATTTTTTAGAGAGGGAAGGGGGAGAGAGAGAGAGAGAGAGAGAGAGAGAGATCAATGTGCGGTTGCTGGGGGTTCTGGCCTGCAACCCAGGAATGTACCCTGGCTGGGAATCGAACCTGGGACACTTTGGTTCCCAGCCCGTGCTCAATCCACTGAGCTATGCCAGCCAGGGCTGACCACTTCCTTTTTAAAACCAATTCCTCCATTTGTTTCTGCAACAGTACACATCTCTATTTCTTACTCCTTCTGAATACCCTCTGCAGTTCTACTTTCGTTGCCTCTTCCCACCTCCCACCAAATTTAACTACCTTTTAAGAATATATAAAAAAGAACATATGCTCATTTTTTTGAACATTTGAACATATGAACATTTAGGAAAATATAAAGAACAGAATTAAAATTATCAATAATTCTAATATATAAAGATAATAATATTATTGACATTTTAATACCTGCTGCCAAGCTTTTTCTAGAATATATATTTATTTTCATAAAATGCTAACTACTGTATACGAGTCCTTTTATCACTTAATATAATGTGTAACATTCTCTAATATCAGTATAGATTAATATTGTTACTTTATTAATAGCCAATATTCATTGAGTTTTTATTAAAGGTACTGTGCTAGTGTGTGTGTGTGTGTGTGTGTAATAACCTTCTAAGATAGAAACTATAGCATTACCCTTACTTTATAGATGAGAAAATTAAGACTCTGACAACTTAAGTAAATAGTCTATGGTCTAATCATGAGTAGCTCTAGTAAGGAGCTATCCATGATTTGGTCTATTTCTAGTTGACCAGAAATAGGTCACCTGCTGACATTTAGACCAAACACATAGGTACAGGATTACCATCAGCATCACAATGCACTCCATGGACTATGCCCACCTTCTCTGATCATATTACCACTGAATATTTGAAAATATAGCAATTCCCTTAGCAAGGGAGAATAGGAAAACAACTGTTAGGGTAGCAACCAATATAATGCCAACAGCCATTCTGAATTTTATGTATGCGTTCTGGCCATACTCAGGGGTTGTCAGTAACTGAGTTGTGTGGCTGTGGGGCAGAAGCCACTCCCACCACCTCCTCCCAAGCCTGACCAGCATCTCCCCCTCATGGGAGATCTACTAGTTCCAATTCCCTGTGGTCCCACCCTTCCAAATCATGCTCTGGGTAGAATCTGGGACAGATTGAGTTGTGTCGCTCTAGAACAGGGGACATTTTTACCTCACACACACCACTGGTGTGGAGCCCACCCTTCATATGACCAAATTTTGGTCTGTTTGGGCCTGATAAACTCTGCTGGCCTCACCCTGATGACTTCCTAAGACCCCGCCCCACCACAGAGGTGTGTGAGAGCCCAGCAAGTGGCAGCTAGATTTGGTACACCCTAGGACATTTGCTGAGTGGCCTCAGACCCAGCACTGGCACTGAGTTTGAACCTGTATCAGTCTGGTGAACACCATTCGCCCCTACTTGGTGAGTCACTGAGAACCTACCTCTTGTAACTCAAGTACCACCAGAGGCTCAGTCAGTGATTGAGCTTCACAGGCAGCAGGCAGGGGATGGCAGGCAGAGGCAGATCTTGGGGTGTCTTGGGACTTTTATTGACCTGTCCTCAGGCCCAGTGATGATAAAAGCCAGCCTTGGAGCATAGCTCGGTCCTTTCTGCTCACTCCGAGGCTCAGCAGAGGCAGTCACAAACAGTGGATTACCTTTTAGTTCCAAGCAGGGTGCCCAGGGCCAGTCACAGGCAGCAACTGGCATTGGTCTTCAACAGAGTCCCTCCCAAGAACTAACACACCCAGAGGCCAGCTTCAGACAACACCAGAGCAGGATCTAATTAGCGTCATAAGTACAGAGGGAGACCAGACCCTGTTGAGGCAAATTCCACTTCATGTGGTCAACACCTGCGTAGCAGATGGTACACTATGGTTAGGGTTGATCCTCACAGTCAGCCAGCCTGAGGGTCAACCCCAAGCATGAATGAACCAATAACAGTCAAGACTCAGTCACAACAGGAGGGCCCACATAACCCACACAAGGGAAATTTCTGGAGCACCCAGCTCAGGTGACCAAGAAGACTGCACCCCTAGGAACCCCAGGTCACCTACTACATAAGGCCACACTACCAAGACGGGGAGTCATAGCAGATGACTATTTACCTATTATAAACACAAAGAGAGAGACAAAATGGGGAGATAAATAAACAGACCCCAAATGAAAGAACAGGAGAGATTTCTAGAAAAGAGCTAAATGAAATGGAGGCAAACAATTTATCAGCTATAGAATTTTTAAAAATGATTATAAGGATGTTATAGTCAAGGAAGTTAGTGAGAACCACAACAGCATGAAGAAGGACATAGAAACCATAAAAAAGAACCAGTCAGAAATGAAGAATACAATACCTGAAATGCAGAATACGCTAGAAGGAATAAAGGGTAGGTTGAATGAAGCAGAGAATCCAAAGAAATGAAAATGCTAATTTGAAAGAATATGCACCCCTATGTTCATTGCAGCATTATTTACAATAGACAAGATATGTAAGCAACCCAAGTGTCCATCAGTAGATGAGTGGATATAAAAGCATGGTACATTTACACAAAGGAATACTACTCAGCTATAAAAAAGGAAATCTTATCCTCTGCAATAGTATGGATGGACCTGCTAAGTGAAATAGGTCAGTCAGAGAAAGATAAGTACCACAAGATTTCACTCATATGTGGAATCTAATGAACGAAATAAACTAACAAAGTAGAAACAGACTCATAGAGAGAGAACAGACTGAAAGCTGTCAGAGAGGAGAGGCATGGGAGGCTGGGTGAAAAAGGTGAAGGGATTAAGCAAAAGAAAACCAAAAACTCATAGACACAGATAATAATATGGTGATTACCAGAAGGAAAAGTGGGTGGGAGTGGTAGAAGGGGGGAAAGGGTTAATAAATGGAGATGCAAGGAGATCTGACTTGGGGTGGTCAACACAGAGTACAATATACAGATGGTGTGTTATAGAACTGTACCCCTGAAAGCTATATAATTTTATTATATTGTCACCACAATAAATTTATTTTAAAAGAAAGAACAGAGGAGGCTAAAATAAATTATATTTTCTCTTTTTAAAAAGTTAGTAAGTTTTATGTATGTACTATAATTTAATTAAGATATCCCATGTTGAAGGATATTTAGGTTGTTGCTAATTTTATACTATTATAAAGAAAGCTGCAATGAACATATTTGTAGCTTTTTCTTATATTTCAATTGTTTCTTAAGTTCCTAGAGGCATGATTTTTATACCAAAGCAAAATTTTAAAGTTAAAAAATATATTGCCATATTATCCTCCAAAATGTTTAAGCAAATATGTAACTGTGACCAGGAGAGTATGAGAGTACCCATTTCTTCACACTCTTGAAAACATTAATTAGCTTTATCACTGTTTTAAATATTCAAAAATGTAATTTAAAATTGTAAATTTTTTCTTTTAAATCTTAATTTTTAAATTGCAAAAGCAAAAGTTCCTTTTTGATAAAAATTTTGTAGCATAAATATGTAAGAAGTACTCTACCCCCAACTCTCTCATCCCCAGTGGTAATCACTATTGACAACTTTTTAACTCCACAGTTGGAGGAATGTTGTCTCTCCTGTTCGGTGCAGGATCCCTAGATAACTGCCTGATTCCCAGGATATAATGCAGTATAAATGTTCATTTGTAAAAATGGCAACACACCAGACATTATTTCCTAAAATTTAACATTCTTACCCAACAATATATTGTAAATGTGTTTCTATTATTTGCACATATAGACCTGTTTCATTTTTAAAAATATATGAACAGTATTCCACTGTCTGTATATAACATAATTTATCAAAATCTTAGATTATTTCAATTTTTCACTATTATAAGCACCACTGAAATGATTATCCTTGGAAGTATACCTTTGTTTTGTAGTGCAAACATTTCTGAAGGATAAGGTACTATAACCGCTCCAAGGTCCAAAAAAACATGTGCTAAATTGCTTACCAAAAGATTGCACCAATTAACATTTACTTCAATACGTTTACTTCCTAGTCTCAAGCCAGCATTTGCTTTCTTAAGTATGTCACCCTTTGATACTCTGAGACATTAAAATATTACCTCATTTGAATTTTAGGCATAACCACTTAGTCCCTGGTTTAACAGTTTCTTACAAGCATTGGCCATTTGTATTTCATCTGTAAACTGCTCTTTTATATCCTTTATCTATTTTCTTTTTAGGTTTTGTTGTCTTTTATGTATTTGTCTGCCTTTTTCCTACTTCATACTTCCTATTTCTTATTTCCTACTTTCCTACTTCATGAAATAATTTCTACCCAGTTTGTTATTTAACATTGTTTGTAGTATTGTCACCATTCATGAATTTCAAATTCAAGTTTTTTTGGTAGAGTACCATAGTGACTTAGTTGTTGTAGCATCATAAGGTAATATTTTGCTACCTGGTGTGGCAAGCCCCTCCACAACACTTTTTAAAAATGTCTTTACTTTTTGCATTTTCAATATAATTCACCAAATTTTCCTTAAAACATTCAAAATTTTGTGAATGGATTACCATGTAAAATCACCCAAATCAAACAACTTTGATTCTTTCCTGTCTTTCCCCAGCTGTCTGTCTCTAAGATTTCTCAAATCTTTCCTCTCTTCACTATTTACACTGTCACTGCCTTAGTGCAAGCTTCATCACTTCTGAACTGAATTACTGCAATCAACGCCCAACAGGTCTCCCAATCTCCAATATCCTCTTCATCCAATCCAGTCTCCACAAACACTTTTCTTTTTATAAAAAAAAATGATTATGTGACTACATATTTGAAATTCTTCAGAGTGGAGTTTGGATCCTTTCATTTATTTTGGAAGCATCTACCTATTTTTTCAGCCTCCTTTTTGCCCACTTCTCTTTGATTTCTTGCTGATTCAGTCCCTGTGACTCTTCCCTCTGTCTAGAAACTTTTCCTTTGTTTTTCAATTGAGTCATTTTTTTAATCCACATCTGAGGAATTTTTTCATTGCTTTTAGAAAAAGAGGAAAGGAGAAAGAGAAATGTAATGGGAGAGACAAGCATCGATTGGTTGCCTCCTGTAAGTGGCAGGCCATGGATTGAATGTGGCCTGGACCAGGTATGGAACCCAGAACCCAGGTATGTGCCCAGGAATCAAACCCCGACCTTTTGGTTACAGAATGATGCTCTAGCCGACTGAGTCACACCAGCCAGGACTCGAGTCATTTCTTACTTATGTAAAAATTTGGCTGAAGCTTTGCCTTCCCCCAGTTATAACCATTTGTGATCACAGCATCTGGTGCATATCTCTGTGACAGCACCTATCAAACCATTCTGTACATGAGTGTTCGTAGCCATTTTAGTCATAATAACCCCAAACAACCTACATATTCATCAATAATTAAATTGGTAAATAAAATGGTTTGTTCATACTTGGAATGCTTAACATCAATAAATATAAAACAAACTACTGATACATGAAAAAACATACATAAACGTTACAGGCATAATGTCAAGCTAAGAAGAGAAATATGGAAGAGTATATAGTGTACCATCCAACTTACCTTACTGGAAGACCTAATGAAGCACAAGGCGTTGGGTAGAGTACATAGGAAGATCATGCCTCTGAGGTAGGGAATAAGTAGCTATAAATTAAGCACTACTTCAAACTTGCCTAATAAATTTTAAAAGAAAGACTAAAAAGGATCAAACTGTTTTATAGTATGTACAAGGACAAAACTCAATAATATTTATAGAAATACAAAATATCCAGCATTCAGTAAGGAAAAATCCACAATGTCCAGACTTCAATCAAAACTTTAATCAGACAGGCAAAAACCATGGGGGGAGAAAACTTGCCATAATGATGAACAGAACTCAATCAATTGGAACCAACAGAGAACTGACAGAAATGAAAGAATTAGTAGACAAAGACATTAAGACTATATGCCACATGTTCAATTTTTAGTAAAGACACGAGTGATATGAAAAAGATCCTCTAAAATTTTTAGAAATGAAAACTACAATGGATGAAATGAAAAATATACTGGATGGTATTAACAGACTTGACATGTAGAAGAAAAATTAGTGAACTTAAATAGAAACTACCCAAAACTAAAAATAAAAAGAGATAATTTTACAAAACAAATAAGCAAGCAAAATATAACGAGAGACATGGAAATTAAGAACAAACTGACAGTAACCAGAGGGGAGGTGGGAGAGGATAATGGGGGGAAAAGGGGAAGGGTTTTCAGGAACATGTATAAAGGACACATGGACAAAACCAAAGGGGGGTAGGATCAAGGGTTAGAGGTGGGGACAGGTGGGGTGAAAATGGAGACAACTGTACTTGAACAACAATTAAAAAAATACATTAAAAAAGAGATAATGTTTAAAATGAGCACAGCATACATGACCCTTAGGATAATTTCAGGGCCCTCATATACATGTAATTGGAGCATTCAAAGGCAAGGAAAGAGAAAGTATGCCAGAAAAATAATTGAAGAGGTGAAAGTCTAAAGTTTTTCAAATGTGATAATAATTATAAACCCACATTTTCAAAAAATTTAACCAACTCCTTATAAGAAACATAAGAAAAGCTACACTAAGGCACATTACAATCAACTTATGAAAAACCAGTGAAAAAGAGAAAATATAAAAAAGTAGCCAGAGGGGTACAAGACACACTCTGGAAAGAAATATAAAGATAACAACAGGTTTCTTTTCAGATACAATACAATAGAACACACAATGATTCGACATCATTAAAATAGTAAAAGAAAGCCCTGGCTGGCGTAGCTCAGTGGATTGACCGCGGGCTGGGAACCAAAGTGTCCCAGGTTCGATTCCCAGCCAGGGTACATGCCTGGGTTGCAGGCCATAACCCCCAGCAACCACACATTGATGTTTCTCTCTCTCTCTCTCTCTCTCTCTCCCTCCCTTCCCTCTCTAAAAATAAATAAATAAAATCTTAAAAAAAAAATAGTAAAAGAAAAAACTGTCAACCTAGAATTCTATACCTAACAAAAATATTTTCCAAAACAAAGCCTCAATACAGACTTTTTAGACATACAACAATTGAACACATTCCTCAAGAGTAGACCTGCACTATAAGAGATGCTAAAGAAAATCTTTAAGGCAAAATAATAATATTAATAATAACACCAGGTGAAAATATGATCTACACAAAAGAATGCAGAGCAATGAAAATCATAACTTCTATATAAATATATAAGAATTGTAATTTTAAATTTATTTAAAAGTTATTTTAAACAAAAATAATAACAATGTATTGTGGGATTTATAACATATGTAAAAGTATGGCAGCAACATTAATATTACATAGGGCTCTTATACTATATGTATGAGGTGGTATAATATCACTTGAAGGTACCTGAAAAAAGTTCAAATGTATACTGTAATCCCTACGTGAAGGTGGCAAACACAAGGCCCATGGGCAGAATCTGGCCCTCTACCTTGTTTTATCCGGCCCGGCACCTTGTTTCTACCTGGTAGCAATGCCAAGCTCTCACTTAACTGTTAAGAAGTAGTTACATTTATACAGTCCTAAAATTACATTAGGCCCTTTGAAGGCAACCTTGAGGCTGATGTGGCCCCCGGTGAAAATGAGTTTGACAGCCCTGAAGGGCTGTAGGGCCTACGGCATCAAAAAAAGAGAGTGATCATTTAAAATAACATTACAGTCATGTGCCACTTAACAGTGGAGATACATTCTTATAAATGTGTTGTTAGGCAATTTTGTTGTTGTCTGAACATGATAAAGTGAGTATATTAACACAACTTTAGATTGTATAGCCTACTACACACCTAGGCTGTGTAGCATTGCCTATTGTTCCTAGGCTACAAACCTGTACAGCATATAATTGTACTGAATACTGTAGGTAATTATAACACAATGAAAAGTATATGTGTATCTAAACATAGAAAATGTACAGTACAAATATGATATAAAATATTAAAAATTGTATACCTGTACAGGGCACCATGAATGAAGCATGCAGATCTAGAAGTTGCTCTGGGTGAGCTGGTGAGTGAGTAGTGAATGAGTGCAAAGGCCTAGAACATTACCATACATTAATGTAGACTTTATACACACTGTACACTTAGGCTACACTAAATTTATAAAACAACATTAGATTAAGTCAAGCACAAGAGAAAATGATGCAATCAAGAGATGAAGTAAACACAAAATATATGAAGCTGCTGCCAGTGTAACATGGCATACTGTTTTACAGCAAACTTTTCTTTTTTAAAATAGAGTACACCCTAAAATAATGATAAAAAGTGTAGTATAGTAAATACTTAAGCCAGTAACAGTTGTTTATGATCATTATCAAGTATTATGTATGGTGCATAATTATATGAGATATACTTTTATACGACTGGTAGCACTGTAGGTCTATTTACACCAGGATCACCACAAACATGGGAGGAACACATTACACTACAACTTCACACTGGTTACAATATCACTAGATGATAGAAATTTTTCAGCTCCAGTGTAATTTTATGAGGCCACTGTCATTTTTGTGGTCCATTGTTGACCAAAACATCATTCTACAGCATGACTGTAAATATAAATAGTCAGAATAGACGCAATCAAAAGACAGAAACTGTCAAATTAAATAAAAAGTAAGACAATTATATGCTGTCTATAAGAAATATACTTTTAAGACAAAAACACTAATAGGCTAACAGTAAAAGAATGGAAAAATATATCATATTAATAGTAATTTTAAAAGATTAATTTCCATCAAAGTAAATTTCGGAGTAAAAAATGTTACCAGAAATTTTAAAAGGACATTTAATCATCATAAAGGAGTCATTTAATCAGGACAGTATAACAGTCTAAAAGGGATTAAGCAAAATAACAACAACAACAACAACTCATAGACACAGACAATAGCATGTAGATTACCAGAGAGGAACAGGTTCAGGGAGGAGACAGAAGAGAGAAAAGGGGAAGATAAACAGTGATGTAAGGAGACTTGACTTTGGGTGATGAACACACAATACAATATTCAGATGATGCATTATAGAGCTATGTACCTAAAAGCTATATAATTTTATTAAATAATCTCACCACAATAAATTCAATTTAAAAATCCTAAAATAAATAAATAAATAAATTTATTTACCTAATAAGAATACTTCAAATTGCCCCAGGCAGCATGGCTCACTTGGTTGGGCATCATTCCCCAAAATAAAAGGTTGCTGTTCCAATTCCTGGTCAGGGTACATGCCTAGGTTGCGGAGTGCAGTTCCCCATTGGGGCAAGTACGAAAAGAGCCAGTTGATGTTCCTCTTTCTCAGCAATGTTTCTCTCCTTCTTTTTCTTTCTCCCTTCCACAAGAAAAAGAAAGAAAGATAGAAAGAAAGAAAGAAAGAAAGAAAGAAAGAAAGAAAGAAAGAAAGAAAGAAGGAAGGAAGGAAGGAAGGAAGGAAAGAAAGAAAGAAAGAGGGAAAGAGAGAGGGAGGGAGGGAAAGAGAGAGGGAGGGAGGGAGGGAGGGAAAGAAAGGAGAGAAAGAAAGAAAAGAAAAGAAAAGAAAAGAAAAGAAAAGAAAAGAAAAGAAAGGAAAGGAAAAGAAAGGAAGGGAAAAGAAAAGAAAGGAATAGAAAAGAAAGGAAAAGAAAAGAAAAGAAAAAAGAAGAAGAAAGGAAGGAAGGGGAGGGAGGGAAGGAAGGAAAGAAGCTTCAAATTATGTGAAGTAAAAATTAATGGAACTACAAGGAGAAATAGAAAATCCAAAATTCTACTAAAAGATTTCAATAATGCTTTCTCAATAAACAGTATGAGTAGTCAGAAAATCAGTAATGACACAAATTTTTTAAACACTATCAACCACGTTAAATTAATTGACTTAATAGAACACTTCATGCAACAACAGCAACAGAATATACATTCTTTTCAAGTTCATATAGAATATTTTACCCAGATAAAACATATTCTGTGCCATAAAATGAGTCTCAATAAAATGTAACAAGATTCAAGTCATACAAAGTATGTCTTGGACCAGAGAGAAATTAAATTAGAAATCAATAAAGATCTCAGGGAAACCCCCAAATATTTGGACACCAAATAAAACACTTATAAGTAACCCATGGATTAAAGCAGTAATTGAAAGAGAAATTAGAAATTACTTTGCAATGAATGAAAGTGAAAACAAAGATATAAAACTTTGTAATATTTACCAAAGCAGCTCTAAGAAGCGGAAATTCCTAGCACTAAAGTCTGTGTTAGAAAACAAAGATCTCAAATCAATGACAACAGCTTCTAATTTTGGCGGTGGGGGTAGGGGGGGGGAGAAAAAGGATGGGGAGGAGGGCAAATTAAACCTAAAATAAAAAAAGAAAAGAAATAATAAAGAGCAGAGCAGAAATCAAGTAAATAAAAACCATAGACAAAATTAGTGGAACTAAAAGCCAGTGCTTTGTAAAAACTAATAAAGTCTTTTGTTTATCAACTAATAAAGTTGATAAATTTCTAAACTCATCAGAACAAAAGAAAAAAGACACAAATTATCGATATTGGGAGTAAGGGAGGTGACATCATATAGGTTCTACAGATATTAAAAGGATAAGGGGATATTATGAATAAATTTAAGCCCATAAATTTAACAATTTAAATGAACTGGACAAATCTAAGAATGACACAAAACTATAAAAACTCACTCAAGAAGTAGATAACCTAAAACTATTTGTATCTTTTAAAGAAATTAAATTTTGGATTAAATTCTTCCTACAAGAAAACTTCAGATCCAGATGGCTTTACTGATGAACTCTACCAAGCATTTAAGGAAGAAATCATTCTAATTCCATACAAACTCTTCCCAAAACCTTTCAAGAGAAGTTTTCAACTCATTTTATCAGATCAACTGGACAAAGACGTTATGAAAAAACAAAAGTACAAACCAATATCCCTCATGACATAGATTAAAAATTCTCTACAAAATTGTGTAAATCAACTCCAACAATACAGGGTTGGGTAAAAGTAGGTTTACCATTGTTCCTATAGAAAATAATATGATAACTAACAAAACAAGAATAAACTCTATGTTTCACATGTTTACAGCTGTAAACCTACTTTTCCCACCCTGAATATAAAAAGGATAAACATGATCAAATTGGGTTTATCCCAGAAATACAAGGTTGTCTTGCACATAAAAATCAACTAATATAATTCACGATATTAACACATAATCAAAACAAAACTATATGATCTTTCCAATAACATATGTAATGCCTTTGAAAAAATCCAACAACCATTTTTTTAATGGATCAACTTATTTTAATTGTTGTTGCAGTACAATTTTCTATCTTTTACTCCCATCCCAACCCACCCACCCAGCCCTCCCCTCCTCCCTCCCATTTCCACCACCCCTAGTTTTTATCTATGTGTCCTTTATACTTGTTCCTGTTCTAACAACTATTTAAGGTAAACACTCTCAGCAAACTACAAATAAAAGGAAACTTCCTCTACCTTGTATAGGGCATCTACAAAACAAAAATAATCTACAGCTAGCATGATGCTTAAAGGTAAAAGCAGAATGCTTTCCCCCAAGACTGGGAACAAGACAAGTACATCTGCTCTTACTATCTCTAATAAACATTTTACTGGAGGTTTTAGCCAGTGCAATAAAGCAAGAAAAGGACAGTGATGACATCAAGATTGGAAAGGCAGAATTAAAACTGTCATCATTTTCAGACAGGATTTTCTATGTAGAAAACCCTAAGGGACCTACCAAAAAAAGCTACTAAAACTAATGAGTGAGTTTGTGAGTTTAGGAAACTTGCAGGATATAAGATTAATATATAAAAAATTATTGTATTTCTATGTAGTAGCAATGAACAATTGGAAATTGAAATATTAAGATAATATTTACAATAGCATAAAAAATATGAAATATTGAAGGGTAAATCTGACAAAAAATATGAGAAACCCATACTCTGAACTCCAAAACATTACTAAGACTAATTAAATATCTGAATAAATAAACATCTATACTTTGTTCATGCTTCAGAAGACTCAGTACTATGAAGGGATGTTAATTCTCCTCAGTTGAGCTATAGAGTCAATTAAATCCCAGTAGGCTTTTTTTATAAAGGTTTTATTTATTTTATTTTTTAGAGAGAGGGGAAGGGAAGGAGAAAGAGAGGGAGAGAAACATCAATGTGTGGTTGCCTCTCACATGGTCCCCACTGGGAACCTGGCCTGCAGCTTAGGCATGCACCCTGACTGGGAATCCAACTGGCGACCTGTTGGTTTGCAGCCCATGCTCAATCCACTGATTGACCAGCCAGGGCAGCTTTTTTTTTTGGCAGAATTTGAAAGGCTAATTATAAAATTGATAAGGCAATGCAAAGGACCTATAATAGCCAATACAGTTTTGAAAAGAAAAACACATTTAGGGAGATAAGGGTACCTGATTTCAATACTTATTATAAAGCAACAGTAATAAACACAGTGTGGTATTTCAAATAGGGTCCAGAAATAGAACAATCCATATATGTATGGAAAACAGACATTTACAAAGAGTAAAGGCAATTCAGTGGAGAAAGAATACTGTTTTCAACAAATGGTGCCATGGCATGAGGGAAAAATTATTATATTGAATTACAGCTTCTCAGGACATGTCATATTTGGCAGATTGGGTTACATAAAAATTTAGAAGTTGGGTAAACAAAAGATAGCTTAAACAAATTAAACATAAACAAAAGATAAAAGAAAAAACAGATCTTTTGAAGAGAAAATATATTTCTAAGATAAACCAACAAAGGATAAAATTCCATAAGCTGTCAAGAATTCCTGAAAATTAAGTAAAAGCTAAAGAACATGCAATTTACAGGAAAATAATATAAGCAGTCATTAAACCCATAAGCTGTTCAACAGAAGCCTTTAGGTTTGGTGTAATCCCACTTGTTTATTTTTGCTTTTGTTGCTTCTCCTTTGTATGCAATATCTGAAAAAGAATTGCCAAGACCTATGACAAGGAGCTTCTTTCCCATGTTTTCTTCTAGAATTTTATGGTTTCAGGTCTTACATTTAAACGTTTAATCCACTTCAGTTAATTATTTGTGAAAGGTATAAGATAGGGGTCCAGTTTCATTCCTTTTGCATGTGAATATCCAGTTTTTCCAGCACTATTTATTGAAAAGATTGTCTTTGCTCCATTGAGTATTCTTAACTACTTTGTCAAATAGTAGTTGCCTGTATATGCATAGGTTTATTTCTGGGCCTTTGATTCTATTCAATTGGTCTACCTGTCTGTTTTTAGGTCAGTACCATAATGCTTTGCTTACTATAGCTTTAAAGTGAATTTGGAAGTCCAGCAGTGGGATGCCTCCAGCTTTGTTCTTCTTTCTCATAATTGTTTTGGCAAACTAGGTCTTTTGTGGTTCCATTTAATTTTTTGGAATGTTATTCATCCATAAATAGAAGGAAATCCTGCTACTTACTTATAATAACATGAGTGAAACTTGAGGCTATTATGCTAAGTGAAATAAGTCAGGCAGGAAAAGACAAACCCTGTATGTGTATGGTCTCATTTATAAACCAAAATCAAAAAATAAACCAAACTCACAGAAACAGAAAACAAATTAGTGGTTGCCAAATTCTGTGGGTGAGGGCAGTGGGGGTGGAGCAAATGGGTAAAGGTGGTCAAAGTGCACAAACTTCCAGTTATAAGATGAATAAGTTCTAGGGTGTAATGTACAGCATGCTAACTATAGTTAGCAATGCTGTATTGTATATTTGTAGGTTGCCAAGAGAGTAGATTTTAAAAGTTCTAACTATAAAACAAAGCGTAACTATGTGAGGTAATCAATGTGTTAATTAACCTTAGTATAGTAATCCTTTTGCCATATATAAAACCATTATATATAGTTTTATATAAAATCATATATATGATTTTATACATGTACAATCATTAATTTACATCTTAAATTTATATAATGTTATATATTGTATCTGAAGAAAGCTGGAGAAAATAAAATAAATATATAATAAACAAATAAATAATATAATTAATTAATTAATTAAAAACTTGAGCATAGGTTTCCATGCTCAACTCTGAGCAATAAGGGAGGGTAAACAAGATATGCCCTCAATCCTTGCCAACTCTAATAATCTTCTCATATTGGCTTAAATGCATATTTTCTTTAAACTCAAGAGAAGATGGTTCACATTTCTGAAGTGGCCAGTGACAAATGCTATGTCATGGACCTTGCATTATCTATTTCACTTAATCTCTACTACAACACTGCAAAGTTTTTATAAATGAGAAAATTGAAACTCAGAGAACCTACATAAAAACATTTTAGTATTCATATCCTTTCCATTGCATGAGAAAAAAAAACAATGACTTTCTTCTTTGGTCATTTGCAAATCAGTGTGTGAAAAACGTCTCTGAAGGATAACAAATTGGTTGAAATTATATAATTAGTAGAAGTTCCACATGAAAACAATTTTAATTGCATATTCCTGTGATAAAGCCTGATATTTATGACATTGTATGTTGCAATTTTAAAGAAAAAAGAATGCTGGTTGTGGGGACAGGAAGATCTGATTTCAAATCCCAGCTCTGCTGCTTACCAGTGGTAAAATCTTGACTAAGAACCTGACACTCTATGCTAAACTCTTACTTCACTTCCCACTGTATGCTATGTATAGTTTTATCATTATATTAACCATCATTTGATTTGTTTTGGAGTTAATTGCTCATGTGACAGTCTTCTCAACCAACACATTGTGAATTCTGAAGGGTAGTCACTTTGTGTCGTTGACAGCACCGAAAATGTTACTTGTACATAGAAGTTTTGCCATAAACATTTATTAGGTGAATATCTTATTATATACAAAACAAGAAGATTAGCAATACTAAGAGCTGGCAAAAAGTGGGGAAGCAATTTGGTAAGGAGAACAATTTGTCCATGATTAATAAAAGGAGTGCTATAAAAAGTAAGACCCAAATGTCTCCCCGGCACATGCCCTTCGGCACCCTACTCCACACTTCCTCCACACACGCCTTTCTTCCAATCCTTTGAAGTGAGAGAAAACTACTTACGAGCAGGGACCATGTTTTTTTTCATCTTTGAATTCTCAGAAGTTCAGTAGATGACTATTGAAGCAAATTGAATGATAACTTGAGAAGAGATCATTGCATGCAGAATATTAATCTCAAGAGGCAGAGTTACAATTTTAATTTATTTTAAATTGTGACTCCTCTGTAAGTATGGAAATTCTATACCAAAGACTGAAAAAAAGCATATCATACAACATTGTTTAGTCCATCTGAGTACTCTTTCAATTTCAGCACAGAATGTGTTGAATTTTTTTTTAAAGACTTTTATTCATCTTCACAGAGGGGAAGTAAGGGAGAAAGAGAAGGAGAAAAACAGCAATGTGTGGTTGCCTCTTGCATGCCCCCCACTGGAGGGATCTGGTCTGCAACCCAGGCATGTACCCTGACTGGGAACTGAACCAGCGACTCTTTGGATTACAGGCCAATGCTCAATCCATTGAGCCACACCAGTCAGGGCAGAATGTGTTGAACTTTAGTGTTCCTGATTCAAACTGTTCTCATGCAAATACATCAAACTTTTAATTATTTGAGGATGAATTACTAAATTTGTAGATTAGCAAGTTTTTTTGATTCTTCTATTCCCTGCAAATATATAGACCTTTGCACACCTTCTCCTTTCCTCGTGATGAATGGCAGAGGGATTAACTCATTATAAATAAAAGAAACATCTGGTATGCTTAAATGGTGGTATGAAATGGATAGAAATCCAGTACCACCTGTATGTAGTTCTATTACTGGTCAGAAATTGTATTGAAATAAAACACTCATGGCTATTCAAAATTCAAAGGATATTTCTTGAAGTAGTTCATCAGAGAACAATTTTTCCTCATATCAACCAATGAACAAACTAAATGAAGCATTTTATTTACAATAACAAAAAGTGTTACATAGATTCAAATCACTGGCACTGTTTACACAGACAAAAGAAAGCGGATGTCGACATTACTGAGAGATTAGGTCAGTCAGGCTTAGCCCAGCTTGCCTAAGCCTTTCATTTAGTGGCAGGAAATCTACCATCAGTCCCTATCACTTAGTGGTCAATTAATTTAATGTTTTACTTCTATTTAAATCCTTTGCTTTGATCCAGCTGTAATAATTTCATAACTGTAAGAAAAAGCAATCCTGTTTATATATTATGAGCATTTTAATGAGTAAATATAATTTATAGTCTTCCTTATATTTTCTATCAGTATTAATATACTTCACAGAGGTGTGAATATAAGTTTCTATGCACACAAACACACACAACTCCCAGTTTAATGTCAACACATTGGGACAGGAAGAAAAATGACATATAGGAGAATGAATGTGTAAAGCTTTAATGTGCATACGTCATCCAGTGAGTATACATACTTACATATATAAGAAAAAGAAAACAATGAAAGGTGAAAAATAAAAAAGTTAAAGTGATTAATGGTGGGCTTCAGAGACACACCATGTGGGGCTGCATGGACTGTTCACTACAAATTCCAGAGATAGCAGTAATTTTGACTACAAGGTGGATGTTGCCTCCTAGAGCTGTGTCATATGGCAGTCTTGATGAACTTTTCTTTGAAACTCCAACATTTTCTTATGGGATTTAAGCATCCTGTAAAAAGGACTAGACTGTAACAATAGCTTCAGTTCATACTTCTTAATCTCCTAGCTTGGTCAGAAGTAACTTGTTTCCTCACAAGGGGTCAGGGGGAGGAGAAAGAAAAGCTGAAAGGATAGGAGAAAGTCTTTATATAGAGGTAATAATGATAAAATAACAATAGCTATGTATTTTCTTAAATATTTTATTTACTTATTTTTAGAGAGAGGGGAAGTGAGAGAGAAAAAAAGGGAGAGAAATATCGATTGGTTGCCTCTCACATGCACCCCAAATGGGGATCTGGCCTGCAACCAGGCTTGTGCCCTGAGTGGGACTCAAACCAGTGACCTCTTGGTTTGCGAGCTGATGCCCAATCCACTGAGCCACACTAGTCAGTACAGTAGCTATATTTTTAAAATATTATTATGTGTCCCATAGTGTTCATAGCACTGTGTACACATTAACTCCTTTAATCCTCACAACCATGGTAGAAGCAGGTACTATCACCTATTTCATAGATAAGGGAATTGAGGACTAGAAATGTTAAATAACTAGCCCAACACCACATAGCTGTAAGGGGGAAAGATGTGAGGTGGGAGACTAAGAATTGATTGACTTGTCTCCTTTTTTAATATTGTGACTACCAGTTGAAAGTCAGCTGGAGGCTATTCTCAATTTAAATCACTATTTGCTCTTGCTAAAATAAATATTTTTAGCCCTAACTGGCGTGGCTCGGTTGGTTGGGCATGGTCTCATAAAGCAAAAGGTCACTAGTTTGATTCCCAGTCGAGGCACATGCCTGGGTTACAGGTTTGGCGCCAGGTCAGGGTGCATATGAGAGGTGATTGATTGATATTTCTTGCCCTCTCTTTCTCCTTCCCTTCCCCTCTCTCTGAAAGGAAATAAATAAAATCTTTAAAATAAATATTTTATTGGGAAAGCCAGTGCCTTAAGACCCTCTGTCTTAAATCATAAAATCAGATTTAAAAATAAATAAAAAAGCCCTGGCTGGCGTAGCTCAGTGGATTGAGCGCGGGCTGCAAACCAAAGCATCGCAGGTTCAATTCCCAGTCAGGGCACATGCCTGGGTTGCAGGCCACAGCCCCCAGCAACCGCACATTGATGTTTCTCTCTCTCTCTCTCTCTCTCTCTCTCTCCCTCTCTTCCCTCTCTAAAAAAAAATAAAAAATCTTTTAAAAAATAAATAAAAATTAAGTTCCAAATATAATTCTGATAAAATAATAATTCTCTTAAATTAGCCCCAAAATTGAAATATAAAATGCCTATGGTTACAGTTATAGTTAGTACAAATGCTAGAGATAAAAAAATTATTTTATTGTAAAAGTTCAAGGGTACAACATTATAATTTGACATATGTAAACATAACAAAGTGATCACCACCACAAATCTAGGTACCATCTATGACCATACAGTTGACCGCCTCACCAATTTTGCCCACTTCCCAACAACCTCCTTCCTCTCCAGTAACCATTACTCTATTCTTTGTATTTCCAAGTTTGTTTTCATTTTATTTTGTTTGTTTTGCTTCTTTTAGATTCTGCATATGAGTGAAATCACATAGCATTTTTATTTCTACATCTGACTTATTTCATTCAGCATAATACCCTCAATTCCGTCCATGTTGTCGCAAATGCAAGATTTCATTCTTTCTTTATGGTTCAGTAGTATTCCATATTTACCTCATCTTCTTTATCTACTCACCCATCAGTGGACACTTAGGTTGTTTCCATGTCTTGCCTACTGTGAATAATGCTGCAATGAACATGGGGTGCATATATCTTTTCAAACTAGTGTTTTTGTATTCTTCAGATAGATACCCAGAAGTGGAATAGCTGGGTCATATAGTAGCTCTATTCTTAATTTTTGGGGAACCTCTATACTGTTTTCTATAGTATCTGCCCTAATTTACAATTCCACCAACAGCATATAAAGGTTTCTTTTCTCTACATCCTCCCCAATATTTGATATTCCTTGTCTTTTTTATAATAGGTATTCTAAAGGTGTGAATTTCCCCAATAATTAGGGATATTGAACACCTTTTCATGTGCCTGTTGGCCATATGTATGTCTTTGGAAAACTGTTCATTTAGATTCTTGGCTCATTTTTTAAATCGGGTTGTTTGGTCTTTTGTTGTTGTTATTGTTGATTTGTATGAATTTTTGTATATTTTGGATATTAATCTTCATCAGATACATGGTTTGAAAATATCTTCTCCCATTCTGTAGGCCGCCTTTTCATTCTGTTGATGGTTTCCTTTGCTGTGCAGAAGCTTTTTAGTTTAGTATAGTCCCATTTGTTTGTTTTTTGTTGTTTCCTTTGCCTTTAGAGTCAGATCCACAAAGATATCACTAAGACTGATGTCAAGGAGTTTACTGTCTATTTTTTCTCCTGGGAATTCTATGGTTTCAGGTCTTAGATTCAAGTCTATAATCCATTTTTAGTTAATTTTTGTGTATAGTATAAGGTAGGCATTATTACATTCTTTTGTATGTGGCTGTCTAGTTTTCCCAACAGCATTTATGAAGAGCATGTGCTTTCTCTATTGTATGTTCTTGAATCCTTTACTGTAGATTAATTTTCCACATCTGTGTGGGTTTACTTCTGGGCTATCAGTTCTGTTCCATTGATCTGTGTGTGTGTTTTTGTGACAAAACCATTCTATTTTGATTGCTATAGCTTTGTAGTATAGTTTGAAATCAAGGAACATAATATTTCCAACTTTGCTTTTCTTTTTCAAGATTGTTTTGGCTTTTGGGATGTTTGTGGTTCCTTATAAATTTTAGAATTATTTGTTCTAGTTCTGTGAATTATGCCATTGGCACTTGATAGGCATTGCATTAAACCTGTGCATTGCTTTGATAGTATGGGCATTTTAACAATATTAGTTCTTTCAGCCCATGAGAATGGGTTATCTTTCCATTTACTTGTGTCATCTTTAATTTCCTTTGTGTCTTTTAGTTTTTAGTGCACAGGTCTTTGACCTCCTTGGTTAAATTTATTCCTAGCTATTTTATCCTTTTGGATGCAATTATAAATTAGGTTGTTTTCTTAATTCTCTTTCTGCTAGTTCATTATTAGTATATGGAAATACCACAGATCTCTGTATACTAATTATCCTGCAACTTTACTAAATTCATTTATTAATTGTAACAGTTTTGTGGTGGAATCTTTAGGGTTTTCTACATATAGTATTATGTCATATGCAAATAGTGACAGTTTTACTTCTGCCTTTCCCATATATGCTTTTTCTTTTTCTTGCCTAATTGCTGTGGCTTGGACTTCCAATACTATGTTGAATAAAAAAGGCAAGAGTAGACATTCCTGTTTTTTCCCTGATGTTAGAGGAAAAGCTTTCAGCTTTTCATCATTGAGTATGATATCAACTGTGGGCTTGTTATACTATTTTTATGTTCTCTCTATACCCATTATATGTTCTCTCTATACTCACTTTGTTGAGAGTTTTTATCATAAATAGGTGTTGAATTTTATCAAATGGTTTTTCTGCATCTATTTAGAAGATAATATGACTTTTGTCTCTTATTTTGTTGATGTGAAGTACCTTGTTGATTGATTTGCAACTGTTGCATCCCTGCATCCCTAAACAAACCCCAGTTAATAATGGTGTATGGTCACGTCAATGTATTGCTATATTTGGTTTGCTAATATTTTGTAGAGGATTTTTACATTTATCTTCATTAAGTACATTGGCCTGTAATTTTCTTTTTTGTGGTGTCCTTGTCTGTTTTTGGTATCAGGGGACTGCTGGGCTCATAAAATAAATTTAGAAGATTTTACTCCTGTTTAATTTTTTGATGAGTTTGAGAAGAATAGGTATTAAGTTTTGTTTAAATGCTTGGTTGAATTTGCCTATGCAGCTGTCTGGTTCTTGATTTTTAAGTGCTGGCAGAATAATTTTTAATTCATTTGCTGGCACTTTGTGAAAACTTCTGGTTTTTAGAATAAATAAATACAAATGTTAGGAGGAGATGTGGAAACATCACAGAGACACTGATAGAAAAAAAGGAGCAGTAAATAAACACAGGGAGAAAGGATCACAAGAGCCTTTACAACTTAAGGAAATGGGAGGTGAGGGGGCAAATTACAAATACACTGCACAGAAGGCCTAAAATATTTCTAAAGTGAGTCATTAGCCTCTGTATCTGATTCCTTGTTTCATAATTTATGAATATTTGAATTTCTGCACAATTTATTATAGAGAATCATATTCATGTAGAAATGACTTCAACTTTGTACAAAATTTTAATTTGAAAGACCAACTTAATGAAATGATGACTTTAATAAGGAATTGCAACAATTGTCTCTGTGTATTTGCTCCTACTGCCCTATTGCAATGCTGCTGTATTAAGATAAATTATTTGAGCAATTGAAATATTTAGAGCTACAAAAAAATGTTAAAGGTAAATATAAAATAGCATCTGTAATATGAACATTACTAAAGCTCTGGCCTGAAGAATGCTTGCAAACAGTCTATTCTCCATCTTGTCAAAAAAAATACCATTTTCTGAGCATGTTCAGAGCTTGCATATCTTTGTTTATACCAGAATGTCAGGAATTGAGGAAACAAAAATATTTTGAAAACGATCTGCAACGTACACTGTTTTGTCCAATATCTAATCTAATTGGGGCAACCTGTCAAAGTCAAGAAATGTTACTTGGCTACAGTGGGTAGGATGCGGACCTGGCCACCCACTCACCAGCTGCAGGAAATGAATCTAAAGTAGTTGGTCATTTGTCCCAGGATAAAGAACAACTGCTAAATATTTTATCCTAATTTGTCAGCCTTGTTCTATTCCAGTGAATTCCATCAATCCAAGGCCAGTCACACTGTTTATTCTCTCTAGAACAATAAGCTTAACCCAATAGGTTTATTTGTTTAAGTCATCTAGTGAATTCTTTTAAATTATGCCTTGTTTTTAGTACTGCTTGCACTTTGCATTCATGTAAGCTTTTGCTGCAGCTGCTTGAGAAGAAAAGAACAGAAAAGGCTCTTGTGGTGCAGTGAGAAGAGAATATATTTTAAAACTTTCCTTTCTTTCTCCTAAAATTAGCACCTTGCATATGGAATATTGAGCAGATGGCTCAGCAGGGACAGGTTTACTCTTTTTCATACCTGCCACTGAGATATTTGACATTTTGACTTGCTAAGGAACAAGATTTTTGAGGCCGTCACTGGCGGGTGTGTGTGTATGAGAAGAGTGAACACGTGTGCATGTGTATGCTTGTGGTCATGCTGAGGAATGTCTCAGAGAGGTCTCCTAGAGGAGGCAGTGCTAGAGACAAAAAGGTACTAGCAAAATTATACAATTAAAATTAAATACTAGTGAAGGGAGGGTGTTTGCCTGTGTCTTATCCTTACTATTGAAGTTGAATAACTAATTCAAATCCCAATAGTGTTAGAATATAGGGAATTACCTTGTGACTTAAAGAATTCCAGGAATTACACATTATAATGTAATGAGAATACTCTTTGAATATTATTTGAAGACCCCAATTTAAAGTTCACCGAGATAACTTTCCTCAATTGCATATAAGGATGCTATTAAGTCAGCATTCCACAAACATTTATCAATGTAAGTAGTGTCTGTCATGCAGTATTTTATGCAATGGAGCTTTAAAAAAGTGGACTTTCAAATCTGAAAAAAATTAGGAAGTACAAATTTCAGTTAATCCCTAGGTATTTCACTTGATGACTAAGTGAATAGTAGAATCATTAGTGACTTCTGACAAAGACCACTAATTGCATACATAGTATCCACTCTACCCATTTTTTTTACGTAGCTGACCTACATGGTATCAAAGATGGCAACATGCCTAGCAAAAACTATATAAAAACTGTATTTTCCAGTCTCCTTTATGCCTAGTAAGACATAATGACATAAGTAGACATCTTTGAGTGGGGCATCTATGGAAGCTCTCTAAAGTACATTCATTCAATAGGGTGGCAGCACTTTTTCTTTACCCTCCTTCTTTATTCCTAGAATGTGACAGTTGGAGCACCAGCAGCTAGTTTGAGACTATGAAGTAACTTGAAGATAAACAATTAGTGCAAAGAATTGTAGAACAAGAAGACATATTCATGAAAATTGGTGAGCCACCATGTTAGCCCTGGGCTGTCTAATTCTGGAGTTTTATTTTGATAGAAAAATACAACTTTATCTTATTTAAGCTACTATTATTTCAGGTCTTTGTTAATAGCCATTAAAACTGATCCCAGTTGACACCCCATTATAGAGAATCAAGTTGCTTGAAGCTTTGTGGTAGGTGGCAGCATTAGGAGAAAGTTCAGCTTTGGATGTGTTGTATGTGAGGTGCTGGTGGAATGCCCAGAAGTCACTTGAAAAAGCAAGCTAGAGATACAGATTTGGGGCTGATCCAAGTGGGAGACTAATATTCACAGTTTATCATTTCCATTCAGTAGTTCTTAATTTTCTTCAGATCATGACTATGGTAAGGACATTCTATTTTTCATTTCTGAGCATTTCACTTACACTTTGCCTTGAATGAAATAAAGGCAATCTTTATTTTGCATGGCAGCATAGAACAATAAAAATGAGTGTGTAGGTTGAAACTGTGCAGTGATCTTAATAATCATTGTGAAAATTATGGTTGTTTTGTGACCTTTAAGATTTCGGTCAAAACATTTAAACTCTTTTACTGTCAGTATACATTTATAAAGAAAAAAAATACTAAAGCTATTACTTACTTAGTATATTGGAATTTAAGGCATTAGAAACATTGAGAATCAAAGTGTTTTATTTCTTTGTTAAAAATACATTAAGGGCAGTTTTAAATACTGCCGGCTTTCTTCTATTGTGTGACTTTCTATAACAGGGAGAGAGGATCTTTTGTATGCCCATGTGAACTGTTATTCTCCTTCCTAAATTTGGATCAGCTTCCAATATTTTCTCCTTTGTACATTCATGTTGTGACGTATCTCCAAAAGTTCCATTAATGTGGAATTTTTGCACCTGTGTTATTTCTTCTGAAATATCATTTTTGGGGGGTCATAACCACCTTCCTTCTTTATGTTGATAAGGTTGCCTTCACTGAGTTCCTCTGGTTGCATATCTAGAGTTTCTCAAATGGTGGCAGTGTCACCATTCTCACTGTCAGCTATTTATTCTATAATTCCACATATGTTCAATTTGATTTTCACTTCTAGCAATGTCACTTTGGGTTATTTGCTGTATTTTCATCTCTGCTAGCTAATTTTCTCTTTTGATTATCCATTTTTGTAAAATACCACAGGAATTTTTGTCCCTGGTAGACAAGATGGGAACACAATCACACTCTTCTGCTATCCTTGTATGTGAAATGAATAACAGATGCAGAGTGACCAATCATTGATGGATTTTGAAAGAAGTGACATGATTTGCCACTGATCATGATATGCCTCTGGTATTTACATAGTGTGACTTGTGGACTGAAGAGCTAGCAATAAAGTTTGTGCTTTATGCAATAACTGAAATGAACTGAACCATGGTAACTGAGATGTGTACTCTGATGCTGGAAGACTGGGTTATTTAACTAAACCATGGGAACCGGAAATCATGCATGTCAGAACCATGCAAAGTAAGGCCTGTTGTATATGATCCAGTTCAGTGCTGGTGAGTACAGTCTAGATGTGTCCATGCAACATTCATTTTCTCCCTTTTGTACCTCCCCTCCTTTTACCTACTTTTTAGCCATTTCATTTCTAATAATATTATTTCCAGGAAGTGACAAGGGGAATTTGCAATGTATCCTGAATCAGTTAGTTTTCCAACTGACAGTTTTGGTTAAATGTATTGACTAAAATGTGGAAGCGGGGGGTGGGGAAGAAAGGGGTTTAATATTATGCTTAATTATATATTTTTTGTCCTATGCTTATATTCTATAACCATGGACTGCTGAAGTAGCATGGCTTTAATAGTGTTTTGTCATAACAAAACAGAAACAAGCTCATAGATGCAGGGAGCAGACTGATGGTTGCCAGCGGTGGGGGGATTGGGGGCTTGGTGTAAAAGGTAAAGGGATTAATAACTACAAATTGGTATTTGCCAAATAGTCATGGGGAATGTAAAGTACAGCATAGGGAATATAGTCAATAATATTGTAATAACTATGTGTGGTGCCAGATGCATACTTGAAATATTAGGGGAATCACTTTGTAAAGTATATGAGTGTCTAACCATTATGCTGTACACCTGAAATTAATACAAAATAATATTGACTGTAAACTGTAATTGAAAAATAAAATTAAAAAATAATGTTTTGTCATAAAGAACTTTTATTATAATAAATTCTGTGTTATTAAACTTTTTACAAATCTGAATTACTTTTTTTCATTCATTCAGTAAATAAGTGCTAGGTGCTATACCAGGTGTGGGAATATTTTGCACTAGTGAATAAAACAGATAATAATCCTTGTCTCTGTGGTGAATACATTTTAGTTTGTAGCTGTGAGGTGCTGGAGCATGAGAGAGACACATATATCTTAATACACATATATTAGGAGGATATAATATCACTACATAATATTCTGTTCAGACACATTAACTTAAATCTAATCATGAGGAAATCTAATCATTAGACAAATCCCTAACATAAACCTTCTATGCAAAAGGAAGTATTCTTCAAAACTATCAGTGTCATAATTTTTTAAAACCTGTATTTTAGGGTTCTTTATTGCCAAGAATTCTTAGTTTTACCAAAGGACAATTATTCACATTTCTGTATCTGAAGCAAATTTTGACTAAATTTATTTATAAAATATGTATATTTTATTTTTATAAAATATCTTCTTAAGCACTCATTTCTATACTGTTTTGGGCACTGTCTTAGCTTGGATTATCTAGAAAAAGGAGCCTGAGCAAATCTGAGTACTAGTACTTCATTGGGAAGTTTGTAATCTGAGGACATTTACAGTAAGGAAATAAGCAAATAAGGCAGGAAAGGAGGGGAAATAAATTTAAGGGTTCATTACTTAGCTGGCCATAGCTCATGAAGAGATAGAGTTGGGGCAAAGCTTAATTTTAATTTTTTGGATTTATTTACTGCATACCATATTTGCTCATTCACTGTCCCTACTGAGCACTTGCTAGCTTCATCAGAATACTCTTGGGAATTTAATCCTAAATCATATAATTCATGTGCACTCTTATAGATATCTCTCTACATGTATTGAGTTTTTCTGTAGAGAAGTCCTTTCAAACTCAAAACTATTTCATAATTTTTCACTTTCCTCTTTACTGAGAAAAGCCAAATGAGCAGCTGAAGTACTATTTCTACATAAAACAGACTTAATGGTTGAGAGTAGGTCTTAGAGCTTGTGTTCTATATAGTAATGAAAACTAGTTTCTTGACTTCTCCTGAGTTAGGCTTTTATGATATTTACTTTGAAAGCTGCTACAGACTTCTATTCAGATGAACGTTAAAAAAAAATGATTCTAAAGCCAAGTAGAAAAAGGTGAGGGTGTTAATACGTTTTCAGGATACCCTGATCTCATTAGTTAAAAATGCCCGTTTTAAGCTCAATGGTAACATAGTGAAAGAAATTTGTTTTTGCTGTTCCTCTACTCTCCTCTTTTTCCTTGTCTCTTCCCCCACTGCAATGCACACAAGTATCCTAAAATCTCTGTGGCGACCCTTTGATCTTGTCTTTTCCAGACAGTACCTTTTATTCTTATTGAGAGGGCTGCTATCACAAAATATCGGAGACTGGGTTGTTGAAACAACAGGAATTTATTTTCTCACAGTTCTGTAGATTGGAAGTCCAAGATCAAAGTGCTGGCAGGGTTTATGTCTGAGGAGAGCTCTACCCTGGGATAATTGTGTACAACTGTGGCCTTTTGTCAGTGAGTACAAGGTGGAAGGGGTGTGGGGCAGGGGGAACAGTGGAGCAAAAGTTCCTGGTATTTCTTCTTAAATGGACACTAATCTCATCGGATAAGAACTCCACCCTTATGACCTAATTAACCTTAATTACTTTCTTAGAGGCCCCATCTCCATATACAGACTGGGAGTTAGGGCGTTAGGGCTTCAGCATGTCACTTGTGGGGGAACACGAATATTCAGTCTATAACACCTCCTGTCCTAAATCTTCCCTCAAGCCTTATCTTTCCCTTAGAGACTTGTTTTTTGCCAGGTGGCTATTGTGATAAACTAATTTGGGCTAAAAGAATAGTTCTGCTCTTAAAGAGCAAGTCACAGAGTAAATTATATAAACCTTTATCCCTTGGAGAATATCAATTTGAAAGAAACATTTTATTAATTCATGTATCAAGCACTGATGTCTGTTCTCAGCCCTCTGTCCAACTATTTGCTAGATGTGGCCTTAGGGACCAAGGTGTTTGGTGCCTACACATCTTTATTCCACTTCTGGCATGTATTGCTTTGGCTTTGTGTGTGTGTGTGTGTTATCAATTGTATCAATGATGTTCTTAGAAGAATCTTGACATAAGAATGGAAACAAAGATATGGAAATTGTACATTCTAAATTTAAAATTCAGTTCCATAAATAATTTATGAATAACCCTAAAAATGAAGTTAATAAGCCTTATTCTAAGGTGATTTGTGAAGCTACTTGAGATTTATATTATGAAAGAAATTCACCACTTATCAATTTATTGCTTCTGAGCTCTATATTCACCCTTCAGGACTGGCTCTGTAACATTTCTCCTTACAGAGAGCACGAGTTAAACTTTATCAGTAGAGAGCATGGGAGGGGTGTTGCAGGAGAAAGGGGGTTTTTCTTCCTGGTTCCTGATTGCTGCATTTTGTTTTTTCTAGTTTTTGCTGCATCAGCTATTAGTGGTGCAAGTGTGTGGGGAAGAAATTCACAGTCCCTCAGTGACCACGCAGACCCCAGCCTGGATCCAGTGCCCACCTCACCATCATCCTTCTAAGGCAGACACCATTACTCTGAGCCTCATGCTCACAACAAGGCCTCAACTCCCTCAGCCCAGCAGCCTTGGTTCACCTGTGCTGGAGGAGGAGACTAATTAAAACATTGTGGCAATAGACTAAGCAAGATATAGTGACTTGTTTTAGTTAAGACTATTGAAGTGGAGATGATGAGAAATGGGTGGTCCAGATGTAATCTGGAATTAGAGCCAATAACATTTACTGATGTATTGGATGGAGGGTACAAATTAAAGTGAGAAATCAAGATGTTTGTACCAAGCAATAGTATAAACAATAGAGGTATAATGGAAAAGACTTAGGGAAGTCCATATCTGAATATTGGAGAAGACAGATGGAAAACACATTTTCTATTTTAGCCATTTTAATTTAAAATAGAAGTGGAGATATCAAGTAATCAGTTAGACATACTAACCCAGAGCTCAGGCGAGAAAACAAGGTTGAATATGTAAATTAGGGTCATCAGCATATAGATGGTTTATTAAGCCATAGCTCTTGATGAGATTACATAAAATACACATAGAGAGTAGAGAAGAGAAGAAGGAAGGAGGGGAGGAGAGAAAACTTTGGAATAAATGCAGATTAATATTAGGAGAGAAAATTAACTGTTGGTTTTGGTATTAGCTCATCACTGGTAATCTTGGTAAGAAACTTTTCAAGGGCACCTGCATAAACAAAACCAGTTTAACACCTGTACGAGCCCTAGTCCTCTGAGGGTTTTTTTTTTCCCAATTTTATTGATTAGACAAATATCTTCTATTCCTTCAAACAAACCATCTTATTGTTGTATAAACCACTTGGTACTGTGCCTTCCCCTTTTACTTCAGTTGTGGATTTGTCAGCAAACTGGAAAGCACAGGTGGGAACTGATGACATTTGAGATATTTTTGTTTCTAGGCATTTATTACCATCTATATTACTATTTGATTTCTAGGCCTTTCCCTGACAAACTCAATTTTGCCTGAACATTGATGAAGTGCCAATCAGCCTGGGCGCTGTGAGGATGGGCAAGGTCAGAGTGCTCTTGGCAGTGATGTTGTTGATTGGAGATGAGCTCTACCCATCATCCTTTGTTCCTCCTTGTTTCTCTCTACATTGAGCATACATTAATTGAGCTCTTTTCCTTGCTCTATTTTTCTTTGTAGTATTTATCCCTACCTGACATTATGTTATGTAATTTATTTAATTACCTGTTTGTTCTCCCCCACTCCCATGTAGAGTAAAAGCTCTCTGAAGTCATAGACTTGGCCTGTTTTATTCACCCCTGCTGTATCTGCTGCCTCTGGGCCAGTGGTACATACTAGGTAACCAGTTATGTTAAATGGATACACTTATCAAAACTTAGCTTGGTTAAAGAAGGAAAACTTCATATAGTATAAAAGTTAGCTCATTTCCTCCTTAAAATTAAGAGGAATATATTATATAATGAATAAAATGATGGTAATAAATATACACAATACACTTGTGTCAGCACAAAGTTTTCTAAAAGGTAGTAAGTCATCATTCAATTAACAGGTTACTCAGGACTTTGTCCTTTTCTCTGAAGCTGGACAGTTTGGGAGGGATGTGTCTCTTCTATTTATATTTGCACTCTCAGTATGAGACCAGAAAAAGAGAACAAGCGTGGTGAGGGAACATCTGAAGGTCACCTTTAGGGGCAAGAGATTAGGAACAAGCTTCACAGACATCAGAGATCCATGATATTCTTCTCTCCCCCACTACCCCACACTCCCCTCATGTTCTGGCTTCCCCTGGCCAACTAAAACACACACTCAATCACTAATTTGCCTTCAAAGCAGTGTACCTTCCCCACTCCAGAAAATATGCTTTAACCAATATGCTAGTTTTTTAAAGTCTGTTAAATATATCAACCTATTGGCTGTTGTGCCATGTTGCAATTTTTCCTGTATTTTATTTGCCTTTTAATTTTGCTTAATTGACTCCAGCATAGAGATTAGCACTAAATAAATGTTAAATCTGTTTTTCCACCCTTTACAGCACACATACATTAAGCATCTTCTTTACCAAGCACAACGCTAGGCACTGGAGATACAAAAATTAACAAGACACACTCTTTCTCACAACAGGCTGACTGTCCTGCCAGGATGACAGCAGTGCTGGTGCTGATACAGCTGGATTTATCTTGTTTTGTTTTCCTGAATCTTCCTTCCCTGCCTCCTGTTCTGTGGAAAAGTAGACACATTAACTTTTATCACTTCCCAAAGATGAACATCAGTATATGCTCTAAATTTTATTATTACCTTATTATATAGTTTATATTAACTATATATTTTGTGTAAAGACATTTTCAAGAGTTGACTATGTAATAACTTCTCCAAAACAGTCAAATCTGACTGTAATCCCATCACAGTATCCTGCTTTCAATTTGTAGAACAGTCCAAGCTTTTTCTTCTTCAAAGTCTTGGTAATGCTCTCAGTGTGAGACTCTCTGCCTAGCATGCTCTCCCCTTGCCTCTAGGCACAGCAGGTTCATCCAACATAAGGCCACCATAACCACCCTCTATAACAGTCAATGCCACCACTATCCCCTATCATAAGATTCATTTGTTTCCTTTCTGATATTTAATGCAATCTGTAGTCATTTCAGTTATTTGTTTTCATGTTGATTGCATCCCTCACTAGACTATGAGTCACAGCTATAATCTGTCTTGTTCACAGCAATATCCACAATGCCTAGCAGAGTGCTTGGCATATCATAGTTGTTGAGTAAATGTCAGATGACAGGATAAGTAAAGAGGATGACAGCAAAACGAGGAGAGGGGGGATAGAGAAAGAGACCTCCCCTATCCTCAATCATCTTGTTCTTCTTCTGAACTCCTAAAGAGTCTACTGTCTAGGGGTCTTCAAAACGCTTTCCTCATGTACTTCCTAATATAATCCATTTAAATGGTATATGCCCTCACACATGCACATGCTTAAATTGATATCTAAAATTCTTCATCATAAGTTTAAATAAATGCAAAGAATAAACATTCTGTATATTGTAAATATTAGCATTCCAAGTAAGTCTATTATACAATGTTTTTTTTTTTAATCCTCACTGGAGGACATGTTTATTGATTTTAGAGAGAAGGGAAGGGAGGGAAGAAGAGAGGGAGAGTCGCATTGCAAACATGCATTGGTTGCCTCTCTCCCGTGCCCTGACTGGGGATCTCTTGTACACCACCCAACTAACCGGGGACTGAACCAGCAACCTAGGTATGTATCCTGACTGGGAATTGAATCCATGACCCTTTTGGTTTACAGGATGATGCTCCAATCAAGTGAGCCACATCTGCCAAGGCTATACAATGTTCTTTAAAATGTACCCAATGGAACCTAAATACAATAGAGATTTGATGTCCACTATTATTTTTAAAAGGCACAAAAATCCAGCTACATCACTCCCAGGTATCAGAGAGAAAGTAGTGTAGTGGTCCTCCACAAGACATACACAGGAATATTCATAGCAACTTTATTCACAATGATCAAAAACTGAAGAAAAGCCACTTTAAAAAAGCTGTTTTGCAATAATTCAAAAGAATGAATTCTGGTGTATGCAACAATGGGTGCATCATACACACATAATGTTGAACAAAAGAAGCCCAGCACAAAGGATATAATTCCATTTATGCACCTCTATAGTATTTATGGTACTATAAGCCTAAGAAGTCAGAATAATGGTTGTCTGAGGTCTGAAAAGAACACTAACTTTGAAAGGTCACGGCTGGGAGATGCATCACCTAGACCTTGATTTAGGTGGTTGTCTGGGCATGTTACTATATGGATGTTATACCTCAATAAAAATATTAAAAAAAGTAATATAACAGTTTTATATCTTTCTCACCCCCCGAACTTATATTTCAATTGCACTTCCTTACAGAATATTACTCTAATGAAATATATTTCTATGTTTCTTTTATTAAACATCTCTAATACTTCTACACAACAAAATGATAGGCATATTCTCAATAAAGTCAATTTTAGGAAAGAATTCGTAATGAAGCTGAGAATCTGGAAATCCTAGTTTGAAGATGATGAGCCTTAACATTCATCTGGCCATTTTGCACCTTAATTGTTAAGTACCTTCTAATCTCTGCATGTCTTATTTCACTAGAAAGTTTGTTCCTTAAAGTCAGGGATGCACCTTGGGTTTCCACAGCACAGGGCCTGGCATGCAGTAGTTGGCTCATTGATTTGCTTTCTCATTCATTCATGTAATGAAGATTTCTTCAGCATTTAATGATTTTTTTACCATATAAGATGGGTGGGTGCAAGGCTCAATAAATTCCTGTTGATAATTGATTGATAATTATCAGCTATATTTCAAAAAGAGGGCAATTCTCTTTTCTTCTAAACTCTAAGTGTAAGTGTACTACGGGTCTTATTAACCCTATTGTAAAAATGGGGACACCAGGACACAGAGATTAATTAACTGACTTGCTCAGGGTCATGAACTTTGTCATGAGTCAAGCAAGGATTTAAAAAGATACAGGTTCTTTCCTGGACTGAGGTGCTAAGGGAATTCATTCAGATTGACTGCAGTTCACATTTCATTTAAATGCTCTCATTTCACTTCAGCTGTAACCACCTTCTCTGACTCATATTTCAGGACCTGCAGTCTGAACTGGTTTACTTCCACTTCAGACACTGTCAAGATAAATTAGACACTGAGGGTCCATGACGCCATTTGAAGCAGAAGTACTGTTGGTAGAAAACATATGAGCAGTTTGATATATGCAATATAGTGTAGCATTTTTGAGAGAACCTAGTTTCTACTAAAAATGAAATGGGAATAATAACCTACGTGAATTTTAAAATTTGATTTTACTATATATCCTCAGGCAAGTATAGCCAAAGAAGGGTATGTTACAGTAAAGATTTTTATCTCCTGACAATGTATCTATACACCATTCTGCTGAATATGATCTGGCAGCTTCCTGGCTGTGAGCAGAGATATGCTAACAACTCTGATGATACATAAACTTGCATCAGATACAGGCTCATTTTTGCTGTATTCATCCATCCATAGCCTAGCCTGTTCAGCTGACAAGGCATGTTATTAATAAAATGTACTGTACCACAAGTTCATTGCCCTACATGGTGTTTATATTGTTGGAAGCTGTAATTGTCTGAAACAAAGGCCTCTGTGAAAAGATGTGATATGAGCTGTGTAAAGATCAAAATAGTTTAGACTAATAATGGTATTTTTGTAAAGGATTAAAACATGACAGTGACCAGAGAGGAGAGGGGAGGGAATTTCAGGGGAGAATGGGAAGGGTTTACAGGAACAAATATAAAGGACACATGGACAAAAACTAAGGGGGGTGGAAATGGGGAGGGAGGTGGGGAGGGATGGAGGGGTAGGCTAGGATGGGAGTAAAGGAGATAAAACTGTACTTGAACAATGATTAAAATAAAATTAAAACAAACAACATGGGTTATGCTGCATAGAGCTAATGACTGGACTTGCTTTTAAGTTTTATTTCCATTCTGGTTGCTGTAACATAATCTGGGATTTCATGCCAAAGTTCCCCCACCAAAGCATGAATTAAATTCATCAGAAGCAGAGGACTCTGACTTATTTACCAATGTCTCCTAGCACATAGCACAGTATTTGGAAGAGAGTTAATGCTTAATATCTATTAAATGAAAAAAGAAATGTGCCCCGGCTGGCAAAGCTCAGTGGATTGAGCACGGGCTGTGAACCAAAGTGTCGCAGGTTCAATTCCCAATCAGGGTACATGCCTGGGTTGTAGGCCATGACCCCCAGCAACCAATTGATGTCTCTCTCTCTCTCTATCTCCCTCCCTTCCCTCTCTAAAAAATAAATAAATAAAAATCTTAAGAAAAAAGAAATGTGTATGAGCATAGGAAAGGAATGGACCAAGTTTCAGGCTCAAGTTAAACCACTATCAAAGTTCCTCCAGGTTGTAATTCAGCAAAAGGGTGGGACCCAATCTCCAGATCAGTACTTGCGGGGAAGGAGAGGACACAATGGAAGCAGTCTGAATCTAAAGTAGCTGAGGCTACCACATGAACTCCCACACTGCTGAGGCAGAGAAGAACCCTGTTAGGAAAGAATAAAGCTTGTCCTTGGTCCTTACCTCCCCATTCCTGCTCCTACCCCAGCTCCACTGGATAGGATGTGGACAAGTTCTTCCATCTTTCAATCTGGATTTTCTTAGGACAACAAAAGGGGCTTTAGATCTCCTCTGATTCTCACTAACAGAGTGCTAGGTGGAACAGCCTGCTGGTAAACTTCGGATGGTTTAGGGACCACTGTGAGACACTAAGACAAAAGCAAGGTCTTAGATAGGTAGACAGATGGAGGGCCAGGTTTTTAAATGGAGCTGGATTATTTCTCCATTGAGAAAACATGGAGGAAGATAGGAAATTTTAGAAGTAGTGGAGAGTAGACATGAAACATTTTGATGCAGAGGAAAGAAAAGGTGAAGGAAACTTTGAGGCCTAAACCACAAGTTTTCCTTTTTTTTTCTGCCAAATTTGATGTTAGTTGGATTACACTTTCCAGCGTGCTCATGGAAGGTAATTTTTCTCCCCAGAATATGGGCTAGGTTATGTTTAGCATCATTCTTTTTATAAGTAATTAGTTTAGGATGTGTGTGTAACACAATTCTTCCCAGACTCAGTTCTGCTAGAGGCCCCTGGAGAGGATTACCCTTCCTTTGTTGTGAGAGAGGCAGAGACAGAAAAAGGAGGTAGACAATTTCCCTCTTTGCTGGATGCCCCGGCTGCATTTGATGCCAAGAAATGCAGAAGCTATGGAGCAGCCTTGAAGGGAGATGGCAGGAGAGATTACCATCATCTGAGGATGGCAGAGCAGAAAGAAGAAATCCACTTGTGTCCTCGATGACATCCTTGAGTTATTCAATGAAGTAATTCAGGAAGCACTTTCCTTCAGACTTCTTATTTTATGAAGTAATAAATTTCTTATTTTTCAAAAGCCACCTCTAGTGAGGTTTTCTGTTGCTTGCACTTTTGACGATAGCCTGGTCTTTTCTAGTAAAGGTGAGAACATGTGTTATGAATGTGAAATGTAGGATGTGAAAATTTTGAAACAGATATTTCAGCTTCTACCCATAGCCTCCTTCCATTTTTCCTCCCTTTCCCACTGCTACTGGACTCAGGGCCAAGGGACACAACACTGAACACAAAGAGAGTTCCCCTTCTTGAGAGTTAGTCTTTATTCCTGCTCCTTCATCAAGGACATGTTGTCTGAGAAAGCGTGTCAGTTACTCCACTAAACAGGCTTCATCAGTCCCTTGCCTCATCAATTCCACAGAGATACCCAGACAAGTCAGAACCCCAAGTGACAGCTTAGACTCAAGTGGAAAGCTCCAACCACAGCACTATTCTGTATCTATATCTAGCAATGATCTGTGGCCTTTGAGCAGAAATAGAGAGTGAAAAATGTCCAAGACTTAGGGATGGGGACTGGCACAGGCATGGGGGAAAGTCTGAGAATGCAGGCACTAGTGTGGCATTACTAGGGTATGACCCCTGTGAAGACCACATAGCACCCAGTGCAAAACTCCGCATCTACAGAGTTAGTTTCAACACATGTATATTAAATTTAATTGATGTGACCAGATTATAGGCTGAAGATCAAAAGGCTTACTTTCATAGAATCTTATGTTCAGAAGATATCTTTCAATCACCCCACCTTCCTCCAAAAAACCTTCAATGTTATCTGCGTTTATTTTTATAATATACTTTGAGATAGGAAGTAGTAAGAATACTTTTAACTTACCAGGAAGAAAGGAAGACACAAAGAGATGATCTGACTTGGCCACGGCCCCAGAGGGGCTCGTGACCATCCATGACAGAGCTAGGATGGTCAGTGAGTCTCTAGGGGCTCTCAAGCCATTGTTCTGATGTCTCTGTATGTAATTGTTTTGATAGCAATTTCCCTGGTTCTCTCTCACTAGCCTACTAATCACACATGTCAATCACACTCAGGACTGCCATGGGCCTAAGGGTCAGCACAGTCTCAGGAGGATGCATTCACAAGACAAAACAAGGCACAATAGAGCACTTTGTCCTTCAAGCGTGTAGGCCAGTTGTAGTTTCATAAGTACGACAATGTGCGCAGGAGACTATTGCTTTTTGTTTTTTTGGTCCAGATGGAGAGGAGATATATCAAGTGCTCTGCCCCCAGCTGAAAAGCCAGTGAGGCATCCACCAGTTTAAGACCCTCTTACTAGAAAACACTTCAAGGAAACTGAAGGAGTTCTTCCCCCCCAGTCTCTAATCAGGAGGAATGCCCTTTTTCTTCCCCCACGCGCTTAGGCATGGCTGGACGGCAGGGGAGCAGCAGTAGAAAACCTGACACAGATGCTAGTTACCCTTCTACAGACCACTGGCTTTCTGTCTTCATTTCACTTTCACTTTAGAGAGCAGCGTCGAGGGGCCGAGAAGATAGGGTCCAGGCCCGATCTGTAGAAGGCCCGGAGCTGAAGCGCGCGCGTGCCGCCCAGCCCGTGGCGTGGGCGGGGAGCGTGCGCGGGGTGGGGGGAGCACGTTGGTGTGAGGCATGGATTAGGAGACGCGGGTGTGCGCGACCCTCGAGCAGGGCCAGCGCGATCCGATTGGCCCGGGGAGAGCGGCGGGGAAAGCCCTTGGCTAAGCTGCCACTCAGTCGGGATGACGCCGGCGCACCGGCCGAAGAGCCGCGCGCGCGGAAGGACAAATAGTCCCAGAGGCAGCGTCGTGCGCCCCTCTAGGCTAGCCTCGCCCCGCCCGGTGCCGTCGGAGTACACGGGCTCTGGGCGGTGGGGGAGGCTTGGCTTCCGCGGCTCTCGACCCCCGCTCGCCCTTCAAAGCCAGACGAATGGATGGCGCGCCCTTGGGAAAAGTAATTGGATTCCGGGCTCCCTGCCATCCGGATCAGCGGAAATCGGAGGCTGATCTAGCAGCTTGGGAAAGGCGGCTGGGGAGCAGAGGAGAGGTCGGGGCGTAGTCTCCCGGGCAAGGAAACTTGGTGAAAGCACCAGTATTCCCTGAAGTGTTGGCGTGCTTGTTTCTATACAGGCGACTGTGGAAAGCTGGGTAGCAACGGAGATTGCCCCTGGTGCCCTTTTCTGCCTGGCACGTGACACTTGCCCCTCCAAGTTGTCATCATTCTGAAAATCACCTGTTTGCTGATTCATGGGAAGAGAAATCTTTCAGAACCTTTCAGTCTTTCAGCCAGCACTGCTAGTGAACTCAGGGGTTTGCAGCTTCAGGTGCTCTATTCAAAATAAGTGGTTGCCACAAGGTAGTTTTATTTAAATGCAGCAAATAAAGGAGACAAAGGATTCATATGCAAAGCTCTATCTCTTGGAAGGGAGGCTTAGTCATTGCTATTTGGTCAATTTCAGTTGATTTCTTCAATGCATATTGGCTACATTTGTAGGTTTGAGTTTCTGTTAAGTTCATTCTGTTTACAGCTGGTCTACGGAATAGTGCCCTATATTTTAACATTTAGGAAGAATAGCATTTAATACGAATGGTTCAGACCTTGAGACTCGTGCTAACAACACCACTTCCTTTCTCTCTCAGAGCTCTACTTGGAAGGAGGATGAAGAAAGAAGCCTGTCAAATTCAGGATTGGAGATGTTTCTTACCAAAGGGTTAACTCAGGAGAAAATAGCACTCTCATCAGAATCATCCAAGAAAGTATCCCAAAACCTTGCTTTAGCAGTAGCAAACTTCCCTGAACTCCCTTTACTTTGGGAAATGGAGCAGAAGTGAGAGCCTTCAGCATAATTTTTGGCTGAAACCATAGAAATGTTCTAGGAATTTAAGTGACTAACTCAGCCCTCTTGAATTTTTTTCACCTCATTTACTGCATTTCACTCATTCATTCATCAAGAAAGGTTTTATGGGAGTTTTCTATGTGCCAGGCTCTGTTGTACTTACCATGGGTACATCAGTAAATAACACAAATTCTCCTAGCATCTTATTACAGTTCCTCTGATGGGGGAGATAGACAATACAGTTACAAACAGATAGATCTACAATATTATGTTGTGTGGTGATAAGTGCTAAGGTGGAGTGGTAGAAGGACAGACAAGAATGCAGGTGGGAGTAGTGTGTTATTTTATATTTTAGGTAGGTTGATCTAGAAAGGCCTCTTTGATGAAGTCACACTTAAACAGTGGTCTGAGAAAGCTAAGCAAATGCCAGGGGAAGAACTTTCCAGGCAGAAACAAGAGCAAGTGAAAAGGCTCTGAGGCCAAAGAGTGATAAGTTTGAATTAGTAGAAAGCAAGGAGGCCAATGCAAATGTTTTACAATGAACTGGAACGGTTGGGGATGGGCTGGTTAATCCAGTGCCATATAGACCATGGTATGTATGAACTTAACATTGCTTTTAACGTCATTTGAAACTTTTTATGTGCTAAAGTATCCTGGCTCCCTTTATGTGTCTCTTCCCCCCAAGCACTAGATCCACTTAATTTTGGATGCCACTTTTTCCTCCTGGTCTGTAATATTAATCTCTGCTTTCCTCTCACCCTCTGAACTGCTGCTTCAGGGTTCTTTTGTGCAGAGTCTTATCTTTAATGTTGCCTTTGTCCCAAGTTGCATATTTACATCTTCAAGTACATAGTTAACATTTCTATTGGATGTCCTGCAATCTCCTCAATTTCAGCAAGTCCAAAACCAATCTCACTGTCACCAAAATCATGTCCATTCTCTCTCACTGATACTAGTGCTCTCCCTGCCACTATAGCTTGAATATTCGAATGTCATTGTTGACCCTTTCCATCTCTTTATTCCTTTTATCCAATCAGTCATTAGGGCCTTTGATTTATCCTTTAAAATGTTTCTTGTCAGATCCCTTCCTCTGTCTCTACTTCATGCTTTCTATCTAAGCCCTTGAAAGCTGCCATCCAGGGCCAGTTCAACAACAGTCTGTCTAAGGTCTTTTCGACTTCCTTCTCTCTTTGCTCCAATCTAACTTGTCAGAATGATCATTCTAAATCTTCACTTTTAGCACCTCTCTTCTTGCTTTGATAGTTTTATGGCTATTAAATTTAAATTTAAGTTCTTCTGACTGATTTTCAAGCTCTTGCCCCAATCTAATTCCCTCTTACCCTATGAGCCATTCTTGAATGTACCCCTCCAGATTTAGTTAGGTCTGTCCTTCAATTATATTCCTGTTCATTTATTCCTATGTATATATGTTTATGGATTTACTCTTACACAACTCAGAATTGATTCAGTAAGGATCCATGGTTGCTCATGGCATAAAATCTAATTCAAATTGGCTTAAAAGAGAAGGGAATTTATTGCCTCACATACTGAAAAGTCCAAGATAGTTTTGTTAGATATGGCTTGGATGAAGGGTTCAAATTATGTCATGAAGATTGCTGTGGGCTTCATTCTCAAACTCCACAAATGACAACCAGCAGATCTAAGATCACACTGTCCTCACTACCAGCAAAGGTCAAGTGCCCATTCCTAAGTCAATCACTGTTTCCAAGAGAATGAAATGCTCAGGTTGGCCTAGACTGATTCACAAGCCCATTCCAGGACTTGAGTCTATCAGTAACACATGAATGGCACAAGAAGGTTATTCCACTTAGTAAAATAGGAGTATGATTATCAGAGAAATGGTGGATATGTCCTGGATAATGGGAGCAGCAGACATACCACACATTCCCGCTCTTCTCTCCATATACCCATTCTTCCTCTACATATGCCTTAAAAAATGTCTATGCCTACTCAATGCAACAGTATTTTTTACCACCAAAAATGTACTCATGTCCTCCCCAGAAAGAGATGATCTGAAGTTTCATCTAGTTAGTGCAGATAACTCCAAGTCCAGGATAGTAAGGTAATAAATGATTTCTATCATGCAGCAGTATAGTTCATTATGGTGTAGTAATCTAAGACCACATGATAAAATTAGCTACAAAATACTTAAAATATAATGACAGAGAAAGAAAAGAACAATTACAATGAAAACTCCTATTTGGAAAAATGACTAATGGTGAACACACAGTGGTCTCCAATTCATAGCATATATCATATCTAGCTGGACAGGAATAGCAAGGGCTTCCTACTATGAGAGAGGAGAAAGTTCTTTGATCAACTCATCTGGCTGCCATATGTTCTACTCTTGGAGAATCTCTCATTCATTGTTTCTTCATGCCATGTTTATAATGGACCATGAGGAGGATAATATTTCTAGGGACTATACTTCCTCAGCATTTTGCTTCCTGATATAGTGGGGGTTGTGAAATCACTTGTATGGCAGACATAACTCACTGTTACTATCAAATAGTTGTGATTCTCTTCCGTTATGCAGAGTTGTTGCTAGGAAGTAGCTTCATAGCTAGGGACTACATTTCCCAGCCTTGTTATTCTTGGTAAAGTCATATGCCTAACTATCTCCTTTGGAAAATGAGTGGACATGATGTGAGTCATTTTTTGCCAATGTGGTTAAGAACAATGTTATGACTTCTCTGGTCTCTTTTTCCTCCTCTGGCTGCACTGAAAGCACCCTGCGACCCTGGAGAATAATCATAAGAGAGCCACAAGATAGAAGGAGTCTGGGTAACTAAATGACCTTGTAGAAAACCAGGTGTACTGATATTGGACTTAGCCTTTGTTGTCCAGACTTAGGGTTTCTCTCATAATACAATTTTTTTCTTTAGTTCTTGGTAAACTTCCAGTCTATTTACATCTAGCCAAATTCATGGGAGAAAAAAACCTCCAAAGCCAGAGATCTTAAGCTGCAGTCTTTGCATCTAGATTCTAATACGGGTGTTTTTGTCTTTTAGTAATAGGCCTTAATATTCTCCTAGCTTAATGGCCTCCATTTTCGTTTCTGTCTGAGATATATTTGAAACAATAGCTACTGGTTTTTCAAGAGGGAGGGTGTGGAGGGAAGGTGCAGTGGTGCTAGAGGGAACAGAAAGAGATAATTATTACTTTTCTAAGCAGGAAGGAATTACTTGAGAGAGGCCTGGATGTGCTCAATCTTCTCTCAACTGCCAAGCCTATCCATTTCTTGCCTTCATTGGCTTTAACAGTCTCTTGGGGCTTTTCTAACCCTTAATGGCTCCAGATTATGAAAGTTTCTGTCATAAGCAAAAACAGTCATTCATAACAAATTAGTTATATTTTCTTCTCTGCCTTAAATAAATCAAGCTCAATCCTAAACTTGAGTCTTTCTTATAGGACCTTACTAAAAGGAAATATGTTATAGCTGATGCACTTTAGTATCCTGGCCTTTTAATATCAGGCCCTTTTACATTTCATACTTGATAAGCACATATTCTTAATCTTAATGTACAACAGGTGCCAATTTAACCCACTACTTTGCTATTGAGTCCCTAGTCCAGTATAGGTAGGGCCTCATCTGAATTAACTGATTCAACATTATAAGATCTTTCTCTTAATAATCCCCACTCTTGTTACCAATTCATGAATTGTTAGATCTATTTTAGTTGCAGGTGACAAAATGAAAAGCACTGCTCAAACCGACTTATGCGGGGGTGGCGGGAGAGAAAGAGATCAAGAGTCAGAGTGAGAGAGAGAAAGAGAGAGAGAGAGGGAGAGAGACATTACATTGCCTATTGGCTCACATAACTGAAGAACTAGTGATATATTTAGCTTAAAGCATAGGTTGATCCAAGGGCTTAAGCAATGTCATTAGAATTCTATTCCGCTTCATCTCTTGGCTCTGTCTTCTGTGTTGGCTTCATTCTCAGGCTCCATATGGTGGCTCCTGGCAGCTCCAGTTCACACAATCTCAGTGGAAGAGTGCAAGCCTCCTTCCCACAAGTGCCAGCAATAGTATTCTAATATTTCATTGGTTCTGATTAGGACATGAGGCCAGAGGAATTCAGTAAGTAAGACCTGATTCACATGATTTACTCATGTTGAGAGTGTAGTCCACTCTACCTAAAAGACATTGACAGAGAGTAATAGAAGAGGAAAATCAGGGTATGATTATCAGAAGAGTGAATGGTTGCTGAGTAGCAAAAACCCATATGTCTCTTATTAGATGAGTAGTGTTTTCTAATGCTTCCTATGTGCTGGTTTTATCCTTCACTGGACTCTGAGTGTCTCAGGAGCAGGATCATGTATTATATGTCTTGATAGTGTGGGCCCAGAAGGTAGTTCTAAGATACTGACTGATTGATTGCCTCTCCTTGTAACACTAAAGATGGCATACTCCAAGAGGGTAAAAAAAAGCTTAATAAAGGAACAATTTATTCAGATAAGGTAAGTATTAAGGGAACCAACAAGCAATAGGAAAGCAGGTAAGGACTGTTAACAATGGGAAGCCTTAAGTCTAAAGGACCCAGGGAAGGAGCCCAATAAGAGTTGTAGTTTATAAGGGGATGCCTAACAAAAGGCTGCGACTATAAATAAAGAAATGCAGCCACTGCCAAAATGTGGCCCCTCAAAGGAGTGGAAATAAACACCTTTCCTCTTTTTCTCCCACTCTCTAAACTTGCGTTGGTACCTCCCATTGGACAAATCCAACCAGAAGTTAGAGAGCTTGGATAGTACAGTATGCAGCTAGGCAAATAAAATGAAAAATGGATTCAGAGGAGCAAAAGAAAAATAAACAGGACATTCCTGTTATATTCCTTAGAGCAATCCTAAATCAAAAATGATTCATATTCTGTAAGTGTTAACCATATAGTCTAAATTTACCAGGAAAATAAAATTTTACCCTTTCCAATAACTTTGTTCAACATATAAATAATGTGGTTTAATTTTTATAGCATTTTAATAAATTAAAATTTTGAAATCATAAAAAACCTCTTGTTAGCCTATGTAGTTAAAAGCTTATCATCATTGTATTGATATGGAATTCTTCAACAATATTGTACCTGGCAATCCATCAGAAAGTCTTGGCACAGCACTTGTCAAATAGTGACAAATTTGATAAATGTTTGAAGATTTGAAGAGTGCATAAATTAAAGCATTTTGATCCAGACTATAAGTGGGAGCCTAGATGAATTTTCTTGTTAGAGGTTGATTTGGTACTGACTGTACAACATCTACCAGTCCTGTCTCTTACGGTCTGACACTGGCTTCTTAGCTGTTGATCAAGGTGTTACCTTAGAGAAAATGGAACTTGAATTTCTTTGTCAATTTTTAGAAGACATCCTATAATTAACTGTCATGCTAATAAACTCACTATAAAGTCCATTTCAGTTAAGGAACTAATATTGTTTTAATCTAACATCTGGGTTTTCTTATGGGATTGTCATTCAAATGTAAACTATATTTATTTCTGTCTCTACTTGCTTCAGTATATAAATTGGCTTTATAAAATGTTAGTCCAAACTGTTTCTATAACAGATTTAATTAAGCCAAAAATCCATACTTCTGTTCTTTGGCAATCCTGAGTATACAGGGCTTAAACAGTTTACAAAATGCGTTCATATGTATCAGTGTTCATTTATTTGTGGAACAAATAGTATTGAGCACCTACTATATGCTACACTGTATAATCTCTGCCATCATGGAGTTTATAGTCTAGAGCACTGTTTCTCAAACTTAAATAAGAATGTAAATCACTTGAGGCTCTTATGAAAGTTCAGGTTCTAAATCAGAGAGGGGGCCCAAGGCTATATTTTTAGCCAGCTCCTGGATGATACTGACATTGCTGGTCTGTGGACCACACTTGGAGAAGCAAGAGTCTAATGGACCCATTTAATCTTTACACCAACTTCATAAGGTATGTATCAGTGTTTTTTTTTATTTTATCTTGAGTACTTACTATCTACAAAGCACTATGCTATACATTGTGGATAAAAAGTTCAATTAGATATAAGTCTTTTGGAAACTCACTATATAGCACAAAAGAACTAGTGTAACAAATAATTATGAGTATGATTCTATTTATATGTATGGCATATCCAGAAAAGCCAGATCTATAGAGATAGAAAGTAGATTGGTTGCTTGGATCAGGGGTAGGAATAGGGATTAACTCTAAACAGTCATGAAGAATTTTATTGGGATGATGAAAATGTTTTAAAAACTGGATTATGGTAATGGCCGTACAACTTGATCAATTTACTAAAAGTCATTGTACACTTGAAATGGGTGAGTTTTATGATATGTAAATTATGCACTAATAAAATTATAAAAAATAATTACAATATAATGTCAACAATGTAATAATAAACATGTAGTCTTCACCCCTTTAACAGCCAAGGAAATGGGGCTCAGAGAGACTAAGTGATTTGCCCAAAGTCACACAACTAGTTAATGACAGGGTTAGCATATAAATCTAGTTCTATTAAGCCAAGACTAGTTATTATCAGAAACCTCATCTCCAGTGGAGGTGCAGAGATGTGTGCCGGGAAATAGATACCCTCACACCAATTAGAGGTTGCACTTCTCTCAGAATCGTTCTCATCCTGTGAGGTGGAGATAATTTTGAGTGGTGACTGAAGGGTGTCCCATACACATACTGCCAGTTGGCAGGCCGTCACAGCCAAATAGCTTCTGGCAGATCCTCTGGCTTCTTCAGAGTTATTAGTTTCAAGCAACAAAAATGAATTTTGATTGATTTAGTAGCAAAGGAAGTGGAAAGTTCACAGAATAATTATGAGGGTTGAGACAACCAAGTTCAGAATGGTTTAGCCAAGTAAAATGCCCAAAATTATCTGAAGAAACAATCCGTTGAGAAGACTGCTATTACTGACACTGCTCAGTATTCTGGACTCTGCTCCCTTTCTCCACTATCACCACTGCCCTGGAAACTCAATTTGGCCACAACTGCACTGTTGTGGGAGAGAACTAACTGCTATCATTGCTTCTTTGGGTTACTAGTTCTCTACTCAAGGCCATACAGGTGCTTCTGGTTCACCAGAGCAGGTTATGCACCTGAATCCACGCTGCAAGGGAGGAGGGTCAAGGGAGGATGGTAAGGTATTTTATGACTTCTATCACTTTCTAGATAGAATAAGGTTTCACTTATTTTTAAAAAGATTTTATTTATTTATTTTTAGAGAGAGAAGGAGGGAGGCAGAAAGAGAGGGAGTGAAACATTAATGTGAGAGAGAAAAATAGATTGGTTGCTTCCCCAATGTGCCCTGATCTGGAACTGAACCTGCAACCCAGGCATGTGCCCTGACCAGGAATTTAATGGGAGGCTTTTCGCTTTGCAGGACAATGCTCACACTGGTCAGGGCAAGTTGTACTTTCTTCCCGGACTCACATATCAGTGATTTCTCCAAGCCCAAAGACTGGGCCACCAAACAAAAACAACAAAAACAACCAACAACAACAACAAAAGATGTTCATTACAGCCTTGCACAAATGGTGGTTCACAGAGTAGCAGCATTAACATCAAGCAAAATCTTGTTAAAAACACAGAATCTCAGGTCCTATTCCAAATCTGCAGAATCAGGATCTGCTTTCTAACAAGTAGGTGAGTTAACTTGTATGTACATTAAAATTCTAGAAGCGTTACTCTACATTATACATCATGTAGTTCTTTTTTATTTTCAGAGGTCGGTTGTTATTGGGCTTATTCATCCATAGGGTTGCATAGATGTAATGCTCGATTCCCAATTAAATTTGAATAAATCATTTTTAGAATAAATATGTTTTATGAAATATTTGTGACATACTAACACCAAAAATTATTCCTCATGTGTCTAAAATTCAAATTTAACTGTTTCCAGTATTTTATCTGGCAATCATATTCATCCACAAAACTCTCTTCCCAACAATGAACAGAAACGAACAAAAAGAAAGGGAAATTAACATAACTGCCTATAGGGAAGCATTTATACCAGCTTCCTATTTGGTCATGGTAAACTATAAGTATCATGAGATCGGAATATACAAACTCTATAGTCCTAAACCCACTCTGAATTCTGTTTAAGCACTTAATGCTTCAGTGTCTCTATAATATGAAAAATGAATATTCTGTTAACCATGAATGTTAACTGTTCTGTGGAATTAAAGTCAATATTTTGATATACCTGTGAATTACAACTAAATTCATTTAATGAGGTTTGACCAATAACACCTTTATCCCACATAACATGACTACATAAATTAAATATGTAAAGGAAGTAAGTGGTGACACTCACTGTTGGATCCTTCTGGAGACCGCTTTTGTAATTTCATTTTTTTCCTAAAGAAAAGGCTTGCTGCCTATTCTCAGGAATTTTAGAAAAACAGCTTTCAAACATTCTGGAAAAGAGGCAGATTGTAGGATATATCAATTGGAATTAGTTGCACGGCATTAAAAAATTAAAGAAAAGGTTTAGTACTCAAAATGAATATAGATTGCATTTATTTGGAAGAAGGTTTAATTCACTTAACATTTTAACCAGTCCAAATATTTCCAATCAGCCAAATAAGGAATTTTGGGTGGTAGAGAGATGACAATTTTCCTTTTATAACCTTTTGCACAGTCATCAGTGAGCCACCTCCAATATAGTTTATCAACAAAAATCTTCTATTTATCAGACTCCTACCAAGACTTATCTTATCTCTTGGCTCCTGATGAAATGTCCAGGGACTCTAAGAGGAACTGCAGTTCCAAGAAGTAAAATATCCTTAGGGACTAAACATACATAGTCTCTCCCCCACCAGAGGTTTTATGTTATGTTTGCTGCCACCTTTTAATTAATTGTTTGCAAGCTCCACCCTCGAGGCAGATGTCTGTAATAGCTGAATGATATATGCTGGTTTACGAGCCAGGCCATAAATGGGCCAACTAACTAGGCTCTCTTTAAATATTAAATAATAGGGGAAAAGTTTATAAGCACACCATCAAGCCACTTATCCACGCTATTTTTATAAAATACCTAGTCATTAATTTATAATAGGGAACAGTTAGAAACTACCTGAAGCCTCTTTCTCCTCAATAGTGAACTGGTTAAATAAATAATGGTATGAACATAAGATGCATGCATTACAAATCGTTTTCCTCCCAGGGTTCTTTAGAGAAATGTCTGATTATAGGATTGAAGCAGGAAATTACAAGATAATCCTGGAACATCTTGTTATACCAGAAAGTAAATATCAAAGCCTTCTGGGCCATGTCAAAAGAGACTCAGAAAGTAACTGGAAGTTGCTTCCATTGGTTAAAGAGGACACTATGAGCATGAATGACAATAGCTGTAATGGAATGAAGCATGTTATATATGTTTCAATCTAGTAGCTTAGATTGATACTCTAAAACAAAACTCTTATTGGTACCCTTGAAAAATGCAAAGAAATTGACTTATTATATTAACAACTGGTAAAGAGAATGAATCATTTATCACATTTCTTATATAGAAATAACACCTCAGAGTAACCTAATAATTGTTGAGAAGTTTCTCTTTGCAGAGATATTCAACTAATAATAGATGTATAGATAATAGAGTATTATCACATTGTAATCTCTAATGAAATAATACAACTAGAAAATGACCATCAATCTTGGCTAATTTCACAAAAAGAGGGACAAGCAGATAGCACTTATTTCCTTCATATAGCATCACATATGAAATATTCTTGCTAAAACTCAAACTAGAATTTGACCAAAGCTACATATCTAAATAATAATATACAGAAAATAGAGGCGATAAAGGAACATAATAAATGATACCAGGAGAGTTATAATCAGAAAATCCAAACTATGGAAAATTCTATAGAATAAAAAACACAATTTTGCTTGAACAAGCCAATTGAAATAGAAGGAGAGGAAGCTATAAGTTAATGGGCTTAATAAATATCAAACAATTCATTATGTGGATCTTATTTGGATTCTAATTTAAACCTATTAACTGTAAAAAAACATTTGTGAAACAATTGGGGAAAATTTTATTTGAAATCGCTGTCTTGAAGAGCTATCTGCATTCTCATGTTCATTGCAGCATTATTTACAGTATCCATTTATATTCAGTTACTTTCTGAATATTTGATGATATAGCATTTTATAAACACTGTAGATGTGATAATGATGTTGTCATTATATTTTTTAGATGCAGCCTATCTTTTACATTCATATAAATGCTGATGTGGATGAAAAAAGTTGATGTTTGCTTCAAATTAATCTGGAGATGGGGATGCTTGAATAATTTTAAAGCTGGGTGGCAGGTTTAAAGGCATTTATTATACTATTCTTTCTAATTTTTGTAGGTGTTTAAACATTGCCATAAAATAATTAGATTTTAAAATTGCGTTGGTGTATAATCTCTATTTTAAGTTTGTAACATAAATGCAGAGAATTAGTTCCCTCTTGAGCGTATACCCACCCTTTACTCCCACTTTCTTACCCACTCATTCTAATGTTTCAAACAGTTATTTTCTTTCAGTTCTCTATGTGTACCTATCTCTAAGTCAGTTCACTTCTTAGATGGAGCAAAAAACAACACACATTTGATGTTATTGACTGGCCAGTGGCATTCTTGTACTCTGTCCTTCTGGGATTAATACTTTCTGAGATAGTCAGGAATAGAAGACTGATCTGTACTGAAGAGACCCCTGCTTCTTCTGAGAGAAGTTAACGGACCCTTTGGGGATAAGCCTATGAATGTGATCTCATTAGCATTGTGAGCTCCATTCAAGTGTGACTGACAGTCACACAAGTCAATACAGGAGCACTTCGGGAGAGCCAAGTTAGAGAGTTTTTTTTCTTATAAATTAATGCTCTGTTCTTGCAGAGCTCATCAGAAAAACAAATCAGAGCACTTTTGATTCAACAAATGAATGGAATTAAACTGCATTTCTAAGAAAACTGCATTATTGGGCTAAAAGAAAAATAAAACGCTAAATTGCTTATTCAAATAAATGCTACTGAAGGAAATGGAAATATATTCTAGAAGATTATTAATGCTTTCATTTTCACTTTAATCCTAGCTCAAGTCATATCTAAAGACTAAATGTAAGTTCAGAGATTTAGAGAGCAAAGAATATATCTTCACCAGCTTTAATCCCATCAAGCATACTTTATTAAAGATTGAGTAAAATCAGAACAGAACATCAACAGACCATTAGAAATAGAGTAGAGGAGGGTAGCCAAAGATTGGGAAATAGTGAGCCAGTCCCATCTAGTATGTTCCTCAGGTTTCATTCCCAATTCCAGAGGCAGTAAAAGATGTTTAAAATACCCAATGGCATTCTTTTATCATGCTACTGAATATAGTTTGAAAGTTTAAGATAATATGTTTAACGATTAAAAACTATTTCTAAAAATCCTGTAGGCTTATAATGCAAATGAAACAAGAAAAATTATAGTAAGTTATTTTGGATGTAGAGAAGAATGTGCCAATCACTAAAACTTAATGTGTAATTACATCAAAGTGCTGGTTCGGTGAAATTAGAAATTCAACAGATGGTCACAGAATAAAATATTTCTGCAGTATATGAGAACAATTGTTCCCTAACTCCTCTCTAATGAAAGTGTGAATAATTAAGTGCAATCTAAATCATCCAATCCAACTCAATCAATTCATTTTTATTAAATCACTCAGGGGAATGAATTTAAGACAGGCAACTTCTACTGAAAATATAATTTTTCACAATTAATAAACAATTACTGAGGGATTATTGGGGTTACAGAGAAGCTGCAGTTATTAGTTAGAAAAGGAAAATATATCTTTTACCCCTAAAGAGCTTCTAGTTGGGAGAAACTGGGCATATACACCTAAAAGCTTGAAGATATTGATTATGTATTCTCCTGATTTTTTGTAAATGTTAAGATAAACAGTAAGTGGGTTAAGTGGACTAAATTTACTTAAGATACTAATGACTTGTGTAAAAAGATTTATAAGATCTGACATGTGGTGAGAACTGAACTTAGTGTTAACCTAGCATCCGTTTTCTAGACATAACTTTTGCTTTTAGCAACTATTTAAAAATAGTTAATTTATACTCACTTTATTCCTTTCAGCATTCCTCTATCTTGTTAAGTACATTTCTCCAATGGTCATTATCTATTCAAGGTAAATAGACTCTGGCAGCCCACTGCATGTCCATCTTTATTATCCTGACGCTTTAAGAACCTCACAGGTCCACCATTCTAAGACACTTTTTCTCAGACTTTAGTGTGCATCCGAATCACAGGGACTTGTTAAAAATAGATTGCTAGCCCCATCCTCAGAGCTTCTGAAATGAAGCTTTACTCAGAGTAGTAGGGCTAGGATAGAGCCCAAGAATTTGCATTTCTAATTACTGGTAGTTGCCAGGTCATACTGATGCTTTTGGTCCAGGGGCCACACTTTGAGAACCACTGCTTTAAGTGATATCTATCTTATTCTCAGAAGTAAGAGGAGTGAGTTCACAAGGGGAGTTGAGGAAGCCAGAAATAATTTTCTTACTCCCATAAAAATCTCAGGCCTGGCTCTGTTTGTTCATATGTTTAAGGGCAATCTCTTCCTTTTGGGAGGGTTCCAGTGTTCAGTGTTTTTTTAAGGTAGGCAGATCCTAGCACCCATGTGCTCATATGTCATGATAGAAGTCAGCTTACACATTTAGAGAGATTTATAGGTTACACTCATAGATTAAAGATTAATTATTTCCAAAATAGGATAAAAAACAAAGTACCATATTAAAGCACATGTAAATAACACCTCCTTACCACAACAAAGCAAAACACACTAAAAACCCAAGTATTATAGAGCTGGTATATGATCAGAATAGGGAAGGGATGGCTTGTCTTAAAGTAGTTGTTGAGAGTGTTGTCAATTGCAGACACCAAGTTGTCTTTCCAGGTGACAAAGAATGAGGTTGTCACAGAGTTAACAAGAATATCATAAAACCTTAACACCTAAACTTTGTGTTCTCCTGGTTATCCTCATTTTATTTCACTTTCCACTTTTATTTTTTGATAATTGACCACATGTTCTTTATGTTTATTTTTTTAATCTTCACCCCAGAGTGTGTTTATTGATTTTTAGAGAGAGAAACATCAATGTGACAGAAACATCAATGGGTGTCCTCCTGCAAGCATCCTGACTAGGGATCACTCCTGTAACCCAGGTACGTGACCTGGACTGGGAATGGAATCTGAAACCTTCTGGTGTATGGGATCATGCTCCAACCAACTGTGCCAGCTGGCCAGGGCAAACACATGTTCTTCAATGTAGTGAATTGAATAAAAGGATTAATTTATTATAGAAATCATTGCATTCAATATATGATTAGGGACAATTGTATAGCCAATTGGAAAAAATAAGTTGAACCCCTACCTTACACAAAAATAAAGTCCAGACAAGATTTAAACATAAAAAAAACCTACAAAAGTTTTAGAAAAAAAATTTTTAATCTTAAAGAGAGATAGACCTTCCTAAATTGACATACAGCTCAGATGCCCATTCATGATGAACACATTGGACTACATAAAACATTTTCTAATATTTGCATGTAGAAAATACAAATTGGAAGCATAAATACTTGCAACTAATATCACAGAAAGAGGATTATGTTTGCCCTGAACAGGTGACTCAGTTGGTTGTAACTGCACCAAAACACTGAGGGTTTGATTTCCAGTCAGGGTGCAGGCATAGGTTATAGTCTGATCCCACGCACGGGAGGCATCACAGCAATGTTTCTCTTTCACATCATGTTTCTCTCTCTCTCTTTTTGTTCCTCTCTCTAAATCAATAATAAAAAGTATCCTTGGATGAGTATTAAAAAAATAAAGAGGGTTATATCTGATATTTCATTAAGAGCTCTACAAACCAATAAGGAAAAGACTGACAACCACCAAATGACAAAATGGCAGCTCCAACTACAGCCTGTTTTCACATGTTGCTCACTTCTGAACCAAGGTCTGCGGATGCCTGTTATAAGGTTATGTCCAAGCTGCAAAGAGTCTTGGGAATTTTTGGCTCTGACTTACACATGTTAAGGAGGAAAGAGTCATATCGTGGTAATGTCCTTTAACACAGAAAGACTGTTTAAGAGATGGTGGACACTCATGACTATGACAAATATCCACTACCATTCCTTTGCAGGTTTTATTATAATGGTGGTGAATTGCAAATTATAGATGCAAATTTAAGATTTTTCAAAAACCTGTGAGTAAGTAAAGCTTCATCTCAGAAGCTCTGAGGGTGGGGCTAGCAATCTATTTTTAACAAGTCCCTGTGATTCGGATGCACACTAAAGTCTGAGAAAAAGTGCCTTAGAATGGTGGACCTGTGAGGTTCTTAAAGCGTCAGGATAATAAAGATGGACATGCACTGGGCTGCCAGAGTCTATACTTGGAAATACAGCTGCAATTTTGAGGACTAAAATGCCATTTGTCATTCATTCATTCTTTTAGTTTCCATTAAGCCAACAAATATTTATTAAGCACATACTATGTACCTGTCACTGTCCTCTAGGTGCTTAAAACACACAAATAAAACAGGAAAAAAAATTTGCCCCCATGGAGCTTACATTGTAATAGGATGTCTTCAGTCTCTGTTAGTATTCCACAACAGTTTTTAAACTTTTATTCCAAATGACTGGTTTAGTGGGTGGAGCAATATAAGTAGTTTAGTGTTCGTCAGCTTTTCCAAGAGTTTTATTCATTGTTCTAGTTTCTAGGCATCTGTCTTTTCAACTACAACGCAAAGATATATTCTAAAAAGGTATTTGCTGTTTGGGATGCTTCTGTCAATATAGTGAATAAATGAGAACTGACTATAAGAAATATGTATATTATTTATCTATATTCAAAATAGAATTCATTAATTAAGAGGATACTTTGTTCATCAAAAGTTCAGAGGACACTAGTATTTTAAAAATGCTTTAGAGATGCTGAGAAAATAGAGAGCAAGAATTGTGTGTGTATTTGCAGGTGATGACACTGTATGTTCTATTTGGGACATGGTTGGGTGTATCTCTGCGTCCCTAACTCACATTGATCCAAACCAGATAACACCACTTTTTGGTTTAAAAATGATATATAGAGTTATTTTTTTAAATGCTTCCAAATAATTGATGCATTTAGCAAATACTTTTTTTCCCCTTCAGAATGTTTAAAGGCCTTTTCCATTGCCTTCTAGCTTCCAGTGTTGTTGTTGAACAATGGGTGCCATTTTGTTTTTGGTCCTTTGCATCTACCCTGTTTTGTGGTCTCTCTGGAAGCTTGAAGGTCTTCTCTTTGTCTGCTGTCTGCTCAAAATTCCTGGTCATATGGTTTGGTATAGATCTATTTCTATCCAATGTGGTGAGCACTTGGTGTACCCATTTCATCTGGTAACTTTCATAAAGTTTAGTTTGGGGAATTTTTCTTAGATTATTTTATTAATGATGTTCCTCTTTTCCCCTCACCTCTCTTTTTTGGAGCCCTTATTATTTGGGTTTTGAACTTCCTGAAGTGGTCTTCTCAGTCTTTTCGCTCTGCTCTCTGGGAAATTTCCTTACCTTTTTCTTCTTTTTTATCAATCTTTTTTTTATCAACTCTGCCACCCCCATTCATACATTTCTGTCTTTAATTCTAAATGCTCTAAATGTCTTGCATGATAGTGGCTTCCCTCAATTGTCTGATAATCCTGGTTGTCTGCTTCATACTCAAGAACAGGACAACAAAATGTTGATGGAAACTCTGAGTGAATAGGTGAGGTTTTGTCAGCTATAAACTTACCTGTAGAGAGATTTGCTGGGCTCATAATTGGGGAACTTCTCACATCTGTATCTTTAGGTCTTTCCTCTTGGGTTGATCAGATTCCACATGGAAGGATCTTCTAATCTCCTTGGAAGTTGAAAACATCGCTGCCAAAATCTGGGAGCAAAGTTGGTAAAGATACCTGGGGACCTCAGCATCCAATATGCAAATGATCATTGAATCCCCTTACCCCTCAGAGTCTTCCTGTTTTGCTACCCGCAGAGAATAGTTTGCAGTATATGACCTAGGTAGGAGGGATGTGTTTGTTTGTCTGGCTATATGGAGTTTTGAAGGGAATCTGGATATCTGATTGCTGCTTAAACAGATTTGCAAACAATCCTCATTACAATACTCCCCACTTCTCTCAATTCACTTCAAAAGCAACTAGTTATGAGTCTTTTGGTGATAGTTTATGGCTAGTTATAGTCTTTGGCTAGCTTGTTGATTGATTTACCGTATTGCTGCATTAACATTCAGTTTTGTTGGTCTACTACATTTTTTAATTACCTTTCTACTTTTCCAGCTAAAAGTTTTCTCATATTTTGTTGCCATAGTCTACTTTCTGCATCCCCATGCTTTTAACCCTTAAAAAGTCATTTTATGATATGACATGACATGATATACTGAATTTAACTTAACATGCAGGTAGAAAATCAAGAGGAAGATAGAAGAGTCCGCATTTATTAAATACATGTAGGCTCTTTTCTAAAAATATTTTATTCATTTTTAGAGAAAGGGGAATAGAGGGAGAAAGAGGAGAGAAATATCGACCAGTTGCCCCCAAGTGGGGACATGGCCTACAACCCTGGCATGTAACCTGACTAGGAATTGAACCAGCGATCCTTCGGTTTGCAAGTCAAAACTTAATCCACTGAGGCACACCAGCCAGTGCTGGAGATTCTTAATATTACTCAGCTTTTACATAGGTTTGAAATTTTGTATAATAAGAACATTTTTAGCTCTGACCATTGTGGCTCAGTTGGTTGGGCATTGTCCCACAAAGGTTGCTGGTTCGATTTCCCATCAAGGCATGTTCAGCTTGCAGATTTGGTCCCTGGTTGGGGCACACATGAGAAGCAACTGAGTGATATTTTTCTCACATTGATGTTTCTCTCCTTTTCTCCTTCCTTTCCCCTTCCCTAAAGTTAAATTAAATTAAATTAAATTAAAAGTATTTAAAAATCCCTTTACTGATGTCTTAGTGTGATTTTAGAAGGGAACAAAATTTGGAGCATGTGTTAAACTGCAATTTCTACCTAGAAGTTCAGAACTACTCATTCTTCAAAAATATTATTGATCATCTGCTACCTACTAGGCACCGTGCCAAGATACACAAAGGAAAATGGAAAAGGAAGATTATTATGCATTGAACTTGATCAACTAAACTGGGTTTTTAAAATTAAAATATGTGGCTCCCTAAGTTTGATGATTTAGAGTGTTTGACAGTTTTTTCTTTTTCTGACCTCTGAATTTATCTTTATTTGCATGTAGATTTATGCTTTTACGAAATATGAAAGAAGGAACCCTAAAGGGGAAAAAGACATTAGGTATAAGATGGAACATTAAGGAATATCTCAAGTCTGAAAATAGTATTCATACAAGCTATGTAATGGCTTGAATAATAAAAGACACGTAGCAAGCAGTAGAGAACTTTTTATCTATGAACATGGAGAAAATGCAAAATCTATACTAGAAGATCCCACAAAGGTGAGGAATTGAGGAATTCTTGTTGGTTGATAGAAGAGAATGAGGAGAGTGGACTATTGAAGACTAGTAGAATCTTGGCTTTTAGTTCATTAGTATTGGGAATACCATAAACTTAAGGTAATACTTCATATTAAGCTAATTGTTACATCAAATTGTTCCCTTTAGTTCCAAGGGTATAGCTGTGGGGAAACAAAACATGGACTCCTAGCTGCTTTCCAAAGGAATAATAGGGAACTACTAGGGGGTATATTAGCCATCAACTTTGGTTTTAAGGGGATAATACTAGGAGGCTAGTCACTCCATCTAGAGAACAACTTGCTAGCTGATTTGATTAGCTCTATTCTCTCCCGTCCTCCACCTTCTCTTTCTCTGAGCTTTCTAGAATACTTGCCTTCTAAACAAGAGATCAAGTTCAAGTCAGTCTTGAAATGAAGCAAAGCCCATTGCTTTGGATACTTTTCCTTTTACCTATAAACATTTCTCTGGGAAACTCAGATCTCCCTGATAAAATTGTGTGTGTGTTTCTATTGTGGAGTGGGAGGTGAGGGGGCCTCTTAGAAAGTAAGAAATGAAACTATGCTGATGGAATTCCCGTGTCTGCTCAATGGTAGGCTAAGGTGAATGGACTAAAATCTGTCAAATTATATCCTTCTTGAGGGCAGTGTGGGTTTGTGACTCTGTTCCTCACAGCATTTAGCACTATGTTTTGCACGTAAGAAATGTTAGTTAAATATATTTCAATAATGATTTGTTGATATTAACTTATACTATAGAAATAGTACTATTACTATTGAATTTGTATTATTGGTTGTTTCTCTCCAGGCTTTTTAATGAAGTCTTTTGGTTCTATCTAGTAAGGTCATCAAAGGCCCAGAAAGAAGTTACAAGTGACACAGAACTCCTGTTTTATACTTTTTTTATCTTCCTTATATATCAGGAACATTATAGGAAACTCATTGGTGGGAATGATATTCCCCTATTAAAAGTGATGCATGCAAAATAACATTACAGCATGAAAAAAATCACGTTATAATGTCAAATGAGTGATAGATTTAATTCCAGCCCTCCATGTTTTTAAATGCCTATTATACATTGGGTTCAAAGTGCATGGTACAGACAGATGAAGCCTCAGTCCTCAAGAAGTGTACAATCTTATGAGGAAAATAAAAGCATAAAACAGTATGGCCCATAATAGCTTTGAAAAAATTCACTATTCAGTCCCTCAAAAGAGTGAGGGAGCCCCCATGACTGAGGGTTTGAGCAGTTATTTTTTTCTCTGAATTAGTTTTATGGGAAGGCTGAGAAGAAAGTGGCTCTCATTTTCTCTTGAAGACAGCATACATCCTTTAGATGGTATTACATGCTCGCCCCATTTCCCAAGACTTCTCTGAGCCATCGAATTTTACCACTGGAATGGGGCCTTCAAAGTTTGTCAGACTTTCCATCTGCTATATAGCCATTGGACCTATATTGCTTACAACATGCTACATTACAAACAGCAGAAAACTCGAATACTGTTGGTTTAATCAGTGAAGAGAGATCTGGGTTCAGAAGCTGTTTGGTCACAGGCTCAAAAACATCACCAAAGGTAACATTTCTTTCTGCCTACGTTTTCTCCATGTCTGCTTTATTTTAACCTGGCTGGACCTTGTGGATGGAAGATGGCTGCCCAAGGTCCAGGAGCTCTGGGATATTTCCCCCCATACAATATGCTGGTAACATGCCTTCGATTTGGGTTTCTTTTTAAAGCACCTTGATTTTTGTGTACATGCTGGTTGCCTCTGAAGCTGTCTTGGAATATGAAACAACTAACAAAAACTTCCCCAAATGTCCCCAGCAAGTTACTCTTTTCATTGGCCAAAATTGCGTCATGCCTACTGCTGACCAATAACTATAGCAGGGAATGGGACCATGTTGACTTATTTAAGTTGGAATTAAGTTAACTTGCTTATATTGGAACCATATACTCCAGCAGGCAGCCAGGGCAGGGATGTGACCCTAAGAATGGGGTGGGGGTTTGGGGGGTGTGTTTACCTAGCTAAGGAGGAGTAGATATAGGGGAGGCTACCACAGAATGTGGGACAAGGTCTACAGGGTAGTCATTGACGTCGTGGAAATCCCTACCCGCAAGCTACAATAGTCTTTTCCCGCTGGACAGCTCCAGTTGTAATAAAGTACGGTAACTGTATATTTGCAGGCACTCTACCTCCTTGGTTCCATGTAAGTATGGGCTCCAATGGCTCCTCCTGGCCATAGTTGTTACCCTGAAGGCATTGGCTGCTTCTTCAATTTACTACTTTCTTCAGTGTTTCTCCTCCCTGGCTCTTACTGGTGTTTATTGCACTCACTGACCCAAAAAAGTGAAAATACTGTCTGCCATTAGATAAAACATTACTTCCATCTCTGAAACGAAATGAATTGAGGTTTAGTTATTTTGTCTTCTTTCTATTCCGTTTGGGGATTCTTCAGGCCAAGTTCGGAACTTGCCCAAGGTAGCTGCTATGGACGAAGAGACCGGCTTGTTCCATTTCCAAGAACTTGTTCCGCTATGCAGTTTGCTGTCCCCGAGTGGGATTCGGGTGGGGAGAAATGATTGCTGACATGGGCTCTTGAGTGAGTGGTTATTTCGGAACCTGAACCTCTGGGCAGCTTTGTGTGGTTTGAGGGAGGTTTTGCTCCTTCTGCTTTCAGCTCACCAACAAATTTGACCAACCACCCCTACTCCACTGTGGCCGGAGGTGGCCGGGTGTCCATCTTCCCCACGCACTCATCTTCTTTGCCCAGCGCTGCATAGCCTCCCGGGACTAGAACCTCCCAGCCGGCCCCGCTGAGCGCGGGTTCCAGCGTCCAATCGCGGCTCGCTCCAGAACAGCAGCCTTCAGGGCTCTGCGTCCTCGGGCTGGGTGGCCTGGCCAGCAGAACCAGATGGGCGCGCAGGGGCATCTCCGCCGCGCCGCGTTGGACCCGAGGCAGGAGCGGGACCAGTTGGGGGAGACGCCACTGTGCCCGCTGCACCGCTCCAGGGGGCCCGGAGGAGGCGTTCTCAGCGGGCGGCCGGGCCCTGCTTCTCGGGGTGCCTGTGTGCGTCTCCCTCTCCTCCCCGCCAGCCCTACTCTATCCCGCCTCACCCCACCGCGGGCTTTGTCCACAGACTGCTTGGCCGCCACTCCCTGTTCCCGCCGGCTCCTCCCCGCCCCCTACCCTCCGGCCCCACTTCCTCGGCGCAGGAGGCGGGAGGGGGCCGGCGACGAAGGGGTTAAGCCGGGGCTCTTCCCGGCGCGGAGGGATCCGGAGCCGAGCCGAGCGCGGTGCTGAGGCTGCCTCAGCGAAAAAAATGTCCGCCTGAGGAGACCCACAAGTTCTATTCGGGGGGACCGCCAACCCGCCCCGGGGAGGAAGGGGCGGCTAGGCCCTAGAGCCGCCTCCCCCGCCCGGATCCGAGAGCTCGCGCGGGGCAAAGTGAACTGAGCCGCCGGGCGGTGCAAGGGGAAGCCGGAGCCCGCTCTCCCGGCCAAAGTGAACTTTAATCGGGGTGGTTGGATGCGGAGACGGGGCGGCAGGTAATTGCGGACTGGCAAACGGGAGGGGTACGCCGTGGCCGGGCTGCGAGGCGCAACCACGTCCCGCCGTAGCGGAGGCATCCCCAGCCCGCTCCCCAACTCCGCACCCCTTTGTACAGAACGAACCTGGGGTCCCCTCCAAGTTGGGGAGCGGAGTAGGGGCGGAGGCGAGAGTCGCGAGCGGCCAGGCCCGCGGGCGGCGCGCTCGGCCTGCACGCCCCATTCGGTTCTCGGCTCGGGCTCCGGGGCGCGCGGGAGAGCGGGCTGCTTCGGCCGCTAAGCCAAGCTCATTGTTCCGCAGGTTCGGGGCTGTCGGTCCGTCCGCAGGCAGGGCAGCAAAAGTGGGAGGAGGTCGAGCCGGGGAGGAGGACTACGGGCGAAAGCGAGACTAGTTGTCGGTGTTTCTGTTTTCTTTTTGAAAACGCCTCTTGGACGCGCAGAGGGTGCTTTGCGACCCCCCTCCCCCCTCCAGGCCCGCCGGGGACGTCCGGGAGGCGGCGGCCGCAGACGCGGGCCTGCGAGCGGCGCGTTCCCTGCAACTTGTCAGTTCTATTGTTGCCGAGCCTGTGAGTCACTTCACATCTCCCCTGGCCGCCGCTCTGCTCGCTGGACGCCCAAACGCCCCTCACCCACCCCTCGACACCCCCGCCCTGGCCGACCCCGCGCGCCGAGCTCCGGGCCGCGGCGTGGAGTAGGGGGTGCCGAGGAGGGAAAAGGGACCAGCTCAATAACTTGGGGGAGCGGCGGTGAGTTGCGGGAGCCGCCGCGTCGCTCCCGGGCCGCGAGGAGGAACGCGTGGATTACCTACCAGGCGCGAGCTCCCGGCTCTTTCGCCCCCGACCCGCGCGGCGAGGGGAACGAGTTGGATACTGAGAGTCAGCCCGGCACTCTCGCTCTTCCACTAAGCCGCTCTCCATCCCTTTGGTGGTCTCTCGCTGAGCCTGGTTCTTCCTCTACCTTAGGACCTGCTAGAAGTGGCCCAAGATGAATCCTCAGCAGCAGCGCATGGCCGCTATAGGGACCGACAAGGAGCTGAGCGACCTGCTGGACTTCAGTGCGGTATGAAAGCTTTCCGCGGCATATTGGGGTTCTGGTGAGGTTTATTTAAAAAAAAAGAAGGAAAGAAGAAAGAAAGAAGGTGGGGGGAAGCGACGTGGAGACAAGGCAGCGTGAACTCCCTTTGCTTTGAGCAGTAGTTCTCAGGGCTGTAGTCCAACTCCCCCAAGTTGGACACCTGAACTTTGATGTAATGTCTAGACTTGCAGATTTAAAACTTTATTGCCGAAGGGGTCATTTGTTTTAACCAGTTAAAGGGAAAACAATGTAATCTTGAGCTTTGGTTGAGTCATCTTCTCACCCTGAAGATTATTAGGGATTTTGAATTTCATGTGAAAAAGAAAATTATTTTTTTTCAACAGTCCTAACCATTTCTCTCCCAAAGGTGTGGTATATGAAAGATGTCATTTACGAGAAAGCAAGTCAAGAGCTAGAATTTCCAGCCTTTTGAGCTGAGTACTTTTATGATACACATATACTGTACATGTGTATGTGTATGTTTGTGTGTATATATGTATGTGTTTAAAATTTTGTACATGGTAAGTAATTGAATGATTTAAAAGTATCTGTTGAAACCAAAGGGCCTCTGCCTTTATTTCTGATGGGTCGAAGTCCTGTATTAACTGCTGTTGGGAGTCATGACCAATACCTACTTTATTAAACTTATAAAGGACCTTTAGTGTATGTAGTAGTTTCATTGGATATGATTTTGACTGTGTATTAAATTGTAATGTAAATGTAATGAGATTAAGTTGGTTACAAAATGAAAATAATTTACTATTATTTACTATTACAGAAATTTACTATTTAAACGTAGTAATCTTAGAATCTCTCATATAAGTGCCTGGTATATTCTGCAGGATGGAATATAACCAGTATTTCCAAGAAGTGTTAGGTAATAGTATCACTTAGTGTATTTGCGTTTCTGGTTCTCAATGTACATTCCAATTTTATTTCAACTTACTTATGGAATATAGTAACTAACTAATGACTTCTTGGTTTGCAAGGGGTCTGGAAGAATTTCAAAACTAACATACTTTTTGGTTATTTTGCAGATGTTTTCCCCACCTGTTAATAGTGGGAAAACCAGACCAACAACACTGGGAAGCAGTCAGTTCAGTGGATCAGGTAAGATTCATGTCTAAAATCAGAAATTCATATTTTGGTGGTATGATATAGTTTAGTAGAAAAATATAAAATATTTTGATATCTTTCTTCATGCTGTTCTTTAGTGTCCTGTTAAAATTATAAATTAAAACAAAAAAATAAAAGTAAAAACAAAACCGCCCCAGATGTGGGCTGTTGCTGTAAGGATCTGACATTTCTCTAAGGATTTCAATATAGATTTAATGTTTTTTTTCCTATGAATTTTTAAATTGAGAATTGTCTTGAGTACAAGGGATTATATCATGCCTCTATATTTAGAAAAGTACCAGAAGAAAATGCCCTATGGTTCCTGTGTGGACTTTTATTATAATGCTTATTTAAATATGTATTTTTTTCTGCCCATTAGCATTATTAAACTCTGGGTTGTAAAGAATTGGTAAAATGTTATTTAATATATGCACATGAAAAATAGAATTGAGTTAAGCAATAATTCATAAGACATTTTATTTTAAAAGATGGCCATTCCCTTAGAAGTCTGCAGCAAATTAACAGTTTTGTGGATGGTTATTTAAAATGCTAATGGAATAAAAGTTACAAATAAATGAATAGGAGTTAGATTTATTTTTAAGTGACACAGATGACTGAATTCTGTGCTATATTCAGATTACATTAGGATAATGGTTAAAGTAAGTTAAATTCAGTTCCTGTTCCTACACTAGTGTCATCCTCTTTCAGTTTACCTTCTGTATGTTTGTAACTACTCTGCTTCATTAACATTTATCCCATATTTCTTAACTGTGCATTTTTTGCTTTTCGAATTTACTTAAAACTCATGATTTGAAAAAAAAATAAACATTCTGGAAGCAAGGTCCGTTCTAGTGTACAGAAGTTGTAATTTTCTGTTTAACTTAAATTTATTCGTTAGCACTCACAGACATGAAATCAACAAAAACAAAAAACTGAAGCCTCATGGCTTTAGTGTCATTTTAAGAAAACCAGCTGTCAAATCTCTGGGCTGAAACTCGGTCGTTCTTCTTTGACTGGTACTTTTATTTCCCCTAGTAAAGTGATAGTGATTTCTTAAGATACTGTGGAAGCAAAGCATCACAAAGGAAGGTTAAATTAGTAATCGTTTTACCACTTTATACTGCTTTGCATTTAAGAGATACTTCTATTTAAAAATCATACAATAACTTAATTTACTAAAATTTATTTTTAATGATGAAATTGCAGCTTATGGGGAAAATAATATGTTGTTTAACACTTTAAATAAAAAAGGCACTTTGGATTGTAAATATCGTAAGGCTAATATTATCTTTAATAAGAAGGATCATAAAATGTCAGCCAAACCCCAGCTCTTCTGCCTCCTTCCTTTTGATAGTCATTTGAAAATTGTCACTTTTTGGGAAGAGGGGAGAACATTATTAGTTAATGTAGAAGAAGACTATATTGCCTTTCTTCACTGTTGTTTTGAGTATATCTCAGTTTTTGCAACAAATAATTCATTCTCAAGAACTTTCAAACTTACTTTAATATTTAGTAGGTGCTTAGTATATTTCATTAATGAATAGTGATATATTGCTGTTTCAGGATGTTAGTTCCAGCTTGAATTATGGAGAATATATTTAGTTGACACTCATTGATATCAAGGGCATGGACTTCAGAAACTTGATATTACAAATACTTTCTGTTTTTAGAATAAAGACAATTTTTTCACTTTTTAAAATTAAGAAGGTGTGATGTTTTTGTAGTCTGTGAAATTAACAAGTATGTGAACTTGGTTTGTATGACAAGCATGGCATTTCAGAAGTAGGCCCTTCTTTCTGTAGCTTACATTATATGAAGAAAAGGATGTTTTTCTACATTGTAGAAGTGGTCATATAGTATTTGATTCTTCGGAGTAGGACATTTTTAGTTTTAAAACTGTTAGACTTGTCATTTACCCATCGAAAGTTTGAATTTAAACACCTATACTTAGTGGACATAGTAATTTTTATCTCTGTGGTTTGCTTTAAATCTAGAAAAAAATTTAAAAGGTGTAACCTTTAATAATTAGTTTCGGAGAAGGGAAAATGGCATGTGATTATTTTATATCAAAATACGTATACTAATAAATATAGTTTTCCTGTAGGCATTTCTTATCTTAAAGGAAATATCTAAAAGAAATTGGTATAGCTGCATTATTTTACTTCTGTATTTTATTGAATTTGAATAATCTTCTGTCTCGATATCAAAGGATATGTAATACATCCTAAAGCTTGTTTGTTTGCAGCTTACAAGCATCTAAAGATCTGACTTTCCTTCTGAAGAGCTGACTTAAAGATTAGTGTTTTCTTGCCTTTAGAGTATCATTTGTAAAACCCTAAGCCTTTGCCTCATGGAAGCTATAATTGTATAGTATAATTTCCTTTCTTGATTATTTGTCCTTTTCAGGATGATTTAATTTCACAGTAAGATTTTTTTGAGAAATAATATATAACACTTTTGGAATTTTTTTTAAGCTGAAGACATATGATATATGCTAGAGTATATGATGTTATTTTAAAAATCTTATTCCTAAAGAAAAACAGGTCACTCATATGATAGCTGACAGTTCATCAAAAGTCACTATGGAAAAGATGAATGTGCATTATTTACTATTACTTATTAGTCTTGAGGAGTCTGTTGAAATGCCTTCTTTTTTTAATCACGGTGTTTATTTATTTACTTATTTATTTATGCCTAATAAGCCTGAATTTGTCTGCATGGTATGATAGAGTCTATGAGGTGTTCTTAACAGTGACTTTGAGAGAGGTATTTCTGTAGGAGTTAAAGGTGAGGCACTGTGTTAGGGTACTGTATAAGAGGACAGCTTGTTGAAAGGATTGACAAAGTGGAAATACTTCAGGTGTTTAAACCCACTGTCCCCTTGGGTTTGAGTATGTAGAACTAAATTGTGATACTGGATTTAATTTATAGTAGTTTAATGTTCATGTGCTATCTGAAAAATTCCCTTTGTTAGTTTTTGAATACAAGTAATAAGAGATGTTGGGAGGGAGTGGGGTATATTTGTTATGTGAGCCATACTGAGTCTCTGTCTCTGATATTTCTATCTAGGAAGTTATTTTAACTAGCAAGTACAGCTTTACTTTTCCTTATTCAAATCAGACTTTTATAAGTTTTTGCTCAAGATTTTTGAAAATAACTGTAAGAATTACTTTCTAGCTCTTAAAAATGTTAAAAAGATTTTATTTATTTTTAGAGAGGGGGAAAGGAGGGAGAAAGACAGGGAGAGAAACATTGGTGTGAGAGAGAAATATTGATTGGCTGCCTCTTGTATGCGTTCTGACTGGGAATTCATCCAGCAACCTAGGCATGTGCCATGACCAGGAATCGAACTAGCCACCTTTCACTTTGCAGAACAACACCCAGCCAGTTGAGCCACATTGGTCGGGGCTAGCTCTTAGATTTTAAAAGGTGTACAGTTTTTCATTTTTCAGATACTAATCAATTTTTGGAGGGAGAAATTTTTCATGTGAACATATAAGTTATAGGGCCAGAAAAATAAATTCTCATCAAATTGCTCTTGAGTAATTTTTAAAATTGAATTAAGTTTCTTGTAGATTCATACTCAGTTGTAAGAAACAATACAGATCCTGTGTACACTTACCAAGTTTCTCACAATAGTGACAACTTTCAACACTATAGTACAATATTACAGCTAGGTTATTAATAGTGATAGTCAAGATACAGAAACAGCTCATTTACCACAAGGACTTCTGGTGTTTCCCTTTTATAACTGCATCTGTTTCTAAAGTCGGAAGATTATTATTATTATTATTTTTAATTGTTATTTATTTATTTTTAGAGATGGAAGGGAGGGAGAAAGAGAGAGAGAAACATCAATGTGGGGTTGCTGGGGGCCGTGGCCTGCAACCCAGGCATGTGCCCTGACTGGGAATCGAACCTGCAATACTTTGGTTTGCAGCCCCCGCTCAATCCACTGAGCTACACCAGCCAGGGCTAGATTATTAAATACTTACTTACCATGTTAAACATGGAATAAGCTTTTCAAATCTCCTGTACCATTAATTTGAAAATTTAAAGAAAATCAAGAAAGAAACCCAAAATTTACCAATGTAATTCAACTGTAATATAAGTAGAAATGGTAATTTACAATAGGGTGAAAACTAGGTTTGGTCTTTATATGTCAGGTATTTTAAGGTTATGAGTAGGATGTGGTTCATACTGTGTATCTAACAGTGTTGAAATTGATAATAACTATAATGTATAGTAATATACACCTGTTCAAATTTAGTGCTGTTATTTGGGTAACTAGACCATGTTAGACATTTGCTTCCAGCAAGGTGTAATGGTGAGTGGAGTAACTGCACAGTCAGCAGGTATGTGAGAGATAATATAGTATCTTAAGATAAATATTTGTTTGCTGTTAAATAGCAGAAAAATCTTTAGAGAAAATCTGCATATGAAAATAAAAACTTGGAAAACAGAAATATTAGAGACAAGATTTATAACCACAAGTACTGTGTACTTTTCAGAACAGTTCTTGTAGTGTTCCTCTAAGTAGGCATTGGCTTTAAGAGATTTGAAAAACAATTTGATTGGATCATAGTATTTTAGAGTTTATTATATACAGTGTGGCTTATCTATATTATTATTTTTTTCTGTTTTCATTAACAGTTTAAACACAAGTTCAACTTTCTTTTAGGCTACTATTTGGTATATATTTTTTGAGTTTTTAAATAATTATCTTGCAATAGGAAGATAAAGATGAAGATCCTGAACCTTAAATATAAACATAGTTGTTTTCACACTTTAGATTTAATGGGGCCACTTAGAATAATCTTTTATGAAAGCCAGCTAGTCTCTCTGTTCTTGAACAATTGGTAACCATGCCTGGAATGTCACTACCCACTTTGTGTTGTCAGACTTGGATGACTGTAGCCATACGAGAGTAAAGTAACACTATTAGAAAGGGTCTTCTGAAAAAACAAACCAACCAAAAAACCTGTTTCTGGACAGTATGGCATACATTTAAAAAAAATGGATAGGACTGCTTTTGGACATCACTTGAATATATTTTTTGGATGGGAATGTTGAAAATACAAATCTCATGCTTTTGCATTTAGGGAATAAAATGAGAGGATATTTATTTAAATATATCACTTCAAATGACCAACGAATGACTTTCTGCTTTTTAAAATAGTTGAGTCTTATTAATCTCAGATTTATCAGTTAACTGTACATTTATTTAGTATCTACTTTGTGTAGCCTCTTCTTCTAGTAGCTTTTGGGAAGGTGGGAAATGGAGAAGGACATAAAGATAAAAAAAGTGGAGGCATTTCATTATCTAGCTAGAAAGAAAAAATGTAAATTGTGAGGTAGATAAACTTCTGTAACATAAAAATGTCAACATCTGTGCATTAATGTAGTTTAAATTGAGTCCATAGGAATATGGATGTGCTGAGGAGTCAAGGAACTGACCCAAGGAAAACTCATAGATGTTGAATTTAGAGTTCACTTTTGAAGATATGGAAAATGAATAAGGGAAGAGAAGAACTGGCTTCCTAGATGTTGAATAGTATGTAAAGAGACCCCAAAGTAGTAATTTGGCTTGCTCCAAGGACCTATAACTTTCAGGGAAAGAGGAGCTGGTTTTTATTGATCACCTTGCTGTATTCCTAGAGGAGTTCATAGTTATTATATACTATTATCTGGAGCCTGACTACATGGGTTCTAATCCAATAATTGCCCCTTAATAGCTGGGTGATCTTGGGTAAATTACTTAACCTTTCTGTGTTTCTGTTTCTTAATCTGTAAAATTGAATGAATAGTAATTGCTATTCTGATAGAGTTGTTCTGAATGTTGAATTACAAATACAGATAAAGCTCCAAGAACAGTGCCTGGCACATAGTGAGGCTGTGGTGGAGTGGATTGTTAGTGTCAAGACAATGGAATAAGGAAAGCATTTATTTTTCAGGAAGCTGTTGTGCTAATCTAAGTGCGATTTGGTGAAGGTTTGGAGCTCCTATTAGTATAGGAGGTAGGAAGGAAAAAAATACCACAAGAAAGGAATTGAAAGATTTGAAAGATTCATTTATGTAGGTAACAGCAATGACCCAAGGTTGCAGTTCTGACATAATTGGAGGATGGTAGTACTCTAGGAAGTAAAGATGCTGAATTGTTTTGAGCATTTAAAAATTTACATGACCTGGGACTTTCCTGGCTAATTTGGGGATTTATGACAGAAGAGTGCAGAGAGATGAGTTAAATAAGGATGTTGGTTTAAAAAAAAAAACAAAAACAGCTCTTTTCTGCTTATAAGATTAATACATAGTTATTATTGCAAAGAAAATTGGAGAACAGAAAAAGCAACAGGAGAGAAAAAACACCCATTATTTTATTATCCAGAGAAAATGGTCTTGTTTCCTTTTAGCCTTTTTTTTCCTGTTAGCCCTATGTTTACAAAGTTGAGAGCTTAGTGATGTTTCATTTTATATTCTGCTTTTTAAGTTTCACTTAATATTATGATTATTTTCTTATGTTCTTAAAGATTGTTTATAGACTTGGTTTAAAATTGTTGGATGATAGCCTGGCCAGTGTGGCTCAGTTGGTTGGGGCATCTTCCCATAAACGGAACGGTCACGGGGTCTGATTCCCAGTCAGGGCACACCTGGATTGTGGGTTCAGACCTGGTTGAGGTATGCACAGGGCTGGGGACTTACTGATGTTTTTCTCCCACATTGATGTTTCTTTCCTTTTCTCTGCTTCCCTTCCCCTTTCTCTAAAGTCAATAAGCATTTCAAGTGAGGATTTAAAAAAATTGTTATATGATGTTTGTGGAGTGGATATAGCATAATTTATCAAGTCAGGTCTGTTACTGTGTGATGACATGTAGGGAGTTTATTAATTTGCCTTTTGGTATAAAAAATATGATAATGAACATGTTTTTGGACATACACATACTTTTATCCATACTTTGATTTTCTTTGGATAGGAAATATACAAATATTTTATGTACCAAGTTATAATTAAAGCTAAGTGAGTGAATGAGTACTCTGAGGGAAATGAACTCAGGAAGATAAATTATTAGGCTGAGGATTGATGTTAATGGTGGAGTTAGATATGTAAAATTAGTGACTTTGGTTGATTATTTAATGTAAAAGTACAAATTTTTATTAGTGTATGAATGGAGTATAAGGTGGCATTGGTATAGATTTGTATATAAATGGGTTGTGTGTAACTGGAGGGAATTCCTGTCATTCTTTGACCTGTGTTTATTGAAATGGAGTGGAATCTAATTAGAGTCTGTCAATGAAAGAGCACTTGAATTCTTGACTTCCTGTGAGAGAGACAGTGTAATACAGTGGGAAGAATTGGGTTTAGGAGCCAGATAACTGGATTGGGATTGGAATCATTGCTTTGTAACTTGCTTGCTGGGTGACACCCTCTTAAGTAACACTAATGATGATATTAGTAATAATAATAATTATAATCAATATTGTAGTCCGTGTTTATTGAACTGTTGTTATATGCTAGGCACTATGCTAAGCAATTTACAGACCTTATCTCATTTTACCCAATGTTTCCTTGTTGAGGGGAGTATGGAAATGCTGCCATTGGGGCAACATATCAAAGTTGCTTTTTAGTGCCATAAAATTATATAGATTGTAAAAAGTCTAAAAAGAAGTCAGAAGAGTACTTTTGAAAGGTCGTCAGGTATCTTAGAACCTTACTTTCTGTTTTTGCAGTTCATTTCTTCTTAATATTGTTACTTTGTAGGCTAGATATTGTATAGTGCAGAATAATGAGCAGGAGTGTGGACACCTTTTGAAAAGCCTCTTCCATGCTTAGGCATCGCCACTTGGATGTAGTGTTTTCTCCATATTCTCTCTTCAGCTACTTGAAATTCTTTCTGGAATGAGGTGTAGTCTCAGTAAATAAATAAAAATTATGTGACCTGAGAGGACAGAATAGTTGGATGTCAGATAGGAAAGAATGTTCAGGGTCTCTAGGGCAGAGGTTCTCCACTTTTTTCTTAATGGTAATGGAGGAGGTACATAAACTCCCCTGGTAGCCTGAAGCAGCACATTGCAGGTGAGCAAAAGAAATCTTAAAAAATTCATCATTTTACTTTCTACTCCCTAACACAAACATATTTGTTGTTATATAAATATATTTTATTAATCACTGAGTAACACTGAAGTTCTAGTGAGATGCATTATGTTTATTGCCTTCCTCCTGCTTTGCTTTGTATTTTTGGTGTTAAGGGCCAGAATGGGGTGGGATGCAGGCCTATACTATCTTTTCCTTAGTGAGAAGCCCAGCTCTGAAGCATATATTTTTAAAAAGATTTTATTTATTTATTTTTAGAGAGAGGGGAAGAGGGAGAAAGAGAGGAAGAGAAACATCAACGTGTGGTTGCCTCTCACATTCCCCCAACTGGGGACCTGGCTCCTAACCCAGGCATGTGTCCTGACTGGGAATTGAACTGGTGACCTTTCAGTTTGCAGGATCATGCCCAATCACTGAGCCATACTGGTTGGGGCAGCATATTTTTTAGGTGTCTTTACTCTTGGATCTTTTCTTCCCACAGAAGCCTATGAAATGGGATCATTACCTTAGTGGGGGAAATGGTTTTGGTTGGGAGGAAATTATTACTTTATAAACTGAAGTGCAGAGGTCAATTGAACTTCTGTTTTCTATTTACAGGTAGACCATCCTGTAATTTCTTAACATACTTATGACTTGAGAAGACAATATATGTATTTTTTTATAGGGAGAGCTTTGATGTTTTAAATTTTTTTTGTTCCATGGTTAAAATATGTTTTTATAAAGACCATGGTGGGTCATCTGAGCTACTACTATAAGCTGATTGGGGACTTAAAGATCATACAGAAATTAAAACAGATTAGGGATTAGTTACTAATTTTAATTGTGTTGGGTGTGACTAAAGGATGAAACCTTCAAATAAAATAAAAAAAACAATTTAAGTTGCGAGACAGAAAAATACCACTTTTTTTAACAGCCACACTGCCATATCTTAACATGTTTTTGGTTATTAGAAATGGAGAAAGTTTGCCTAAGATGTCATTTTGTCACATCTGTTTCAGGTGTTAGGAAGGTGCCTGAATTTGAACTGAGGGGCCTTTGAATTTGAAAGATTGTTCCAGGTACCTAAAGGAACTAGAGGCAACCTTTCTCAGCAGTTGTTGGTTTATTTTTTTCTGATGTTTTTGCCATTAAGCTATTGTGAAACTTTAAAATGAGCAGGATTGACTCATGATTACTATACCACAACTTCATTAGTGGTTAATATAGAGAACACAGGTCAAACTTACTATGATCATGCAACTTGTGTCAATGAGCAAATGTGCTGCTATGGGTAGACACATAGTGGTGGGGCACCACAGGGATCCCCTCCTAGGGGAGAATTACAGTCATCAAGCTTCTTAGTCTTTGAGGCATTTGTTGTTGTTTTGAGATTGTTGGGGATCAATGAAAGGTTTGCTGTGCCACTAGAGAGGAAAAAATGCTATGCTCACTTTGAGCTTATGGCAGAAACATGATTTGTCCATAAGTTAGAGAATTTGAGTTTTTATGGGTATTCATAGACCATGGGTGAAAATCTTTTGAATTCTCCTGAGTTAGCTGGTCCTGTTAGTTTATTGCTATTTGGAAGTCCTACTATATCCAGCTGACTTTGTTATCTGTTAGAGGCCCATTGCCTATCTGCTTGGCATCGACATGTTAAGGTTTTGGAAAATGTTTTTCATTGATTGTCCTAATTTGGAATAAAGTTAAAGGGGAGAGTTTTTAGATATTTAATCTCTTGGTGGAAACTTACAGCTGGCCTGAATTGATTATGCATCTCCAACTAGGCAAGTATTGTAATCAGACCCATTTCAAGATTATATTAAATATTCTACCTCTTATCTAAGCATCAGCTAGTTCTTTTGTTCTAGGAGTTTGTTTATTATATGTCAAGACCACTTTTTGTCTATTGAAGGACCACAATTACTGATATGCAATTTTGAAATCCAGAAAGGTCAGAAACAAAATTTTTCTTTTAAATTCAGGATAAACTATTTTCATGGCAAAATCTGATCTTATCTGAAGGGAGGCCACTGACATTCTCTATTTCCCTGCTTACTGTATGGTTACCAGGTGCTGGGGGGTGATTTGTAACATAGGGTATATATAATATTCTATATTTCTTCCCTAAAATCTGAAAAACTGGATTCTAAAAGCCACCTGGCCCCACTGGTTTCTGAAAAGGTATTATAGACTCTCCTTTTTGTTTGTGCCTCCTCAACTCAAAATCAGTAGTTCTTTTTTTGGACTAGAAATCTGTATTAGATTTTAGTATTTTCAATACAGAATAAAATTGTGGTGGGCTTGCTAATATAAAGGAAGTTCTTTTTGGAATGTTAGTTTTTTTAGACTGAGGTTTGTGCCTTGAATAGTTTGTCCAGTACATTGATTTAGGGAATCAATTTCTATTTTGGGGAGGGGCATGCTTTTTCATCTTTTGGGCTAAGGAGTATACTGATATTTTCCTGGTAAGTTTACATAGACATTTTCAGGATGGTAAAAGGAGATATATTTACATATGTGTGTAAAACCAGATGAAAACTGTTTATACACACACACTCCCCTAGCATTATGATTATCTCTAAAAGGAAGCCTCAACCTTGATCATACCCAGTTTTAACTGCTGCCTGAGAGCAAACAGAAAAGGGAATCCTACCAAGCCATCTTCACGAAGAAAAGGAGGGGCTAAGTAAGTCCATGGGGACAGGCAACAAAACCAGTCTTTGGTAATTTTATTCTCTCCCTTTATATTGGTTACAAGTTTTCATAGATCAGTAACATAATGTTTATTCCTGCAATATACTCAGTAAAGGGATCTTCATTAAAAACAAATTGTGATTTTAATGAATGTATGGAAATTCCCTCAGGAGTCTATCATTGGCTTCTTATTTCCACTGCTGCTTAACATAAACTATGAAAGTAGCAATGAAGTGAGGTGAAATAAATTGACTTGTGTATCTGTTTTGAGAGGCAGGCCAATTGGCCATTCTGACTTTTCTGGTTGCTTTGCAAACCTGTTCTCTGTATTGTTTTCCCAGTGTTACTGTCTTAAGAACTGTGATATACTGTTGAATAGTTAAATTCACTTAAAGTTCATAGGAATTTAAGATGCCCTGCTGTAGGAGCACAAAATAAACCATTCAGCCAGGGTCTCTCTTTCATAGTTACCCTCATATAACCTCTTGTCAAGTTTAAACAGTAGTGCCACAATGAGCAGACTCTGAGTTTGATTCTGAAGGCTTGCTAAACTAACTGTGTAGCAGTAGGACTTTGCCCAGTGAATGATTGGGGGAAGAGGAGGAGTTTTACTGTTTAAAAAAAACAAATAATAATAAAATTTATTAGTAAATATTTACTTATACATTTACTTCATAGTTCTTGTAGGAAGTTGTAACTGTTCATTTTACAGAGGAAATAGAAAAATCAACAGTGATATACATTTCCCTGTGGTTTTTTATTGCCCCTCAGAAGCAGCAAACTGATCAGTTGTAGTTGCACCTGCACTGATACCAATCTACACCAAGGCATGGTCTTGAGGAGGAATTGAATATCTCTACAAATCTTTAAAATTTGTTGTAACAGGAGGCTTAAGTGGTATAATGCTGACATTCTTCAAAAGAAAGAGCATCAAGATTTATTTTTATTAAAAAGAAAACACAATTATTAAAAGCCTCCATAAAATAAAACATTAGTATTGTAAGATATTAAAAGTAAACAACTACAGCTTGAAATGTCTTTAGGAGAGTGTAGTTCTTTTTATGTGTGGTCTTCTCTTACTTTTCAGCTGTCATCAGACTTTGTGCCTTAGGAAGAAGATGAAATTTAATAGATGTGTAAGATATTGGAATATTCAGATTTGTTATTTAGTTGAGGCCATAGAAAACAATGGTTGCTTCATAGTGTGGAAAATTATTTATTTTCACTTCTACTTTTCAAAGATTTACTGTTTATCTAGATACAAAGGCAAGTAAAAGCAGATGGAAAATAGTTATTCCAAAGGAAGTTTAAAAATGTTATTAAATGTACATTAGAGATTTTTTAATGGAAGTTAAAATATAATTTGGCTACAGAACTTTCAATATATTAAAAGGAAGAGATTTATGCTAGCTTTTATAGTATTGAGAGGGTGCCGATTAGTCCATTTTGTATTTTCATTAAATACATTTAATTTCATTATGTTGAAGAGCATCTGTAGGTATTAGAGCTCTTACTAACACATTGTTTTATTTTATTGGTCTATGTAGAATGGTTTGTTTAAGGTGGTGGAGAATAGATAATGACACATTCTAGTGTAGTGGAAAGAGGAGTTTGGAGTCACAAAGTTTGGTTCAGTGTTGGCTTTATCATTTACTACATTTATGATTGTAGGGCAGTATGTTAACTTATTTGAGTCTTGTTTATCTTATGTCTAAAGTGAGGAGAATAAAAAACTGCCATGAAGGGTTGTGATAGTGATCAAGGTAAGTAATTTTTAAGGAAATTCTTTAAAAAAATGTGGACATTTGTGGTTCTGCTCAAGTAATTAGTTGTCTTTATTATGTTAGGTTGCATAGAAACTTTTGAAGGGATTCTAAGCTTACAAATATATATGGAGAAAGTGACTCTTCATGCAAAACTCACACAGTTCAGTTACATATAGCTATTGAAGATCAAGTCAGGTAATTGAGAGGATGACAACCTAAGGGACTCCTTTATTGTAGGTAATCCTTGAAATCTTAAAATTCTTCAGGTGAGTTTTATCTCTTTTTGGTTTGGATGGGGAAAGTTAAAGCCATAAAGTAAAAGAAATTCTCACACATATTCTTTGTTAGAACTCTCTTAATTATATGCCAAACCATAGAGCCCCAAAATTAGTACCCTTGAGTCCTTTATTCTTTCTTTGCATAGTTGTTTTACATGCTTGTTGAGGGTCTGTTGTAGTGACAAGGTTAACCTCAGGGTTAAGTAGGTACGACAGCTGAGTAGTTCTTCAGAATAGTTTGCTTTTGCTTTGTTCGATGAGCAGTAATCTGAACAAAATTTGAGCATCAATAAGAGCCATCCTTACTCCTGAGTGAGGATGAGAAGGTAAAAGGATGAGGTTGGGAAATGCAGGTGGAACTCACATCTGCTGTACAGGCAGGGAAGGCTGATTTAGTCTCATACATACATGACAAGGTACCAGGGCTTAGGACTGCCTGCTGGTGCTACTTGTTTTCATGCAAAAACAGGGGGTTTTGGATTCTTTGTGATTAGAGAAGTTGAGGACTTCCCCATATCCCCTTTACATATAGTGTCCTTACTTGGGTGTATAGAACACCTGGCTCACATTTTATTAGAAAATACTGGGTTTTTCTCTCACACTTTGCATGTTTATGGGATTGTATTGTTAAGAAGTTTTCCCTTTATTTTAAAGAAGGGAATCAGCAAATCCAAATTTCATGAAACCTGGAGTCAGAAGGGCTATTGGTGTGGCTTTGATCATGGCCTATGGACTTGTGGGCTCCATAGGAGCTATTTGCTGATTGTTTTTCAGGATAACACAATGATTGGGTTTGGGAGGAAAGGGTTATAGCATGATTTGACAGTCACTCTGGGGGCTTCTGTTTCTGGGATTCCCATTTTAATAATTCCTAATGCTTTCTTAAAAGATCTGTATTAAATTGCAATGATGTGAGAATAGATGGTAGGTGAGACAGCAAAACCAGGGATCTTGGGGATGAATAGCAAGTGTTCATGAATATAACTTCTAAGAACCTTGGGGCCAGGTGAAGTAGATAGGTAAATGATGACTTCTGCATTCCTGCTGCCATCTCTGTAATCTGTTATTTCACTACTAAACATCACAATAGTCTCCTTACTTGGACTCCTTGCTGCCAGTTGCTTTCTTTCCCAATCTGTCTTAGTTTGCTGAGGCTGTTATTAGAAAATACTGCAGACTTGGTGGCTAAAACAAGAGGAGTTTGTTTTCTAATAGTTCTGGGTCATGGTGCTGACTCTTCCTGGCCTGCATATGGCAGCTGCTTTCTTGCTGTGTTCTCACATAGTCTTTCTCAGTGTGTGAGCTAGAGCAGGTGAGGGAAGAGAGAACTCAGTGGTATCTCTTCTTTAAGGGCACTAATCCCTTCACAGGGGGTCCCATTCTGACGACCTCCTCTAACCCTAATTTCTTCCCAAAGGCCTCACCTTCAAATACTAGCTTCAATAGATAAGTTTTGAGGGAACACATTTAGCCTATAACACAATCCTCATATTTTTAAAACATCCTCCTGTGATTTGTTTAGAGTCTACATTTGTTTTCTGTTGGCTGTCAAAGTAATCAAAAGTCTCACCTTGGTATTTAAATTTTTAAATAATCTGGTAGGAATTTAGGTTATCCTATTTTACACTCAATAATTCACAGTGTGAATTTTATGATTCAGTCACACCGGTGGGTTTACTTGACCTTCTACCTCTAGTTATTTTTTTCTCCCAAACTGGAATACCTTCTTGTCATTCTTCTGCCATTTGAATCCCCGTCATTTATGAAATCTTTTCTAGCCATTTTATAATTTTGCAAAAATGTGGCTTCCAGATATTTTAAGGAGTCTTGAGTGAAGGAAAGTATGAGTTCTTTTTTGCTCTTGAAGGCAAAGGGTAAGATCAATATGGTAGTTATGGCCAGTAGATTTTGAGTACAACCAGTTATTGTAGCTGGACAGCCTCAAGTTTAAGAGAAGAATGAAGCCTACTTGTGATGAATATTGAACAAAAGATTTCTGTTTGTAGGAGTTCTACTCTGTGACCTTTGAGTTCTTTTTAACTCTAAAATTCTCTAGAATACTTTCATCTTTTAAAAAATTACATGTATATAAGCCAGGCTATAGCTCCCTAAAAGCAAAGATAGTGTTTTACACTTGTTTTTCGCAAAGTACTTTAAGGTGAACAAACATCTTATGTTTGACTATTTTTAGGTGTGGGGATGTGTGATAGGGTTGGTGGAAAGATTAAATTCCTTAAATAAAATTGTCTAGATTAAATTTCCTAAATGGCATTTGTCTTTTCTAGCTTCAGCTGCATGGTGAGGCCTTTCAGGAAGCACTGAACTTGTGTGGATTGATTGACTGGAGACCTGAGGTGTTCATTTATTAGAATAAATAAATTCTAACTGTTTTCCTATTTCTTCTTAAAAGATCTTAGCTGATTCAGGGCCCCACATTTAAACATCAAAATGAGTAAGAAGTGGCCAAGTGGTTAAAGCCATTGAAGTTGTATGTGAATACAGCTGCTTCTACCGAACCACAGCAAGCCCTGGCTCTGAAAAGCAAAGAGAAGTGATACTTTCATAGTTTTCTTTTCACAGGGTGTGTGTTACTTTTGTTTTTTATAATGTTAGATTGTGGGGAAAATGGCTTGTCTAATTCTGGGATTGATTGGATAGAGGAGCTGTCTTGTATAGGGGCCATAGGAACCATTTTACCACAGCCTGGAAATTGGTAGATGGCTAAAACCCTGCAAGTGTTACTTTCTCTAAAACAACCTTGATTTTTGCCAACTGGATTGAGCCATGGAAGAGAGGTTGTATGATCTAGCATTACAGTATATGTGGGGAAACAGCCATTAAAAGCAGAAGATGATGATGTTACTTAAATGGAACTGAGTCCATTCACCTGCTCAATTTGTGATAGAAAGGTGGACTACCACCTTTCACTTAATGGTTGTAAATTATCTTCAGTTTGGGGGCCAAAACTGCTTTTGTTGACTTTAGAAAATATGTTGGCTTTTTATTTTGAAGTTAGGATGCAGATCTAGAAATGGTATTTTTGTCTATCGTTTATTCACTCAGCTGTGTTATTTATTTATTCACTCATTTAACTAAGAATTGAGTTTACCACTATGATGTAATTTGGAGCTAAAATAATACCCTAGTATATGAAATTTGGAAAAATCTTGTTTTAAGGAAAAAATAGAAGGTTAAGGAATTTTGTCAAGATTGATCTAGGACTGTATCAAGCTGGATGATAAAGATGGTAAAAATTCTCATCTCAATAATCTACCTCAACAAAAATTCTTCATTGTAATTCTCCACTGACTTAGGGCAACTTTATTTGAGGCATTAGTTACTAGACTACTCTTTTATATGTATCAGTTCTCATATAGCTTACCTATGAAATGTATAGAATACATTTTCTTGGTGTAGTCTATAGAGTGGATTTTTTTCAAATAGTAACATTAATTGCTTATAAAACCTGCAGATTTCTGAGATGCCACCTATATAGACTTAAGGTTCATTTTATTTCTCTGAAAGAGCCCATTTGCTCCCTGTTGAAAGCAGGTTTGGATATATAAATTCAGTGAGTCTAAAATGAGATAACTGGTATTTTTATTATTTGAATGGAGGCTTTGTATTTTTGAATTCTGTGAAACAAAGCTGTGTTTGTAAACACATTTCAAAAATATAAATGACAATTTTTGGAGATGTTAACTGAATAGCAAGAAAGTTCAAAATAAAGGAGCTTTTGTTAACATTTAATAATAATCTGACTGTTTTCATTGACTATCTCATTGATGCTTAAAGAGTACCTGATTTTTAGAACTTTCTGTATTGAAAATAACCCTCAGATTGTGTTGTGGTAGGAAAATATTTTCTTGCTGTCTAGTACCCTATGCTAGTTTGGGGTTTTTCAACCATTGTCTTGGTGTAGAAGAATATATCATAAGTAATGTATTTCAATGTAAAAATAGTTTTGGGAAAGTCTAGGAAAGCATTCATTTTAATGCTCTAATGTGAGAGGAACTAGTTATGGTGGTTGGTATTAGACCAATAACAGAAATATTTTGGTTTGGCTCAGCTGGTTTGGGTATAAATAAACGGTGTACAAGTTCACAGGTAAAATCCAAATTTAGTCTTCAGATTTGTAAAATAAAGTTGTTAATTTTATATTCCCCTTCAATTCCTTCTTATTTTAAAGACTTTTGTTGGCATTCTAATGAAGTTGTCTGTTCAGATATGGAAGTATTATTTACAGAGGAAGTGTGTTATATCTCTTTGTAGGGTGGTTTTCACTAACCTCCTAGGTGACACAGGAGGGAAGTGTTAAATTTTATTTTTAAAAATATTTTATTTATTTATTTTTAGAAAGGGGAAAGGAGGGAGAAAAAAAGGAGAGAAACATTGATGTGAGAGAGAAACATCTGTCGGTTGCTCCTCTGGGCACACCCTGAATGGGGACAAAATTCAGAACCCGGGCATGTGCCCTGAGTGGGAATCAAACCTACGATCTCTCACTTTGTGGGATGCCACCCTACCAACTGAGCCACACTGGTCAGGGAAGGAGTATTAAATTTTAAATTAATTTAGAAAGCCTATATGTAAGTCACTGAAAATATTTTCTTTTATTAACTACTTTGGAAAAATTATAAAAATACAAGCCAAAGCTAAAAAAAGAAATCTAAACAGCATAGAATGGTATATGGTAGAACACTAAACAACTTCTGGTCCTTCCTTCCTATTCCCTAGTCTCATACTCTTGGAAGAGGTTTACACTGTTAAGTTTCTTCTCAAAGTTTTTTATGCATATATAAATAATGAATAGCTTTTTTTGCATGATAGAGAATAGTAGTTCTTCAGCTTAACCTTTTCACTTAACAAGAGAGGGAATGTAGGGGATCACTAGTAAAGGGCATTCTTGGAGCTTACTGATTTTTTAAAAAATATGTGTAATGGTTTGACCTGTTATAGAAAGTGACATAATTGTACAACACATATGACTTAATGAAGCTAAAAAACAGAAAAGCATTAGGATTTTTGGCAGTCCTAAGATGTCAGTGTCACCAACTTAATTTTTCTTCCCTTTAGAAAATAAGCACAAAAATTAGTGTAATAAAAAGCATTCTGTAAAATACTGGTTCCCTATGTATTGTCCCTGAGAACAGGACCCACTTTTACATGAATTATTTAGCATACTCTTATGATAACTCTTTGAGGCAGATTCAGTGTTATACCCATTTTTGCAGATGAGGAAAGAGGCTTTAGGTAGTATGAGTGATACAGCTGCTAAGTGTCAGCATCCAGTTTCAAAGCTGACCCATACAGTTATGCAGCAGCAGCAGCAGTAGCAGCAGCTAGTTATTCATATTGTTTAAAAAATTTGTCTAATGGACAGTCGACTAGTATGCTGTATTCAAACATCAGAGTTAATTAATATAAAAATTTGGTGAAGTTATCATTATTGAAATATGTTTCACAGAGGGATTTGTTCTTCCTCGATCCCAAACTCAGCAATGTAGTAGCATCATTTGGGGAGCTTTTAACAAATACCTATTCCTGGATCTCCCACACCAGACATTTTGATTGCCTGGATCTGTGGTAGAGCTGAGGAATCTGGATTTTCAACAAGCTCCTGTTTAATTCTTAAGCAACTAACCTGCCTCCAGTTTAGAACCACTGAAGTGTGTCTTTGTTTGAAATTTATGAATATGGGGTTTCAGTTCTCTACTTGTATTCTCTCTGAAGATAATGAACCATTACTTTGTAGAAGCAAACATGTGAAACTTGGAAGTTCATTTAATGATATGTTAAAACAAAACTTCATCTTACTGAGCTATGTTGTATGATGCTATAAAGGTTTATTTTCTTCCTAGGGCCACACTGTAATGGAAGGTGAGTTAAACTGAGGACTTTATCTTGATTCTTGCAGAGGCAAACACTCTGGAAACATTTTATAAAATGCACAAACTGGAAAACAAAATTAAATATCAAGACTCAAAAGGCTCTAGAAATGAGTTGTCCGTTTCATTTTCAGTTGAAAGCAAGATACTACTTATCCAAAGAAGTAACTGTGGATTAGCTCTCTCGCCTTGTCATTGTTTTAAATTTTGAGCCTAGATTACCATTCTTCTAAGATGAGAGAAATAAAAAATAAATTAGTTGGTGCTTTTATTTTTTATATATTTTTCTGCATTTGGGTAGGCCTGAATATAAGAAGTGAAAAATTTTCTTGCCTTCTTTAAAAATTCTACTTGCTATGAGCCAGAGAAGAAAGATTAGCTGTATTTCTGGCATTGTTAATTTTTAGTGTACAAAGTATTTTCGTACAATATTGTCTGTTTTATGAGCTTTCCTACCATGAGTACAGTGAAATTAGAAAGTCATGTTAAATTCAACAAACACTATTTACTGAATTACATTAACTGCACAATAATGTGGGAAATACAGAGATGAATATGGGAAAGTTTGTGTAAAAAGTGGTAAATAAAATTAGGAAGGGGTTGGTTCCATTTGCTCAATTCAGGGAAACTGTGGAGGAGATAAAATTTGAGGGAGAGATTGTCTTAGGGCACAGAAATTGAATTTGTGGAGAAGACTTTCTAGAAGGGGGACATGGCATAAGCAGTGTCTTAAGTAGAAAATGGGCATTGCTTTCTAAGAATAGTGACTGGTTTAGTCTGGTGTAAGTTTGTGTGTTTGGCTGTTCTAGATTCTTTGCATTTCTCTATAAATTGTAATTAGCTTGTGAAATTCTCTAAACGAAGTCTGCTGGGCTTGTGTTTGACATGTAGTTGAATCTATATACTTAAGTTTGGGGAATGTTGACATCTTAACAATACTGAATTTCCCACTATAGGAAGATAGTGTATATCTTTACTCATTTACATCTCTGTAAATCCTCTTTGGCAGTATTTTGCAGTTTCAGCATAGAGGTCTTGCACAAACTTTATTAAATTTATCCGTAAGTGTTTCATGTTGTTTAATTCTACTATACATAGTATTTAAAATGTTTTCCAATTGTTTGTTGCTGCTGTATAGGAAAATTGATTTTTATATATTGACTGTGACTTTGCTAAGTTAAAATTCAGTTATTCGATAAAATAATCGTTTTTTTTTTTAAATGGATGCTTTAGGATTTGCTGGGTATTTAGTCAAGCTGCAAATTAAGACATGAATTTTCCATTCTAATTTGTATATCTTGTTTCTTTTACTGACTTAGGATACTGGCTATCATGGGAAATATATAATGTTAACTAGAAATGGTGAGAATGGATATCTTTTCCTTCTCCATTTTAGGGGAAAATATTGTTTTTCACCATTAAGTATGATTTAAAGTGTAGGTTTTGGTAGATGTTTTTTAACAGGCTGTGGAAATACCTTTCTAATCCCAGTTTGCTGATTTTTTTATCATTAATGAATGGACATTTTGTTAAATGCTTTTTTCCTGAATTCATTGAGTTCATCAGATAGATTTTTTCCTTTGTTCTGTTCATGTAGTGAATAACATTGATTGCTTTTTTGAATGTTTAAACCAACTGTGTTCCTAGAATAAATTCTACTTGGTTATGATGTATTATTTTTATATTACTGAATTTAATTTGTTAATATTTTGTTAAGGATTTTTGTATCTGTATTTATGATGGATCTTAATCTGTAGTTTTCTTTTTTTTTTTTTGGTACACTGTCTGTGTCTTGATTTTGGCATTAGGAACATGCTCTCCTCATCAAGTAAATTGGGAAGTTTTTCCTTGCTCCTCTTCTATTTTCTGAGAGTATTTGTGTAGAAGTGGTGTTAAATCTTCCTTAGGTGTATAACAATTTACCAGTGAGACCTTTTAGGCCTCGTGGTTTTTTTTTTTTTTATAAGGTTTTAAATTGTGAAGTCAATTTCTTTAATTGATTTAAAACTATTCAGATTTTCTATGTTTTACTGAACTAGTTTGTGTAATTTGTGTCTTCTAAGAATTTTTTCATTTGTTATTAAATTTATTGGCCTAAAATTATTCATAATATTCCATTATCCTTTAATTTTGTATAGGGTATGTGACCATATTTCATCTTTTCCTCTTAATGTTGGTAATTGTTTCTTTTTTCTCCTTTTCTTAATCAGTCTTAACAGTTTATATTTATCCATATATTTTCCATTTTTATTATCCTTATTCCTTTATATATATCCAGGTTTCTATCTCATCTCATTTTCCTTCTGCCTGAAGAATTTCCTTTAAGGTTTTTATAGTGTAAGACTATGGACAATGAATTCTTTTTATTTTTGCTGGTCTGAAAAGGTTTATTTTTGAAGGATGTTTTTGCTGGAAATGGAATTCTAGATTGACATTTTTCTTTTGACAAGTTAAAGGTCTCTGTTGTTTTTTGGCTGTCATTGTTTCTCAAGACAAGTGTTCCGTGATTCTTATCTTTGTTTGTTTCTGTGTAGTATGTTTTTTGCTTCTCGCTGCTTTTAAAATTTCCTGGTTTCTAGTAATTTGATTGTGAAATTCCTGTGTGTGTTTTGTATGTATGTTTATAGTGTTTTATCAAATTTGAAAACATTTTGATCATTACATTGTCACATGCCTTTTTTTCTGGGACTCAACTTACACGTACATTGGCTGTCTTGATATTATCCCATATATGTTAGCTCTCCTGATATTCCATGGGTTATTGTGGTTCTGTTAATTTTTTCAGTCATATTTCTCTTTGCAGTTCAGTTTTAATAGTTTGTATTATTGTGTCTTCAAGCTACTGATCTTTTCTTTTATAGTATCTAATCTGTTATTCATTCTATCTGGCAAATGTTTTATTACAGATACTGTATTTTATTTCTAAAGATCCCTTTTTGGGTATTAACATCTTTTTCCTCATGTTCCTATTTTTTTTAAATCATTGAGTAATTTCTAATAGCTGTTTTTAAGTCTTTGTTAATATTACCTTTTTTATTCTAAGCCTGTTTTTATTTACAGTTTTTCTTTTGGTTACAGGTCACATTTTCTTCTACACATGTCTGATAAATTTTGAGTACATTTCAGACATTGTGACTCTGACATTACTGAGTATTTGGATTTCGTTTTCTTTTAAAGACTGTGGGGATATTGTTAGGACAGGAAATGAAGTTACTAGAGATCAACTCAGTCTCCAGTCTTGTTTGTAAGCTTTTTTAGAGTGAGACTGGAGTAACTTTTACGTTAAGAATTGTTTACCATGCTACTGAAGACCCTTTTGAGGTCTTTACTGAATGCTTTAAGTTTTTAATATTCATGTACTACTGTGACTCCTTCCAGTTTAAAACATCTACCACTCCTGTTTGAGCTCTGGGAGTTGTTGAATCTATAACTCCTCAGTCAATTTTTGGCCATCTTTGTGGAGTTTTACCATATGCTTGAGTAACATATTCAAGGGGACTCCATGCAGATTTCTGGAGATTGTTCTCTGCGTAGCTTCCTCTTCTGGATCTCTGCCCCATAAATTTCAGCTGCCTTTTCCTTCTGAACTCTAATCTTTACCCTTTCAACTCAGTGATACTGCTCTATTCTGCTTGAGATCCCCTTTTTGCACAATGATCTGCAAATTGCTTCCAGGCAGGAAACCAGATTGATGGTAAAGTTCATGTAGTTTGTTTCCCTTTTCTTAAGGATCCTAGTCTTACACTGATTATTTTCTAACTTTGTAATTATTGGCAATGGGAGGTTAAATTCGGTCCCAGTTACTAAATCGTGGCTGAAATCAGAAGGGTCCCCCGCTTTTAGGAAGATAAATGTGGCTAACAGAAAATATGTAATAGGAGAGTGGAGGCAGGGTTCTTGAATGAGGGCAGTATTCATGAAGCCAGGACATTCACATATGTCTGGTCAGCTGTTATTCTGCATTGTGAGTGATGGCCCTGGAGGTTTATGGTGCACAGCTTAAATGACTGTTTTGCGTGTAGCAGAACTGGGTGAGGACACAAAGTGAGAGTGTACAGATGTGGACTCAATAGAACTTCATCTTAACTGAGTTAGTAGTGTGAAGTGGAGTGGGCTAACTGAGATGATATCAAGGTTTTTATTTTGTGGGATTTATTTATCACTATGGAGGTGAATAAGCACTACTCACAAGGATTTCATGGGTGAGATTTAAATGAGATCATTCATGTAAAATGCTTTCTGACAGCCCAGTTAAAAAATGGGCTTGAACAGACTCTTTTCCAAGGAAGACATACAGAGGGCCCAGAGAGACATATGAAAAGATGCTCAGCATCACTAGCCATCAGAGAGATGCAAATTAAAACCACAATGAGATACTACTTCACACTGGTGAGAATGGCCATCATAAACAAATCAACAAACAACAAGCGTTGGAGAGGTTGTGGAGAAAAGGGAACCCTGAACCCTAGTGCACTGTTGGTGGGAATGCAGACTGGTGCAGCCACCATAGAAAACAGTATGGAATTTCCTCAGAAAACTAAAAGTGGAACTGCCTTTTGACCCAGCAATTCCATTGCTGGGATTATACTCTAAGAATCCCGAAACACCAATTCAAAAGAACCTATGCAGCCCAATGTTCATAGCAGCACAATTCACAATAGGCAAGTGCTGGAAGCAGCCTAAGTGCCCATCAGTAAATGAGTGAATCAAAAAACTAAGGTACATTTACACAATGGAACATTACACAGCAGAAAGAAAGGAGGAACTCTTACCTTCATGACAGCATGGATGGAACTGGAAAGCATGTGCAAAGTGAAATAAGCCAGATGGTGAAAGAGAAATACCATATGATCTCACCTATAAGTGAAACCTAATCAAAACAAACAGGCAAGCAAAATACAACCCGAGACATTGAAATAAAGAACAATCTGACAGTAACCAGAGGGGAGGGATAATAAGGGGTAATGGGGGTTCCTTTATACATCAAGGAACATGTATAAAGGACACATGGATAAAGCCAAAGAGGGTAGATTTGAGGGTGGGGCCGGGGGGTGTGGTAGGGTAAAAATGGAGACAATTGTACTTGAAAAACAATAAAAAAAAGAAAAAAATGCTTTTTGAATGACAAAGCAATATACAACTTGGAGTATTGTTTATTGCTAAAGTCCATCTCTGGATCTTTACAAAAGCCTGAATAATGTTGCCCTGGTGTCATAGTGACCTCAAAAACTTACTGTAACTCCAAAATATCAGAATTCATCTTCAGGGAGAAGGTTTATCCCTCTCTTTGAAGAATTTAGTCAGTATATAAGAATTTCTTAGTCTCAGGGCAATCTGTATAAGAAAGCTCTTTAAAATAAAGTTCTTTGATTCTAGGAGAGACTATTATGACAAATTGGAATAAATACCAGTGGAGTAGTAACTACCAGTGAAGTAGTAAGCACCAGTTACATTTTGTTTAAGTGGAAGAAGATAAAACATTGTTCTCAATGGTGGAATCACCTCAGGATGAAGCTGGAGACTAAAGTTTGTGACGTAATCAGCTCCAAGGTCATAGCCAAAAGTACAGAAATGACAATAGTCTTTAAGGTTTCTGTAGAATATGAACATGATCCATTATTACAAGCATTACCACCCTATTCACTTTTTCCATATTTTACTTGCACTCATCTTCCTGTATCACTAGAGGGAAGAGAATGCTTACACTTTTCCATGGTAAGGACTCAAAAAGTCCTATTCTTTCCCTAGATAAATAATAACCTATAAGAAATGGACAGCAAGGCCCCAGTACAGATTACCTTTAAATTAACTGATTTTTCTCTTGATTCCAACCAAATTTTGTTGGTGACTATGTATGAGAGAAAATGTCCAATTTCATGATTTCCAGAAAAGGTCATTTAGAGGACCCCAACAAGGGAAAAACAGTTGAACATTTAAAAAATGTAGTCGAAATCCTTGATTTTTATCTTCATTCATTCCATTAAATTACTTTAGATGTCTGTCTGTGTTTTTGTTTAGTTTTCATTTCTAGAATCTTGATTTGTGTCTTTTTATATCTTAACTATTTCTAACCTTTATGAATACATGAAATAGTTTATAATAACTGATTTAATATCCCGGTCTGTTGATTCGTATGTCTATGTCAGTTCTGGTTAAATGTAATTGATGGATGTTTCCCCCCTTTTCTAGGGTTTGTACTTGTCTGCTCCTTTCTATGTCTTGTAATTTATTAGATTCTAGGCATTGTGAATTTTACCTTGCTGGGTGCTATATACTTTTGTATTATTAAAATATTCTTCAGCTTTGTTTTGGGAAGTAACTACGTTACCTTGAAACAGCTTTATTCCTTCTGGTCTTGGTTAGGTGGGTCCAGAGCAGTGCTTGGTCTAGGACTGATTGATTATTCCTCAATACTGAGGGAATCCGTTTTGTTATTCTACCAGTGCCCCAGGATTCATGCAGTTTTCCAGTCTGGCTTCTAGGAACAGACACTATTCCTGGTCCTTTGTGAGTGCTTGGCACCTTTACCTTTTATCTTTTGGGGTTACTCTTTCTCTGGGTTTAGGTGGCTTTCTCACATGCATCTGCTGATCGGTACTCAGAGGGAGCCCTCTGCAGGAGTTTGCTTGCTGTCAGTGTTGCTCTCTGGTTCCCTGTCCTGCTCACCCTGTGAGGCCCATGTTCACATTTCTCTATTGAGTCTGTCAGTCTTTGTCTTCAGTTCCCTCTTTTGTACAGCAGCCTGGAAACTTTCTCAGGTTCGTAAGTTTGGCCATTTGTAGGACTCATCTAATTTGTTTCTTGCCTCTTAGATATTACTGTCCTTTGTTGCCTGTTGTCCTGTGACTTAATGGTTGTGTCATCATTTTCTCCATTTTAATGCTCTTTTTCATACAAGAGTGTGTTCCAGTCCCTATTACTCCCTATTACTCTATTTTTACTTGAAACAGTTCAGCCTGTTTACATTTAAATTAGTTTAAAAGAAGAAAATTCAGTTCCTTAGTTGCACTAGCCACACTTAGAGTGTTTAATAGCCACGTTTTTCTAATGGCTACCATATTGGAGAGTACAAATAAAGAAATTTTCATCATTGTATAAATTTCTTCTGTACTGTGCTGCATTAGGTCATGTATTATACAGTGTGTGTATAGCAATGTAAAAACTAATTAGATTTGTTTTTTTTAACAAATATAACAGTTAATGTGTAAATTAAGTTTATGTATTTCTATTTGCACACAGAAATCTAGCTTTTTAATTTTGAGTCATCAACTTTATATTACTCATCTAGTGGATTGTGAAATTGGGAATGCATTTCAACTTCAGTGCTCTTTTTTCTATATTATGCTGTCTTCCTATAGCAGGGTTAGAATACTCTGGTGTTATTGGGTCATTTTTTGTTTGTTTCTTTTGGCAAATATTCTAATTGATAATATTCCAGCTCTTTATATTCCTAGTCTAAGACAGTGTTTGACATGTAATAGGTGCTTAAATGCTTGTTTATTCAAAAAGTATTTGAGTACTTACTATGAGCTTGGCATTTTCCTTGGGATATGTGGATGAAAGACTACTTTGCATTGGAAGCTTAATAGACTGTGAGTATCCATTGCCTCCATAGAGGCTATAATACCCTAAAAGTAGAATGAACCTGTATCTTGAAAATTTAAACTATTTCCAGTCAGCCTGCCAGTTTAGATATGGGATGGCACTGTTGGACTGCCTTATAATCTTGGTGAAAAATAGTGCTCCCCTTTGCCTAGCAACAGAGCTATTTCATGCAGAGCGCAAAGTCTATAATGGTTTGGTGAGAACTGTTCAAGAGCTCTGAATGTTTGTTAACCACCTGAGTTCATGAAAAATGAAACGAAGAATTCAGTTTTTATGGGAGAAACAACTTCCACACATAGGAAACTGTTTTCTTTTGAGTCTAATCATTGTAAATTGAGAAATTGGGAGCAGTTTAACCAATATTTAAGTTGCTTCTTTTGAGTTGACTGTTTAATCTACGTAGTTAAGAAAAAAATCTCACATTCAGGTATCAAATGCTTATTTATTAAAACGGTTATTTTTATTATTTATCATTTAATAAAATTGTTTGAAAATAGACCATATTTGATGTTGGTGTAGACAAATATTGAATTAGAAGAAGTTCACAGGCATATATTTCAATTAACTTTAGTATTAAAAAGAAATAGCAAGATTATTATTGTTCAGTTTTTTGACATGACAGTTAATCTGAAAACATCTAAACAGGTAGCTGCTGTAAAATACTATAGTGCCTATTTCTTTTACAAATGAATTTCACTATCTGAGTTGTAAAGCTTGAAAAAGCATTTGTCACATATGTAATTTATTTGTATTCTCACTTATCCCCAAAAGAATTGAGTTGGATATACTCACTTGTTACAGAAAATGTTGAAATTAAAATTTATTAATTAGTAGTATATATTTCTTTTTTTTATAGATTTTTAAAAAAATATTTTATTTATTTATTTTTAGAGAGGGAAGGGAGGGAGATAGAGAGAGAGAGAGAGAGAAACATCAATGTGCGGTTGCTGGGGTTTATGGCCTGCAACCCAGGAATGTACCCTGGCTGGGAATCGAACCTGGGACACTTTGGTTCCCAGCCCGCGCTCAATCCACTGAGCTACGCTAGCCAGGGCTATATTTCTTTTTTTAATAGGATTTTGTTAACTGGATTATGGAGTTTGGTGTAAGTCATTTTTGTAATAGATCTATTTTAAGTAATTTCAAAGGTCTTATGTGTGAAACAAAAATTTAGTCTTTCAGAAAAACATTTGCTTTGATATTTGAGGTATTTTGATGGCTGTATCCAAAAGTACTTTTGTTAACCCAAAGCTATTTTATGTGCCTTATCCTAATTCTTTGAGATATAAACTAATCTTTGAGATTAGAGAAAACCATTATTTCAATAAATAAGTGCCTACTGTATGATAGGCACTATGCTAAGTGCTTTGAGGATAATAAAGTTGTAATGAATATGTTCAGTGTAGTTCCATGTATTTAAGAGAATAGAGAGTATATATACCATACTAATAATTGTAATATAAATATAAACCTTTTTTAATTCTTGTAGATATGCTAGAAAAAAACCTATGAAAAAAGGCTTAATGAGTAAATAAATGGGTTCACAAGGCTGTCTTTTCCTCCTCACATATCTGACCATATTGTTAAAATAAGTATAGTGGTACCTTAGTACTAGTTGGCTTCAGAACTTGTCAAACCCAGTACCCGTTGCATATTGATGAGAAAAAAATGGTACAGTACTCAACACTTGCTCTCCTCTCATTGCACTTGCTAGAACTTGTATGAGTCACGTCACCCCACAAGACAAAATGCTTCATCAATAGTTGTTTGCTAGCCATTCACTGGAACAAATTAATGATGAGTACCAGTGTACCACTGTACAGGACTATAGTTGTATTTGTATAAGCAATATCAAATTCAGTATTACAATGTCTAGCAGAGGGTAGTCAAACACATATGAGTGAGGACCCCTTAAAACAATTATTTCTAGAAGATGGACCCCTTGTAGTACAGGCTTCCTCCACTAGGTGAGTGGGGAACCCATTTGTATCAGTGTACCAGCTGGTGATGTTGTGAGAGGCTGCATTTGGTTTCATTGACTTTTTTTTTTGAAGGCTTTCAGTGTGTTTGCCCATTTCATGATGGGTGATTTATAAACATACACCTGCCCACACTGCACTGAGAGTTCAGCAGTTTTTGACCCAAAACAGCGTGATCCCAGTGCCCCACCCTCCCTATTCACCTGATCTCTCCCTGAGTGATTTTTTTTGTTGATTTCCCAAATGAAAAAGTCCTCAAAGGGAAGTGGTTTGCCAGTGTGGAAGAGGTGAAACAAAAATGGCAGAAGCACTAAAAGGCATCAAAAACAAGTTCAAAAACTGTTTTGAGCAGTGGAAAAAACATCTTGGTAGGTGTATTGCACCAAATGGAAAGTGCATTGAAGGTGACTGAAGTTTAAATATGTAAGAGTAAATATACAATTTTTTATAAATAAATTCTGTTTTTTGGAGGGTCTCTCCTTGTGGTAGTTCTCATAGTAAGTGTTAATAAATTTTGGGGCCATGAATGCCTGTGAAAACTGTTCTCCTTGAGGCTTTGTATCAGTAATAGCTAACATACTTTCAGTCATTTTTAGACTGTAGGCCATTAGCCATTAGTGGGTTGAGAAAACATTTTGGGGATCTCACACAATATGATAAAGACATGGGAAAGAACAGAAATCATGAGAATGTATCACATGCACTTAGAGGATTGTTTCTACAAAATACTAATTTGTTATATAAGTATACATTTGTGTATACTAGGTGGTGATAAAAAATATATTTAACAGTGGATTGTAATTTTTAAAAAAGTTTGAAAGCCACAGCTTTTGGTAGTTAAATTTAGCTGCTTTTAAAGTGCTAGTCTGTCTTTACTATTTTGTAAGGTGTGAAAATGATTGGATTTGCATATTTGATGTGTGATGGGTTTGGTCCTGCTTTGCAAAAGGCTAGCTGCTGATTTAAACTTCTCTCTAGATTTTTCTGCTTTAGATAAAAAGTACATTACAACTTTTTTTGTTCTAGTAGACTTTAGTCTTCCTATCATTGACCTTTAACTCCTGTTAGCTTCCTTTAAAGAAAGAAGGCACTTTTATTGGAAATTGGAGGCAGTACACATTTCTATCCATCTTAAGGAAAAGATCTCAGAAACATGAAGAGAGAGATTAGAATATAATTATGCAAAATAAAACAAAAAACACTGTATCAAAGAGGAGAAAACTCAGTTAATGATGTGACCCATGCCTCACTTTGAAAAGAAAAAGGAGGTTGTCACTTGCTTTCTCAGTTTATTTTCTGATACAAATATGGAACTCTTGAGATCTTTACCTCTTTTTCAGCTCTGGAATTCTCCTAAATATTTGGAATGATAATATGAACAAGTTGACTTTCAGGAATTCATAACCCCTGTTGAAGTAGAAATTAACTGTGTTCATTAATATGTGTGCACTTAAATACTTTACAAATCATTTAAGTTTTGTATAGGAGAATTATATACTCATAGCCTGCATATTGGAAAAAAGTCTGAGAACTTCCATTGAAGTGAATGTATCTTTAAAGCAGATTTAATTTTTGATGATATGTCAAGACCTATTCTCATACCCCATGCTCTGTAGGGTTATTTTCTGAAATGGTAATGAAATTATTTTAATTGCAAAAGATAATTCAGCATTTAAATAAATGCACTGTAACTTTTATTTTCTAGGAACATATAATTCTTAAAATGAGGTTATTTTCAGAATATTAGCAGGCCCTGGCCTCTGTTGCTTTTTTGTAGTATTTGATTTTTGGGTTTTTATTGTCATGGTATTTGCTGTTAACTTGAGGACTACTTGAGGATAGAGAACACAGCTTACTGAGTTTAGGAATGTGAGCTGATTAAGTTGAAAAACAATTTCTTTAGGTCACTCGTATTTTACATCTGGAAACATACCCTCAAACTCCTGATGTGGTTTTTCTATATGTGCCATTTATTAGCAATATATTCTTTATGAAATTTTGATAGGCAGTACTAGAGAAGTGGATTCAGAGCCTCTACTCTGAATTTATCTTTGTTGGTTTGATAAGGTGTCACACCTTTAATCAAGGTAGGAGACATTCTTAACCAGAGTACTATGCCTTCTCATTTTTCTGCTTGTCCAAACACGACTTACCTTAGAACTTTTTCCTCTGGTTTCACCTTTGTTATTAAGTGTTCTCTGTCTCCTATACCTCCAGGAATCTCCCCCGCAACTCTTGAATTTATGTATTGAATCATTTAGAGCTTATTTTGATTATATACATTTTTCTATGTGTTTTATGTTGTGCATTGGATTTATTTTCTTTTAATAAGCTTTTTTTGGTCAGTAATTGTGTCCAATACTCTTGTGCCTTGTAATAAAGGATTATCAGACAGGATTATCAAAGGAAATCATATCTAGATTTCACTAGATATGACTAATATCTAGTGAAAATTAGTTTATTAATGCTTTTAATTTGAAGTATATTAATGATCAAAAATCAAATTCAAATAATAGACTTTATTTAGATTTCTAGTAAGTTGTATATGTAGTCACCATAGACGGTATACTTTCTCAAGGATAATGTGTTACTTTTAATGCTTGATCCCAGGGCTATAAATAATTTGTGCAGATATTTTTCTAATCACAATTTTTCACCTGAACTTGAAGATGCAGAAAATGATTTGCATGACTTTTCTGAATTCTCCCAAGAATGATACATAACTAATACCATTCTAGATGCCTGTAAGTTAATTCAGTACATATAGTGAATGCTTAGGGTACTAGGGTTTAATTCTTATGTGGAACCATAGTGGAGAATGGGACATATATGTCATTTCTGTTTTACACAGTTTCCTCATTTGTGAATGACTTGCTTGAATCTTTCCATATATTAATTTTATTATTTTCTGTTATTTCTCTTTTTTAGGAAGTAAGTGCTGGTAAACTTTTGAGGAAAGGCATTCTAGAGACCATGTAGAAGTTTTGCCATTTTGGTTTATTAGATGTTATTTGAAATGGTAACCCAAATTTAAGCAACACTACTGGCTACAGTTCCCACCTTTTAGACAATTTCAAAGTAAAATAGGGAAATTTTTGGCATTATAAAAGTTTTAAAAAGATTTTCTTTCTGTAGTCTGTGAATGAAGAGGAAGGTAAAAGGTAAATGCTGAATCAGATGTTTTAGGATTATTTTATCCTGTCTGGAAAAGAATCTACTAGTTATTTGCATTTATTTCATACTTAGAATTGCTAGACTTCATTCTTTATTTTTAAAAATAATTATTTGTTAAACTCCTTTAATTTGATCTTACCTGGAAGGCACTTTATCTGTCCTTCCATCCCAGATAAAGTCAAGTTAAAGGAGTACATCATCACCAAGTGCTTATTATATGAAATGTTAAAGGGACTTAGATCTAAGAAAAAGAAGATAAAAAATACCAACAGTAAAATTACAGCAAACTCACAGCTATCAACAACCGAACCTAAAAAACAAAAACAAACTAAGCAAACAACTAGAGCAGGAACAGATTCATAGAAATAGAGATCACATGGAGGGTTATCAGTGGGGTGGGGAGAGGGGGAAGAATGGGGGAAAAGGTACAGGAAATGAGAAGCATAAATGGTAGGTACAAAAAAGACAGGGAAAGGTTATAGGATGGGAAATGGAGAAGCCAAAGAACTTTTATGTATGACCCATGGACATGAACTAAGGTTGGGGAATGTTGGTGGGAAGGGGGATACATGGCGGAGGGGAATAAGGGGGGAAAAATGGGACAATGTAATAGCATAATCAATAAAATATATTAACATTTTTAAAAAGTAATTATTTGTTGAAGAAATATCTAACATACATAATTAAATTCAAAATTTACATTTAGCTCTTTGCTTTTGTTTACTGAGCCAGTCTAGGGTAATGGCTGAGGGCCTTAGGGAAGTACCAAGGGTATTTTGGGTCTGATAAAATTTTAGGGATATTTCCATTCACAGGGTACTTATTATTCCTGTAATGCAAGTGGAGTAAAGAAGCTCTAGCAATTAACCACTATGGGAACCAATTTGATGGTTAATTTTTTTATATATAGTTCTTCATTATTTGTGATAGCATAAGTTCTATTTAGTTGAATGTATTTGAAGAAGTAACACTTTGTCCTAGTCAGTTTTGATTAAAATCTTTATAAAATATATTACAAATTTTATTTTCTTAAAGCTTACCAGATATCTAGCTTTATCAAGGTTACAGCCATGAATACTTTTTGTGCTTTGCTTTAATGCAGCAATAATGTATTTGTATTATAATGAAGGTTGATAACATTGAGTCTATGCAAGTCTTTCTGTTTACTGTGCATTTATGTAAGTGGCATTTTTATTTTATTTACTTTTTACCTATAGTTATTCTTAGCTTGTCAGTTTAGCAGGACTGACTAATTCTCGGCTTTTATTATGCTGTATAATCTTTATTCTGCTCTACAATCTAAACTACTGAAAACTGACCACCTAGGGTTAGTGAGGTAGGTAAGCCTTGTTAAAATCGTAGACTGTGTTGATACACAAATATAGGCCTGGGAGTCATTGTCACCCCTCATGGTTAAGAAGAGGACATGGGCTTCGTTTAAGCTCTTTTTCTAGCTTATTCCTCTGCCTCTGGGTATAATTGATTGTAGTCACTTAATGTCTGAATGACTATAAGATATATATGGATTGCTGTCATTTCTTCTTCAGGTGACTTTGATATTTAAATTTTTTAAAACTTTTTTTCTCTGTAGTAGCAAAATTTGAGAACATGTACAAATGGTTTATTTATATTAAATGTGGTAGAACATGAACTTTAATGTCAACCAATTGTGGCTTAAAGGTACCATATATAAAATACTTATTAAATAATACATATTTTTGGCATAAAATGGATTAAGTTGATTTGTATTTATAATTGATGGTAGGGATCAATGCATTAAACTCTAATAACTCTAATATGCCATGATAAAGAATATTCTTTTGAATACATTTTAGCCTATCCTGGTGTGAAGAATGCTTTCTGTAAAAGTAAAGGGGAAAAAGGACATTTAAACTATCTCTGTTGTTCTTGAGAATAGAGACTGAATTGATCAGTTAAGAAAGATTTTTCAAAGACATTCTTTGGTACTAGATGGAGCATAATAGTTTATTAATTTAATGGGTTCTATGTAGTTGTTGAGCCTTGTGACTCTTGTTTGAACCTTTCCTTAACTCAGGCTTCCTCTCATTCTTCTGTGTTTATAAATCTGTCTAGTTTACTGAATGAGGAGGATAGTCAAGGACCAGATATGCCTCTTTCTTCACTATAGCACTCTTGACTTTTTGCTGACTTCTACATGCAGGGGCAGGCAAATGTAGGCTTATAGTTGTGAGTATGCAAAATACAAGTTTATTGTGTGTTATTAATTATTATAGTATTTATTTGTATTATAAATGTACACCTACTTTTGTCCACCCCTGTAAATGGTTAATCATTTGGAAAAAACTTAAATTTATACCTCACACATAGAGAAATAAACTGCAAATGGATCAGAGATCTCAATATAGAATGAACTACACAGACATGAAAAGAAAATATGAATGAATCCCTCTGTAATCTGGGTGTAATGAAAGGTTTTTCTCTCTCTAACTCAAAGTCCAGATTCAGCAAAGGAAAGAGTGGTAAATTTTTGAATTTATAAAAATTGAAGACTTCTACATGGCAAAAAACACTAATAACAAAGTCAAAAAGACACATGTAAAACTGGGAGAAAGTATTTGCATTACATATTACAGATAAAGGGCTAATATTTCTACTACATAAAGAATCTTTAACAATAGAGGGAGAAAAGACCAAAAAAAAAAGGGACCCTGGTGACTTCTGGTCAAAATGGAGGCATAGGGTAAACACACCTTGCCTCCCCACACAACTACAGCAGAAATTACAGTTAGACTACAAAACAAATATCACCCAGAATTGTCAGAAAATTGAGCTGTATGGAAGTCCAACAACCAAGGATTTAAAGAAGCCACATTCATCTGGACAGGTAGGAGGGATGGAGATGTGTAGAGAGGCACAGAGATGTGGAGTGGGCAATACCGCATACATGTGTGGTAAATGAAAATTGAGAGGGATACCTTGGGAGCAAGGGATTCCAGATCCAGATCAGACCACCCAGCCCAGGGTTCTAGCACCAGAACACAACTCCCCATAACATCTGGCTATACAAATCAGTGGGGGTTGGGGTTGCAGAAGAAATTGTGGGATTCTTAAGAGACTCCTCTTAAAGGGCCTGCGACTGACCTAGGACTTAACGCAGACCCACCCAGGAAAGGTACCAGTGGCATATGGGGAGGAATTGAAGTGACTGGCAACAGGATGAGTACTGGGAGACAGCTTCCTCTCAGGTAGAACTGCAAAGGTCAGTCAGTGGCATTGTCCCCTCTACAACCACCCCCCCACCCCCAACACACACACAGCCACAGAGCCACAGAGCAGTGATGCGGGTGGTACTGCTCACGCGATTATCTAAGGCTCTGTCCCATATAACTTACAGGTGCGCTTTTCTGCAATAGGCCATGCTAAGACAGGGAGGCAAAGCAGCCCTACCTAATACACAGAAACAAACATAGGAAGCTGCCAAAATGAGGAAACAAAGAAATATGACCCCAAAAAAGAACAGAACAAAACTCCAGAAAAAGGACTAAACAAAATGTAAATAAGCAGCCTGTCAGTTGGAGAGTTGAAAGCACTGGTTATCAGGATGCTTCAGGAGTCCACTGGGTACTTCAACAGCATAAAAAGGCCCCGGGCAAAAATGAAGGTTACATTAAATGAAAAAAAGAAAAATCTCTTGGCTGGCGTAGCTCAGTGGATTGAGCACGGGTTGTGAACCAAAGTGTCGCAGGTTCAATTCCTAGTCAGGGTACCTGCCTGGGTTGCAGGCCATGACCCCCAGCAACCACATATTGATGTTTTTTCCTCTCTCTCCCTCTCTCCCCCTCCCTCTCTCTTCCCTCTCCCACTCCCTCCCTCCCTTCCCTCTCTAAAAATAAATAAATAAATAAATAAAATCTTTAAAAAAAAACAGCTTTAAAAAAAAGAAAAGAAAAATCTACAGGCAACCAACAGTGGAGGGGATGAAGCAAAGAATCAAATCAATGATTTGGAACACAAGGAAGAAAAAAAGTATTCAGTCAGAACAGCAGGAAGAAAAAGAATGAAAAAAAAAATGAGGATAGCCTAAGGAGCCTCTGAGACATCTTTAAACATACCAACATCCAAATCATAGGGGTGCCAGAAGGAGAAGAGGAAGAGCAAGAAATTGAAAATTTATTTGAACAAATAATGAAAGAAAACTTCCCTAATTTGGTGAAAGTATTCTACATACAAGTTCAGGAAACACAGAGTGTCCCAGACAAGATGGACCCAAACAGGACCACAATAAGACACATCATAATGAAAGTGCCAAAGGTAGAAGATAAAGAAAGAATCTTAAAAGCAGCAAGAAAAAGCAGACTTACCTACAAAGGAGTTCCCATAAGATTATCTGGTGATTTCTGAAAAGAAACTTTGCAGGCTAGAAGGGACTGGCAAGAAGTATTCAAAGTGATGAAAAGCGAGGACCCATAACCTGGGTTACTCTGTCCAGCAAAGCTATTATTTAGACCTGAAGGGCAGATAAAGTGCTTCCCAGACAAGGTAAAACTAAAAGAGTACATCATTATCAAGTCGTTATATAAAATACTAAAGGGAATTATACAAGAAAAAGAAGAAGATCAATGATGAACATTAAAATGGCAATAAATTCACAACTACCAGTAATCAAATCTAAATAACAAATAAAGCAAACAAGCAGAATAGGAGCAGAATCATAGATATGGAGATCATTTAAAGGGTTATCAGTTGGGAGGGGGAAGGTGAAGAAGGGAAGAAAAGTGGCAGGTATTAAGAACAAATTGGTAGGTACAAAATAGACAGGGGGATGTTAAGAACAGTATAGGAAGTGGAGTAGCCGAAGAACTTATATGTGTGACCCATAGAAATGAACTCAGAGGGCTGTTGCTGGAGGGAATGGGAATACTGAGTGGATGGGGGCAAAGGGGGAAAATTGGGACAACTGTAATAGCACAGTAAATAAAATATGTTTTTTTAAAGATTTTATTTATTTATTTTTAGAGAGGGAAGGGAGGGAGATAGAGAGAGAGAGAAACATCAGTGTGCGGTTGCTGGGGGTTATGGCCTGCAACCCAGGCGTGTACCCTGGCTGGGAATTGAACCTGCGACACTTTGGTTTGCAGCCCGCGGTCAATCCACTGAGCTACGCCAGACAGGGCTAATAAAATATGTTTTTAAAAAGTGTTGGTAATAAAAAAAGGGGAACCAATGGAAAAATAGGCAGAAGACATAGACAGACAGTTCTCACAAAAAGCTATAAAAATTTCTCTTAAACATATGAACATTCATTCATTCTTAATTATAACAAGAGAAATTCAAGTTAAGAATTGCACTGAGATGCCAGTTTTCACCTATGAGATTGGTAGAAATTTAGAATACAATGAAATACCCTGTTAGCTGTGAAGGAGGAGGTACTTTTGTACTTGTTAGGTAATGTAAACTGGTAATTTGATCTGACAGTATCCCAGGTTGACACTGGACGTCTCAAGAAGTTGCTTCCTTCCAGAGCAAGAGGGCAAGGGAATAGAAGGGTTTACCACTTTGGTACAGACAGCTGACCACTTCATTTTGTCCTTTCTTTTCCCACAAATTTCTAGGGTCAAAAAGGTGGGAATTCCCACCCCTCTTTCTTTCTGCGTCTATCTTAATTAAAACTACATGATCTCTCCCATTAAGACTGGCTTTTTGAGATGCTCAAGGCAGGCAAGTTAAGAAACACAAAAAAGTCTTTCCCAAGACAGCAGCAGACCTATAAATTATGTCTCTGATTGTAGGAAACTGAATATTCACTAATTTTGTCTTGTTATATTCCTTCGGTAGCAAATCATAGTCTCTTTTAAGGTAAGTGGATTCATCAGGCATGTAAGTACAAATGTCAGCTGTTGGAAATACCAGCATTATTTTAATAATTGAATAAAATTATTCTCATTGACTGTGGATTTCACAAGGCATGTGTTATATAATATATACATACAAAGAGACATGTTTTGGGGAGGAATTTAATCTGGAATTTATCAAAAAGAATATGTACTTAGAATGAATCCAAACTGTCACACGCTATGTAGCTACAAAGCTTCCATATTAACTCACAACCATTACATCTTATGTGCTTATGTATTTGCATTGATGATTAATTTTTAGATCAATGATAATCAAGGAAAGTTAACCAGTCTGATTCAACCTGATTACCATATCATCTCATTCAGAGTTATTTTGTTTGTGTTAGTTGTTAGAACTGGAATAGGTAACTTAGTAAGTCTAGTTAAAAAGTGAGTTATCTTGTTGGTAGAAATGTAAAATGGTACACGCTACTTTGGGAAACAGAGTGGTGGTTCTTCAGAAGGTTGATCATGGATTTACCATATGTGCCAGCTGTTCCACTCCTAAATACAGTGGTACTTCAGTACTTATTAATTTGTTCTAGAACTTGTGACTAGTGCCAAAAACCTACGAGTACCGAATGATGAACCATTTTCTTTTGTGGGGCAGCATTGTGATTCATACAAGTTCTAGCAAGTGCATTGTGTTCCTAGCAAGTGCGACATGTCCTGAGCAAGTGTTGAGTGCTGAAACATTTTTTTCTTCTCATTGAAATGTGATGAGTACAGGGTTTGATGAGTTCAGGGTTCAGTTGAAGCCAGTCAGTACTGAGGTATGACTGTATATACCCAAGAGAGTTGAAAACATATCCATGCTAAGACTAGTACATGAGTGGTTATAGCAGCATTATTCATAATAGCCAAAAGTAAAAACAAGCCAAAGGTCCAATTGATGAGTGTATAAAGTGTTGTATATCCATACAGTGGAGCCTCATTTGGCCATAAAAAAGAAGTAAAGTACTGAGATATGTTGCAATATGGATGAACCTTGAAAACATGCTAAGTAAAAGAAGTCAGAAAACTACATGTTTTATGATTCCATTTATATGAAATGTGCAGAATAGGCAAATCTGTGATACAAAGGAGGTTGGTTAGTGGTTACTTAGGCTAGAATGAGGTGGACTGTTCATGAATATGGGTTTCTTGGGGATGTAGTATGATGAAAATGTTCTAAAATTGATAGTGGTGATTTGATGGTTGCATAACTATAAGTATACTAAAGTTATTGAATTGCACACTTTAAATATGTGAATTATATTTCAAAGAAGTTATTATAAGAGATGTGAGTTAGTTGTGGTTAGGGACTAATAAGTATTTTTCCCCTCTCTCTGAAATATTTGTGACCCATTCTTTCACATTGTTGGTGAGTGTACAAATTGGTACAACTCTTTTGGAAGGGATTTAGATAATACCTGACAAAACTGCATGTGCCTTTACTTTTGACCAACAGTTCCACTTCTGAAAATTTATCCCAAAGATTTTCCCCTAGCAATACAAGAATACATATGGACAAGACTATTATTGCAGCATTATATGTAGTTGCAAAATATTAGAAGCAACTGAAATGTTAATACAGAGGAGAGTGATTAAATAAGCTGCATACATCTATGCATGTATGAAAGAATGAGGAAACCTGTGAATTGGCAAAGTGCAAAAGTATATCTGTACTGCCTTACGTAGGAAAGAAGCCAACATAAGAAAATATATATCTGCAATGAAATACAGGAAGAATAAACTAGAAACCACAAAATGAGTAGAAACAGGGTAGAGTGATGAGAGATTGTAATGGGATTAAAGGAATGGAGGAGGGGACTTTTGGTCAAGATGATGCCTGGGTAAATGCAGTACTTGAATCTTCCCATAACCACATCAGAATTAGACTACAGAATTACCATTGTTTAGAACCACCTGAAATCTAGCTGAATGGAAGTCTGGTAACTAGGGATTTAAAGAAGAAGCCACATTGACACTGATAGAAAGGGTGGAGACGAGGAATGGACTAGTCCTACACCTACATGTGGTGGATAAAAACTGGGAAGGAGATCTCAGCTGCAGAGGTCCACCTTGAGCAGTGAGGGGTTCCAGCCCCACAACATAGCCCCCCAGCCCAGGGTTCCAGTGCCAGGAAGAGAAGTTCCTATAACTTCTGGCTGTGAAAACTAGTGGGGATTGGGGATTGAGGCTGAGTTAGACAGAGGCTTCAGGAGTCCTTAGGCAGTTCCTTTTAAAGAGCTAGTGCATTGATTTACTCATGTACATATTCCCTCTGAGCTCCATTGCTGGGACATTAGCTTGAAAGGAAGCAGGGACATACAAGGAGGAACAGCATTGTCTGGCATTGGGGTGAGAGCTGTAGAGGCAGCTTTCTGTCTTATGAAAGTGCTGGCAGTTGCCATTGTTTCTTTTCTGAGACCCCCCACCCCCACAGAGCCAATAGAGAGGTGCCATATTTGAGTCTGTATCAACCTGGCTCACTGTTTGCCCCACCTTGGTGATTCCCTGAGATCCCACTCCACCCAATTTGTGGGCCCATGCAAGCTGTTTCCAGTGTTTTTTTTCATACAAACTGCCTTGGCTCTTGCTGTGGACTTTTCTAAAGTCTCTCAAAGACTCACAAATTTCAAACAAACAGCATCTGGTCTTGGTGTGCCCAATACCTCTTGCTTAGTGGCCTCATGCCTGTCACTGGTGGTAGCCAGCCTAGGTTTACAGCTTGGCCTCTCCTGGGTACCTTCAGGACCTACACAAGTTGCAGCCATCTGCAAATTGCTCTGTAGTTCATGCTGGGTGGCCCAAGGCAGGGCACAGTCAGTGGCTGGTCTTGTACCTCCTGGGAGGCCTCAGACCCTGTGCACCTGGTAAACACCTTCAGACTACGCTGGATTATAACCCTACCACTTCCACGAGTGACACTTTCAAGGAGTAAACTCAGTGAGGGGCGAAGTCCCACTGAAGCAAGTCCTGCTTTGTAGGGTTGGCTCCTGCACAGCAACTCCTCCTCTGTAGTTGCAGCTGGTTCTCTCAGTGATGCCAACAACAATCAAGGCTCAACTACAGCAGGAGAATGTACACAGCCACACATGGGGGTGCACCTGGAGCACCCAGGTCAGGTGACTGGGGAGGCTGTGCAGCTGGGCCCTACAGGATACCTATTACACAGAGCCAATCTATCAAGTCCAGGACATGTAGCAGCTCCACCTAATACCTAAAAACAAACTTAGGGAAGCAGCCAAAATGTGGAGACAAACAAGTTCCAAATAAAAGAACAGGAGCAATCTCCAGAAAAAGAACTACCGTATTTTTTGGACCATAAGACACATCTAGGTTTTAGAGGAGGAAAATAGGAAAAAAAATTTTGAAGCCAAAAATGTGGTAAAATATTTTATAACATAAGTAACATAATATTTTATCAATGTAAATATAAAGCTACATTTGAATTATAAGATGCACCCCCATTTCCTTCCAAATGGGGGTGTGTATCTTATAGTCCAAAAAATAAAAATAGAGACAAGCAATATACCAGATGCAAAGTTCAAAACAATGGTTGTAAGGGTGTTCAAGGAACTTTGTGAGAACTTCAAGAGCATGATAGAAACCATAAAAAAGAACCAGTCATAAATGAAGGTTACACTAACTGCAATGAAGAATAATTTACAAAGAATCAGCAGTAGAGTAGGTGAAGCTGATAATAATCAAAACATTGATTTGAAACATAAGGAAGCAAAAAACAATCAGAACAGCAAAAGAAAAAGGAATAAAAAATAAAGGAAGATAGTGTAAAGAGCCTCTGGGACAACCTCAAGTGTACCAATATTTGCGTCATGGAGCTGCTGGAAGGAAAAAAGAGCAAGAAATGAAAACCTATGTGAAAAAATAATGACATAAAATGTACCTAACCTGGTGAAGGAAATAGACATATAAGGCCAGGAGGCACAGAGAGTCCCAAACAAGGTGAACCCAAAGAGGCCCACACAAGGACACATCATAATTAAAATGCAAAAGGTTAAAGACAAAATGATCATCTTAAAAGCAGTAAGAGAAAAGCAGTTAGTTGCTTACTCGAGAGTTCCCATACGACTGTCAACTGCTTTCTTAATAGAAACTCTGTAGTCCAGAAGGGAATGCCAGAAATACTCAAAATGATGGACAAGAAAAAGCTAAAGGAGTTCACCACCACCAAACCAGTAATATGAAATGTTAAAGGGTTTTTTTTAAGAAAAAGAAAAAAAGAAACTATGAACAATAAAATGACAGTAAATACATCTGATCAACAGTTGACTGAAAAAACAAATTAACAAGCAGAACAGAAATAGAGTCATAGATATAGAGAACATTTTGATGGTTGTCTAATAGGAGGGGAGGGTATTTGAGGGTATGGATGAAAAAAGTGAAAGGGTTAAGAAGTACAAATTGTTAGTTATAGAATAGTCACGAGGAGTAAAGTACAGCATAGGGAATACAGTCAATAATATTTTAATAACTGTGTATGGTGCCAGGTGGGTGCAGGATTTATCACTTAGTAATTTGTGTAATGTCTAATTATTGGGGTGTATACCTGAAACTAATATAGTATTGTATGTCAGCTAATTAAAAAATTTTAAAAAGTGATTAAATGGCAAAAAATATCAAGGAATGGAGGAAATTGTGACATTGAGTAACCTTTTTGAAAGGTTCTGACTTTCAGAACTATGATAATGTTTGGCATACTTAAAGAATATATAGTTAGAAAAAAACAAAAATGAAAATGGACTAAAACAAACAAATGAGCTCAACTGATTTCAAATAAATAACATAATTACATGTGGGGTGGGGGAGGCCAACCAACACAAATAACTTTTGAGGATAGTTTTTGGACTGAATGGTCTTAAGTTTGAACACAAAAAGAACTAAAAAAATACTGAGCTTTGATTTGTAGGCTTTCCTTTTCCATGCAGAGCTGTGGGTTAGCAAATTCAAAACTACTCTCCTTTCTCTGTATACCAGAATTGAGCAAATAGACAAGTAAATATTATGTGGTTAATGAAATGCCGGTTTCTAATTGTTGGAGGAGGGAGTTTTAAATGTGAAAAGTGGGGCAAGACAGAAGGTAGAAATCTGTAGTGTTCAGTTGGAATATAAAGTATCAATATAAACTCATCTTTCTTCCGTCTGTCTGCCCATTTATTCATCAGTCAGTTCATCTGTAGAAATGATTATAGATGAGATGTGTGTGAATGTATTCATATGAATATTATATGTGTACATACTAATTTACGTTATATTCTTCTATACTAGATGCTTGCATGGATCTGCTTCCTAGGTGATTTTTAGTGTGTAAGTTTTAGGATGAGATTCTAATAATTTGAAATCACCAAAATAAAATTGAATTATTACATAACTAACAATTATTAAAATACACAATTCAGACATATTTTCTTTCTCAAAGGGGGTATAATTATATATTATATATGATGGGGGACAACGGAAAAGTTTATCATTGACTAAACTTGGCAAGGTATGACAAAAAGATTTTAGATGCTATCTTTGTTTATATAGTTTGGTCATTTACAGATTATGTTTATTAAATACATTTGCTAAAACATTAGAATTTGAGCTGTTTTGCATAGATCTTGAAATTTAATTGGTTTAATTCTGTAAACATTTCCCCAGATTTTCTTTTAATAAAGCATTTGCAGTATTGATAAAATGTTAGTAAAGGACCTTCTACAGCAAAAAATTTTTAGATTATGTGCAAATGTTAAACAACATGTCTGTGGCTATCTTTTGTGATTAATAGATTCAGTTCAATTCATTTTGACACACCTGCCCACACTGCACTGAGTTTTCTGCAGTTTTTGGCCAAAAACAGCATGATCTCCCATGCCCCACCCTCCCTATTCACTTGATCTTGCCCTGAGTGACTGTTTTTTCCCCAATGAAATAAGTCCTCAAAGGGAAATGTTTTGCAGACTTGGAAGAGGTGAAACAAAAAATGGCAGAAGCAGTAAAAGACATCAAAATCAAGGAGTTCAGAAACTTTTGAGCAATGGAAAAAAGTCATGATAGTTGTATTGCATGAAATGGAGAGTACTTTACAGGTGACTGAAGTTTAAACATGTAAGAATACAGAATTTTTTTATAAATCAATTTTGTTTTTTTGTTGTTCCTCGTCATTTATAATTACAGCCCTCTTGAGAAAGAAAATATGTCTGAATTATGTGTATTTTAATGATCGTTAGTTATGTAATAATTGAATTTTGTTTTTGTGATTTAAAATTATTAGAATTTTACCCTAAAAAAATTGAATTACCTAATAAAGTCTGCCTTGACTTTATTACCTGAATATGTTAAAAATAAAATATGCTAGTAACCAAAATCTTTGTTTATATAATATGAGGAAATTTGAAGCATTATGGCAGATAGCTGAAACATAGCTAATTACAAGTAACAATTTTAATAAAAGTTTATTAAGTTTTGTAAAAAGGTTTTTTCTTTTGCATAAATTGAGGTCTTTATATGTTACTGCTCATTGAAAGTAATCAGAGATACTTGGAAAAAATAGCTGGTTTTATAATTGAGCCAGAAAATGTACAAGATAAGCTTGCAGCATCTTGTCATACTAGATAATAAGGAAGCTTCAGAGACTTCTGGGGTTTTGTCAGAAAGACTCAGGGTCCAACTTGAGGAGCTTCCTAATGGCAGGAAATGGGACAGTGTGAGCTTCAATAGTGATATCTACAATTGGTTGAGACATAGCATATATCAATTTGTCCCAATAGATGAGCTTGTGTTGACTTAAAAATGATTGGTAGAGGATGCTAATGAACCAATCATTGTTTTTAAAAGTTGAAAATGGAAGGAAAGAATTGAGTATTTGTTGCTTTTCCTAGAACTGTACCATTGGGCAACTAAGTAGTAGATGAGGGAGGCTTATTTTTATAGAATTATTTTAGCAATGGAATGGGAAAGGAATTACAAATTAGAATATCACCATTTCATAAGTCCTAATATATTAATGAATGGAAGCATTGAACATCATGGATACTAACATTATCAGGGAAAGATAGCCGAAACATTTGTTTCCTGATATAAGACAAAATACTCCCCATGAAGTAGTCTTACCCCATCCCTGAAAAAAAGAATTGAACCTTAATTTGATCTAAAGCATCTAAATTCAGCTACTAACTTAAAGAAGACACAGGAGAAGGTTAACTAATAGAAAGGAAGTATAATCAGAAAAATAGAAATTGTGGGGAACTCCACAGAAGCTAAACCTATCAGTTTATTCCCTTTCCTCCCAAAATCTCAAAACAACAACAACAAATGTAGAAAGAGACACATTTTAAAATTTACATTAGTTAAAATTAAATAAAATAAAAAATACAGATCCTTATTTGCACTAGCCAAATTTCAATTTTTAACCCCTATGTGGCTGGTGGCTATCATATTTATATTTCAGATACAGAACATTTCCATAATGCAGAAAGTTCTTTTGGATATGTATATTAGTTTTCCTAGGGCTTCCATAACCAATTATCACAAACTGAATGGCTTAAAATAACAGAAATTTATTCTCTGACGGTTTTGGAGGCCAGAAGTTCAAAATCAGTGTGTTGGCAGGGCCACACTCCCTGTGAAAGCTCTAAGGGTATATCCTTCCTTGCCTCTTAGAGCTTCTGGTGGCACTGTGTTTCTTACTTTGTGGCAGCATACTCCAGTCTCTACCTTCATCTTCGCTTAGCTTTTCCCCCTCTGTGTCTCAAATTTCTCTCTCTCATAAGGACATCAGTCATTGGATTTAGCACCCACTCTAAATCCAGGATGATTGTATTTTGAGATCCTTAACCTGATTACCCTTAGAAAGACCCTCTTTCCAAATAATTTCATATTTACAGGCATACTGGGTGTTAGACATAGCCATAATTTTTGGGGGAGGTACAGTTTTAGTCCACTTAATATTAAATAGTGGTACTAAAAATTAAAAGGGACCTAAGAGACTAATATATTAAACAGTAGGAATGTCTGGGCCTTATTTAGATTCTGATATAAATAAACAGATTATGAAATTGAAATTATGAGATGATTGCACATTTGAACCCCAGGTATTTAAATTAAAGAATTTTTGTTGATAATGGTATTGTAATTATGTTTAAAAAAAGAGCCTTTATCTTTTAGAGGTATAGTGATATTTATAGTTTAGATGAAATAATGTATTGGAGGTTCTTCAAACTAATACCTGAATGAGGAAGTGGGCAGGGGTGTAGATTAGGCCCTGCAAGCTACTGCCCATTTACCTTGCAACTTGTTTTTGTAAATAAAGTTTTATTGAAATATAGTCATACCCATTCATTTACATATGGCCTATGGCTGCTTTTGCAAACAGAGGCAGAATTGAGTAATTGGAACAGAGACCCATGAGCCTATGAAAACCTGAAATGTTTACTGTGTGACATTTTACTGAAAAAGTTTGTTGACCTCTGTAAAGATGAAACAAGGTAGACCATGAAATGATAATAGGTAAAGCTGCTTCCTTTTTATATATGTTTGAAATTTTCTTGTTAAACTTTCTGAAAAATAATAGTTAACTGTCTTATTTTAGGGTAAGAAAGAGCCTAAAAAGAGAGAGAAAATCAAAGGAAAATATGAAAAAATTTTACTCTATAAAAAGGCAGTTATCTTTAACATTTTATTTCTTAAATGTCTGAAATGTATTTAATAAGATAACATTTGTTAAATCTGAGTGGTAGGTACATGAGTTTTACATTATTTTGTATTTATCTGTATGCTAAAATATTTTTAATTTTAAAAAGCCAAACATGTTGTAAATACAAGTTAAAATATGTAAGGACAAACTATGCAATTGGGAATGTATTTTCAATATATAACAATGGATTTGAGAACTTTAATACATTGTAGCCCATATAAATTATCAATAAAAAAATGTTTGTTAAAAATTGAAAAATTAGGAAAGGGCATGTGGTATTTTCCAGAGAAAGGCAACTGGCCAAGGTGTATATGGAAATGGAAAAAATGTTTTTTTCCCTTTTTTAATCCTCACCTGAGGATATGTTTTTGTTGATTCTAGAGAGAGGAGGAGGGGGAGAGAGAGAGAGAGACAGACAGACAGACAGACATCGACTGGGTTGCCTCCTGGATGGCCCCCTACCAGATATCAAACCAAAACCTAGGTGCATGCCCTGACTGGGAATCAAACCCGCAACGTTTTTTTGGTGTATGTGATAATGCTCCGACCAACTGAGCCACCCAATCAGGGCAGGAAAAATGTTTTGTTTCGTCTCTTCTCATCCCTCCTCCCATCCCCTATTCTGCCATCCTCTCCCCTCCTCAACTATAATCAGAAACTGGTTAATTAAAAAAAATAGGATAAAAACTATATCCCTCTAGCCCTGGCTGGTGTGACTTAGTGGATTGAGTGCTGGCCTGCAAACCAAAGGGTCACCAGTTTGATTCCCAGTCAGGGCACATGCCTGGGTTGTGGGCCAGGTTCCCAGTAGTGGGTGCATGAGAGGCAACCACATATTGATGTTTCTCTCCTTCTCTTCTTCCCTTCCCCATCTCTCTAAAGGTAAATAAAATATTTAAAAAAATATATCCCTTTATATAGACATAATAAACTGTATGTCTATATAGAGGGAGTTGTTTATAACTTTTTTATGTGCATTTTCATTAATTATTTTGAATATAATATTTTAGAGTAAGCTGAAGTTTATGAAGTTCAACAAGTGGAAGAGGGGTAATCTACAGGGTCAGGCACAAATAACACCCCTGTTTTTTTATTACAGAAGCTTTTATTACAAAATCATAAGCATGTCTGTTACATAATAATTTCATACTCAAGAACACCATAGCACATTTTAGGTGAACTGTTCAAATTAAAACTATAAGTTATTATACCCATATTATTACCCCACCAACCACATTCAAGCAGGCCTTATTTCTGCCAGACCCTATATTTTTGGTAATTGAGTTTATTGGTTAACTGTTAGAAATTTCTGTCTGTGCATGTGTTTAATGTCTTACATATACTGATTGTTGAGATACTTTTCTAGTCAACTTGAGTACACGTGCGAATCACCTAGAGGGCTTGTTAAAACACAAACTGCTTGACCCCGTTCCCCAGAGTTTTTGATGCAGTGGGTTTGGAATGGGGAGGGCAGAGGGTTCATTTTTAACAAATTCACCTGTGATCTGGTGCTGCTAGTTGAGGGAACACACTTTGATAAACTTCTGCTCTACTATTTTTTTTAAAGGAAAGAAAAGGTATGCATATATAGCAACTAAGATCTGTATTTGCATAAGGAAGTTATTCTCATTTTGGCTCATGATTAGTTAGATGGATATAAAACATATTCATATTATAGAGAATCATTTGGAGCTTAAACCTTGTGTTTGTAACTTGCACAACTTTGATCCTTTGATTTAGGCCTAGCTTTTTCTGAATAGAAATGGACTGTTTGTAGTATGGGGTTGGCCAAAAATTCCATATGGATTTTTTGTAAAATGAAAGGCACATTTTTCATTTTCAACAATAACTTTATTGATTTCAGTATTTTAAGTATTCTGGCTATCTCCCATGTGGTATAATGTTGATTGTTCTCAGTTAATTTCTCAATTTGATCACTATCAATTTCAACTGGTCTAGCCTCTCCTACCGTCGAGCATCATCTAGTGAGAAATCTCTAGCACGAAACTTCACAGGCTACTTTTGACATGTTCCATCATTCACAGCATCTTCTCCATACAGTGTACAAATCTTTATTTGTATTTTAATTATGTTTTTACCTTTCTCAAAATAATAAAGCATAATATGCAGAAAATGTTGCATATTTTCTTTCATTTTCAATATTAAAGTGGCTACACAAAAATTTACCAATTTTGATACTTGAAAAAAAATGTAGCCTGATATGACAGCTGTCACAGTACAGTCTAACAAAGTTGTTTCAAATGAGGTTAAAGACAACTAAGCTCTACTAGAGCCATTTTATGGAAAAAACCAAATGAACTTTTTGGCCAACTCAATATATTGAGTAGTAGTGTTATTTAGATAAATAAGAATGAACTTCAGAGTAAGTGGATATAATACAAAGAACAAGTGAAGCAAAGAAAAAGTTTGATTCTGCTAAAATAAGATCAAGCAGGCAAAACAAAATAATACATTTTTAGGGAAATATTTGGTAAACTTATTTTAAAAAGAAAGGGAATGATAAAGCTAAATTCACCATCATGGTTACCGCCCAGGGGAGAGTATTTATAGTCCATTATTTACATTATAGTCTATAGCTTATGTATGTGATATAAATATTCTTTTCTTTTTAGTATTCAGTAAAAATACCTAAATACTAAAGCAAAGTACTCTATTTTCTTCATAGAAAAACTTATGAAGAATATTGCTCTCTTAGGCTCTTTAGTTGGTTCTGCTGAATACCCTAGGTCAGTATTGTCTGAAAGAATTTCTGCAATGATGAAAGTTTAAAGAAAATCTGTATTGTCAAATGTGGGTTATAAGTACTTTATTTATTTTATTGTATTTTATTTATTTATTTTTAGAGAGAGGAGAAGGAAAGGAGAGAGAGAGAGAGAAACATCAGTGTGTGGTTGCCTTTCATGTGCCCCCCACTGGTGACCTGGCCTGCAACCCAAGCATGTGCCCTGACTGGGAATCGAACCGGTGACTGTTTGATTCACAGGCCCGTGCTCAGTCCACTGAGCAACATCAGCCAGGGCAAATGTGGGTAATAAGTACTTTAAATGTGATTATTACCCATATTTGCAACTAAGTGCAAATACAGTATAAATAAGAAACTGAATTTTTTATTTATTTAAAATTTATATTTGAATAAGCACATGTGGTTTGTATCTACTGTATTAGAACAACTCTAGGCAGTTTAGAACATGGGTTATCCCTTGAGTTATTAATCTTCTAGGTATTTCTATAAAATATGCAGTGTTTGGCTTTTTGACATTTTGCTTAGGTCACTGGTTTTGATGTCTTGTGTACTTTGACTCCTGCTTCTGCTGCTTGTGTTCAGTGGTAGCTGTTTGATTTACAGGCACACCCTGTTTTATTGTGCTCTGCTTTATTGTTCTTTACAAATGCTGCCTATTTTACAAATTGAAGGCAAGACCTTCCACCAGCAAAAAGATTATGACTCGCTTTATTGTGGTGCTCACTTTCTTGCATTGGTTTGGAACTGAACTCAAGGTAAACCTCTGAATTTTTTTGCATTGTATTTACTAAAATTAAGTCTTCAGGATCAGAAGCTACTAGACTAAAAGTTTTTTGAAAGCATAATATTTACTCATAATATTACTTGAAATTTTCATTGAATCATGTTTCTTATATGTTAGAGTTTTATTACTTTTGTTTTCTGTTGATTTAAATTAAATCTCTGTCCCATTGACTTTTCTGAGTCCCCAAATTCTTCTTATTTAATTTAGTTTATACCATAAGTCATTCAGTATTTTTTACTTGTTGTGAACCTGCATTTCCATGCATTCCTGAGAAATGGGGAATGATAGAGGAAATAGACACTGACTTACGATGTGAGCATAGTTGGAAGTATTTTTAGGAAGCAGAGTATTTCTGACAGAAACACATTGAATACTCATGGAGAAATGATTGTAAGAAAGTATGTGGCTGAGAAGGAATCAGTCAAAGTTTTTATATAGTTGTTTGTTATTTTGTCACCTGATGGTAAAAGAGATTGTGCATCAAAGTTCTTAGCTAAGTGTTCCGAATTCTTTATTTCCTTAATTTTCAAAATATGTATTTGAAAAAGGACTTTTACCAGTGATATGCAAAGAACTTGTACAAAAAAAGACAACCCATTTTCTAAAAAGGGATTAAAGGATCTAGATACTTGATCAAAGATGTATGAGAGGCCAGAAACACTTGTGATCATATTCATTGTCATTAACATTGTTATTAGAGAAATGAACATTAAAACCATAGTGAGATACACCAAACACTGATTTGAATGGCTAAATTAAAAAAAAAATAACAGCAACAAATGATAATACCAAAGGTTGCTGAGCAACTGGAACTTTTCATATGTTGCAAGTAGAAATGAAAAAAATGATGTAGCCACCATGGAAAATAGTTTGGCATTTTCTTATAAAGTGAAACATGCACTTACCATATGATCTAATATTCCCACTTTCTGGAATTTATCTAAGAGGAATGAAAATGTACATGTACAATTTTTTTCCAGAATGTTCATAGAGCCTTATTCATAATAATACCAAATAGGAAACAACCTAAGTATTTATCAATTGGTGAATAGATATAAGAAATTATACCACAATATGGATATATCATGGTTGAATCTCAAAATCCTTATCAAATGAGAAAAGATGCTATATACAATATAGGAGTCTATCTATACGAAATGTCTGTATCCTAATCATTCTTGTATGTTTTTCTGCCACCTAGGTGATGCTTGTTGACTTTACTATTTAATTTTAGTACACTAATTTGTGATATAACTTTGTTCTTCATCCTAGGTTGATGGTTTATTATATTGTTAGGTATTTTCCAGATGTCTGAAACCTATCGTGTAGTGCTTAGAACATTTTGAGTTTTAGAGTTATTTGCATATTGATGCTAATTGAAACCTCAAGAATATGTAGTTATTTGTGGAGAATGAAAATAGCTGTAGGAATATAACATTGTCATAGTAAAGACTCACATGGTTGCAGAAGAGGATCCCGCTTAGGCTGGTTCAAGTAAAGATATTTAAATCTCAGAAGTTTAACATGAAAACAAATACAGTTAGATCTTACAGGAATTAAAAAATAGGAACAAGAGCCTGTTTTCTCTGCCCTTTAGAGGCCATAGAGTCTCTTGATTCAATTTCCCAGGTGATGTTTGCTCTTTGCTCCTGTTCTTTTATTGACCAGCTTCCTTTACTTATTTATTGCTTTTCCTACATTCACAAGACCTCCGGCTTATCTTTCTGTCTGCTCCGTGGGTTCAATTTGCGAGAGAGAACATTTGGTGATAAATAAGCCTACAGATTGACTAGCCTTGGATTGGCTGCCCATTTCTCATTCAGTTAGTTGGGATGAGGAACATGATTGTTATCTGGTACAAACATGGCTGCCTAGGGATGCCTGTATCACTGGGGCTCTGAGGGAGGGTTTTGTATATGTATTATAAAAGTAATTAAGTGAATTCTCTATATAGTAGGTTACTTTGGTTACTTTTATGCATGTTCATTAACAGACATTTTTGAGCTATTATAGAAACGTACAGTGATGGTGATACTTAGTAGTTGTACCAAATAAGGGCTCAGAGTTGGATTTTTACCTCCAAGACAAACAATGTGTCCTTGAGTAAGTTTCTTAAAATGTCAAAGTACCAGTCTTTAAAATGAGAGTGATGTGCTGTTTCATTGTGTCACCCCAGATAATGTACAAGAAAGTACTAGTACAAGAAGTATGAAGTATAACGGAAACACAATGGTTTTATTAGACTGCTTCATCACCTTCAATTCTAGTATAATCTTTATGTTTGAAAGACTCTTAATTTTTTTTTAATTACTGCACCCTAGGAGGATATATTATCTTCTTGAGACTTAACCTTTCCTTTTTTTTCATGTAGAATAATTTTTGTTGTAAGTTTTAACTGCACTGATCTCTTAATTCTTGTACTAGGTTCTTGACATTCTCTTGCCTTTCTGTGTTTATTTTAACTTTTCTCATTAACATTTGAACTTTCACCCAAATATTTGAAGGTTTAATTTTATGCATAAGCATTTTTTGTACATACCACAAAGTTCCTCTATTTTTTGAACTAAAATTGATCTTTTTGGTATTGTTTTATATTAATTTAAGTTTATATCTATATGTATCTTGTATACTATAAGTATAGTTAGGGATGCTGGGATTTGAAAAATAGTTCGTAAAATGACTTGAAGAAGCATATATATTTTTAAAAATTTTCAACATTACAAAATGAGTACATATACGCAAATACATTATATAAAGTTAAAAAACATAAATAAGCAAAAATAAAAATCATATTCCCACCACCTAGAGATGACACTGTTAATACTTGAGTATATATTCTTCTATATATTTTCCTATGTAAATGTATGTACATACATGTATTTCTTTACTAAAATTATACTAGTATACATATTATTTTAGTATATATATTTTTTGGACATGAATAGCTGCCCAAGTGAAGCATATGCTTTTTTAATTAACACTTTCTGCTTTTTCATGTCAGAAGATTTTCATTTTATGTAATACCCAATTTTTACATTTTTTCAGTTTTCTGCAAAAGATTATTTGCAGTTGATCATCCAAAAGAGGTTTAATCCAGATGACTCATTGTATTTGATAACTGTTAGCCCTTAAGTATTTTGAAATCTAGCACAGTCCCTTCCCTTCCCTTTTTCATGGCACTGACTTTTTCATTAGACTTTGCCTTTTGTTGCATGCATTTGTTTTTTTGTTTCTTTTTTGGTGGAGAGATTGGGGGAGTGTTCGGTTGTTTCCCATTGGTGCTATTTAGCTTATTCCTCTATATCTTGTTTTATTCCCCCCTCACTAGCTCTCTGTATCTTTTATTTTAAGTAAGTTTATAATTTCAAATCTAGCTAAAATACAGCTAGAGAGCTATGTTTTGAGGAGAAATTATAAACTTCTCCTCAATCAACTAGATTAGTATGATAACTGTAATACTGAATGATTTTAATTCTCATCTTTTTTTTTTTAAGATTTAATTTATTTATTTTTAGAGAGGGAAGGGAGGAAGAAAGAGAGAGAGAAACATCAATGTGCGGTTGCTGGGGGTCATGGCCTGCAACCCAGGCATGTGCCCTGACTGGGAATTGAACCTGCGATGCTTTGGTTTGCAGCTCGCGCTCAATCCACTGAGCTATGCCAGCCAGGGCAATCCTCATCTTTTTGTTCAAAGAATAGAAAAGATGAGTTTTCATAAATTACTTATATGCACAAATTTCTTAATTTTGGATAAATTAATAAAAAGGAAATTTAGATTCAGTTATGTCCATAAATACTATTATCTACAGTCTGTGATAATTGAGGGTAAATTCAAGTTATCTCTAGGGTTTTCTTTGAATATATTTAAAACATTTAAATTAACATTTCCTTAAAAAATAAAATGGGAGCCCTGGCCAGGTTGTTCAGTTGGTTGGAGTGTCAGCCTGTACACCGAAACAGGCTGTGATTCCCAGCCTGGGATTCAGACCCTGTGATTCCCAGCCTGGGAACCCAAACCCTATGATGCAGGGTTTGATTCCCAGTCAGGGCACATATCTAGGGTGCCGGTTCAAGCCCTGGTAGGGGCACCTATGGCAGCTGATTGGTGTTTCTCTCTCATGTCAGTGTTTTTCTCTCTCTCTCTTTCTTCTTCTCTAAACATATCCTCTGGAAGGATTAAAACAAAAAAAACAGTAAAATTTAAAACATGTGAAGTAGGTGCAATGCTCAGTCACTTTGCATACCTTACCTTGTATTAATACAACTATTATTGATCAAATTATAAAGTTTTAATGAAAGGATTATTTATATCACCATGTGACTCATTTTTTGGAAATGCATATTGCTTAATGCAATGTTTTAATGATTATATCAGAAAATGGGTATGAGAGATTTGATAATTTTGGCATATTAATTATTTGGATTCTACTAATATTTTTTTGTAATCATAGACTCTGTCATATTAGACCTTAAAATGAAGATGTCCATTCACAAACTGCCAAAACATGGAAATATGAATATATGTGTCCAAACATATGTAAAGTACAAATTATGAAATTTTGAAGCTTATTTTTCTGAAAATCTCATTGATGATTTTACAATTGTGGAATTTTACTTTGTGGGAAAAACAAGTTGGGGTATTAAAATTGCAAACAAACATGAGACTCTGTAAATTTTTATATTTTAAACCCAAAACAATAAAGAAAACTCTATAAACATGATTTATGAGCATTTTACAAATTTTAGATTAGATGAGCATCATGCAGTTAATTTGTTTATTGACCTTGGTTACTAAAAACATTTCTGGATTCTCTCTCCCAAAGCTTCAGTGGTGTGATTATATTAATTTTTCTTTCATGCAAATTAAGTAATTGATGCCTGTTCCTTTTCCTGTGGACCCACAGGCAGACTTATAGTGTGTGAACAAAGAAAAAGCTTTGGCAAATCTTCACTTAGTGATTCTGATCATTTTCTTTGCTTTTCAAAATCAAGGGAGGAGCATAGCTGAGGTCTCTGACCTGGATCAGAATATTCTTTCCAAATCTAAATTCCCTTCTACATCAGATATAGAGGAGTCCTGTTACTAAGGCCTGGTTTTAATTTTCTTTCCCAAGCCTGAATTACAAAAAACCTCTGTGTCATCTTGGTCACCTACTTTGTCTTACATATTTTAAAAGTCTTTAGGTACCTCATTTTTTAAAATGTGCCTTATTTGAATAGCTGGATTTGACTCTTAGTTGAGGTAAATGAAGTCAGAAGTGAATATGCTTGTGTATAATTAATTAACTGCCCATAAGCAGGTAAGGAGAGTTTATGGTTTGGAAAGATAGTGTATATATTTATATGTATTATATTATTATATTGAGGTATAAAGGGTGATCTTGATTTTTCAAGTTATGAAAGCAGCATTACAGGAGCAAAACAAAAGGAACATTTCTTCCATTTAGCTTAATCTTTATTAAGCAGTTTAATTTTTATTTATTTAAAGTCATCTTTCAGTTGTTTTCTCAAGAAATGTGGATTTTTCTTTATACCCATGATGTAAATGAATTACCCAATTATATGAGGGTATTGCTCAGTAACAAGCCAAATTGCCTTCATTTACTTTGGTCATTGACCCCAACATCCTTAGAATATGATATCATTTTAGAAAGTAGGGGATAAAAAGGACATCTGTGCTAATAGCAGCTGTGAGGGGAGGTTGCCTAGTCTACCAAAAATTACTGCTATTTCATTGCCCTTCCACCCAAGTCCAGTTCAGGAAATATTTATTGAGCATCATTCATTTGTATTTGAGTGCTCCTAGTGGTTTGGTTCAGCCTCAAGTTAGAACACTGACTGTTGTGGAGGAAGTTAATCTTAGTGCAGGGTATGATAAGCAGCCTGATAAGAAGGAATATCAAGTGTTGGTGGGAAAGGAGATAAAGGATAAGTCATCCCTAGTGGGCAGAGTTCAGAATATGTTGATTTCAGTTAACATTTTGGAAACATCCTCCTCTTCTCATCTACCTGAACGTTGACTTGGAAACTTTTGGCTTGGAAGATATTTCTTTCAAGAGAAATTATGGACATGATACAACTTACATTTTTTAATTAAAAAAATACTTATGGCCTTTTGTACATTTTTACTCATAATACTAGCAAACAAGAGACATGAACTTCCAAGTCTATTTCTTTTATTCTGTATTCTCCTGGATCACTTCAGGGTTCGCTCACATCCTATGAATTCTCATTGTGTTGATTTCCAAAACCAAAAGAAAGGAAAAAGCAGGGGCCAGATATAATGGAATATGGGAATAGAGGGGGTGGTGAGAAGGAAAGTTGGAAAATCCAGGCCAAGAGTATTAATCCAGTATTTACACAGCAATAAGAGGAAGTTGTTTTTAATACGCTTACTAAATTTTCTGTGGTAGCAATTTCTGAAAAGAAAGGTCTAAAATTATTTGAAAAGTGATAGCATAGGTTAAATAAATAAGTATTAAGATTTGTAAGGAGACAATTTTGAAAAACAGCATAGTTTTGGTATAACTGTTAACATGCTTATTTGGAAAATAATTAGTCTTGCTACAGGTTGTATTAAATGGTTTAAAATAGCTGATGAGTGGAACAGCTGTTGATTGCAATTCATGATTACATGATGAGGTACAGAATTCTTGGTCCAGTTTTCAAGATCAAGCTGAGTTTTCTATGCCTTTGATTTCATTTAAACACTTTGGAACTTGCTGAAGTATCAGAATTGACAATGTTGAAAGATCAGAGGATGACTAGTAAAAATAAAAGTTTGTTCATGCATTTTAAAGTCAGGTATTAGACATTCTATAGCATCTGAAAGAAAATGGAAGCTTCTAGTGGTTATGAAAAGGCAACTAAAAAAAAAAGCCCAAAAAACTAAACCTTACTGCTTCTTCGATAGTAATTATACAACAACAATGTAGCTTGTTGGAAAATGAAAAAGCTAGCTGAATGGATCCATGTTAGTATCTTTTACCTGAAATGTAATCCTTCCATAGGTAGAAAATGGTTTAAATTGAGTGGAAATAGACTGGGGGACACTGTTTACAGCTATATTTTCAGAACCTTATGGTTATATTATTATGTAAATTCTATTATCCTTTGAAGGTACTTTCCTTTATCCTGGTAATAATAGGTCCTAGTATCTTTACTATTAAAAAAATTCAAAGATTAACACAAACAAGAAAGATAAATCATACCTCACATTCAGCCAGCTATAACTAGGAATATTTTGTAAATAATTAGTTGAAATAAACTGCTCAAAAAGCTAAAAGTTTGAATTTTTGTGTTTTCTTTTTAAGGAAGGGTTTGGGTTAGAGCCATCTGAAAATGATAGTTTAGTTTGAAATTCTCATAATACCCATCAAGATTAAAAGTCTAGATTATCATTGAAAACTTTCATTTTCACAGAATGTCTTATTTCTTTAATAGCTTCACCATGGATTTTGATTGCTTTAATCTTTTATCCTTTGTATTCTCTTTTAAATTCTGTCTATATATTAAAAATTGTTATTGAAAAATAATGAGAATCAATTTTCTTTATTAAAATTACTTAATAGTTTACAGGAATCTTTATTTCTGAAAGCAAGTGTACATGTAATATAATCAAAGCTTTTAAATAAGTTTTTCTTCCTCATATGGGAAATATTAATAGTTTTATACTTTTCAAATTTCATGCAATCTTAACAGGTGTTTCCCTCAAACTCTTCCCTTTTTTAAGTACTCAAGTGTATTCATGGACTGCTACCCACTGTATTAGATGTAATCACTTTTACAATTACACATTTATCCTTCAGTCATAAAAACAATAGTTCCTTTTATTACTGAAGCTCACCAAGTGTTCTTTTTTCCCCCATCATCAAATGCTTTTAAAGTGGTCATTTATTAAAATAGCCTTAAGTACTTTTTAAATTGATTATTTTATTTATTCATTTAGTGAATATTTTGGAATGTCTTGTATTTGTGCTTTTCTGTGGAAAAGGTAAGAATTTTTTCACATCTCACATTGTTCTTTAGTTTGTCATGGTAGTATGAGAATTACAGAGCATACAAACCTTTAAATTTTAGGGCTGCATTAGATAACACAGGCTTAATGTATAAGCTCAGGTTTGCAGACCTTGCTTTCAGGGTCTCTGTTGTGTTTCCTGTAAGTGAGTTGGTTGACTAATAGAACTCTCATTGAAGGACAGAATTAAACCTGATGCTAGGTTATGATGGCAGGGAGCAGATTAAACATTCTCAAAAGATTAATTCCCATTGGTTTTCTATTTTTTAAAAGTATATTTTATTGATATGATATTTCAGTTGTCCCATTTTTCTTCCCTTTATCCCCCTCTGACCAGTACCTAGATTCCCTTCACCAAACCCCCCCTTTAGTTCATGTCCATGGGTCGTACATGTAAGTTCTTTGACTTCTCCATTTACCATACTATTCTTAGCCTCCCTCTATCTATTTTCTACCTACCAATTATGCTTCTTATTCTCTGTACATTTTCCCCTTCTCTTCCCCTCCCCACCAATATCCCTCCATGCAATTTCCATTTCTGTGATTCAGTTCCTGTTGTAGTTTTTTGCTTAGTTTGCTTTTTGGTTCAGTTGTTGATAGTTGTGAGTTTGCTGTCATTTACTATTCATAGTTTTGGTCGTCTTACTTTTCTTAGATAAGTCCCTTTAACATTTCATATAATAAGGGCTTGGTAATGATGAGCTTCTTTAACCTTGACCTTATCTGGGAAGCACCTTATGTGTCCTAAATGATAGCTTTGCTGGATAGAGTAATCTTGGCTTTTCATGACTTTTAATACTTCTTTCCAGCCCCTTCATGCTTATAAGGTTTCTTTTGAGAAATCAGCTGATAGTCTTCTAGGAACTCCTTTGTATGTAACTGTCTCCTTTTCTCTTGCTGCTTTTAAGTTTCTCTCCTTAACTTTGATTTTGGGTAATTTAATTATGATGTGTCTTGGTGTGTTCCTCCTTGGGTCCATCTTCTTTGGGATTCTCTGAACTTCCTTGACATCCTGGAAGTCTCTTTTCTTCTCCAGATTGGGGAAGTTCTCCTTCATTGTATTTTCAAATAGGTTTTCATTTTCTTGGTCTTCCTCTTCTCCTTCTGGTACCCATATGATTCAAATGTTGAAATGTTTAAAGTTGTCCCAGAGATTCCTAAACCTGTCCTTATTTTTTTGAATTCTCGTTTCTTAATTGTTCTGGTTGAGTGTTTATTTATTCCTTCTGTTTCAAATTGTTGATTTGAGCCCCGGTTTCTCTCCCTTCACTGTTGGTTCCCGGTTTATTTTTCTTTATTTCACTTTGTATAGCCTTCACTTCTTTATTTTGGGGCCATACTCAATCATTTTGTGAGCATCCTGATTACCAGTGTTTTGAACTGTGCATCTGATAGGTTGGCTATCTCCTTGTTGCTTAGTTATTTTCTGGAGCTTTGATCTGTTCTTTCATTTGGGCTCTATTTCTTCATCTTGGTGCACTTGTTATGTTGTAAGGGATGGAGCCTTAGGCATCCCCCAGGGTGGGGCAACCCATTTCTCTGTGTTGTGGCACTCTGTAAGGGAGGGGCCAGAAAGGGAACAGTGCAGCTTGCTTGGCTCTTGTCCAGCTTTCAGTCACTTCCTTTGCTACCCACAAGCAAATTGCAGCTTTTGTGATGCTGTCCTGGTGCTGATTTCCGGGTGAGTGTGCTTGAATATGTTCTAGGACTTCATGGGCCTCTCCACTGGACTCTCCTGTGAGACTGGCAGTTTTTGCTGCTCCTGCACCCCCCACAGATTTTTATAGCCAGAGATTTTGAGGTTCTGTCATTCCAGCGCTGGAACCCTGGGAAGCTCTATCTCAATCCCCAGTTGTTCCTCCTGGCTTATCATGCAAATGTGGGACTGCCAGGTCCATCTGCTATCTACCTTGCTGTGCATCATCTCTACCCTGGCTTCCCATCTCCACCTATTCTACCAGGCTTGATGAATGTTTCTTCTTTAACTTCTTGGTTGTCAGATTTCCATGCATTTCAGTTTTCTGGCAGTTCTGGTTGTTTTTGTTTTTTAATTGGTTGTTATCCTCCTTTTGGTTGTGCAAGGAAGCAAACGTATGTGCCTATGCCTCTATCTTGGCCAGAAGCTTTTTTTTTTCTTTTTTAAATCAAGTGTTATCACCTGGAATGAAAAGATGGTACGCTATATATCAGGGGTGTCAAACTCATTTTCATTGGGGGCCACATCAGCCTTGTGGTTGCCTTCAAAGGATGGAATGTAATTTTAGGACTGTATAAATGTAACTACTCCTTAATAGTTAAGCAAGAGCTCAGCGCTACTGCCAGGTAGAAACAATGTGCCGGGCCAGATAAAACAAGGTGGAGGGCTAGATTCAGCCCTCTGGCGTTGTGTTTGCCACCTGTGCTATATATTGTCAAGTATATTTTAGAGTAGTGTGTGCTTTAAAAAGGTAAAAATTTCAATCTCAATGAAGAATCAAATTTCTAATTGAACCTGTACTGTATTTTTCTTTTTCTTTTTGTATTAAATTTATTGGGGTGACATTTGTTAATAGGGTCACATAGGTTTCAGGTATACATTTCTATGACACATGATCTGTATATTGCATTGTGTATCTACCATCCAAAATCAAAATATCCCTTTCCTTTTTGCTGTATTTTTAGATCTGTGTGGGGGCCTTCAAGGATATTATGATATGGTTTTTGTCCTTTAGGAAATTATGGTTCATTTTGAAGAGACAAGATTAATAGCTCTGAAAGAATTTAAATTTATGAGTTTTGAACAATTGATATGAGGTTCATGAAAGTGGTAAAAATGAATGATAAGGATTTGAAGCTGTTAATTATGTGGTTTGACTTGAGCTTAAACATCAAAGGATATGATGTAAGATTGTTGCTATTTATTTTAGATAACTGCAGCTTGAATTACTTATGTGGGACTATTTTGTGAATCTCATGTTAGTCCTAGAATTTTAGATTCCTGAGAGAGTAGTATTGGGTTAAAATTATTTTCTTAAAGACTCTTGTAAGAATGTTTTATAAAAGGGATGTTTATTTCAAAATAGTTTAATATTTTATTTTACAAAATTAAGTTTCATTCTTCCAAATGTGTGCATACATGTGTCTATTCTTTACTTCTCTACTTTTGCTTATGCTGTACCTTTTTCTCACAGCTTGGCCTCAGAACCCTTTCAGACCTCATATCCAACTCAACATGCTTGTGACAACTATGACATTTGTCATCTCATCTATGAACATGACCTTCTATTTCTGTCTTCAGGTTTTGTGTTTTTTTGTAAGATTTTGTTCACCTTGCCAGTCACATTTGGTTACTTACTCATGTGACTCTCTTACCAAATTAATGCTTTTCTTGAGGATAGATATTATTTGTATATGTATTTGTGATGTCTAGCATAAGGCTGGGTACAGAATAGATAGTTGTTGAATAAGTGATTGAATTACCTAAATTCTCAGTACTCACAACTAGAGGTTGGTTTTGACATTTGTGGAGAATTAGGCTATGGCATGATCATTACCTAGATTTATGTAGGTTTAGAGCTACAAGTCCTTATATTTCTGTATTTTCAGCACTAAACAAATTTGTGGTTAATGGTGATTCATCTAAGAACATAAACTTATAAAAGTCATTTGATAAAACTACATTCATCAGAGTTTACTGAAATAATAAACTTTAAATAGTAGATTTTTAAAACAAAGTTTACTTCTATGTAAGTGTTTATTCTAAATTTAGATGCAATTTATTAATTCATTTAGGCACTCAGCTAGGCTTTGGAGATACAGTGGTAAGCAAGACAAAAGTTCATGGAGCTTACTAAAAAATAAGAATAAAAAGGGTAAAGCATGAATATGCTGAATAATGAAAAATATAAACTTTTTTTGGTTGATATAGCTAGATTAGTTAATTTAGATGGCCACATTTTATGTCTAATTTAGTTAAAATGTTGTAAAACAAGGTTTAGAATCTTTATTTTAATTAAAGAGATATCTTATAATAACTTTATTGTTCACATTTACTCTTTTAACAATGACAATAAAAGTATTCTGATAAGATAGTTGAAAAAATTATAGGTAAATTTGAAATTTTTGTTGATTTTGATGATTACTTCCAACACAGATGTTGAATTGGAGATGATTAAATTGGACATGGCTCACCTTGCAATGACTTAATAATATCTGCTTCATTTACATTTATTTATTTTTAAGTATTTTTTTATTGATTATGCTATTATAGTTTTCCCAATTTTCCTCCCTTTATCCCCTCTCTGTCCTGTCCCCTCAACATTTCAGCATTCCCCTTCTCTTAGTTCATGCCCATGGGTTGTACATATAAGTTCTTTGAGTTCTTTGTTTCCTGTAGCATTTTTTATCTCTCCCCATCCTTTTTATGCCTACTAATTATGCTTCTTCCCTGTACCTTTTTCCCCCATTTCTCTCTTCCCCCTCTCCACTGAAATCCCTCCATGTGATATCCATTTCTCTGATTCTGTTCCTGTTCTAGTTGTTTGCTTAGTTTTTGTTTTCATGGTTTTTCTTTTCTTTGAAGTTCATTTGTTGATAGTTGTGAGTTTGTTGTCATTTTACTGTTCATATTTTTGATCTTCTTTTTCTTAGATAAGTCCCTTTAACATTTCATATAATAAGGGCTTGGTGATGATGAACTCCTTTAACTTGACCTTATCTGGGAAGCACTTTATCTTTCCTTCCATTCTAAATGATAGCTTTGCTGGGTAGAGTAATTAATCTTGGATGTAGGTTCTTGCCTTTCATGACTTCAGATACTTTCCAGCTCCTTCTTGCCTGCAAGGTTTCTTTTGAGAAATCAGCTGATAGCTTTATGGGCACTCCTTTGTAAGTAACTCTCCTTTCCTCTGGCTTCTTTTAGGATTCTCTCTTTATCTTTAATCTTGGGTAACTTAATGTGCCTTGGTGTGTTCCTCTTTGGTTCCAGCTTCTTTGGGACTCTGGGCTTCCTGGACTTCCTGGAAGTCTATTTCCTTCGCTAAATTGGGGAAGTTTTCCTTCATTATTTGTTCAAATAAGTTTTCAATTTCTTGCTGTTGTTCTTTTCCTTCTGGCACTCCTATAATTGAGATATTGGAACATTTCAGGTTGTTCCAGAGATTTGTAAGTCTCTTTACTTTTTTGAATTCTCGTTTCTTCATGTTCTTCAGGTTGGATGTTTATTTTTCCCTTTTGTTTTAAATCCTTGCTTTGAGTCCTGATGTTCTGTTCTGTCACTGTTGGTTCCCTGAATATTTTGCTTTATTTCATTTTGGGTATCTTGCATTTGTTTTTTTTTTTTTTCATTTTTTGACCAAGCTCAATCAGATCTGTGAGCATTTTGATTACCTGGACTTCAAATTCTCCATCAGTAGGTTGGCTATCTCCTCATCACTTAGTTCTCTTTCTGAGGTTTTGCTCTGTTCTTTAATTTGGGCCATATTTCTTTGTCTTGGCACACCTGATAAGTTGTAAGGGAGTGGGGCCTTAAGTATTCACCCCTGCAGGGCAACTCTCTTTGCTGCGCTGTGGTACTTTCTGTGGGGGAGGGGCCAGTGAGGGAATAATGCAACTTACCTGCTCCTATCTAGCGTACTTTCCAATGGACTCTTGTGTAATAGTGGGAGTTTCTCCCTCTGGCAACCACATAGTCCACAGTCAACTCTGTCTCAGTTTCCCCTTAAGTCAGCCTTGCCTGCGCAGCCCACCGCCTGAATATAGCCAGGCCCTGGTCTGTTGCCTCGCCTCGGGGGAGCTGGCCTGTGCATTCCGTCATCTTACTGTTCTGGTTGTTCTGATTGGTATTTTCTTTAATTCTTTGGTTGGAGTTCCATGCCAGTTTGATTTTCTGGCACCTCTGGTTGTTTATTGATTTTAGATTGGTTGTTGTTCTCCTTTTGGTTGTGTAAGGAAGTGAAGGGTTTCTACCTATGCCTCTATCTTGGCTGGAACTCCTGCTTCATTTACCTTTGTGAATGAAATGGCCAAGTAATTCTTTTTCATATGTATTTGCACAATTCACTTCCATAAACATTAAAACATTACCCCTTTAAACAGTATTTTATTACATTTTCAAAGCTAACAACCTTATATCTACACCTTGATTTTGTAGAATACATTTTAATGTTTTAAGGAAGAAGAATGTGTTCTCTGTAGAAAAGATGAAATGGAATCTTCTTGACTATTGATTTGAATTGATTAATTCAAAAAATTCTGTGAGGGATAAACAGTTGCTTATCTGATAGAAAAATAACCACTAATTGAAAAGTTATTTATATTTTCTTTATATAACACATTACCTGATTTTCTTGCAAAAGATAGGAATTTTGAATTATCTTTGGGGTAAGCTTTTGTGGCAGGTAGTAAGTATGTCCTAGGTGTTAGCCTGGGATTAAAATTTAATGATTTTGCAATTGAGTTATTGTATAAAGTGATTGTAGAGCAGGGGTGTCCAACCTGTGGCCCAGGATAGCTATGAATGTGGCTTACAAAAAATTGTAAATTTACTTAAAATATTATGAGGTTTTTTTGTTTTCATTAGTGTTTGTGCATTTAATGTGTAGCCCAAGACAACTCTTCTCCCAGTGTGGCTCAGAGACGCCAAGAAGTTGGACATCCCTGCTAGAGTGACTATAAAGTATGAAGGCCAGATGACATATTTCAAAGCCTAGTCAAAACATTGTTTTTAATGCAAGGTTGTTATTACTAGAAATAGTAGTAGCATTGAGAATACGGGAATTTTTTTTTATTTGTTGAATTTAGAGAGAGGAGGTGGGGAGAGGGAGAGAGAGAGAGAAATCGATGTATCGATTTGTTGTTCAGCTTACTTATGCATTCATTAGTTGCTCCTTGTATGTGCCCTGACCAGGGATTGAACCCATAACCTTGGTGTGTGTGGCTGATGCTCTGACTGAGCTACCTGACCAGGGCCAAGAATATGGGAAATTCTTGTTTCAGAATTCCTTGATTAAATATTTTCTGTGGATGTTAATATGAATTCAGCCCTCTCCTGTTACTTCTGTCTCCTTTAGTCACTCTGGCTGCTGTTGCTGCCAGTATAAGCTTTTCTTGGCAAAAGAGAGATTTAATAAGCATTAAACAGAGGAGGTAAAGACTTGAGCCTTATTGTGATTCCCTCCTTCCCTCCCTGCCTGTCTTTCTCCCTGATTCATAGTAGATTGCAATTAGTGAGAGCTATAGAGGGAGAGCAGACAATTATATAAACTTTACTTTTCCCAAATAAAAACCTTACTCCATGGTTCTTAGCTTCAAATGTGGAGATTGGATTTGTTTTAGGATCTAGAATTTCTTGAGTTTTAAAAATGATATGCACTGGATATTACATCATATTTCCCAGAGGGATCTATGGCAGAACCCCTATAATTAAATACATCCATATTTCTGAATTGAAACTTATTAGTAGGACTTCTGGTCAAGATGGCAGCATAGGCAGTCATGGCTCCTACAACCACATCAAAATTGTACTAAAATCTAGAACAGCTATCACTCAGAACCATCAGAAATTGAGTTGAATGGAAGTCTGACAACTATGGAGTTAAAGGAACCACATCCATCCATACTGGTAGGAGGAGCACAGATGCAGAACAGGCTGGTCTTACATCCACATTGGTGGATAAAAATTTGGGAGGGATATCTCAGCAGTGAGGAGCCCCAGCCCCACACCAGGCCCCCCATCACCAGGAAGATAAGTCCCTACAACTTCTGGCTGCAAAAACCAGCAAGGATTGAGTAGGTGAAAGAATCTTCTGAAGTCCCAAACAGTTACTCTTAAAGAACTCATACACTGACTCACCCCCTCTGAGCTCCAGCAGTGGGGTAACAGCATGAAAGGCACCATTGGCATAAGGGGAGGAACTGAAGTGTCTGGCATCAAGGTGAACAGAGGCCATTGTCCATTTTCTGAACCCTCCCCCACAGAGCTGGCAAACTAATGCCATATCTGAGACTCCATCAACCTGGCTAACACTGTTTGTCCCACCCTGGAGATGCCCTGAGACTCTGCCACCCATTTTATGGGCCCTCCCAAACTGTTTTTTTTCCATATGAATGGCTGGTCCTTGCAACTTCCTAAATCCTCTCAAACAAGCAACAGCTAGCTTCAGTGAGCCTCAGGCCCAACACTAGCAGCAGTTAGCCTGGATTCACAGCTTGGCTTCCCCTGGGACTCTCCAAGCCCAGCACAAGAAGCAGAAGTCTCACATTGCTTTATAGCTCAGGCAGGGTGAACCTGGGCAAAACTGAGGTGGGGGCTGACCTTGGCCTGCACTACCCAGAAACCCCAGGGCCAGTGTACCCTGTGCATACCTACAGATTACGTCAGAGGACCAGTACCCCTGCCCCTGTAGAGCTTGTACTCCATGGAGGGCAGAGGGTAGTGGTCAATGGTCACAACCAGTCCTCGCAGCTTACTGGCTGGGGAAGATCCCTTCCATTGATCTGCCAATGATAATCATTGCTCAGCTGTTACAGAACAAAAAAAGGGGGGCCCTGGGACGATATACTATTATTGATAAAAAGCCCCCAGGTCTGTTATGTCCGCCACCAGAGGAAAGATGTCTCTCAATGCCAGAGATTTGTGAAAAGGAAAGGAAATGTTTATTTAATGCTATAGAGACTTAAAGTAGTGATCTAATATCTTCACCAAAATCCCAAAGTCCCTTAAAACACCCACAGACAGACACAGTCCTTCCTTCCTTCCCCCTTTGCCCAGTCCAGAGTACTGTATCTCAGGAAAGGATATAGAAGTCCATGGCTCAGGCAGTCCTCTGGTTATTCCCAGTTAGTACTCGATCTCGACTGGGAGACTTCCCTGGGTTCCTGGCACCCTCAGCTGAGTCGCCAGGATCTCTGCTAAAACCAGGCGGTGGTTCCCCCTTCTAAAGCTGCGGGGGTCCCCACTCTGGCAAAGGCACGTGGTCCTCTGTCCCTGGGCCACGGGAGTCCCCACTCTGCCAGAGCTGCATGGTTCTTTCTCTCAGGGCTGCGAGAGTCTTCACTCTACTAAAGCTGTGTGGTTCTCCCCAATGGCTGCTGCATCTGCATTTAAATCCCCGCGCCAATCTTCCTCTGCAGCCCCATTTCCGACTCTTCCCACACTCGGCTTCACATGCCAGAACTCATACCCTTTCAGCTTTACTGGACTGCCATCATGAGTCTGGGCAGGTGTGGCCCCAAGTCCTGGAGCCAATCACCTCCAAGCTCCCATGCTGGCGCTGTAACTCGGGGAACCTGCCCCCCAGTTACGTCTTGGTGGGGAAGTTACTTCCATTCCCTTGGCTCTGAGCATGGCCACAGCTATTTAACATATCTAAGCAACCAGCCAAAGGCTATAGATATGTTAAATGACCACACCAGAGGTTAGCTGCAAGGCTGTTGCTATGAGAAACAGCTTTCAAAGGCCCTGCTCCATGTGTCCCTTCCCCCAGCCCACACCTGGGGAATGGGGGTGAAGACATCTTAAAATCTCTTGGACACCTTAAGTTCTGGACCCCATTTCAAATGCCTATTTGGGGTCCCCCCTCTTGGCTGCACCCTGTAACACAGCAACAAGAGGAAGGTGTACTCAGCCTACACGAAGGGCACACCTTGAGTCCCCAGCCTGGGTGATAGGTGAGGTTGTACCACTGGACTCTACAAGACATCTACTATATTAGACCATGATATGAGACAGGGAGTGATAGCTGCTCTACCTAATACATAGAAACAAACATAGGGGGGCTGCCAAAATAAGGCGACAAAGAAACTTGGCCCAAATGAAAGAACAGATCAAAACTCCAGGAAAAGAGGTAAACAAAATGGAGATAAGCAATTGATCAGGTGCAGAATTCCAAACTCTGGTTATGAGGATGCTCAAAGAACTTAGTGAGGACCCCAACAGCATAAAATAGATGCAGTCAGAAACAAAGGATACACTAAGTGAAATAAAGAACAATTTACAGGGAAACAGCAGTAGAGTGGATGAAGTCAAGAATCAAATCAATGATTTGGAACATAAGCAAATAACCCAATTAGAACAAGAAGAGAGAGAAAAGAATCCCCCCAAAATTAGTAAAGTATAAGCAGCTTCTGGGATAACTTCAAGCTGTATAACATTTGTATCATAGGGGTGCCAGAAGGAGAAAAAGAGCAGGAAATTGGAAATCTATTTGAAAAAATAATGAAAGAAAACATCCCTAATTTGGTGAAGGAAATCAACATGCAAGTCCAGGAAGCACAGAGAGTCCCAAACACAATCGATGCAAAGAGGCCCACTCCAAGACATACCATAATTAAAACGCCAAACGTTAAAGATGAAGAGAGAATCTCAAAAGCAGCAAGAGAAAAGAAGTTAGTTACTTAAAGGGGAGTACCCATAAGACTGGCAGCTGATTTCTGAAAAGAAACTTTGCAGGCTAGAAGGGATTGGCAAGAAATATTAGAAAAATATTCATGAAAAGTAGGGACTGAAAGCCAAGATTGCTTTACCCAGAAAAGATATTAGAATTGAAGGGCAGATAAAGAGCTTCCCAGACAAGAAAAAGTAAAGGAGTTCATCATCAACAAATCATTATTATATGAAGTGTTAAAGGGACTTATTTAAGAAAAAGTAGATGATCAAAACTATAAACAATAAAATGGCAATAAATACATATTAACAATTGGATCTAAGAAACTAAGTAAACAAGAAGTACAGAGATAGAATCATGGATATGGAGAATGTTTTGATGGTTGCCATATGGGAGGAGCATGTGGGGGAATGGGTAAAGAGGTGAGGGAATTAAGAAGTACAAATAGATAGTCACAGAATAGCCATGGGGATGTAAGGTACATTACAGGAAATGGAGTAGCCAAAGAACTTATATGCATGACCCATGGACATGAACAGTGGGTGAGGGGATTGCCTGAGGGAGTGTGGGGTGTTGGGTAGACAGGGCAAAGGGGGAAAAATTGGGACAACTGTAAGAGCATAATCAATAAAATATAATTTAAAAAAATATATTAACATATACATTGAATGGGATAAATGAGGACTATAATTATCCTCATTTCAGTTCAGCTCAGGTTTTAACACTAAATAAGTTGTGTTAAAAATTCAGTTTTCAGAATTTTTGGAGTTAATAGAATTTTTGAGTAAGGGATTATGGATCTCTCCTCCTTTGTTTTAGTGTTTCTAAGGATCTGTAGAACCTGATCCTCTGAAGCAAGGAAGGTACACTGTTCTTTCCTTTTGATCTTTGTGTACCATATGTGTGTATGGTTGAGATTATGATATGTATCCATGTATACGTATATATGAACACTTTACACAAATACATGCATATATATTATATATATATAAGTTTAGGGGAACATGCATAATATTTGTGTGTGTGTGTGAGAGAGAGAGGTATGGATGTAGTGGTGGGGAGTGGTGAACTGGCTGTTTCATCTTTGTGCTAGCTGAGGTTTGGTTACTAACATGGTGTGACATAAAACCTTAATTTCAGTTACCCAGCTTTGTTAGCATTTAAGCTCATCAACTAACAAATTTTCTTGACAAAGATAAAACCTGGAAATTCCATATAAAACAACAATCAGAACATCCTGTGTGTCATACAAAATAACAGTAGAAAAAAATTAAAAAAGCCACTATAGAATATGGCTTAAACGAGTGTTTTATGAATCTTAAAGGAATGTAAAATGTTTTTGGTGGTATATAGGCACCCAGAGGGGCTATTTCACTTTGTCTGTTTAATAATTAGTGCATGGACTGTGGTTCAAGGCAGGAAATGAAGAATACCTGAGCCAATTGGAGTGGTAACAGGAATTTTGGTAAGCAAAAACTAATGATTCCTACTGGAAATAGGCCAGAGCATTGGGGATTAACACTCTCCCCTTATGAAAAATTGAATGAGATCTCAGATGACCTCAAGAGGCTTTGAAAAATATTCAGACTTTAATATTACTTAACTGTTTAAGTACCAGTAAATGTGGCAGAAATTACCATTTTTTTTTGCACTCATTTGTAGCAACTGAATAACAGGTCCAGAATCATTAGATGAAATGAACTCTTGGGTTGGAATGCTGTATTTCCTTTTTAAATATGAAAATCTTCAGTATTTCTTAGTATCAGTATTTCATTCCTACATCTTTACAAAAGTAACTATAAGAAGGTGTACTTTCATACACTTCCAACACTTCTGTGATGCTTTTTCTCCAACCTCTGTGTTCTTTGCTGACAACAGCAAGTGTGTGTACTTTGTGAGGTCAATAAATGCTGATTCCTGCAAGAAGAAAGCTCTTAGGAAGTGTACTTAGACTTTGTGAAGAGGAAGCACAAAGAATGAGGCAATTGAATGAGGAGTATTGAAAATGATTATTTAAAAGAGAGTCAGAAGCCAAATTAATAATACTTCCCCTCAGTCTACTGATTTTCGTGTGTGTGTGTGTGTGTGTGTGTGTGTGCGTATTCTTTTTTTTACTTACCTGGTTAGCTTATGTAGACAGATGGTTAGTAGCAAATTGGCATTATCAAATTCTTCTCTTTTTCATACCAAAAAAACTAAGTAAGTATGCATGTAACTGTAGTTCTTTTTTTTTTTAATTTTTAAATTGAATTTATTGGGGTGACATTGGTTAATAAAATTATATAGGTATCAAGTATACAATTCTATAATATACCATTTGTATATTGTGTTGTGTGTTCAAGTCTCCTTCTGTCACCATTTATCCCCCTTTACCTTCTTCTACCTCCCCCCATGCCCCTTTCCCTCTGGTAATCACCATAGTGTTGTCTGTGTCATGAAGGTTTTCTTTGTTTTGTTTTGCTTAATCTCCACACCTTTTTTACCTAGCCCTGCAACCCCTTTTCCCGTGAGAACTGTCAGTCTGTTTCTATTATGTTTTTTAGTTTATTTTGTTCATTAGGTTCCACATATAAGTGAAATCTGTAGTTCTTGTCTCCATAAATAATGTACTAATAAACTGGAGCCATATAATTTAAGATTATAAAATAGATTGCATTTAGTGAAGAAAAGTCTGTCATATTTTTACCCATGGTCCCTACTTAATTAAATCTATTTCTTTTATTAATCCTTTAAGGATACCAAGGTATATGAATTCTCTTATAAACCTGTTTGATTCTGAATAATTATCATTCTTTTTAAATGAGCTCAGTGACTAAAAAGTTACTTGCTGCAGTGTTTTGTAAATGATGGACTTTAGATGTTAAATGTGGTAAAACCAGCAGGACCAACTAACTGTGAGGCTGAGGGAATTTTGGTTATGAAATTTTTATTTTTTATTAAATGGTATGTTTTGAAGAATGGGCAAAAAGGGGGAACATTTTGAAATTATGCCCAGCATTTTTCAATCTTTTGTCAGCCTTTGTGATGCTATAGATGACTGCAATTTATATGACTCACATACTGTTGAGTTTTCCACATGGCTTAAATTTTTTACAGAAACAGTTTTAAAAACACAGCATGAGAACAGGAGACTGTATTTATTTTATAGGACTTAAAAACTAGTGATCTATGTTCTAAAAAGATGAAAGTGATTTTATTCAAAATTATAAACAAATTGCCTTATATTACTGCTTGCATTTCAGTTTTTTTTTAATTATTAATGTTGACTAAAGTTCACTGAATATGTTGACAGAATCAGAGAATAAAATTGAGCCTCTGTTGCTAAATAAAATTTAAGTGCTACATTTTAAAATAAAACTTTACCCTTACAGACTGTTATGTATGATCTGTGTTTCCATGAGGAAATGTTGATTAAGTAGTTTCCATTTTGGTATTACAGTATGTCCTGTTGTAAGTTGCTGACTGTGGAAAAATCTTTTAAGTCAAAAAGAGCAGCTCAGCTTAAACCCCTAGTATTTATTATGGCAGAAACCAGAAATAGAAGTCTACCAGCAATTTTGTAATCTATTGAATTCCTGCATATCTTTTGTAGTAAATTAGTTTTAAACATTTTTGAAAGAGGCTGTTGACCATAGAACCAAGTTACTTTGTATATTCTTATACACAAAGTGTCTTTTTTTACTTTACTAAATATATGTATGCAGTTTTTTAAAAGGAGGCCATATCCTAGCATGACAGATTCTTTGTTTAGTGTATCTGTAAGAGATGCTGTTAATCTATGATATATGCTAATTAAATATAATTTTGACAAGGTTTGTTTGTATATAATATTTAGCAGGATAGACATTTCAGATAAACAGAAAGTCTTCAGAATCTGTTTTCTGTTAAATAATTAGCTCACTTTTGGATCTTTGGGTTTTTTGAGTATTTTTTTTACTATCCTTGATAACAGAATCTAGAATTGTAGTATTAGTCAAATAATTAAGATAATTTTTGATGATAAGGCCAATTTCTGAATTTTGATGTCTACCTGCAAAGTACAGTAATTCAGCACTAAGTGAGATTAAGTCTTTGCCTTTCAGTTGTTTCTAATAAGACTGTGGAGTATGATTTTTGTTCTCTGATTAAATATTTTACTTTTCTCTCTCAGTGCTTGCTTCTATTATCAAGAGATCAGGGAGGGTAGGAAAACCCTTAATAGCTGCTATTTTATACAAAGTTAAGGCTCTAGTCAGTGTTAATTAGCTATGGAGTCTTTATTATGTTACAGTAGTTTTGGTACATGATATGATGAATAGTTTTTACTTTTAAAAAGTTGGCATTTTAACATTTTAGTGATGTTAAAAATTTTACCAGTTTCCAGTGTGCTATAAAGGGAACTGAAATATGAGTGACACTTGGAAAGAAAAGCTGTTTTGTGTAGTCTGATATGTGGTATTCTAATTTAAATTTGTGGTTTGGAAGAATTAAATTTGGACTTGAACATCATTCAGAAGTAAGACTTATGTGCATTTTCAATATAAACCCAGGAAATAAACCATGAAACAAAGATTGGTTTTTGTTTCAGAATGCAGAGAAGATGTGACTTTTGAAATGCCTTCCAACTATTCAAAGTAAACCTCTCATTTATCAACTTAGAGTAATTTGGTCCTAATGGTATATCATATGTATTTGTATGTTGTTTTAATGTTTGCAGTTAAGTGTGCTTCAAAACAAGTAAAGCATATAAGCAATAGTTATTGAACAAGAAAATTAAAATACTACTTATGAAAACAATCACAATTGTTTCATTGTTTGTACCTTAATGTTACCAGAACACCTGATTTTTAATATTGTAGTAACATTTAATTTTCTATCAGTAAAAAATATATTTTTGTTTGAACTGTGTAGTGACTATTAACATGAAATTGCAGTGCACAGTATGACCTTAAATGCTAATCTGTGGTTATATGTAGGACATATGGAGTATGCATAGAATATATTCAGGGTTTTAATCACATTTTTTACTATGTTTTGAAAGAAACATTGAAGCTAACATGAATATAGTAGACAATTAATATTTGATTGAAACTTCAAATTGTATGAAGTGTCTAGTAGTGCACCTGAAAATTAACTCCAAGTAGTGACCTTGAAAGAGTCAAGATCAACTACTCTGACTTCTTATGAAACAGAGGGCCTTCTCTTTTTTATGTGTGGTGAAAGATGTAAATATACTATTTTAATTCTTAACAGTTTAATTTACAGATAATGGTGAATACTAAAGTGTTACTGAACCTGTATATAAGTAAGCACATAACTACAATTCAATTCACAAAAATATTTTTCTCTGTTTTCTTGTATATATGTACTATAATATTTCAGTACAATAATGATAGGCTCACTTAAGAAGATTTGGAAAGTACAGAAAAAAGGTCAAAATGACCTTTACCAAAATAAGTTAACTGTATATTTTCCATGTGTATGTATTATATATTATGCATGTTTATACCAACATTTAGATTGGAATTATAGCACTTCTGTGTGGTATTAGATTTTAATATTAAATAATGGTTATTTTCTGTGAACATATTTATATGCTGAGGTAGAATTTATAGGGAAGCATAGTTTCTGCTTTAGAGAAAAAGTTAGCAAACTTTTTTTCAAGGAGACAGATAGTAAAGTATTTTTGGCTTTGCAGGCCAAGAGGCAAAATTCAGAATTAAACATAGGTACTTATAACCATTTAAACTATATTCATTAAAAAAATTTAAAAATCACTCAGTTTGCAGGAGCTAAACAGACAATTGTCTGGATTTTGCCCATCAGCTGTAGCTTGCTGACCTCTGCTTGAGCAGATTATTTGCTTGTATTTTTTTAAATATTTCACAATGGGTGTGTTTAAATCTTTTTTTTTTTAAAACAAGTCTTGATATTACTACCTCACAGGCACTGAACCAGCCTGTGTGTTAAATCACAAAGACCCAGATTGTAATTCCAGTTTTATTGTTGCAGGAATCAGTTTGCTGGCTCCTAGAGGGAGGGAGGGCTGACCTTGGCTTACTAAAATATGGTAATGGCTGCCTCGCCAGTATAAGAGTAAATGAGCTTAGAAGTGAACATAATTCAGCTTTTGCTGGAAACAGGGAAAGTGTTGTACTTGGTTCTGATGCCTAGGAGATAAAGATACTGTCTGTGTAGGAGGTGTTAGGCCCACCTAGAAGTGTTACTTAGCCTTGAAATATCAAGGCTACCCTCCCAAATCTAGTTTTCCTTGACCTGGCTGTATTCCCTTGTTAGTATCAATTTCTCTAGCTTCAGAGATGGAACTAAATAATTAAGGTTATTAGTATTTATGGATATAAAGGAGTAAACATAGAGAACAGAAAAAAAGTAGCTAAAAATATATCGCATGTACTTTTTTCTTGTCTTGGGATTAAAAGTTGTGTCTTAAAATATACTCAATAGGAAAAAAATTGTTGTAGCTTTGGTATTGCAGTGATACTGTTTATTGTTGAGTATAATTTTTATGAATGTGTATAATATTACAGTTTCCATTTTCTAAGATTTATTTATTTATTTTTTAGAGAGGGAAGGGAGGGAGAAAGAGAGAGAGAGAGAGAAACATCAATGTGCGGTTGCTGGGGGCCATGGCCTGCAACCCAGGCATGTGCCCTGACTGGGAATCCAACCTGCAACACTTTGGTTTGCACCCTGAGCTCAATCCACTGAGCTACACCAGCCAGGGCTACAGTTCCCATTTTCAAATTATGTGCAAAGTTCTTCCAGTTAATTCTTATTTGTTTGTTGTTCTTTATGATATCTTCAGTGAAAGAAAATGTGTTTGGGGAAGAACAGTAGATTTAAAATAAGATTTCATGTTGTTATTTCAAGCTGTATCCCTAATGATATGATACAAAAGCCAAAATGGGAGGCAGATAAAGATGGCAGTATAGGTAAACACAGCTTGTCTCCTTGCACAACCACATAAAAATTACAGCTAAACTATAGAACAAGCATCATTCAAAATTGTCAGAAATCGAGCTGAATGAAAGTCCTACAACTATAGAATTGAAGAAGAAACTACTTCTGGACTGCTAGGAGGGGTGGAGATGCGGAACAAGCTGGTCATACACCCACATGTGGCATATAAAAATTGGGAAGGATATCTCATGAGTGAAGGCTTCCAGCCCCACACCACACCCCCTCCAACCCAAGGTTCCAGTACCAGGAAAGAGAAGTTTCCATAACTTTTGGCTATAAAAACCAGTGGGGTTTGAGACTGTGGAAGACAGAAACTTCAGGACCCCCTGGCAGTTCTCTTAAAGGGCCAGCACAATGACTTACTTAGACTCCCTCCGAGTTCCATTGTGAGGGCAGCAGTGACATAGGGGGAGGAACTCAATTGTCTGGCATCAGGGTGAGAGCTAGGGGGCAGCTTTCTCCCAGACAGAAGTGCCTTTTTCTGAGCCCTACCCCCACAGAGGCGCAGAACCAGACTGTGACACTATGTCTGAGATTCCATCAACCTGGCTCACACTGTTTGCCCCACTGTGGTGATTCTCTGAAGCTCTGTCCCACACAGCTTTTGGGCCCACCCACACTGTTTCCAGGGGCTTTTCTATAGGAATGGCTTGTCTTGGCCCATGCTTCATATCTTCCTAAATTCTCCCAAACAAGCAGCTTGTGGCTTTAGTGAACCCCATATATCTTGCTAAGTTGTCCCAGGCCAGGCACTAGCAGCAGCTTGCCTTGGTTCAACTTGGCCTTGCCTGGGCAACTCTAAGCCCAGCATAAGTAGCAGTCATCTGCAGAGCACTTGTAGCTTATGCTATGTGACCCCAGACAATACAGGTGGTGGCTGACCTTGGACATGCCAACAGCAGTCAAGACTCAACTACAACAGGAGGTTGTATACAGCCTACACAGTGGAAGCACCTTGAGTACTCAGCTTGGGTAATAAGGAATGCTGTGCCACTGGACCCTACAGGATATGCATTACATTAGGCCACTCTGCCAAGCCTGGGAGATATAGCAGCTCTACCCAATAAATAGAAACAAACACAGGGCGTCTGCCAAAATGAGGGGACAAAGAAACTTGGCCCAAATGCAAGAACAGAACAAAACTCCAGAAAAAGAACTAAACAGAATGGTGACAAGCAATCCACTAGATGTAGAGTTCCAAACACTGGTTATAAGGATGCTCAAGGAACTTAAGTGAGAACTTCAACAGCATGAAAAAGGACATGGAAACTATAAAGAAAACAGTCAGAAATGAAGTCTACATTAACTGAAATGAAGAATAATTTACAGGGAATCAACAGTAGAATGGATAAAGCTGAGAATCAAATCAGCAGTTTGGAATATAAGGATATAAAAACCAATCAGAACAGCAAGAAGAAAAAATATTAAAAAATGAAGATTGTGTAGGATCTACCAGGACAACTTCAAGTGAACCAGCATTAACATCATGTGGGTGCTGAAAGGAGAAGAGAGAGCAGGAAATTAGAAACCTATTAAAAAAAATGACAGAAAAATTTCCTAACTTGGTGAAGAAAACAGACGTACAAGTTAAGGGAGCACAGAGAGTCCCTAGCAAGATGAACCCAAAGAGGCCCACACCAAGACCCATCATAATAAAAATTACAAAGAATGTTAAAAGGAGCAAGAGAAAAGCAGTTAGTTACCTACAAGGGAGCTCACATAAGACTGTCAGCTGATTTCTCAAAAGAAAGTTTGCAGACTAGAAGGGATTGGCAAGAAATATTCCAAGTCATGTAAAGCAAGGACTTACAACCAAGATTATGCTACCCAGCAAAGGTGTTGTTTAGAACTGAACAGCAAGTATTGAACTCCTCAGACAAGAAAAAGTTAAAGGAGTTCATAATCACCAAACCATTGTTATAAATGTTAAAAGAACTTATTTAAGAAAAAGAAGATCAAAACTATGAACAATAAAAAGGCAATAAATACATATTTATCAATGATTGAATCTAAAAAAACCAAAATAAATGAGCAGAACAGAAATATCTATATATAAATTTTGATGGTTGCCATATTGGAGGGTGATTAGGGGAATGGGTGGAAAAGGTAAAGGGATTAAGAAGTATAAATTGTAGTTACAGAAATAGTCATGGGGATGTAAAGTACACATAGGAAATGGAGTAGCCAAAGAACATATATGCATGACCCATGGACATGGACAATGGTGTGGGGTTGCCTGAGGGAGTGGGGACGCTGGATGGAAGGGACAAAGGGAAAAATTGGCACAACTGTAATCAATAGCATAATCAATAAAATATATTTTATTTTTTAAAAAGATTTTATTTGTTTATTTTTAGAGGGGGGAAGGGAAAGAAAAAGAGAGGGAAAGGAACATCAGTGTGTGGTTATCTCTGACACACTCCCTACCGTGTCCCTGATCCACAACCCAGGCATGTATCCTGACTGGCAATTGAACCCGTGACCCTTTGGTTCGCAGGCCTGCACTGAATCTACTAAGCCACACCAGCCAGGGCAATAAAATATAATTTTAAAAAAGCCAAAATATTCTGCCTCCTTTTAGGAGAACAGATTTACAAACTTATAGTACTGGACAATTAAATACCAAAGCTTTGTTTAAACAAACCTCTGTCTTAAGATGTTTTTCCTTCTTGGTGCTTTTGTTTATTCACAGGAACATTTATAGGGATATGGTGTTTATATTTTTCTTTGCCCTCCTAATCAGCAGTTTAAAAATTTTGGAAACATGCATTTGAGTAGTAAATTCTAGATGGCATTTCATAGCTTCTGTTGCCTATAATGCTGGAAATACTTATTTTAATAAGGAAGCAGTGATAATTAGTTTTTAACATGGGCAGATTTTGCTATTATTAATTCTGCTGTACATGTCTATGGGCCTGTAACATCCTTCCCGCAGAATTTGGAGCAGAGATAGTATATGTTTTGATGTGCCATTGTTTTCTTGGAGTATGTTTTGGAATACTGCTGAACTATTAAGAATTTCATAACAAATTTGAGCAGAACTCCTAAATTAAAACTTCCATGTCATACTTCAGATAAATTCACTAAATTCTCAGGTATTTGCTTTAATTTTCCAGTCTCATTATATGGGACTACTTCATGGAATGAAAGGTGATATTCCTGACCCATTATCTTACTAAGTTGTTTTTTCACTAACAAATGATTTTCACAGACCCGTTCATCTCTGCTTCTTTTGCCTTTTTTTCTCTCTTCTCTCTTCATAAATGCTCCCTTGCCATCCAGCGTCTGGTGTCCTACATTAGACAAAATAATATGGTTGTCCAGGTCTTGGGACATATGAAGAAGCTGAATATTGAACTTGCATAGAAAAGGATTAAACTTGTGACCTTATGTTATCTTTTATGTAATTCTAATTGGTACATTATAATGTCTTAACTTACTCAATTCAAATTTTAACTGGTTAATAAAGTAAAGTACAGGTCTATTTAAATAAAGTTTGGAGGAAATACAATCTCATTAGTATGCATTATGAAAAATGTCTTTTAGTCTGCAGGTATAGAGACCTGTCTACTGCTTGAATGATGAAGGTCTGAAGATTTAAAACATTTAGGGTTAATAATTTTCCATGGCACAGTATTTAATATTTTTTAAGGAAATGAAAATAATCACTAATTTTTGTGTTTCTTAATTCTTTTTATATGGTGTTCTCAGAAGCACAAAGTTAACTCTCATAAATAAATAATTGTATTATAGTGCCCTTTATTTATCCTTATTGACTGACATATTGTATAAGAGTTAAGTGTCTTATAACATTCAGAGTATAGGAAAAGTTAATTGATTTAAACAAGTCAGTGAAGTTTTTAGTTTATAATGGAGACAGACACTTTTGTTGTATAATTCCTTAGACTTTCTTAAAAATTGACTTTCATAAACTTTAAGCCATTCTCCCAAATCCACACCCCCTTAAATTTTGTTGTCATATTCTTTTTGATCTTTTTTTGTTGTTTTAAAACTAAATTTTAAACCTATTATTTCTCAGTCAGCTGCCAGAGCTTGAAAGAGTTCGAGTCACTCTTTTCAAAGAAAATGTCCTTAATGATTTTAATTTGATTTACTATTGAAATGATTTTAATTTGCTTTACTAATGATTTACTATTGAAAGTCATTTAATATTTCCTTGGATGGTAATCCTTAATTAGTTACCTATAAATGTATTCCCCCACATAAATACCTCATGATGTGACCATTGTGTCATTGTGATTTCCATAAAGACTAAGAAAGCAAGTCCTATTTTTTAATTTCAAAATATTATTTTGATCATTTTCCCCCCAATAGTTAAGAATACAGGAAGACATAAAGTTGAATGAGCTGCATCACTTAGTTTTTATTATTAATTTTTGTATTAATTACAAATATATTTTATCATTTTAATAGTTTTATAATGAAATATGGTTTAATTTTAATAATGTTTCAGATGTATCATTTTAAATTTTTCATTAAAAGTTTTTCAGTTTTTTTGAGATATAATTGACATATAGCACTGTGTAAGTTTAAGGTATATGGCATAATAACTTACATATTGTGAAATGATTATCATAATGAGTTAACGTCTATTGTCTTAAATAGATACGAAAATTTAAAAATGTGTTTTTTTCCTTATGATGAGAACTTTTAGGAGTTATTGTCTTCCATATGCCATGCAGCAGTGTTAACTACAGTCATCATGCTGTATATTATATCCACAATACTTAATTTATCTTTAACTGGAAGTTTGTATGTTTTGACCACATTCATCCTATTTCTCCTTTTCCACCTTATCTCTGTTAAACACAAATTTGATCTGTTTTTCTGTGAGTTTTGTTTTGAGATTCCACATAATGAATGAGATCAAGTAGTATTTGTTGTTCTCTGACTTAATGTCACTTAACATAAGGCCCTTAAGGTCCATCCATATTGTTGCAAATGTCAGGATTTCTTCTTCTTCTTCTTTTTTTTTAAGATTCTATTTATTTATTTTTAGAGAGGGAATGGAGGGGGGGGGAGAGAGAGAAACATCAGTGTGCAGTAGCTGGGGGTCATGGCCTGCAACCCAGGTGTGTACCCTGACTGGGAAACGAACCTGCGACACGTTGGTTCGCAGCCTGCGCTCAATCCACTGAGCTACGCCAGTCATGGCTAGGATTTCTTCTTTTATGTGGCTGAGTAATATTCTGTTGTATATGTACACTGCATTTTCTTTATCCATTTATTTGTTGGTGGACATTTGAGTTTTTCCATATGTTGGCTATTGTAAATAATGCTAGAATGACCATGGGAGATACAGATGTCTCTTTTCATAGTGATTTTATTTCCTTTGGGTATATACCCAGAAGTGAAATTGTTGTATCATATGGTAGTTCTGTTTTTAATTTTTTGAGGAACCTCCATACTGGTTTCCATAGTGGTTGTGTGAATTTGCAATGCCATCAACAGTGCACAAGGGTTCCCTTTATATCCTCACCAGCATTTATCTCTTGTTTTTTTGAAGATTACCAATGTAACTGGGATGAGTCATTGTGGTTGTGATTTGCATTTCCCTAATGATAGTGATGTTGAGCGCATCTTTACATACCCATTGGCTATTTGAGTATCTTTTTTTAAAAAATGTCTATTCAGGTCCTTTACCCAATTTTTAATTGAATTTTGTTTTTCTGCTGTTGTATGAGTTCTTCATATATTTTGCATATTAACCTCTTATCAGATACAAGATATGTAAATATTTTGGAGTTTTGTGGTTCCATATAAATTTTAGGAGTTTTTTTCTACTTCTGTAAAAAAATTCCATTGGAATCTTGATAGAGATTTTATTGAATCTATAGATGGCTTGGGTAGTATGGACATTTTAACAATATTAATTCTTCTAATCCATGAACACTAGATATCTTTCCATTTATCTGTGTCTTAAGCAGAGTCCCTTTTTTTCTAATTGTGCACTATAAAATTTTTAAGACTTTGAAGCGATAGTCTGTAATCATAAAAGCTTTTTAGCCAAAACATGATCAGGTTCTCCTAGTATCATGGCTGTTTTTCTGTCAGTTAGTAGGGCTATGTGAAGTAGGGCATTTTTTTGTAAAAGAAAGGAGAGCTCACAGGACTATTTTCTTATTTTAGATGACTTATATCTTGTGATAATGATATTTGAAGTATCATGTGTTACTGAGAATTGCATGAGAATAGAATTTAGAGGATGGTTTCATTTTCAGATAGATTAAGTACATGCATTCTATTTCTTCCATTGAATCCATCTATAAAACCTGGACAAAATGGATGGACAACTGTATGAGGATTCTAAAGAATAAATAATAACAGGTAGATTGCGACAAAAGATTAGTATCATCAAACTGGCAGTGAGTTTACAGTATTTTTTTCTTCCAGCATCGCTGAGCCTGAATTTGAACACAGTTTGATGGCTACAAGTGGGCCCTTAGGTTTAGACAAAGAGAGGTCCAGAAGAAGGCTGCTATTTTTTGGCTTAAGGAGTGAGAAAAATAACTCCTAAGTTTGGTATGAATGTGGAAATTCTGTTTTTTTCCTCTCTGTTCTTTCATGCCATAATCCCAGTTAATCCTGTGGTAATGGCAGCAGGGACTGCAGCATTAGCAAAATGCTGAGGGATGGCAATCCTCCTTTCCAGTTGACAAAGTCTCATTACTTACCCCACCCCGCTCTCTGTCTTTTCACTGCGTTTCCCCAGAGCTGGTATAATAGCAGAATTGTGTGATCAGCAGATAACTTGAAGTCCCAGCATTCTTTGTCCACATTAAGTTATACCTGCAGCACAAGGTGACTTACACTATTGCTCCAAGTGTGAAAAACTGGGAGCTGGCTCTACAGTCAGGGACATGGTGGTGAAGGTGTTGTGTATGCAAGGGATGTGGGAAATAAGAGGGCATTGTTCTACATGCCCCATGAGAAAACATACACTTCTACTTTTCACTCTCCAGAAAACTGAGCACAAAGGAGAATAATCAACTATGCTTTCAAAGAAATAGCATTCTTTTTTTAATCCCTTAGTGAGCACCTGTAAAATCATATTTGATCACAATTAATGTTTAGATTACTTAACATGTCGAGTCTGTTGAAATAGAACCACATCTTTTGTATTCATAAACCTGAAACTTCTTTCTGAGTAGGCACCATTCATGTTGATTGCCTACAGTTATTTGACCCCTTCACGTATATTTTTGACAGAACACAGGGTATGCAAGGATATACTTTGTAGAGTCCCACATAGATATGCCCCAATCTGAAAAGAAAACTAAGAGAAGTTCCTATAAGTTTTTTTATTGGATTAACAAGCTGTCAATCTAAAGGGAAACTCAATTTTCATTCAATATGTATGTATAAAAACTTCAAGTTTAACCAGGTAAAATAAAGTAAGCATAGCCTATGAATCCTCTTGTGCTATACTGCTTATATATAATACTCAGCAGTTTGTGGGTAATGATTTAACTAAATTAATCTTTTATTACGTTCACACCTGGAAAGCCAACAGATAACATGAACTCTGCATCTACAAAAAGATGGTCAATTCTAAAAATTGTGAATTGGATTTATGGGGGAGCTTGAGAGATCATCATTTAAAAAGTGTACTTCTAGAGTATACCACTACTTAGTTAACAGCAAACTTAGGAAAATTAAATTTTATACAAGAGGAATCTGACTATTTTATAAGGTCATTTTATATGAGAAATTTAACCATTTCTTCATTCCTGAAAACTGTTCAATAAACCCCTAATTTTTGGGGGTTGAGATACCCTGATGATGGTATCCTGTAAGGTAGCAGATAACTATAGTCAGTTGCATTCCAGGTAGTTATGTTATTTAAAGTCACTAAGTTCCTTTTGCTCTGCCATAAACTGTTGATATTGGACAAATCTCCATATTTCTAGGCCTAAGTTTCTTCCCATGTAAAATGAGGAGGCAGTATTAGATCATCTCTGAAGTCTTTTCAAATTATAAAATTTTGTGTCTTTTACGTGTAATGGTAACTAACATAAAAATAAGGTGCTGACAGATTGAGATATAGCTTCTGAATTATCAGGGAAAACAATGTAACTGAAAAATAGTTTTTAAAACATAACATATTTTGAATATTTTTTATTGTCTTGATTTTTAAAAATGTGTTATTTATGGTATGTTAACCGTCACATTAACTATTATTACTGAACTTTTTCCCCCCAACTAATCCTGATGAATAGAAGTTTGTTTTTTAGTTGTCTTAACTCCCTTAGGTATCAGTTTTGTATTGAAGTCCTTTTTATACAAATATTCATAATCCCAGCTCTCCACAGGTAGAAGTTGCATAAGGAAGCGAAGTTTTCATGACCAAAAATATTTACCTATGAAATCATCTCCATTCAAACATATCCTCATCTAGAATGTCTGGCCTTGTCTGTTGAGCCAAACCTTTATTGGTTGCTCTCTAGTGACAGAGTGCAAACTGAGCATAAAGAAAACTTGTAGGTAATGTAAAAAGTGCAGTATTTCACAAAGTTCATGGAAGGGCCATTGGAGGATAGTTTGAGTCATATGCACAGCCATATGTAGGTGAGGTTGTGACAGATTAGTTAAGTGGAGGAGAGAAATTTACCAAGAGAATGACTTAATGACTCAGTAGGTGCTTCAGGAAAGAATGGTTTAAATATAATAGAATTAAGAGGAACCTTTGTTGAAAAATTACCTTTGTTTAGATAGTGTTCTAAAAGTCAGCTGGCAACTGAAGGATGCTATTATACAGTGTCATTTAAAATTGTGAACTCCCTCTCATTTTGTTCATTCTCCTCAGAATTAGCACATGGCTATAAAAGTGACCTAAGTTTTGTGATATAAAATGAAATAAGCTTTTTTATTTTGAAATTAAAGTCTTAAACTTTTTTTAAATAGTTATAAAAATTTGATCCTGTTTTTGCATGGATTCATTAGGTGGATTTTTTTGTAATCCACTACCAGTTATCCTTGGTTAGTGAGAATTCTGCAGATTTATAGCCAAAGATAAGAATGATGGGTTTCTTGGTATGCAACACGAATTTTATTTTTAAAATATATTTTATTTATTTATTTTTAGAGAGATGGGAAGGTAGGGTGAATGAAAGGGAGAGAAACATTGATTGGTTGCCTCTCGCATGGCCCCAGCCAGGGACCTGGCCCGTGCCCAGGCATGTGCCCAGGCATGTTCCGTGAATGGGGATTGAACATACAACCTTGTGGTTTGCAGTCCAGTACTCAACCCATTGAGCCTCCCCAGCCAGGGTGTGTGCAACACCAGTTTTGATATCAGTGTTACAAAGCGTTTATTGAATATTTCTTTATACTTGTTGGGTATTATAAGTGTACTGAATTGATTTCTTTGCTGAGAGAGAAAGAAAGAAACAATGAAAACATAAATCAGGGTCATAGATAAGCAATAAAATCAATTAAGCCTGTGGAGGACATCTCTAAATTTCTCAAATTAAATTTATTCTGTCCTTCATGAAGTTCAAGGTCCCAAAGTAGATGTCATTTTCATCCCTGTCTGGCTCATATAGTTAACCTAAGTTGGAATTAAACACTTCCATAGAATTTTTCACATAAAATTTGAAAATAAAATGAACCCATATATGTGTGTGTGTAAAATCAGGTGTTTTCCCTTTCACACTCCCTCCCTTTCTCACTTCTTTCCTTGAAATGAGCTATCTGAACCTGTATATTTGAAGGTAGATATAAATAGTTGGTTAGGGAAATTACAGGGACTCTATAAGTAGGCAAGTCTGGTTTAGAGGTAAAGCTTTTTTTTTTTTAAACTCAAATGTGAGTTAGTATACAGCAGATTCTCGAATAATGCTGTTTCCTTTTACTGTTGTTGACATGCCATAGGAATTTAATTCTTCTTTATATCAATTAGCCTTTAGTAAACTTGGTATTGTTACATGATACTTTGCTGCAATTCCAAGAACCTATTAACAATGTTAAGTGAGGACTTCTATATTTGACATAGATATAGTAGCAAGTTCTGACTCTTTCCTTTGTATGTCTGATTTCGTTTCCTTTTGCATGCAATGTTTGTTTTACTTGATTGTTCCTCCTTCCCTTCCCCCTTTTATAAACCCCTTGATGATAAGTGAAGGCCAGGAAAGGTACTAAGTGTAAAACTTGGATCCAAGTTGAGAACATTAGTACATTCATTTTATTTGCTGTCGGGGAAGCAGAAGTAGTGTAAACTCTGAGACTTAAATATAAGATAGGTAACCTAACTCAGTAAAAAATGAAAATTCTTCAGAAAATTTTTCAAAAAAGTCACATTTTAAGGCAGGTCTGTCTGTCTTAACTGGCATGACAAAAGAATAGGAGGAAAGAGACAGACACACTTTCATTTGCAGAAGAGTTTTTAACTCACAGTTGGTCAAAATTCATCTCTTTTATAAGTCTTTTCCTTTTTAAAGGAAAAGAAAATAGTTATTGCTTGATTTGCTGATTAATCTAAACACAGCCCTAGGGCAAATGAGAACCACTTGGATACTGGGGTTCATGGATAGGCTGATGTGATCAGTCTAGTTCTAAAAGTTTGGAGATCCTCTTAATTTTAGAGGATGGTTAACAAGCATTCTTCTGGATGATAGGTTCTCAGATGTTCTTGATGCTGTATTTCTTAAAATAGAGTTTCTGGCAGTTCATGTGACCCCATATTTATTATCTTAACTGTGACTAAATAAAGTGGATCTGTGAGCTAGTTTAGGTGGAGCGGTGCTTTTTGAAAGATTTTAGGAGATGAGAAATGCCTACGATTTTTTCCTTTCTGAAGGCAAAAAGTGCTGTCTTTCTACTGGACTCAGTTTGGTACCATCTGTATAGACACTAAATAAAATGCTTAATAAAAATTGTGTTCACTATGGTAGTCATTTTAATTTTTTGAAATGATTAAATGTTAAAGAAACCAGCTGTGCTTTACCAAAGAATGCTCCTCCTCTCTCCCATCATCCATATTTCCTTATTTCCTGAGTTGGAAAAAACTAATAATTCAGTTCAGATATTTACAGAGTCTTATGGCTTTCTGTGAATTTTTAAAGAAATTTATGATTTTGCCCTGGCTGGCGTAGCTCAGTGGATTGAGCACGGGCTGGGAACCAAAGTGTCCCAGGTTCGATTCCCAGCTAGGGTACATTCCTGGGTTGCAGGCCATAACCCCCAGCAACCGCACATTGATGTCTCTCTCTCTCTCTCTCTCTCTCTCTCTCTCTCTCTCTCTTCCCCCCTCCCCCCTTCCCTCCCTAAAAATAAATAAAATCTTTAAAAAAAAAGAACTTAAAAAAAAAGAAATTTATGATTTTAAGCATAAATTTCTAGGAGAAGTGATTCCATTTTGATAGCCAGCTATGTAAATAGACCTAAGAAGTGTTTTCTTACATTTCTCCATGTAATTAATTCATGTTCTAACTTTGTTCCTTGGAATGAAGTTCATTTGAGATGATGCTTTTACTAATAGGATGTCTAAATCATTTCTAGATTTTTGTATTTTGCTGTTAAACTTTTACGAAAGTATCTTCCTCTCAAGCAGAGGTTTTAACAGGAAAAATATTTTTCTGAATTTTAATTTGCACAGACAAAATAGAATACTTGGGGAATTTTTATTATCATTAGAAATTGAAATATAAAATCACATAAAACATAAGATCATGAATAACCTAACCTTTAACACACTAAATTATATGTTCAATTACTATTATTTGGGTTAAGAAGGAAAGAAATACTGTCCTGGTCTGTAAGTATATACACTGAGATCATTAACATGTTTAAAACTTGTGGTCTTTTGATCTTTTTTTCTTTTAAGGAAAACATTTTGATTAAGTTAGCACTGTCATAGAAACAGTTGACTTTTCATTTAACAATATTTTTTCTCTAGCTATAAGGATATGTAAGTGGAAACTACTATAGGTATTTTAGTTCTTGTGTGCTGTACAGATCTGCAAGTATGGCTCTTGAGAATTGTTGCAGATTGGATTCCATGGGAAGCCTGAGATAGAGTTTAGTTTACAGGATGTTCATTGAGTGCCCTTGGGACCAACATCTGTGAAAAGGAAAGGAAGGAAGCAGAATTGTACTGAGGGGAAAGTTCAGTTGTGATTCAGTTCCAATGATACCCTTGACTAACAGTACTGTGAATTCTCTAGCTAGAATGTCCCTTCAGAGTTAGGCTAAGATTACCAGGCCTTTATGGCTTTGCGTGGATTTGTCATAGGATATGGGCTGCCCAGGAAGGGGCATAATTTTGGGCAAAAGCTGCTTGCTCTCTTTAGCCCAGGCACTCCCAGCAGTTGGGGCAGTAAGTCTTTAATTAAGAGGGATTGGGTGGCATATCACAATATCCTTCTTAGGAATATTTTCTTGTCTTTGATAGTTCTTTTCCCTCCTCCCCTCCCTTTTTCCCTCTTTTCCTTCCTTTATGCCTGCTTATTTTTCTTTATAGTTTCCTTTGTGCTTTTGGGATAAGTTATAATAGTTTTCTTTCTCCACTGAGCAAGGGTAAGAGGCTTGACTTTCTTTAACTGCCTTAAAGAGTTACTGAGAGTCTCTAAAAATCGATACTTTAAAAATGCATTGAGAGCAGTATATATAAAATGCTTCAGATTTCTTTCTTTGCAGAACTGTATAATATTGTGAAAAGAAAAATAATGTGTTTCTTTTGTATTTCCATATACACCACAGGTGGTAAACACAAGGCCTGTGGGCCAAATCTGGCCCTCCACCTTGTTTTATCCGGCAGCACCTTATTTCTATGCAGCAGCAGTGCTGAGCTCCTTGCCCCTAGTTAAGGAGCAGTTACATTTATACAGTCCTAAAATTACATTTGGCCCTTTGAAGGCAACTGCGAGGCTGATGTGGCCCCCAGTGAAAATGAGTTTGTCTCCCCTGATATGCACAATCTCCCTGGTTGTCTTGAGGCATTTAGTTTGCCTCAAGTGGTGTGAGTAGAATGTATTAGGAAGGCAGAGAGAATAAAAAGATATAATATTTGGTTTTTGATTTTAAATTATTCAGTATTTATATATTAAGTACCTACTATGTGCCAGGTACTGTTAATAATTTGGGGATAATAGAATTTTGCAATAAGAAAGTGGGCTTAACAACTAGACATTTTCAGCAAGATGAAGCATTTCTAAAGTTCCTCTATAATGGCTCATGCGGATCAAAGTGGAGTTGAGGGGAAGGGATAATGGTTCTCTGTTATTTTTATTTTAAAAGCATGCCTTTGTTTGAATTTATGGCTACTGGAATGAGTCACATAGGTTTTTCTCTGGCTCTTAGGGAGGGACATACCTTAGGCCCTGGGAAGTAGCAGGGAGGAATGGAGGAGGGGGAAAGGAATAGGACATGATAGGATATTAATGATTTTTGGTTTTTAGAACTGCTCCCAGAACCTTCATCAGGAAGAAAAACTTATTGGTGCAGCGCTCCCTAACTGTGGCAGGTGCCTTAAATTTAACTGAGCGCTAGCGCTGCTGTTCACTCCCAGGTGGTTCTGACCATGATTTGATTGTCATTCCTATTAGCCTTACTAAGAAGTGCATTTGGGAAGTGTATTGGAAACAGAAGGGAATGTCCCCAGCCCCTATACCTACCACACAAAACACCTGTCAAAACCTTCAGATGCCTTCCCTCCCCCATTCCAGTAGCACTTGTTCAGTCATTTCTTGAAGTGGCCAAATGCCACCTGGTTGACTGACATTTGGACAAACAGGACAGGTTGGACTGACTTTTCGTAGGCAGTGACCAAAAAATGAGGACTGGGTTCAAACTAAATTGAGAACCCTAAGGCATGCTAGCCTATTGAAAAACCACACTTGAAGAACTGTCAACCTGTACCGCTGACTGATTTAGGTCCTACTTGGGGACCTCCAAGAGTTGTAAACAGCTCTCATTTTCAGGGGCACCTTTAAGCACTCCTAACATTGTACTTCCTGTATGGGAGCCAGATTTTAACTTGCCTTTCTACCAAAAACAGTGATTTGCACCATAGAGGAGTTGTAAGAGACCTTCGGGTATTTAGTGAAATGTGTATTCAAATGATTGTAGAGATCTTTCCAACATTAGCCTAACCTTGATTACTTGGGGGAACTTCTTGGAGGGATGGCTGATTCATTATTTACATGTACTCTTCAGGCAGTTACCCCTATGATAGAGTCATCCAGTTAAGTTCAATGTTAAGAACTTGATCCCCGACTTGAGCTGAAGTGATCAGGATACGACTTCATCTCTAGATGTTATTCAGGTCAGCCTCAAATGACTGGCCAGGATTGTTATGGGTGACAGGATTGCCTTAGACTTTTTTGTGGATTACAAGGCAGATTTCTGTTTAATTGCTAGTACTTATTTCTATATAGCTGGATTAATGATTCAGTCTAAATGTAAAGGTCAGTTCAGACACATAAGGAGGAAGCCACTTGGATTTCTACAGTAGACCCTGATGGTTTATGGGATTTGCTCAGCTCATTTGTTCCAGGACCTTGGAGGACCTGGTGGAGGTCAGTACTGCATGTTGGCCTTATCTTGCTGCCTGAACTTCTGCTATACAACAGCCTTAGTTACATGGTTCTTAAGACAAATAGATTTGGTTTTACCTTTGTTGGTCAGGTTAATCAGCTTGGTTGATAGAATGGGATGCTTTAGAAAAATTGGCTGAGAGCCCAAGATAGTGTAGAAAGAAGGGGTACATGGTTTGGAGGTAAGTTTCCATAGTCTTCTTAGTTTTCTTTGTTTTGCAACAGAGACACTGAATGCCTTTGTTTTGGGCTGTCCTTTTAAGGATGCTTGTATAGTAAACAGCCTTGGAAAATACACAGTGTCTCTCTGGAGCAAAGGGCAGGGATGTTGACTGTTCAGTATAATCAAGATAACATCTCTCTCCAGAGCAAAGGTAAGTAAGTCATGGCTCCCTAAACACAGACTTCCTCTTCTCTAAACCCACTTTGTATGTGCAGACATTCATTTGGGCTCATCCATGTTGCTGCCTTGGGATATGACCAGTAAAGTAGTTTTTGCTGACTCAGGAGTCTCAATGTCTTTTGCTTTCATTCATGACACTGACAATCTACCTTGTTAGTTTACAAGTACAGCAAAATCTTAGACCCTTCAGATTTCTTAATACTGAGATTATGGGTATTCCCTCTGCAGTATGCATGTGGCGGGCCCTATATCTTTATTTGAAAAATCTGTTTGAGTATCAGTGCAAATATCAAATGCATACGATTTTCAGTCTGGCAATGCTATTTAAAGGTATGGTATATTACCTCTAGTACAGGGTCACAAAACTACTGCCCTAACCCTTGGTGCTAAGTCTGACTGCCTGTTTCTTGTAAATAAAGTTTTACTGTAATGCAGACACACCCTGTGTATTTGTATTGTCTGTGGATACTTTTGTGCTACCAGACAGAATTGCGTATTTTCACCAGAGACCTTATGGCTGACAAAGTAGAAAATAATTATCTGTTCCATTAAGAAAAAGTTTGTAGAGCTCTGCTCTAGCAGCACTCTAGCCCAGTGTTATTTCCGAAATTCAATAGACTTATAAAAGTGTGTTGAAATAGATGTACAAAGATGTTCACCACAGAGTTGTTAAAATTAGTAAAAATTTTAAAAAGCAACCATCAAAAAATTGGAAACAACTTCAGAAATTGTGGAGTCTAGATTTATTGGGTGAACATTGACTCGTTCTTCAGGTTTTTACAACCTTGGACTGAATTTTTAGCAATGAGTCTGAGATACCACATTACAACTTTGACTTAAATATGCATGAGACACAATTTTCTTTTTCACCCAAAATAATGGGTTATCAGATAATACAATCTGGGAGACAAGGTAAGGGACATCAGATAAATTTATTCAGCCTCTGCATTATTGCAGGTTCCAGGGAGTGTAAGGATCGCCCAGTAAGAGGCTGAAGTCCTGCTGTTAAGTTTTGCATTTTAATGTAAAGGTTTTGGAAGCCAGTCAAAAGTTAGTGTTTGAGAAAACAAAGTGAAACAAAACAAAAACCAAACAAAACAGAGGTTGCTATTGTTCAACAAGGAAGGTATTGCTTCTGATGTAGATAAGCCATATTAACTACTGATTCTTTCCTGGTAAGGGGGACCTTCTGATTGTGTGCTCAAGTGTGAGGGTAAAACTCCTAAATCAGGTGGAAAGCTTATATTGGCTGATTTAGGAGAGATTTAAATTGATTTTATCTTAATGGGACGTTAGTAAGGAAATCAAGACCAAACTGTTCTGGAGTTTGGTAATCTGATGAGAAGGGGAGGAGTTCATAGCCTGTTAGTAAATGAAATTTTAGGAATCCAGTTAAGGAGAAAGAAGGCAGAGTTTGAATATTATGGTGGCCAGCATTATAAAAACTCAGCTTTTAGTGGGCAATATTGAAGATGTTTCAGAAGTGTTGTTCTTACTGTCTCTGGAGGGGTTGCCTTTTAGTTATAAATGTAGTGACACTGTGTTGTAAACATTTTTTTCACAAAGTCTTAAAAATTTATAAAAGTTTAACTATATTTAACTATATGTAAATTGGTATCCTCATAAAAAGAGGGTTTGTGAAATAGGGTTTGTCCCAGAAAAATCTAGGACATGTGTGCCATATTTATGTAGTCCAATGTTGTTAACAGACTGTGGTCTGGAGATAAATGGTGAACCTGTTTTTTGAGGATAGGACTGGGGACAAATATATTAAGTGTATCTTGTGGATTTCTTGTAGAGTTAAATATGTTGTAAATTTTGTTGTTTTTATTTCTTCAAGTGTGGAGCTGGAGCAGAAACATCTTTCATGACAAGGTTTTGACTCATGTTAGTAGGGCTTTTTTTAAAGCACCTTTTCCTTTTGAAAAAAATGTAGCGGTGGGGAGGAGACCTGTTGTTATTTAACTTGTTGCCTAATTTCCATAGATTATATTTCGTCTCAAACACTAAATTCCCAAATGTTCAAGTGACTTAAAGTAGACAAGCAATGTAGAAAACCATTATGTCTGGCTCTGGCTGGGTAGCTAAGTTGGTCAGAGCATTGTCCCAATTTGCCAAGGTTGTAGGTTTGATCTTTTGTCAGGGCACATACAAGAAGCAACCAATGAATGCATAAGTAAGTGGAACAAATCAGTGCTTCTTTCTCTCTCACAAATTAATAAATTAAAAAATTTAAAAAAGGGAAAACCATTATGTCCTACCCAAAGCTAACACAGCCAGGTAGCCGAATAACAATTGGAAAATGTGCTCAACTAAATAAATAGATTGGTTAAGTGGTTTATTTTTCTGTATGGGCAGTTAGATAAGCATGTTTTTCAGGTGGCAGACATGGAAGAACTATGGGACTATGTGTAGGTGGAACAATGCTAATCTTTCTTTTAGTTAATCAGGGAAGACTTCATGGAAGAGGATGAGTAAGTGTGGGTAAGGACCTGAGGGTGGTATGGCTATCAAGGAGTAATCTGTCATTTTTGAAATTCAGGATAATGAGCTTTAATTTTGTGTTACATGAAGTGGATAGAGGAGGTAAACATACAATTTTTTAGAATTGACATATGTTGTTACTAGTTTCATGTTTAGTTCTTTCACCATATATTCTTTTTAAAATTAGATTAAGAGCATTTTGAGGATGGAAATTATCTTTTCTTCTTCTTCTGTGCCCCACATAGAACAAAATTATAGACTCATGTGAACACAAATTTCAGTTTATTCTTTTTTTAAGAAAAGGGAAATTTAAGATTTCAAATATGGAAAGATGCTCTCAAGCATCTTGTGAGCTATTAGGCATAATATGAGTAAAGAACAGATTTGGGCCCTTTCGAGCTGGGGTGAAACCTTTAAAGTAGTTCTAGCCTTGAGGCCAAGATGAGGTCAGAGTCACACTGAAATTGGAGGGCAGGAATAAACTTCTGAGTGTAGTAGGTTAGCCTAGTGGTGGGACAGGAAACATTGGTATAGTGTTAGTATGCAAGGTGTGGATCAGAATTCTCACCAATCATGAGTAAACAGTTTGGGAATTCTGTTCAGAATAAGATTCATGCCTCAGAGTCTGATAGGAAAGCACATTCACTTATGATAGGATCCAGGATAAAATTCTTGTTCTTTACAAAGAAGTGACTTCTTTGGTCTTCATATGACTTTACTACAGTGACCGAAATCTAGAAGATATAAACTCTTATATTTACTATACTGTATTTTTCAGGTTTGGGCTAGAATTTAGGAACTGTGATTCTGAATAATTTTAAATATCTTTTTTAAAAAATAATACACCCTGGTGATCATATTTCTTGGATGGATCCTCTCAGGTCATGGGACTGGTGAAAGGAAATATGTAGTAATATTCTGACTTTATGGAATTTCTGAATTGAGAAGAGAACAAACTACTATTTCTAGTTCATACAGGTAGGAGTGGAAAATCTACACAGTGCCATGCCAGGTGATTTTCTTTTTCTTCTAGAATATTGAAGCTTTTCCTCTCTCTGTGGATGAATGGAGGCATTAAATGCCATATTTGTGCCATTGGAGAAACGTAAAAACTTGTTTTGGTTGTCGCACGGAAAGGTCAGCTGGATTATGAGAAACAATCTCCAACAAAATTTCCAGTTTTTACCTCAAGTAGATTATTTGGAAAAGATTGGCCTGTTTAATAGATTTTGTTTAGGCATAGGGCTTGGTTCCATTCAGTGTGAGCTTCGTATATTTATTGAGTACCTGATATGTACCAAATACTTCTCTAGGCACTTTATACCTATTATTTCACTTAATCCTCATGGGAACCTTAAAAGAAGGATAGTGGTATTTCCATTTTTAAAGATGAAGTTATTGAAACTGTCTTTACCACCCCAGTTAATCAATCGTCTTCATTTCCCCTGGAAAATGTACATGCTAACTGGTGACAAATGGCTCCATTAGTCACTTATGTCTAATCAGTTATATTCTAGTATGCTTCCATATTTCTGCTTCAGCCATGAATAGTATCCTTACCAAGAGTCAATTGTCTTTGTTCCCAAAACTATTAATAGTTAACTTAAAATTAAACCAATGAATTCATTAAAAAGGTTGCTTTATGAAAGCTGAGTTGAAAATTTGGACTCAATGACAAGGAGGTAAAATACTTGGGATTGAATTAGACGTAAATGAGATGGAGTTAATAAATTGAATGAAAAACATAAATCTGTGGCAAAATTTCAAGAAAAAGAGAGAATATTAAAGGCAGCAAGGGAAAAACAGGAAGTAACATTCAAGGGAGCCCCAATAAGGCTAACAGCTGATTTCTCAATGGAAACACTCCAAGCCAGAAGAGAATGGCAAGAAATATTCCAAGTAATGAGAACCAGAGGTCTGCAACCAAGGCTACTTTACCCAGCAAGGCTCTTAATCAAGGTAGAAGGCCAAATAAGAAGTGTCCCAGACAAAAGTCTGAAAGAATATACCTCCACCAAACCAGCTCTGCAAGAGATTCTAAAGGGACTGCTTTAAGGAAAGGAAGGAAAAGAGAGAGAGAGAGAGGAACACACGTACATAAAAGACAATGAATAAGTACCTATCAATAATAACATTAAACGTAAATGGATTAAATGCTCCAATCAAAAGACATAGAATAGCTGACTGGATAAGAAAAAATGACCCACACATATGCTGCCTACAAGAGACCTACCTCAGGATAAAAGACCTGCACAGGCTGAAAGTGAAGGGCTGGAAACAAATCTTCTAAGCAAATGGACAGGAAAAAAAAACCCCGGGGTAGCAATACTCATATCAGACAAAATAGACTTCCAAAAAGGGTCCATAAAGAGAGACCCAGAAGGTCACTTCATAATACTCAAGGGAAGAATCCACCAAGAAGACATAAATATTGTAAATATATATGCACCCAACATAGGAGTGCCCAAATACATAAAGAAAATCTTAGAGGACTCCAAGAAAGATATTGACAGCAATACAATTATAGTGGGAGATTTTAACACCCCACTATCAAAAATGGACAGATCGTCCAAACAAAATATCAACAAAGATATTGTGGCATTGAACAATACCCTAGATGAAATGGACTTTACTGATATATACTGAGCCCTCCATCCCAAAGAAGCTAAATACACATTCTTTTCAAATGTACACAGAACATTTTGAAAGACTGACCACATGATAGGACACAAAACAAGTCTCAAGAATTTCAAGAAAATTGAAATCATACCAAGCATTTTCTCGGATCACAAGGGACTGAAGCTAGAAACCAACCCCAAGGAAAAAAACCCAAAACACTCAAAATCATGGAGATTAAATAGCATGCTATTAAACAATGAATGGGTCAAGAATGATATTAGGGAAGAAATCAAAAGGTTTCTGGAAACAAATGAAAACGAACTCACAACAACCCAAAAGGTATGGGACACAGCCAAGGCAGTCCTGAGAGGGAAGTTCATAGCGATACAGGCCTACTTAAAAAAGTTAGAGACATTCCAAACAAACAACCTAACCCTACGTCTACAAGAACTCGAGGAACAACAACAAAGACAGCCCAGAGCAAGCAGAAGGAAGGAAATAACCAAGATCAGAGCAGAATTAAATGACATAGAGACTAAAAGCACAATTTGAAGGATCAATGAATCCAAGAGCTGGTTCTTTGAAAAGATAAACAAAATTGACAAGCCTTTAAGCAGACTCATCAAGAAAAAAAGAGAGGAAACCCCAATAAACAAAATCAGAAATGAAAGAGGAGATATTACAATGGATACCACAGAAATACAAAGGATTGTAAGAAATTACTACAAAGAACTGTATGCCAAGAAATTTGAAAACCTACGTGAAATGGACAAATTTCTAGAAAAATATAATGTTCCAAAATTCAATGAAAAAGAAGTAGAAAACGTGAACAAACCAATAACAGCAAAAGAAATTGAAACAGTAATCAAAAACTCCCAACACACAAAAGCCCTGGACCAGATGGTTTCACAGGAGAATTCTACAAAGCATTTAAGGAAGAGCTAACCCCTATCCTTCACAGACTATTCCAAAAAATCCAAAAAGATGGGAGACTCCCAAACTCTTTTTATGAGGCCAACATCATCCTAATTCCAAAACCAGATAAAGACACAGCAAAGAAAGAAAACTTCAGGCCATTATCGCTGGTGAACATTGACACTAAAATCCTCAACAAAATACTGGCAAACCGCATCCAACAATACATTAAAAAGATCATACACCATGACCAAGTGGGATTCATTCCAGGGATGCAAGGATGGTACAGAATTCGCAAATCAGTAAGTGTAATACATCACATAAACAAAAGCAAAGACAAAAACCATATGATCATATCAATAGATGCAGAAAAAGCATTTGATAAGGTACAGCACCCATTTATGATATAAACACTCAGCAAAGTGGGAATAGAGGGAGCATTCCTCAACATAATAAAAGCCATATATGAGAGACCTATAGCCAACATCATACTCAATGGGCAAAAATTAAAATCTTTTCCACTAAGATCAGGAACAAGACAAGGCTGTCCACTTTCACCACTCCTATTCAATATAGTATTGGAAGTTTCAGCCACAGTGATCAGACAAGAAAAAGAAATAAAAGGCATCCAAATCAGAAAGGAGGAAACAAAACTGTCACTGTTTGCAGATGACATGATAGTGTAGTTAGAAAATTCTATAGACTCCACTAAAAAACTGCTTGACCTAATAAATGAATTTGGCAAAACAGCGAGATACAAAGTCTATATCCAGAAATCAAAGGCATTTCTGTACACCAACAATGAAACAGCAGAAGCAGAAATCAAGAAAAAAAACCCATTTGTAATAGCAAAAAGAAAAATAAAATATCTAGGAATAAACCTAACCAAAGAGGTAAAAAACCTGTATTTAGAAAACTATGTAACACTGAGGAAAGAAATCAAGGAAGACACAAACAAATGGAAACATATACCGTGTTCATGGATTGGAAGAATATCATCAAAATGTCCATACTATCCAAGCAATTTACACATTTAGTGCAATTCCTATTAAAGTACCAATGGCATATTTCACAGACATAGAACAAACACTTCAAAAATTTATATGGAATCATAAACGACCCCGAATAGCTGCTACAATTTTGAGAAAGAAGAGTAAAGTAGGAGGGATCATAATACCTGACACTAAACTATACTACAAGGCCACTGGAGTCAAAACAGCCTGGTACTGGCATAAAAACAGGCACATGGACCAATGGAACAGAACAGAGAGCCCAGAAATAAACCCAAGTCTCTGTGGTCAATTAATATTTGACAAAGGAGGCAGCAACATAAAATGGAGTAAAAATAGCCTCTTCAACAAATGGTGTTGGGAGAACTGGACAGCTACGTGCAAAAAAAAAACTCAAGCACCAACTTACACCTTATACAAAAATAAATCCAAGGTGGATAAAAGACTTAAATATATAAAACGTGACACCATTCAAGTCCTAGAGGAGAACATAGGTAGGAAAATCTCAGATATTTCACTCAGAAACTTTTTTACTGACATGTCCCATAGAGCAAGGGACATAAAGGAAAGAATAAAGAAATGGGACCTCATTAAAATAAAAAGCTTCTGCACAGCCAAAGAAAACAGTATCGAAATAAAAAGAGAACCAACTGTATGGGAAAACATATTTGCCAACAATACCTCAGACAAGGGTTTAATCTCCAAAATATATAAAGAACTTACATGACTCCACTCTAAGAAGGCAAGCAACCCAATTAAAAAATGGGCAAAGGACTTGAACAGATACTTCTCCAAGGAGGACATACAGAAGATCCAAAGACACATGAAACGATGTTCAATATCGCTAGCTATCAGAGAGATGCAAATTAAAACCACAGTGAGATACCACTTCACACCAGTCAGAATGGCCATCATAAACAAAGCAACAAACAACATGTGCTGGAGAGGTTGTGGAAAAAAGGGGACCCTAGAGCACTGTTGGTGGGACTGCAGACTGGTACAACCACTATGGAAAGCAGTGTGGAACTTCCTCAGAAAACTAAAAATGGATCTGCCTTTTGACCCTGCAATTCCACTGCTGGGACTATATCCTAAGAATACTAAAACACCAATACAAAAGAACCTTTGCACCCTGATGTTCATAGCAGCACAATTTACAATAGCCAAGTACTGGAAGCAACCTAGATGCCCATCAGTAAATGAATGGATCAAAAAACTTTGATACATTTACACAATGGAATTCTATGCAGCAGAAAGAAAGAAGGAGCTCCTGCCCTTTGCAACAGCTTGGATGGAGCTGGAAAGCATTATGCCAAGCGAAATAAGCCAGGCAGTGAAAGACAAATACCATATGATCTCACCTTTAACAGGAACCTAAACAACAAAACAAAGAAACAAGCAAAATATAGTCAAAGACACTGAAATAGAGGAAGGCTGACAGTGACCAGAAGGGAGAGAAGAGGGAATTTCAGGGGAGAATGGGAAGGGTTTACAGGAACAAATTTAAAGGACACATGGACAAAAACTAGGGGGAGGGTGGTAATGGGAGGGAAGTGGGGAGGGTTGGATGGGTGGGCTGGATTGGGAGTAAAAGGGAGAAAACTGTACTTGAACAATGATTCAAATAAAAAAAAGAAAAGAAAAAAATAAAAAAAAACATAAATCTGGAAGATTCTGAATTTATTTCTTTGCAAATGCATTAGTTTTTGTGATGCTTTAAAGAAACAATTTGAGCACCATGGAGGATGTATTAAAGGGCTTTATGGAACACTCAATAAAAGGGTCCTCATTCTGAATTTGGAACCAAATGAAAAATAAGACACAAGAGAGTGACATGAAGATTAAAACGTCACCTTTATTAATGATACAATGATTAGAGTTTATGGCTTTAGAACTGCAGCAGCCAAAAGAGTTTGCCAGCATTTCAAAGAAAATACCCAGAATTTCTGTCTTCTACCATTCCAAGACCTGATTGGAAGAATAGTGCCACTCAGTAGTGTTGGCAGATTTATTACTGTTTTAGCTCCACACATTGAAGAAATGTGCACACTAGTCAGGAAGCTCACTCATCCTCATCATATCCTGGGATAGGATAGTATAGGTAAGGGGGAGGGTAAGAAGTTTTTTCAGTTAGAGGCCCGAGGATACTAAATAAAGGTGACTCTTACATCAAAATATGGGGCTTTTTTATATGTTTAAAAAATATTTAAGGTAATGCTTGGCTAATTTAGCATTATCTTTTCTTTAATCTCCTTTTGAACTTATGTTCATATGTTATATAGCTAAAAATGAACAGAGCCCAAATCAGGCCTTGTCCTGTCTGATTTATAAACCTTTTCACTTTTTAATACATTACACTTGTTGCGGTTTATTCTGAGTACCCTTCTGCTTCCCTATTCATTGCTCTCTTTATTTATGAGCCAGTTCCCGGAATATTCCCCTTGGGCCTTTGATTACAGAGCTTGTTTTGTTTCATTCAGGAGAATAACCCTCAAACTGAAGGACTTGTATCCAGCAACATAATAGAATAGAATTATAGCCTACAGTAAGGGAAGAGAAAGAGAAAATTATCACCTAGGATCTTTGAATACCTGAAATGACATCTGGTCTCCAGATCCAGACAAATTATGTTGAGAGAATTTGTGGATATCTCCTCATGCAGTCTTCTTATTTACAAAACTAATACATGCACATTGCTTCTTAAAAAGTTACTGAAAAAATATGTGAGTTAGCCGTGTGGTAGACCATAAAAGAAGTAAATGAAACCTTAAACTACATAAATCAAAATGTGGTGTGAGAATCATAGATACTAATGGTTGCACTGTCATCTTAGATGGGGTGATGAATTCATTTTCATACTTTAAGAGGGTCACTCATCAATTATAGTGCCTAAAAGGGCATGTTTAGGAATGGAGTTACTGAAAAAAGTACAAAGGAGTAATAGTTATTGGGGTAGAAGACTAAGTGCAAATGGGACCAATAGTCTCCATGTGTTTTAATATTGCCATATAAAAGAAGGTATAGATGTCTCTGGTGTTCCTCTAAAACAGTGGTGGAAGCCCTTGCCAGTGTGGCTCAGTTGGTTGAACCTTCTCCTGTAATCAAAAGGTCATGGGTTGATCCTGGTTAGGGCACATGTCTGGGTTGTGGGTTTGGTCCTGGTTGGGCTGCTTGTGAGAGACAACTGATCTGTATTTCTCTGTCACATCGTTGTTTCTCTCTCCTCTCTCTCTCCCTCCCTTCCCCTGTTTCTAAAATCAGTAAGCATGTCCTGAGGTAAGGATGAAAAAAAAAATAAAAGTGGTAAGAAAACTTTTTGCGAAGGGCTAGATAAATATTTGGGGCTCTATGTTGCAACCATTTGACTCTGCCATTGTTACATAAAAGCAACCATAGACTATATGTGGTAAACAAATCGGCATGACTGTATTCCAATAAAACTTTATTTGTAAAAAAGAGATAGTCGGCCGGATTTTATCCAAAGGCCAATTCCTACTCTTGAAGAACACAATTTCCTTCTCAATTTAAGAGAGAATTTTCCAAGAGATTGTGGGTTTCAGTAGTGGAAGAACTGTCTGGAGAGGTGTTAGATACCACCTCACTGATTTATTATAACCATCTGTCTAACATGCTGTTTGTAGGACTTTGTGCTAACTAGAAGGGAAGACTATATGATTCCTTAGACTTCTGCTAACTTTTCCCATCATGCTTTTTCAACTGATAAAAGTTCTCTGATTTAGTTGTTTGAATATTTGCAATTTAATGGGAAAAGATTCAATTCAGAAAATAAGTCTGTATTAAACTTTGCTTTCTATGAGTTTGCTTAATTTCATTTTATTGAATTTAATTCACATACACTATTTTACATGTGTTTTATTGTATGTATGCATGTTATTACATGTAGTAATAAATATGTCATGTGTTTATGCACTTAAAATGTGTACATTTTGTTATGTGCATGTATACAATAAGTATATGTATATATATGACATATATGTACATGTGCAATAAAATATATACATTTAAAGAGTATTATTCAGTAGTCTTCAGATTTATTTTGACAGATGTATAGAACATGTTCATCTCTCCAGAAAGTTACCTTATACTCCTTTGCAGTCAATTTTCCTCAACACTTGTTTGTTGGAAACTACTCCTCTGATTTTCATTACTATAAATTAGTTTTTGTCTGTTCTAGAAATAACTTTATAATAGTGGAATTACACATAATAAACTCTTGTATCTTTTTTTATTCAAAATTGAGATTCATCTGTGTTGTGACATGCATTAGAAATTAATTGTTTTTTATTGCTGAACAATACCTTTTTATATACAGGTGTTTATCCACTTACCAGTTGATGCTATTTGAATTATTTATAACTTTTTGGCTATTATAAATAACACTGTTGTGAAATTACTATATAGACTTTTTAAGGACATTTGATTTTTTATTATTCTCATGTAAATATCCAGGAGTCATATTCTAAGTGTATGGTTAGTATCCTATGGAACTGGAAAACCTCTTTTCAAAGTGTTGTACCATTTTCCACTCCCACAAGCAATAATTGATCTAGTTGTTTAATATTCTCTGTAATACTTGCTGTAGCAAGAAATAACACTTGCTGTTTCTTCTTTCCTCACCTCTTCATCCCTGGCAACCACTAATCTGTTCTCTGTTACCATAGCTTTATCTTTTTGAGAACTTCATATCAATGTAATAATACAGTATGTAACATTTTCACACTGGCTTCCTTCACTGAGCATATTACCTTTGAGATTCAGCTATATTGTCGAATGTATCAATTATTTGTTCTTTTATTCCTGAGTTCTGTCACATTATGTGGATGTGCCAGGTTCTTTACCCATGTTAAAGGATATTTATATTGTTTATGGTTCTTGGAGAATATTATTAGAATGACTATGAACATTTTTGTACTAAATTTTTTGTGAACTTAAGTTTAATTTCTGTATGCTAAACACCCAGGAGTAGGATTTCTGGGTCATGTGGTAATTGTGTGCAGTTTCCTTTTTTTAAAATAAATACTCCTTATTTAGGAAGTAATTACATTCATTAAAGCAAATTTAGAAAGTATGAGCAGGAAGGAAAAAATCGGACAAATATTATCCAGTCTCTCTACTGAAACCTAAACATTGTAAAAGTTTCAGTGTTTCTTTTTATTCTTCCTCTTGTCCTCTTCTGTTTTTACCTAGCAGTGATCATATTGAAAGTATAATTTAATAATTCATTTTTTTTCTTTTAATTGCATTATTTACATGTAAGACTCAGCTTACTAGACAGTAATTTTCTGATCGGCCTGTGGTACAGTATCTATCATGTACATTATCACAGTGTAGATGTGAGTAACTATAGTGGGGTTTTAGGCAGTGCAGCTGGCTGGTGTTAGGTATTTTGAACTAACCAACTTTTCTTTACTGATATGACTGCCATTAGGCCACTGGTGGCAAACACAAGGCCTGTGAGCTGAATCTGGCCCTCCACCTTGTTTTACCCGGCCCAGCACCTTGTTTCTACCCAGCGGCAGCGCCGAGTTCCTTGCCCCTAGTTAAGGAGTAGTTACGTTTATACAGTCCTAAAATTATATTTGGCCCTTTGAAGGCAACTGCGAGGCTGCTGTGGCCCCCGGTGAAAATGAGTTTGACACCCCTGCGTTAGAGTGATGATGGACTCTTACGAACTGCCTGATCTTGGGTATGCTGTGGTTGATGCCAGATACTTGCTTTGCTAATTGGACTGAATAAAGCCTTAAGGTAGCAAAATATTTGTCATTGTTTATAATATGAGTTATTATTTCTGGAGTAGACTTTTCATCTAAACCTCAGTAGAATAATAGGATTATTTGTATTCATGAAGCAAACAACATAGAAATGTTTCCATGGAGTCATAGAAACCAGATGCTGCTAGCTCCATATTTTTCTACTTTTTTACTTGTAAGTGCTGTGGACTATGCCTGTTTTCAGAATGTTGGCTCTTGTTAGGTGATAGCCAAGGCCTTGATGTGGCCTTGTAGAACTCGGATAAACACTCACTTTGCATTTGACTGAAATGCTAGTTATTGATGCTTCTGTCACCTTTGTAGCCAAGAGCTTGGCTAAAAGGACTCTTTGACTCAAGGTTTGGGGGAGTAAATAAATCTTCTGAGTCTTTCTGATTTGGCTTCTATTAGAAAATTTCATTAAGGTAATAGACCCTGTACCTCAGAATTTAAAATCAAGAAGTATAGGATCTTTCACTTATTTAAAAAGAGGTAGTATCTTCTGGTTGGATAATATGGAGTAAATACTCAACACCCCCTCTTTTCAAATGAATGTAAAACCTGGACAAAATGCATGGTGTAAATAGTAGCAGACACATTGCAGAAGAACATCAGATTTTGAAATACCATCAAACCGCCAGGATCCCCTGACCTAATCTAAGTGTATCCAGAAACCTGTTATTGAGCACAGTGGTATAGACAGAACAAGATCCAGAAGCCCTCTACTTCTGGCTTGAGGCATGAGAAAGAGTAAAAAGCTCAGAGAGTTGGGGTCAGTCACTATTCCCCCCCTTTTGTTTTGTATTTTCTCACAATCCAGTTAGTAATGACATTAGTTTGCAATTGGAGTCTACAGGAGCCCAATCTATGGAGAGAAACCTTACCACCCTTTGATGTAGCTGTGGCTCCAAGAAGGCAGAGGCAAACTCTGTTGCTTTTTTTTTAGTATGTCCTCCCAGTGTTTGGCTGGAGACAGGCATAGTTGTAGAATTAGATTGATTGTTCCTTGCTGGAGGACAGGAAAAAATATCCTCAGAAAATTGCAAAGTGGCAGGGAGAAAATGAAGAAGATCTTAGATCCAAGAAATTGCTTACAAACACCTGGACTTACTTGTCAACCTGTGCTTATGCCACATTGTGTTCCTAATTAGCATTCCAAAGGTTTGGAAACAGATTTGGGATAAAACTCCACCCAAGTGCCTGACTGATGACTGGGTGGTATACCCATGGGAAAAACCCAAATTGCGTTGCAAAGACATTCAAAACTGAACTGACATTGGAACCACAACCTATAGAAAGTATATTGGAATTTACAGCTTGAACCTTACCAGGTCAGCTAGCTGCCTGTGAAAACAAAAATATTAATACACTCTGTAGCAGGGGTGTCAAACTCATTTTCACCGGAGACCACATCAGCCTTGAGGTTGCTTCAAAGGGCTGAATGTCATTTCAACTCCTTAACAGTTAAGGAGTAGATACATTTATATAGTCCTAAAATTATTTCCTCCCTTTGAAGGCATCTGTGAAGCTGATGTGGCTCCCGATGAAAATGAGTTTGACACTCCTGCTCCATAGGATTTAAGAAGATCCTGAGTTTCATAGCATATTATTTAAAATGTCAAGGATGTAATCAAAGTTACTCAATATGCAAAGAATCACAACACGCTTTGGGAGAGGCAGTGACAGACACTACTGACAAGATAATATAGATGTTGGAATTATTTGAAAAACACTTTAAACCAGCCATGATTAAACTCGTGAATAAGACATTGCAAATATCCCTGCCACAAGTGTTAAACTAAAAGTATCAGCAAAGAAATAAAAAAGATAGAGTGGAATCAAATAAAACTTGAAACTGAAAAGTACAGTAATCATAATGAAAAACTTATTGGGTGTATTTAATAGAGAATGGAGATAGAGAGGCATTGAACCTGAAAAGTCAATAGAAATTTTCCAATCTGAACGATAAGGAAAAAAATAACAGGGAAAAAAAGAGCTTCAGAAAACTATCGGCCAGTAACATAAGGACTTACTAACACTGGAGTCTCAAATGGAGAAGAGAAATGGCACAATTCAGAAAAAATATTGGAAAAATTACTGGCTGAAAACCATAATTGGACACCAAAAAGGGGGCGGGAAGGTCAATTTTACTATATGAGAATTTAAAAAATAGAATAAATTTTGAAAGGATGGCATTATATTGTGGTGGTAATGTAGACTCCTTTGAACTTGGGAATTACAGGTTTCATGTAATAAGGAATGTTTTAGTCTTTCCCCTCCTTTCCCACCTTATTACCTGAAGTGAATTACTGATTTGGTGTGAATAGTGGTGGCAATATGTTTAGTTATTTTTCCTTCTTTATAGAACAGTTCTTGGTGTATATGATAGTTTGGCTTCTTATATCTTATTTTTTAAACTGTAGAAGCTTTTTACTTACAAGTAACTACAAAGCTGTCAATAGCCCCGAGAAAGAAAATAGGTTATTTTTCTATTTACAGAATTTTATGGAACGTTAGTAACAATTGGCAGCTTTGCTTATTTAATTTTAAAAATGTGCCATTAACTAACTACCCCTAATTTCACAGTTCTGTAGACATTTGGCAGGGATTGTACAGGTTCAAAAGGAAAGTAAACACCAGAGTATCCATTAGAAGGGAAAATAAATGGAAGTGATTCAGGAATAGATGTCATGAATTGACACATAAGATTCCATGTAAAAATGCTATTTGCTCTCTAAACGAATACTTAACCTAAGCTGTTTATCCTGAAGTTATTTAGTGATATGGTGGTGATAAAATGCAGGCATATATAATATGTATTTCAATTTAAGTTTATGAGTGAGCCACTTTGCATCATTGATCATGTTAGTTTTGGTAGTACCTATTTGGATTACGGTTCTTTAAGCAAAATGGCTGCTTTTTTCTTGTGGGTGCTTGGGTTACCTAAATGATATATATCAAAGTTGATCAAATTTACTTCAGTCTCCAAGGCAGTTTTTTTGCTGTTCATTCGATTATGAAGGAAGAGTCTTTAGTTTTCTGCTTTTCTTGTCAGTTGACGGCTGGCTGTCAAATGGTAAGTGGACTTGAACTGTGAACTACTGAAACTCAAAGATGCTCATGTTATTGATGAATGATCCTTTTTCATTGCTTTCTTCCTCTTTTGCTCTGTGTGTTGTCTCTACAGTTTACCACTTCTAGTTGGGCAAGAAGTAGTTTTGGAGCTCAGCTTGATAAAACATTGGTGTAACCTTGGCAGCCATGGAGAGTGGTAGAATGCATACTTATGAACAATGACAACTTTACTGTATTAGTCAGTGGGGACAGCAGAGGCCACTGAGTGAGCATGTGTACTGTGTGGCCATGGCATTCAAAATGACTGAGCAAGTAGAGCAACAAATCTGCATCAAATTTTGTGTTAAGCTTGAACATTCCTCCGCAAAACTATTTGGATGATTCAGGAGGCCACAGCTATGGGCAACTGGTGACTGACACCTTCATCATGATGACACACCCACTCGTGCCTCATGTCTCATGTAGAGATTTTTGGCCAAACATCAAATCACCCAGGTGACTCAGCCCCCCTACAGCCCAGATTTGGCACCCTGAGACTTCTGGCTTCTCTCTAAACTAAAATCACCTTTGAAAGGGAAGAGATTTCAGACTGTTGATGAGATTCAAGAGAATATGATGGGGGCAGCTGATGGCGATTGGGAGTAGCACGTTAGGTCCCAAGGTGTACTTACTTTGAAGGGGACTGAGGTGTCATTGTCCTGTGTACAGTGTTTCTTGTATCTTGTATCTTCCTCAATAGATGTCTCTATTTTTCATATTATATGGCTGGATACCTTCTGGACAGGCCTTATATAATATAAACCTTTTTAAAAACAGCTTGATGGATTTCTAAGAGAAAGGAGCTTTAATTAAAAAATGAAACAGTCTTTAAAATAAATGATTTTTATGCAAAAACAAAATTACAAGAAAATTCCTTTTTTAATTGTATTGGGAAGGGATTAATAGTTCACTCAAAATGTCTGATCCAGGGCCTGGGCTAGAAGAGAATGCTTTCAGTGATGGAAAAGTGTCTGGGTGCTATTCAAAGATTGAGTTTTGGGCATCTACTGCTTCAGGGTTCTAGAGGCAAATCACTTCCATGAAAATGTACTATAATGTCTACATTCTTTCTAAAGCATGTCCTTCCCTTAATTAGGAAAGGACAATTAAAATATAACACGTATGGAAATAAAATAAAAAGGGCAAAGAAGCCTTGGGGTTTAGCTAAAATATTTTTGTTATCTTTAAGAGGAAACTGCTACTTTAGGAACAGCAGGAAGGAATGTTAGGAAGATCTGTTTTTCTTAGCTAGTTTTTGTTAGAGTATACTGAAGACGCAGAAGTAAAATTTAGAATTGCAGTGGTTCCCAGTGCACATGCAAGAATGTGCATGTCTTGTGTACTACGGTTGATTGAGAGTTAGGAAATGAGATAGGTCACTTAACTTTCTGGGCTGTTTTTTCATGTGTGAATGATGGGAGAGGAAAAGGTATTCCAAATTCTATGATTTCTGTGATTACCTTGCCTATCTCTTAATTGTCAAGTGATTTTCTCCCCTAAACCTCCTGTGCTCCTAACACATATAACCATGTTCTTCAGCATTTGAACCAGATTGTTTGACATGTTCTTATGCTCATTTTGGACCTTTCATTCATAAAAATGTATCTAAAGTCTTAGTTCCCTTTGTACTTTTAATTTTAATAAATTGTGTAAACGTACATTGTAGACCGTCTTTGAGTATATTATGATTGAGTGGACCCATATATGTTCACCTCTCTGGGTATTTAGTAATTTAATTGAGAGTCTACTAATGCCTTATATCATGTAAACAGAATTTAAGTTGTTTTTTCTTACATATTTGTCCATATTTGATGCAGACACTGGCCTGCAGTGTCCACGGTGTTGTGGATGAGATATGAGACAAATTTACATGGTCTGAGTCCTGTGGAGGAAAAGGGATGGACAGCCACTCTCTCAAGGGGGGAGTGCCCCGACCCTTGCCTTGACAGGCTTTTATTGGCTTTCTAATAGCATACATCAAAGAAGGTTTTCATTCATCATACTTAGGTTTGCTTTAGGTAATTACTTTTTACAGATACCAACAGAAGGGATGTTACTGATTACTTCTTACAGATTAACAAGGAAAACATGTTGCAAATGCAAGAGAACAATAAGAGTAATAGGTCTGGTTATACTTCAGTCCTTGGGAGAATTAGCACAGACTTCAGGAAGTTAAAGGTATGCATTTGCTGCCTTAACTCAGGGTGAGGGAGTTTTAGCAAGAGCAAATCACGAAGCAGCCTAGTTATAATGTAGGCCTGATTTCCCATGGGAGAACCGATCCATGGATTTGGCTCCTATGTGCCACAATGTGCCTATTGGGCTTTTCAGTAGGGCTGAGCTACAGCCAGTCCATTGCCAGTCAGATCGGTTCCCTACACATGTTGAAACTCATCTGATACTTTCCCCCATTTATGAGGTACTATGAATATTCCAACAGCAGTCTTAGCATTTTGCTAGCCAGAGTAACTTCATTGCCATTTGCTCACTTAGTCATTTAACTTGGTTTCCCCATCCAGGTTTTTTATCTTTTCTTATTATTTGTGGAATCCATTTCTCCATTTATTTCAGGAAGTGTTTTCCCTGTGTTTGGTTTTGTTTATCTGCCAAAACTTTAACCAGGACAAAAATATATTACATTTCATCATAGCTTAGGTTCTTATTTTTGTTGTTTCTTTGAATAATATTACAGAATTTTTAAGTGTAAAAAGGATAAATTATGTGTAAGATCTACATTTGACATCATACATTCCTAAGAGAATTTAGTGTTCGGTCATTCTCCCTCTCTTCTTGCTCTCTGCACCCCCACCTCAATAAACTGTACCCTAGCTCTCTTTGCATTACAGTTGCTTATTGAATCAATGGACCTTCTTGTTCCAGATCATCTTTTTAAGAGTCATGAGACCAATTTATCTGTATAATTAATGCTTTACTCTGGACCTCCTGAAGGACAAAATAATTACTAATCTGCCTGCCCTCTGACACAGTAGCTACTAATTTAGTAGTCACAGTTCTTTAAGATTGTTCAAAGTCATGGTTGGTTGTTATCCAGACCTAGTAAATTCTTTGTATTGATTTTCTTTATTACTCTGATCTAATATTTTTAACTTCTGCTTTAAAAGAATATTTAAATCTTTCTTGAACAGCTTTAATAAAGTACTGAAGCATGGAATCAGTATCTCTTTTATCTCACTTTATTCCCTGAATTTTATCATTAAAATACTTTTTAAGCTATTGCAAAGTGATTTCCAAACTCTTTTCAGGGTATTATTTTCTTTTGAGAAGTTATCTTCTCTCCATGAAAACATGATTATATTGATTCTTATTTACTATCTTTCATCATAGGGTAGATTTTTAATGCAACCAGGTAGCAAGAAATTCTGAAATGTTAATTGCTTTTTCAGACTTGGTTCCTGTTTCTGTATATAACCTGGACTATATATTTGACTGTAGAGCCTATCTTGACATAATGCATGATGACCTTTCATATTTTAAATTAATGATATTTAAGTATATTGACTTTTTTCCCATTTGTCTTCACCAGGGGATTCAGTATCCAAAGAAAGCTATTTGGCAAGTGCATAACCTGAATGAAATGTCAGGGAACAGATGGAAAGGGGTTCCATAAGAATTGGCTGAATAGTTAGTAGGAGTTTGACTTTCTGTAAAATAGCTTTACGTGTTTTCTTCTCCTGGACAAATGATGTTAAAAAGAGCTCAACCTTCAAATGAAGGAACAGTTGTTTTTAGGCTGGTATTCAGTAGGAGATAAAAGCCCTTTCAAATAAGGTCTTAACCCTATGATTTATTTATTTTTGAAGGGCTGTGAGTTCTGAGAACATCAAGAATATCTCATGATCAGAAGTAAATACAGAAAACACAATTCAGGGCCTATAAAAGTTTTATGAATATTCCTAATGATATTGCTGCCTTGATTAGGTTGAAAAACTGCATTTAGGGTAATTATTATATTAATATGAAGGCAACTGAGTTTATTTATGATTACATTGATGGGGTTTGTGAAAGTTATTACAGGCAAATTCTCTGCTTATGTGCATGTAGGATATCCATGCACATTTTTAAGTTTTGCTACAGAGTACTAGAGATCAAAATCATTATATAAATCTCTTTTAAAGTATTGATCTATGGTATGATCCACTTATGTGAAACTGTGATGAAGTTCTCAAGTATTAACTTCAGCAAAGTAAACTATCATTTTCACAGTTACATAAAGAATTTGAGGCAAGAGACTCTCCCTGACATTAATTTTTTCTGTATTAGATAGAACTAAAAATACATTGGAAGAAAATGGAGCTGAAGAGAAAGATGGGCATTTTGGCAGCCAAACAAATTGAGCTCAGACTGCTGGGCAGGGGAGAGGGCGGTGAGCTCATCTCTGATTACTCAGCTTTTAATACATTAAAATTTGATGTGATCTTCATGATGAATCTTTTATAAATACTGTTAAACCAAGTAGTAGTTCTTTCACTTATTGCTTTTTACATCTTCAGGTTGAGAAATTAGATGCTGTGCCTCTATTTTTTTCCTTTTAGATCCACAGAAGTGTAATTTTCAAGCCTTTGCCACTGTGGGAATTAATTGTGGCAGTGGAACCTATAATGTTGTTTTATGCTAATTTTATAATGTGTATATACTACAGAAGTTAGATGAAGGGACTAAGTTAAACAAAGATCTAGAGCTACTGCCAAACCTAAAAACAACAATGGCACAAAGAAGAGAACAGAATGCAGGGTCCAATGCCAATAAAATCCAAATGTAAATTTGCTAGTTGACAGGCATCACATGTAAATGGGCTTATTTTGGCAACTGTTGGAGTTAAAATACAAAAGACATCTTATACAAAAGCAAAAGTAATTTGAGTGTTTTTCTTTTTTTAAGAAAATGGTCTTTCGAAATTTATAGTAGCCATTTACTTTGTATGAAGAATGCTGCCTTTCACTTTTGTTAAAATTCGTTTATTGTTTAGTTAATCCCATTACTAATGTACTATCTTCATACTCATGAAAGTTATTTTGGGTGACATAAGAAGAAGATATGACCATTATATCAAAAGTTTACTGAACACTTTTTTTTCCCCCAAGTCTTGGATTGGGGCCCATAGTTAGAATTCTTTCTTGGTATGTTTGAAACATGTTTAATATTGTGAATATAATTGCCATTTTCCAACCATTGCATGTGTGGCATTTATGTAATTACAGAAATACTTTTTACCTTATTTTATGACAGGGAAGAAAATAAATCTCTAGCTAGTTGTGGATCTGACTCATTTGTGGCTCATCAGATGGCCATGGGTGAAGGGAAACACAAGTAACTTTCTTTAAGATTTAAGTTAAGGGATGAAAACGGATTATTCTTAGAGAAATAAAAAGATATAAATGAGTATCACTTTTCTGTATGTTCAAAGTGATTTCTCTCCCCACCCCATTCATTGGATGCTATTATACATATACGAATATTCTTATGACTTATTCAGTATCCTTTTTTTCCTTTTCCTTTCTCCCTCTCCCCCCTTCCCTCCTTTCACTCTCCCACCCTCCCTCTCCCTCCCTCCATTTCATCCTTCCTTTCTTGCCATTCTAATGTTTATTAGCTCAGGATCAAGAACTTTTTAAAATTTTTTTTCTATTTTTTCCATTACCATTTATCCCCCTATACCCTCTTCCACCTCCACCCCCTACTACCACTGCCTCCCCACTGCCACTCCACTGCCCCACAATCACCACTGTTGTTGATGTCCATGAGTCCTTTTTCTTTTTCAATCCTTGTACCCCCTAAGCCCTTCCCCCAGAGTTATCAGCCTGCTCGCCATCTGTGAGTCTATCTCTGTTTTGCTTATTTATACATTAGATTCTATATATCAGTGAAATCATATTGTATTCATCTTTCTTTGACTGGCTTGTTTCATTTAGCATAATATTATCTGGGTCCATCTATGTTGTCACAGAGAGTGAAATCATCTCCTTTTTACAACTGCATAGTATTCCACAGTATAAACGAACCATTGTTTTTTTTATCCACTCGTCTACTGATGGATACTTGGGCTGCTTCAAAATCTTGGCAGTTGTAAATAATGCTGCAGTGAACACAGGAGTATTTATATTCTTTCAAATTAGAGTTTTGGATTTCTTCAGAAAATTCCCGAAAGTAGAGTCACGGGGTTATAAAGCAGTTCTGTTTTTAATCTTTTGAGGTAACTTCGTACTGCTTTTCACAGTGGCTGCACCAATCTACATTCCCACCAAGAGTTCAAAAGGGTTCCCCCTACATCACATCCTCACCAGCACATGTTTGTTGATTTATTGGTGATAGCCATTCTGAGTGGTATGAGGTGATATCACATTATGGTTTTAATTTGCATTTCTCTGATTATTAGTGATGTTGAGCATTTTTTATGTCTATTGGCCATCTGTATATCCTGTTTGGAGAATTGTCTATTCAGGTTGTTTGCCTGATGCGTGGTTCACCGGCCAGCAGTGATCACGGAACGCTGCGGATGGCTCGTCGAAAACGCGAAAAAAAAACATGCACAGAGACAACCAGGTCCTGTGGGGGAATAGGAACAGCAGGGCCACTCCTCACACGGGGAGCGCCTTGGCCACCCTCTCTCCTGGAGGGCGCCATAGCCACTCCTCACGTGGGGAGCGCGCTGCTTGGCCACCCTCCCTGGTGGGGAGAGGGCCCCGTTCCCCCTCCGGAGAGGTTTTTTATTGGTTTTGTTTGAATAAGAATTCAGGTAAAAGCTCAATACTCATTGCTAGGAAGTAAAGATCAAACAATAGATAACAAGGAAGTCTGGGGGCCTATTTTGAGTCAGGGTCAAAGAGCTGTAAAACTTTTAAGGAACAAACTAACTTCCTCCTTGGACCCTTCTCATTCAACTGAGAGCATTCTAAACAAAGAAGGTTTCACAGGAATTTACATGTTCTTTCTTAGGCCTGATCACCCGGGGAATCGCCCTTTTCAGCACAGAGCTGCACCACTCTGTCATTGTTTTAGGCTTAGGTGGAGCAAGGGAACTAAGGCAACCAAGAGATAAAGAAATTTTCTCCCAGACGATGAGAACTCAGGCTATGTCAAAGCTGAGGAGCGAGGGTCCATCACCCCCTTTTGCTGTAGCCCCCAAAGTCCTTCTTTTGGGGGCCTCTCACATGATCGTGCTTGTCTTAGGTCATTCCCCCCTTGGGGAATCTTACCCATCTTTGGCTAACCGACCAAGCTTTGGGGTTCAGTTATGAATGAAGCAGCAGAAGCAGCATTCCTGCCAGGGAGATAAGCTTTTGTCTCCATGTGGCTTATGGTTCCAAGGGCGTTCCCTTAGCCTTAGCCTAGGCGGGGGTTACAGCTTCTGATACCAGGCAGGGCAGTTCCCAACATTTGCCCATTTTTTAATTGGATTGCTGTGTTCAGTTGTATAAGTTCTTTACAAATTTTGGACCATTATTCAATGTATCAGTGAATATGTTCTCCCATTCTGTTGATTTTCTTTTTATTTTGTTGATAATTTTCTTCGCTGTGCAAAAACGTTTTAGTTTGATGTAGTCCCATTTGTTAATTTTTTCTTTTGTGTTTCCCTTGCACGAGGAGATATATCGGAAAAAAAATATTGCTTCAAGCATTATCCAAGATTTTGTAGCCTATGTTTTCTTGTAGGATTTTTATGGTTTCACGTTTAACATTTAAGTCTTTAATTTGTTTTGAGTTTATTCTTGTGTATGATATAAGAAGGTGGTTTAATTTCATTTTTTTGCAAGTGTCCGTTCAACTTCCCAACATCTTTTATTGAATACACCATCTTTACTCCACTGTATGTTCTTGCCTCCTTTGTCAAATGTTAGTTGACCATAAAAGCATGGGTTTAGTTCTGTTTCATTGATCTATGTGTCTGTCTTTATGCCATTACCAGGCTGTTGGATTATTATTGCCTTATAGTTTGATATTAGGTAGTATGATTCTTCAAACTTTATTGTTCTTTTTCAGAATCGCTTTTGCTATTCAGGGTCTTTCGTGGTTCCATTAAGTTTATGGAATATTTGTTCTAGTTCTGTAAAATATGTCATTGGTATCTTGATAGGAATTGCATTAAATCTGTAGATTGCTTTAGTTAGTATGGTCAGTGTAATGATGTTAATTCTTCCTATCTGTGAACACCGTATGTTCTTCCACTCATTGTATCTTTTACAATTTCTTTCTTCATTGTTTTATAATTTTCCAAGTACAGGTCTTTTACATCATTAGTTAGTTTTATTCCTAGCTATTTTTTTTTGAAGCAATTGTGAATGGGATTGTTTAAATTTCCTTTTCTAATAGCTCATTATTGGCATATAAAAATGCAACTGATTTCTGGATATTAATTTTGTATCCTGCTACTTTACTGAATTCATTTATGAGTTCTAGTAGTTTCTTGGTGGAATCATTAGGGTTCTCTATGAAGACTATCATGTCATCTGCAAATTCCAATTTGGATGCCTTTTATTTCTTGTCTGATTGCTATGGCTAGGACTTCCAGTACCATGTTGAATAAGAGAGGTGAAAGCAGGCAACCCTTTCTTCTTCCCGTTCTTGAGGGGAATGCTTGTAATTTTTGCCCATTGAGTATAATACTGGCAGTGGGTTTGTCATGTATGGCCTTTGTTATGTTGAGGGATATTCCCTTTATTCCCAGTTTGCTGAGAATTTTTATCATAAATGGGTACTGGAGTTTATCAAATGTTTTTTTCTGCCTCTTTTTATATGATCATGTCATTTTTTTATTCTTCATTTTTTTATGTGGTGTATCACGTTTATTGATTTGTGACTTGTTGTACCAACCTTGCATTCCTGGAATAAATCTGACTTGATCATGATGTGTGTTCTTTGTTATGCATTGCTGTATTTGGTTTGCTAATATTTTGTTGATGATTTTAGCATCTATATTCATCAGATATATTAGCCTATAATTTTCTGTTTTTTTTTTCTAGTGTCTTTATCTGGTTTTGGAATTAGGATAATGCTGGCTTTGTAAAATGACCTAGGAGTCTTCCCTTCTCTTGAAATTTTTGGGATAGTTTGAGAAGAATCAGTAATCATTCGTCTTTGAATATTTGGGAAAATTCACCTGGGAAGCCATCCGTCCCATCCAGGACTTTTGTTTGTTGGGAGTTTTTTGATTATTGCTTCAGTTTCACTAGGTGTAATTTGTCTATTCAGATGCTGTGATTTTTCCTGATTTAGTTTTAGAAGATTGTATGTTTCTAGGAATGTACCCATTTCATCCAGGTTGTCAATTTTTTGGCATATAGTTGATTGTAATATTTTCTTACACTCCTTTGTATTTTGTTGGTGTCAGTTGTTATTTCTCCTCTTTTATTGCTGAGTATTTATTTGGATCCTTTCTCTTTTTTTCCTCAATGAATTTGGTTAAAGGTTTGCCAGTCTTATTTATCTTTTCAAAGGACCAGCTCTTGGATTCATTGATCTTTTATATCATTTTTAGACTCTATTTCCTTTTTTGTTTTAATTGTGGTAATATACATTAACATGAGATGTACCTTCCTAACAAAATTTTAAGTGTATACACAGTGTTGTTAATTGATGTGCACATTTTTGCATAGTCAGTGTCTGGAACTTTTACATGTTTCACAGTTGTAACTGTGTTGTTACATATGACAGGATTTTTTTAAGGGCTGAGTAGTATTTCATTGTAAGAATATACTGCATTTTCTTTATCCATTCATTCATCAGTGGATATTTGTGTTGTCTCTACATCTTGGCTGATACAAAAAGTGCTGTAGTGAACACAAGAGTATAGATTTAAAAAGAAATCTTCAAGATCTTGGCTTCACTTCTTTTGGATAAATACTCAAAAGTGGGATTTCTGGATCTTGTGGTAGTTTTATTTTTATTATTTTGAGGAACCTCCAATAGTAACTGTACCATTTTACATTCCCACCAATAGTGTTTAGGGTTCTAATTTCTTTACATCCTACTACTTCATTGGTTTTTGTTTATTTTCTGTTAATAGCCATATTTACAGGTGTGAGGTGATATCTAATTGAGTTTTGACTTGCATTTCCTTGACAATTAATGATGTTAGTAATCTTTTTATACACCTCTTAAGGTGTTTCAAAGAACACTTACACTTACTTGTAAGTATTCTTTGAATAAATTAGGTTTTCTTACATCATTTAAAGTAATATTTACATCAATGAAATGTCAGTGAAATAAAAGATACTGAATTTGTTGAAGTCTTTGTTATAGGATTTCAATTGTACCTAACAAGAAAAATGTTTAAATAGACTTCTGGCCAAGATGGAGGCGTAGGTAGACTCACTGTGCCATCTTGCACAACCAAAAGGAGAACAACAACAGATTTAAAAACAAAAAACAACCAGAACTGGCAGAAAATCAAACAGTATGGAAGTCTGACAACCAAGGAGTTAAAGAAGAAACATTCATCCAGACCAGTAGGGGAGGGGTGGAGATGGGCAGCCAGGTCAAGAAGACTCATGGCAAGTTGATGGCTGGTGGACTGGGCTAAGTAGTGGCTTGCAGACTGGGCAGTCCCACATTTGTGTGCAGATAAACCAGGAGGAACAACTAGGGAGCAAGACAGACAGCACAACACAGGGTTCCTGTACTGAGAAATAAAGCCACAAACCCTCTGGCTGTAAACACCTGTGGGGGTTAAGGTGGCAGTGAGAGGAACTCCCAGCCTCACAAGAGAGTTCGTTGGAGAGACCCACAGGGTCCTAGAACATACACAAACCCACATACCAGGGAATCAGCACCAGAAGGGCCCACTTTGCTTGTGGGTAGCTGGGGAGGTGACTGAAAACAGGCAGAGAGTGGAGTAGGTGGCACTGTTCCCTCTCGGACCCCGCCCCCCTAAACAGCGTCACAACACAACGATGTGGGTTACCCTACCCTGGTGAACACCCAAGGTTCCGCCCCTTACTACATAACAGGTGTACCAGAGAAAAAAAATGGCCCAAATGAAAGAACAGTTGAAAGCGCGAGAAAAAATACAACTAAGCGACAAAGAGATAGCCAACTTATCAGATACAATTCAAAACACTGGTTATCAGGATGTTCCAGAAACTCACTGAGTACTTCAACAGCATAAAAAAGACTCAGGCAGCAATGAAGGTTGCATTATGTGAAATAATTAAAAATCTACAGGAAACCAACAGTGACGGGAAGGAAACCAGGACTCAAATCAATGGTTTGGAGCAGAAGGAAGAAAGAAACATTCAACCAGAACAGAATGAAGAAACAAGAATTCAGAAAAATGAGGAGAGGCTTAGGAACCACCGGGACAACTTGAAACATTCCAACATCTGAATCATAGGGGTGCCAGAAGAAGAAGAGGAAGTGCAAGAAATTGAAAACTTATTTGAAAGAAAGAAAACTTACTTGAAAACATAATGGAGAACTCCCCCAATCTGGAGAAGGAAATAGACTGCCAGGAAGTCCAGGAAGCCCAGAAAGTCCCAAAGAAGTTGGACCCAAGGAAGCACACACCAAGGCACATCATAATTATATTAGCCAAGAGTGAGTAAAGGTAAGCAGAGAATCTTAAAAGCAGCAAGAGAAAAGGAGACAGTTACCTACAATGGAGTTCCCATAAGATCATCACCTGATTTCTCAAAAGAAACCTTGCAGGCAAGAAGGGGCTGGAAAGTATTCAATCAAAGTCATGAAAAGCAAGGACCTATATCCAGGATTACTCTATCCAGTAAAACTTTCATTTAGAATAGAAGGGCAGATGAAGTACTATCCAGATAAGGTCAAGGTTAAAGGAGTTCACCATCACCAAGCCCTTATTATATGAAATGTTAAAGGGACTTATCTAAGAAAAAGAAGATAAAAAATATGAACAGTAAAATTATAACAAACTCACAGTAATTAACAACCAAACCTAAAAAAAAAGACAAACTAAGCAAACAACTAGAACAGTAATAGAATCACAGAAAGGGATATCACATGGAGGGTTATCAATGGGGAAGTGGGAGGGGGAGAGAGGGAAAAAAGGTGCAGGGAATAAGTAGCATAAGTAGTAGGTAGAAAATAGACAGGGGAAGGTTTAGAGTACAGGAAATGTAGAAGTCAAAGAACTTACATGTACAGCCCATGGACATGAACTAAAGGTGGGGAATGCTCATGGGAGGGGTAGGGGTAGTGCAGGGCAGAGGGGAATAAAGGGGGGAAATGGGACAACTGTTATAGCATAATCAATAAAATATATGAAAAGGTGTTTAAATGATAACATATATTGGAGTAGAAGTAGTCTGTAGTTGCCCATTGATTGCTTTTGACTTAGGATTTTTTAAAAAAAACTTATCTGTAAATGTTATGAACTTATTTAAAAATTTCCAAATAAGTATAAACTCATTTTAGAAAAATAGGAAAACAGTAAAAAGGAAGATAATGGTAATATAACTTTTCAAATAAAACTATTAGTATTTTTTGTATTTCCATCCAGTTTTCCCACCTCATGCATTATTTTAAAATAGTTAACGTAGTAAATATGCAGTTTGTATCTTTCTTTAAAAAAAAAATCTTAACCCCAGGATATGCTTATTGATTTTAGAGAGAGGGGAGGGGAGGGTGAGGGAGAGAAACACCCATGCAAGAGAGAAATATTGATAGGTTGCCTCTCCTACCTGTACCATCTGGGAACTCAACCCACAGCCTAGACATGTGCCTTGACTGGGAATCAAACACACAACCTTTTGGTTTATAGGACAATGCTCCAGCGAACTGAAGCACCCCAGCCAGGGCATATCTTGCTTTCTTACTTAACACTGTCATGGAAAGAAATTTTTTATTAAAAGAAGCTTAATAGATAAAAGGGAAAAAGTAGAATAGTGTGTACATTCAGATTGAATGGTTTCAAATTGGAAACAAAAGAAAAAAGCTCTTAAATAGGAAAGTAGAAAAAGCAGAGATGTGAAATACTACTGCAAATCATTAAACTAGGAGAAAGTGAGAAATAGTATTGCATTATTGCATCTTAGAAATGTAGACATGAATCAGAACACATTATATTAAATCTACATCACAATGAGCCAGATGATTCTACGGTGTTTTAAAGTTTTTATTGTTTAAGAATTTATCTATGGATTTTAAAAATAAAGTACATTTTAACACTTACTGTATTGTAATTTAATTATTTTTATTTTAATCAACTTTTTGTTCATTAGAGAAGCTCTTCCAGGGCTTACATTCTGTTTGTTGAATGAATCAGAATCATTGTACTCAGAGAAAGTTACAGATTTGTGACTGATTCACCTTACTAATTTTTCTACTTTTCTACTTACTCTGATTTTTTATTAGTTTTGCTTTTACACATTTTCTAACCAAAATTAAATAAATCTTTGCCTTTGTTAAAATTAAAGCTTTTCTTTCTGACTCCAGTCACATGTGATTTTTCAGGTTAGTTTCTTACAGGACTGTTTTTAGGATGACATCTCCTGCTTAGAAATGTAGTATTTTTCAATAGTTCATAGATTTGTTATGTTTTCCACACAAACTATGCTGTGAGGTCAGTAGGTATAAAATGTAAAGGAGTATATGGGGGGAAGACTTCATCTGTTTTATTGACTATAATTTGCCTGGTCATTTGTAGTGCCAATGGCCTACCACACAGAAGGTGTAAAAAGCAAATATAAGAAACTTAGTGGGGGAATTAATGACAAAGTATGGTTCTGACTCGCAGTAGGTCTTCAGTAAATAAATACTGAATATAAATTGTTAAGTTGTAGAAATAGATAATTATAGAAAACAGTAACATAATCATGGGTTTTGTTTTGGTTTTTTTAGATTTTATTTATTTATTTTTAGAGAGAGGGGAGGAGTGGGAGAAAGAGGAAGAGAAACATCAATGTGTAGTTACCTCTCGTGCACCCCCTGTTGGGGATTTGGTTCATAACCCAGGTATGTGCCCTGACTGGGAATCAAATCAGTGACTCTTTGGTTTGCAGTCCACACTCAATCCACTGAGCTAAACCAGCCAGGGCTACATAATGATGTTTTCTATCATTTGTTACCTTGCTCTTTTTAAACAACCCACTGAAACATTACAGGGAAATGATTTTGTGAGGATAGATCATTGTAAACACTTGGAAACTACTAAGTGCAAGATGCTTTCCAGGCACCTTATATACTGTTTCTTTCAAGGAGGCAGAGCCAGTGTTACCTGATTTTCACAAATGAGGAAACTGAGGCAAGAAAAAAGATGTGACATTCAAGTTATACAGTTTAAACTGTGTTTGGCCTACTACCTTGAATCCTCCCTTCCACACCCCAAATGTGAAGATATTTCTATATTCTAGGGTTTTATTCTCATAAAAACAGGGAAAAAGTTGATTTTGGTGAAACTTGAATGCTTTTGCAGACAGGGTGAGTACCTTTATGTTGGATTCCCAATTGTATCACTGTTCTGCTCTATGGTTAGACTTTGAGAGATGACATCATGTACTATAAATAATCACTCATTCATGTTGAGGAGGAATTTTAAACATGGAAGGCAATTGCTGCTGCAGGCTATCAGTATTTCAGTCAGAGGGGAACTGATATTTGAAGAGACAGTACCACAAATGGGAACTCCAACTTAGTTCTGGTCACTTTATTAAGCAGCAGGTAACATACCTCTCACAATTTTCCTCAGTGGCAGGATTGTCAAATGAGTTCTCTTGCAGTAAGAATGAAAAGGTTTTTCTGAAGTTTCAGACAGCTTACATTTATCGAGCCTTTACTGTGTGATAGACAATGTACTGTTTTCTAAGTATCATCTCATTTATTTTGATCCTTAGTCTGAGTTATGTACTATTAACAACCCTATTTTACAGAGGAAGCAACAGGCATATCTAGAAAATGGAAAAGGATTGTACTTGGGTCCAGTTGACTGACTGTAAAGCATATTCTCTTGTTATGGCTTTAGTAGTCCCAGAGTTACTGTATCTAGTCTGCCTGCTTTGTTGAGCTGAACAGACAAAGTCAGAAACTAATGGATTATGGATGGAAATCAGCTAGATCCATTTTTTCTGGCACTTTTAAACGTTTGGAATAAATATACAAATGTTTAGAATATGTCTGTTTTTCCTTACACTATCAGTAAATACCTTTCTCTGAGGCATACCAATGTTTTTCTGGGACAGCAGGGGATTTGGAAGCCAGCCCAATCAAAGATAAGAATGCTGTTTTGAAGAAAGTCTAGGGGAAAAACTAGACCAGGGATTCAGATATTGAGAAGAGATGGGAAGAATACTAAACAACTAAGATATTTGATACTGTATATGGATATAGAATAGGGTAACTATTCTACTCAATGTAGTTCAAACCTTTCCACTTCGGGACTTAGAATTCAGTGCATATTCACTTGCTGAGTTTGTAGAAGACAGATGTTTTTGTTTATTGTGAAATCAAAGTATAGTGTTTTTCCCTTCCTGTTTTTCTTTAAAGTAGCTCTGAAGAAATTATAACTTCATATTTTACCCATCTTCCCCCATCTTGTTAATGACATAATTGAGAGAATTATTCTGTGTTGACTGTATTTTTTCTCTTAGAACTTGAAGGATGTCATTCCATTGTCTCAGGCCTCTATTGTTTCTGATAAGTCGGCCATTATATCATTTTCCCCTAATTTAATCTGTCTCTTTTGATGATTGTATATGTTGGTGTGAGGTTGCTGAGGTCATTGGATCTGCAGTGCAAATTAATGTTTTGCATTGATATGAGGAAATGTTCTCATTCCCTACCCCCCATATATATTTTCTACTTCTGGTACATGTAGAGTATTTTAAACCATTTAATGTTTTCTAACAGATAGCTAAGGCTCTTATTTTTTCTACTTCATATGATAATTTTTTATTTGTTTGTGTTCAGTTACACTTACTATTTCTTCTTCTGCCTACAGTTCACTTTAAAGCTTATTCAATGAATTATTTTATTTTACATACTGCAATTTTAAGTTCTAGAATTCTCATTTTCAAATATTTTTCCTACTGAGAATCTCTTATCTGTTCATTCATTCTGACCATCTTTTTTCTATTTTTTAAAAAAGTCTTTGAATATTTATAATGGCTGCTTTAAACTCCTTTGCTGCTCACTCCAACATCTGTGTCATCTTGGGGTATATTTGTATGGAGTATTTGTTCTAGACAATGTCACATTTTATTTTTCCACACATCTATTAATTTTTTATTCATATCAAGAAATGTATAAGGACATGTTGTAGAGGTTTTGGTTTCTCCTGCAAAGTTTTTGATTTGGTAAGTAGTTACAGTATTGGCTGATTATTTTGAGGCTTGCAGTTAGGCTTTGTTAAGGCAGGTCTGTGGAAAGCCTAAATTATTTACTATGCCCTTATAATTAGTTTCCAACAGTGAAATTTATACTGTTATTTTAGCCTTCCAGTTGTTAATTTCAGTAGGTTCCTTGTATTCTTCCCTGCATTTATGATGCTTAGAGTTCAGCCAAGGACTTAAAGGGAGTTTTAATGTAAACTTTTGGACCTCCCCAAATAGTTACTTTCTCCTTTCTAGAAGTGTTTCCCCTCGTTACTTTCCAAGACACACTGAAATTTTCAAATTCTGTTTTCTGGTTCTTGAAGCAAAGAAGATAGTGGCTTTCTGCTTGTTCAGCCCACTACATTCTATGCTGACTGGGCAATGTCCTCATTGGACAAACCATGTTGATTTGGATGTTAGCCAGTATGTCTGGATTTGGTTTTTTACTGATCAGACCAGTCCTTTCCAGTGTCTGCCTACTTTTGTTTTTACTTCCCTGCCTTCAAATAGTTGTTTTAAAATCTTTTGTTTATAATTTACAGTTGTTATTTTCAATTGAGTAACCCCAGGGAAATGGTCACTGAACATTTTATAAAACATTTTTCTCACTCCATAAGGATTTCTCATACTCCGTTTTAGTCAGCGCTCTACCCCAAAACCACCAATCTTTATTTTTATAACTATGATTTTGCATTTTTTGTTTTAGATATATATAAATGGAATTAATTTTTGTATCTGCTTTCATTAAGTATAAGGCTTTTGAGATTTATGCATGTTGTTGCATTTACCTCTGATACATTTTTTGTTTTGTTTAGCAGTATTGCATTGATTGAGTAAACCAGGTTTTTTTATCTATCTTTTTTTATTGATGGTCACCTGGATTGTTTTCAGTTTTAGCTAGTATGAATACTGTCCTTAATATTTGTGTAAAAGACTGTGGGTGTACATTTTTATCACTTTATCTTGAGTAAATTTCTAGTGATAGTGTTGTGTCAGGGTATATGTATTTTTGTCTTGTAAGAAACTACTAGTTTTCCAAAGTGTACTATTTTACATGCCCACAGACAATATGTAAAATTTTAGGTGTAGATTTTATTTTTATGTCAAGATTATAGTCTATTATACATAGAGGTAATTTTTAATACATGTCTTTGATTCCTGGTAAATGATTTTGATAAGTAGTCCTCTATTTTTTTTCCATTTTTTAAAAAATATTTTATTTATTTATTTTAGATAGAGGGGGAGGGAGAGAAACATCAGTGTGTGGTTGCCTCTCACATGCTCCCTCCTGGGGACTGGCCCACAACCCAGGCATGTGTGCTGATTGGGAATCAAACTGGTGACCCTTTGGTTTGCAGGCCCGAGCTCAATCCACTGAGCCATACCAGACAGGGCTCTTTTTTTCATTTTTTATTATAATTTTTCAGTACCATTTATCCCCCCATACCCTCTTCTACTTCTCCCCACCCTCTCCCTCCTGCATAGTAGTCCTCTATTTTTAAACTAAAAATATTCCGAGTTATATGTTTCAAGAATGATGGGCTTTATTTACACAGGCAGTATCCAACTTTTTAAACTAGTTTTAATAATTCCAGAAGCTGGGTGTGGGGGTAGCTTGTGGATGTAATTAATCATCTGTATAAATTGTTTTTTAAATTACTTAAATTTATTTTTTATGCATTAGACATAACTATGAGAGTTCAAAATTTTAAAGTCTGTACATGGCAATCATTTTTGCTTACATGTTATTGCAATAAATATACATGAATGTGAAACAGAGGGTGTTAGTTCATTGCATTAGAGCACTGTGCTAACGTGAGGGGTTTCACTTGAGTGTCAACCTGGTTTAGATACTTTTGTTTTGTGCTTTGATTATCAGCTGTATCCTTTATGATGGGATTCTTATAAACTCAGGCTGTTCATCATTGGGACTGGGGAGAATAAATATAAGTAGATAAATGTAAAGGTATAGGTGCTACTAAAAAAATTCTTTCCTTACATTAATTAGCAATGTCATTTTTTATATAAAAAGGTTTTTTTATTAATCTTCAGCCCTGGCTGGCGTAGCTCAGTGGACTGAGCGCGGGCTGTGAACCAAAGTGTCACAGGTTCGATTCCCAGTCAGGGTACATGCCTGGGTTGCAGGCCATGACCCCCAGTAACTGCACATTGATGTTTCCCTCTCTCTCTTTCTCCCTCCCTTCCCTCTCTAAAAGTAAATAAATAAAATCTTAAAAAAAGAACTTTCAATTGGAAAATTATTAAAAAAAGATTTTTTATTAATCTTCATCTGTGTATTTAGCACTTGTAGGTGATACAGAATAAAAGATGAATGTAGTCTTTGCTCTTAAACTAATTTGAGACCACATATTGGGTGGTGTTTTCATAAGAACTGTACAACTTCTACACTTTGTGACATGGGTTTATAAGTATGATTGATATAGTGTTAAAGAGAACCTAGTGAAGATTAGGGAGATTGGACGAGTTGTACAGCTGAGGTGGGATTGAAAATGAGCATTAAACTAATAAGACTTATTAACTGTAGAGAAGGGAGAAGTACTAAGAGGAATGAGAACAATGAAATTTTTATGAATAATACTGTGTGTGATAAATATGCCTCCTCATTACAATCAACAATTTAAATGGTAAGACATTGAACTCTGTAGCCCCTTGAAGGCAGGTTCTCTGTGTCTTGTGTATCTCTGTGTTATCAGTACCTAGAATTCTCCCTAAACTATGACAGTATATATATATATATATATATCATAGTAGGCAATTAGTATTTTTGGCTATTAGGGTTGGAAAATGAGATGCAATTATAACTGGATTTTCAAAGGCTTTAAACATAGGAGGGACAAAATCTAGCGTAATTGACAGTAAACATTTGTAGAACAAGTGAGTAGGTATTCCATTTCATATTGAAGAATTTGGGAATTATTCTATTGGCAGTGGGTACTGGATATGTTTACTTTTTACATCTATGGGCAATATATTATACTGACAGAATATTATAAGCAGGTGAAGAAATATGAAATAGTATTTTAGGAATATTCAGATAGACTCTAGCAAAAGAGTCTAAGTAGGATACCAGAAAAGCCCTGAATAAAAAGGTGGCAGTAGAAATGGAAAAGTTGCCTCAGGAGTTATTCATAAGGAACACTCTAAGTATAGGAACAGTGAAGTGTGAATTAAAGATGATGCCATTTTGCAAGTCTGGTTGACCTGAACTATTGGGGTAGGACAAAGTAGGCTAAATTAACAGCCATTATTAACTAAAAGATAAATTATAAGTAAAGGTATGAGTTAATAACAACATAATAATAAGATAAATAATACAATAATTAATAAATAAATAAGACAAGAATAAGCTGTTTCATGTCCTCACAACTATAAACCTACATTTGCCCACCCTGTATATTATGGTACTATCTGCAGAATTAGAAATGTTAATAATTAGGGTCCAAAGGCATATGAGGAGGAGATGAAGGCTATCTGAAGAGTTTGGTTTTAGATATTACAGGTTTTAGGCGATGGCAGGAGAACCAAGTGAAAGTTTCCAACAGAAATTTGGTGATTTAAGACCCAGAACTGAACTTTAGTTTGGTAGTGTGCATTTGAAAACTGATCATTCAGAGGGGACAGTAAAAATCATAAAATTACATGAGCAGTTCAGTGGATAAAGCATAAACTGCAAAGAAAATGGGATGAAGAGCAGGTACTTCTTTTTCTTTTTTTTTCCACACAGAAGGGGAAGTAGCAATAGAGAACCAAAGGTTAATGCCAGCAAATCTTAGAGAAGGAAGGTGATTAATAAGATTGGATGTCATAAAGCACCAAAGGGGTAAACAAACTAGGGCCTATTGTCCATCACCTATTTTTGTAAATAAAGTTTTAATAGAATACAGCTACTCTTTATTTGTTTGTGTATCACCTGTTTTTGTGCTACAGTAGGACAGTTGAATAGTTGGTAAAGAGGACGTATGACTCACAAAGCCTGGAATATTTAGTTGTCATTTACAAGAAAAGTGTACTGATCTGTCTGCCATAGAGATCCAAGAAATGAAGGCCAAGAGAGGGTCTTTATATTTTATGATTATGATAACCTTTGATGACCTGGAAGAGTTCAGTTTTTGAACTTTTGTAAACAAATGTAAACAAATGCCTTTTGTATGCCTGGTGTTTTGTTTTGCTGGTTTGGTCTAGGAAGAAGCTAAATGGTAGATAGTAACAAGAGATTCATAATGAGTGAGTGAATAAATTATAAGGAGTGAAATTGGACAGTGTATATTTTTGTTTTGTGGAGAAATGAGTGATGGCTTTTAAAGAGTATATGGCAGAGAATTTTATAGGTATGGGGTAAATATGAAGACAACATTTTTATGGAATTCTTCAGAGAAAGGCAGTTTGTTGCCATTACAGGAATTAATGGTCTAAGACTTGAACACAGGGAGTACACAGGCCTCATTACAGGAAATGAATAGAATTGTTTGTGGAATTAAGAATAGTAATTGCTCACACAGCTGTTTTTAAATAGCAAATTGTGTTAGGTAATCAGCAAAAATCTACTGAAACATACTTGATAGTTATTCAGAAGTTGCTTTATTGGTACTGACTTATGATCTTAATGGGCACTATAAAAACAAACTAAAAATCTTTGCATGAAGTTTTTACAGTGGTACAATACTATATGTTTTTTTTAAATGTGCAAAATGCAATTATAATGTTTTAATCTTCCTTTTCCGACCACCAAACCCAAATATAACTGTCTTATTCAAGAGAGCAAAAGCATGAACTTCAGGAGCTCAGGTAGCAATGAGGTGTTTTTTGAAAGGAATAGTATCTATTTGATTGCTTCTCTGTTTGTCTTCCTCCCTAGACAAAAAATGGAATGTTTTATCATATGGTTGGATTTAGGTCTGCTATTTTATATATTCCCTGTTTTTTCAATCTGAATTCTGTTCAACTATACTTCTTTCTTTTGGATTTGGCTATTTGTCAGGACTTCATTTTAACTTACTTGTTTCTTTAGTGATGCTTTTTAAAAGGCTCTCTAAGGGTGTTAATATACATAATTAACTTCTCACCGTCTACTTAGAATTAATATTGTACTACTTCATATAAAATGAAGACATTTTGTGACCTTATAGATCTATTTACCCCCACCCTGCCTTCCTTTATGTTGTGTTTGTCAAATAACTTTTAAAGAAGTTAAAGAGAAAAAATAATCTTTTATATTTATTATTTCTAATGCTCTTTCCTTCCTTGAGAGCCAAGATTTTTCTCTGATAACATTTTCTTCAGCTTGAAGAACTTCTTTTAGTATTTATTGTATTGCAGTTTCGCTGGCAGTAAGTTCTTAATTTTCTTTTATTTGAAAATGTATTTCACTTCCATTCTTGAAAGATATTTTTTTGACCTACATCTGTCCTATTTCTTTAAAGATGTGTTTGCGTATCTGCTGACATTCATAGTTTCTGATGACAAATCTGCAATAATTTGAACTGTTGTTCTTTTGTATGTATAATGAATGTATTTCTTTTTCTCCCACCAAGGTCTTCTCTGTATTTTTGCTTGTCAGAACTTTGACTATGATGTGCCTAGATTTGGGTTGACTTATTGTCTTTAATTGGTAAATTTGTGTCACCACATTTGTGAACTTTTTGGCCATTATTCCTTCAATTTTTTTCCCTTCCCTGTTCTTTTTCTCTCATTATGCTTATGTTAAACTTTTAAATATCTTTTCTTACATGTCTAAGGTCCTGATCATCTTCTTTTGATCTCTTTCCTGTTTATCCCATTGAATTATTTCTTTGATCTGACATCAAATTTACTCACTCTTTTCCTCTGTCATAGCTCCATTCTTTTCTTAAACCCATACAATATTTTTTTTTAGATTTTAGATACTTTGCTCTCTAAAACTTGCATTTGTTATTGTTATTTTTGTCTCTGGAATTTCCATGTTTTTAAATTTATTATAATCATATTTCCTTTACTTCATTTAGCATAGTTACAGTATCTGCTTTAGTGTCCTTGTCTGAAAATTGCAGTATCTCAGCCATTTTGAGGTTGGCCTCTCTTGGTAATCTTTTCCCTTGAGATTGGGTCACATTTCATTGTGAAGGATTGTCAGATTGTATTAAGGATATTGTGAATGTTATTTATGGAAATTTTGGTTTTTTCGTGTTCCTCCAAAGAGTTGATTTTCTTTTTTTAGTGAGCCATTAATTGGATTAGACTCCAAGTGAAAACTCTTTTACCTGTGTTTGGCAGCTCTTCAAATCTCAATTTGATTCTTTTGGCCTCAGCTGCAATTTCCCTTGGGCCTGCTCTGTGAATGTGTGCTCTAAAGCTCAGCCAAAAGACTTGGGTAGAGATATGAAGGGAGACCTTCCAGACTGGAATTTATTTATAAAAAATTGTGTATTCTTATACTTATCAAGACTTTTTTTTCCATTGCTCAAAACAGTTTTTGAACTTGTTGATTTTGATGCCTTTCAATGCTTCTGCCATTTTTTGTTTCACCTCTTCCACATTGGCAAACCATTTCCTTTTGAGGACTTTTTTCATCCAGGAAAACAAAAAAAAAGTTGTTTGGGGCAAGATCAGGTGAATAGGGAGGGTGGGCCAGGGGGTCATGCTGTTTGGGTCAAAAACTGCTAAACACTCAGAGCAGTATGGTATGGGCAGGTACACTCATTAATTACCCATCATGAAATGGGCAAAGGTGTTGAAAGAATGCTCAAAAAAAAAATCACTGAGGCTGAACACAGCCTTTCACAACACCACCAGCTGGTACACGGGAACAGATGGGTTCTTAGAACACTCACCTAGCGAGGGAAGCCTGTACTACAAGGGGCCCTCCCTCCAGAAGATAATTTCAGTTTTGGGGAGTGAATTCACTTTTTTATTTTTCTTCCTTTTGGGATTCTATCCTTACTTTTTGGAGACTATGGTTGTGCTGTCTCTGTCCTCTTTTTCTTCAAGCCAGAAAGACAGCTGCCTTTTATTGGGATTTTAGTTCTTACATACTATGGCTGCTGCTTGTCTGCAAGATAAAGCTTTAAGAATGAAAAATTCACCTGTGCTGACCTCTAAAAGCTGTTAAAAAGAAAAACTCATTCTGATCTCTTCTTCCCAGTTTATAATTCCAACCTAAGTCAGCTTGTTTCTTTTCACTCTCAAGAGCCTTTAGGTAGTTGTTTTATATTTATATACACCCCCACCCCTCCAGTTTATAGTATCTCTCAGGAGTTTACTGCATTATATTGGAAACTGAGTTCAGCAGGTCAGTTTTGAGATTTACTCCAACATATTTATTTGCAAACTGTTTTGAATAATACTATTCTCTTTAAAAATAGTAATTATTGGATCTTTTCTTTTTAACTTATAGTTACTGAATTTTTATAACATACTGTCATGTGAATGCCTTAATTTTATGTATTCTTAACTAGTTAGTTAACCTGTTGATGCAGAATACTGTACTTTGTTAGGTACCAGAAGAACATAGAGATGAACAAGATATGTTGCTTATTATAAAGTTTTATTGATAGGATATACATGGAAAAAATTATACTGTTCAAGCTATAATAAGTGCAAATTAATTTCTGAAAGTGTGATTAATTTAGAACTAGTTAATGGAGAATAGTTTCTCAGAGGAGGGCGTTTGATCTTAGGGTGATTCAAATTAGAAATTCTATGGGGGGTGATGAAGGTGGATATGAAGGAAGGAAGATGAAGAGGGCCTAGGAAACAAAAGAAATAGACTATAAATATGTGACAAGTCTTGGCATGTTTGGGGAGTGACTAACGTCTTGATGAGGTTGGAGCATTGAGTTTTGGGTAAGTACTGGAGCTGCAAATGTAGATTGAGGCTACCTTGCAGAATATTATGCTCAGGAGTGAGTGTTATTCCTGAAGCAGCAGAGGATCACATTTGAGGAGTGATTGGATGTGATCCAACTTGTGTTTATGGCAAGATAAGTGTGCTGGCAATGTTAACTGCAGATTGGAACAGAGACATAATAGAAGAATTAGCAATACACAGGACCTGATCCAAAGTACTATATACGTGAAGAGAACAAATTGGGATAGTTACTCAAAATATTGCTGAGGTAGAAATTAATACAATGAGTAACTGACTGATTAAAGGAATATAGAAGAAGAGTGTTAGCAAATTCAAGAGAATCACTAAATTTCGTACCACATTTGTAAATATCCCAACATCATGTTGAGTATATAAAAATTTTTTTGAACACTTCTTATTTAAAATTCCTTTTATAGCACTGTACTATAAGGTGATGCTATAGTGAATACAAAATGATTTTTCAAAGGGCATATGATCGAGGTCACTTCAAAGTAGTGGTACTTAAGTTCTGCGTGTGATTTACCCACCAAGCCTAGTGAGCTTTTAGGTTTCTCTAAAACTTTTAAATAATTTTTGCTCTTTGGAGGTAGTTATTTGTCTAGTTCATAGAGTCATTTACAATCTAACTGCTTCTCTCTGGAATTTTCAAAATATTATTCAGTTATTAAAAATATTGGTTTTGACTATTATATAAAGAGGAATGAGAAGCCAACAAATAGGGAGCCAGTTTCAGCCCTACTTTTGTTGAATGAATTGTATTATTTCCACTTCATACATTCATTTCTTCCATAAATATTAGTACCTACTGTGTATCAGGCACTATCTTAGGCATCATACATATAACAGTGAATAAGACAAATGACATTCTTTTTTTTTTTTTAATGAAGCTTTCAATGTACTAGGAGAAGACAGACAGTAAAACCTCCTCCCATAAGATGATATTTGAACAAAGACCTGAAGGAAATTAAGGGAAGGTACCATTCAGGTATCTGTGGGAAAGCACTTTATGAAGAAGGAAGAGCATGTGGAAAGGCCCTGAGGAGGAAGCATGCAGGGCCATGCTGACATAAAGTGACCCAAGAAAAACAATAGTAGTATTTGCTTCAGCAGCCCATATACAGAAATTGGAACAATACAGAGAAGGTTAACTTGGCCCTGTGCAAAGATGACACCCAAATTTGTGAAGCATTCCATATTTTTAGTGGGACAACTGTAATAGCATAAACAATAAAATATTTTTAAAGAATAATTTTCTTATATAAAAAAAGAAAGAATAGTAGGAGATGAAGGGAGAGAGGTTGCAGGCAGAACCTGTAAAACATTGCAGACCAGTGGATTAAATTCTGAATGAGATGGGAAACCAGTGGTAGATTTTGAACATAGGATTGTCATGATTTGAGTTGTTTTTAAAACTCATTCCAGTCCCCATGTAGAGAATACAAACTGTAAGAGGTGCAAGAAGGGAAACCTTCAGGATGCTATTGTAATAATAAAGGTCAGAGATGATGGTGGCTTGGACTAAAATGATCATGTTAAAAATAGAGAATCATAGGTCAGATTTTGGAAATGTTTATAAAATAGAATCTAATGGGACAGTACCACTGAAAGGCTGAGTAGGCAGATTATTTTGCTGAGACTGATCCAGAGTGAGAGAAAGGCATCAAGCCCCTTTAAAAAGAGTTGGCTGTCTTTAGTGTCTCTGTGGAAGAAAATAACTGGCAATGTTTTTAGGTGAGGACTTTGGTATTTAGACTGGAGAAGGGCAAGGCAGTTTCTCTCAGGTGCAGTGGGAGGGTTTTCATTGTCCAGAGACTTGACAACTAGTTGAGAAGTGGTTTAGAGACAGTTCAAGAGCTTTGTTAGGGTTAGAATGTCTCTTCTAGGTTACTAGACAGTTCCTGACGTGGTATAAAATACCTGCTTATGCTGTGGGAACTTAGTTTTAATCCTTGGCCATCATGTAATTTCTGTTTTTCTTAAAGAGGTAGACCTGCCATTTCTTTCCAATCATCTACTCTTCTTCAGTTAAATCACTGAAATATCCTTTTTAATTGTATCTTTACAGGGAATATATATATATATATATATTCACACACATACATACATATACATATATGCATATGTACATATATGTCGTGGCTAATCATAGTAACACAGTAAAATCACTGTGTTTGAAAGTCATTTTCAAAATTAGTTATTTTCTTGAAATTAGCCATACCTTATTCGAGTGTACTTTGGTACCAGAATATCTCTACCTGTAAATCTTTGTTCTCAATAATACCAAACAGAAATTGTCATTGAATTTTAGGGGGTGACCTGAAAAGGCAAATTCTTTTCATCTTTTTACTAGTCTTATTTTCTTGAATACTTAAAATAAACCTTTTTTAACAGTTGATTGTGCAGAATTTCAATTTTTATGAGTAAAAATTTCTATAACCAACCAGTTACATATTTTATATGAAGTAGCATGTCTTCTCTTAAATTTCTTTACAATTTTAGTATTTTCATAGCTTTCTGTTTTATTTGTCATTAATTATAGCAAAAAATAAAAGATTTGCTGTTGCATTCAATTGACCCTATTTCACAGTGAATTTCTAGAAAAACACATTGGTAGAGATTTATTTCATCACTATCAAAAATCTAAAAAACACAATAAAAATGGTGGTAGGTTTTTTGGATGTAAATTATTTTACAATTGATTGCAGCTTTTGAATTTTATCTAAAGGAATATCATTACTCCATAAATAAAACTGAGTAAAGAAACTATTGAAGAGCCACATTCAAACCTTTGGTTATCTGATATAGCTATCTCCAATGAGATTTTTTTATATCAAATCATTGATTGTATCACCGTATAGCAGAGAGCAATCATGCAAAGTATATTATCTTTCCCTGATTTATAGGCAGTAGGATGTGATTTTTATTGTAGTGCTACCAAGGCAGTGTGTGTGTGTGTGTGTGTGTGTGTGTGTGTGTGTGTGAGGGAGATAGTTAGGTGGCTATACAATTCCCAATGCTGTTACTCCCAACTTTAGCTTCTTTTCCACAGGGGTAGACCTGGTGGGTATGATGTCAAGCCCAGTGGCTACTGCTAACTTGTTTCTTCTTACAAGCTCTGCTTCAGGGCTATCCTAACTACTCTTCTCTCCATTCTTTGTATCGTTTTTCTTCCTTTCATTCCTTCTCGGCTCACTAGACTCCCTACTAGTACCTAAAATATTTTCCTAATTTCAAACCTGTTTCTCGCTGTACCCTCTTCTCCTAGTCTGGGTCAGTGGATATTTTGGTTATAGGTCTAGCAGCGGCAAATGGGAAGGAAAGGAAGTGGTCTGCAGCTTTGCTCCTCATTGACCCCTTTTACCTCCAGGCAGGTCTTGTCTGAACCTCACTAAACCTTGAGTAATGCTTTATGTACACAAACTCTGTACTTCTGGGGCCCATATGGGGGGAAACAGGTATTTACAGTATACAAAAATCACTTCCTCCCAAAAAAAATCTGTTTTCAGTTTTTGCTAATGGTTAAAAACTTCTGCAAGAAGTCCATGGTGCTCTGCTTGAAGAATGAAAGAAGGGATAGGATAGAAGCTGAGAGAATTTTATGATTGACACAAAAAAGAAAACAGTTTTGGTCAAAAACAAAAGATAGTGGCAGTGGAAAGGAAGCAGGTAGATTATAACTGAGTTCTTCATAGAAAAGAGAGTAGTGCCAGATGTTGAACTTTGCCAAGAAGTTTTCTTGCCCTTCCAAGAGTCTTGCTCTCTGACACCTCAAAAACTTGGTTTCTACCTTTTATTCCTTCTCTAGGGTCCCAGCCTCTTAAAGAATTGGCTGTGTACATAGTAATTTATGATTTGCTGTATTACTTTTTTTATTAATTGTTTTACAAAAGAAGGAAACAGGTTATTTCGTTGAATTTACAAGCCATTGTTTTTAGATAAATTATCTAAATTTTAGTACTTGTTCTTTACTGGAAAATATGAAATAAAAATAGTGTGCCTTTTAAAAGGGTACACATGGACTCAATTTACATTGGATTTTATTTAATTGGTTCAATTCAGAAAAGCATGTACTTGAGGTTCTATATATAAAAGATTAAAAAAGAAAAGGCTCATTTTAATCTCTGTATTAAATTATTCATTAACTTTTAATCTAACTAAGTAGGAATAGATTAGATTAATCAGAAAATTAAGCAAGACTCAAACTCTTTCTGCCACTTAATTATTCGTAAACTTTCTCTTACATCTACCAATTTAATCTGTCAGTTGTGGAACTTGCTTCCTAAAATTGTTGAATTGGTATAGATAGACTGGAAATGAGAAGGAAAGAAAATATTTGTCAGTGATGTTATAGATGCATCTTAGTAGAAATGTTTTCTCTCCTAATTACCATAATTGTAACTATGGTGTATTTTCTTGTCAGTAAGTACTTTTTCAGATTTTGATCAACATGTATAATTTTTGTATTAAGCTTATTTTCTGTGTGTAAGGTTTTTTTTTTCCTGCTTACCTTGATCTTATAGTTGAAGATTTGGAAAGTTGATTATTCCTGTCATATTTCTATGTTTGTACAGTCATTGTGTTCAGCAGAAAGGAGTCATTCATTGATGGTTAAGATGACTCTTGCCTTTGTCAGTGCCAGCCATGACCTTCTATTCAGAGTCTGGATATATTAACAATAAAACTATAGAGCTCTAAGTTTAAAACCTAGTCATATCCTTCTTATTCTATAGCATCCTTTGCGAATCCCCTACTATGTCCACTATTACTGGTATGTAGAACTCTTTAGCTGGTGGCTTAATTAACTATCATTTTATTTAATTAATCTTTGCTTTTCCTTCATGCTGTGGAAGTAATTACTGTCACTTGATGAAAATTGAGTATGTGTTTGCATAGAATTTCATACATCTCTTTTAAAGTTTGAAATGTTTTCTGTAATAGGCACCCATCTTTTCTGTATTATCTTTTACAAATGTATTTAAAACAACATAAAGTCCTCATATTTATTAATCATCTGATATAAGACAGTTCAGTCCTAAACCGAGTAAATTATGGTCAGATTATTTTCATTAGGATGAGATCACCAAATGAATTTCCATTATATGTTATTAATGTTCAATGAAAGCATGGTTTCTCCTACTTCCCCCATCTCCACCAATCTATTTTTTATCTCTATGAATTTGTACCTCATATAAGTGGAATCATACAGTTTGTCTTTTTGTGATTGGCTTATGTTTTAGCATTTGTAAGAATTTTATTTTTCTTTGTAATTTCAAAATTATTACTAAATATATCTATATTTGTATTTATGTATAAATATATTTATTTATGGAAATAAATAAGTTATTATGTAAATAAAAGGAGATCAGCAAAATGTTTTGCCAAGCTATATCACGATTCCCCTGATACCAAAAAGATATATATTTACAGAGTCACATATATCTGAATTTAACTGTGAGTAGAAAGTTAAATATTAGTTACTATGAAACTTCTCTAAGTGTCTATAAACCAACTCACATTTTTGCTTACACTATTTCTCAGGATGACAAATTTTATAAGTTTGTATTACATAAGAATATTATATTTAAATTTTAGGGCATTTCTGAATTTTTAATATTCTGGGATTTGGTAAAAGGATTTTTTTTTTCATTTAAAAAATATATTTTATTGAATATGTTATTATGGTAGTCCCATTTTCCCCTCCCTTTAGTTCATGTCATGTCATGTACATATAAGTTTTTTGACTTATACATTTCCTATACTATTCTAAACCTCCCCCTGTCTATTTTCTACCTACTACTTATGCTACTTATTTCCTGTACCCTTTCCCCCTTTCTTTCCCCCCCCGGCTGATAACCCTCCATGTAATCTCCACTTCTGGGATTCTGTTCCTGTTCTAGTTATTTGCTGAATTTCTCTTTGTTTTTGTTTTAGGTTTGGTTGTTGATAGTTGTGAGTTTGTTGTCATTTTACTGTCCATACTTTTGGTCCTCTTTTTCTTAGATAATCCCCTTTAACATTTCATATAATAAGGTCTTGGTGATGATGAACTCCTCTAACCTTGACCTTATCTGGGTAGTACTTCATCTGCCCTTCCATTCTAAATGGTAGCTTTGCTGGATAGAGTAATCCTGGATATAGGTCCTTCCTTTTCATGATTTTGATTGAATACTTTCCAGCCCCTTCTTGCCTGCAAGGTTTCTTTTGAGAAATCAGGTGATGATCTTATGGGAACTCCATTGTAGGTAACTGTCTCCTTTTCTCTTGCTGCTTTTAAGATTCTCTGCTTACCTTTACTCTTGGCTAATGTAATTATGATGTGCCTTGGTGTGTGCTTCCTTGGGTCCAACTTCTTTGGGACTTTCTGGGCTTCCTGGACTTCTTGGAAGTCTCTTTCCTTCTCTAGATTGGGGGAGTTCTCCTTCATTACGTTTTCAAATAAGTTTTCAATTTCTTGCTCTTCCTCTTCTCCTTCTGGCACCCCTATGATTCGGATGTTGGAATGTTTAAAGTTGTCCTGGAGGTTCCTAATTCTCTCCTCATTTTTTTTGAAAAATATATGTTAGTCACTGTTTCTTCACTGTGTTCTGGTTGAATGTTTATTTCTTCCTTCTGGTTTAAACTGTTGATTTGAGTCCCAGTTTCCTTCCCATCATTGTTGGTTCCCTGTACATTTTTCTTTATTTCACTTTTCATAGCCTTCATGTTTTCCTCTATTTTGCTACCATACTCAACTAGTTCTGTGAGCATCCTGATTACCAGTGTTTTGAACTGTGCTTTTGATAGGTTGGCTATCTCTTCATCGCTTAGTTGTATTTTTTTGGAGCTTTGACCTGTTCTTTCATTTGGACCATATTTTTTTTTGTCTCGGTGCACCTGTTATGTAGTAAAGGGTGGAGCCTTAGGTCAACTTTCTTCTTTTTAAAGGGTAGATGCTACATTGTATGTATACCACATTTTGTTTATTCATTTGTTTTTCAATAGGCACTTGATTTGCTTTCACCTTTTGGGTATTATAAATAATGCTGCCATAAACATGGGTGTACAAATATTTGAGACCCTGCTTTCTCGGTAGCCAATCTTCTTTTGTATTTTACTTTGTCTATTTAGTATTTAAAAAGCTTACCTTATATAGAAAAATAATTGCAAATGGAAAGTATTATTTTAAAAAGAAAGTAGTTTCATGTAAGTGGATTTTGTTGGTTTTGGTAGCCTTTGTCTTGAATTGGGTATCATGGGAATTTTGTGTGCTGATGTACAGTGTTAATTGTGAAGAAATGCTTGGAAAGTCACCCACAGGTGATATTAGAGAGATGGTACCAAAGTATGTTTTTATAAGGTACTTCCCAAACTTAGAATTTTTCTTAAATCTAGAATTTTAATAAGAATTCTCCAAGAATGAACAAAACATTTTGTGTTTTTATACATAACCTCCATGTTTTCAAAGCTTTGGGTTCACTTGAAATTGTGCCTGGAGTATAATCTATAGTTAGGTACCCATTGTTTCTCTACATTGTTTTTAAAAACTTTAAAAAATACATGTTAGTCACTTGATAACAGGAAGTACAGATTCATTAAAAGAATTAATTAGGGTCCTACTACGTGATTAGTGTAGTAGATTCTATTTTGGGAACTGACTTCCCTTTCCCTACTTTTTGTCACTTAACCCTTCAATTGATGTATCAGTCCCTATGAAAGAGCTTTGGGAATGCTCACTAGTTATTGGGGACTTTGGGGCATTTAACTAACTATACATCACTTTCTCATCTAAATCACAGAGGACTTAAAGGAATTTTTTTTTTTTAAGAAAAAGAGGTTCTAAACTTATAGAGTGTTTCTTTGTAACATCTAGAGTTTTTTCATGCAAGAATGAAAAAAACCTAACTATTTGTATTTCGTTATAAAAAGAAGCTCAGAAAGGCTAGGTGTAGAGTATACCCTGTTCAGGAGTCAAGGAAGAAAAAGACTGGTCCTCAAAACAGAAAAGAGAGGAATGGCTGGATTGAGAGATCTGCTCTTTCAACTTTTCCTGGGGACTGATTGGAAAGTGAAAATAATGGAACTAAAGCTTCAGAAGGTACATTCAGGAACACAATGAATTGTTTTGTTTCTAATGGTTACTGATCCTCTCTCATTTTGACTTTTCTTTTGCAATTTTCGTAGAAGTGTATCTACTCATTTGGATTCAGATTTTAGAGAAAATTTTACTAATGTGAGTTATCACATCAATTTGATTAGTTTTTGATCAATTTGATATAATGTTGATTTGATATAGTTTGATTAAGAATAATCAGTGCTCTGATAGAAACCAGTTTTATTAACTTGAACAATTATTTGCTTCATTTTTAAGGTTTATCTTTAAGAGCTGAATTCTTCCGATTTTCATGTAGGGTAGCACTACTAAACTATAAAAGGCCGTGTGGATTCATCTACTCTTAGAAGTTGCAATGGATGGGGATAAAAGATGGAGAGGCCTAAATTATGCCCTATTCTAAACACACCTTTAGAATAGGGCATGATTTAGGTGTCTCCAAAGGTGTATTGTGGTGCAGAAGTTCTACAGTGTATGTAGGGAGTTTTATGAAGTAGTGATGAGTATGCTCTTACATAACTTATTTTCCACAAGTTTCAGAGACAAGGATTGATACAGCCAGTTCCACACAAATGCATATGCCATTCGCTGAATTGTACTCTTCTGCTATATCATACCAAAGAAACATCCATCATAGTATCCTTTTGGATTTATATCCTTCACTTTCTTCTCTCCTTAGGTATGGATGAACGAGGAAGTACGACATCTTGGGGAACAAGTGGTCAACCAAGCCCCTCTTATGACTCATCTAGAGTAAGTTTGCTCATCAACCCTTGATTACAACTGTAAACATAATTTGCCAAATAAGTTCTTTCATATATGAACTCAAGTTCTTAAAGAGAAATGAAGATTAACTTATTTTCATTAGAATGTAGAATACCCAGTACCTTCATAGTAGATTTAAAATTCTTTCCATTAACTATCAAATGTTGAGGATTTATTTTATCTCCTAAAATGAAGAAAACATTCCTGGTGTAATTTCTACACCTGGACTACTTATAATAGCCTTTACTAAAATTGGAAGAGCTTGGAATGCCTCACTAAGTATTCTCCATAAATAGCCATTTTCCTTCATGTATTGTTTATTTGTTTTTAGAGATGGCACTAGCTTTCAAAGTACCAGCTTCCACTCTCCTCTCTTCCATTCTTGCTCCAGTAGTCATCAGCTGTTTATATCAGGGACTCTATAGCCCTGTCTCTTGGAAGCATATCAAAACACGTAATAACAGTTGACATTTCTTGGTTGGCAGTTATGAGAAAATAGGACCAAGCTAACATACTGCTCACTGAAAGGTCAACAGATTAGAGCTTCTTCCAACAATGAACAAACAGAAAATCCTCCAAATCTTAAAAAAATTTAAACTGAGGGATTGAAAATTAGACCAAAGAATTGGTGATAATATTAAACGCTGTGTTCCCAGACTTCCTAATAAATTGGTGAGGTTAAGAGGTATGTTTTCCAAAAGGTCATATTTTGAATGATTAATGAACATTTATTTCTCTCAGAATTAACCAAGAGAAGATAGACAAGCATAAAATTTATGGTTACTTACCCCTAGAAGCAAATTGTCTTTAAGTGGAAGGAAAACTGATTTATGTGATTGGAGTTCATGGTCTCCAAATGGGTTATGTTTGGCATTGAAAAATTCTTACTTAAAGTACTTATTCAAGTATGTGGTTTTGCTTTACATGGGCTGTAGCCTATGTTTAATTTATTCCAAATAACTTCACAAAGAACTAGGATAGTCATTTATAATCCAAAAAGATATAAAGAGTGACTGTTAAGAAAAATTTTAGTGTTTTATTTTTAGAATCAGTGCTGAGAGAGCTGGTTGTAGTGTAAAAAGCCCTGCCCTGTATCACAAGACTTAGATTTACTATCTACTCTGCTATGAATTTGACATTTACTCTTGGATACCTTATTTTTATTTTGGGGATAGTTCAGCTGGTTCATATCCAGATTTTCTTCCACCTTTAAAAGTTTTTGATTTTTTGAATAATATTACAAATAGAAAAGGTAAGTTTCCTGTTTATATTTTGAAGTAAGGATTTTACATAGTGGGGAACACAATACTATTCATTACTACTGGATTATTTTTCTTTTTAATTAAATATATTGGGGTGACATTAATTAATCACATTACTGTATGTATAATGCATGCCCATGTTTTTAGCACAGACTTTCAGGAAAAAAGTCTTTCATTTTAATTTTTTAAAAGATTTTATTTATTTTTAGAGAGAGAGTAAGGGAGGGAGAAAAAGAGGGAAGGAAACATCAGTGTGTAAGAGATACATCAGTGGGTTGGTTGCCCACTGCACGCCCTCAACTGGAGACCTGGCCTGCAACCAGGCATGTGCCCTGAGTGGGAATCGAACTGGCGATCTTTTGGTTCACAGACCAGCTCTCAGTCCACTGAACCACAGCAGCTAGGGCTTGAATTAATTAAGTAATTAATTAATATCTAGAAAGAAAATTGATTGTCCAGGGTATTATTTTGCATACAGATATTATTATTGCTTTCTAGAGTTATACTTTTAATACATAAGCATAAATAAAAATTAAAAACACTTATATAAATACAGAATTAGTATTATCCATGTATAATGCGCATCCTTATTTTTCCCTCAAAAATTTGGGCACAAAAATATGCATTATACATCACAAAATATGCTACCTAGGTTTCGGGAGTATAATTCTATGATCATTTTCTTTCAGAGACTTGAGTTACTGTGTGATAACATGCTTTTGTACCTTATGTGTACTTCCCTTTCAAGCTTTCGATTTTTTTTCTGTTTGAGTACTAAAGAGGATTTTAGGAGAAGAGAACATGATAATGTGTCCAAATATTTATATGTATCAAGATCTTGAAATGAAGTTTGCTTCTAAAGATGGACTTCAAAGCAAATCTTGCTTTTTCTTTTTGCTATTTGACATACAGTTGAAACATAAATGTCATTTTTTAGTTATTACTACTTTTGACTATACTGTGTCCAGTGAGAAGTTAAATTTACTTCATAGTAACATAGAAGTTAAATTTATTTTATAGTAAACTTCATAGTAAACATAGAAAACTTTTAAACATAGTTTTCTATTTTTAAAAATAAGATTAATCCCTAGATATTTTCAGTCTGCCATGCCAATGTATATGTATTTTCTATGTGTGTATAATACACACATATTTCTATCTGTGTACTGAGAGATCAGACAGAGTGGTGATTTAATGCTGTCCTTCTTAAGTTTTGTTCATATTGAAATCCACGTTTCCACTAACTCTTCTCCTATCCTAGTCATAATTTTAAATCTAAAATAATTTAGTGAGCTAGTTATGTTTCATTTACAATTTCAAATCATTTATTTTTACCCTGAGCTCTTCTCAGCAGCAAAGACATTTATCGATGTGTTTGAGACTCTCCTCAGCAGTTCTTTATGGGAAGATTATCTATTTTGGGGGGTTTTATTAATAAACACCATTCACTATCTTGGCCATTATTTTCATAAGCTAAGAATGGATATATTTTGTTAATGAGAATCTCAGTTAACCAAAGTACATAATTTTCCTGAGTATTTTAGTATGTTGAGTTTTTTAAAATTCAGAAACAAGTATTGGTGTTGGCTAAAAATCATTTTGATATATTTCAGTAAAATTGTAATTTTAGTAAATAATTTTTTGCAGTACTGTAAAACCATATTTGGCATATGTACTCTATTAATACTGCATATTGCTATGTATTTTACTTTGTAAGATTGTCCATACAAAATCATATGGGTTGAACTTTTTATTTAACAGCTTTCAAGGGGAATGTTCTCATCATTGTGTTTGTCTGTTACCAGTTCTTTCAGAAGTAGGAAAAGTCACTCTAGCAGGGCTCCTGTTGTGTCTGGTGTGTCTTCCCAAATCCACTAGAAAAGTAGCCTCACAATGTACAGGTGGTATGGTTGAGTTTCTGGTTATCAGAATTACTACAGCACAGCATTCAGTGCAGAATTTTTTTAGGCAGACACAGAAATACTTTACCTAATAGTGGCTATAGAAGAAATGGTTGGCATTCTTAGGAAAATGTGGAGATGAGACAGAACATGTTTCAGACACTCAGAGGTAAGTAGCATAGTATTTGTGGTGTGTATCTCAGACCTCTCTACTTTAGTTAGAGTCCTGGTCTCTGCACCATTGACCTACTACCTAGGTACAGAACAAAAACACATATGAACAAATAAAAACATCGTGATATGACTAGCACTGCTAATTCAGAAATATGTGTTAGTAGTGATCAAAGTTAAAGCAACAGAGATTGAAATGAGCAATTAAAATCTCAGATAGTTTAGATGTGGGTAAAAGGTATAGTTAATGAGTTTGTCCTGCCACTTTCTTATTTTTTTTATTCTTTCCTGAAAACAAATGTTTTCTATATTTGACTTTATATTAGGCATATAAAGGTCAGAGAATAGCATATAAAGGTCAGAGAATATCACTATTTCTCTTAATAACTATAGTGTTAATGGTTTATTTCCGTTTCAGTTTTGTTTTTCTTCTTTAGAAGGCTTTGGCTAAGAGCACAGACTCTGGAACCAGACTGTCTGGGTGTGAGTCCTGTTCCTGCCACTTAACTACCTGCGTGATTCTTGACCAGTTACTTACATTCACTGTATCTCAGTTTACTCATCTGGGAAATGGGATAGTGTGGTGTGATTACTTTGAAAGGTCATTGTGAGGCCCTGGCTGGTGTGGCTTAGTGGATTGAGTGCCAGCCTATGAACTGAAGGGTTGCTGCTTTGATTCCCAATCAGGGCACGTGCCTGGATTGTGGGCCAGGTCCCTAGTTGGTGGCATGTGAGAGGCAACCACACTCTGATGTTTCTCTCCCTGTTGTTCTCCCTCCCTTCTCCTCTCTCTAGAAATAAATAAATAAAATCTTAAAGAAAAGGTCATTGTGAGGAATAAATGAGATAGTATATGTAAAATGCTTAGTGTCTGTTTATAAATGTTGACTTTTAGGTACATCAGAATTCATCAGTTAAATTTATATGTAACAATTAAACAAATCAATGAATACATTTGCAAATGTGTTTCATTCTAAGTAGAATGAGTACGAATTATTTGCTGATTCAGTGATAATATACTTTTACTTCTTTTAGTTGTGTAAAGGACATAAGTGAAATTGATTTCCTTCCCCTTCAGTTGTTCCTTTCTTGAGAATGCAGGATTCTTCTGACAAAAACTTTAACATAAAAGTTTTAGTTTGTTTAGTACAATACTTTATACAAAAGGGGTGCTCCATACATATTTGCTGAATATAATCAAATATGGGAAGAATTGTTAAATTTACTAGATTATGTTTAGAGATCAAGGAAGGAAAGTAATGAAGTTGACTTAAGATGGTGAAGCTTAAGGTGGATGGTGATGGTATTAACAGCAATAGGCCTTTCTACTAACAAATTGTTGCTATGATTGATGACACTATATAGTGGAGCATATTATTTAAGATTACAGCCTCTGGAGAGTTGTACTCTGTGACCTAGGACACGTTACTTAACCTCTTTGTGTCTCAAGATTCTCGTGTCTAAAATTATGATGATTTTATACATATTTTGTATAGAGTTTTGGTAAAGATGAAATGTAACAATAGCTATTGAGTATTTCCTTTATTCATGTAATAAATGAAAGTTGCTAATACTATTATTAGCACCATTATTATTACCTTCAAATATTTAATATTTCATTGTGCATTTTAATGGATGTACTTCCTCATGTGCAAATTTTATTTCTGAAATGCAGTCTGATCATTTTAGTTCATGGAAATTCCAAAGGGTCATCTTATGTTGGTTTTATTGCCTCAGCTCTCCTATACAACCTGGGCCAAGCTCACAATACTGAAGTGCCATTGGGGTTTGTACTCTGGCCTAGGGGTTAGGATGGCTCTCACAAGAGAAAGAAGTGTTCTTGTTGACACTCTTTTGTAAGGTAGAATTTTTCATTTCTTAATTTAAAAGGTAGAGGAGTTCACTGGTAGGTAACTACTAATAGAAATTATATTTATAGACACCATTGATGACAAGGAGTTGGCATTTTAATCATGAGCATTTTTCAGGTTATATATAATCTATTATGGTAGTTATTTTTGGAAAAGAAGTAGCATTCAGTTGAATTGGGTTTGAGTGCTTATTTTTTTCTAATTGTTAAATTTCTACCATAGTTTTCCCCTTCTTTTTATAACATGGTTTGTAGAGTGAAACAATCATGTATGTTGCTCTTCCTTTTGTCCCTATTTTGCACTATTACAGAGTTTTCAAAATTAGAAGGTATATTAGTTATTTACATCGAGTGCTTTTTTTTCATAGATGAGGAAACTAAGACTTAATGAGTTTGAGATTGAGCTAGTTTGTGATGTATGCTTTTGATACAAAGTGCCCATGAGATTTGGCTGGATTGTGAATTCTATGCTAGTACTTTTTAACCCTCTTACTTTAGTATTTCCAACTCAGAGAAAAACTATCTTAAATTTTCTGTCATATACTGAAGGAATGATAAAAGAGAAAGTAGAAAGGTGAAAGAGAAGAGGATCTGTAGTTGATAGCCCAAAAGAGGACACTGGACATGATATGGTAAAAAGAAATTTGCTTAGAAAGTATGGTGTATTGTGAGGCAGAATAGCATAGAATTTAAGAGCTTGAATTTTGAAATCAGGTTGTCTGGGTTCTATTTTTGGTCCCCTACTTCTTAGTTATATGACCTTAAGCATATTATTTCTCTTTACCTCAAACTTTTTTTATTTTCTTTTTTTCATTGATAGAATTGGGGGAGTTGGTACTAATAATAACTACCTTATTAAGTTCCGGACATAAGCCTATTAGTGGAGAAGGGGAAAACCAGTTATGTGGTGATGAGTTGGCTTTAAACTACTTGGTTTAGCTGCTGTATATGACTCAGCACAGAGTAATTTCAGGGACTTTCTATTAAGGGATAAATAGTAGGTACATTTTGAGGTCTTTTATTTTAATGATTTCTGTTGCCTGTCTCAATAAAGGGATATGAAGGTTTGGTTTATTTAAAAAACATCAGCAGTGGCCAGTTTTCAGACCAGTTTTCAGGAATACACATGAGTGGCAGCTTGATAAACCAGGTTAACTAAAGAGTAAAAATGTAAGGATACAAGGACTTAGGAGTTGCCCTAGCCTCCTAAAAGTCATATACAAAGCCATATAGATCAGATACTTGGACTAAGGGAAAGCAAAATAAAATAAAAATTTAACTAGAGCAAACATATATCTTTCGGCTTCTGTTGATGTAGTTTTCCTTTTGGAAATTGAGTTCATAAGGTTTTCTGGATGCATTTACTTCCAGATGTGGCTAAAGGACTCCTGGACCATTTCTGCCAGATGTAGTTAAAGGACTCCTGGACCATTTCTGCCAGATGTAGTTAAAGGACTCCTGGACTATTTCTGCCAGATGTGGCTAAAGAGATCTTTAATTTTGCTCAGCGCTCTCTCCATTCTTAACAGGGTTTCAGTTTCTTTTCGTTCATGTCGAAGAGCTAGGCTAAGAGCCACTCTATAGTTTGATAGGTAGTGAGTTGGAGATGGATGGGGTGACAGAGTCTTAGTTCTCCTCACATGCTGTCTATAAAAATAGACATAGGTGTCCTGGCTGGGTTGCTCAGTTGGTTGTAGAGTCATCCTATGCACCAAAAGGTTGTGGGTTCCGTCCTTTGTCAGGTCACATACCTAGTTATAGGTTCAATCCCTGGTCAGGGCACATACAGGAGGTAACTGAGCTGTGTTTCTCACCTGTCTCTTCCTCTTTCTCTCTTGAATAAAACATATCTCCAGGTGAGGATTTAAAAAATGTGCAGAGATCATTTTTGACCCCAGGAAGGATTATACTGGTCAGAGTTTTGGGAGAACTTGGTGTGTAGTTCATTTACATTTTACAGTAGAGGCTTTGGGGATGTCTAGGGGTAAAGAGAACCTGTGGTTTTCTTTTTCCAGCAGAACATGATGGCATGGAAACCACCATTGTAAATAAGGATGATAATGTCGTCTGTCTGCTTTTAAGTAGCTTGTGGCTTATTGTGGTCCCCAAGTTTTAAGATGCTTATGTTTTTAAATGCTCTCAGTTTCTTTCTTAATTGTAAAACATGAATAAAGATATGTCTTAGAGTTCAGGAAATATGGTTGGAAATACAAGTCATATTTACCTAAAGAGTGAAATAAATTATAAAACCTTAACTCTATTAAGGTAGCAAACAATTAATTACCAGATTAATTTCATTGATAACTGTGAGATTACAGGAGAGGGCAAGATTACTTTGGGTAGTCAGGAAAAGATTTAATAGAAGAGGAAGTGTTTGAGTAGGACAGACAGTATTTGTACAATATGAATAAAGTTGAAGTAAAGGCAACTTTCTGGAAATGTGGAATGATGAAACCACAAGTACAGATTCCTCCCAAATTACAAAATTCAGTAAATAGGAAAACAGTTTGCTTGTAGGTAAATGATGTGAAAAGGCAAGTAACCTTTCTGTAGAAGAATATAGTACATTATTTGGGAAGTAGAGAGCCAGTTAAAAATAGACTTTTACACAGGTAATGACACAGAGTGTTTTAAAATCAGTATGTTGTGGTATGAAGGATGGAACCAAAGTAAAAGAATGACAAGAAGTAAGATAATCTGGTAAGATGTTACGACACAGACCCACTTGCTGTGAGCTAAAACTTGGATTGGGATGGTAAGATCAAGATCACAAAATAATGGAAAGAAGAGAAATGTCACAAAGGGAAAAACCTGACATACTTGGTAACTGAGGAAGATATAAAACCATATAGATGTACTGCCCCCTAGAATGACGACTGCCAAATTAAACTCCGCGTGTTTTTTTTTTTAAGCTTTGAGAGGTTAGCTATGGTTGTGTTATACAGCTACCAGATCATCCGATTTTGATAGTTTTCCTTATAAATGGGAAAATGTAGCTGTGTGAATAAAAATTAAATGAAATAGTTTACCCACTGACCCTCATTTGTCAGCATTGATGTGTAGTAAAGATTAGTGTTACTCTCCTTTAGGTAGATACTTCCTTTCTCTAGTTTGTTTATTGTTTCCTTTTTTATTTTTAAAGGGGAAAGTGGTGTAGGTTTTATAGCTAGTAGGAGTTCAAATGCAATAATTAGAAAGGACACACAAATTTTGAAATAGTATTTTATGCCTCTTGATCTCAGGTACAAAACACGAGATGAAGCAGTTAAATAGCAAAGCAAGACAGGAGGGACAGAATTAAAGTAAGTGTTTCCTATATATTGCATCTGTGTTCCCATTAATCTCTGTTTTGTTATGTAACTGCTCCTTCTGAATGTTGTGAATGTGAAGAAAACTGTGGGTAAGAAATGGGTGTATTTTAAAGTTAGGGTTAAATAAACCCATGAGGGAAATGTTTGTAACACTTGGTTGCATTCAAAATAGCACCTGCCTATATATTGTAATCTTAATGTTCTTCGATAAGAAAATAATTGAGTTAAGATGATATAAGCTCCTTTAAATCTCTTGCCAATGGATATTTAAAATGAAAGAAGTCACGTACCTATCAGATTGTCCAGGGTTCATGTTAAGCCAGTCAAACTTATTTTTTCAGTATAGCCATTCTTCTAAGGACAGTGCCTGTTGAGATGCTCTAATACAAATCTTTTGGAAAGAGCCTTTATATCAGTTTTTCACCTCACTGTGAGTTTTGCTAACTTTGTATGCCTGTGAAATAGCAATTCTCTCTTTTTTTCTAAACATTGTTTAGTCTTTGAAGTTAATAAGTAGAAGTCAAAATATAAATCTTTGAATCTCTTTTGTGTCTCTTCTTATAATTGTTGAGGTCTTACTTTCTGCAGCTTTTAAATTATTTCCTCTAAACTTAGAAATAATTGAGGACAGACTCTGAGCTAAATGTATTTTTAAGCATCCTTAGCCTATTTCATTAATAACAATAATCATAACTAGCATTTGTCACAGTATAGTTTAAAACCTTTTACATGTTGCCTATCCTAAGTTTCAACCCAGTCACAAATCATTTTTAAAATCCTGTACATTTTAAAGGTTGAGGGAATTTAGGTTTAGAGATGTAGAAAACTTAACCAGATATTAAATATCTAAGACTAATACAGCTCTAAATTACTGTCTTTTTCTATCATATTATACTTGCCAAAGTATAAAAGAGATCCCAAGACAGTTGTTATTTCTACTTGTCAAGGACTTTAAAGATAGATATTTTAGAAGTTGTAACATGCTATCATTACTTCTTACACAAATATTACTCATTTTTATATGTAAAAAAAGCCATGTAATAAATCAGATAAGTTTGCTTCCTGGTTTTACCATATTTGACCTTGGAAAAGATAAAATACTTAATTTCTGAGCCTCAGCTTTATCACCTCCAAAGAGATTTATTGCATAAGATATGTGTAAGAATTAAATGGAGGAAGTTTTATAAAGTCATGAGTACAATATCTAGAATTTAAGTAGTATATGTGTTTCTCTTTTTACATTGTCTCATGAGAAGTATACAGATCCCTTACAAAACCATGTCAGGAATTTTACATATCTTGGATGCTCCTCAGGGAGAAAGCTGTTTTGAATTTTTGGAGTATGTCCTAAACAAGATGAGGGACTATTACACTTTTTAAATACTCACAAATAGTTTCTATAAGTCAGAAAAATAAGTTATGTTTACCAAACTGAAACTATTGGAAAAGTTTATTGCATTAAAGATCTTGGAATGTAAAATTATTGGGGGGAGGTAGGTAACCCAGATTCTTAGGGATGTAGACTAAAAGAAGAGGTTTCAGTTTCTGAAATCTGTTTTAAAGGATATTTATATCACAAGGTAATTATAAGACCTAAATGAGATTATGTAGTTAAATACAGCATAATCAGTTAATTTTAGTTTCTTTTGTGATGTACTTTTGTTGTCATATATTTTATGTTGTCATATATGTTGTCATTTCCTGAGAATAACAAGTTTGGAAAATTTTCCTTCAACACACTGAACTGATGCTTAATCTTTTGTGCTATCAAATGAAATAATTATTTGGTTGTAGTTTTATGTAATAATCAACATGCTCCATTTTGCATAGAGCAGAATTTATTCTTATTTAGTATAGGAAATTAAGTGATTAAACAATAAAGTACCGCTGTCCTGAACCAAATAATCGTATTTGCATTGGTGATACCATTATATTTCATTGAGTTTATACTTTTCTGAGTTAGTGCTCTGTAAATATTGTTCTTGATTTGCCACTAAGTCTGCCTTACTCTTTTAGATAACTTTTCTTTAGTATCTTTCTTCCCACTTTGGAATCTTACAGTCTTCTTTTGGATTTCTGTACTCTTGTTTGTGGGGTATTCACATTCTTTCTTCAACTTTTTTGTTCATGAAGCATTTATTGAGATTCCACTATTTTGTGTTCACTAGAATTAGTTGGGCAAAACAAAAATTATTAGTTCACATACCCTGGGCAAAAGTAGTGCCCATTCTCATGAGGAAAACAAATTATTATACTATAGAAAGATAAAAGTTCTAATAATGATGGCCCAGGGAGAGTAGAAGCACAGAAATAAAAGCAGTACTTAGGTTATGAAACCTCAAGGGCATACCAAGTGAAAATGATGATCTATTTTGTAATACAAAAAACAGAGGACTTAAGCTCAGAGACTTCTTCCATTAGACAAGTGAACTTGGTCAAATTAGTTACTTATTCTGGATATTAGTACCTGACATGTAAAACAAAAATTTTGAACAAGATTATAGTTTCTTAACTGTGCTTCATAGGATACATATTAATAAATAATTTACAAATTCAGCAGTCCATGGTCCACTATATTTATGTATTATTGAGTTAAACAGAATTAAACAGAGTTCTTTGTTGGTGTTAGATTTTTATTTTTAATGTTATTATAAATTGTAAATCTTTAAGAAAGGAATAGAATATACTTCACATATTTTCCCAACAATGCAGTCCTTCTGTGTCACTTAGGAATTGAATATGAATGTTAGTAACAGTCTCAAGAAATAATAAATTGGACAGCTTATACATTTAACTATTAATTTTATATCTGTGATCCATTTGAAGTTTATTTCTGAATAGGTGTGAAGTAAGGGTCCAGTTTTTTATTGGTACCATTGTTTAAGAAATTATTTTTATTTTCATTGAATTCCCTTTTCATTGTTAACTCTGAAAATCAATTGACATATATGTTGGGTTTGGTTTTTAACTCTATTCTGTTCCGTTGGTTTATCATCACACCAATACCTTACTGTCTTTATTACTGTACCTTTAAAATCTGAATATGAGGTAGTATGTGTCTTCCAACCTGTTATTTGGTTTTGGATTCGTTTTGCCTATCTAGGTGTTTTGCATATAAATTAAAATATTTAAACCCAGTGTATCAGTTTCTACGAAGTCTTCTGGATTTTGGTTATGATTGTGTTGAGCCTATAGATTGGTTTAAGGGGAATTGATACTTTAGTAATGGGGAGACTTCTGAACCATGAATGTGTTATATTCTTCCATTTACATCTTCTTTAATTTCTCTTAGTAATATTTTATAGTTTTACTGAACTATATCTTGCACACACTGAACATAGCTTGTACAACTTTCATTCAGTTTATAACTAAATTTTTAATGTTCTTATAATTTTTAATTTCCAATTCTGTAGATTTCTGTATATTGACCTTATATCCTGCTGTAGATTTCTGTATATTGACCTCATATCCTGCACCTTGCTAAATTCACTAGCTAGAACATCTTTTTGGTACATGCTGGGGGATTTTGTGTTTGGATAGTATGTCTTCTGTGGACAATGAGAGTTTAATTTTTCCTGTTCAATCTGAATTTTTCCCCTTATTGAATTGGTATGGTTTCTTGTGTAATGTTGAATTAAGGTGTAAGAGTAGATAGCTGTGCCTTGTTCTTGATCTTGGAAAAACCATCAGCCTGCCACCATTCAGTATGATATAACTGTAGGTTTCACTGATGTGCCTTAATAGATTAGGGAAGTTCCCTTTTATTCCCGTTTTGTTGAGTATTTATCAAAAATGGATGTTAGATTTTATGCATCTATGGAGATGCTTATATAGATTTCTTTTTTAATGTGTTACTGTGGGAATTGTATTGATTGCTATTTTTAATTTTTTAAACCAACCTTGTATTCCTGAGATATATAACACTGGGTTATTATGTATTGTCCTTTTATGTATTATTAAATTAGATTTTTTAAAATGTTATTAAGAATTTTTATATTTGAGTAATACTGATCTGTAGGAATTTTTTCTTGTAATGTCTTTGTCAGAATTTAGTATCACAGTAATACTGGCCTCAATGAATGGGAGTTTACCAATGAAGATATGTGGCCTGGAGTTTTGTTGGGGGGATGATTTTTAATTACAATTTTAACTTCTTAATAAAGGACTATTCCAGTTACTTTTTGAGTGAGGTTTGTGATTTTAAGAAAAATGATTGTTTTATCTAAGTTGAATTTATTGGCATTAAGTTATTTATTTATATCAAAATTTATATCAAAATATATATTTATATATATTTATTTATATTTTTTATCTCTTAAATATTTGTATTAGTTATCTCTTGCCACATTAACAAATAACCAGAAACTTAGTGCCTTAAAATAACATACATTTGTTTTCTCACAGTTTCTGTGGGTGAGGAATTTGGCATAGTTTATCTTTGTCCTCTGCTTCAGGGTCTTTTACATGGCTGTAAGCAAGATATTGGCCAGAACTGGGGTCCCATTTGAAAGACTGATTTGGAAAGCATCTGCTTCCAAGCTCATTTTTTTTTTTAAGGCAGTATTCAGTTCCTTTTGGTTTATTGAACTGAGGGCCACAGTTCCTTGTTGGTTGTTGGCTGGAAGCTGCCTACAGCAGCATCTTGCCAATTAGGTCTTTTCATCATAACAACTTAATTCATCAAAGCCAGCAGGAGAGGGGTCTGCTAGCAAGATAGAAGACACAATATTATGGAACATAATTATAGACATGACATCCAGTCACTTTTGCTGTATTTTATTGATAAGAAGCAAGTTATTAGGCCAGTTCACACCCAAGAGGAATGGTTTACATACAGATGTGAATACCAGGAGACAGAGATGGGGGTCATTTTAGAGTTTTATACCATCCTCTCATTCCTGATACTGATGAATTGTTTCCTCTTCTTTCCTCATCAGTATGGCTAGAGGTTTAATCTATTTTATTGACATTCTTAAAGAACTATTTTTTTGTTGTTCTTTTCCTGTTGTGTTTATTTTCATATGTTTGACTCTTACTCTTACTTTGAGTTTAATTTGCCCTTTTGTTTTTCTGATTTCTTAAGGTGGAGGTTGAGGTCCTTGAGTTGAGATCACTCATCTTTTTTAACAGGCATTTTTAGTACTATGAATTTTTCTCTGACCATGGTGTTACCCACATCCCATAGTTTTTGTTATGTTGTGTTTTCATTTTACTCAGTTTAAAATACTTTATAGCCCTGGTTGGCGTAGCTCAGTGGATTGAACGTGGGCTGTGAACCAAAGTGTTGCAGGTTCGATTCCCAGTCAGGGCACATGCCTGGGTTGCAGGCCATGACCCCCAGCAACCTATTGATGTTTCTTTCTCTCTCTCTCTCTCTCCCTCTCCCCCCCTCCCTTTCCTCTCTAAAAATAAATAAATAAAATCTTTTAAAAAATTAAAAAAATACTTTATAAATTTCCAGTTTAGTACTTCCTTGACCCATGAATTATTTACAAATGAATATGTTTAATTTTGAAATATTTAAGGATTCTCTAGAGATATTTTTTATTCATATTTAATTTAATTCTGTGATCAGAGAACATGCTTCTGTGATCAGAGTAGTTCTTTGTGTAGATTTATATTTCTTTTTGGTATTACTTTCCTTTTGACTAGTGGACTTCCTTTAGTATTCCTCATTGTGTAGGTCTGGTTGTTATGAAGTTTTTCATCTTCCATGTATCTGAAATATTCTTCATTTTTTTTTACTAGGTATAGTGTTATAGGTTAAGCTACCTTTCTCTTTTCCCCCTTCCCCAACAATAATAGGATGCACTTTGTTTTCCCCTCTCTTAGAGATCACCATTCCGGCACTGCCAATGTCCAGTGTCTCAAAACTGCTGTTGAATGTATTTTTTTAGTTTGGTGATTGTTTCAAGTATGAGGGTTACTTTGTTCTCTGTTACTTCATACTGTTTGGAAGTAGATATGGAAATAAAATTCTTAGTTGGGCTGATCTGATGGGGATCAGCAGAAGCCCTAAGAGCAGCACAAATGAATGAATGGAAAAATGAAGTCATCACTATTAGCTTTTCCTGCACAACACTGAAGGTACTGGCTTATGTAAGAGATTCTTGGAATTTTGATACCTTATTTGCTATTGTGCATTTGCTTTCCTTACTGTCAACTATCCCTAAGTATTTGTCTACTGATATTTTGTAATCAAAAGCCACAAATATGTTTTTTAATACAGTGAGATTAGAAATCTTATCACTGACTGTATAATCTTAGGTGTGCTCCTTGGCTTTGTGAATCTTTTTCTCATCTCTGAAATGAAGCCTCAGTCTTAAAATTTTTCACCTGGATTTCCAGATTCTGATCAGGTATAGTGGTGATGAGGGTTCATGATTTATTTTAAAATACAGTAAAAACTGTTGATCTTTGAACAACATACATTTGAGCTGTGCAGGTCCACTTATATGTGGATTTTCAAAAATAAATATACAGGGTGGGGCAAAAGTATATTTACAGTTGTTTCTAGGGGAAATAATACAGTCCATAATAAGTAGTAATACAAGAATAATTTCTGTGTTACGTGTACTCACAACTGTAAACCTACTTTTGTTCCACCTGTACAATTGGCTCTCTGTAGGCCTGGATTTCACATCCAGATTGAACCAGTGCTGGTTTCGACCCAAAAGTTATATGTAGATGTTTGCCTGCACTAGAGTTGGTGCTCTAACAAAACCCTATTCTACCCTATACCCCGCCCCTCTCGCTTATCCACATTGTTCAAGCATCACCTGGAATCTGTTAATTTACCTAGTGTGTTTCAGGGACTTTTCAGGGTCTGCTGGATTTTTTTAAAGTGTTTGCAAGGTTAAAACTATTTTCATAATACTACCAAGACGTTATTTGCCATTTCAGTCTTATTCTTTCCTGAGTATACTGTGAAATTTCCAAATCCACATGATAGATGATGATCCCTTTGCTCTGACAGCTCTTGTGTTTTTTGTTTTTTGTTTTAATTTCTTAGGTATAGTTTCTAATATGGTAAATATCAGTGGGTATGTCCCACATTAACAAAAGCTCATTGGGTTCTCAGTATTTTTTAAGACAAAAACATTTTTTTATATAAGAAGCCATGAGAACAAAGGGATTCTGAGACATTGAAAAGTGGTTGGCTTAATGGAAATTATTCTTTATTTAAGTGTGTAATCTATTGACAAATTTCTTGGTGCTGCAGATTAAAAAATTAGTGGCTAACATTAATTCATCTGCTGTCATAGTTCCAAGTCTAAATGAGTTTTCTATCATTCTCTGACTTTCAGAAAGTTATTTAAATTCTCTAAGACAAAATTTCCTCAACTATAAGATCTGGGTAATATAGTATCTATACATAGTTTAAATTAATGGATATAATACATGAAAGCCCTTAATACAGTGCTGGCATGTATGATATTAGTTAATTGATTTAGTAGGCACTCAGTAAAAGTTAGCTGTGATTATTTTGATACCACAGAGGTATGATTGACATTTCTGTTTTTTTAGTTATCAACATGTTTCGTTCTGCTCTACAGCATCCTTAGCAAATATTTATGCTATTTCTTTACCTGTCTGGCAATGCTCATTTGCCTTTGATATTTCCATTTGAAGCTGTGCTGTTATATTGCCATTTTCTAACCTGTTCATACTTAACCCAGAAGTATCAATTGAAAGTTGGCAGAGAGACTTGGGCTTTATTTAAAATTTCACTGGTCATGCCATGCTGTCTTGCCCCTTAGACTAATAGGTAGTCTGATAATACTAATATAGATTAATTGTGCAGAACAATAGGAAGCTTCTTGCTGGCAGTTGATAATTCACAATTTGAGTCTGTGTTGTAATCTTGGTTACTCTGAGGTTTAGTTTTTTACTATCTAAAATGATAGCAATCTTCATTACACTTTCTGCATAGTATTAGTTTTAGAATCCCCTGTGAATTGGTATGAAGCATATGGCATTCTTATTAATTCCAGCTCTGCTAATATCTTACTTGCAGATCTTTAGCAACACAGTTTGATTAACTGGTATGTCTTTATCTGCATAGTAGGTAAAATGAGTGTGAACTATATACGGGGGGACCCAAAAATCCCCAGAATTTATTCATAAAAATTGTGCATTTATTCTTACATGTTTAAACTTCAGTCACCTTCAAAGTACTCACCGTGTGATGCAATAAACCTATTGAGATGTTTTTCCATTGCTCAGGGGTTTTTTTTGTATTTTATTTAACCTTTATTGTATTTTTACATTACCTTTTAGTCCTCTTATATACTCCTCCCCTCAGCAGTCACCACACTGTTGTCCATTTCCAGGAGTCCTTTTTCATTTTTGCTCAATCCTTTCATCCCCTAACCCCACCCCATATACTAGCTGCCATCCTGCTTTCCATCTATGAGTCTGTTCCATTTTTCTTGTTAGTTCAGTTTCTTCATTAGGTTCCATATATGGGTGAAATCATATAGTATTTGGTACTATTTTTTTCAGTCTTGCTATATTTTATTTTTGTTTGTTTCTTTAAATATATTCTATTGGTTATGCTATTACAGTTGTCCCAATTTTTCCCCTTTGCCTCCCTCCACCTGCTACCCCATTACTGCCAGCAGATCCCTTCTCAGTTCATGTTCATGGATCATGCATATAAGTTCTTTGGCTACTCCATTACTGATACTGTTCTTAATATCACCCTGTCCATTTTGTATCTACCACTTGGTGCTTCTTAATCCCTGTACCTTTCCCTCCATTTTCCCCTTCCCCCACCCAGCTATTAACCCTCCTAACGATCTCCATATCTATGATTTTGTTCCTGTTCTTCTTGTTTGCTTGGTTTGTTATTTGGATTCAATTATTGATCATTGTGAAATTATTTCCATTTTAATGTTCATTGTTTTGATCATCATCTTTTTCTTACATAATTCCCTTTAGCATTTCATATAAAAATGGCTTGGTGGTGATGAACTCCTTTAGTTTTACCTTGTTTGGAAAGTACTTTATCTTCTCTTCAATTATAAATGATAGCTTTGCTGGATAGAGTATGCTAGTTTGTAGGTCCTTGGTTTACATCACTTTGAATACTTCTTGCCAATCTGTTCCAGCCTACAGAGTTTCTTTTGAGAAATCACCTGACAGTCTTATGGGAACTGCTTTGTAGATAACTCTCTGCTTTTTTCTTGCTGCTTTTAAGATTCTCTCTTTATATTTAACCCTTGGCATTTTAATTATATGTCTTGGTGGGTCCTGGTTGGGTCCATCTTGTTTGGGACTCTCTGTGCTTCCCAGACTTGTATGTCTATTTCCTTCACCGACTTAAGGAAGTTTTGTTTCATTATTTCAGTTTCTTGCTTTTTCTCTTCTCCTTCTGGCATCGCTATGATTCAGATGTTCGGAGATGTCCCAAAGGTTCCTACACCTGTCTTACCTCATGTTTTCTAAATTCTTTTTTCTTCCTTCTGTCCTTTTGAATGCTTTTTCCTTCCTTGTGTTCCAAATTGTTGATTTGCTTCTCAGCCTCATCCCCTTCACTGTTGGTTCCCTGTAGATTTTTATTTATTTCACTAAATGCAACCTTCATTTCTGCCTGGGTCTTTTTAATGCTGTTGAAGTACCCATTGAGTTCCTGGAGCAGCCTGATAACAAGTGTTTTGAAGTGTGCATCTGATAAGTTGCTTATCTCCATTTCATTTAGTTTTTTTTCCCTCAGGAGTTTTATTCTGTCCTTTCATTTGGGCCCTATTTCTTTGTCTCCCCCTTTTGACAGACCCCTTGTGTTTGTTTCTGTGTATTAAGTAGACCTGCTTTGACCTTAAGACTCCCTGTCTTAGTAGTATGGCCTATTGTAGAAAAATACACCCATCAAGTTGTATGGGCCAGAGCTTTAGGTAATCACCAGGCCAGGGCAACCCTTGTCACTGCTCTGTGGCTCTGTGTAGGGGAAGGCTCGGGGAGGGGGCAATGCCACTGCCTGGTGTCTGGATTTTTGCCTGGGAGGAAGCTCTTGTTTCAGCTCTTGCTTTGCATTCTAGCCATGTGCTACTGGTGCCCTTCCAGCTGTTGACCTGGGACTGAATCCCATAAGGGGTGGGTCTTTGTGAGTAGTAAGTCTATTGTAGGCCCTTTAAGAAAAGTCTCTTGAGAATCCCGCAGTTTCTTCTGTCACCTCAACCCCCACTGATTTTTATAACCAGCAGTTATTGGGACTTATCTTCCTGGTGCTGAAACCAGACCTGGGCTAGGTGGTCTGGACTGGAGCTGGGACCCCTCACTCCTGAGGTATCCTTCCTGATCTTTATCCACCACACGTGGATGTGGGACTTCCTGTTTCTGTCTATGCACGTCTCCATGCCTCTGTGTGTCTCTATGCCTCTCCATGTCTCCGCCCCTCCTACATGCCTGGATGAATGTAGCTTTTTTAAATCCTTGGTTATTGGACTTTTATACAGCTTGATTATCTATCTAACCATTGTGGGTGACATTTGTTTTGTAGTCTAGTTGTATTTTTTGCTATAGTTCTATGTGGAGGTGAGGTGTAGTCTACACTTCATCTTGACCAGTCTGACTAATTTATTTCACTTAGCATAATGTTCTCCAGGTCCGTCCATACTCTTGCAAAGAGTAAAATATTCTTCTTTTTTATGGCCAAGTAGTATTCTATTGTGTAAATGTCCCATAGCTATTTTATCCACTCATCTACTGATGGACACTTGGGCTGCTTACATATCTTGGTGATTGTAAGTAGTGCTGCAGTGAACATAGAGGTACTTATGTTCTTTCAAATTAGTGTTTTGGGTTCCTTCAGATATATTCCTAGAAGTGGTATCGCTGGGTCAAAAGGCAGATCCATTTTTAGCTTTTTGAGGCATATCCATACTGCTTTCCACAGTGGCTGCATCAATCTGCATTCTCACCAACAGTACAAAAGGGTTCCCCTTTGTCTACAGTCCTTGACAGCACTTGTGTTTTGTTGATTTATTTATGATAGCCACTCTGACAGGTGTGAGATAGTATCTCATTGTGGTTTTAATTTGCAGTTCTCTGATAATGAGTGATGTTGAGAATCTTTTCATATGTCTATTGGCTATCGGTATGTCCTTGGAGAAGTGTCTATTCATGTCCTTTGCCCATCTTTTAATAGGGTTGTTTGTCTTTTTGGTGTTGAGCTTTGTAAGTACTTTATCAATTTTGAATATTAACCCCTTATTAGATGTGTGGGTGAATATGTTTTCCCATTCTGTAGATTGTCTTTTTATTTTGTTGATGATTTCCTATGCTGTGCAAAACCTTTTTAGTTTGATGTAGTTCCATTTGTTTATTTTTTTTCTTTTGTTTCCCTTGCTTCGGGAGATATATCCAATAAAAAATTGCTATGAACAACATCTGAGATTTTGCTACCTATTTTTTCTTCTAGGATTTTTATGGTTTCAGGTCTAAAATTTAAGTCTTTTATCCACTTCAAATTTATTCTTGTGTGTGGTATAAGAAAGTGGTCTAATTTCATTTTTCAGAAGGTACCTGTCCAATTTTCCCTACAATATTTATTGAATAAACAATCTTGAGGTCATTGTATGTGCTTCCTTCTTCTGTCAAATATTCACTGATTATAAAGGTGTGGGTTCATTTCTGGGCTCTCTATTCTGGTCCATGGATCTTATGTGTATGTTTTTATGCCAGTACCATGCTGTTTTGAATACTGTGGACTTAATAGTATAGTTTGATATTAGGTAGTGTGATTCCTCCAACCTTGTTCTTCTTTCTCACGATCACTGTTGCTATGAGGAGTCTTTTGTGGTTCTAAATAAATTTTTGTAATATTTGTTCTAGTTCAGTGAAATATATCATTGGAATCTTGATAGGAGTTGCATTGAATCTGTAGATTGCTTTGAGTAATATGGACATTTTAATGATGTTAATTCTTCCTGTCCATGAACACGGTATGTTCTTCCACTTATTTGTATCATCTTCTTTTTTTTAAATCTAATTTTTATTGTATTTTTTCCATTACTGTCTAGTTTTCATATATCCTCCAACCCCTAGCAATAACTACATTGTTGTCCATGTCCATAAGTGACAGCTAGAGTGGTGAGGGAGGTTAAGGGGGTTGAGGAATTGAGCAAAAAGGGAAAAAGGACTTATTTGTATCTTCTTTAATTTCTTTCTTCAGTGTCTTAAAGTTTTCCGAGTACAGGTCTATTACATCCTTGGTTAGTTTTATTCCTTTATATTTTATTCTTTTTGAAGTAGTGGTGAATGGGTTTCTTTAATTTTCCTTTATGTTGGTTTGTTATTGGCATATATAAATGTAGCTGATTTTTTATATTAATATTGTTTCCTGTTACTGTGCTGAATTTATTTATTAGTTTTAGTAGTTTCTTGGTGGAATCTTTGGTGTTCTCTATGTACAGTATCATGTCATCTACAATTTCCAATTTGGATGCCTTTTTTTCTTTTTCTCCTCTGATTGCTATGGCTAGGACTTGTAGTTCTATGTTGAATAAGAGAGGTGAAATCAGGCATCTTGTCTTCTTCCTGATCTTAAGGGGAACACTTGTAGTTTTTGCCCTTTGAGTATGTTATTGGCAGTGGGTTTGTCGTATATGGTCTTTATTATGTTGAGGGATGCTCCATTCCCACTTTGCTGAGTATTTTAATCATAAATGGGTGCTGGATTTTATCAAATGCTTTTTCTGCATCTATGATAACAATCATGTGGTTTTTATATTTTATTTGTTTATGTGGTGTATCATATTTAATGATTTGTGACTGTTGTACCATCCTTGCATTCCTGGAATAAATCTGATTTGATTGTAGTGTATGATCTTTTTGATGCATTGCTGTATTCAGTTTGCTAATATTTTGTTGAGGATTTTAGCATCTATGTTCATTAGAGATACAGATATATATTTTTTTTTGTAGTGCCTTTATCTGGTTTTGGGTTTAGGATGATGCTGGCCTCGTAAAGTGAGTTTGGGAGCCTTCCTTCCATTTGAATTTTATGAAATAGTTGGAGAAGCCGAGGTGTTAGTTCTCGGATTGTTCGGTAAAATTCCCCTGTGAAGCCAGCCGGTCCAGGGCTTTTGTTTGTTAGGAGTGTTTTGACTGCTGCTTCGGTTTCACTAAGTGTAATCTATCTATTCAGTTTCTTTGATTCTTCTTGATTTAGTTTTGGAAGGTTGTATATTGTAGGAGTTTATCTATTTAGTTGAGATTGTCCAGTTTGTTGGCATATAGCTCATAAAATTTTTTTTACAATCCTTTTTATTTCTTTGGTGTCAGTTGTTATTTCTTCTGTTTCATTTCTAATTTTGTATATTTGGGTTCTTTCTCATTCTTTCTTGGTGAGTCTGGTAAGATTTGTCAATCTTGTTTATCTTTTCAAAGAATCAGCTCTTATATTCATTGATCTTTTGTATTTTTTTTTTAGACTCTTTCTTTTATTTCTGCTCTGATCTTTGTTATTTCTCTCCTTCTACTCAATTTGGGTTTTGTTTGTTGTTCCTTTTCAGGTTTCTTTAAGTGTGAAGTTAGATTGTTTATTTGAGCCTTCTGTTTTCTGTGATAGGCCTGTTAATGCTGTAATTTCCCTCTTAAGATTGCTTTCCCAGTGTCCCACAGACTTTGGATTGTTGTGTCCTCATTTTCATTTTTTTTAAGGTATCTTTTGATTTCTTCCTTGATCTTATTGTTGACCCATTCATTGTTTGATAACATGTTATTTAGCTTCCATGTTGTACTGTGCTTTTGGTGTTCTTCTTGTGATTGATTTCCAGTTTCATAGCGTTGTGGTCAGAGAAGATGCTTGATATGATTTCAATCTTAAATTTATTGCAGTTTGTTAAAACAGTTTTTAAACTTGTCAATTTTTATCTTTTAGTGATTCTTCCATTTGTTGTTTCACCTGTTCCACATTGGCACAACTTTCCCTTTGAATACATTTTTCATCTGGGGAAACAAAATTTAGTTGCTTGGGGCAAGATTGGGCAAATAGGGTGGGGCATGGTGGTCATGCCATTTTTGGTCAAAAACTTCTGAACAGGGTGGGCACATCCATTTGTAAATCACCCATCATGAAATGGGAATATGCATTGGAAGAGTCTTCAAAAAAATTCACTGGAGCCAAACACAGCCTCTCACAATAACATCAGCTGGTACACTGATACAGGAGGGTTCCTAGAACACTCTCCTAATGGGGCCCACCATCCAGAAGATAATTCTGGTTTTTGTTGGATCCACACCTTGTATGGTGGCTTAAAGGCTCTAAAATTCTATGTTATTGTCTGGATTCAATACTGTGTTTTGCTTTTTCTATTTTAATAAATATACTTTTCCTGTGATGCCTGGAGATGTTTTGATTTGTCCATGTAAAGAATGGATTTTAAATGGATAAAATATAGAAAACTTTCTGCTTGTAAACTTTGAAACACAACTAAATCTACAGACCAGAGCAAGAGAGCATCAACTCTGATTGCTTCTAACAGATGGCATTATCAGTTACTTGGATATATTTGTGAACAGGGCTGGGTTCAACTTAGAGCTGAACCCATGTGAACTTTTTTAGTGATCATCTGGGATCTCATGTTCAAAAGCATTTCATGCTCTTCTGGTAAGCCATATTTCATGTATCCATCGTATTTTTCTAAGGGTCCTTTCCCCCTCTAAAAGATTTTGATTCGCCCTCTTTTCCCACCCATGACAATTCAAGTCTTGCACTTCAGTCTGGTATTATAGTAATTCTATGAAGCTACTTCTTAGCATTCATAAATGAAAAGTTACCTGGAGAGGTTATTCATCCTCTCAAGAAAAATTTAGGTACTTCCCCCTGGCCAGGGTGGATCAGTAAGTTGGGCATCATCTGGCAAACCAAAAGGTCCCTGGTTCAATTCCCTGTCATGGCACAAAATGGCACAGTTTTGGTTCGTGGTAGGGGTGTGTACAGGAGGCAGCCAGTCAGTGTTTATCCTTCACATTGATGTTTCTTTTGTTCTTTCTCCCCTCCTTCCCCTTTCTGTAAAATAAAAAAAAATTTTTTTTAATTAAAAAAAAAAACTTAGGCAATTACATGCAAAAGTTTTGTGCTGGTCTCTTTGGGGATTATAAATCGAAATAAAATGTTCTTCCTGTTTAGGAATTTGTAGATATGAGTGACAGAATCCATTATTCTGTCAGGAAAATTGATATGTTAGCAGTTGACCTCTTAAAGGATAACAGAACCTTCATACATTGAATACAAGGTAGCTTTTTCAGATGCAGACCTGATTCATTAACAGTGAACATTGTTCATTTTTCATTCATTAAATTAACAAATTTTACCAGTTATATACTGTGAACTCACTAATGTGCTTGTCACTAGTGAATAGAATAAGGAATGATACAGATACAGACCCTACTTTAACAGACTACTGTGATCAAGTCAACCCACTTGCCTTTATATAGGTGTATTTAACTGAGAGAGACAAAGTCATGGATTTGTCTGAAAAACATAACCTTATTTCAATGTTTATTTTGGTAGTTTATCATAGGAGTATATGAAGAAATATAATAAGACTTTCTTCTCTTCTACATTTTATTTGTTTCTACTTATTTTTATTTTCATTTTATTTATCTTTGAGGTGTGACCACTCATTTATAACCAGGCTTCTGTAGAGCTGTCTGGTAGCTTATGGCTTTTGTCTGATTCCACTGGCTTTGACCATTAGAAGCTATAGGATTTCAGTAGTTGAGGCTCTATTAATACTAAAATTTTGTGGTTACTGTTCAGTTGGTCAGAAAAGCTGGTACTTTATCAGCCTTCTTTCTGCTAGTTATTGGGTATTCTGTAGAAAACCTGATTGAATCTTTAGAATATATAAAGCCCTTCCATATTTTAAAGATTTAGCAGTTGAAACTGCCCATCCGTCATTTATTGATCACCTGCTATGTATGTGCCAGCCATTGTTCTGAGGATGTAATTGTGAAAAAACAGACACAGTCTTGTCTTCTCAGAATCTGTAAGACATAACAATCTGTAACTGAGATGATACTGATAATGGCTAGCATTTACTGTGGGCCAGGCACTTTTCCAATTGCTACATGTATTTATTCATTTAATGCTTACAACAGCGTGTGAAATGATGGTAGTATAATTATTATGCCTGATTTACAGATAAGGAAACTGAGGCAAGAAAGATTATGTTGTTCCAAGTCAATTGCAGTGTGTGATAAAGATGGAATTCAGATCTGCCAGTCTGGCTTCAAAATTCCACATTTATCCACTACATGGTTCTGTGCAATTATAACATAATTATGGTATAATTTAAATGGATAGTCAAATAGGTAATTTCACTGAGTGTGAGCAGTGATATAATGGAAATACTTGCTGCTGTGGGAGCTCAGAATGATTTCATCCAATTTGGTCTTGCCAGGATCAGGAAAAGCTTTTCTGAGAAAGTAAATCTTTATTGAAAGAGCCTTTCCCACCACACACATACTTTTTAGCTATTGAAAATAATTGGAAGGAATATTTTTAAATAGGCAATGGTTTTCATACAAAGAAATAACAACATAATTTAGAAAAACTGTAAGTCTATTCTCAATTTGGGAAGGTCTCTCTGGTGATTACACCTTATTTACTATTTGGGCAAAGTAAGTTTTTGAAATTGACTTTTTAAAAATTAACTAAAGGAAAATATTTTTCTATTTTTGAGGAGACAAACCAGAGGAGAGTACTATTATGTACATAATACTGGGTGCTTTTTTGTGGTTTTGTTTGTGATAGAACAAAAGATTTGATTATGTGCAGTTTAAATTAGTTTAAAAATGGTAGCAGCTTTGATTAATTACTTCATGTAGAGTGTCATTTTGTAGCAGGCATTAACATTTCTAAATTCTGTACCATAAGATGAGCATAAAGAAAAGTATGAAATGCATTATATAGAACACATTTAATAATATCAAAGCTTTTATAAAGTTATGTATTCATAAATGAAACTGATTAAGATTCACAAATTAAATTTAGACAGATTTTAAGTATAAATTTGAACGGTTTTATAATCTATGAATCAACTGATTTTATCAGTTACTAATCCTTTGAGTGCTTTCCATTTTTATTGTAAGACAGAAACAGTAATTTTTAGGGTATACTTAGAAATATTTTTGTGGTTAGTAGCAATCTGTGGCTAAAAAGCTACTATGATAGATGGTTCTGGTAGTATTGTTCTATCCTTCATAATGTAGTGTTGATCATCTCTCATGTATTAAAAATCTCATTTTCATTAATGGTTATTTTCATGGTAAAACCATTGTACAGAATTCAAGGTCTTAATGAAAAGCCCCTGGGGGTCAGGTTTGACTACTTTTATTAGCACAGTCATGCTCTATCAATTTAAAATACACACCATGATAGCTCTGTATTTAATGATTTCACTGGTTTACTTCCTTAATATTCTAAAATTGGAATAGCATTCATTGATCATTACCACTCACCAACCTACTTAGGCTCCATCTTAGCAATTGCTTCCTTTCTTTTTGCCTTTCTCCTCACTCCAACTCTTTTCTTTTTCAGGTCAGTCACCTTCCCTTTGTTTTCTCCAGCCCTTTGATATTCTAGCTGGTCATTGCATTACTCTGTCTTTCCCCTGATATTCCATCAGGCCCATACTGCATTATGTTAATGGCATTCTTCTACCTTTGCCACTTACGAGCATCTGTGTTCTCATGGCCTATCTGTATGTGGTACTTAAAGAGTGGACTGTTTAAACTATGGGTCAACTAACCCATTTTTTTAAAATTAAAGCTGTATTTGACATCTGTCTCGTATTTAACACTATATGAATGAGTGCATGTTTATGTACATAAAAATATTTTGTTACTCCAATTGCTTTAGTTTTTCTGTTAACTGTGGGATTTCTTCCTAATTCATACTTAATCTGGAAACTTCTGGTGTTTTTAATATGGTTGGGGTGGGTGGGTGGGGTGTAACCTAGTTATCACCTTTCTAGGCTTGAGCTTTTTTTCTCATGTATGAAAGATATCTTTGTTTCCAGATTGTCTAGATTCTTGCTACTAGAAATGTGGTATGTGGACCAGTAGCATCAATATCACCTGTGTGTTAGAAATGTGGAATCTCAGGCTCTACTCAAGATCTTATACTTCTTAACCTGCATTTTAAATAGATCTTTAGTCAATTGATATGAACACTGAAGTTTGCACAGCACTATTCTATGTATCACCCAGCTAGTTGACACATTAACGTACTGACTGATAGATATCTGTGTACTTTTCTAGAACTGATCTTGAACGTGTGTTCTGTATCAGTTTTATTTAAATGTTTGTTTGTAAATTATTTTGTAACTATTCATCTTGGTTCACCAACAGTTGTATCCTGGGTAGATATCATTAGTACTACGGTGTGGAAGAAATGACAAAATTAATCTCAAACACTAGCCAGGCCTAGACTTTAAAGTGAGGATTTGGTATAAGGTCTAAAACTATAACAAACATGTATAAATTCAGTTTCTTTTTCCTCCTCTATCATCAGTTTGCATCTGGATGAAGAACTATTTCTTCTTGGGCTATGGCTTTTCAACAAACTTGTATGGACTAAGGTGAAACTTGGAGATGTAGGAAAAATTTTTCAAATCTCTAATTTTTATCTTAAATGAGCAAAATTATACCATAGTGAAATAAGATATGTTGCTTAATAGTGTATTATGTAATTTATGAAGAAATATTGAAGGTCCATATTTAAATCTTGTTTGTACATGATGAAGAAAGGTCATAGGCTCCTTCTCTGTAGTACAAAATGACAATCTCATAAAATTTCATAAAAAATTTTTGTAAGATTTTGAGTGGGCTGGGAAATAACCTTGTAGTAAATTCTCTATTATACTCAAAAATATGTGGGTGCACATGGATAGGGACAATACTATTAAATTTGTGTGGTTGATAGTAAAATAATTGTTGTATTCTCTAAGCACATATTAATGTAGGCTTAGAGATAGAATTCCTCTGTTACTCATGTAATCAATCAAGTTAATATGTTGTGTACACAATCACTTGATGATGCCCTAAAACTTACATTTATTTGTACATTTGTGCTTTAGAATGTAGTTAAAAAAACTAAAGTGATTTTATTTTTGTAATCCTAAAGGAAAAGTTCTTTTTCTTATCTTTTTTCAAAAATAAGGGAACTGAGAGCATACAAAATTAATCTATTATTATTCCTTTAGCATTCAAATGAAATGTGAATTTTTCTTGAGTAATAGCATTGTTTAATGATGATAAACAATGTTTCATTGAGTGTTTTGTAGGTTTTAATACCTTCTGCTGATCGTATGCCTAAGAATGGCAGTGAGAGGGAGTGGCAGAGAGAAATACTCAGGTATATGTGAGATAGCAGTGTGTTACCGAGCACTTCAGGAGTGTTAAGTTTTAAACAACAAAAGTAAACTCTAAGGAGTGACCTTAGCTAGAAGCCATTCTATGCTGTATGTAGCTTCTGCTGCATGTAGCTGTGACGGACAGGACTGTGATTGTGGTTACCAGTGGATACCCTTGTGGTGGTTATAACCAAGTTGTAAATGTCACTGAGATTCTTCTTGAATGTCTGTCACATGTGTATCAGTAATTCTAAAGTAGATAAAAATGAAACAAAGATTCATTTGGGAGTTAGCACTCCCAGAAGATTAGTTTTTAAACAGAACAGCAGAAGGACTTGTGACATGCATCCATAAGCAATTGTAATGATTTGGCAGTTATTTAGCCCTCAGTTCCTACCCTTTTGGTTGAACTGACAGCATGCCTGCAAAGAGAATGAGGCCTGTTTCAGCCCCATTAATGTCTTCTTGAATGTTATTCTGCAGTCTGGGTAGTGATAAATGTTCAGTGATTGATGATTTTATAGTCCCAGGGGATTCTGGGTGGTTTCTGGTTTCTGTGAGTAGAGCAGTTTTCTTTCTTGTTTGGGCCTCTTGTTAATTTTTCTCATGTTTACTAACATTGTTTTAAGTTGGCAGAAGGGTAGGTATCATCTGCAGTTTTAATTAAGTAGGGTTAAAAGCCTTATCAATACGATTTTAGAGGTGATGCTCAAATTAGTATGTATGAGTTTGAGAACAAGAACAGTTTCTAACCCACAAAACTTTTGTAACATTTTATTTGTAAACTTTAGTATCCTTTTTCAGAGTCCGATTTTAGTCCTTTTTCCTTCTTTGCTTTTAAAAACATGTTTTAAGTTATAAAGGGAAAGTTAATAACAGCTATTATAAAATAATAACCTTAGCTTTATTTTCATGGTGTTTGCAGTTTTATTTTTCAGACTCTTAACTTAAATCACCTATTTTAATGTGTTTTCCTTTTTACATGGTTCACTTTCTGGAAGAGTCGTATGGTTTGTTTTTACCAGTATTAAAAGGAATTATAAACAGATCTTCTTTTGCTAAATATTTGTTTGCCATTTAGGAAAGGATTCATTTCTAGCATATTGATTACAGGTTGTTTTTAGTATTTTAAGTAAAGCTTGTAATTTCCTAACCTTTATTGGTAGGGTATGGAGACAGAGAAAGAAGGATAGAGATAAACATTTTCATAATTTCATAATTTAGTTCATCATTTAGTACTCAGAAATGTATTTCCTTAGTTCATCCTTTTTTAAAAAAAGATTTATAGAACTTTCTTCTTAGCTGTAAAGAGATCACATGGCTAATTTTCTTTAAGATCAATAAAGAAACTTTTTTTTTTACCTTAAAACCTAAAAAGTAACATAAAAGAAGCACTTCTGTTTAGTTTTTCAAATAATGGACAAGGAACTTGGTTAGGAATAACCATTTGTAAGTCTGTATATTAATTAGATGATTATGCTCAATTAGCAGGACTGCCAAGTAATCTTTTTAATACTCTGGTCTCTTTTTTTCCCCTAGGGTTTTACAGACAGCCCTCATTACAGTGATCACTTGAATGACAGTCGATTAGGAGCTCATGAAGGCTTGTCCCCAACACCTTTCATGAACTCAAATCTGATGGGTAAGTTGGCAGTTTTTTGCAAGTAATCTTCATAAAGCCTCTTTGTTCAGAGCTATATTTTATCCCCTTGTCCAGGAGGGACACAAGTATTTAGAATAAAGTTGCTGAGTTTCATGGGGTATCTGAACAAGGGGATCTTTCCTGTTCAAGTTAGTTTGAGGAGTAAGCATTAAGAAATGTGGGTTCTTCTCTTAGAGCATTATTGTCACTAGTACCAAAAAAGAAAACAGCAGTGTTTTAACTGTCCATTTTTGTAGTGTATTTGTGACATCAAGCATTATATGTTTTCTGCTTTTGGGGCAGAGAAGTGCTTCTGAGACATTTGTAATTTACTATTTGTTTTAGCAGTTATATGTATGTGGTAATTAAAAATAGGACAAAGCAGTGATTTTAGTCCGATTTTACTTATATTGGACAATATTGTCTTTTGGCACTATTTGGTTAAAACTTAGTAGTACATTTAGATGTTACAGTATTTGTTTTAAGCACTTGGGTTCACATCGGAGATTTTAAGTTTTGTTCTGCAATAATTAAGTTGTACTTTGAAGGATATTACCTACCACCTAAACCTGATTATTATATTTTGGCACAACCTTTAAGGTTAGCCATTCTCTGTATCTCCCCTTTACTTCCTACAAAACACCCCTCTATCTTTCTCATATGCAAGTTTATAGTTGTTCAAGCAAAAATGGTAAGCTCAAGTTTTTTTTAAAGTGTTTTTTTTTTTAAAGATTTTATTTATTTTTAGAGAGGGAAGGGAGAGAGAGAGAGAGAGAGAGAGAGAAACATCAATGTGTGGTTGCTGGGGGCCATGGCCTGCAACCTAGGCATGTGCCCTGACTGGGAATCAAACCTGCGATGCCTGGTTTGCAGCCCGCGCTCATTCCACTGAGCTACGCCAGCCAGGGCTAGCCCAAGTTTTTTTTTAAAAATCAGTTTGGATGCTACTTTTTTTAATGATGATTTTATCTTTTTGTAGAACCTGATTCAAAAGAATCTCTGTTTTATGACATTATTTCTCCTTCTGCTTATGCTAGCACTCATCACATTACAAAAGCATTATTTAATCTGTCTTACTGGTTGTTGGCAGCGTCATGTAAGTATGGAAGGTTTTGTGTAATTGACATTGATTTCATTACTTTATTTCTTTTTTATTTTATATTTAGATTTTATTTATTTTTAGAGAAAGAAGAAGGGAGGGGAGAAAGGGAGAGAAATATCTGTGTGTGAGAGACATCAGTTGGTTGCCTCTTGCACACCCCTAACCCGGGATCTCACCAGCAACCCAAGCATGTGCCCTGACAGGGAATTGAACCAGCAACCTTTCGGTTTATAGACTGGCACTCAGTCCACTGAGCCACACCAGCCAGGGCTACATACGCTATTTCTTAAGAATGTGACCTATATCGTGATCTTAGAATTGTTCTTTTATGACACAACCATGCTAATCTAAGTGGATTACCCAAATCCAAAATCCTGGCAGTCTGCAATTTCTTTATAAACGGTTTTGCTCTGCATCAGCTTTATTTCCCTTATTCTGTATAAAGTGTTGAAGAAACAGTCTGATGTTTTAGTGTGGATTTTGCCTAAGGCAGCTACCAGTCTAAAGCCAGACAGAGCATTAAGTATACCATAAGGCTGAAATACAAAATAACAATTCACTTCAACACAAATGCAAATGAAAATCCCAGGATTAAATACATTATTGTCCCAGATTAAAATCAGAATTTATTTTAATAAATTTAGAACAAAATAATTATCCTTGCATTTAGCTAAGGAAATTTTCTAGTTTATTTTTTTTTAATTTTCTGTTGAGCTTACCACCAAAGTAAAATAGATACGACACTTCAAATAATTTACTTTTGTAGTATAGCTTTTCCCTAAGTAGCATTTCATTTATAATAAATGTGGCAGAGCAAGTTATAGTCAGTGGTTTTGTAATTTCAGATTGAACTATACTTCCTTAATTGAAGCTGTTAACTCTGAATTGTGAAAAATCAGAATTTTTTTTAAAACCTCACCAAAGAATATGTTCATTGATTCAGAAAGGGGGGGGGAGGGGGAGAGAGAGAGAGAGGAAGGGTGAGAGAGAGAGAAGAACATTGATGTGAGAAACACCACACCAATCGGTTGCCTCCTGTGTGCCTTCCACCTGGGTAGTCAAATCCACAACCTAGGTATGTGCTCTGACCAGGAATTAAATCTGCTACCCTTTGATGCATAGGAATAGTGCTCCAACCGACTGAGCCACCGGGCCAAGGCTAAAGTAGTATTTTCTTAGTTGGAACAATAAGAGCATTCTTGAGTTTACAGGTAATTATTAGAATACTTTTAACAGTCATCATATCCTGTGTATAAAATCAGCATGTCCAAGTCTTAAAGTTAAAAAACCCTTCAGATTTATAAACAGATTGATCCTTTTACAGTACAAATGAAAAAAAATTGCATTTATCTGAACTACATTATACAGTTAATAAGGTAGAGTTATGTGTTTTCATTGTAAGTTATAAACCCAATCTTAAAAATGTTAATTTACCTGTCAGAAAGGGGGAAATAATTCTGAAAAGATTAGGCAGATATGTTCAAAAGCATTTCACTAGTCATTAGCAAAATCTAATTTACTGTACTTTTTTTCTCTATGTTTTGAATTAAAAGCGATCAAATGAAGTATCTAATAATTTAGTTTAAGCAATCTGCATGACAGTAACTTGCTTTTGGAAATAAATGTCTCTTAAATTGTAGAGCAGTTACACAGTAACAGGCATTTTCACTTGATGTGAGCTGAAGTAATTGAACTGTTAGATACTCAAAATGCAAGTTTATAGCACTTGGTAGAGTTACAGTGGATAGGTTCAGTTTTCTAGCACTGACAATTTGAGAGTTTAGGGCTAAAAAGCCTTCATTGTTAAAGCACAGCTGAGATGTACATGGTGGTATTAGAAACATTTGGAACTGTTAATGCCTGATCATAACAGGTGATATTTGAGTGGTGCTGTGAATGGTAAATGCTCAGTTAAAGCTAATAGGAAAGCAGTAACGTTTCATCATTGCTGCAACATATTAAAAAATACCCTTAAAAGGGGGGATTATATGTCTAGGGAATGTTGGTTTTTGTATCATGTTCAACTGTAAGCAAATTTGCCTGAAGAAATAGTGGATAAAGTGCCACTATCTTTCGTGATGGAGCTCTTAAATATGTTAATGATTTTTGTACTTGGCAAAAGTGAGAAATTTTGTCAAGGGTTGGTAATGATCAATAATGAACAATTTGCCATAGAAACATGCATTTCTATATTCATTTAAATATTTTGAAGTGTTTTACATAGGAAGTAAAGCTATTATGTTGGATCAGTTAGTGTTTCTTTTCAGTGAATTCCAGAATTATCCAGTTGATTTGTCAATATAGGAAAAAAAAGGGCTTTTCTTATGTTTCAAATTGAAATAAGTACATACTTTGGCACATCACTAAGTAATTAGCATCAAACTGTTCTGTACTTTATTATAGTAAAACTACAAAGCTTTGACAGCAATGAATTGCAGTAGTCTCACCAAACAGTCTTATCTTTTTCCAGCCTCTCCCAGCTTTGTTTTCTTTCTCTACCCTCGGTTCCCTTGTTAACTTCAGTGATATGTGCTTTCCTTTACCTCTTGTTGATTCGATGTATTTTTGGTGATGATAGGATTACTTTATTAATTGGACATAGAAATTAATTATTTCATAGAATCGCCTACCATTAATTTCCTACTGATTGTGGAATGAATTACTCTTATCCTTCTACCCGTTCATGTCTATGAAAGCTTTGCTTATTTTAGGTGGTGTTGTCAATAGGAAACTAAAATGAGATACTACTACCCTCAATTTACCTTTTTTTCTGAGATCGTCAATTGTGTTTCTTTCTGAGATCCATTTTGCCTCTAGATCTTTTAAAGAATGAAACACTTTAAGAACATGTTGGTGATACAAGAAAAAATTCAGGGCTGAGAGTTAAGTGATCTGGATTTTGGTAAACTTTACCTTTCTGATAGGGTACTGCTTGGTAGTCTCAAAGATCCTCTGCAGCTCTAGAATTTTGTAATCCAATGTATCTAACATTTTTAACCCTGACAAAGGCTGCAACTAGAATTATAATTGCTATTTTGCAAATGATAAAACCAAGGCACCCGAAAATTGTTTTTTCCTGACATTATAGAGCCAGTAATTGACAAAACTAAATATCGAACCCATGTCTCCTGATGTCTAGTCCAGTGTTCTTTCCCTTAGGCACATTAAGTCTATAAGGTACTTATTCCTTCCATATAATGCTCCCAGGATTTTACTAGCTCAGCATTTTCTAAGCTATAATTATGGAGACACTGGTTTTGAGAGATGACCATGAGAAAAAGGTTTTGTAGTGACAGTAACTTGGGAAAACATTGTATATTATGTATTCCCTCTTAAGAGATTCAGATTATACTTTAGAATATTGAAGACTCTGGGGGAAAAAAGAAAAAAAGCCTATTTAACATTGTTTAGCCCATCACATCCCAGATTCAAATGTCATACAGAGCCTTTCTGTAAAAAGCATCATGAGCCTCTGAAGAACTTGCTTTCCATAGACCACCCACTGGAAAATGCTTGTTAAGTTATTTTAAGGGAAGACTAAAACGTAATATTTGAAAGTTCTCTGCAATGTGAAGTTACACAATGTCATTAATATTGCTGTATATATTTTTATAATTCATTTTAGGTATCTTAGCTAATTTAAAGTTGGACACAGTTTTTCAAGCATATTATGTTAAACCTCTTTTTATAAGTATTTGACTTACAAGTAAACCAACTGTCCTTCCATTGCTGTTGAGGTCTGTTTGCTCAGTCCTGCCCTTCTTTCTATCTCAGTCTAAAGTGCCCTTCTGATAATAGTCACTACATTTTATTTTAATTTCATTGTGGATTAAATAGGTTTCTTTATTCTTGTCTGGGTATTTAAACCCCAGAACACTTTTCCCCCCTATATATTTGGTATTACAAAGAATCAAATTTCAAAGAAACCTCTTTTGTATACTTGATTCTGCCTGCACCATAATTTATGACTAATTCAGAAGTCCCTTAAAGTTACAAAAAATATAGAATCACCATTTTTAGAATATCAAAGCACAATAGAAGACTGCCTTCAAAAGCTCTCTAATTTTGATGTACATGAAATTTTTTCACTAGATGAGATAATGAAAATGATTATATTTGCTTAGGGAGATACAGTATGGCTTACTGTTTGACAGTATTTCATAAGAATGAGGCCTTCATACTTGCTCCAACATTTTATTAAATTACCTCAGGTCTCAAGAAAGGATATGAGTTATATAATCATTGATATACATTTTCTGATCTTTTGCTGCTTACAAAAACAGAATAATGGCACTGGGAGAAACTTCAGTGAAAGAGACCTGGTTGCTTTTGAAGAAACCAAAGCATGGAAAATGACTCAACCCTCTTGATTGCATTTTTAGATCATGTTTTCTTCCTACTACATTGCTTTTTTCCCTCTTTTTACTTCTCATGTTCACCTATTTGTTTATTTGCTCCTTTTTATATGTTTTAGGTCTTCTGTCTTTTGCTTCCTCTTGCTGATGCTTAGACCAATCGGAATTGTTGAATACCTTCCTTTTTCTCCTTCATTCTGTTCTTAACTATGTAAAACACTGTATGGCACGATGTAAAGGTGAAGAGGATTCAGCCTGTTTACAGTCTTGGCTATTTTAGTGTGGTAGGGAAATAATTTCAATAATCAGTATACTTGGTAGAGTGTGAGTGATCCAAAAAAATTCTTACAGAAATTCAGAAGAGATTAAAATAAGGCATAGCCAGAAGTGATCAGGGAAAATCTTACTGTGGAGTAGCATTTAATTCAGTGTATAAGGACTTTTTCTTACTAGTGAGAAAAATTAAATTATGTTCAACAAAAATTGGTATTTATTGACTCCCATATTCCAGATGGCTAGGAATAGGTTGGTTTTAAGCATGTTGGATCTAGGGGGTCAAACGTTGTCATTGGATCTCCCTTTTTACCCTTTAAATGAGATAAAACTGGAGTGGCAAATTGGGCTGAGAATTTTGAGAAGTAGGAAAATGTAAGAGTGCAGTGTTCTTGTCTCTACCTCTCTACTTCTAGATTTTTCACTTCAGTATTTCTAAATTGTTCTTTCTGGCTACCATATTACAGGATACATTATATCTTCATGGTTAGGAATGTTTTCTTTCAGTGCAAACTTGCAGTTTATTTATAATACTCTGTTCCTCACAACACCATCCCTTTCCATGCCCATACTCTTGAAAAGCAGCCTCTTTCCATGGTTAAAATGGATTTGATAGCCATTCTTTTGAAGCCAGAGATGCGCTAATGGCTTCTTTCCTACCCACTCTGGGAGAGACTAAACTAATGCTAAAACCTCACTTTGGAAGATGTTTCAGAGTTTCAAGAGTATGCCTGTATTGAATTAGGTCCCTTGTATCTAAATGCAGTTACTCTTGTAGTGAATTACTTGATAGGATTACTTAAAAGAGATGCCAGGATTTCAGAAGATAGAGGGGAAAAAATGTTCGATTAAGGCTTTATTTTGAAAATTAAAATAACTAAACTTAGAAAGTAATATTAATAAACAACAATTTATATTATCAGCCATTCTTAAGTGAACAAAGGATGAAATAATTGTTGAGTTGTTGGTGTATTTTTTTCTTTAGAATATTTTATGGCAATAAAATATTGCCATAAATCTCCTTTACTTCACATTTGAATTTTGTTGATTTTCTTTTCAGTTATTAACTGACAATCCATTTAGGTCTAAATCTGTTGGTGTTTTTTGTGTTTGATTAAATGGGTCTTTAACATCACTTTGAAGCATGTCATGAAATTTTGAGTAGCTTGCATGTTCTTCAACTTTTAGTGGACTTCTTTTGCATTTGCTTTGTATTATGGGATATTTAGCAAAAGATTGGGCAAAACTCCATTGACTTGGACCTGAGATAGCCACACCATTCATGAGGGATATTTCACTGCAATTTTCTTTTAAGGTGTCTGGTCATTAGTGAATATTTTTGCAAGATCACAACATTGGCTTAACTCTGCAAGCTTGCAAACTGATAACTCTAGGGACTCATGTAAGGAGTACTGCCTTTCTTTTGTTTACCCAAGCTATTTATTTATTATCACTCCTGTGTATGTGCCTTGTGATCAAAAGTAAACTTTTCTGATCTTCATGGTTTTATAGTGCGTGAGTGGCATAGATTTCATAAATGATTCTTCCTTGAATCTTCCCATTGTTCGGGTGTAGGTCTAGGCAAGTGAATGTGAACTCAGGATATTCTGAGTTCTGCCTGTATGGGGTGGATGACAAAGGGCTGTGGCTGCTTGGTTACTAGAGAGCAAAAGAATGATTTTTAAAAATGAACTTCTGTAAACTTGACAGTTTTCCTGGATGTTTACAATCTCAGGACCACACCATGATATATAGTTAAGAATTTGGGGTGTTATTTTAGTTAGGAAAAGTCCCAAAGCGGCATTATCAGAGTGTGCCTTCTATGCCATAACATTTCACATTCACTGCTTATGGTTATAGTGATGCTTTAATTATTTACTGTAGGTTTTCTTATTGTTTTGTTAAACATAAATGCTTAAATACTAAAATTCTCATAGAATGTTTGAGCCAGAATGGCTCTTACCTATCTAGCTCAGTGGTTCTCAATTTGGGAGTGTTGAGAAATTAATGATTGTCATAAATACTGGAAATATGAGGAGGTGCAACTGGTACACCCCACACCCTGGAAACTCGAGAACCTCTTTCAAAGTGAAGGGTTAGTACTAGCTTGGTTACTGCTCACAATGTTTATGCAAGTTTTAGTTAGGCACCAAATAAAAGTGAAATTTTAAAAATTTGGAAAGCATATCCTTAATTGTTTGGATTTCAATTTGTAGAAATGTTACTATTTGAAAATATTCATGGCCCTGGCTGGCGTAGCTCAGTGGATTGAGCACGGGCTGTGAACCAGGCATCGCAGGTTCGATTCCCAGTCAGGGCACATGCCTAGGTTGCAGGCCATGGCCCCCAGCAACTGCACATTGATGTTTCTCTCTCTCTCTTTCCCTCTCTCTCTCCTTCTCCCTCCCTTCCCTCTCTAAAAATAAAGTCTAAAAAAAAACCCTTTAAAAAAAAGATGGCTATTTGTTAAAAAAGAAAAAGAAAATATTCATGGCATTCATCAGTCAGTTGTATAGGTTTTTATATTATATTGCTGTTATTTAATAAGACTCTAATTTTAAGGGAAGCCATTTGAAAGACACTTGCTTATTTTGAGTGTCAGTTCACTGTTTTGGTAGTTTCCTCACATCTTAGTTTATTTTTTTTCTTACAAAATATAGCCTTTTCAGAGCTGATGTTTTTTGTGACTTCCAGGTTGGGTTTGTTTTGTTGTTATTTGGGATGTTAGTGTTTTTATGAACACTAGAACTTGCCATTCTGCCTATATCTTAGGGCTTTCCTCTTGAAAACAGTAGTGTTGGCTATTGCCATATGCATGGTGTGGTGCAAAGTACATAACAGTTATTCTTATATTGCATACTTGTTTTTCACTTTGAGAGTTCCTCTGGAGGATTGTCAGACTCCTCCGATTGTATGAAATTTCTAGGGAGTCACAATTAAATAGGATTAGAGGATAAGGACACTACAACAAATTAAATCAGCTTATTTCTAGTTGTAAATTTTATTAATTTCTTTTAAAATTATATTTTATTGATTATGCTATTGCAGTTGTTTCAGTTTTTAACCCTTTGCTCCCCTCCACCCAGCACCCTTGCCCCATTAGGCAATACCCACACCATTGTTCATGTCCACACATCATGTGTATAAATTCTTTAGCTACTCCATTTCCTATACTGTACTTTATATCCCCATGGCTATTCTGTAACTACCTGTTTATACTTCTTAATCCCCTCACCTCTTCACCCATACCCCCACACCACCTTCCCATCTGGCAACCATCAAAATGTTATCTGTATCCATAATCCTGTCTCTATTCTTCTTGTTTACTTAGTTTATTTTTTAGATTCAGTTGTTGATAGATATGTATTTGCTATCATTTTATTGTTCTTAGTTTTGATCTTTTTGTTCTTAAATAAGTCCCTCTAACATATCATATAATTTCTGTTATGTACATTTCTATACTAATTCCTGAGGTCAGGGCTCAACAAACTTTTCTGCAAAGACCCTAATAGTAAATAGTTTATGGTTTGTTGCCTAGGAGACAAAAATCGATAATATTGTGTAGATACTTGTATAATCATTTAAAAATGTAAAAAACATTTTACAGGTTATGGGCTATAAAAATAAAAGTTGATGGCCTAAATTTACTCTGTAACTTGTAGTTTGCCAAATTTATTCTAGATAATTTAACAAAAATAAGTTAAACAGTGGCAACCCTATCAATTTGTTGAAGAGGTAAGAAATTATATATGTGAAATTATGTAGAATGTACCAGTGTTGTTTGGTGTTGGTGAATTATTTCTTATTTTTTTTAGTTCTTCATTGCCTTTATACAGAATGGTAACTTTCTTATTAGCTGAGTTATTTTCCTATTATTTTTGTTGTCAAATATCATATTGATAGTTGGCTTTAAGGCAAATATCAGATTTCCTTTATTTCTAATTCTATTATCACCTTAACTTTCTACAATTTGAAATTTTTAAAAAACTATTTCTCAAAATATCAATATAAAAGTGTAGCTGAGAGATGAAAATTAGGCAACTCAGCAAAGATGAGGCAGTGGGGCACCTCTTTAGCGAGAAATCTTCAGAATAGCTGGGGAGAAGAGTCTATAGAGAGAATCAGTGAGGAGAGGGTAGTATGAGAATGGCACTGTCATCAGAAAAGTATATTGTTGCCATATTGAAAGTCTGCACTCTCAACTTGGGAATCTCTCCAAAAGGTGTGTGCAATAAAAATACTATAACATATTCTAGGCTTGTATCTGAACATAATTCATTAAGTAAATGTAAATTATGGGTTTTTATTGCAGTTCATACACTATTATTTTAATATACAGTGTTTAATAGTGTTTAAAAAGTTCTGATTTTATGTGCTTATTCATGTTCAATTTGAGGCTCTTTTCTATCAGAAATATTTAAGAGGAAATGTGCTTTATTTGTTATATAATAATTTTTGTGAATTTTTGCTTAGGTTTACATAAAATATGTTCACACCAAAGAATTTTCGTTCACTTTTTATTTTTTTTTTCATACAGGCTAATGGGTTTCAAGGAAATTAAATTGTGTAAAGCACTTTTACCGTGTGTGTGCATGTGCATGCACATCTGTGTGTTTTGACAAGATAGGAGCACATTAAATATAGGCTTTTGTTTTATTTCATTTTGCATAAGATTTCAATCAAATGTCTTTTTTAAAAATTGTAAATATTATCTTTAGGTGTTTTACAAAGTTACTAGAAAACATCTTCAGGTACTGGCAGAGTAGTATAGCAGGTGTCTGCTTGTAATTTACTTTTTCCCTAGAGATATTGGGGGAGTATGTACACATGCATATTTGTATGTCCTTATGTATATCCTCTGTTTTTGTTTCTGCCTTTATTTTAATCTGTCCCTGATTCCTTTGGTTAACTTGCTGCACTAAGTAATTTTAGAGCATTGCAACTCATCTTAACTTTCCAACTGTTTTCGTTATACAATGTGTTTTTATTTTTTTAATTTACCATGATACACTTGGAAGGCAAAGAGTGCCCCCAAACACATTTATGAAGATGAATTTATATGCTTATTAAAAAATATATACTGTGTGTCTACTTAACTTCACCAGCAAGGATTTAACCCAAGGAAGTAATTGAAATTTTACATTGGGGCTATAAAATGATATAGCCATTCTAGGAAACATCTTGACATTTCATTATAAAACTAAACATTCCATTAGCATAGAACTCAGCATTTGTGTTCTTTAACATTTATCACAGAGAACTGAAAACTTATGTTCTCTCAAATACTTGAACACAAATGTTTATAGCACTTTTTTCATGATAGCCATAAACTGGAAACAGTCCAGATGTCCTTCACTGGGTAAATAGTTAAACACATTATGGTCATTCTCACCATGGAATACTATTCAACAATAAAAAGGAATTAGCTTTTCTGCAAAAACCCAGAAAGTAAATAGTTTATGGTTTGTAGCCCAGGAGGCAAAAATCAGTAACATTATGTAGGTACTTGTATAATTATTTAAAATGTAAAACACACACACACACAAAAAAAACGCTATCCTTAGTTCATGGGCTGTAAAAATAAAAATTGGTGGCCTGGATTTACGCTAGAGCTTATAGCTTGTCAAACTTATTCTAGATATTAATCAGTGCAACAGTTTAGATTGATCTTCAGTGCATTAGGCTGAGTGAAAAAAGCCACTCTCAAAAAATTACATACATTATGGTCCCATCTGTATACTACTCTTGAAATGGCAAAATTACAGAATCAAGAAGAAATTGTTGGTTACCAGGGGATAAAGAGAAAGGTAGATTTGGTTCTAAAGGGCAATACAAGGCATACTTGTGGTGATGGAACTATTCTCTATTGTGATTGTGATGGTGGATACATGAAACTACAAAATGAAAATATAACTGGGGGAATCTGAAAGATCAGTGGATTGTATCAATATCAATATTCTCGTAATATTGCAAAATGGGGGGATTATGTAAAGGGCATACAACATTTCTCCATTGTTTCTTAAAACTGCATATAAATCTAGTTATCTCAAAAGAAAAGTTTAATTAACAACTATGTATACAAACATATAACTGAATATATAAAGTAATTAAAGGAAGTAAAACAATGTAGAAGAGTAGGTTACTCAATATAGGAGGAAAGAGATCAGGGATGTTCAGAGATTTTTTTTTTTCTAGAAGCATTTCTAGAAGAATCTAGACCAAAACAATCACTCTTGTGGCCTTTTAAGTCACTGAAAATAAGGCGAGGATGTCTCTTGAACTTTTATTTTTAGGAAACTGTACCATTCTAATAAATGATGTTAAGCAAGTGAGAAAACTCTTTTTGTCAGCATGTCTTTTTGCTTTATGTGCACAGCACTATTGTACCTTTGGGCCTTAGGGATTGGGAAACATCAAAGGGCAAAACCTTATGTGTGTTCTTGAGGACATCAACAACTGATAGTATCTAGAGAGCAAGATAATCTGTACCTCAGAATTGAATATTTCATGGAAAAATATTAGCATGACAACAGGGTATAAGCACTTGGTGCCTAGGGTGAGGGCAAGATAGTAAGCATGTCAGAAAAAAATATTGGAAGGTCCCAAAGTTAATTTTTCAGTGATAAACTTCACCTACAGCTGATCCCTATCACCTATCTTCCCCCCCAGAGGCAAAGTAGAAAGATGGAACAACATATTTTGTCTGGGCCTGACCTCACTTTTACTAGAGTGAGAATGAGATTTGAGGATTAGGTTGTCTACCATCTATATAATCTCAGTTAGGTGAGAAAAATTCCCTTCTTTCCCCTAAAATGCTAATCCTACTTAAGAAACTGTTCTGCAGTGTTCAGTTTTCACTAATCACAGTAAGATGGCTTCATAGAAAGAGTTTGAGAATCAAGGTGAGGCTATTCTGGTTGTCCCTGGGGTTAGGTATTTCAAGCAAACAAGTCTTTAGAGGAAGTTCTGGCTTGGAGTCTCTAGAGGTAATTGGTGGAGAACAGGGGAGGGTTCTTGGAAATGGAATTGAGAAAAACATCAGTAGACTAGTTCATAACTTTTCTCTGGATTTTTAAAGATTCTACCTAATTTGCCAAATTTTTTCTAAGATTTTTTTTTAAAGTCTTGCTTTTAAATATGTGTGCAAAGAGCCAGCAGTAAATAAAAATATACTTGCATCTGTGTTGTCAAAAAATTTGTGTCATTTGTGAAAAGCAAAGGTTATAATTGTGGGCCATTTAAAATTATAATAAACTGTGGTGCATTATAAATTTAAGGATTTTAGAACAATTTTGAAATGATTAGTGTAGAAATGTGGATGAGTCCTTGGGGACAGATTTTTTTTGTATACGTGAAAGCTAAAGTAAAAACAAACTACCCCTTACTTAAAAAGGTTTAAGATGAAGTGGCTAAATTTCAAATATCCCTTTTTTGCTTCAGTGTGTCACTTAATCTGGCTATAGGGTATATTTATCTACTGTGAAGCCCACTGATGCATGCAAAGCTGAGCAGAGTACCATTTTACCCAGTGGGTCTTCTTTCTCTGGAAATTTGTAGCTGTGCTTCAGTGAATGGGGTCAGCTGGGGAAAGCCAGCAGGGCTAAGATGTCAGCTATTGTCTGATCTTTTAAAAAATGTATTTCTTATTTCCTATGAGGTAGTTATTTGGAAGCATAAACAGTAATGATAATTATTAATATTGTAAATAGGACATTCTGTTAAGTTCTGTGGTATTTAAAGAGTAATTCTATAATTCTTTGTAGTTCTCTTACGCTTTTCTTTAAGCGTATAAGAAGTTCTATTTCTCTTGTCTTAACATCAGATATTTTAACTTATATTTAGTTATTTGGAACCTGTGGCCTAAGTTAACTGTTAACTAACTAAACCAGCAGTGTCAAACTCATTTTAACCGGGGGGTGGGGCCACATCAGCCTCACGGCTGCCTTCAAAAACCCAAATGTAATTTTAGGATTGGATATATATATAACTACTATTTAACTGTTAAGGAGTCGAAATTATATTCTGCCCTTTGAAGGCAACCACGAGGCTGATGTGGCCTCTAGTGAAAATGAGTTTGACACCCTGAACTAAAGAGTTCAGATTATTTACCTAAATCTGTTGTCATATAGTGTTTTAAGTGTTTTGGGGGTGAATACCAAATACTGTTGTATATCACAAATGAGTAGAATTTGTCAAGGGCAGTTTAACTTGACTTTCTACCTTTCTTTGTTTAAAATGTTAGTTTAAAATGATGCGATTAATGTCATTAAATATTCTTATTCAAATCATTTATATATTACCATAAACTATAATTGTGTATAAGTCCATCATAAAGAATTCCTACTCAATGCAAATGCACATGTAAGGTATCTATAAAGCAATAATTTCTGAAAGAGCAAAATGAAAGACGTTAGAATGGCCTTCAAGCTGTGTATATATATAGTGGATGAAATGATATTTTAATTGAAGATCCAAATGGTTTTGATATTTCTAATGAGAAAATACATAGATCATGTAGTGTCATAGGAAACCAAACTGGAAATTTGGAAAAAGTAAAAGCCACTTGTAAATTACCCAGCAAGTTTAAAGATTTGGCTTCTCAGCATGCATGTGTGTACTAGCTAAACAATGTATAATATATCAGATTAGTGTCATAATGGATTGCCTCAAAAGATAATGGTTTTGAGGGTCAATAAAGCACACAGTAGGAAAGATTTAATTAACATGATCAGTATGCGTTCAAAAAGTGATACTTTGTCTTCATCTGATTATTAAGATTGTATTTGAAAGAATTGTCTTTTAAAACATTTAAAGTGTACCATAGTCAGGGAAGAGGCTCACATTTTCTTTTGAAAACACTGGAAGGATAGAGAAGTATCACAAACAGGATGAAGCTATAAGACACAATCTTCTTGGCTTGTGTTAATAGTATCTTATCTAATGTGTATGACATTTTAATTTTTTTTGCTATTCAACATTTTATTTTATTTAACCTTTTTTGAAATTGTTCAAGTACAGTTTTCTGCCTTTTCCCCCTACATTTTCATTTTTAATACAGAATGTAAACAAATGTTTATGCATTGGAGAAACTAGAGTCATCTTTCTGTAGTGTATATTGCATATTTTATGACTAGGTTCTTAGGAATTTTTTTTGAAGATTTGTTTTTAATAAGGTGAAGTGAGGCATTTATATACAGAAAAGAAAAAAAAGAATGTAAGCATAATAATGTAGGCTGCTGCCTTCTGTTCAGTTTCACAAAACCCTTTAATTTAAGAGGATCAGTCTGTCTTTATAGGTTGTTTTGGCTGGGCCTAGATAGAATAGTTTCATTGGCTGCTGAAAGCTAAAAATGGTCTTGGTTCCTCATACAAATGAGGAAACTGAGATGTTAAAATTGAGGTGTACTTGGAAGCCTCCCCTTCACAATATTTCCAACATTTACTGAGCTGTAAGGGGAAAAGGAAAAGAGTTGCTGTGATAATAGGAGATTCGAATTGCAGTGTGTGGGGTATTGAGCTAAAATTGTGAACAGAAATGCAGAGTTTCGGTGAGTGAAGAATACATTTATATCTTGTTCCAGATGCAGTGTGTCTGGTGTTAGTTCCATGTATGGGGTCCTCAGATGAAGGCATATTTGAATGTCCTGCTTTTTCTGACTTGCTCTGATCCCATTCTAGGTTTTTTGTGTGTGTTTGTTTACTGGGAAGTTTTCTTTGTTTTGTTTTAAGATGGAGCTTACCTGGGGCAGAACTGGCTAGGGCCAATTTGACTTGCCGTAACTTTGGGTTGGTTTCTTCATGGTGGAATGCCCATAGGGCAACTGAATCCCAGTGAGTTTCAGGCCAAACTCTATAAAAACATAATGCCTACAACTTTTCTTGTTGCAGGATTTGTTGCAGTAATAAAAAAAGGAATTTTGGATTCACTGGAGGTAGTGGCAAATACATATCCTAAGACCTTAGAGAGAGGTAGTTTAGACTGAAGTCCTTGATGTATGCTTATTGAGGAAGATGACACAGAAAGAACTTAAATCAGCAGACCTTGATAAGATTTCATAGTTTACCTGTGTGCATAGAGGAATTAGTAGATTTGATTTATGTATCCTGAAAACAATAAACACTTTGTAAGAGGGAAAAAAGGGTGAAAAGAGAAGAGTTACTACATAAGTGGCATATGAGCAAAGGGCCAACCTCTCTTCTACTTCCTTTAGATACCATAAAGAACTAAAAATCTTTAGGATGATCAGTGAAATATTACCAGATAGTATAATGTATATTTTCTGTAATGTGATTTAGAAAAAGGGAAATCTTCTGCCCTTCCTTATATCTCGGGAATGTAGAAATGAGTAGTTATACTAGAAATTTTGAGGTCAGAAAAAATGAACCTCTGTCTACTAAGAACTCTGTCTTCCTCGATTTGAGTAGGAAGCCTTGGAGCTGGGAATTTCTTCCATGCCAGACTAGCTCTGTGGCCTGATCTCACATGAATTTTCAGGTGATCTGAGTTTCCAGTTATCTGACACTATAGTGCAAAGGAGCCCAAACCTCAGGTAGCTTTGCAGGGATGGGCCCTGGGTTAAATCTGTGCCTAAAGGTAGACTACTTCGGCAGATGACTCAAAGGAAGGAACAGTACCGCTTGGAATGCCCTCAGCTATCTGCTGTGAGTGATTGTATATGGACAAACTGCAGCTTGATCTTAACTATTCAGATACAAAGGAGCTGCAGAAGGGCAGCTTAGATTGCCCTTTCTAAGAGTTAAGAGTGTAGCAGTTGAAGTTATATCCATTCAGCGAGGCCAGAGTAGCCTTGATTTTCTGTAAGATTTATTTTTATGAAATGGATTTGGTATGGCACAAATTCTAATAGTTCTTCTGGTAAGAGTTTTAATACACTGTCTTTTTGTATTTTATTGAGTGTCCTCTTTGTGTTTAAACACTGTGCTTAAGAGTGTGGAAAATACTGCCCTGGCTAGCGTAGCTCAGTGGATTGAGCTCGGGCTGCGAATCAGGCGAACCAGGCGAACCAGGCGAACCAGGCATCGCAGGTTCAATTCCAAGTCAGGGCACATGCCTAGGCTGCAGGCCGTGGCTCCCAGCAACTGCACATTGATGTTTCTCTCTCTCTCTCCCCCCCCACCAATCTAAAAAATAAATAAATAAAATCTTTAAAAAAAAGAGTGTGGAAAATACCAAGATGAAAAATACAATATTATCATCAAAAGAACTAGGAAGGACTCAGACTTTGTACTTAATAAGTTTATAATGTACATAAAAATAGACATTAAGTTCCAGATTAAGCTGTGGGAACACAGTGCATTTGATTTAAGTGGGAAAAGAAAAATAAAATTGAAACTCATTTAATTTAAACATGATTTTCAATTTGAATACTTTAAGTTACCAATTATGAATTTTGTTTTATCATGACAAAAAGCTATTAGAGATCTCTCCACATCATTTTCCTTGTGCCCTACCTATAGGGTAAAGTCTGAGTACTTAAAGACCTTCTTTTTCTGTCCCAAGCTTCATTTTTGGTTTTTTCATCTTCATCTCTACCAAGGGACAGCCATATCACAGTTCCTTTTATCTATAATTTTCCTTTATTTTTTACAGTGTTTTGCCTCTGATTAATGACTTTGACTTTCTTCTTATCCATCAAGAATCAGCTCACGTATGACTTCTGTGACCTCAGGCAATCACTGCCCTTTTGTACTTACTTTTAATGCATTGTGTAACTCACATAACTTTTTATTATAGAGTTATGTACACCTCTGTCTTTTTTTGCTGAGCTATAAATTCCTTGAGCACAGGTCTCTTTATTATTTATTTTTGTATCTATTTCTGAAGTATAGTGGTGCTCTGTAAATAAAGTGTCATTTCTTGAATGGCTATACCTTACCTTCCACTGTAGTGGAAAATCTTGTCTGCTGGAAGATACAGAACAACTTTTGAAAGTAAATTTAGATGTAAAACGTGACTGTGGTCCTGACCTTGAAGGGGAAGTCTTGGGCTTTGGTAATGATTTTTTCAGTAGGGATACAGGACTTCAGTGAGTGGCTTATGTTTTGAGAACCATATTTAAGCCTAACAACTAAATTTATTTTTGTTATTTCTTTTGAAAGCATGTTTATCTAAGTAACATAAGTATTACTTTTTGCTTTTTAACATGAATGCATTACAAGTTTTATTTATTACTTCATCAGGAGCTTGGTATTTGGGACGTGGTTATGGTTAGCAATCACCCCAATGTGCTTTTCAGCCAGTGGAAAAATTATAGGCTGTTTAACCTACTATAATGTTTACATAAACAATTATGATTTTAAGTGGGGGTGGTAGTATAGGTTGGGTGGAAAGAGGGAGCTTTGTAAGCATTTTTAAGTTGCATGAATTTCTCTCAAAACTGGTTCTAGTTTAACTAAATCTCATTGTTGAGTCTTCTCAGTCTTCTTCCCAAGTAGACTGTGTGCTTGGGTTTCATAATATAATTGGTTGACTCTTAAGTTATTTTATATCTTTTGGTACCTTTATGCCTTGCACTAAAAATATACAAATTGAATAAATGAATAAATAAAAGCTGTTCCTTATTAAACTCAGAACTAAAATGATGGGGTTTTTAATGCAAAGAGGAAAGAAAACTGTGAATTAACATGAAGCATCTTCATTTTGCTCTTTTTCTATTTATGGTGCAAGACAATAAAAATTAAAAAAAAATCCCAAACAATTAAATGTCTGATTGAGCTTTGGATTCAGATTAGGAATACTTTAGTTGTCAGATTTGTTTTATTTATATTGTTTGAGAAAATAAAGATTTGGGGGGAAATCCATTTACTTCATACACTATATAATAGTTTTCCATTCTTTAATTGCAAAAATTAAAGGTCATAGGTTCAAAGTTATTTTAAAAATTATAGTTTGGTCCCTATTGATATTCACCAGCTTTGATACATTTCATATAGGTATTTATGGACTGAACTATGTGAACAAATAAATGAAATAGAAGTATATTTTGTTGTAGATGTTAGCACTTGATTTAAGTAAATTAAAAATTCTATAATTTCTAAGATCTCAACATTAAAATACATGGTTTTATAGTTATTGTGAAGTTGGCAGTGACATTCGTGACATTGGCAGTTTATAGGCAACTGGCTGTCCTTACACACTGCCATGGAATCTATTTTGAAAATACTTACATCCTGGTGGAGATGTGGATTATATTGGAAGAAACTGTGACTAGTAGAAATTACTTAAAGAAGCAGATCTGTGGGCAAATTCTTAGTCAAGTCTGGTCTCTTTTTGCCTAAGTTTAACTTTGTTTCAGTTTCTTCTATTCTACCAGTGGTTAGTTTGGGTTCATAACCAAAATCTAATAACCAGAATGTTAATGTATTATTAAAATGTAGTCAAGTTACATCGTTTAATTCCTAGCAGAGAAGTCTTAATTGAGGGAGGTGGGGATTCACTCATTTTGGAGAATGATGTACATTGGATGACAAATAACTGCAGGGATCTATAGTGAAGAGTTGAACATCTGGGCACCAGGTGAGCAAGGAATGTTAGGCAGTAGGAGAGGATTGTACAATGAAAGGTAAGGAGAAAACATGATATAACTTTTTCCTTCTGTACTTAGAAAGGAAGGAAGAAAATGCTATTTTCCTTCTCTCTTCTGTGTAATTCCCAAACTACCATTTGCATAGGTCCTTACTGTTTTGGATTCTGTTCTAATTTTTCCATTACATTGTCTTCATTTAATCCTCAGGAAAAACATGTGAAATGGGTATTGTTATGCTTTTTTTTCAGGTGAGGAAATTGAAGTACAACAAAGTTAAATATTTTTGTACTTAATCTTGTTAGTAGTGACAGGGAAATACTGGTGTCCTTGGCCCCAAAGCTTAAGCTCGTTGACCATCACACTCTCCTAATGCTAGGTTCCCCTTATGAACATTTTCTCATGTACAAATAAATTCCAGGTTCCTAATATAGCTGATATCAATAAATAAAATTATAGTACTTAGTGGTTTATAAATTTTCATTTTGTTTTACTCTGATAATATTGTTGCATAATATTTTCTAATAGAAATTTTCTTTGAATAACTGTTCATATGATGTGTGAGAGATATAATAAGATCTTGGCCTTTTGAGAGATTAAGGGTTTGATATAGTTTATATAAAAATTATCATTCTCATTTCATTTAGAGTGCTGCACTGTTTTATTTTTCCGAACATAATTTAATAACTGGGAAACAGGTATTTTGTTTGTGAAAGGGTAATTGAGAAGAAACCTGGGGACAGAATAATGAAGTGATTTACTAACAATTGTTTTTAAGTATATTTTATTGCTTATGCTATTACAGTTTTCCCAATTTTCCCCCTTATATCCCCCCTCCACCCTGCACTTCCCAACCCTCCAGCATCCCCCCCCCTTAGTTCATGTCTATGGGTTGTACTGATAAGTTCTTTGAATTCTCTGTTTCCTATACCATTTTTGACCTCTCCCTTTCTATTTTATGCCTACTAATTATGCTGCTTCTTCCCTGTACCTTTCGCTCCTATTCCTCCCCTCCTGCTCCCCACTGAAAACCCTCCATGTGATGTCCATTTCTCTGATTCTGTTCCTGTTCTAGTTTGTTTGCTTAGTTTTTTGTTGTCATTGGGTTTTTTAAATTTTTTTAGGTTCACTTGTTGATAGTTGTGATTTTGTTGTCATTTTACTGTTCATAGTTTGCTATCTTCTTCAATTTCTTAGATAAGTCCTTTTAACATTTCATATAATAAGGCTTGGTGATGATGAACTCCTTTAACTTGACCTTATCTGGGAAGCACTTTATCTGCCATTCCATTCTAAATGATGGCTTTGCTGGATAGAGTAATCTTGGATGTAGGTCCTTGCCTTTCATGACTTCAGATACTTCTTTCCAGCTCCTTCTTACCTGTAAGGTTTCTTTTGAGAAATCATCTGATAGCTTTATGGGCACTCCTTTGTAGGTAACTCTCCTCTTTCCTCTTGCTACTTTTAAGATTCTCTACTTATCTTTAATCTTGGGTAACTTAATGATGATGTGCCTTAGTGTGTTCTTCTTTGGCTCCAACTTCTTTGGGACTCTCTGAGCTTCCTGGACTTCCTGGAAGTCTCTTTCCTTTGCCAGATTGGGGAAGTTTTCCTTCATTATTTGTTTAAATAAGTTTTCAATTTCTTACTCTTCTTCTTCTCCTTCTGGCACCCCTATAATTGAGATATTGGAATGCTTAAAGTTGTCCCAGAGGTTCCTAAGCTTCTCTTCATTTTTTTGAATTCTTGTTTCTTCATTCTGTTCTAGTTGGATGGTTATTTCTTCCTTTTGTTCTAAATCATTGATTTGAGTCCTGGTTTCCTTCCTGTCACTCTTGGTTCTCTGAACATTTTGCTTTATTTCATTTTCGGTATCTTTCATTTCCTCTTTCATTTTGCAACCAAGCTCAATCCGTTCTGTGAGCATTTTGATTACCAGGTCTTTGAACTCTCCATCAGATGGGTTGACTATCTCCTGATTGCTTAGCTCTCTTTCTAGAGTTTTGCCCTGTTCTTTCAATTGGGCCATACTTCTTTGTCTGGGGCACCTGTTAAGTTGTTAGGGGGCCTTAGGTATTGACCAGGGCAGGGCAACCCTCCTTGCAACACTGTGGAGGGGGAAAGGCCAGAGCAGGAACATTGCAGCTTGCCTGCTTGGCCCTAGCCTACTTTCCAACAAACTGGTGTGAAACTGGGAGTTTATCCCACTGGGACAACCCCTGCCATAGTCCACAGTCAGCTCTGAGTCTCAGTTTCCCATTCAGTCAGTCCTGCCCACAGCGAATGCCACCTCGCCCAGGGTTCTCTCTGTACCCCTCTTACAGGTCTGGTTGGTCTGGTTGACTGTTTCTTTAATTCCTTAGTTGTCAGAGTTCCATGTAGTTTGATTTTCTGGCCCTTCTGGTTGTTTATTGATTTTAGATTGGTTGTTATCCTCCTTTTTGTTGTGTGAGGAAGCAAAGGGTTTCTACCTATGTCTCTATCTTGGCTGGAACTCTGTTGACAACTTTTATTGATTCACTTTCTCAGGTGTGAGTTGATTTGAATACATACTAAGTTTCCAAATTTTATCATTCTTTGGCATCAGACTACTAACTGTGTAAGTTTATTCTTTTAATGACAGTTTTATTTAAGGAAAAATAGAATTAGAGTAGAAAAATACTTTATGTAGAAATTCATCTGCCATCATTCAAACCTAATAAAATAAAAGAGGTAGGGGAAAAAAGCATGTCTATAATTAGATATTATTAACTGGTAGAAAATGACCTCTCACATTACTATAATTTTAAGATCTGCCTTGAATAAGTAAAACTTCATCACTGTAGGTTTAAGAGCTACTTTCTTGATCATGACTGATGTCAGACTACCTGGGTTCAAATTCTGGCTCTGGTTTTGTTTTTTTTTTTCCCCAGTTTCTTTATATATAAATAGTAAGAAGATAGTAATTATATTTAAGTTATAGGATTGGTTTGAGAATTACAGGACATATTTAGTATAGGAGCTTAATGTAGTACCAGGCACATTGATAGTACTCAATAAACATTTTCTGTTATTGATAAATTAAGATTTGTAATATTTCCTTCAATTGGGATGGTCATTTTATTTCAATTACAGTCTTGCTTTTAGTATGAGAAGTGTTGTAAAAACAATTACATAATTTCAAAAATAGTTTTATAGATCACCAAAGGAATAGGAAAGCTTACAGATATTTATAAATTATTTTTATTTTGTGAAGAAATCTTATTCAACTAAGTAATATATCCACCGAAAAGTAATAGGAGCATATTAAATAAAATTTTGTTGTTGTTCATTTTGAGCTATTTTTATGTTATTTTGTTCTGTCAATTTTTGCAGTGCAGAAAGTTTATCTTGTATTCAGTACAATGATCAATTTAATTGGCTTTTGCAGTTAGGATGAGACTGCTAGGCCAGGATGGATTTGGCAGTATGAGGAAGGCAAGCTTCAGTGTTGATTATAACTCCTCCTCATTTTCATTGTGTTCTTTTCTAAGTACAGACACAGCTTGGTTCCCTGGCAGTGACGTACAGCAAACTTCAATAACAACCTTTGTAAATGTTAAATAAAAGCAAATTGAAGGGCAGTGATTCATTAGCAAAGAATTTTGTATGAGCAAATTAGCTCTTATTTCTGTTAACCCATGTTAAAGAATCACTGACTGTCAATTGCAGTTGCGACTGGATGCAATTGAACTAGACACTACACGGATGAAGAAGGGGCTCTCTCCCTTTTAATGGGTGTTTTGGATCTAGGATACATGCTGTTCATTTGAAATATCTTTCTCTTTTTTAAAAAATTATACTTTGACATATAGCCAATTTGATTAGCATCAAACAGTGATGTTAGCTTTAATTTGCAGAGCGATTGTCAAAAACTTTCTGAACTTTATATCTGTGGAGAAAATTTTCATTATATATTTTTCAGTTAGTAGTTGTATTGCACATGTGTGTGCTACTTTCTCAGACTGACCTGTCTGGATCAAATCACTGGTCATTCCACCTCAGCAGCCTTTCCTGGCAGACAGCCAAACAGCCAATGTATTTTCAGATTTTTTTGTGTCTAATGTGTTTTCCATCTCCTTTCTAGTTTGTCTCCTCTTGCCTAACTTTCTAAAAAATTAATTTTAAATCTTTCTTTAGTCAAAATTTGAATTTGCTTTTCTGTGTATGTATGTAATACTTACTTGATAATTTTTGTCCTTTCCTTTAAGGAACAATTAAGAATAAATTCTTCAGATTTTTAAAGCCAGCAGTCTTTCTTTTTTTTTTAAAGAGGTATGACTGTATTACCTACCTACTACTTTCTCAGTTAACTCATTTGTTTGTTCTGTCATGTGTTGTGATGGGTTAATTATAAATTTGCAGTTAATGAGAGATGATTTATTTCATGCATATCTCCACAGATTTTTTAGCATCTTTGGCATATTAGATACTGTATTATACATATGTACTATAGTATATGTTATTTTTGAGACTATGTAGTTAAATAATTATAAACCAGCTAATAAATAATTTGTTCTTCATTTGTATTATTTGGATGTAAAATCAAGAAATAGACGTTTCTTACTCTCATTTTATCCAGTAGCCCTCGCTCCATATGGAAACTTTATACTTTGGATTTTGGAATATTATAATTCATAAAGGAATGGGCTATGAGATCACAGTCATTGATTTAGCAGATATTTAGTAAATACCACATGCTCCCTTAGCAACCCTAGATAGGAATTCATTCACCTCTTCCTCTTCTTTCCAATAGTATTTTGTATCTCTTGAAAAAAGTTAATCAATTGTTTACGTTTTTAAAACTTTAAGTATTTTTTAGCCCTGGCTGGCGTAGCTCAGTGGATTGAGCGCGGGCTGCGAACCAAAGTGTCGCAGGTTCGATTCCCAGTCAGGGCACATGCCTGGGTTGCAGGCCACGGCCCCCAGCAACCGCACACTGATGTCTCTGTCTCTCTGTCTCTCTGTCTCTCTGTCTCTCTGTCTCTCTGTCTCTGTCTCTGTCTCTCTGTCTCTCTCTCTCTCTCTCTCTCTCTCTCTTTTTCTCCCTCCCTTCCCTCTCTAAAAAAAATAAATAAAATAAATAAAATCTTTTAAAAAGTCATTAAAAAAAAACTTTAAGTATTTTTTGACCACCAACCTTGCTTCTGTTTCAGAACCTCAGTGAGATCCAGGGCATTCAAATATCTTTTCTTGCCTTCGGTCTTAGGTCCTAAATATTACTTACCTGCTCATACTTATCCACTTATTCCAAACTATTTCATGTTTGCATGCTTTTTCTCACACTATTTCCTCTAAGTGAAATGCCCTCCACACCTGTCTTTTATTAATTTCACCACTTCATTTCAAAGCTTATTGGATTTCTACCATTTACTGGGTACTGTGTAGTTACTTGGAAATACATTGACAGGGAAATCAGCCATGACCCTGACCTCTTCTAATTTCCAGCTCACAACTTAGCTTTTCCAGGAAGCCTTGCCTAAATTTCCATCTTGGATTCAATGCTCCTTTTTGTCTGTGTCTATGGCATTCTGTACAAATTATACTAAAATTTGCTACTTGTGTACACTTGCTTTAGACTGGAAATTTCTTGAGGATACTTTGATTCTTTTTTCCCTCTGGGCCCTGTTCAATACCTGATATACAATACATACTTAATAATTGTTGAGTTATTTTTAAACTGTAGTAAATTATATGATCCCTACTATTAATGAATTCTCATGACTTGTAACTCTGTGTTTTGCTTGTGTTATGATAATTTGAATGCATATCTATCTCTCCCACTAAATTGCCAGCTTCTTGAAGAATACAGTGCTATCATATTTATATTGGTGTGCCCCACCATACCTAATGCCTACACACGGGAGCTGTGAGAGTTAGACACTTTTCTTAAGAATGACTTTGCTAAATGCTGACTCCTGGGAATCCCACCTGAATGAGCAGTCAAATAGTGTCTAGGGAAATCAGGAACTTCTTCAGTGAGAGGCTGAAAGAGCTTGGTCATTGAGTGGGCTCAGAAAGTGTCTGTTGACTGCTGCAAATGAGCTGATACTGAAAGGAAACAGAAGTTTTTATGGATGTCAGTTTTTAAATTGGAAGAAGGAGCATTCTTTAGGCATGATCTAGAGCTGACGTGAGGTCCAGAGGCTATGTAAATGATGACATCAACCAGTGAAGTTACTTGACTGACAGAGAAACTGAGGTCCTTCTGCTAGTCTAGGACAAAGATAACGCTTGATGTCACTGATGAGTAGAACCAGACCTTTTACTACTTACAGGTTACATTTCTGGTAACTGTAGCTAAATATGAATTTGCTTCATTCTGTAATTTGAGCAATTTCATGAACTTAGCAAATATATTTGAGTAATAGTGTTCTTCTTTTAGATAGGTAATATTTATGAATACAGGTCCATTGTTCCTGAAACGATTTGGGAGGGATTCTTTGGACTTTTGTGGAGACATATATAACTATTTTGGTTGTCATCAGTATATTTTCTTTAATGAATGAACACAGTATGCCCATTGGGTGAGATCAGAATAAAATAGAGATTTTCATTTATACATTATACATTTAGTCAACATTTACTAATTGTGCACTATATGCTATTAATCTAAAATTTTTCACGTTTCTTCTCATCTCCCTGTCTCCTGCAAACAACAACAACAAAACAACAAAAATGCTCTATAGTCCTGCTCAAATGTCACTTCTTTTAAAAATCCTTGCTTGATTTTTTCCTCTTATCTTTATCTTGCTTGATTTTTTCCTCTTATATTTATCTTTCCCATGCCACCTTCCAGGAACACGTTTGGTTTTCTGAAAGCACCATTACAGAACTTTGATCATATTTGTATCCAACCAGAAACCAAGAAAAAAGAAAGAATGTAATCCTCATGATATTGATTATCTCACAAAAACTACTATTTGTTCAGCAAATACTTCTGGAGCAGACATTGTGAAAAGCGTTTATATTAATAATTTCATTAATTTCTTATAACAGTGTTTTTTAAAATTTTTAAAAAGATTGTATTTATTTTTAGAGTAAGCGGAAGGGAGGGAGGAAGAGAGGGAGAGAAATATCAATATGTGGTTGCCTCTCACATGCCCCCTACTGAGGGCCTGGCCTGCAACCCTGGCATGTGCCCTGACTGGGAATGGAACTGGCTACCCTTTGGTTCACAAGCCAGCACTCAATCCACTAAGCCACACCAGCCGAGGCTATAACAGTGTTTTTTATGAGTAAAGGAACAGTATTGAGAAGCTAGCTAGCAAATTTGCTTTGATAGTTATTAAATTGTGAATTGAGAAGTAGAACTAAGCTAACTCCAAAGTTGATACTCTTAAAACACAATACTGTTCTACTGCTACAGTTTCTCAGCTTCAAATAGAACCACCTGAAGAACCAGTTCATCCTATCATTTTCTTTCCTGTTTTTGTTTTCATTAGGACCTTTGGAATATCTCATTTAAATAAAATTAAATTTGGAGTTCAATTTTTAGGAAAATATACAGATAGTAGACGTCTTATAACTGGTCATAAACTAAGCCTTGTGAAATTGAGGCTCATAAATTAGAGGATGTGTTCATTAGCTGTAGTGGGGAAGACTAGATATTTTAAAGAGATTTATTTTGTCTACATAAAATGGCTATTTGGAAGAACTTCCTGATGAAGAACAGCAATAGTTTTGTTGTATAAATTAAGCATATTGACTAAAAATAGCTGTTTTAAATTATTTAATCGAAAGGAATCTTAAATTATGTGGAGGTAAGGTTGAATGGATGAGAAAATCAAACACATAAATACTAAAATAATGACTGATACTAGAGCAAAAAAGAAAAAGATGTCATTCAAAGCATGTTTTCAAAACTATGAAAGATGAAATCATAACTGAAACCTGCATTTAGGTGCATTTTTTAAAAATTTAAACTTTACCTGGCTGGCGTAGCTCAGTGGATTGAGCACGGGCTGGGAACTAAAGTGTCCCAGGTTCAATTCCTGGGTTGCAGGCCGTAACCCAGCAACCGCACATTGATATCTCTCTCTCTCTCCCCCCCCCCCACCTTCCCTCCCTAAAAATGGATGAATAAAATCTTAAAAAAAAAAAAAGAATAAAGATTCTTTAAAAAAAAATTTAAACTTTAGAGTTTTGCTATGTCAAAATTTTTGGTTTACATGGCTTTGGCAATATATCATTAAATGAAGTGAATGATTATGAATGAAGGAACTTCTTAAGTGAATAAAAGTTTGACTGAGGCTTTTGCAATTAGTCATGAGCCTTATTTTGAAGCTGTGAAGACTGCTAAAGACTTTTTAATTTCTTAAAATTATTCATTTGAGATGCTGTTAAAGAGTTAAATAACCTTGAACCCCGTGGTGAGATTCCTTTTCAGTCCTTTTTCAGTCTTCATTTCTTCTGATTAGGTAGACAATCTTCATTAGCTGTTAACATATCTCCATGATTCTCTCTTTTAAAGGAAGAGAAGTAGGCTTCATATTCGGAGTCTAGGGCAGTAAGGATTCTGTTTATGGAAAGTGTGGCTGAATTTTCATTAAGTTCTATTGGAACTTCTCACATTCTTCAGTTTCCATGCTTCTACTTCTACTTTGTTCTACAGAGATTTATCATTTTCTTTTTTAGTGACTTAATTTAAGCAAAAAAAAAAAAAAAAAGATGTGAACAAGCTGTTAGTGTAGCTATGGCAAATAATGCTGAAGGTGGTCTGGGAATGGCTGGAGAGTTTGAGAACCATTGTGCTTGAGTATCTTTAGTTGGGTTGTTGTCTTTTCTGGAATTCAGGACAGTCTGTTGGACTTTTTTGTGGCTAGTATGATTGGTGCAGATCTGACTGATTCTATGGATGTTTCCCAACTTCTCAAGTATTGCAGGTGACAGCTGCATTTTCTCCACAAAAAATTGAGAAAACATAGATGGCCATATCCCAGAAATCTCCTGTGCTGGCCTCCTGCTATTAATACCATGTTAACAAGCTGACATTTTTACCATTGACCATACAATCTTGTTCACATCCCCCCCGCCCCCCGCCCATGACTAAGCATTGACTCAGCAAGAAGAAACCACCAACTGAATGGGAAAAATCGAGCAGGGTAATGATGCAGATCCCACTAGGGACAGATAACTGAGCCTGCATGCCCAAGTTCAGCTGCCTGTCCCAAGATCTGGCTGTATTGCTTGGTTAGGTCTCTATGGAAAATTATTTGGGGACTTTGTATACACAGAAACCTAAGAATAATAAGTGTGGTTTGAGACCTGAAGTGTAACTGACCGTGCTCTTCTTTCTTTTATGGAAGAGCCTAAAGTAAAGAAATTTATAATATTCTTTTAAATTTTATTATAGTGGATCCAGCTGATAAGCCTAAGTAAAATCATGTAACTGCTGCTATAATTGGTAATATGCACCTAGTTAATTTAAGACAAGCCACAAATGAAGAGATTAATATTTTACTGTTATCCTGGACAAACCTATAGGTAGAATGAGCAATGCTACTTGTGAAATAAGTAAATAAGAAAACTATTATACATTAGTCTTTAAACTTCAAAATACTAGTTCTTTTACTTATTACTTTAAAACTCAGCTAATTTCTAGAAAGCAAATTCTCAATTTATAGTGATTAATTTAATCATTGTGATTTTTTGATAGGTGTAGGATGTACTATGCTGAAAAAAATCTTTCTGTTTATTGTTTCTATAGTTTTAAATTATAACCCTTTGTCTTTGTAGCATGGCTATAAATAGAAGCTATTCTTAGCTTGATTTTTCCACACAGAAAATTAGAATTGGATAAAAGATACAAAAGCAACTAATAATTCTAGTTAGTACAGTGTTTTATTATGACTTTTAGGTTTATCACACCTTCATTGTATGTACAAAGAATCTCTTTTTAAATTGAGATCTATTATAATTTTTCTTTAGTGCAATTTTTCTTTCAAAAGTGCCTCCTTGTGGTATCATCTTTATAATTTTATTAGGAAAAATTTGGCTGAGCTTTTAATTATATTTATTTATAAAACCAAAAAGTTATACTGAAATATTTTTTAAATTTCAGAATCTCTGTTCCTCTTACCCTCCGATATAATGTGCTGTATCTCACTCCTATTTAATAATCATTGCTCATGTAAATTGCTGTAAGAAACAAACATCCAAGCTGTTCCCTCCCCTTAATCTACATATTGGGAAAACTTCAATTGCTTGAAGTTAAATATGTTTTTCTGATAATATTAGTCCTTGGATGTCTGGTCAGAATCTATCTTTCTTCTTCATTAATGTACCCTAAATGAAACTGCACCTACCAATTTGCTTTATTATCTGATTATCTAGTTCCCTCAATGGGTTCAAAAAAGTCATGTGGGGATCTCTGTGCTACATATTTGTTAATGTTTAATGGCAGCACAGGATAACTGTAGACCATCAAGATTCTTTGTAATTGGCTTAATTATATCAGTTCAGTGTGGAAATCTATTTTGTGTGGGTTTTGTAGGGGACAGGAATAGGGTCCTTTTTCATGAAAACAATAAATATTTTATTTCTTATTCTCTCTATTCTCTTAATTTTTGCATTCTGTAATCATTTATAAAACACCTATAGTATACAAAAAGGTCTGCCAAACTTGAAGGAGACAGATGGTTAAGGGACCTTTCCAGTGTTAATAGTTTTGGGTCATGCACAGATCACACAAATAATGGCAGGCTATAATGGGGAGAGTTGTATGTATCATATAAATGCCACCACCATTTTAGCAGAGAATTTTTGGTCCCCTTAGGTTTCTGGCTCTTTAAGGGTATTTTCCCATTGCTTCCCATGCTTATTTAAGCAAGGTGGGAACTCTTAGTGAATTTGAGATGTATGAAATACTGAATGAATGACTATTAGAATATGGTAATCAGTAGTAAAATTATTTCACTAAATAATGTTAGTTACCCCCAGTGAAGTTATAAGAATAAATATAGAGGACTCTTTTTAGACGTAATAGTGCCCCATCAGGAGAGGTCTTCCTGTCTATTCTTCACTATCTTTTGGGGTGATACATTAATTGGCATACAAGGACCTGCCTATTATATTTTTTTGATGGATGTTAGCAGTTCTCAGGAGAGCCATCTGATAGAATGGGACACAAATGTTTTGCTTGTGTGTTTTGAGATTTTTAAAAAATACAGTACTTTCCTGAACATCAGAATATATAATCCTGAAAGTAGAGCAATTTAAATTATAGCTTACCAAATTCAATTGAACAATAATATTCTTTTTTAAACAAGAAGTGATATTCATGGTTACAGCTCCATTGTTCCTGAGATAATTGCTGACAGATTTGGAAGGGATGCTTTGGAATTGTATGAAACTAATTTGTTTGTCTCCAGTATATTTTCATTGTACTTAGGTCAGTCAGCTTTATATGTGGGGTGGTTAGTAGGTCCATTTTCTTTTATACTAATGATAGTATGTACTAGTTTACCTAATTTTACTATAGAACGATAAACATGTAGTTGTGCTCCTTCATTGCTAATCAGTGACAAGAATTGGGTAGCTTTATTGAGCTATCCTGTTAGAATCAATATCATACATCTATTGTTTCTGCATTTGACAAAGGGAAAAGGAGGTCACAACATTCATTAAGAACCCTCAGTGTATTCTAGGCACCATGCAGAGTGCTTTAGCCTAGTTCATTTAATATTTATAACCCTTTGGGAGTGGTCTTAACTATTTTTAAACCTTTGAAACCCAGTATTTTTTAAATTATAGATTTATCAAGATATAATTCACTTATCATAAAATTCATCCTTTCAAAGCATACAGCTTGGTGGTTTTTAGTATATTCCCACAGTTGTGCAGCCAATCACCATTACCTAATTTTAGAACATTTCTATCACTACGTGAAGAAACCCTGTACCTATTAGAAATCAGACCTCCCCTGGCAGCCACTAATCTACTTTCTGTCACTATTGATTTGCTTATTCTGGACATTGCACATAAATGAATCATACACTGTGTGTGCTTTTGAGACTGGCTTTTTTCACTTAGCATAGTATTTTCAAGAATCCACCTATGTTGTAGCATGTATCAATTAGTACTTAATGTCTTTTGTGCTAAATATCCCATTGTAGGAGTATAATGCAATTATCTGCTCATTTATCAATTGATTGAGATTTAGGATGCTTTTATTTTTTGGCATTATGTGTAATGTTCTTAAGAACGTTGGTGTGTGAGTTTTTTATGGACATGTTTTAGTTCTCCTAAGTGTATATTATACCTAGGAGTAGCACTGCTGAGTAATATAGCTTAACGTTTAATTGAGGAACTGCTGGACTGTGTTCTCAGGTGGCTGTGTACCATTTTGAAATCCTACCAACAATTTATGAGAATTTCAGTTGCTTCACATCCTTTGGCTTTCTTTTTATTTTAGCCATCTTAGTGTGGAAACCTTATTGAGGTTTTGATTTTCATTTCCTTAATGACTAATGATAATGAACATTATTTCATGTGCTCATTGACTACTTGTATATATTCTTTGGAGAAATGTCTATTCAAGACTAATCTCTCAAATGGAGATAATAATTCTGGCTTTGGTGTATTCTTGAGGATGATGTAATAGAAGAGTGTATTCTAATGCCTACTATAGGGCCTAACACTTAAAAGACATTTATTAAATGTTCATTTCTTCTTTCCCATTTCATCTCCAATTTCAGAGATGAAGAAACCGAGGCAGAGAGAAAAATTCACCAGAGTTCATTTGAAATGTATTTGGTGAATGCTAGATTCAAATCCAGATCTTTCTAGTTCCTACTAGATTCAACACTGTACTCTTCCCCAAAATTGCCCCTTTTTGTTTCTGCTGAGCACCCTCCTTTGTCAAGTGGTTATTATGAGTAGGTAAACTTAGTTACATGGTTACAGCTGACCTTTTATTCATTTTGGTTTTTTTGTGGATACTAGTGAAGCAACATCTGTCAATTGGGTTCAGATCGACAAACTTTTTACTTGACTTTGCACAACTAACTAGAGAAAGAACAGGGAGAAACTTGACAAAAGCTACTCTAGGTAGATTTTCATAATTTAATTTCTGTAGGATGTTTTATCCAGGGGCCAGTTGAGGAGTACATTGACTAACAGCTGCAATTAATTGTTGGTTACCATAAGGGAGTTGTCAGGTCTTTTTTGTGTGTGAAGTATTTTTTTTTATTAAGCAACAGAGTTGGGATTAGTACTGTTTATGAACTGAGACTAGAGCATTCAAAAGAATTGTCTCCTGATTTTAATACCCTGAAATCATTGTTTTTATTTTTAATATTAAATTACAAAAATAGATTGCTTGGTGTATGTTAGGCATGTTGTTAAGCACTACATGCATTAGTTCATTTAATCTTCACAACAGCCCCTGAGATGTAGGTATTGCCTATATTGTTGTCTTTTTCCAATAAAGAAATTGAGGTTTAGAGAGTTTAGTAACTAGTCCCAAAGTCACAAAATTAGTAAGTTATGGGACAGGCATCAAAACCAAATACTATATAAATATAGAGCTGCTCTCTTAACCTTTTTCTGTATTACGTTTAAATACCATTGTGTATTCATGGCAGTTAGAAAGTAATTCGACTTTGCTTTTCAAAACATTGTCAGGCATGGTTTTAATAATATATTTATTATTAATAAATAAGTGTCTTTGGGGTAAAGGTTTAGATGTAGATGCTTTTACTAAGGATTGAACTCAGAATCAAAAAAGAGAGAAAACGTGTTTTGGTGATCCAAGATATCCCTGGTGGTAACGTGTTCTTCAGTCCCTCCTGTTGATTTGCTGAGGCCATTGACCACTTTTTATCTCCAGATTTTTTTTACTAAGTGAGTTTAGCTTCACTTAATAGTCAGTAGAGCTATTACAAGGGTAGATCAGCTTCTCTGTGAGGTACTTCAGAAAACCTTCTCAAGATTATTTGGAAAGGTTTTATGTTCTTTTTAGTTGTTTAGGGGAAGAAGTAATGATATGATAAAATATTGGTATTGTTAGTCTGTTTAGGGAGCAAAGTTCAACTCAAATGTTGATTATTTTACTCATACTTCTCTAAACTGAAGGAATGGTTGTCTTTTGTATCTTCATAAGATTGACTACAGATCAGCCATTTAAAATGACTGCTTTTCCATGATGGCAATGAGCATGTTTGTTATGCTTCCCTGCTAGACTTTTGGAACTGGCACACCTGATCTCTTCATCCCTATATGTTACTCTGAAAACTACTAACTAGAGCCTTTAAAGATGTCAGGTCAAAAAGGGAGATCATAAATTAAGAGAAATTTCCAGCCCTCTCTAACCAGGTCCTCTACAAATTAGTAAATCAAAGTCATCATCATTATCTGATCTCATGAGGGCTACACAACTAATTAGTGAGAACCTGAAGTAGCCTAGTCTTATGACTTGAATCTTCTGTCCTCTTCTAGTCTACAATTTGGAAAGAAATTAGGCATGCTTTTTAAAGTAAATACTGTATAATAAACCACCAATAAGATTATCTTGCCAGTTATTTCTTTATGGAATAATAATAATACTACCTTCCTTTCACTAATCACTATACTTCTTTTCCAAAAGGACTTCTCTATATTTTCAGAGAATGTATACACTATTTTAGACTGTAGAAGATACAATCACTGTTAGCCTCATATGGGCAAAGTATGATATTCTTCAGGTTTTCTATATGGTTATTTTTGAGAGACAAAAATGATAAGAATATTAACATCAAAAATTAACCACCCAAGCCAACTTTTAGTGTTGTCAGAGGTCCAGTTTAGACCCTGCTACATGTCTTGCACTGGTTTCCAAATGAACTTTGGCTCTGGTGATTGCTGTTCCTAGTCATATCTAAGGATGTATAAGGTTTCAAACTGCCCTCTGAATTATCAAAGAAATCTGCTGTTTAAAAACAGATGTATGCTAAGCCTTGTTCCACCAAGGGTTTGAGTTGACTGGTTTGCTTTTTTAGGATGAGGCATGTTTTTCCTTTAAAATTAGGTCATCTCTATGTGATGTATAGTGAATCGGTTACTGAAAATACTTAGTTATCCAAGATATCTCTGCCTAAACATCTCTGACAAGGAGTCAACAGGAGCTCTGTGAATGCTATCTAACAGAGAATGGAGCTCTCTCTTGGAATTACAGCAGTGTTTGCTGGAAATCATTCTATTTATCTTCTCCTATAATTATATACACTGTACAGAATCACCCCTCAAGCACTGGAAAAATGTGAGGAAAACAAAGACAGGAGAAATGAAGGAATATCCATTTAAATTTTATTCATGGTGACCTAATGTTTTTTGCAGTTTGGTTTAAGTTAGGTTATTTTAGAAAATGAAGAGCCTTTTTACCCCTCATACACAGCGATCAACTTCCCTTTTCATTTTCTTCTCCTTTGTCCTATTGTTTAACAGTTGTTTTGTATAAGATACCAGCCTTGCATGCCAATTTTGATGCAGCAGAATGAATCGTGCTGCCATTGATCTCAGCCTGAACAGAACAGCCATCTTCAAATAGGAAGAAGTTTTTAGCTTCAGGTTGTTTCATCCCTGCATGCCTTGCCTAGCCTGCCATGTAAAGTCAGTTGCTTCACTCCAAACAGCTCTGTATTAATATGCACAACATGACCATTTGCGGTAGAAGGTTATTAGAATGCTAGTTTGTATCCTCTAGTGAATGAAATGATGTGTGATTATGAAGTCATCAGGCATGGACCAGTAAGACTCCAGAGAGCCTGCCCCCTCTGAGGTCCTCGGGGTGCCATTGATTGGTGGCCATGTGTTTGTGCCCGATAGACTGTGAAATGGTGTGTTGCTACACGGCTGTGTTGCACCTGCGCCCCACCGAGGTGATTGATTGGTTTGGTCATGTGGAATGTTCCCATCTGGTCTGCAGTAATGTGTTTTTTTTTTTTCTTTTCTTTTTTTCAGTCTGTGAATAGCAAGTGCTGGCTAGATAGTTACAGCAAACAGTTTCAGAGACTAAATAATCCTTTTCCTCTAAGAATAAATTGGGATTTGAAGGAGTTTGTTTATGCTTGCCTTGTTTTTATGAGAGTCATTCTCCATCAGGTTCCTACCCCTTCTCTCTAGTTATGCTCCTTTCTCTTTTGAGCTATTTCCACATCCTTCTCATACTGGATTAAAATGTATTTTATACATTTCTAATTTGTACAAGTCTAAAGAAAAATCTGTCTTTTTTTTTTTGCTGTTTGTTTTTCTGGCATGCCACTTGAGGTGGTTTACAATTCTTTAAAACATGGTTTCTATAATCATAATTGGATTATCAAAGTACTGATATATTTTTAAGCCTTCATTTAACCTCACAAAAGTAGTGGTTTATTTATTGAAAACTACTGATGTTGCAGTTTAAATGTCAAGAAATTCTTTATTAGGTTCCTTTTTTTTAAAGATTCTATAGTTATATTGGGCGGTCTTGTTTGATATTTCTTAATCTTAGTCTTTTTTCATAATTGATCTATTCATTCCACCTAATGACTAATTACATATCAGAGCACATCATCAGCCACATTCATCATAGTAGAATGTAATAATCAATGACATTTCAACAAAGGAAAAAATAAATATGCAAATAAGGCCTCATTAACATTTGCATGAGTTGTTTGAATAATCACGTTGCTGACAAGGCTGTAATTAACAGAAATTGATGCTGAGTTCAGTATTTGATAGTGTGTTTTCTCAGCGTTTTATTGTTGTCACTGCGGGGGCTGAAATGAAGTTCTGCTCTACTTGTACCTTGACTGGAGTTTGACGTGTTGGGCTGTGCCAGGTACCAAAGGCCTCTGGGAACCCTTGAGTCATCTGTGACCTACACTTTACACATATAAAGACACTTTATTTAAATTGCTTTGTTTTTCAATGAAGCACTGTTATATTTTAGCAATTATGAGACAACTGTAAAAAGAAAACAAACATGAAAATTCAAATTCATTATTTTTCTTGAACTGCTTATGAATAAGATAGATACTGTAAGACTTTACATTTAGGTTTTTTCATGCCATTGAAAATTGATGTCATTAAATTTTGTTTTTTCTTAAATAATGCCCAGTGGATCATTGTTAAGAGGTTGAAGCTTACTGTAATTGAAAATCACTTACTTAGGAAAAAATCTAATTATAAAATGTACAGTTTTAAAAAAATAATTCTACTCCTCCAGATTCCTTCTCCTTTTCCTGTACTGTTTCCTGTTTTTGTCATGGATATTAACTGAAATGCACTAAACACAATAAAGCTGTTTATGTCAGTTTTTTGGATGACTGCAAGTGCTGATTATAACAAGTTTAAGGAATTTCCTTTGTTGAATGTGTACCCGTGCCATATGGCTCAACATGGAACATTAACTTGACAGGGATAATGGATTGTGGTATATGGAGACAATTTTGCCTGCAGCTTTACTATAACTCATTCTGGTTGGGGATCACAGGTTTATAGTATGGGATGCAGCAAACATCCAGATGGATTTACTTTACATAAAAGAGTTGCATTTCTTTTTATTTCCTCATTGTAATTGGAAAAAGAACATTTTTTAAAGAAGCAAAATATAAAGCAGTAAACAAAGAAGGAAGGACTGTTCAAAAAAGAAAAATAGATTCTGTTCAGTCTTTTATAAAATGCTATGAAAGAGACTTTTTGTACATATAGTACATTACTTTAAAATCATGGTTTACATAGGCTTACATTGTTTATGCATTTTAGGGCAATGTCTAAAATAAATTTTACTTGTTTATAATGGGAGAACTGTCTATATCAACCTTCTTATATACCAGTGTTTCAGGTTTGTAGACCTGAAGGAGCAAGTGGTGTCATTTCTAAAATTATTTTAATGATGCTTAAATAGCAGCCCTCCCTGAAATGAATTGGATTTGTAAGGTTTAAGATAGAAAAACCTTTTTTAAAATGTATAATTTTTAACTGAAATATATTACATATAGTAGTAGAAGAAAAGGCTTGATATTCTGTTAAACAGTAATAAAACAAAATTGCTGCTAACCATTAGGCTTATTCATTTTATATGTATCCCTGTGATATTTAACTCTGATTTATCTGAAGAGACTAGGAAACCTAAAAGTCATTTTTGTAAAATGATCAGTGTAAGTAAAGGTTAGTTACTTATGGAATGTTTAAATGTGTTGCTGTTAAGAACTGACATGTATGTTAGTTCAGAGGAAAACATGTGGAACATTCTTGAATGAAATAATCTTGTGCTAAGAAACAGGCTTCCTTGATTTTCGTTTTTTTTGTTTGTTTGTTTTTTGTTGTTTTTAATCATTTGGATTTTTTCCTTTCTATTTTCCACTCTGTTTAGGTGAAATATACAACTAATGTCATCAATTAAATTATATGTAGTTTACATTTTTCTGTCTAAACAAAATCATTGATCAATAATTTTTAGCTAGAATGTCTTTGATACATTAGGTAATATGTCCATCTTGAGCACAGGAGGTAAAGAAATGTGTTTAATGTGTTTGTTCCACCCTCTAAACTCTAGCACTCAAATTACTGACTGACATCTTTGAAAGTCTACTTTGATTATCTAAGATACACACAGAAGTCAAAGGCTGAGCTTTTAAACCATATTTGGTCTCTAGAAGTTGGAAAGAAGATAGGCTGGGAGACCATGTGGAATATCATGCTGTTTTGTTGTTATTGTTTAGTTTGGTTGCTCTGGAGAAATATTTCCTCTTTATGTTTCTTATGAAGTCACACTGGTCTATCAGAACCATGGATTGAATATTTGAATATAAAACAAAAAAAATATTGAGGATCCAAGATGACAGTGGAGTAGGTGGAAGCTACACTCACCTCCTCCCAGGACCAAACTCTAATTACAACTAAATTACAGAATAATCAGCCTGAATAACCAACTGAAGACTAGTTGAAGAGAAACCTTGTAATCAAGGATTTATAGAAGCCACGTTGGGGCTTCAAAATGGCAGGGAAGGCAGAGACACAGAAAGGGCTGGCTCTTTCTCTCCCATGGGCAGCAGCTGAAATTCTAGAGGGATATCTTAGCTACAGGGGAGTTCCCCTGAGAAGCAAGGGGACTAAATCTTAAGCCAGCTCCACATCTCAGAACATGAGAGCCAGGAAGAGGCACCCACATAACATTTGGCTATGAAAAGCAGCAGAATTGTATCTGCCAGGGAGAGACATAGGTACTCTCTTAAAGGGCCAATACACAAAATTTCATTTGCAGCCACTTACCCTGGGTTCTGATAGGGGGAGGGCAAAGTGGACTAAAGTTGTATGAGGAGAATCTGGGGTTTGTGGCTCTGATGAGGGAGCTGAAGGGACAGCTGCTAGAATCCTTATGCTGAGTCCCTCTCTTACACCACAGACACCATCTTTCTTGGGTGGAGCACTACTTTTTGTGTGGCATCATCCTGGGGGAAAGCAATGGTCCCAGCCTCTGGACTCCCTCTCACCCTGTCCAGTGGAGCTTATGCCAACCGAGGAATATAGCTAGAGGCTTTTTCAGTGACTGAGCATAACAGGCAGCCAGCAGACAAACAAAACTGGAGGTGGATCTTGGGGTGCTTGGGACTTTCTTTGTCCTGCTGTCAGGCTTAGTAAAAGCTGGCCTTGGTGTGCATCTTGGTCCTTCCTACACCCACCCATACCCAGCAGAAGCCATAAACTGTGGATGGCTGGAAGCTTCAAATAGGTTGCCTAGTGGTAGTCACAGGTAGCGTCTGACAGTGGTCCTCAACAGAGTCCTTCCAAGGAATCCAAAACTATACACTCAGTGACTAGCTTCAGACATCAACAAAGCAGGTATTAATAAGCATCACAAGCAGCATATCTAAAGGGAGATCTTGGCAGACACCAAAACCTGCTGAGGCGAATTCACTTTGTGAGCACCTGCACAGCAGCTCACATACTAGGGTTGGCATTGAGCCTCACAGTCATCCAGCCTGAAGGTTGATCCCACATACAAATGTGCCAATAGCAATCAAAACTCAGTTACGACAGGAGGGCCCACATAACCCACACTAGGGACACTTCTGGAGCACCCAGCTCAGGTGATCAAGGAAAGTATGCCACTGGACCCCATAGGAAATCTACTACATAAGGCCACCCCAGAAAGACTGGGAGTCAAAGTAGACCTTTCGGTACATAGAAAGAAAGACAAAGAGGCAGTCAAAATTGGGAAATAAAGGAACAGTCCTTAAATGAAAGAAAGGAGAAACATTTAGAAAAAGAGCTAAATGAAATGGAGGCAAGTGATTATTAGGTATAGAGTTCAAAGTAATGGTTTTAAGGATGCACAACAGTATGGCAAATGACACAGAAACAAAAAATAGGACCAGTCAGAAATGAAGAATATAAGGTCTGACATGTAGAATATCATGGAAGGAATAAACAGTAGGTTAGATGAAATAGAGGATCAAATCAGCAATTTGGAAGACAATATAGGAAATAAAACACCCAATCAGAGCAGCAGAAAATAAAAAGAATTTTAAAAAATGAAGTAACAACATCTGAATCATAGGGGCACCGGAAGAGAAAAGAGAGAGCGAAGGATTGAGAACCTATTTGAAGAAATAATGACTGAAAACACCCCTAACTGGGTGAAGGAAAAAGACACACAAGTCCATGAAGTTCAGAGAATACCACACAAAATGAATCCAGAGAGTCCACACAAAGACATATCATTTAAAATATGACAATGGTTAAAGACAAAGAGAGAATCTTTCCTCAGTAAAAACATTTCAGGCCAGAAGGGATTGGCATGAAATACTAGTAGCGATGAAAATCAAAGATTACTTGCTTTACCCAGCAGAGCTATCATTTAAAATTAGAGGAGAAATAAAGAGCTTCCCAGACAAGTAAAAGGTAAAAGAGTTGATTACCACCCAACCAGTATTACAAGAAATGTTGAAGGACAGGCCTGCTTTAAGAAAAAGGAGGAGGGGAAAGGAGGAAGAAGAAGACAATAGCTAACAAAATAAAAAGGCAATAAATATGTACCGATCAACAATCACTCTAAACATAAATGGCTTCAATGCTCTTATCAAAAGATATAGGGTAGTTGAATGAATAAAATAATAAGACCCATGTATATGCTGTCTCCAAGAGACCCACCTCAAAACAAAAGATACACACAGACTAAAAGTAAAGGAATGGGAAAAGATACTTCATGCAAATGGAAAGGAAAAAATGCTAGGGTAGCAATACTTATGTCTGCAAAATAGACTTTAAAATAAAGGCTATAGTAAGAGACAAGGATACTACATAATGATGAATGAAGCAATCCAACAGGAGGATATAATCCTTGTGAACATTTATGCAGTCACATAGGAGCACCTATATGTAAAGCAAACCTTGAGGACATAAAGAGGAGATTGATTGACAGTAGTGCAGTAGTAGAAGAAGATTTTAAACCACATCAACAGCAATGGATATTTCTTTCAGACAGAAAATTTTTGTAAGGAAATGGAGGCCTTAAATAATACACTAGATCAGATGGATTTAATTGATATCTTAAGAGCATTTCACCCAAAAGCAGCAGGATATATTTTCTTTTTGAGTACACATGGAACATTTTCTAGAATAGACCACATGTTAGGACACAAACTAAGTCTCAATAAACTTAAGACTGAAATCATAAAAAGCATCTTCTCTGACAATAATGGCATGAAACTAGAGATCAATCACAAGAAAAAAACTGAAAAACACACAAAGACATGAGGCTAAATAAAATGTTACTAAACAATGTATAGGTTAACAGTGAAAAAAGTCATAATAGGGAAATTCATAGCATTACAGGCCTACATTAAAGAAACAAGAAAAATCTCAAACAGCTAAATTTTACATTTAAAGGAACTTCAAAAAGAACAACAAATAAAGCCCAAAGTGAGTAGAAGGAAGGAAATAATCAGAGCAGAAATAAACAAAATAGTATAAAAAATAAAATGCTACAAAGATCAGTGAAACCAAGAGCTGATTCTTTGAAAAGATAAACAAGATTGACAAACCTTTAACCAGATTCATCAAGGGAAAAAGAGAGAGGCTCTAAATAAATAAAATCAGAAGCAAAAGAGAAGTAACAATTGACACCAAAGAAATACAAAGGATTGTAAAAAAATATATATTGTAAACAACTGCATGCTAATAAATGGGACAATGTGGATGAAATGGATAGATTTCTAGAACATTCAACCTTCCAAACCTGAATCAGGAAGCATCAGAGAATCTGAATAGACAGATTACAGCTAGTGAAATTGAAACAGTAATCAGAAAACTCCCAACAAACAAAAGTCCTTGACTAGACTGGTGACTTCACAGGTGAATTTCCCTAAAACAAAAAAGAAAGATCACTGATCCTCCTCAAACTGTTCCAAAAATTTCAAGATTAGGCAAGACTCCCAAACTCATTTTGCAAAGCCAGCATTATCGTATTCCAAACCAGGTAGTGACACTAAAAAGAAAGGAAATTATAGGTTAGTATTCCTGGTGAACATAGATGCTAAAATCATCAACAAAATACTAGCAAACAGGATCCTGTAATACATTAAAAAAAAGTCATATACCATGATCAAGTGGGATTTATTCCTGGCAGGCAAGGTTGGTACAATATCTGCAAATCAATAAATGTGATACACCACATACAAAAAAAGGAAGGATAAAAACCACATGATTATGTCATTAGAAGCAGATACAGCATTTGATAAAATCCAGCACCCATTTGTGATATAAATTCGAAGCAAAGTGGAAATAGTGGGAACATACCTCAATGTAATACAGGCCACATATGACAAACCAACAGCCAACATACTGAACAGTGAAAAGCTAAAAGCTTTTCTTTAAGATCAGAAATAAGGATAGCCATTTTCACCACTTTTATTCAACATAGTTTTGGAAATCTTAGCCATAGCAATTGGACAAATCATAAAATGCATCCAAATAGAAAAGAAGTAAAACTGTCATTATTTAGAGATGAAATGATTCTATACAAAGAACCTTAAAGATTTCCCCAAAAAACTATAAGAACTGATAAATGAATCCAGTAAACTAGAGGTTACAAAATGAATATCCAGGACTCAGCTGCATTTTTATACACTAATAATGAACTATTAGAAAGTAAAATAAGAAAACAATCCCATTCATAACTGCTTCAAAAAGAGTAAAATACCTAGGAATAAATTTAACCTAAGATGTAAAATACCTGTACTTGAAAAATTGTAAGACACTGAGGAAGACAGAAATAAGTGGAAGCATATGCCATGTTCATGGATAGGAAAAATTAATATGATTAAAATGTCCATACCAACCAAAATAATCTGTAGATTCAACACAATTCTTATCAAGATACCAAATGGCCAGTTTCACAGAAGTAGCACAAATGTTTCAAAAATTTATATGGAATCACAAAATACTTTTAATAGCAACAGCAGTCTTGAGAAAGAAGAACAAAGTTGGAGGAATCATGCTACCTGATACCAAACTATACTAGAAGGCCATAGTAATCAAAAGAGCATGCTGCTGGCATAAAAACAGACATATAGATCAGTTGAACAGAATAGAAAGCCCAGAAATAAACCCATAGCTTTATAGTCAATTAATATTTGACAAAAGAAGCAAAAAACATACAATGGGGAAAAGACAGTCTATTCAATAAATGGTGTTGTGAAAATTGGACAGGCATGCAAAAAATATATAACTTGACCACTTTTTTATTCCATATACTAGAATAAACTCAAAATGGATTAAAAACTTAAATGTTAGACTTGAAACCATAAAAATTCTAGAATAAACATAGGCAGTAAATCTCAGACGTTTCTCATAGCAGTATTTTTTCTGGTGTGTCACCTCAGACAAGGGAAGCAAAAGAAAAAATAACCAAATGGGACTATATCAAACTAAAAAGTTTTGCACAACAAAGGAAACAAAATGAAAAGGTAATCCAGCGAATGGGAGAACATATTCGCCAATGATACATCTGATAAGAGGTTAATATTTAAAATGTATAAAGAACCTGTCCTGGCTGTTGTGGCTTAGTGGATTGAGCGCCAGCCTGCTAATCAAAGGGTCATCGGTTCCATTACTAGTCAGGGCACATGCCTGGGTTGTGGGCCAGGTCCCCAGTAGGGGGCACATAAGAAGCAACTACACATTGATGTTTCTCTCCCTCTCTTTCTCCTTCCCTTTCCCTCTGTCTATAAATAAGTAAAATCTTTTTTGAAAAAATTGAAAGAACCTATAAAACTCAACATCAAAAAACAATCCAATAATAACAACAACAAAAATGGCAAAGGACCTGAATAGACACTTCTCCATTGAGGATGTACAGATGGCCAATAGACATATGAAAAAAATGTTCAACATCACTAATCATCAGAGAAATACAAATTAAAACCTCAGTGAGATATCACATCACATGTATTGGGTTGACTATCATCAATAAAGCAACAAACAGCAAGTGTTGGCGAGTATGTGGAGAAAAAGAAACCCTCATGAACTTTAGTGGGAATGCAGATTGGTGCAGCCACTGTGGAAAGCAGTATGAAGTTATGTCAAAAAATTAAAAATGGAGCTACCTTATGATCCAGGAATTCCAGGTCTGGGAATTAATCTAAAGAAACCTGAAACACTAATTTGAAACAATGTAAGCACCCCTATGTTCATTGCAGTGTTATATACAAAAGCTAAAATTTGGAAGCAGACCAGGCGTTCATCAGTTCATGAGTGGATAAAGAAGCTATGTGGTACATTTGCCAAATGAAATACTACTCAGCCTAAAAAAGTAAGGAAATTTTACTCTTTGTGACAGCATGGATGGACCTGGAGAGCATTATGCTAAGTGAAATAAGCCAGTCAGAGAAAGATAAGTACCATATGATTTCACTCACTCATATGGAGAATCTGATGAACTAATAAGTGAAATAGTGACAGACTCATAGATAGAAAGCAGGTTATCAGCTGTCAGGGAGTTGGGAGGGATTGAGCACAAAAAATACTCATGGGCATGAACAACAGTACAATTATGCCAGGGGTTGAGGCGGTGGTATTATTAGGGGAATAAGTGTTGATGGACAGAGACTTGATTTGGGATAGTGAATATAGAATACAGTGTACAGATGATGTATTGTAGAACTGTATGCCTCAAACCTGCATAATTTTGCTAACCAGTGTTGCCCCAATAAGTTTAATTAAAAATGGGAGGTTAATTAATAAATGCATGAATAAATAAAATATATTTCAAACAATCCTTATGATGTAACTATCACATCTTTAAATAAATCAGTAGGTGTTTATTATTGCTGCATTTCAAAGATATTAGTTTCTAGTGTTTCATTTCACAGTAATACATACATAGAGAAGAAATGTGTACATTTTCCCTTAAAAATAAAATTTTCAGGGACATCAAAATAGTTATTTCAGATGTGAGGCTTTCCATTCCATTTTATTTATTCTTTATTTTTTAAATATTTTTTTGGATTTTTTAATTGTGTTTTTTTTCCATTGCCATTTAGTCCCCTTATACCACCCCCCTGCCACATGCAATCACCATACTGTTGTCCATGTCCATGAGTCCTTTTTCCATTTAGCTCAGTCCCTCTTTTATTTATTGTATTTTTTCCATTTTCCCTTCCATTTTATAGTGTTTTCTTTAAAAAATGTGATACTTAGCATATGCTTATAAAGAAAATTATGTTTTTTAATATTTAAAATATGTATAATGAATAATAAAACAATGTTTCTTTTTTCCACTGTGGTAAAAGTTTGACACTTAAGTATGGGGGGCTATTATATTATTTTGAAAAATCTGTAATAGTCAAAGATTTTTAAAAGTTGAAAATCTAAATTGTGTATCTAGAAATACCATTTCTAAAAATATGTTTGGACTAATTGGGAACATTGGAATAGTTATAAACTTTATATATTGTAACCATTGAAATTTAGTGGTTATGGCATTGCTTCTATAATACAGTGGCACTTCAGTTACTATCTGGATTTGTTTAAATTGTAGAGTACAGTAGTTTTGCAAAAGTTTTTGTCTATAGAAGTTACAGTTCTGAGGTGCTGTGCTTTTCTCCAGTGACAGAAAGATTCATCATAAAGAAGGTTTTTTAAAAGAATTTTACCACCAATTTAGCCCTGGCTGGCGTAGCTCAGTGGATTGAGCGCGGGCTGTGAACCAAAGTGTTGCAGGTTCCATTCCCAGTCAGGGCACATGCCTGGGTTGCAGGCCACGGCCCCCAGCAACCGCACATCGATGTTTCTCTCTTTCTCTTTCTCCCTCCCTTCCCTCTCTAAAAAAATAAATAAATAAAATCTTTAAAAAAAAAGAATTTTACCATCAATTTTACTTCCCATCTCTTTTTAGCAACTTATCCTTAAGCTAGTTTTCTCCTTAATAGCATAGCATCATAGAGAACAGAGACAGATAAAGAAAAAGGAGTTCCAATATTTCTATTTTCTTTTTCCTTGTTAGTATCATTGGATGGCAAAATTTTTCATAAGATTGGTCTTTGATTCTCATATCTAAAATAACACTTTAGCATTGAGGTTTTCTATTCTTCATGCTTTTTCTTTTAACACTGTTTCTCTGCAGTTGGAGCTTGTGGCTCTCAGTGCTTAAATTAGATTTTGGAAGAGTTTCTCCCTAAGCTTGGAATGGAGCTTAACTTAAGGCCTCTTTCTCTTACACTATTTGTTACAAAAATCTTTGGGAAGCCAGTGCACTAGAGATTGGTTGGGGAGTCTGCTGTCTCCAGTGGAAGTCCAGGCAAGTGCAGCTGCTACTCCAGACAACGAGTACTGCACAAATAACCAGATCTATTTCATATCTAAGCCATACCAAATAGTAAAGCTTTGAGGGGTTTATTCATGAGTGTCATTTTATAAGAAAATCTAGCAGTTATTTCTAAGGAAAAGGCAGCTATTTGTTTTAGAAATGACTTATTATTAAAGGAATTCATTAGGCTTGGAATAGGAGAATAGATAAGAGATAAAATTAGAAGAGGCTTACTGATATTTATTAGAGTTAAAAGATATAAAGAAAGTGACCAAGTATTATAATTAATGTGTAAATAAGTTATGAGCCATTAAATAGTCTCTTTTTCAGATGCATGCTACCAATCGATATATTACTAACTTGTGCTGTTGTTAAATGATCAAAAGTTTAGATATAGAATATTATAAATAATATTTCTGATATTGGAAAGTTTTGTGTATATAAGTGAATTTATTATTATATTTACCAGTAGCCAAGATCATTTACTCCATTTCAATTAAGAATTGGAGTTCAAATTTAACATGTACACAGTTTCTGAAAGAACCTTGTGAGGTCCTCTAGCTAAGGTCATGTTTAGATTGTCCCAAGCACATGAAAATTCGTCTATTTCTGTCTATCTCAATCTGCCTCTCTATTTTTCCCTGTCTCAAGCTCCCCATGAGTCCTTTTTCCTCAATCCCTTTACCCCCTAATCTCCCCCACTCCACCCCACTGTCATCCTGCCATCTATCTATGAGTTTGACCACATATTTCTTGTTAGTTAAGTTTGTTTGTTAGCTTCCACGTATGAATGAAATCATATGGTAATTGTCCTTCTCTGACTGACTTATTTTACTTAGCATAATGTTCTCCAGGTCCATCCATACTGTCACAAAGGGTGAAGTTTTCTTCTTTTTTATTCCCAAGTAGTATTCCATTGTGCAAATGTCCCATAGTTGTTTTATACACTCATCCACTGATGAACAGTGGCTGTTCATCAAGCTGCACTTGGGCTGCTTTCATATCTGGTTGATTGTAAATAATTCTGCAGTGAACATAGGAGTGCTTATGTTCTTTGGAATTAGTGTTTTGGGTTCCTTCACATATATCCCCACAAGTGGGATAGCTGGGTCAAAAGGCAGGTGCGTTTTTAATTTTTTGAGGTATCTCCATACTGCTTTCTGTAGAGGCTGCACCAATCTTCATTCCAGCAACAGTGCAAAAGCATTCCCCTTTCTCCGCATCCTTGCCAGCACTTGTTTTGTTTATCGATTTATTGATGATAGCCATTCTGATACGTTGTTTGATGAAAAGGCATGAGGTTTTTGGATGGTTTTCCAATACACATTTTGTTGTTGATATATCAGGTACACGTAAAATTGCTCATTAGTTTCTACCCAAACTCAGGTATTGAGGAAAACCTAGTGCCTGATATATGCATTGAGTTCTAAGTAGATATGTGTTATATATATACAATGCTGTTTCCCACTTGATCCTCTTAGCTTTTTATGTCTTAAGTAAGGAAGTCCACTCACACACTCTGTTCATTTCCTCTTTTGTAATTGCTTTGGGTGGTCTCTCTTACTTATGTAATGCTCTTTGCTCCTCTCAGCCCTTCTCCTTTCCTATTCTGCTCACCTTTTATCCACCTGTTCTGTGCAACATGTAACAGTTACCTACCCAGTTCTCTCTTTTACAACTGCTTTTTGAAATTAAGTTAATCAGCAGAGTAGGTGCTGAGCAAAATTCTCTGGTCCCACCTTCATGGAGCTTACACTGTAGTGTTAAATGTATGTCTTGTTTTATCAACTAGGTTGTAGATAAATGTGTTAGGCCCGTAGAAGGTATCCATCAAATTGTTTGATCATTCTAAATGAAAGAAAAAGATGATTGCCAAGGATTATGGTTATTAACATAAAGAGATTCTTACTAATACCACATGGCTGGGTCATAGATTATCAGCATTGGAAAGGACTTTGAAACGTTCATAATCCAACAACCCATTAGTGCTTTAATGTTTTACTTAACAAACATTTATAAATCATGTGCTAAAACACTAGACATTGTGCTAAGGACTAGGAAAATAAAGGGAACAAGATTGATAAAATCCCTGCCTTTATAGGGCTAATGCCTAATAATAAAACCTTCCATTTCTTAGAGTTTATTGATTACAAAGTACTATGTAATTATAATAGAAAAAACATTTATTAAGTATTTGTGAGACACCTGGCCATTTGTGTATATTAATGCATTAAATTTCACACAATTCTATGTGGTAGACAGAATTGTTTTATTTTGTATATGAGGGAACTGAGGCAATTAAATTACGCAGGGTTGATAGTTTACATTACAGACCTAGGTCTTCGTGATTCCACAACCTTTGCTTTTTACCAGTAGTGGTGACTTCTGACTCCAAGTCCAGTACTCTCCCTTTTAGTGTTTTGCCTGCCTTTACATCTCATGAAGGTGTTGTCCAACTTACACTTTGAATATCTTAAGTAATGTAGTATTTACTTCCCTGAGGCAGTTATTTAATCTTTGGATATCTCTGTTACAATAGTCTGCTTTGTGATGTGCTAAAAAAGCAAAATCTTTCTTCCTAGAATCTTCCTATTTTGGCCCTAGATATGCTCTGGGGATCACACCAAACTATAGCATCTCTTGAGATACTTAAAGCAAGCTATCACCTTGTCGTCTCCAGAACTATTTCTCCACTCAAAACTCATGGTTTTAAATGTTTTTTACTGCCTCAGTCATTCTCTGTGAACAACTTTTAGATTGCTTGTAGTTTTCTTAATTGTGGGTCTAGCAATTGTTTCATTACTTCCAGAGGTAGAGCCAGATACAGAGAAAACACAAGCTCTCCAACTAATGTAGTAAACGCTTTGGACTTTTTTTAAAATTGAAACAACAGCAAAAACAAAAGGTTATATTAGAACCTAAATGGGGAGAGTTTGAAATGTCAGGATTTTTTAAAAATGTATTTTGAATGCCATGCTTTGAGAAACTTTCATCAGTTTTTAGCAGTAGAATGTAATGAAAATGCTCTTGGAATATGAGTTTATCATCAATGTGTGATAGATAGGAGCAAAGAGAGATAGGTGAGGATATCAGTTGAGAGATGATTGCTTAGATGTTCATCCCTAGGAACCAGAACTGAGATGGTGGTTGAAGGGGAAAAGAAAGTGATGAATGTAAGGCACATCCTAAGGTTATCTTTTGAAATTTGTTTACTCTTAAAATGGAAGTAACAAAGAGAAACAGATGATACTTAATACAAATAGGCTCAAGTTCTGAACCAGAATAGATGATATTCCTGAACTTACTTGAAAATATAGTTGGCACTTTGTATCCACAGTCTCTGCATCTGCAGATTTGACCAACTACAGATCAAAATTATTCGGAAAAAACTGTTGCTCATGTGTACTATATAGTAAAACCTACAATGGTTGCGTCTGTATTTAACATGTACAGACTTTTTTCTTTTTAAACAATACAACAACTATGTACATAGCACTTACATTGTAGTAAATATTATAAGTAATCTATAGATGATTTAAAGTATTCAGGGGATATACACAGGTTATATGCAAATACTATGCCATTTTAATAAGGGACTTGAGCATCCTCAGATTTTGCTATCCACTGAGGGGAGGGGTGGAACCGATCCCTGATGGATACTGAGGGATGACTGTAATTTGATGAAACATTACTACTTACTTAATATAAATGAGGATTCTATAAATAAGAAGCACTACTAACTACATAAGTTACTGAGAGTTCTTGTATTGTTTATGCTTTGCTATTTGTATTTGTGTTCATGGTGACTGTTTTGTAAGGATGATTAGATAAATCACCTAACTTCTTCCTACACATATTATAGTAAATCTTTTACATACATGAGTTCTTTTAAAGATTGTAGTTTATCCATAAGGATTGTATTATGTTTCATTTGACAGTATCTTTTTTCTAGATCAAATTTATACACATTTATTGTAGAAAATCAAAATATAAAATGAGCTAAAAGAAAAGTAACATTTTTATCACTCTTGACACATTAGCATTTAAAAATATGGAAACTAGCCCTAGCCAGATAGCTTAGTTGTTTGGAATTTCATCCCATACACCAAAATGTTGTGAGTTTGATCCCTTGTCAGGGCACATAACTAGGTTGAGATTTCAGTCCCCAGTCAGGGAGTGTATGGGAGGCAACTGGTTGATGTTTCTCTTTCACATCAATGTTTCTCTCTCTCTCTCTTCCTCTCTGTCTAAAAAAATCAATAAACATATCCTTGTGTGAAGGTTAATTAATGTATATATGGAAACTAAACATCAGAGATTAAGTTGATCCAACATCTTGTACCTGCACTAAGTGGTGAAGCAAGTATTGAGACCCAAATCTGTGTGGTTGTAAATCTGCCACCTCTTTCATTTTGATCATGTGTCTCCTTAGTTGTGTAACAAGGTATCTGCTAGGTATTTTCTGATTGGCTAGGAGGATAAATGATTCTTTATTGACACATAAACATGTGTTTTCTAAAAGCTAATTTGCCAGTTGGTTGGAACTTGTACATTTTTTTCTCATAAATACAATGTTAGAAGTAATAGGAGTAGGTATTCAAACTGGGCTTCAAGAAAGTGACACATAATGTAACTGAACTTGCATCCAGAAAGGTGATTATTGTGGTACAAGGAGAAAGAGCAGTGGGAGTACCTAGAGAAAGAGTTCTTTTATGCCTCATAGGGTCAGACAAAGTGTATACTTGTTTCCTCAGTATAATTTATCTTTGGAATCTTCCCACCTCCTCTTCCCTTCCAGAATTTCCTTATGCCCAGTGCTAATGTGGTGCTTTAGTCTTCAGATAGAAGATTCTTCCTACCCAGAATACTTGGTCCAGAGTTCTCATTTTTTTCCAGTGTTTTACCAGACTTCAACATACTGACTTAGCTTCTGTTGGGAGACAGTCTAATTACTCACTCACATTAAGGAGCAGTGGTAGTGTGGTATAGTGCAAAGAACCTAGTATTTGACATCAGACCTGTATCTTAGCAATTTGCTAAACCTTCCCAAGTTGTGCGACTTTAGGTAATTTAGTTCATCTCAGTGATTCTCAGTCACCTCATTTGCTTATCAGGGCCAGGTAAGTGTCAAATATTTGAGATAGTGTATAGCAAATTTGGTTGTGCAATGTGAAAATACATGTACTGGGTAGGCATCATTGACAATGAGTGATGGATGGACTTACAATTTTTACGTAATTATTTGCATTTTGAAAGTTTCTTTCTTGATCATCCAAATTAAACTCTGAAGTGCAGAGTTTTAGTTGTTACTTTATTTTAAAATAGTGATTTCAGAGAGTAGGAAAACAGTTGCAGTTGCAGCAGGAGTCCGGTAAGAAGAATGACCAAACTTGGGTTATATACTCAAAGTTGCCTTCCCAAAACTTTGATTCTCTGCTTTTCTTTGAGTCTATCTGGTCTCTAAACCCCCATATTCAGATAGTCAGCTCCCTTCTCTTCTCCTCCCTTTGGCCTCTTGGTAGTTGGGACTAGGAGAACAGTGAGTTTCTCAAGCTTAATGCTCATAAGAATTTTCTGGGGATCTCTCCAAAATCCAAATTCTAACTCAGATCATTTGGGTAGGACCTGAGATTTTAACTTTTTACAAACTTAATGCCCAGGCCTCTAGTTATGAATATTACATTTTTGGGTGGGTTTAAAACATGGATGATATTTTGCTGTATGTTTCATTTCTACAAGTGTATGTAACTTAGAGAATTGCTCATATTGTCACTACAAATACCTTTTAAAATTTTGTATTAATTTTCTCCATTTAGGACAAACTGTATTCTATCTGAGTGAAGCTTAAACCTCACTAGTTGTCCCAAGGCGACAGTGAAGGTTACTGATACTAGTGTAAAGTGGTTATGGAGGAGAACCACTACCAGAGGAAAATGTAACTGGTGGTGCTGAGTTTTTCCTTTTCCTTTTTAAAACTTTGTCAACTTCTCCTACTAATAGTAAATTAAATATGAAATTTAAAAATAAAATAAAAATAATTACTGAATGTGTCCAAATTCATTACATTTTTCTCATTGCAGATTATTCATGTTAAAATCAATGATACTGAATAGCCAATGTTTTTATATTGTAATACATTAAGATTTTATCTGAGGAAAGCTGATAGTTATCAAGTCCTGTTTGTCTTGATGATACAAATATTCAACTCTATACCATAGAGCTCTAGGATATGTATATTGGATTTAGTCAATGCAGAAATACCAAGACACAAGGGGGCACTGTCTTACCATAATCTGATTGAATTTAACAGCTTTTTGTTTACAGTGAATGTCGCTTTCAAAATTTCATCTTCTCTGTGGTTATCAAGAAAGCTTTAACACTTTATATCCTTCTAAAGCTGTTATATAAAACTTAAACCAACTAATCTTTTAGAGTTCACCAATGACATGTGCTCTTAGCAAAATTCAGAAACTTTGTATTGTATTTGGCATGGTTTGGGGAAGAGTGGATGATTTGAAGATTGTGAAACACATTTAGTTGTTAGTGTTTAAGTCTTGTGGTGGGGGGAAATCACTGTAAAAACAATTCAGTTGCTTTGGGGAAATATAGTGCCTCTGTTCTACAGAAAAGAGTTGGGATAAAGATTGAACTGTTATAAGCTGCAGCTGCATTTGCCATCAAATACCTAGTTGGTACTGACAAATGTTTTGTTTTTATTGTCATGGAAACTTGGAGCCAGAGAATGGATATTCTATTCCTCACATTTGGGAAAATAACAATTCCTTGCATAAAACATAAGGATCTTCCAAAAGCAGTTTCTAAAATAGATATAGCCTAAATATAATCCAAAAAAAGTCAAGGAAGTAAGTGTGGAATAAATGCAGTCATTTCTGGATTACTTCTATGCTCAATACAAAGAATGCATCTGTATACTCTGTTATTAAGCTTGTTATTACTGCTAGAGAGTTGAATTACAGTGAGCACAATATTTGTTTAACATCAACATGAGAGTTACCTAATCCTTTAGGACCTGTCTTTGCTCTTCCTCCTTGTTCTTAAGATATCTGTTGGGAGCTCTATATCCTATTAAACAATTGCATCTGATCCCTGAGTAGTTTCTTTTTTCCATTCATGCTACTTATCTGCTGTAATCTTTCATTTAGAATATTGTAAAGCACTTTATATTGGGGGTGGAGCACTTTATCCAAAATAAGAAACTTACTTTCTTTAAATAAAAAAGATTTTTATATGGTCTCAAAAAAAGAAAATGTAAAATTTCAAAATATAAACATTCAAGTAAATCCCTATGCATATTTTTAAAGATTTTATTTATTTTTGGAGAGAAGGGAAGGGAGGGAAAAAGAGGGGGAAAGAAGCATCAATTTGTGTGAGAAAATTGATCAGTTGTCTCTTGTACACCCCCAACCAGAGCTGCTCTCCAGGCATGTGCCATGACCAGGAATTGAACCGGCAATGTTTTCAGTTTGTGGGACCATGCCCAACCCACTGAACCACACCAATTGTGGTGCTTATGAATATTTTATCAAGTTGTGAATGGAAACACACATTATAAGAACAGAAAATGCAAAGGAATTTTGGGTTCAATTAGAGTAAATGTGACATAAATGAAAATATTGGGAAATGAGAGTAAAATGTAAATAAAGTGCCAATACAAATTAAAGCGGTTTATCTTACATAAAGGGGAAAATCATGAATTATGGTGGTTTTACCAAAGGATATCAGCTAAGTTATATTACCTCCACAAAGGAAACAAAACAGATGTTTACGACTTCATGAAATATGATAGAGAAGGAATAGAGTGGACTATTTTAGATAGTATAGTCAGAGAAGGCTTTTCTGAGGAAGTAACATTTGAACAGAGACCTGCATGTTCTGGCAGAAGAACATTTTATGCAGACAGGCTAATAAGTCCACCAGTCTTCAGTGGAATTGAACTTAGAATGTTTAAGAAACAATATACAAGTTTTTAAACAAGATTGAGAGAGAAAAAAAAAACTATGTTTAAATGGACTTCAAAGCAGTATAATTAAGTAGAACATGGTCAGTTTTCTTATATGAAACAGGTCCAAGATTAGACTCCTTAAATCTAAGTTTAGGTTGCCAGGAAGAAGGAACCTCTCAGAAGAAGAATGAGATTGTTTCAAAATAAAGTTTTTAGGGTGAGTTTTACTGTTATTTAGTATTTTTCAAAATATTATTATGAAGTTAGTGGTTTTTATTAATTGAATATAGTCTTGTATACTCAAGAAGCAGTTCAGGAAAAAATGTGTCAAAAATAAATGTAAATAGCTAACATAATCAGAAACAGATAGTCTTAGGAAGCAATACCCCTAAGAGAAAATGGTTAATAACAGCAATTTTTACAAATTTTAATGCTGTTTAGAGCATGTGTGTGTGTGTAAGACATCAAATCATGTACAATAGGACTGGGAATTGAAGACCTGCACAAAATCTACCTGAGGTTTAATTTAGAGACCTAGTAAATATGCCAACAGAAAACAGAGGGGAGACTACAAACTAGACATTGTATTCCATAACTGAAATGATAGAAAAGAACTGGAAAATTGCCAGCTTTTTAACCTTTTAAAAATAATAATGTGAGTAGTTAATGTAGGAGATCATATTCTTAGAGCGGTTTGTTCCAAATTCAAATATGTCAGCAGACCTTGTAGAATTCTGAGTATTTTAGAAATAAAATATCTGAGGTTAGTAATAAGAGAACCTCTTTATAATGTCATAAAAATTAAAGTACTTTAACAAAGTTTTAAAATTTCCCAAGACTTTATCAAACTCAATTTCTATTATGGTGAAGTCTAGCTGAGCAGGATGTTTTTAAGATACTCCAAAATGCCAAGGATATTGACAAATTTAGAACCTGTATTAGAGTGTCTTGTGCTATACGCACTCTCTAAGCAGGGTTTTGTTTTGTTTTGGTTTTTTGTTTTGTTTTTTTTTGTCAGAAAGTCTTATTTTTTTTATAGGAGTCATGTTTTTCTGTGTTCTAGCTTTCTGATCTATAAAAATGGGTTTGTTAAAGAAGACCACGAAAATGCTGTTATATTCTTTTGGATGGGAAAGGACTACTGAAAGAATTTCCAAAAAGTATAAAAAGCTAAGGAAGTTTCATAGTAGTCCCAAAGAAACCATTAGTTTTCAAACATTGGACAGTGAGGGGCCACAAGAGAAGGGATGTAAAGAAGGTGAGTCCTACAGTTCTCCAACTGACTGCCTGAAGGAAAATTCCAGGCCACAACAATGAGAAGAGGAAATTAAATAGTCCAACAGTCTTGGGAGACAATAAACAAAGAATGGAATTCGAGGAAGCTTAGGAGGGTTGAATTTGCAGGGCAAAAAAAGAGGGAGAACAGAAAAAGAGCTTGAGATCTGCGGAGTGGTTCCCTTAAATCTTTGGCTGATCCATGTGTGCATGCAAGAGAGGAAACTTAACTTGAGACCAGGAAAGACTCACTTGAAAGGAGTAAGCTGAACAGCAACTGAAGTTAGACAAAGCTGAAAATAGTCTTCCAGCCAACCAAAGTGGAAGATCTCATAATATAGGCGTACCTCATTTTACTGCACTTTGCAAGTTTCCTTTTTTTTTTTAATAAATAAATTGAAGGATTGTGGCAACCCTGCCTGGAGCAAGTCTATTGGCGCCATTTTTCCTAACAGCATTTGCTCACTTCTTGTCTATCACATTTTTGGTAATTGTCACAATATTTCAAATTTTTTCATTATTACTATATTATTTTTGTTATAGTGATCTGTGATCAGTGATATTTGATGTGCTGTTATAATTATTTTGAGGTACCACAAACTGCACCCATATAAGATGGTGAACTTAATTGACCCTTCAGCAATTACCACTCTAATCAGTCAGCATCTATCAACATCAAGGCAAGATCCTCCACCAGCAAAAAGATTATGACTCAGATGATAGCATTTTTTAGCAATAAATACATATGCTCTTGCATACTTAATAGATAGACTGCAGTAAGTGTAAATATGACTTATATGCACTGGGACACAAAATAATTCATGTGACTCACTTTATTGGAATGTTTGCTTTATTGCAGTGGTCAGGAATCAAACCTATAATGTGTCCAAGCTATGCTTATAAATGGCATTGTGTGGAGTCCTCATAAGGGTAGTATGTTGATGTGACTAAATTAGCCATGGGCTGAAAGCTGTTCTGGACCCACAGTAACAAAGCTTAAAGACAACCCTCTAGAAGGATCAAACTGATTCTAAGTCACTTAACGGCTTACCAGAACAAAATGCAACATTCTTTAAAGGAATACAACAAAACCTAGTACCCAAAGATGAGAATTTAATAATGCTTGGCATTATGAAAAATTACTAAGCATCAAAAGAAGCAGAAAACTATGCTCTGTAACCACAAGTAAAATTCAATAGTAGAATAAATACAGTGGGAAATTATAGAGATGATAGAATAAGCAAATGAGTATTAAAATGGATGGTATCAATGTTGTTCCATAGTTCAAAAAATGTAGAGAAAAACAAATATAATGAGAGGGGAAAAGAAAGATATAAAAAAGAAAAACCAAATGGAGTTTCTAGAAATGAAAAATATATCTGAAGTGAAAAATACACTGGATGGCATTAACAGCAGATTTTTCACTGCAAAAGAAAGGATCAGTGAATTTTCAAGCATGGAAAGCATCCAAAATGAACATCAGAGAGCATCCAGCTCCTACTTATGGTGTAGAGAGCTTCAGAGAATCTCGTTTCCACTCTTCACAATGAAAACAAAATTAAAAAGCCTTATAAACTACAAAATTCTTTTTTTAACCAATCAGAGAGCTGAAATCTCAGGACAATCATGTGGCTTTAATTACAAGGAGAATTGGGACACATGAACTGTCTTACCTGTGGCAGAACATGGAAGAATAAAGTGTCTAACCAGTCACAACACAAGCGGGTAAGAGTAATTAGCTAAAATTTTAAAGTTTAAGAGAAGGCCCATTGTGGGCTAACAACATATCATTTTGAACTAATTGGAGACACCTAAGAAAAAAACAGTTGAAAATTGTTCCCCTCAAATCTGCAACAACGATTAAGAGTAAGGCAGGAGACTGAAGAGAATTCTTGTTGATGGTACAGGCATGCAGGTACTGATCAGCTGCCATTGTGGGAAAATTTGAAAACCCTGGACCCTAGGTACTAAAAGACTTAGGCCACTTTAGGAGGGGCAGCAAAGCATCTTGCCCAAAGGAAATAAGTTAAGACATATTGTGACTGGGGGAGGACAGGAAACTCGCCTTTGATGTAAAATCTTTTGCATATACCAAGTACAGGTTTCCTGCCTGTCAGGGAGGGTTGAAAACATTAACCTAAGGTCAACTTTAGATATAAAGCACAGTTTTGCTCTTACAGAGAGAGGAAGGGATAAAGGATAGGAAAGCAATAGCTGTCTACCACTGGGGGAGTGGCAAAACCATGAAGAGAGATCCACTCAGGGACACAGATTTTATAGGGTCTGTTGAAAGCTGAGGATGAAAAAACTAACCCCGAGAAAAGTCCTACAGCACCCCAGCCATATAATAAGCACTAGACAAAAGCAGCCAATCACTAGAGGGAGTTGAAGCCTCTGGTCAACTGAAGTAGCCACAGCAACACCAATCACACCCAGCTAAACTTCTAATTTGATTAATTTTCCCACACTAAAGTTTTTATACAAGGAGAGGAATGCTCATTTCCAGGCCTAAATACTGTTTACCTCTTCTATACATGACATCCTTCATTCAATTAAAATCATGATAAATGTACATAAGAAAAAATATTGTCAGGAGGCAAAATAATCAACAGGACAAGACTCAAAGGTGATTGATGTTAGACCTATCAGACAAGAATTTCAAAGTAACTCTGCTTAACATAATAAGGATCTAGTGGAAAAGGTGGACAACATGCACAGATAGGTAATTTTTAGCAAATAGATGGAAGTAATGAGAATCTAATTGAAATGTTAGAAATAAAAGACATATCAGAGATGCATTCCTTTGGGATCATCAGTAGACAATACAGATGCAAAAAAAATTTGAGTATAGGTCAATAGAAATCCAAACTGAAACACAAAGAGAAAAAAGTGATTGCAGACAGAACTATGGGACAATGTCAAAGCCTAATATATGTGACTGAAGTCTCAGGTGGAGTAGGAGAGAGAAAAAATGATAGATCCAAGATTTTAAAAACAACACACACACACACACACACCACCCCCCCCCCAGACATTATGTTCAAACTGCTAAAAGCTAACAATAAAGAAAAAAATCTTGAATCCTGGCCAGTGTGGCTCATTTGTTGGAGTGTTGCCCTGTAACCAAAGGGTTGCTGCTTCAGTTCCCCATCAGGGCACATACCTAGGCTGCAGGTTTGGTCCCAGGTCCAGGTGCATATGGGAAGCAACCAGTCCATGTTTCTCCCTTCCTCTCTCTCTAAAAGCATTGAAAAAATGTCCCCAAATGAGGATTAAAAGTAAATTAAAAAAAAAAATCTTGAAGGCAGCAAAAATGAGTATGTACAGAGAAATAAACTACACCAGACTTACTAGAAAGTTTGCAAGTAATAAGATAATGGAGGATGTCTCTAAAAGACTATTAAAATTTTAAAAAATGTCAACCCCTAATTATCTGTCCTTTGAAAATACTTTTTTAAAAAATGAGAGCGAAGTTAAGACTTTTTCAGATATAGAAAAGCTGAGAGAATCAATTCCTAGCAGACTTGTGCTACAATAACTGTTAAAGTTCTTGAGGCAGAGGGTATGTGACTCCAAACAGAAGCTTGGATCTACACCAGAACTCAGCAATTTTTTTCTGTAGAAAGCCATATATTACACATTTTAGGCTTTGTGGGTCAGACAACATCTGTCACAACTATTCAACTCTACCCTTAAAACACAAAAGCAACCATAGACAATTTATAAACAAATGAGCATGACTGTGTTCCAGTAAAACTTTATTTACAGAAATAGGAAGCAGGCCTGCTTTGGTTTATGGGTCATAGTATGCCAACCCCTGATCTATACAAAGAAATGAGAGCTCCAGAAATGGTAAAAATGAAAATAAATATAAAAGACATGTTTTCTCATTTTTAAGTATATTTTATTGATTATGCTATTACAGTTGTCCCATTTTTTTCTCCCCTTTATCCTTCTCCACCTTTCACCCCCCTCCCTCCAAAACCCAGCCCCCTCCCTTAGTTCATCTCCATGTGTTGTACATATAAGTTCTTTGGCTTCTCCATTTCCTATAATATTCTTAACCTCCCCTTGTCAATTTTGCTTCTTATTCCCTGTACCTTTTCCCTCTTTCACCTCCCACTCTGTCCCTGCTGATAACCCTCCACGTGATCTCCATTTCTGTGATTCTGTTCCTGTTCTGATTGTTTATTTAGTTTGTTTTTGTTTTGTTTTTTAGGTTATTTTGTTGATAGTTGTTAGTTTGTTGTCATTTTACTATTCATTCCTCATTTTTAATCACACCAAAAAATAAATACCTGAGCAAAAATAGTAATACTGTATATGGGGTATATTAAATATTCAAAAGTAAAATGTATGACAATAGTAACTCAGAGGATGCAGGGGAAGATTTTGGAAATACCTTGTTGTATGGTTGTTACATTTGAAGGTAGACCCTGTTAATTAAAGATACACTACATTATAAATTGAAGGCAAACATTAAAAGCAAACAGTACAGACTAAATGGAATACTCAATCCAAAAGCAAGTTTAAAAAAAACATAGGAGACAAGTAGAAAACATCTTATAAAATGGTAGATTTAAATCCACCCATATTAATAATCACATTACATGTAACTAGTCAAAATGAAGCATTACAGAGAAACAAGAGATTTTATCTAAGTTTTTTACTTTTATATTCTCCACTTTTTTTCAGTGGTTTTGGAACATATTTTTAATAGGTTCTTCCCTATGTGAAAACACAAAAATAGTGAATATCACATCTGTTCATACACAGCTAACACTGTGTAACAAACACCTCCTCACAGTCTTGACACTGGTAACACCTCCTTTTTATGTATCAAGGACAGTCTGTACCTGTATCCCCCCATGAACTTCAGACAACAAACAAGTTATCTTGAACCAGCAGCAACTTACAACCATCAGACCCAAGATAATATCCTGTAACCATTTTCCCCAACCCCTATGAGAAAGAAGATAGGCAGGTTAAGGTTTCTTCCAAGCCTATCTGTCCTGTTTCCCCTATATTATATAATCTACATCTCTGTTAACATTCACTTTAGATTCTTTTTATGCCTTCATTTTTCTTCAAATCCCTTATCACCTTTTCCAGATCTTGCTTTTTTTTGTTTATTTGTAAATCTCTCAGTTGTGAGTAGAAATTTAATTGTGGCTAAATACACAAATAGTGCTAGAAATATATACCCATTTATTAATGCTAAGGGAAGAGTGAAACCGTAAGATATTAGTGAATTAAAACACATAAAAAATTTTAAAACCTTTGGAAATATCCAGTAGTTTCCTTTAAATTATTTCCCTGGAACCTACTTTTTTTTTCTGCCTCTCTTTAAGGCTTTTTCCTCAAGCACTGATATTCAAGATATACATATATGGATTTTATAGTCGATATATTTCATTTTAAAAATAATAACTAATACAATTAGTCCTTATCTTGTGTTTTTCACTGTGCCATGTACTTTATCTGTCATTACATTTTTATCCTCACAAAAACCCAGTGAGATGAAACTGTTATCTCATTTCACAGTTGAGGCAACTGTTAAGAGACAGAGAAATTAGGTAATAATGTTACTTGAAGCAGAGTTGTAATTTAAACCTAGTCTACATCCAGAGTATCTATTCAAACCATTTCTTCATGTCTCCTCCTTAATTTTATTATTATATATATTGTTTCCTTTTCCTTCCTTCATTCTTTACTTTCTTCTTTTGTTTTTCCCTTCAGTAAATATTTTACACAGACATACTGTGACTTAAATAGATTTATATAGCTATTTATAATGAGTTGGTTTGTAAAAAAACTTATTTTGAGTTATGCCTGAATCACAAATGAACTTTGGATTGTAACCCATTGAGAACCTGAGGCTAGTAGACTTTACCTGTTTTTCAAACTGCAAAGGTAAGATGGCAGTAAATTGCAAGACTGGAGACCGTGCATTGAAAACTGCATGTCTCAGTTTTCACCCTCAGAGTATCTATTATGTATTAAGAACCTTACTACATAAGGTTCTTTTGTACAAAAGGGATTTAAGGCTCTCTTTTGGTCTTTGTACATCTGTTTCAATAAAACAGAATAGTCTCTTTTCAGTTGTTCTATATTTGTATATTTTCTATGGTGTACAAGGTGTGCCACCTTTCTACATTATATAGGTGGAGGGTGTTGAGTCCCAGTGAGAAATTCTATGAATATTTAGAGTTTTCTTAATCTGAATAGAATGAAGTCTTGGTAATTCAGACTATATTGACTTCAGTTTGCTATATTTAGCATCCCATTATCATGGTTAAATATTTCAAAATGTAATTAAAGATGATATGTATTTTGAGTTGCTTATACATTTCATTTTTATAACTGCACAATTGTCATTATTCTAAAAGTCCCTACATTTTTTAGCAGCTGTCTTTTCCCTGCTACTACTAGTAGTGCCCAAATTTATATTCTGATGGAAGGGGATACCTGATTACTAGTAAAATAAGATGAAAATGTCAATTTCATGGGATATTAAAATGAAAAATATAATCTAATCCAAACTTACCCCACCATAACCCATTCTTCAGGTAAAGAAACTGAGGGCTGGGGAAGTTCAATGACTTGTTCATGTCACATAGCTAGTTTATAGCTGAGACAGGAATAAGACCCTCCTGACTTTTTCCATGCTTGTTTCATTCACTCTCTGTTTCTGACCAGATAGTTGGTGAATGGTAGCAGTTCCATTGACTAGCTCCTTTCTTTTTATTCCAGTTCTTGCTGTCAAAGGAAACTAGCTAATTAACAATCATTTATTATCCACTATTTTAGAGTACAGTTCTGTTAAGCTGCCTCTGCTTCCACATGGCTGTGTGCCATAGATAGAGCCTTGGAGTAGAATCTGTCCCTGGCACACAAAATAAGTCTAGAATTCTGGATCAGTGTTCTCTGAACAAGTGGAATCTACCTTCTGGTCCCTGGATCCATAAAAAACAGACTCAGATACTGACCTTGCCTGGTAAGGTCATGGTTTAAATTAAACAGCCAGAATATAGAAAAACTTGAGAAAATGATGAGAATTAACAGTAATAAGCTTAATTTTCTAATTATCATTGTATGAATCAAAATTTTTGAGAGAAGCATTCTTAATAAGAATTTGGTCAAAACAATCAATACATCAGAAAGAGTAGATATTTAAGTATGTGACTACCGGGATAATTTGATAATATGTTCTCCTCCCTTTCCCCAGCCAAATTATTTGATGATGTGATTTTTACCTGATTTGTGGGGGCAAAGGTGGGTGTTAGGAAAGTAGACACGGTTGAGGTGTTGAGGCATTGGCTTAATTTATTTAATCCCTAGATAGTTGTAAAGTGTCAATGGAATTATTTCAAATCCTTTTTTACTTAAGAATAGAATAAACATCATGATGCAAAGGTTATTTGATTACTTTTAGAGAATATGTATTCAACATGTTTTCTCCTGAAATACAGCCAAAGATGAAGAGATGAGTCCTAGTTCTATGATTTGTTGGATTGCTATAAAAATGAAATTTCTTTATTTCTAAGTTATAAACAACGTGTGGTTGGGGAAGTATGGAGACATTAAGTGAGAAAACACGCTTAAATTCTGAACCTAAGGAAAAGCAACAATGCAGTATAGATGATTTCAGGGACATTTTAAAACATGCAATTGTATAATTTTAAAACATGCAAATTATAAAATACTTCTCTTTCAGAGAAGTAAAGTTTAGATTTTAAGCTATATATAATGAATACCTTGTTATGAATTCTATATGTGGTAAAATTAGACCATAAAGTGGTCCAAAAAGTTTTGATAAATCACTAAAATTGATCAAAATGTATCTTACACTGTTCATTAATTCCTAATATCTAACAACCTACCCACCTCACCCTGTCATACTGAATTCTGCATACTAATTGTTATCTCTGGGCATTCTGGTGGCTGAAAGGCAAACTGTCTTGTATAAACCTTCTCATCCTCCTCCGTATATATTTAATCTGTGAGTCTGATTTTAGTAGGAGTGGAGAATATGGTGAAGGGTAGCTGGATTGGTCCATATTTACATCCTGAGCTACTTTGTTTCAGGTTTTAGTCTCAAGAAGTCATTTCTTTTTTTTCTTTTTTATTATCAAGAAGTCATTTGTAAAGGCTATTCAGATTGCCTGTGTCTGACTGTGTGCTTTTGTCAAGGATAATGAGATACTTTATTGGTACTTAAGCAATTCTACAGGAATTGCTGCTTACAATTCACAGGGGGTTGGTGCAGAGCTAAGATGGAATGACTGATGAGATAAAGGCTGAGTTAGAAAAGTGATTACAACTGGGAACTTGCTAATCACTGACCTCTATAGTGATCCTCTGGTTTATCACTAATCTCACTCACACTTGGCATTTTCCTATGCTTCAGTTTCATCTTGCATAGCTGTGGAGTAATTTGGCATGGAGTGAACAAGAGAAGGGCATGGAGTCCAGCAGCTGTGCTTGTTGGCATAGATATTTAAATATCTTCAAAGTAGCCAGCAGTGTGCTTGGCACAAATGTTAGCCAATAATACTTAAACAAATTGTTGTAAAGAAAATAGGCAGGCATTTATGTTAAAATCCTCTCTCTTTTCTTAAAAAAAATCTGTTTGAGATCCTTTGGCTTTTTTTATATATAAGTTTGAGTGGCTTGCTATCAGAATGAAATCTGTAAATGTAATGTTTAGCATTGGCCAAGGTTCTTTCAGACAAGAATTTCCAAGTACTTGATAGGCATTAATTAAACTGTATAGGCCTGTGTGAATTGATTTTTCTAAAAAATGGTACCATTAATGTTAAGTGACTTGTAACTTGCCCAGTTCACTCTCGAGAGAGAGCATCAAGAACCAAGAGATAAATCCAGTAATCAGGATCCCTAGGTCTCTGCTCTGTTATACCCAGTGGAATTACAGGTTTCTCCACTTTGTAGGATAGTATTTTATGTTTCTCCAAGTGGTTGGCGTGATCCAAATTGTCAGAAACCTTTGGGGTAGCATTCACCCACCAAAAAAAGAGGGAAAGCTTCTCTGTGAGCAAAGGGCCTAGGTAAATAATGAGTTTTCAAAGATACCCAAGGGAAAAAAGGATAGTCTGCTCACAAAATTTTTACCAAATTTAGATTTGTGCCCAAATATTTATATTTACCTATGTAAGGATTTCATATTGTTTCTCTGAAAACTAAATATGGAAAAGTTCTCATGATTTATATATTGAAATACTTCATTTTGAAACACAGTAATGTTGACCTAGGTAATTTTTTGAAAAGTCCAGGAATTCTTTTTCCAGGTTAAGACTTTATCTTCTTTTTAAAAATTAAAACAACAAAACAAAACAACCAGACAGTTTAATGCTACACATTTAAAAAATATCACATGGAATTTTTTATTAAATAGATTGTGAATTTGAATTAATGGATGCAAGTCAGTATGCCTTACAAAAATGAACGTTAACGTAATATTGGCTTTCAGGCAAAAAGGGAAACTATTTGTTTGTTCTAATTTGTGATGTTACTCATGAAGTCAATGACTGTTTATTAAGTAGTATATTATTCACTGAAAGAAGTAAATTTTAGTTTGCAGGTATTTTCCAGGTATTCACTATACTGCTGCAGACATAAATGCCGAGCCAGCTATATCTTCCATAATATCTTTGTTTCTGGCCATTTCCTCATAAAAACATTATTTTGAATTGGTAGCAAAAGAGTACATACTGCTGAGAGTATTACAGGTCAGGTTTCTCTAACCGATAAATACAGGTCTACAGGAAACCTTGAAAATTTACTATAATATCTCATAGCTGTTATGAGCTTCCTTTAATCACTCCTTGGTTCTAACAAGATTTCTAGTAGGAAGAAAGTAAAACTAGCAATGCTACCAGCAATGTAACTAAAGTACCTTTCACAATACCTGTCTCATAATAGCTAGTCAGGAAATGCTAGTTTATGTCACCATACCCACAGCAATCTCAAGACTTTCAAAGTAAGGAGAGGAAGTAGAAGAGTCCTAGACTTCTGTGTACTCTAAGGAAGGTTCAGCAGAGCATTCTGGAAGTTTTTGAACCAAAGTTGGTCAAAAGAGGAATGCCATGTCTCCCACAAAGAGGTATGCTTTAGTTTCCCCACCATATTTATTGAAGCATGCTGGAAGCAAGGGATTCTCAGTGCAAAAACAGTCATGGATTTCAGAGTACAGCATCTGGAACCCTCAGGTCAATTACATTTCCTGAAGTAGGAGTTCTGCAAGTTGAATTCTCATGGCTGCCACAGCAATTTTTTTTCCACAAAAATTGTTTTAAACGTATACACACAAACAAATTCCTGAATTGGCCACACAAAACAACCTCTGGGATGCCATTGTGCAACCTCTGATCTTGTTCAATTTGTTCATTTTTTTTTTTACGTCTTAGAAAACAGAGACCCAGAAAAACAGGATCAGAATATTTTTCTAACAGGCAAGAGTAACATCATCATGTGCCCTGTGTGAGAACTGAAAACAATAGCAATTACTTTTGAGTGAAACCAGCACAACTGACCATGTTCTAGTAATACCCATCACCAACCTTTAGATTAGTTGGGTTTTGCTGCCAATCATTTTTGGGATGATTTGTCATCAGTACCTCTTTTCAGCAGGAATAGATTTCACATCCAGTGCCACATCAGTTGATTGGTAGAGGCTACTTAGAGGGCTAAACAGAAAAAATGTTATATTTGGATTGTACCACATACCTACATATATGATCAGAATGTAGAGATTGTGTCCTAAATCTTCACTGGAAAACAGTGCAGTATAGTATACTGTTAAGAATTTGGTGTCAAAGAGCCCCGTGTTCTAGTTCTTTGGGCTATTTACTTATTCTATGACCTTGGGCAAATCATTTTTCCTCATAGTAAAATGGGGATTTAGTAGTACCTACTTCAGTGACTTGGAAGAATTTATTATTTCTTCCAAGAAATTATTTGTCTGCATTATTTTAAGTCTTCTAATTGGTCTACCAGCTTCTACGCTTATTCTCCACATAGCAGCCACAATGATACTTTTGATACATAGATCATCTTTTCAATATATAGTACTGATGGTGTCAGTGTGATTTGCCTACAGGAAAAAAAAATGTACCTTGACCCACTACCAACATACATAGAAACCAAGTTCAGATTTAAACATGAAAGATCAATAGTAAAGCTTTTCAAAGAAAACATAGAAAAATAGATGTATAACCTCAGAATGGGCAGATCTTTTAAACAGTACACACACCAAAAAATGCTAATTATAAAGAAAAAAATGGACAAATTGGCCTACATTAAAATGGAGAATTTATTTGTTAAAAGACTCCATTAAGATAATAAAATGTCAACCTACAAAAAGATATTGCCGTAGATATAGTAGAAAGTCTTCTGTCAAAAATCTGTGAAGAACTTGTACAAATCAACAATTACAGATAATCCAGAAGGAAAAAAATGAATGGCTGTTGTACTATAAAATACCCTAATGTACAATAAACATGAACTCACTGTGATTCACCAGCAGAATTTGGCTGCTAAAAATGTCTATTACATCTTCTATTGCATTAATAAATAAATTCACAACAAAAGAGCAAATCATTCCACAAATCTCTTTACTGAGAAGAGTTTGAATATTATATAATTTTTTGCGCAGTCTTTATTGTTGGAAATTCTGTTTACTGAGAATTCTTCCTCATAACAAGCTAAGATAATGCATCTCTGTATTTTTATTCTTTGTTCCTAGGTCTCTTCACTAGAACCTAACAGTGTAGTCTTTGATTACTCCTTGGTATGATAGCTCTGTGAGTATTACAAAGTACAGAGGCCACATTTCTATATTTTCTCTTCTCTAAACTAACATCCCAGTTCTTCTAGCTGATTTCCAGATCCCTCACCAGCCTGGCTCTTTAGGTTTTGTTTTTTGTTCTTAAGCATTATGCTTAAAATGTGCATGATGCAAAGTAGAAAGCAGCCATCAGTGAACTTTTTTTCGGTAAGACTGTATGCTGAGTTAGTGCTGCATTGGGCGAGAGTTGGACTATACAGCCTCTGAAGTCACACTGAAAACCGAGTCTCTGAGCCTGGGAAAGTTCATTTGGTTTCATTTGGCAATTCTGATTACTCAGAAATGATGTGGGAGTCCTATAATTCACCAGCCCTTCAGGGAATTACCAAAACTGTACTTAAAATCTGAATACTTAACAGCCAGTGTTCCCAAAATTAGGTGTGGCACATTCTGCTCCAAGAGGATTCTTGTCATTTCCACTCTTTCTTCCACTTCCTGGGGGTATGATCTCAACTCTTAAGGTTCCCTTGTTAATTCAGTATGCTTTATGGATTGCCTTCATCATAGCCAATTCCTTGTCACTCCTCCATAACCACCCATAGTGCATTTTGGATCAGAACTTCAAGACACCTGACCTTAATTATGAAACTTGTTTTTCATTCAAACAATGTGTAAACTTTTCCACTAGTTGGTTCCTTTTAAGGGGCAGAGGCTTGGGTCTTCATCTTATAACCCCACAATCTGTCAGAGTGACTAGCCATATATGTCTGATGGAATGTATCAAACGCAGATTCTTCCATGTAGTCAACTTCTGAATATTTGTGGTTGGGTTGGGGAGGAATGGGTATATAGAATTGTGCTGTCCACTCCCAGCATCAGTTTGGCTACTGATTGTGTCCTTTGTGTCCTCTCTGAGAGAACCCATGGTATGGGAGAACATATTCACCAGTGATGCATCTGAAAGGGAATTAATTTTTAAAATGTATAAAGAACTTATATAACTTGACATCACAAAGACAAGCAATCCAATTAAAAAATGGGCAAAGGACCTGAATAGATACCTTTCCAAAGAGGATAAACAGGTGACCAATAGACATACGAAAAAAAAATACTTAACATCACTACTCATCACAGAGATGCAAATTAAAACTTCAGTGAGATATCACCTCACACCTGTCAAAGTGGCTACCATCAATAAAACAACAAATAACAAATGCAGGCAAGGGAACTGTTGTGCACTGTTGGTGGGATTGTGGGCTGGTGCAGCCAGTGTAGAAAGCAGTATGGAGTTTCCTCCAAAAGTTAAAAATGGAACTGCTTTGAATTTTACCAAACATCCAAAGAAGAACTAACACCTATTCTTCTCAAACTATTTCAAAAAATTCAAGAAGAGGGAACACTCACAGACTCTTTTTATGAGCCCAGTATTATCCTAACCCCCAAACCAGGTAAAGACACAACAAAGAAAGAAAACTACAGCCCAGTATCTCTGATGAACATAGACACTAAAATCCTCAACAAAATATTAGCAAACGGGATCCAGCAATACATTAAAAAGATCATACACCATGTTCAAGTGGGATTTATTCCAGGATGGAATACAAAGATGCTACAATATTCACAAATCGATAAATGTGATACATCACAAACACAATGAAAGACAAAAACACATGGTCCTATCAATAGATGGAGAAAAAGCATTTCATAAAATCCAGCACACGTTCATGATAAAAACACTCAGCAAAGTAAGAGTAAAGGGAGTATACCTCAACATAATAAAAACTACATATGAATAACCTACAACTACCATCATACTCAAGTGGCAAAAACTAAAAGTGTTTTCCTTAGAATTAGGAATAAGACAAGGGAATCTGCTTTCACCACTCTCACTCAACATAGTACTGGAGGTCTTAGCCACAGCGATTAGACAAGAAAAAATAAAGGGCATCCAAATTAGAAAGGAGTAAGTAAAACTGTCATTATTTGCAGATGACATTGACAGTGAACATAGAAAACTTTATAGTCTTCACCAAAATACTACTCAACCTAATAAGTGAATTTAGCAACATAGTGGGATACCAAGTCAGTATTCTGAAACCAATGGCATTTCTTTATACCAGCAATGAACCATTAGAAAGAGAAACTAAGAAAAAAAACCCATTTACTATAGCAACAACAACAAAAAATAAAGTACCTCAGAATAAATTTAACTGTGGAGGTAAAAGAACTGTAAAACTATAGAACACTGAAGAAAGAAGTTGAGGAAGATACAACTATATGGAAGCATACACCTTGTTCATGGATTGGAAGAATGACATCATTAAAATGTCCATACTATTCAAATCATTCTATAGATTTAATGTAATTCCTATTAAAATACCAATAGCATATTCTACAAATCTAGAACTAATATTTCAAAAATGTATATGGAACCTAAAAAGACCAATATTGAGAAAGAAGAACAAAGTAAGAGGGATCACAATACCTGGAATCAAACTATACTAGAAAACCACTGTAATCAAAATAGTCTTGTACTAGCATAAGAACAGACATGTGGATTTATGGAGCAGAATTGAGAGCCCATAAATAAACCCACATCTCTGTAGTCAATTCATTCTGTCAGAGGGAGCAAGAGCATACAATGGAATAAAAATAGCCTGTTCAATAAATAGTGTTGGGAGAATTGGAGTGGTACATGCAAAAAAAAAATGAAACTAGACCACCAACTTATACCATAGACCAGAATGAACTCTAAATATAGGTCATGATACCATAAAAGTCCTAATGGAAAACATAAGCAGTAAAATTTTAGATATCCCACATAGCATTGTTTTTGCCAATATATGTCCTAGGGCAAGGGAAATAAAGATAAAAGTAAACAAATGGGACTATATCAAATTAAGAAGCTTTTGCACAACTGAAGAAACCATCATCAAAATGAAAAGGGAACCAACTGTATGGAAGAACTTATTTGCCAATGATACATCAGACAAGGGTTTAGTCTCAAAAATATGTAAAGAATTCATATGACTCAATGCCAGGAACACAAACCATCCAATTTAAAAATGGGCAAAGTTCGATTCCCAGTCAGGGCACATGCCTGGGTTGCAGGCCACGGACCCCAGCAACTGCACATTGATGTTTCTCTCTCTCTCTCTCTCTTTCTCTCTCTCTTTCTCCCTCCCTTCCCTCTCTAAAAATAAATAAATAAAATATTTTTTAAAAAATAAAAATGGGCAAAGGACCTGAATAGACAGTTCTCCAAAGAGGACATACACATGGCTCATAGATATATGAAAAAATACTCAATATCACTACCTATCAGAGATATGTAAATTAACACCATAATGAGGAGTAACTTCACACCTGTCAGAATGACGATCATTAATAAAACAAATAAGTGCTTGCAAGGGTATGGAGAAAAGAGAACCCTAGTGTGCTGTTGGCAGGAATGCAAACTGGTATAGCCATTGTGAAAAACAGTGTGGAATTTCCTCAAAAAAATTAAAAATGTAACTGCTTTTTGACCCAGCAATTCCACTGCCAAGAATATACCCTAAGAATCCTAAAACACCAAAAAATTTCTGCACCCCTATGTTCATAGCAGTACTATATACAATAGCCAAGTGTTAGAAACAGCCTAAGTGCCCATCAGTAGAAATGGAATAAAAAACTGTGGTACACTTACACAATGTAATACTTATGCAGCAGAAAGAAAAAAGAAGGAACTCCTACCCTTAGTGACAGCATGGATGGAACTGGAGAATATTATGCTAAGTGAAATAAGCCAGTCAGTGAAAGACAAATACCATATGACCTCACTTATAAGAGGAATCTAATGAATAAAATAAACTAACAACCAAAACAGAACCAGAGACATGGAAACATGGAAAAGACTGATAGCTGCCAGGGGGGTTAAAGGGAATGTCAGAAAGAAGAGGAAGGGATTAGTCAAAGAACATGTATGAATGACCCATGGACATGGACAGTGGTGTGGGGATAGACTGGAGGTGAGGGTAGAGGAGGGCAACAGGGGAAAAATTGGGGTAACTGTAATACAATAAATGAATAAAGAGTAAAATAACATAAGGTTCACAGAAAATTATTTTTTACTATAATGGGTTTCTTTTTATAATTTTTACAAGATTAATAAATAAATATTTAACATAACAAGAATGAGCCTTGGCTGGTGTGGCTCAGTGGATTGAGCTCCAGCCTGTGAACTAAAAAGTCGTCAGTTTGATTACCAGTCCCCAGTCAGGGCATGTGCCTAGGTTGTGGGCCAGGTCCCCAGTTGGGGGTGTGCGAGAGGTGACCAGTTGATATTTCTCCCACACATCGATGTTTCCCTGTCTTTCTCCCTCCCTTCCCCCCTCTCTGAAAATAAATAAATAAATAATTTAAAATTTTTAAAAATAAAATAAAGTAAATGCAACTGCTTTTTGACCTTGTAATTCCCCTTCTGAGAATATATTCTAAGGATCCCAAAACACCAATTTGAAAGAATATATGTACCCTTATGTTCATAGCACCATTATTTGCAATAGCCAGGATCTGGAAACAGCCCCAACTGCCCATCAGTAGGTGAGTGGATAGATAACAGAGGACTTACAAAAGAAACTACATCACCACATCAAAGCTGGTAGGAAGTCCAGAGGCATGAAAGAGCTGGCTGGGCTCCCGTGGATGGCAGCTGAAGTTCTGGTATATTTCAGTAGCTGGTGGCTTTTCCCCCCCAAGAACTGTGGGGTCTTAACCCGAAGCTGAGCTCACCAGCCTAGACCACCAGAACCAGGAAAGGAACCCAAATAACATCAGCCTGTGAAAAGCAGAAGAATTAATGTCCACCAGGGAGAGGGGGCTAGAGACACAGGGAGACTATTCAAAGGCCAGTGTACAAAATATTATTTCTAGCCACTTACCCTTGACTCTGGCAAAGGGAGGACAGAGTGAATGAGAGCCACATGAGGAGAACCTAGGGTTGGTGGCTCTGGGGAGAGAGGTGAAGGGTCAGCTGCCAGGATCCCTGTGCTGAATTATTCCCCATACTGCAGAAGCCATCTTTCTTGGGCGGAACACTCCTCTTTATGTGGCATCAGCCTAGGGGGAAGCAATAGCCACACCCAAACGAATCCCTCTCACCCCACCCTACGGAGCTTAAGCCTGGCTGCTGAGGAGCACAGTTGGAGGCTCTTTTAGTGACTAAGTTGTTAGCATGCAGGCAGACACGCACCCCTGGGAGTTTTAAGACTTTAACTGACCCTTCCCTGGGCCTGGTGTTGGTAAAAGTGGGCCTTGGTGCACAGCTTGGTTCTTTCTCCATGTACTCTGGGCCCAGCAGAAGGAGCTACATTCTGAGCATTACTATCAGCTCCAAAGAGGTTGCCCAGGGCCAGTCACAGGTAGTGTCTGATGTAGGTGTTCACTAGAGTCTTTACAGATATACCTAAATCATAGAAACAAACACAAATAGGCAGCCAAAATGGGGAGACAGAAACGACAGACCCCAAATAAAAGAACAAGAGAGTTCTCCAGAAAAAGAGCTAAATGAAATGGAGGCGAGCAACTTATCAGATAGTTTAGAGTAATGATTATAAAGATGTTCAGCATGAAAAAAGACCAGACAGAAATAAAGAATGCAGTATAATGAAATAAATAATACACAGGAAGGAATAAACAGTAGGTTAGATGAAGCAGAGCATCGAATCAGTGGTTTGGAGGACAAAGTAGGAAAAAAACACCCAGGCAGAGCAGCAAAAAGAAAACAGAATTTTTTAAAATGAGGATATAATGGACCTTTGGGTTAACGTGAAGAGCAGCAATATCCACATCATGGTAATACCAGAAACAGAAGACAGTGATTAAGGGATTGAGAACCTATTTGAAGAAATAATGACTGAAAACTTCCCTAACCTGGTGATGGAAAAAAGACACACAAGTCCAGGAAGCACAGAGAGTCCCAAACAAGGTGAACTCAAAGATGCCTACACCAAGACAAATCATAATTAAAATGGCAAAGCTTAAAGACAAGGAAAGAATTTTAAAAGCCACAAGAGAAAATCAGGTAGTTACCTACAAGGGAGTTCTCCCATACGACTGTCAGCTGATTTCTCAACAGAAACATTTCAGGCCAGAAGCAAGGAACTACAACCAAAGCTACTTTAACCTAGGAAAGGGTGTCATTTAAAATTTAAGGGGAAATAAAGAGCTTCCCAGACAAGAGAAAGGTAAAGGAGTTTCTTACCACCAAACCAGTATTGTAATAACTGTTAAAGAACCTGCTTTAAGAAGAAGGAAAAAGGGAAAAGAAGTCAGAGGAAAATAGTTAAAAATAAATGGCAATAAATACATAACTATCAATAACCACTTTAAATGTAAATGGCTTATATGCTCTGATTAAGAGACACAGGGTAGCTGAGTGGATAGGAAACAAGATAAACAAGATACACTGTCTTCAAGAGACCACTTCAGAACAAAGGATACACACAGACCAAAAGTAAATGGATAGAAAAGGATATTTCATGAAAATGGAAAGGGAAAAAAAAGCTAGGGTAGCAATGCTTAAATCTGACAAAGTAGACTTTAAAACCAAGGCTATAGTAAGAGACAAAGAAGGACACTACACAATGATAAAAGGAACAGTCCACCAAGAGAATATAACCCTAGTAAACATTTATGCACCCAACATAGCATCACCTAAATATGTAAAGTAAATCTTGGTAGACATAAAGGGACAGATTGACAGAAATACAGGTATAGTAGAGGATATTAATACATTGACTTACATGGATAGATCTTCCAGAGAGAAAACCAACAAGGAAACAGTGGCCTTAAATGATACACTAGAACACATGGATTTAATTGATATCTTCACAGCATTTCATCTCAAAGCAAAAGAATATACATTCTCTTCAAGAAGAACTAACACCTGTCCTCCTCAAACAATTCCAAAAGATTCAAGAGAAGGGAAGACTTTCAAGCTCATTTTATGAGGCCAGCATTATCCTAATTCCAAAGCTAGATAAAGACAGCACACAAAAAGAAAATTATAGGCTAATATCCCTGATTAATATTGATGCTAAAATCCTCAACAAAATATTAGCAAACTGAATATAGCAGGACATCAACAAGATCATACACTATAATCAGTTGGGAATTATTCCAGGAGTGGAAGGTTGGTATAATATTTGCAAATTAATAAATGTGATATACCACATAAACAAAATGAAATATGAAAACTACATAATCATATCAATAGATACAAAAAAAGCATTTGATAAAATCTAGCACCCATTTATGATTTTAAAACAATCCAACTCTCAGCAAAGTGGGAATAGAAAGAACATACCTAAATATAATAAAGACCATGTGTGACAAACCCACTACCATCACCATAGTTAGTGGGCAAAACTACAAGTGTTCCCCTTAAGACTGGGAACAAGATGGGGATATTCACTTTCACCTCTCTCCTTCAACATAGTACTGGACATCCTGGCCATAGCAGTCAAACAAGAAGAAGAAATAAAACTATCATTATTTGCATGGCATGGTATTGTGCATAGAGAACCCCAAAGATTCCACTAAGTAACTACTAGAATTGATCAATGAATTCAGTAAAATAGCAGGATACAAAATTAATATCCATAAACCAATTGCATTTTTATATGTCAGTATTGAACTATCAAAAAGGGAAACTAAGAAAACAGTCCCATTCACAATTGCTTTAAAAAGAATGAAATATCTAGGAATAAATTTAAGGAGGTAAAAGACCTGTACTTTGGAAAATTATAAGACATTGAAGAAAGAAATTGAATAAGATAAGTGGAACCATATACTGTGTTCACATATAGGAAGAATTAACATAATTAAAATGTCCATACTACCCAAAGCAATCTATAGACTTAATGCAATTCCTATTAAGATTCTAATGACATATCTCACAGAACTAGAACAAATATTTTAAAAATTTATATGAAACTACAGAAGACCCCCGAATAGTGGTAGAGGGATCAAGCAAAAAAGGACTCATGGACATGGACAACAGTAAGGTGATTGCAAGGGGGGGGGGCAGGGGGATGTGGAAGAGGCTATAAGAAAAATAAATGGTAATAGAACAAATACAATAAAAGCTACTTAAAAAATAAATGGGTGGATGAAAAAGCTGTGGTATATTTACACAATGGAATACTACATGGCTATTAAAAAGGACGAAATCTTACCTTTTGGACCTGGAGATTATTATGCTAAGTGAAATAAGCCAGTCAGAGAAAGACAAATACCATATGATCTCATTCACTTATATGTGGAATCTAATGACCAAAAGTTAGTGTGAAAAACAAAATAGAAACCGGCTTGGACAGATGAAACAGACTGACAGCTGTCAGAGGGATGTGATAAGGGGGAGCCTGGATGAAAGAAGGTGATGGAATTAGGCAGAGGAGGGGAATGGAGACATCTGTAACAGTGTCAGCCATAAAAAAAAAGATAAAAGAATGTAGGGAAAAATTATCTTTTGAAGAGCTCTATTTATAGACTAATAACTAACATTTGTTTGTATTTTTGGAAATTAGGAAAGCAGTGGAGAATTGGAACTTACTGTTGCATCATGTAATTGGTAGGGAATAAGGTGAATCATTTTTTTAAATTCTGAGAAAATGTGTTACAGTAATTATTACCTCAGTAATTATTGCCTCAGATAGTTTATGCATCTTACACAACCAGGTCAAATAATTTCTTGGACTTAAGTATTTTACTCTTTCCTGAACTTGTTTTAAACACTCTACAAATTGGCCAAAATCACCTGTCATTTCTTGAGCAGCTCTCAGTTTCCAGTCAGAAAAAAACTGTGGTTAATATAAATTATATAAGTCTAGCTACTTTAAGCACAGGAAATACTTATTTAGAAAACATGTGTCTGATGGCATGATATACATATCTATGTATCTTCCAATAGTATGTTGCTGTTCTATTAGACTTAGAGTTCTTAGCCTGTAGTTCAGTAACTCCAAGAATAGAAGGATAATCAGTGAATATGGACAGGGAAGAAAATTTCATTTTTATCTTTACCAACCTCGAAGTGAAATTTACATTGTCCTTCCATTTGAATGAGAGAAGCAAAACACTCTTTAATAGTACCTATGATTTTTGTAACCAACAGAACAGAGATTTTTATAGCATGATAGAGTTGTTGCAGAGATCTTAAACTATCATTTATGCTTTAAACTTGCCATTGGAAGTCTGCTTCTAGATCTTATTTGATGTGTTAAAAAATTATATATACCATGATGGATTTTTTCCTCTACATTTTTATGATAACATACCAATATACTTCATAATACTATGTATTGTGTTTTGTGAGTTTAAACACATGCTTTTGAAAAGACTGCCAAAGGGGCCTATGGTGTGTCAAAACCCATACACAAATAAAATCCCACTGCTTGAATATCCAGTAAATTCTTTGTAATATTTTCTTTATTGGCATTGCAAGGAAAATTAGATGTAAGTTAATTTATATATATCTAATAGTCCTTAAACTGTGTTCAGCTGACTTTCATGTTAAAATTGTGAATGTACTTAACAGAAACAAAGTAGCCAGAAGTTTTTGTTGTCAATGTAGACTTAAAGTAATTTTGAATAAATAAAAGATGAATTTCTTCTAAATCTCACACTGAGTACACATCATTATATTTCAGGAAAATTCAAACTTGTAAGTCATTAAGAAAGAATGAGTTCCCAATAAATGAAAGATGAAGTAAAGTGTACATAGTTTTCAAAATCTCATTTGAATAGATCAAGTATTATTTTAAAAACAAGCTATTAACTTTCCATTACAGAAGAAACTTTTACTTTGTAATGTTTTTAGCTTATATTAGTTTTCATTATTAACTATTGTTACAACAATAAGGTTTTTTTTAATTAGTTTTTATTCTCTCTGATTTGACTATCCTTTGTGAAAGGAAGTTTAGGAATTTTAATAGACACAGGAAAGTAAATTTTAAAAACTTATTTTGTAAAAAATTGTTTTGTTTATTTATTTTTAGAGAAAGGAAAGGAGGGAGAAAGAGAGGGAGAGGAACATCAGTGTGTGGTTGCCTCTCATGTGGCCCCCACTGGAGACCTGACCTTCAACCCAGGCATGTGCCCTGACTGGGAATTGAACTGGCGACCCTTTGGTTTGCAGCCCATGCTCAATCCACTGAGCCACACCGGCCAGGGCTCTAAAAATTTATTTTTTAAACCATCCACTTAAGGGGTAGCCTCCACACAGATAATTATATGTATTATATTTGAAAGCCATACTTTATTAAAAAGAGAGCTAATATTGATTTCATACTTTATTCCCTTTTCCACCTTAACAATACATTGTTAGAAAAGACTTCCTTACTAGTATATTTGAGTGAAAAATATAACATACCTTAAATTGTTTCTTAGCTTTAGATATTTTACTCATTGTTTGAAATAATGTTTCAGGTAAGGGAATTTGGCAGATAGAAAAGGCTTAGTGCATATTTCAGCTAATCATTAGTAGTTATTACATTGTGATAAATGGCAAACCATTGATACAGCTTTTTTTTTAACTCTATGGTATTTGTTTAAACATTAATGTAGTCTTCTAATTCAGTTCTGCCAATAATATGAGACATGATTTTATTTAATTGAAGAGAAGAAACTGTTTAATAATAGTTGCCACATTTTGTATGGAGATCACCTTATAAAATGAAGCATATTTTTCCAGAGAAGCAATAGAGTAGTTGGGGGTGATATTTCTGATCAAAGTTTGGCATTAACTCAGTTCTTCTCATGGTGGGTCATAACAGCAAAGAGGCAAAATTACAAAGCTTTCCAATAATTTAAAGTCCTAAATTGTGATCCAAGTTCCTAAAGGAGGTGGGGGTCATAAATGTACTGTACAATTGATTTTTATGAAGTGTCCCAAGGCAGTACTTTCTTAATGATTTACTTCTGATTTTTGATATCTTACAAACTTAATTCATTTGATTAATAAAGTAATACCCGCAAACCATAGAAGTAGGCTGTTCTTTATTTTTTCCTAGTAATCTCTCTGCTAATCATTCTGACTTGGCATTTTCTCTTCAATCTCTGCCATCCTTTTTTGTCCAGCAGGGTTTCTGATCCATTTTGATGAGGCATGGGGATAGATATGTGTCAAAATTGCAAATGCACAATCATTTTAATAGTTTTGTGAGGTCAGATTCCAAGAGTAAAAGTAGAGTCCAAAACTCCAACATACCACCTTGACTCTTAACAAGCAATCTTAGTTGTAAAGGATATATCCTTAAAAAGTTACAATTTTTTATTTTTACTTCATTTGTATAATTTCCAAATTAAAATTCTTTGTGTAGAACATATGACTTCATGGGGAAAATGTGAGGCAAATAGATCACATTAAATTAACCTCTTTTCATAGATCTGCATTTCTGTGAGTTGTCATTAACTGAACATGTGCTTCATCAGTAATAGCCAGTAAGTGCTTAAGACATATGCTATAATAATTCTAATGAGATCAAAATTATATACCTAATTATTAAAGTATTTTCTAATAACTACCTTTATTATTACAAGAATTATTTTATTTATGTAAAGGTTCATGGGTGCCAAATTTAGAGTTGTAAGATTTCTATGAGTTAGCTTATGTGGCATGTATAAAAATGATTAAATATTAGTTCATATGTCTCCAAGGTTCCTTTAATTATGCACCACATCAGAAGATAATTTTGAGCTTCCGTGTATGTGTGGAGTTTTTTAAATTAATAAACTATATATTTTTATACAATCACAAACTAATAACTTGTATAGCATACAATTATAATGAAGTTCATATAACCTCAGGACCTTTAAATATTTGGGGTAACTTGTCAGATTTAATTACATTGTTATTTTTACCTTGGAACAGAGAAAAAGAGTTAGCTTTTCCATTGTCATTGTTTATTTGTGCCACCATCTTTGATATTAACATCAAACTGTAATCCCTGCAGAAATCTTATTAAGCAACATGTCTGTTTGTCAGGGACTGTGTAGTTTAAAACTATATGATATTTGTAGATTCACTTTATTGAACATACTGAAATTCCAGTGTTTTAAAAAGCAAATGAATCAGAACACTGCTGTTAATTGTCAGTACTGTGAGACATCTGTTTTCCCTCTAGAGGTAGCCCATACCATTCCTGATACTTGACCACTTGACTTTTGAACTGCAGATGTAGTCCCAGTAGGAATTCTTACGTATTTCTGGGAAGAGTATAAATTGGCATGATGACTTCAGAGAATAGTGAGGTAATACCTATAAAGTTGAAAGTCTACATCCTTTTAACCAACAGTTCCTTTTCTTTGTGTCTGTCCTGAAGAAACTCTTAATGTGTGCGTACAAGACTTGTGCAAGGATATTTGTTTCAGCGTTCTTCATGATAACAAAAAAAATACAAACAATCTAACTATTTTTCAGTAGGGGTATACATCAACTGTGATTTTATTTGTATAAGGGGACATTTTAGAACTGTAAAAATGAATGAATGTGTATCTCAAAAACACAATATTGTATAAAATGCAAATTTCAAAGGATAGATACCATGTAATATCGTCTGTTTAAATGTATTAAACATAAACAGTGATGTATGTTTAAATTAATATATAAATTAAAAGTTTCAAAATATACATGATAATCATATACACCAACTCTATGATAATGATTACTTTGGGATCTAGGGTGAGATTTGAGCTGTGTCTATACCATTTTCATTTCTGAAAGAGAAAAGGAGACAGGGAGAAATATTCATTCTGAAGCAAATATGGCAAAACATAATTCTCACTGGTGGGAGTATGTATAATACTGTTGGCTATATAGATATCCATTCTTTCGACTATTTTTAATGTTTCTTGATGAAAAGAAAGCATTTAGTAAAATACATACTATTAAATGCCCTAAATTAGAATTTAACTGTTATACTGGCTGGAATGATAAATAAACTTTTAAAATTTTATTTATTGGATTTTATCTTCTTTGTTCTAATTTTCTCTATACTTCCAAGCCCCAGTATAATTACTGTGAGTGGTCTAGAAGTTGAATTCTGTCAACAAATGAGGGTTTTTATATAAAGGTATTTTCTTTTATAGGAAAAACGTCAGAGAGAGGCTCATTTTCACTGTACAGCAGAGACACTGGATTACCAGGCTGTCAAGTAAGTTTAAAAAAATTTATAAAAGTGGAGATAATTTTTTAACACATAAAGGCTTTTATAGAGGAGGTAGAAATTTATTCAATTTATTTAACCATTATTTGTGCCTTTAATTTGTGACTGTGTTGGGTTTTTAGCAATTAAACATATTTTCTTGTGTTCCCACTGCTTAAAGTGGTTTCCCTTTTGCAATTCACCAGTCTTTATCATCACAGATTTTAAAAACTAACATTCATCTTGGCTGAGTGGCTCAGTTGATTGGAGCATCATCTCATACACTAAAAGATTGTGGGTTCTATTCCTGGTCAGGACACACACCTAGGATGTACATTCATTCCCCAGCAGGGGTGCATGTGGAATGCAAATCATTGATGTGCCTCTCTCTCCTCCTTCCCCTTCCTTGCTATCTAAAATCAATAAATATATCCTCGGGTGCAGTATTAAAAAAAAATAAAATTAGCATTCATTTTAATTGGAAGCAGAGTAGCAGTTATCTTCCTACCTCTTTCCAAAATACTCATCATTTTCAAAAATATTTTTGCATATTTCCTCATTAAAAAACAGTTGCTATTGCATTATATAAAGAGCATACAGTTGCTTTGTATAGCTTGAATATCCTGTAATGTTGAACTTATTAATGTTGGAAATATTGTTGTTTGAGTCCTACATCTAATAAAATTTTTAGCTTTCAATGGTCTCTTTACTTGGAAACTTTATTTCAGTTTTTCCACTTTCCCTAGTATGTTGCTTATCTAGTAATGGTCATCTTCTCTGCCTTTCCCTCCATAAGGAGGTACTTAGAGGAGGTACAAAGAGAAGATACTGTAAGTTCACTGCAGATTTCCATCAGAATCAAGCCCAAAAGAATACAAAAGTAGGATATAGTAAATTTGTTTTTTGCTGCCTGCACCCAGGCCCACCCTAATTTCAGACATGGGCATGTGAGCCACTTTTCACTGTAATACAGTATTGTCATAACAATACTACTCCATTTAATAACATATCCCATAATTCTGCCATTCAGAGTCAGAGGAAGATCTAAGTTCAAATCTCATCTCTACAAGTTGGAATCTCTGGTCGTGAGAAAAGTCATTTAACAGTAAATACCATCTCTGCATTGATTTCCTCATTTGAAAAATATAATTAGCATTTTTTTAGGTCTATATTGTCTATACTTTGTAGGTCTCTGAAGATTAAACTTCCATATACTTGTGAAAACATTTTATAAAATGAGTACTTTTCAAAGTTTTTAGTTCATATAACCAATGAAAACAAAAGCTACTAGAGCCCTTCATATTATTTTTAATAAACCAAAAAGTTTGACAGCCACTGGGTCTAACATTCACACTATCACTAAACTTGAGAATAAACTACTGTAAGCTCTTTAAAACCACAGCTGCTTCTAATAAATCATAGTTATTGCCTATATTAACAATTTTTCACTTTCTAATATTCTCTTGGCAAACGTATTGCTATTTAGTTAAAATCAATGGTAAGCTTTGTTTATATAATTCATCAGTTTTGCTAAGATGACTCTTAACAGTTTTTGCCAGGATTGATGTATGTTTATACCAGATTTAATTCTCATATCAAAAAAAACATTTATTTTAAATGTACATGCATAGTGCTATAATAATACTTTATTACCATTTATTAAATACTGAAAGATCTCTTAATATGAACACATTTAATACTTTTAATAATCCCATTTTGCAGATAGTAAGTAGTATTCTTCAGAGGTATTAAGTAATTTACTTACGACCATACACCTAGTAAGTGGTAAACCTTCTAAACTCTTGTTTGATATTTTTAACAATGATGTAACTATGCTTCACCATAAGAATCCCTCAGATTTTTAGTCTGTCACCTTACCATCCTTCCATTTGAACATGTTTGGTCAAGGAAGGGCCTGGGAATTTATGTTTTTAACAAGTACCCCAGGAGATCTAATTCACATGGACTGGAGAGTATGCTTTAAGAAAGCCAGTTCCTCTATATGGAGTATGAAAAAAGAAGAAAGTATAAGATTACTATTTTAAAAATTGTTTATAACATGTTGCAGAGATCAGGCAGGCCTCTGGAAAAGAAAAAATAAGATTACTAGAATGTATGAAATACAAAATAATATTGCTGTGTACAAGAAGATTTAAAGGTATTAAAGTGAGAGAAAGATTTGTTTATGAAGAATTTATAAAAGCAATCCATGCACCCCAAAGAAGCCCAAAATTCAGCACAGAGGAATGAAAATTATACTGCAGCAAGAACACATACCCTCATTGAAGACTGGAGGACTCTTAAAACAGGTAAAGGGATTCCTCACTGTGAAAGAAACAGTGGTTTTGCTATGTACTATTATCACTTGGCTCTGGCTATGCTGCAGTATATAGGAGAAATTGTGATGGATGGCACCAGCTGATTTGAGGCCTAAGCAATAAGCTCAGAAAATTCAAGAGTTAAAAGAGATGTATCACTTCCATTCAAAGAAATACCAGTATTCCAAATGGTATTTATTATAATGGGTCAGAGAAAAAAAATACACACTGAAACTACTAATTGGTTGCTGCCATTTTGTCTCAGCTTTTTACAAGTGACATAAAAATCTTAACCACACAATGATGATACAAGGAAATATAAATAGCAGCTAAAAAATTATATCCAAACACCACTTTGCAACCATTTTTTTTTCCAACGGAATCCCTCCAAGGAACATTAACTCTGCTATTAATGTACATAAAATGCTGCTGACATACTACAAAATTCAGGCTAATTTAATAATGCCTGATGGGCCTTACTTCATGTTAAGATGATGTAATAATATGTTGCTAAATGAGTCTCCTCATATTACCTTCACAGCAATCACATAACTGATGAGCCATTAGAAGGAAACTGGTGTAGCAGTATTACTGGAAACACTGATATATCATTCTGCAATTGAATTTTTTTAAACTGATTCAACACAGAGCACAGAAGCCAGAATCTTTATTAACAATAGGTGTAATACTTTAAAAATTTCTATCATGAGGTAAAAAATCCTTTTAGCATTACAGCAGCTTCTCATTGGGACCTCTTAGGGATTCAAGTAGTTTGTATACGTTTTTTCTGAAAGTGTTCAAACCTGGAAGAGGAAGGATCTTGTTTTTTTTCTAACATATTTAAGTTTCATCAGAATTTGGATAGTATCCCCTTGAGAAAATGATAGTTAATTTTAAAAACCCAGTTAACAGTTATTTGGAAATTTACTCACACCGTTTGTTTGTTTACCATCCTCTTTTTTTTATAGCCAGTCTCTTATGCAGACATTTGATAATGATAAAATAATGAGTCAATAATACATCAAGAAGATAGAACAATAATAAATGTTCTAAATAAATACCTAATAACGAGCTTAAAAATAAATAAAAGTAAAAGTTGATAGAATTAAAGAGAAATAAATCCACAATTGTAAAAATTTGAATAACTCTCTTAGCAATTGACAGAATACCTAGACAAAAACTTAGTAAAGATATAGAACTAAGTGAACCATCAACTACCTTGACCTAATTGATAGAACTCTATTCCCAACAACTGAAGAAGATAAATTCTTCTCAAGTGCAGTTGAATGTAACCTGTCAATATATTGTAAAACTAGTGTCAGTATGTTGAAAGGTTTTGAAATCACAAAAATTAAATGAGAAGTCATTAAGATGTTAAGAATAACACCCAAAATTTGGAAATTTAAAAACCCATGTCTAAGTGACCCGTGGTTCTAAAAAGAAGTCACAAGGGAATTTAGAAGATAATTTTAACTGAATTATAATAAAATATATAACAAAGTTTGTTGGTGCATCTGAGGCAGTGCCCAGAAGAAAAGTTAAAGCTTTAAATGGTTGTATTTGGAAAGACCTTCTACAGTGTATGATCTGAGGTTCTCGCCTAAGAAGTTAGAAACACAAAAAGAAACACAAAGGAAGTAGAGAGGAGGAAATAATAAAAATAAAAGCAGAAGTCAGTGTAATATTATACAAATAAAAGGAAAAACTAATGAAGCCAAAATTTGATTGTTTGAAAAGACCCTCAAAATTAATAACTCCTAACTGGATTGATTAAAACAAAAGAGGGGGGGAAACAGCACGAATTACCAGTACTGTAATGGAAGAGAAGTAGAGCACTATAAATTGTATACACATTGAAAAGATGATAAGAAAATATTGTTGAATTAAGTTGAATAACTTAATTCAGTGAATTTGACAACTTAAGTGAAATAAACAAATCTCTTGAAAAATGCTTACCAACAGGGAACAAGATAAAACAAAGTCTGAATAGCCTTTTATTCGTCAATGAAAGTAAATTTATCTCACAAACTTTCCCACAAAGAAAACTTGACGGTCATATGGTTTCATTGGTGAATTCTTTCAAATGCTTAGGGAAAAAAATAACAATCTTATACAAACTATTTTTGTAGGAGGAGGGAACACTTTGTAGCTCATTTTTTGAGAGGAGCAACAACCTGATCCTCAAACTGCACATCCAGTTTGTACCAGAAATGAAAGTTTGGCTTAACATTAGAAAATCAATCAATTCAGTTTACCATACTAACAGAATTAAGAAGAAAAACCATATGAATTCTTCAATACAAAAGATATTTGACAAATTCAAATACTCATGATAATAAAACTAGTCAACAAACTAAGCACAGGAAACAGCTTCCTTAGCTTGATAAAAGACATTCATGAAAGATCAGTAGCTAAGAGTTTACTTAATGTTGAAAGACTAATAGTTTTCCCCGTAATGTCAGGAACAAGGTGAGAATTTCTATTCTCATCACTTGAGTTTTATGTCGTGGCCAGTGTAATAAGGCAAGAAAAAGAAGGCATAAAAATTGGAAAGGAATAAATTAAGCTGAATTTGCAGAAGACATGTTTGTGTACATGGAAATCCTAAGGAATTATCAAAAACAAAACTTCTGAAACTGATAAATAGTTCTAGCCAGTCACAGGATACAAAGCCAATCTAAAAACTGCAAACTGTATCTCTGTACACTACCAATAAATGATTATAAAATGAAATTAACAAAATCATACCATTTATAGTCAAAAACAAAATACTGAAATGTAAATTTAATAAAAAATTATAAGATAAAATATAGTAGTCTCCCCATTACTACAGGGGGATATATTATAGGACATGCATTGGATGCCTGAAACTGCAGATAGTACTAAACATTGTATATACTATGTTTTTTCCTATACATACTTTCAGTACTGTTTCATTTGTAAATTAGGCACAGTAAGAGATTAACAACAATAATAATAAAGTAGAATAATTATAATAATATACTGTAATAAAAATTATGTGAATGTGGTTTTTTCTCAAAATACAGTAGTCTCCCCCCCGCCCCACAATGTGCATTTTGTGGCTTCAGTTACCTTGGTCAATTGTAATCTGAAAATACTAAATGGAAATTAAGAAAAATAAACAATTCACAAATTTTAAGTTGTGTGCCATTTTGAGTAGCATGATGAAATCCTGTGCTGACCTGCTCTGCCCCACGCAGGTTGTGAATCATCCCTTTGTCCAGTGTATCTCTACTGTATATGCCACCCACCCATTATTTACTTAGTAGCCCTTTTGTTTACCAGATTTTGTTCAAGTAATCCGTATTTTATGTAATAATGGCCCCAACAGGTAAGAATAGTGATGCTAACATTTCCAGATATGCCAAAGCCAAGCCATAAAATGCTTTCTTTAAGTGGAAAGGTATGTATGTAAAGGTAAAAACATAATATATAAAGGGTTTGGTATTATCCACTGTTTCAGGCACTTACTGGGGCTCTTGGAACCCCTGAGACTCTTGGAACATATTTCCTGAGATAAAAGGGGAGTAATGTATCTTACCATATTGTATTCAGTTCTCTTTATGTGAGATGATGCCTATGCGATGAGATGAAGTGAAATGATTGACAGTAGGCATTGTGACATAGTGTTAGGCTATTGTTGACCTTCTGATGATGCACAACAAGCAACTTTGTGGTTGCTTTATGATCAGCATGAGATTTCATTATGCTACTTAGAACAGTGCACAATCTGAAATTTATGAATTATTTCTGGAATTTTCCATTTCACATTTTTTGGACTGTGGTTGACCATGGATTACTGAAACTGCAGAAAGTAAAACCACAAGTAAGGGAGGACTCTGTAATGCTGAGAGACATTAAGATCTAAATAGATATGCAATGTTCATGAAGTGGAAGATTCAGTATCATTTAGGTCTTAATTCTATTGGGCTGTAGATTTAACGCAGTCCCAATTAGAATTCCATCAGATTCTTGTAGTAGACATTAACAAGGTTATTTAAAAGTTTATTTGAAAAGGCACAGGATTAAGATCCAAAATAGTTTTAAAAGGGGGAAAGAACTTATTTTAGCTGACTTCAATATTTACTACAAGGCAGTACAAATCAAGACTGTGGTATTCCTATAAAGATTGACAAATAGTTCATGGAACAGAATAGAGTCCATAAAGGGATCCACACATACAGTAAATGATGTTTGATAAGAGCACACCAGCAATTTAGTGAGAAAGGAAACACTTCTTTAATCTATGGTGCTGAAACAACTGTGTATCAATATTTAAAAAAAAAACTCAATCCTACCTTACATCATACCCACACATAAATTTGAGATAGCTCGTGTACTTAAAATGAAAACTAAAATAATAAAGTTGCTAGGGGGAAAAATATGTGACTGGTTTTTTTTTTCACTTCAGGATAAATAAAAATGTCTTAGGACATAGAAAGCATAACACATAAAAGGAAACTTGATAAGTTGACCTTAAAATTTAAAACTTGCATTCATCAAAAAAGACTGTCAAGAAAACAAAAAGAGCTGTGTCTGGTGTAGCTCAGTGGCTTGAGTGCCAGCCTGAGAACCAAAGGCTCACAGGTTTGATTCCCAATCAGGACACATGCCTGGGTTGTGGGCCAGGTCCCTGGTACAGGGTGTGTGAGAGGCAACCACACAATGATGTTTCTCTCCCTCTCTTTCTTCCTCCCTCCCCCTCTATCTAAGATAGATAGATAGATAGATAGATAGATAGATAGATAGATAGATAGATAGATGGAAAACAAAAAGAGAAATCACAGTGCAGGAGAAGGTATTCACAACACATACATATAAGAGAAAGGACTTACATAATGATCCCTGACAACTAAATAATAAAAAACAAGCAATGCAGTTTTTTAATTGGGTAAAACTCTTGAGCAGAAAGAACTTCACAAAAGAAGATACACAAATGGACAATCCACATATAAAAATAAGCTCCACATTATTAGCTCTCACACACATGAAAATTAAAACCACAGTGACGTACCAGTATGTACCTACCAGGATAGCTAAAATAAAAATGACACATTGTTCGTGGGACTGTAAAATGGAATATTGACTTAAAGAAACTGTTGGTCAGTTTCTTATAAAGTTAAATATGCATGCACCCCGTGATTCAGCAGTTTTACTCCTAGGTACTTATCCAAGAGAAGTTTAAACATTGTTCATAAAAAGCTTTAATCAAAACTGTTTATAGCAGCTTTATTCATTATAGCCTAAAACTGAAAACAACTAAGGTGTTCCTCAACAGGAGAGTGGATAAATGACCTGTATTATGTTCAAACATTGAATGTATTCGGCAATAAAATGGAATGATTTAATTATCTCAGTAACATTATGCTGAATGAAAGAGGACAAATTTCAAAAATACTGTGTGACTCCCTTTATATAAACATTTATAATAGGGAAGACTGTCATGTGTTGATAAAATTCAAATCAGTGGTTGCTAGTGGGAGGAGGAGTCTATTGTGAAGGAGGGTTCTATCACCTCTGTTTCTGAGGTGATAGAAATGTCTTGTATCTTGATACTTATTCAGAATTGATTGAGTAGTACACTTCAAGTTGTGAACATTTTATTGTGTGTAAAAAATAGCTTAATTTTTTTAAAAAATGAAAAATGCCATTTATAGATCTAAAAAACTTAAAATACTTAGAAGTAAATTTTAACAAAAGACATACAAGACCTCAATGTTGAAAACTACTAAACATTGCTTAGAGAAATTTTTAAAAGACACGAGCAAATGCAGAAATGTACCATGTTTATGAACAGGAAGACAATGTTCTTAAAATGTCAATTCTTCCCAAATTGATCTGTGTATGTTAAATGAAATCCAAAATATAACTGTACCAGGTAGTGTATGTGTGTAAGAATTCACATGCTGATACTTTATTTAGTAAATAAAAAGTACCTAGAATACCCAAAGCAGTCTTGAAAAGTGAAGAGCAAAGTTGGAGAATTTGTTACCTGACTAATATAAATTAAAATCTAGTATAAAGCTAGAGTAATTAAACAGCACAGTACTAGCATATGAAGAACAAGACAAGTAAGTCTAGTTTGTCAGGTTGAAGGCTTTTATTAGGGGACTTACATACAGAAAGCAGTCTAAGGCAGCAAACAAGACAAATGGATCCTTGTACCTCTCACCCCCTCCTAGTCCAAGTAGGACTGTATCTCCTAAGCAGTGCAAATGCATGGATGATCAAAAGAACCAAGTATGGCTGGCTCCGATGCCATAGTTAGGAGATCCAGTCCTCCTCAAGAGAAAGCTAATGAGAAAGCACAGGACAGGAGTCCTGTGATCAGCCCAGAATGCATCTTTACAGATTTCAGAGTGCCAGGGTACGTAGGTTAAAGGTTTAGATTCACCCAGATGTCAAGATATGGATTAGCTTCAAGATGAAGTCTCTTATGTTCCACACATAGTTAATTTGATTTTCAACAGTGTTGGCTGAAGTAGTCCAATGGGTAAAGGAAAGATTTTTGAACAAAGGGTGCAGTAACAAGTGGATATTCATGTGGATGAATGTGAACATCACTTCTTTTCTCACACTAAATACAAAAATTATTCAGATTGATCCCAGACCTAAATGTAAAACTAAAAAAGATTTAAGAAGAAAACATAGGAAAATATCTTCTCAATTGGGGGTAAGCAAAGATTTCTTACACAGAATACCAAAAGAAATAACCACAAAAGAAAAAAAAATAGTAAATTGGAATTCATCAAAATTAAAGATTCCTGCTTATCAAAAGGCATGCATTTGAAAAAAAAAATAAAGACAAACCACAGTCTTGGGAGTCAGTATTTATAGAACATATCTGACAAAGGACCCATATCCAGGATATAGAAGAACTCCTACAACTCTATTATAAGGTTACCTAAGACTTCTACATCCTTTCTCTTTAGGACAAGAAATTTAAGTGCAGTGGATAAACTTACTTCCAGTCCCTTTTATTTATTTATTTTTTAGGGTGATTAATAGCACAATTTTACTAATTATGCCATTATAGTTGTTCTGATTTTTCCCGGTTTATCCCTTCCACCCAGCACCCCCGACTCCATCAGCCAGTCCCTCTACCCATTGTTCATGTCCGTGGGTCATGTGTGTAAGTTCTTTGGCTACTCCATTTCCTATACTGTACTGGACATCCCCATGGCTATTCTGTAACTACCTATTTGTACTTCTTAATCCCCTCAGCTCTTCACCTATTCCCCCATACCTTCTTCCCATATGACGGCCATCAAATTGCTCTCCGTATCCAAGATTCTGTCTCTGTTCATCTTGTTTGCTCAGTTTGTCTTTTAGATCAATTGTTAATAGATATATATTTTGTGTCATTTTATTGTTCCTAGTTTTGATCTTCTTCTTTTTCTTAAATAAGTCCCTTTAACATTTCATATAATAATGTTTGATAATGATGAGTTCCTTTAGTATTTTCTTGTCTGGGAAGTTCTTTACCAGCCCTTAGATTCTAAATGATAGCTCTATTGGGTAAAGCAATCTTGGCTGTAGGTCCCTGCTTTTCATGACTTTGAATATTTCTTGCTAATCCCTTCTAGCCTGCAAAGTTTCTTTTGAGAAATCAGCTGACAGTCTTATTGAAACTCTCCTATAAGTAACTAACTTCTTTTGTCTGATACTTTTAAGATTGTCTCTTTATCTTTAACCTTTGGCATTTTAATTATAATGTGTCTTGGAGTGGGCCTCTTTGCATCCATCTTGTTTGAGATTTTCTGTGCTTCCTGGATTTGCATGAGCATTTCCTTCACCAAGTTAGGGAAGTTTTCTTTCACTATTTTTTCAAATGTATTTTCAATTTCTTGCTCTTTCTCTTCCCCTTCTGGCACCCCTGTGATTCAAATGTTTGACTAGTTTGTCCAAGAGGCTGCTTATACTATCCTCATTTTTTATCATTCTCTTCTTGTTCTGACTGGTTGTTTTTTTCCTTCTTTATGCTTCAAATAATCGATTTGATTCTCGGCTTCATCCAGTCTACTGTTGTTTCCAGGTAAATTGTTCTTTATTTCAGTTAGTGTATCTTCCACTTCTAACTGGATCTTTTTTATGCTGTTGAGGTTCTCACTAAGTTTCTTGAGCTACCTTATAACCAGTGTTTTGAACTCTGCACCTGATAGATTGCTTATCTCCATTTTGTTTAGCTCTTCTTCTGGAGTTTTGATCTGTTTTTCATTTGGGCCATGTTTCTTTGTCTCCTCGTTTTGGCAGCCTCCCTGTGTTTGTTTTTGTGTATTAGGTAGAGCTGCTTTGACTCCATGTCTTGGTATTGTAGCCTAATATAGTAGGTATCCTATAGGGTCCAATGGCACAGCCTACCCTGTCACCCAAGCTGGGTACTCAAGGTGTACCCTTCATGTGGGCTGGGTACACCCTCCTCTTGTGGTTAAACTTTGGTTGCTGTTGGCAGATCAATGGGAGGAATTTACCCAGGCCAGTCAGTTGCAAGAATTGTCCATGGCCACTTACCACTACCCTCCACCCTCTGGCAGATCACCTGTGCAGGGGCAGGGTGGTGGTGCTCCAGCATAGTCTGTTGCTTTCTGCTGGGTATGCTGGCCCTGGGCTTTCTCTAGTGGTGCAGGCAAAAGTGAGGACCCACCTGTGTTCTGCCCGGGGCCACCCTAAATGAGCTGTAGAGCTATATGAGATGGCTACTACTCATGCTGGGCTTGGAGATTCCCAGGTGAAGCCAAGCATTGAATCTAGGCTGGCTGCTACTAGTGCCAGGTCTGGTGCTCACTGAGACCAGCTTTTGCATGCTTGAGAGGATTTAGGAGATTGAGAAGCTGGAGCCAAGACCAGCTATTCATATGGAAACACAGCTTGGGCGAGCCCTAGTTAGATGGGGAGGAGTTTCTGAGGCTCTCTAAGGTGAGTCAAACAGTGTTAACCTGGTTGATAGAGTCTCAGATATGGTACCAGCTTACTGGCTCTGTGAGAGGAAGGTTCAGATAAGGGTCAATAGCCTCTGCTTACCTTGATGCCAGACACTTCAGTTTTTTCCTGTATACATACCACTGGTGCCTTTCAAGCTGCTACCCCACTGTTGGAGCCCAGACAGAGTCTGATTAGCTGAGTCCGTGTGTGGGTTCTTTAAGAGAAATTGCTTAGGGTTCAGCAGTTTCTTCCACCAACTCAATCCCCAATGATTTTTGTAGCCAGAAGTTTGGGGGACTTACCTTCCTGGCACTGGAATCCTGAGCTGGGGACCTGGTGTGGGGCTGGGTCTCCTCACTCCCAAGATATCTTTCCCAAATTTTCATTCACCACATGTGGGTGAAGGACCAGCCCCATCTGCATCTGTGCTTGTCTTACCAGTCTGAATGGATGTGGTTTCTTTAATTCTTTAGTTGTCTCTTCCATTCAGCTCGATATCTGAGGGTTCTGAGTGATGGTTGTTCTATATTTTAGTTGTAATTTTGATGGTGTGTGAAGAGGTGAGCCATGTCTGCCTATGCTTCCATCTCGACCGGAAGTTCCAATCCCTTTTAAACTTGTAATTCTTTGATCATTTCAAGAACAGGATCACTAATTGCTAGCATGATTATAAGCTGGTACATAAAAGGTACTGTGGTATTGGTACTTCTTTTTTCTTTTCTTTCAATTCTTGTTTCTTTTCTTCCTTCCTCTCTCCCTCCCTCCTTCTTTCTTTCCGAAACTTCCTTCACTCCCCTCCTCCACTTTCCCCCAACAAGGCTTCTCTCCTAAGAGAAGAATTTTCCTTAGCCAGTGAGAGCTGACAATTTTAGAGTTTTGAACTGTGTTACTTAATGGGGTGATTTCCAACAGTATATAAGGGGACCCAAAAAAACTATAAATACCTTCTGGAGGGTGGACCCCTTGTAGTACAGGTTTTCTCTACTAGATAAGTGTTCTAGGAACCCATCTGTATCAGTGTACCAGCTGGCGTAGTTGTGAGGCTGTGATTGGCTTCAGTTAATCTTTTGAAGACTCTTTCAAGGCATTTGCCCATTTCATGATGGGTGATTTATGAGCACACCTGCCTACACCTCTCTTTAGTGTTCAGCATAACCTCCATGCCCCACCCTCCCTATTCACCTGATCATGCCTTGACCCCAGTGACTTTTTTTTCCCCCTGATGAAAAAAGTCCTCAAAGGGAAATTTCACCAATGTGGAAGAGGTGAAACAAAAAATGGCAGAAGCAGTAAAAGGCACCAGAATCAAGGAGTTCAAAACCTGTTTTGTGCAGTGGAAAAAATGTCTCGATAGGTATATAGTATCAAATGGAGTGTACTTTGAAGGCAACTGAAGTTTACACATGTATGAATAAATACATTTTTTATAAATAAATTCCCTGAGTTTTTTGGGTCCTCCCTCATATATAGAGAAAGACTTAGGGATGTGATCAATAGAATAATTATCCAGCCTTCTTACAAGAATATAAGAAAGTCGTGCTGCTATAGGAGAGGAAAGTTTTCCTCAACCCTGTTTCAGTCCCTAGCTGGGTCTGAAAAACAAATCTGCAAAAACAGATTAATAGAAAAGCATACAAAGTTTTACATGAGCACAGGATCTTCATAAGGAACTGAAATAAAAGGCCTATTTACTTTTATGCTAGGTTTGATGAAGATTGGACATAGTTGTGGAGAATTTACATTAACAAGTATGAAGTAATTGTACTGATTTGGGAGAATCTTTGCAAGGCCTGTTGGTTAGGATTTCTCTTTGCATCCTTTTGTCTTTGGAGATAAAGATGCTTCTTTCCTCCAGATACAGAAAGAGTATCTCTCACATTGAAGATGTTACAGCCTGTTTCAAGGAAAAAGGATTTGGGTGGGGAGGGGGTAGGGATTAGAGTCAGCTTCCTGCTTCTGCAAATTTCACTCCTCAGCTTAAAATATTCAATAAACTAAGGATGCTGTATCCTGTAGCCTTCAATGCTTTTTTTTTTTTTTAAGCTTTAGAGAGAAGGGAAGAGAGGAAGAGAGGGAGAGAAACGCCAGTGTGTGGTTGCCTCCCATGTGTCCCCTACTGGGACCTGGCCTGCAACCCAAGTATGTGTCCTGACTGGGAATCAAACCAGTGACCCTTTGATTCACAGGCCGGCACTCAGTCCATTGAGCCACATCAGCCAGGGCCTATGGCCATCAATGCTTTTACTTTTTAAGTTTTTAAATTGCTAAGACAGAACTTTTAATGCATTTTAAATGATTTCATTCATTTTTTAAATATGAGTGAACCCTAATTTTTTAATATGTAGATATAGTTTGGTTTGAGGTATTTCTCTTATAGAGTTCTGTAAATTTAAAATAAATGTCTTAAGTAGTATTGGAGATTATTTGCTTTATTTCAAACCTACTTTTAATCAAATAATAATATTTTGCACTGATTTTATAGGACTGATTACAAAAATCTGTATCCCACCATATAATGTATACATTGTGTTTTACATTTATAGGCTAGCTCCCATAGATTAAGACTCAGGTACTTGAAAAGATGTGTTCTAGACCAGTGATCAGCAGACTGTGGCTACCAACCAAATATCCCCTCTGTACCCCTTTACTTTTTTTTTTTGTAAATGGTTTTATTAGAACATAGCGTTGCTCATTTATTTATATATTACCTATGGCTCCTTTCTTGCTACAAAGGTGGAGTTGAGTAGTTGCAACAGAGACAGTATTTCCCTGCAGAGTTTGAATGTTTTTCTATCTGGCTCTTTACAGAACTAACCATACTCTAGATAATGCATAATTTTCCATCAAAGCACAATATTTTCCTATGCAGATATGTGTTTCTGACAAGAGAATCAGGGGCTTTCATATGTAGCCAATCATATACTGGCTTGCTGTTTACCCAAGAGAATTAATTAAAGCTAGTTGTTTTAAAGAGCAGTTTGGATATATCTTTACATAACAGTAAACCTAATAGTAGGGACCTTAGGCAGAATTATGGCCTGTTTTAGGGAAACATAATATTTAGGACAAAAGGTATACAATTGATATTGTATACCATTCTGAGCAAATTTATTTGAAAATAGGCATAAGTAAACTAAAATTCATTCAGAGAGAAACGCTCACAAATAGTAAAGTAACTTGCAACCCTAGCATATGGAGAATGATTGAAGGACTGAGTGCTAGTTTTAAGGAGGGAGGATTCCAGTAATGTAAAAAACATCTTCAAATATTGGAAGCATAATTTGGTTTGTTCTGTAACTGTTAAGGTTACAACTTTCGACAGTAGGGAGAAGTTAAGCAATCCTGATTTTAACTTAATATAAGAATGTTCTCATAGTAGATAAGATGGAACTTTCATAGATAGGACTTTCCTTCCACTGGATGTATTCAAGCAGAGGCTAGACATGCACTTTAACAGGATTTTTATAATAGAGAAATTAGAAGATCAGTTGTTTAAAATAAATGACCTTAAAATGTTCCTCCAATTTTGTGAACTCTCTCATGACAAATACAAGGCTTTCCAAGAATTGCTGCTGATACTTCTGAGCATGGAGACCAGAAATTGCTACTGACAATAACCTATATGGTTTTATATGTGTTTTAACCTTTATTCCAATAGTACTCAACAAACTCAGTGTAGAAATACAATTAACAAATATTTGAATTGATATAGTGATCAGGTTTGCAGGCCAATTAGATATGATAATGATAATAATGATAACACATAAGGGTAGCATACATCAGACACTTACTAGTGCCAGGCATTGTGCTAAGCACCTTACAGGCATTTCATTTGGTCCTTGTAATAATGCTCTATGAAAAAAGTGTTACTGCTGTTGCTGCTGCTGTTGCTGTTACTATTATTGCTCCTATTTCACAACTGAGGAACCTGAACCATCCAGGGTTATACAATTTATCCAAGGTTTCATAGCTGAAAAGTGAAGTAAGAATAGGAAAGTGAAGGTAGTGATGAGATCATGGTTAAAGTAGTAGACTATGGTCTAGTCTTCAAAAAAAGGAAATGAAGCCATGATTAAACTTTTGAGACTGGAAAATAAAAGGTCAGGATATTGGATATATTGAGACAAAAGAACAAGTGCATTAAATAATGAGAGGGGAGTGAGGCTGTAAGAATAGCCTACCTCAGAGTTGAATATTGTACTTAAAAATTTCAGAAGTCATGTGGTTCCCAGTACTAACAGCATCCTTCTGGGAATAAATTGTTCAATGGTGATTAGAGGATTATTAGAATCAGGAATATTAAGAAGACATAAAAGTTTTATATTGGATCAGTGTTGAAACTATCCAAGAGATGATTCACTCATGGAGTAGCATGTGAAAGGGCCATGTACAATGATTGGCACACAGTAGGCATTCAGAAAATCTGAATCCTCTGATCTAGGAAAAAGTGCCTTAGCAAGAGGAATAAACCATCAGCTGCCTGCAGAAGAGCTTCTGGGATTTGTGAGTGGTTTGGAACTTAGGTAAAATAAATTGTTTTGTGGAAGGAAAGTCTCATCTTGAAGTATCAGGCAGTAGGCAAGTTTAATTTCCTGCTTCTATTAAAAGGCCAGAGTGAGTTATATTATGCAGGGAACTTGGCAGGGTAGAAAACTTAATTGTTTCTGTTTCTGTTCTTTCAATAAAACTTGCTAATTATACTTTTGGTGGTTCTTAGTGCTCTTTGGGAACATTGTTTCAAAAAGTTAGTTTATTCTTTTGCAAGTTTATTTCAGGAGAAAGAGTCTATTAAATAATGGCTAGGGAGTAGACACCATCTCAGAATAAAAAGTGAAAACCAGGGTGACCATAGACTGGATATTACATGATAATAAGGGATTACTGTCATTTTTCCAGGATATAACAGGAGCCGAAAGATGACAGAATAAATAAAGTAGAAACAGTAGAATGTTGGGTTGTTGAAACTGGATAAAAAGTACATGAAAGTTCATTGTACTTTGTTTCCTATTTTTGTTTACATTTGAGAATTCCAAAAATAAAGTGATTAATTTTTTAAAGGTGCCTTGAATAAAATGTTTCAGTTTGAAAAGTAACTCATGCCTAATTATATACCTAATACTTACTATATATTGGTGTTTGTGTTCCTCTTAATTGTATTAATGAAAATGCAAGGAATTGGGAGGATGGGGTACTCATTTACTAGATGTAAAAGCTAGCATTAAAGGAAAAGGGAGTGGCTTCAAAGTATTAGAACCTCATCTGTCTGCTAAAACTCTTAGAAGACTAACACCATTTCCACAAAAGCAAAAGAGAAATGACATTTATCTCCTGTTCTAACGCTGGTTAGCATAGCTTTTTTGTATTCACAAAAACAGCAAAAAGGCTTCCTGATAGTTTTGCAGATGACTTTCAGAGGTTCCTATTTAACAAGGATGTTTCTAAATTCAGACATTCAGGAAAACTCAGGTAGAAAAAGACAGTATGCCCACTCCTAACCTCAGGAGAGTCTGTCTTCAAGATATCCCTTATAGCATTTTTGGAAGTGATGACTATATTTATGGAAGCCTATAAAATCCTAAAAGAAAGTTATATTGCACAGTAGCAATTATTTAAATATTGGATTTATTAAAATGGCTTTTAGTTTGTTCTCTTCATAGTTCTTTTATTTCCAAGAAGCTTTTCTTTTACTGTCACTTCCTAAATCTCTTTATTTTAATGTCTTTTCATTAACTGATGCCAGATTTGGGAGAAAAGTTCAGAGAAAAGAAATTGGTGGAAAGGAAATATTAAGATGGTAAAATTTCCCTCTGTTGCTGATAATTAAAGATTTGTAAACTTAAACTGCTAAGATTACCATGTTTTAGTAATTTAATAGTACATAGGTAGTTTCTTTTCTTTTTCCTCTTTTTAAGATAGATTGGGTTGATTGCTTTGGCAGGACACATTTGATGGATGACTGTCATTATCTCCTCAAATCTGCATTACACTTTAAGTATAGAAAATGATAATTAAATTTTCAAGAGACTATGTTGAGATTATAAGATTTGGGACTTGTAAAAAAAAACAGCATTACATGTGGCTGGTGGTGGTTGGTGTGTTTTTATCAATGGTTGGAAAGGAATAGAAGCATCTTAGGTTTCCTTTTACTTTGTTTCCCTGTATATCTCCCTCCCCCCAACCCCCATGCTCCCAGTTAATATCTTGTCCAATGTGTTGGTAATGACTTGGACCTATTCAGGTTGCACAAAGCATTTAATGAAATCTTGTCTTAGACAAAACACTAGAGAGGATCATAATTAATGTCTCATTTTCTGCCAGTTGCTATTGATTACTCATTCAAGATCCCTTTGTTCTCAGAATGATAACAACTGTACTTTGCATCACTATCTAATGAGATTCTCAGGATAGAATTCTTTACCAACATGCTGATAATTGTTAACATATCCCTGGAATTTCAATGTAAATGAATTTGCATCATAATACAGTTATTTCACAAAGTGGATGTTTTTGAAATTTGGATTTTATTACACTCTGTTTTTTAATTATTTGTAGAAAATTAACAGAAAAGACTGATCTTATTAAAGCCCAACATTTATATTTTGCCCTGAATTCCCCTTCACCCTCTGAGATTTTTTATTGTGACTTGGGGTGAGAGGCTTCTTTATCACTCTTCAGTTCCCTTGTCATAATCTCTGAAACTTCAAATGGATTTGTACATAAACTGTGCTATGATGTTTCTGAGTTAAAAGGACAATTGTAAATGTGATAATACTATACTAATTTTGCTTTTAGAACAATTTTGTTTCTTCATCCTTTAGTGACAAGTACATGGGTCACTATAAAGAATTCAACTGAGAAATTTTAACAATTTATGTACTCTGTTTTTATCATGATTTTTAAATAACTTTCTACCTCTTTAATTAATAGATTTTCCTCTCAAAAAGACAAATCTGGAAACAGCTACTTGTTGGTATTAAAACTGCATACCACTGCAGGGGTATAATATAGGTATGAAATTAAGGAATTCTGTAGAATATACACAGCAGAAGTTTCAGGAGTCCATATTAAGTATTTTAAATTTTTGAGATGTGTGACTATAACATTAAGTATTCTCTATCTTATTTTTTCTAGAAAACAAATTAGTGATGAGTTAGTTCTTAATTTGGAATCATAAAATAAGGCTAATAATTTTTGATGTAGGATTAACTAGGTCTTTATTTAATCTGAAGTTGTGGATATCAAAGTATATGTAGTACAGTGTTGAGGCTAAGCCATTTAATGGTAAAAGCCATTAAATGGTAAACAGGCTCTTAGGAAACAAGCCTGTTTATCAAGATTTCAGACACTTTCTCTTTCAATGGTAAAGAATATCCAAATTATTACACTGTGATTCTGAATCCTCCTGGCCATAGAGCAGCACCATTTTTACATAGGATGTTATTCTGTTTTCTTATTAAATCACATTTAGAGTACCTTCCAATATAATTAAGCAGTCACATTGATAAACCATGTTGCCTGAGCCCCCTATATTTCTCTCCTTTACTTTTTGGTCAGTGTCATCCTGAAGGCTTACATTGAATATCCTTTTCAAATTCACATTTCAGAGTTGGGAATTCTCAAGCACATGAACAAGGAGAGAGAACTTTTATTTATTTATTTATTTATTTCATTTTTTTAAAAAGGATTTTACTTATTTATTTTTAGAGAGAGGAGAAGGAAAGGAGAAAGAGAGGAAGAGAAACATCAATGTGTGGTTACACTCCCTTCTGGGAACCTGGCCTGCACCCCAGGCATGTGCCCTGACTGGGAATCGAATAGGCAACACTTTGGTTGGCAGGCCCATGCTCAATCCACTGAGCTATACCAGCCAGGGCAGGGAGAGAGAACTTTTAAAAACATTATAAAACAGTCCACACTAAGTTCCTTATAAAGAAATGGGTTTTTTATTTATTGGCTAGAGGTTTGTTATATGTAATTCAAAATGAAACTTGCTGTAGGTTTTATTACAATAATCTAAACTATATCAGTGTTTCAGGGACAACCTTTCATTGATTATTCTTCAGTAATTAGGTATATATTTTGTAGATGGGGTTCTAGATGACTGTAAAAAAGATTCTTTTCTAAACGTGTAAGAAATTTAATACTGTATCTTTTCAGAATCCTGATTCCTCCTTGAATAAGACAGCTTAGCAGGATAAAACTGTTGTGCCTAGTTCTGTATCCTCTGGGATAATTGTGTATTCTTTTACCCTGAGACACCTCCAGGACAAGATCAGTGGTAATCAATAATGCTTCTCATTTGTTTTAGGCAGACAAAAAAATCAATAACATGATGTGATATGGAATTTAATTTTTGGTGGAAAATTAGTTTATAATATGTGTGTTAGTGTTACCAAAATGTTTGGAGAATGAAAGGAAAAATACGTGATTTTGTTAGTGGTAGAATATCAAAATATTAGGCTTAAAATAGTTTAGCCCTTAATTTTTTTAGTCATCTATTCCGTTAGGTTCGTAGGTATTATTTTCTAGATTATTAAGTCCTTGTGGAGAAAATCTTGTCTTAAACCTCTTTTTTATTTCTTATAGTCCTAAACAATTTATTTTAGTTAACAGGATATAATATAATCCTGTGTTCTTAAAAAGAAACAATTTTTTTCTACATTTACTTTGCCTATTATATAGCTCATGATACAGATTAAGTGGGGGAATGGTTATCTTTGTGATAAGCCCAGCTGACTGAAGAACAGCTTCTACATTTTTTGGCATTAATACTCAGTATAGAACAAGAAGCCAGGTTATTTTCCTAACCAAATCTTCATATTTGTCTATAGTATGGAGAAAGGTTTAGCAACACTAAAATTGGTAGCAAGTTAACTTTTTTCCCCTAAACAACTTGTTCTCCTTGTTTTTCTTCCTTTATTCCATGCATATGCAAGTCTACCAGTATGTGTTCTGTAAATGTCAGCTTTAGGATTATAATCCACAAATTCATGTATAAGTCACTTCAAGTTAACAATTTTATAAATGGTAATTAGATTCCTGGACTATTGTAGGCATTTTGTTACATAGAGGAGGAAGCCTCTGAAACAGACATAGATTGAAATGAGGATTCTACTACTTGCTGTCTATATAACATAAAATTTATATAATACTTAATTAAATTGCAGTAAATATTAACTAAGATAATACATTTGAAAGTATTAATGGATCCTTCATATCTATTCTGATTTTCTCCAACTTTTTATTTTTAAAAATTGCACATCCACAGAAACGTACAAGAATTATACAATGAGCATCCATGTACTCATTAACCAAGCTTCATTAATATTTAGCCACACTTGTACACACATTCCTTTTCTTTCACTCAATATGTATTTATATACAAATATATATACACAAATATGTACATATATAAATATATATTAATATATATATGTTTGTATGTGGTGTGTAGGTTTATACACAAAAATATAATACTTCCACTGAATCATTTTGAGGAATAAGTTGAAGGTTGTCTATTCTTGGTTTAAATTAAAACAGTTTGAATCTGTTACACTCCTCTTAGGATTTAGCCCCTAATTGTTACCCCTCTTTCTAGGGGTATGTCTGTTCTCTTTCCTATTTCTAACATCCTGTCTTACCATAGTCATTGGGAGTTGTAACTCAACCAGCTTCAATTCAGGACACACAGGTTTCCTAACTTAAAACAAGAGTTTGTACCCAGGAAACAATTTAAAATGTCATTCATCTTATTTTCATTGATTTTTGTAATACTTAGAATGTGGTAATCTATCAAGGGAAAATGAAATTGAATTTTTTGTTTTCACTAGGGCTTACAACCCTACTACTCAGTTTTACTTAAAGCTTTATTTACTTCACCCAGCAACCTTGTGAGTTAATTACTAATACAACCATTTATAGAAAAGAAAACAGACGCAGTAATATTAGATAATCTACCCTGGATCAAACAGCCAGGATTTGAACTCAGGTAGCTAACTATGAAGCTCATGCTATTTCCTGGACACAAAACTTTTATAAACATTTTATCTCCTTTTAGGAATATAAGAAATGAGCTTTCCTACCCATGACTTAGATTATTTTATGCCTCTTTAGTCTTTATTATGACCATTATTTGACTTACCTTACAACTTCAGCAGACACACTTCTTCACCATCCTCTGAATTCAGTCCTTTGTTCCTTCATCAAAGCATTATATAAGGGGTCAATAAACATTTCCTAAAAAGGGCCAGATAGTAAATATTTTAGGCTTTCCAGACCATACAGTCCCTCTTACAACCACTCAACTCTTCCATTGTAGCACAAAAACAACCATAGCTAAATAATAAATGAATAAGTGAAACTGTGTTCCAATAAAAATATTTTTAAAAACAGGCCCAATTTGACCTGCAGACTATGATTTGTTGACCCCTAGTAAAAATCATTATTTTATATGTCCATTTGAATTTATATGTCAAGGAAATGTTGTAAGGAACACTGTTAAGAGACATATGAATGTCCAGTTCCTCTCATATATTTGTTGACAAATGTACAATGACTTGTTTCATATGTGCCTTCCACATGAGAAGAAGCAGATAAAGTAATATATACAGCATGTATCTCAAAACATATCATGAAAGGCAGTTTTGCACTGAGCAGAGAACATCCTAAAAAACTAGTGTTGTTTAAAGGAAACTTTCCAGGTACATGACCCCTCCCCTCAAACATGTGGTAATAATATGTTCCATCTGGCATACTATGAGCCATGTTTTTATCGCTATTTGAAGAATGTTGAATGTGTCTAGCATGGGTAAAAAAAGAAAGAAAAACACAAAACATGTGACAGTGGAGGCCCTGGCTGGATGGCTTGGTAGGTTGGAGCATAAGCCCCATGCACCAGAAGGTTGTGTGATCAATTTCCAGTCAGGTCGTGTACCTGGGTTGTGGGTTCAGTCTGCATTTGGGGTGTGTATGGGAGGCAGCTGGTTTCTATCTTTCCCTCTATCTTTAAAATCAATAAATATATCCTTAGGTGAGGTTTAAAAAAAGAAATGAAGAAAATATTGACAATGGAAATTTAATTATAATGTGTGGGAGACTTGATTCCTGGATCACACTACTGTACACAAGTAACATAATGGTTTGTTATAGAAATAGAATAAATGCATGTGTTATTTACATTTGTATTGATTACTTTTGCAATTTTATCATTTCTCCTGGAGATTATCTTAAGGGGAACTATTTCTCCTTTATGTCTGATAGTCATACCTCTCTTAATATGTTGAACCTTGTGTCTGTTGAAATTTGAGCACTTAATGCTAAATAATTACATTAATAATATTATGTAGTCTTTTCACCTACACATAATGTTATTTAGTGATTGAAATTTTCTTTTAACATTTCTCCTTTATCAAGAAGTTATCAACTCTGTTAAAAGAAGAATTTACCTTTTGAGTAGTCAGAATAAAATAAAGTATAAGCATTGTCCTATAGTCTTTGGCTGATTTAGTGCATTGATTACTACATGTACACTTCAGCATTGTTAAATAGACTTTTTAAAAAATGAAATATCAAATAAAGGTGAAAAGTCAATATAGCAATTATATACAAGATGCAGTGAAAGCAGCAGAGGGAAATTTATAATTGTAAATGCCTACATTAAAAAAGAGGAAAGATTTCAAATCAATAACCTAACTTTGTACCATATGAACCTAGAAAAAGAAGAGCAAATCAAATCCAAAGTAAGCAGAAAGAAGGAAATTAAGATTAGAACAGAAATATTAAAAAACAGAATAGAGAAACAACATAATCAGCAAAATCAGAAGTTGTTTTATGTTTTTTGTTTTTTTAAGAACAAGATTGACAAACATTTAGTTAGGAAAAAAAGGAGAGTCTGATTTTACTGAGATTTAGAAATGAAAATGGGGAGCATCACTACTGACCTTGTAAAAATAAAAAGGATTATAAAAAAATACTATGAACAGTTGTATGCTAATAAATTAGACAATCTAGATGAAATTGACAAATTCCTAGAAGCATACACACTACCAAAACTGACTCAAGAAGAAACAGAAAACCTGAACAGGGCTAAAACAAGTAAAGGGGTTAACTCAGTAATAAAAATTCTTCCCCAAAAAGAAAAGTGCATCTCTAGCTGGGTGGTTCAGTTGATTAGATTGTCATCCCCAAAAGGTTGCGGGTTTGATCCCATCGGGGCACATACGTAGGTTGCAGGTTCTCTTCCGAATTGGGGTATGTATAGGAAGCAACTAATCAGTGTTTCACTCTCACATCAGTGTCTCTCTCTCTCTGTGTGTCTCTCTCTTCCTCTTTCTCTAAAATAAGTAAAAACATATCCTCGGGTAAGGATTGAAAAAAAAGAAAAGCCCAGAAACAGATGGCTTCACCAAGGAATTCTACCAATCAATCATTGAGAGATGTATTAACACCAGTCCTTCTCAAATACTTCTCAGCTCAGTCAGTGAGGCCAGCATTACCCTGATACAAAGGCAGACAGGGTTATCACAGAAAAAAGGAAATGACAGACCAGTAACCTTTTTGTAAAGTAATGTAAAATTCCTCTACAAATCCAGCAGCATAGTAAAAGGATTATACACCATGACCAAGGGGGTTTTATCTCAGGAATGGAAGAATAGTTCAATATAAAAGATGTGATCATTGTAATTCATTAATGGAATTAAGTGGGGGGAAATCATATAATCATTTCAATTAATGATGAAAAAGCATCAACCAAATTCAGTACTTTTTCATGATAACACTTAAACTAGTAACAGGAGGGAGCTTTATCAACTTGATAATGGTTATTTAGAAAACTCAACAGTTTATATCATGCTCATTGGTTAAAGCATGAAAACCTTTCTTACTGAGGTCAAGAACAAGACAAGGATGTCCACCTTTAACACTTTCATATTCAACATTTTACTGGAAAGTTTAACCAGGACAGTTAGGCAAGAAAAAGAAATAAAAGACATCCAAATTGGAAAGAAAGAAGTAAAACTATCACTATTTGCAGATGATATGATTTTCTTTTATTTAAATCATATTTGTTGTTTATGCTATTACAGTTGTCCCAGTTTTTACCACTTGGTCCCCCTTTACCCAGGCCCCCCCCCATTTCCTCAAGCAGTCCCCACACCATTGTCCATGTTCATGTGTCCTGCATGTATATGTTCTTAGGCTACTATATTCCCTATGCTGTACTTGGATCCCCATTAACTATTCTGTAACAACCAATTTGTACTTCATAATTCCTATACCTTTTTCACCTGTCCCCCCAATCCTCTCCCATCTGGCAACCATCAAAAGTTCTCTGTATCTATGATTCTGTTTGTGTTCTGCTTATTTTGTTTTTTATTTATGTTTTTGTGTTCTATTTATTTTGTTTTTTAGATTCAATTATTGATAGATACATATTTATACCATTTTATTGTTCATATTTTTTATCTTCTTGAAGAAGACCCTTTAACATTTCATGTTAATGGTTTCCTCCCCATATGTCTTTGATGCCTTTCAATCTGCGGCCTACCACTGGAGCTCAGAGGGAGTGAGTACGAATAAATCTGTCTGCAGGCCCTTTAAGAGAAACTGAGACTCTAGCAGTTTCTGCATCCCACAACCTCAATCCCCCTTGGTTTTTACAACGAGAAGTTATGGAGACTTATCTTTCTGGGACTAGAACCCTGGGCTAGGAGTCCTAGTGTACATCCTTGACTCTCAAGATACTGCTCCCAATTTTTATTTGCCACACATGGGTGTGAGACCAGCCTGATCCACATCTCTGCCCCTCTTAGCAGTGCAGGTGTAGTTTCTTCTTTAATTCCATAGTTGTAGAACTTACATTCAGCTCAATTTCTGATGGTTCTGAATGATGGTGGTTCTGTAGTTTACTTGTAATTTTGATGTTGTTGTGCAAGGAGGTGAGCCATGTCTACCTAGGCCACCATCTTCCAAGATTCCCTATTTGGATTGTTCTGATATGATTTTGTATGTAGGGAATTCACAGTAAAAAGCTAATAAATGAATTTAGTAATGTTCCATGATTCAAGATCAACACACAAAAGTAAGTTGTATTTTTATATACTAATGATGAAAAACCAAAACTAAAATTAAGAAAACTGACTTCATTTGCAATAACATCCAAAAGAATAAAATACCTGGGAATAAATTTAACTACAAGGTATAAGACTTATATACTGAAACTACATGGCATTGCCAAAAAAAATTAACACCTAAATAAATGGAAAAATATTCTGTTCATCAACTGGAAGACTCAATGTTGTTAAGATGACAGTACTCCCCAAAGCAATCTACAGATTCAGTGCAATCACTATTAAAATTTCAGTGACTTTTTTTTCACAAATGGAAAAGCTGATCCTGAAATATATATGTAATTTCAAAGAACCCCAAATAGCCAGAAAAATATTGAAAAAGAATAAATTTGCAATACTTAAACTTTCCAGTTTCAAAACTTCTGCAAAGCTGTATAATCAAAACAGTATGGAACTGGCATAAAGTAAACATATAGACCAATGGGGTATAATTGAGAGTTCAGAAATGAATACAAACATCTATGACCAATTTACTTTCACCAAAGGTGCCAAGACCACTGAATAAGAAAGTACTGTTTTCCCCAACAAATGGTGTTGGGACAATTGGGTATCCACATACAAAAGAATGAAGTTGGTCCCCCACTTTATACCATATACAAAAATTAACTCAAACTGGATCAATGAATTATGTATAAGAAATAGAACTATAAACTCCTAGAAGAAAATACAGGGGTAAATTTTTATTACCTTGGGTTTGACAATAGATTCTTAGATCAAAAGCATGAGAAACAAGAAAAAATAGGTAAATTAAACTGCTTCAGAATTAAAAGCTTTTGTATATCAAAGGACATGAAGGAATAAAAAGGCAACCTGCAAATGGAATAAACTATTTGCAAATTGTATGTCTCAAAAGGCTCTAGTATTCAAAATACAACTATTAAAATACACAGCAAAAAGACAACACAATTTAAAATGAGAAAAAGTTGAATAGATATTTTTCTAAAGATATACAAAGGGCCATCAAGCTCATGAAGAGGTGTTCATCATCATTAGTCATTAGAGAAATGCAAAACAAAGCTATAATTTTTTTTTAATAACAAGTATTGTCAAGGTTGTAGAGAAATTGGAATCCTTACATTTTACATTGTTGGTGGAAATGTAAAATTTGTGCTGCCACTGTGGAAAACAGCCTGTCAGTTCCTCAAAAAGTTAAACACAGAATTACCACGTGACCCAGCAATTCTGCTCCTAAGCATATACCTAAAAGATTTGAAAGAAGCACTCAAGTACTTGTATACAATCATGGCAATACTATTCACAACATTATGATTGTACTAAATGCCACTTAGTGCAGACTTTTTAATGGTTAATTTTATGTTATGTGTATTTCACCTCAGTTTTTAAAGTTGAAACTTAAAAATTATTTTAAAATCCTTAAATAGGATGATAAACTGAAATAAGAAGGTTTCCTGACTATGAGAATGGAGGCAGAGATGGGGCTATTATGACTACTGTTACAAAGTTCTACTGATTGTTTCTGACCAGAGTTGAGATTTATTCCTCAGTACTTTTATGATACTCAGTGCTTGAAAGGACAACCGAGAATAAGGTGATGGCAGTAAAAGAAAGTTAAATATGGGGTAGAAGGATAGTGTATTTATCAGAGGAATCACAGCTCTTTTTACTTGAGAGCATCCTTTCAAGTGTATCCAACACCCTTCCCAGTTGAGGTCTTCTTTTACCCTCAACTACCAGAAAACTTGAAACCAAATTCTAGCAAATTAACTTAATTTGCCTTATAGCATTTTTGGGTAAGTCAGGCTGCTGAATCTCTGGATTTCAATGATGCAATTGACAAATTCTCATGATGTCCCTGTAGCATACCTTAGGGCTCTCTCCTCAGTCTGTATCATCCTGATTTTTAAAATCAGGTTTATCATATTTCTTTTAATTTACTGGGGTGACATTGGTTAATAAAATTATATAGGGTATAGTAATACAATTCTATAATACATCATCTGTATATTGTATTGTGTTCACTATGTCAAGTCCCCTCCCATCACATTTTATTCTCCCTTTTATGCTCTTCTACCTTCTCCTACCCCCACTTCCTCTTGTTATCACCACACTGTTGTCTTTGTGAGTTGTTTTTTCTTTGCTTTATCCCATCAACTTTTCACCAGATGTGAATCCTTGTCCCTTCTGACAAGTGTCAGTATATTCTGTGTCTATTAGTCTGTTCCTATTTGGTCTGTTAGTTTATTTTGTTCATTAGATTCCACATGTAAGTAAATTATATGGTACTTGCCCTTTTCTGACTGGCTTATTTCACTTACCATAATACTCTCCAGGTCCATCCATGCTGTTGCAAAAGGTAAGATTTTCTTGTGTTTTTTTTTTTATGGCTTATTAGTATTCCATTGTGTAAATGTACCACAGCTTTTTATACATTTTTCTGAATAACATTTGGGCTGCTTCCAAATCATGACTACATTAAATAATGCTTACGTGAACATAGGGGTGAATGAATATACAGTGTATTCTTTCAAATTAGTGTTTTGGTTTCTTTGGATATATTCCCAAAAGTGGGATTACTGAGCCATAGACAGTTCCATTTTTTAATTGTTTTTGAAATAACTCCATATTGCTTTCCACAGTGGCTATACCAATCTGCAAATCCACCAGTAGTGCACAAAGTTTCCCTTTCTCCACATCCTTGCGAACACTTGTTATTTGTTAATTTATTAATGATAGTCATTCTGGTAGGTATTAGGTGATATCTCATTGTGGTTTTAATTTGCATTCCTCTGATGATTAGTGATGTTGAGCATCTTTTCATACATCTAGTGGCCATCTGTGTGTCCTCTATGGAAAAGTGTCTAATCAGGTCATTTGCCCATTTCTTAATTGGACAGTTTGTTTTTGTTGTTGAGTTTTATAAGTTCCTTACATGTTTTGGATATTAAGACCTTATCAGATTGTATCAGTGAATATGTTCTCCCATTCAGTGGATTGTCTTTTCATTTTGTTGATAGGTTCTGTGCTGTACAAAAACTTTTTAGTTTGATGTAGTCCCAGTTGTTTATTTGTTCTTTTGTTTCCTTTACCTGAGGTAATATATCAGAAAAAAATATTGCTATGAGAAATGTCTGAGATTTTACTGGCTGTATTTTATTCTAGGATTTTTAGGGTTTGAGTCTAATATTCTTGTGTGTGGTTTGAGTTTATTTTTGTGTATGGTTTAAGAAGGTGGTCTAATTTCTTTCATTCTTTCTTTTTTTTTTTTTTTTGCACGTCTCTCCAAATTTTCCAACACCATTTATAGAACATACTATATTTACCCAACTCTATGTTTTTGCTTCCTCTGTTAAATATTAATTGACTATAAAGGCATGGATTTATTTCTGGGCTCTCTATTCTGTTTCATTGATCTTGATGTCTATTTTTATGCCAGTACCATGCTATTTTGATTAGTATGGCTATGTAATATAGATTGATATCAGGTAGTGTGCTTCCTCCAACTTTGTTCTTTTTTTTTTTCCTGATTGCTGTTGCTATTCAGGGTTGTTTGTGGTTCTACATAAATTTCTTTATCCTCAGCCGAGGACATGCTTATTTATTTTAAGAGAGGGGAAGGGAAGAAGAGAGAGGGAGAGAAACATCAATGAGAGAGAGAGAGACATTAAATGGTTGACTCTTGTACATGTCCTGACTGGGAACTGAACCAGGAACCTAGGCATGTGCCCTAACCTGGAATCGAACCAGCGACCTTTTGGTTTACAGGATGATGGTTCAACCACCTGAGCCACACTGGCCAGGGCTCCATATAAATTTTTGGAATATTTTTTTTAATTCTGTGAAATTCATCATTGGTATCTTGATAGGAATTGTGTTCATTCTGTAGATTGCTGTGATTAGTATGGACATTTAATGATGTTAAATCTTCTTATCCATTAACACGGTATGTGCTTCTACTTATTTGTACCTTCATTTCTTTCTTTGGTGTATTATAATTTTCCAAGTACAAGTCTTTTACATCCTTGGTTAAATTTATTCCTAGGTGTTTTATTCTTTTTGAAGCAGTTATGAATGGGATTGTTTTCTTAGTTTCCCTTTCTAATAGTTGCTTTTTTATACACCAGTAATGAACTGAGTTCTAGATTTTTATTTTGTATTCTGCTACTTTACTGAGTTTATTTATCAGTTCTTGTAGTTTTTTTGTGAAATCTTTAGGGTTCTCTATATAAAGTATCATGTAATCTGTGAATGACAGTTTTACCTTTTCTCTTCCAATTTAAATGCCTTTTATTTCTCTTGTCTGATTGCTGGGGATAGACTGTCCAGTACTATGTTAAATAAGGGTAGTGAAAGTGCATATCTTTGTCTCTGATCTTAAAGAAAAAGCTTTTAACTTTTTCCTGTTGAGTATAATGTTGGCTGTGGGTTTGTATTACGTGGCCTTTATTAGTTGAAGTATATTCCCACTATTGCCACTTTGCTCAGAGTTTTCATCATAAATGGGTGTTGGATTTTAACAAATGCTATCGCTGCATCTAATGATATGATCATGTGGTTTTTATCCTTCATTTTTTGTATGTGGTGTATCACATTTATTGATTTGCAGATATTGTACCAACCTTGCCTCCCAGGAACAAATCCCATTTGATCATAGTGTATGACCTTTTTAATGTATTACTGGATCCTGTTTGCTAATATTTTGTTGATGATTTTAGCAACTATGTTTACCAAGGATACTGGATTATAATTTTCTTTTCAGTGTCTTTATCTGGTTTGGAATTACAATAATGCTGTCTTCATAAATGAGCTTGGGAGCCTTGCTTCCTCTTGAATTTTTTGGAAGTTTAAGAAGGATCGGTGATCATTTTCCTTTGAATGGTTGGGAGAATTCACCTGTGAAGCCATCCATCCAGTCCAGGATTTTTGTTTGTTTGGAGTGTTTTGGTTTCTGTTTTAATTTCACTAGTTGTAATCTGTCTGTTCAGATTCTCTCATGCTTCCTCATTCAGGTTTGGAGGATTGTATCTTTCTAGGAATATATCTACCTCATCCAGATTATTCAATTTATTTGTATACTTTTGTTTGTAAAATTTTTTCAACGCTTTGTATTTCTTTGGTGTTAGTTATTTCTCTTTCATTTCTGATTTTATTAATTTGGGTCCTCTCTTTATTTTTTTTTTCTTGATGAGTCTGGTTAAAGGTTTGTCAATCTTATTTATCTTCTCAAAGAACCACCTCTTTGTTTCATTGAATTTTTATAGTGTTTTTTTAGACTCTATTCTGTTTATTTCTGTTCTGATTTTTATTATGTCTTTCCTTCTACTTACTTTGGGCTTTGTTTGTTGCTCTTTTTCAAGTTCCTTTAAGTATAAAATTAGATTGTTTGAGATTTTTCTTGTTTCTTTGAGATAGGCCTGTAATGTGAATTTCCCTCTTGGGGCTTCTTTTCCTGTGACCCATAGATTTAAGGTTATTGTGTTCTGATTTTTATTTGTCTCAATTTATCTTTTAATTTCTTCTTTGATCTCATTGTTAGACCATCCATTGTTTAGTAAAATGATATTTAGCCTCCACATGTTTGTGTGATTTTCTGTTTTGTTCCTGTGATTGATTTGTGGTTTCATGCCATTATGATGGTATAACTTGGTATGATTTCAGTCTACTTCAATGTATTGAGACTTGTTTTGTGTCCTAACATATGGTCTATCCTAGAAAACATTGCATGTGCACTAGAATAGAATGTATATTCTGCTTTGGAATGAAATACTCTGAAGATATCAATTAAATTCATCTGATCTAGTGTGTCATTTAAGTCCACTTCTTTCTTACAAGGATTTTCCATCTGGAAGAGTTATTCATTGATGTCACAGAGGTGTTAAAATCCCTTACAATGACTGTATTATTGTCATTCTCTCCCTTTATATCCATCAGGGTTTGCTTTACATATTTAGGTGTTCCTATGTTGGAAGCCCAAATATTTACAAGAGTTATATCCTCTTACTGGATTTCTTCCTTTACCTTTATGTAGTATTCCTTTTTTGTCCCTTACTATAGCTTTTGTTTTGAAGTTTATTTTATAGATGTAAGTATTGCTACCCCAGCATTTCCTTTCTTTCTATTTGCATGAAATACCTTTTTTTCGTCTCTTTTACTCTGTGCATATCTCTCATTTTGTGGTGGGTCCCTGGTAGACAGCATATATATGGGTCTTATTTTCTTATACATTCCGCTACTCTGTGTCTTCTCATTGGAGCATTTAGGCAATTTATGTTGGTAGTGATTATTAATAGGTATGTATTTATTGCCACTTTATGTTTTGAACTATGTTCCTCTCTCCTCTTCTTTTTCTTATTTTTCCTTCTTCTTAAAGCAGGCCATTTAACATTTATTGTAATACTGGTTTGGTGGTAACAAACTCCTTTAGTCTTTTCTTATCTGGGAAGCTCTTTATTTCTCCTTCAGTTTTAAATGATAGCATTGCTTGGTAATGTAGTCTTGGCTGTAGGTCCTTGCTTTTCATCATTTGGAATATTTTATGCCAATCCCTTCTGTCCTGAAATGTTTCTGTTGAGAAGTCAGCTGACAGTCTTATGAGAGCTCCCTTGTAAGTGATGGCATTTCTCTTGCAGCTTTTAAGATTCTTTCTTTGTCTTTAACCTCTGCCTTTTTAATTATGATGTGTCTTGGTGTGGGTCTTTTTGGGTTCATCTTGTTTGGGACTCTCTGTATTCCTGAATTTGTGTGTCTTTTTTCTTCCCCCCATTATAGGGGAGTTTCCATCATTATTTCTTAAAGAGGTATCTTGAGCCATTACTCTCCGTCTTCTCCCTTTTGCACCCCTATAATGCAGATGTTGTTATGTTTCATATTGTCCCAAAGGTCCCTTAAACTGTCCTCATTTTTAATTCTTTTTTCTTTTTGCCGCTTTGATCGGATTTTTTTCTACTTTGTCTTCCAAATTGCTGATTTGATCCTCTACTTCATCTAGCCTACTATTTATTCTTTCCATTGTATTCTTGATATCACATACTATATTCTTCAGTTCTGAGTGTTTTTTATTGTGTTTGTATCTTTTTTAATGCTGTTATAGTTCTAAGTCCTTTGCGCATCTTTATAACCATTACTTTGAACTCTGTGTATCTGTTAAATTGTTTTCTTTCATTTCCTTTAGCTCTTTTTCTAAAGACTTCTCCTTTCCTTTCATTTGGGGCACATTTGTCTCCATTTTATGTTTATGCCTGTTTATGTTTGTTTCTATGTATTAGATAATCTGCTATGACTGTCTAGTCTTAGTGGGGTGGCTTTTCGTAGTAAGTGTCCTGTGAGACTCAATGGCACAGTGTCGTTGATCAGCTGAGCTGGTTTTCTAGGAATATCCGTCATGTGGATTATGTGGGCCCTCCTGTTGTAATTAAGTCTTGATTTCTCTTGGCCTGTGTGTGCATAAGATCAGCCCTCAGGCTGGCTGGCTATGAAGCTCAACCCTGACCTCAGCATGCAAGCTCTTGTGCAGGTGCTGACCATACAAAACGGAGTTTATCTCAGCAGGGTTTGATGCCTGCCTAAATCTTCCTTTTCATGTACTACTTCTGAAGTTTATTGGATTCTGTTGTGATGTCTGAATCTGTCCACTGGGTGTGTTGGTTCTGGGCCTCTTAGGGGTGTCTCTGATAGGCCAGTGTCAGACACTGCTTGTGTCTGGCCCTTGGCAATTGGTTTGTAGCTACAAGTAATGTACATTTATAGATGCCTCTTATGGGCTTGGGTGCACACCGGAAAAACCAAACTGAACACCAAGGCTGGCTTTTTATAGCCCCAGGCCCAGGGGGCAAGTAAGCAAAAATCCCAAGGCATCCCCAGATCCACTACCACCTGCCTTTGTCTGCCACTGCCTGTTGGTCTCTTTTCACTGAAAAAGCCTCTGGCTGAATCAGAAGGATGGGCTAGTAGAAGTCCTCTGATGGGGCGATGATGGTCAGGCTTCACAGAAGGTGGTGGGTGTGGCCCCTGCATTAGAGCCACATGACTCAGTCTGTCCATGTTTTGCCCCAGCCTCAGCAGAACAGAGCCACAAGGAGTCATTTTAGTAGGTCTGTCAAAACCCGGGATGGTGGTTTTCTCAGTTCTCCTGTGAGAGGAAAGCACTGGTCAGGTTCACGGGAAAGTGGGAACAGGGAGTGAATGGCGCACACTCCAAAGCCAGACACCTAAGTCACTAAAACCCCCTGAATTTGCCCAGACCTCTAAACCTTGGCCAAGTCAGCTGACTCTTCAGCAGGGCCTAAGATTTGCAGGGTAAAGTGAAAGGGAAGGAAGTCCAGAGGGTGGGGAATTGCTTTCCCCAGGCTGATGGCACACTGAAGGGGAGTGTTCCACCCAAGAAAGATGATGTTTGCCATATTAGAGAATGACTCAGCACAGGGATACTGGTGGCTGGTCCCCCAGGTCTCCTAAGAGCCATGAACCCCAGACTCACATGACTATAGTTTGCTCTGCTCTCACTTCACTGGAGCCCAGGATGAGTGACTGCAAGCAAAATTTTGTGTTGGCCCTTTAAGATGCTGTGTGTGTCTTTGGCAAATTCCCATCTCTCTGGTAGAGAGAAACCCGGCTGCTTTTCACAGCTGGATGTTACCTGGGCACTTCTTCCCAACTCTGGTGTTCTAGGCTGGGGAGTCTGGCTTAGGTTTAGGCACCACACTTCTCAGGGGGAACCCCTGCAGCTGAGGTATTTCTCTGGAACCTCAGGTGCCACCTTTAGGTACAGGGCCAGCACTTTACACATCTCTCCCCTTCCTACCAATCTTAATGTAGCTTCTTCTGTAAATCATTAGTTATAAGATTCCACTTTAGCTAGTCTTCAGTTGGTTATTCAGGAAGATTGTTCTTGCATTTAGTTGTAATTCCAGTTTGGTCCTAGTAGTAGGTAAGTGTAGTTTCCATTTACTCCACCACCATCTTGAAATCACTCAAAACTTGAAAACTTGAAATCACTCTAGCATATTTTTTATGCTAGATGCTAGAAGGCTAGCAATTCTTGGTTGACAGACTCAGAATATTAAAAAAAATAGGAATGGATTATTATTATAGATTAAATATAACAAGGTGAATTTTATCATTGGTAAATCTAAGTCTTTGTATGTAGTTGGGATAAAAACACAAACTAAAGAAGGACACCCTTAGACAGACATTACCTAATCACAGCATATGCAATAAAGAGCAGTAGGATGTGATCACTGTTAACCTTTGAATATGAACTAGCACAACTTGGTTGTTTAAATTTAGTGTTGAAAACTGTTCTGTACTAATCTGGAATATTGTCCTCCATTCCATTTCATAAGAAACTTTGATAAACTGAAAATAAATCCCAAGGTTTTTGTCAGGGATGATGAGAAAGATATTCAAACCCATGTCATGAGGCACAGGTGAAGACAACAGAAGGGCTAGTCTTGAAAATATTGGCATTCTTCAAACAATGAAAGCTATCCAAAAAGAAAAAAGAAAACAAAAGTGACTACCTGTGTTGGAATGAAAGCATTCAAGCAAGACTAGGTGGTGGGTTTTTTGTTTGTTTTCTTAATATTCTTGATAATTAATGAGTGGAACCACATAGTAACTACAGTGTCTTTCACCCTTAAGATTAAAGAGATCTACATAATTACTTGAAAGCAGGCAACATGAGGATGGGGAAAAGGACAAATATGTACTTAAACCTATGATCTAATAGAACTCAAATAAGTACTTCGTGGATGCCTTCTAGATTCAAGGCATTGTTGGAGGTACTACAAATAATTCAGAAGTTATGAAATTTTCAGGTTTGGGTCACTATCAGTGGGAACATAACATGTTTTGTTGGCCTTATCTTATAGTCTAGTCTCCTGAGACAAGATCTAGGACTTGGAAGCCCAGCACAGCTGTCTTCTTCAGGAAAATCTGGGACACCATACTACTCATTCTCTGCCACAAGTTCCAGGAGAAGACCACTCCATGACTCTGCAGCACTTGGTAAGTATGTCACATGACAAATCCCATCCTGCACCTGTTTCTTCTCCCCTCTAGTCTCTTCTTCTGACTGCTCTTTTAATTGGAAAAAAAAATGATTTCTTAGGTATTATGTTGCTGTTGGAGATCTTATTTTCACAAAATAATATATCTGTTAGATATTTAATAAACAGTTTAATACTCTTATTTGATCATCAATATAGAAAGAACTAAATGGAACTTAAAAAATAGAGCCCTGGATTTAATAAACAGTTTAATACTCTTGTTTGATCATCGATATAGGAGGAACTAAATAGAACTTAAAAAATGGAACCCTAGAACTTAAAAAAATGTAGCTCAGTGGATTGAGCACAGGCTTGCGAACCAAAGCATTGCTGGTTTGATTCCCACTCAGGGCACGTGCCTGGTTATAGGCCATATCCCCAGTATGGGGTGTGTTAGAGGGAACCACACATTGATGATTCATTCCCCTGTCTTTCTCCCTCCCTTCCCCATCTCTTTAAAATAAATAAATAAAATCATTTAAAAAAATGGAACTAGTTTTTCCTCTTATAAAATATCTGCTCATATTAACACCTTAGTTTTTTACTAAAATTGATATAATGCTGAACAGTTTAAAAAGTGGTTTTATGTACATTCTCATTTCATCAATAAAACAGTCCTTTTAGGCAATGGATATAACACTAGATTTAACATAAAACTGAGTTTTAAAAGAGGACACATTTATATTATTATTAGATGTCTTACACAGGGTAAAACTTGGGATTTTCTGAATCCAAGTCCAATGTTCTTTGCATATTAATTGCTTCTACTTCCCACTTTTTAAAAAATGAGGTAAAATTAAGTAACATAAAATTAATCATATTAAAGTGTACAATTCAGTGACATTTGGTATATTCACAGTGCTGTGCAACCATCATCTCTATCCAGATCCAAAACATTACCTCAAAAGGAAACATAGTACCTATTAAGCATTCAACCCCCATTTTCTTTATACACTACCCAATCAGGGTGATCTATTTTCTGTTGCTACTTACAGCAAGTTTCAGGTGTACTCTGACACCTTATGTAATCACTGTTTAATGTGGGAATTTTTGGTGATTTCTACCAAAGAATCCTTCATACAAGAAATTGAAGTTGTGAAACATATTTATATTAAAGTGTGCCAGTTTCTAAAAATACATATAGTGCACCAAAAGTATATTATAGTTATTTATTTTACAAAAATATTTGTTGACTGCCTCCAATTTATATATCTCCCTCTGTCAAACCTATATTTTGGTGAAACATCCCTAGTTTCTGGGTCTAGAGTGTGCTTGAGGGTAACAGAGGGCACAATGATAGGTTGTCACATTCAGCAGAGAGCTCTGATTAGATATGCCCTCTCAGTGTTATGGGTGATTTAGTATTTGTACTGTTAGAGTGAACCCAGATGATTTAAGCCAGATACCTTTTGTTTTGAAAACAAAATTACTAATTGTAAACTTTTTTTTCATCTCCACTTTCGTTTCTCACCAAATGAGTTAGGGTAGGAGCATTCATTTGAGTCTAGGTGTATTAATGTCACTCTAGAAAATAATTTGTTTTAGTATGTTATGTGAACATCTACTGTGGCAAGAAAACACTACTGTAGACCAATATACTATTCCTAAAAAAAAAAACTTCAGGGAGAAAATGAACTATTTAAACTAGGAAGAGGGGGGTGAGTTTCACAAAAACCCAAATTTTCCAGAAATTAGTGTATATTTATATTTTACTCATTTACATTTTGATTGATAATTATAGATCCTGTTTATCATCTCCATGTCAGATACTGTGTACATTTTTACAAAAACTCTATGAGATTGTAATATTAACCTCTTGTTACAAATGAGGAACCAAAACCCAGGAAACTAAGTAACTTTTTAGTCAAGGCTTGGTACCCAGAGAAGACAACTCAAGCCCTGTGTGCATACCATTTAGTGGGTTATTTTTCTTCCAGTCTTCATTATTATTTTTTAGTCTTAGCCACTCTTTCTTGGCACTGCAGTTATTCATAAAATCTCAGTTGAAAGGGCCTCAGAGGTCATTTACACCAGTGTCATCATCTTCTCTAGTTATTTAGATGCTTTAGGCAATCAACATTCTGGAAAATAGTATCTAACCATACTCTGGTTTCTCTTCAGATTGCATAAATCTTTCACCTTTTACAAAAGATTTCTGTAGAGAGGAACAATTCTGAGTTTTTAACCAATTATTTTGAGGACTTGCATCTGTAAGGCTAAAAATTATAATAATAAACAGCATCTAATATCTTAATTCATAATCATTTCACCAGATTTTAATATAAACCTAATAATAAGGGCTAAAATTTATTTAGTATCACTCTCTATAGGCACTTCCCTGAACCTGTTTTATGTATTATCTTTATTAAAACAACTCCAGGAAGCGTTACCCCCTTTTCCATCTTAGAAAGCTGAAGCTCAAAAAGGTTAAGTAACTTTCCCAAGCTCACACAGCTGCTTTATGATGAAGCTGAAATTTAATCTAACCAGCTCTCTTAACTCACACTTTGCATCCTTCCAAAAGTGGTGTCAGTTCCAAATTCATGATTTTAAATTTCACATTATGTATGTATGTGATTATATCATGACAATGAATGATGAAATAAAATAAATGAAAAATTTCTATTTGCCTGGCAGGAGAAAACAATCCTAAACTAAACAGCAATATCTTCTCCTAATAATTACCCCACAATAGAGTTGATGGGCTCCAAACTAACTGGAGCAGTTCATTTGATTCGCTTGGTACAGAGTGGCTTTTATTCAAGGGATGCTGTATTAGTTGTGAAGAGTCAGGTTTAGAAAAGCTTCACAAAAAAAGAAAAAGTATTTTGCTTATAAATTTCATAAATACAGGGTGTGCCAGATGTTGTTTATCTTTGGTACTTTGTTTTAAGGAAATATAGGCTGCCTGTTGGGGTAGTGACTTGGATGCTAATGAATGCTTTTCCTCTTCTTATTGTGTAAAATTTTTCCACTTGCTACTTACAAAGTTACTTTTTTAGCTTTGTAACCTCCTGGGATATTTACTGTAAACATTTGTACCCCCAGTTTAAATGAGTTTCATTTTTTCTTAAACAATTGCATGTCTTATAGATTCATATCATGTATCATCCAGGAAAATACCATGCTTATTTAATTCCCATTTTTGCAGTTTTCAAAAGTAAATTGTACTTTATATCAACTCTCTTCTGTGTTCTCATTTCTTAATAGTGAACTCTTCTGGAAAATCCTGAATTTGATCCATTATTTGTGAAATATTAGAAAGCTATACTTACCACCTTTTCTTTACAATAAATAAGTACAAGTTTTCAATTTTAAATTTTACAAATTGTAATATTAAAATAACATGTAAGGCTGGCTAGGCATATGAAAGTACTTATGTTTTCATTTTTATTTATTCATTTATGTCTTAGAACGTAATATACTTGGAAATAAATGTAGACATCCAGGGATAAATTATACCATAATCTGTGCTGAAGTTTTAAGTTTTAACCACACGTTGTTAAAAGTAAACTGGATTTTCAGTTTGGTGTGTGGACACTAAATTTGTGTCTCTGTTCAGGAGTTATATTATGAAAATGACCTCTTGCATCAAAGGCCCCTCTGCAAATGAAACTGAGATAAATGATTTAAGCCCTAGTGTAGAGCCTAGGCTTAGTAAGAGGTACTTAAGAAACATTAATTCCTCCCCTGATTGGTGTGGCTCAGTTGGTTGGAGTCTCCTTCTGTAACTGAAAGGTTGCAGGTTCAATTCCCAGTCAGGGCACATACATGGGTTGCAGGTGCCATCCTTGGTTGGGGCACATACAATCTCTGATCTGTCTATAGGTACGTAGCACCAATCGATGTTTCTATCTCCTTTCCTCTCTCCCTGGAAACAATGAAAAAAAATGTCCTCGGGTAAGGATTAAAAAGAGAGAGAGAGTGTTCCAGACAAAATGGAGGCATAGGTAGAAATGCTTCACTTCCTCACAGAACCAAAAGAAGGATAACAACCAATGTAAAAACAATGAACAACCAGAAGTGCCAAAAAATCAAACTGCATGGAACTCCAACAACCAAGGAGTTAAAGATACATTTATCTAGACCGGTAGGAGGGGTGGAGACAGGAAGCTGGTCAGAGAGGGCCAGCGCCAAGGTGGTGTGAGCAAGGTGGGTCTGGCTGATGGGGAAACTAAAGACTCAAAAACTCTAGTTGTAAAATACTGTGGAGGTTGCAAAGGTGGGAGAAAATCCCAGTCTCACAGGAGAGTTCATTTGAAAGTACCCTAGAGCAGAGGGAGCGGCATTGTTCCCTCTCTGACCCCTCTCCCACAGACAGTGCCACAATGTAACAAAGAGGGTTGCCCCACCCTGGTGAATACCTAAGGCTCTGCCCCCTCTCAACATATCAGGTGCACCAAGGCAAAGAAATGTGACCCAAATGAAAGGACAGATTAAAACTCCAGAAAAAGAGCTAAGTGACAAGGAGATAAATAACCTATCTGATGCCGAGTTCAAAACACTGGTAATCAGGATGCAAAATGTAGGAAGAAATAAAGGCTATACAAGTGAAATAAAGGAAAATATACAGGGAACCAACAGTGACAGGAAGGAAACCAGGACTCAAATTAACAATTTGGAACAAAAGGAAGAAGTAAACATCCAACCAGAACAGAATGAAGAAACAATTCATAAAAATGAGGAGAGGCTTAGAAAGCTCTGGGACTACTTTAAGTGCTCCAACATCCAAATGATAGCAGTGCCAGAAGGAGAAGAGGAAGAGCAAGAAATTCAAAATTTACTTGAAAAAATAATGAAGAAGAACTTCTCCAGTCTGACAAAGGAAATAGACTTCTAGGAAGTACAGAAAGCCCAGAGTGTCCCAAAGAAGTTGGACCCAAGGAGGAACACACCAAGGCACATCATAATTACATTATCCAAGATTAAAGATTAGGAGAGAATCTTAAAAGCAGCAAGAGAAAAGGAGACAGTTACCTACAAAGGATCTCCCATAAGATCATCACCTGATTTCTCAAAAGAAACCTTGCAGGCAAGAAGGGGCTGAAGAGAAATATTTGAAGTCATGAAAGGCAAGGACCTGCATCCAAGATTATTCTGTCCAGCAAAGCTATCATTTAGAATGGAAGGGCAGATAAAGTACTTCCCAGATAAGGTCAAGTTAAAGGAGTTCATCATCACCAAGCCCTTACTCATATGAAATGTTAAAGGGACTTATCTAAGAAATAGAAGAAGATCAAAACCTATGAACAGTAGAATGACAGCAAACTCATAACTATCAACGATTGAACCTAAAAAAGCAAAAACAAACTAAGCAAATAACTAGAACAGGAACAGAATCACAGAAATGGAGATCACATTGGAGGGTTATCAGTGGGGAGGGGGTAGCACGAGAATGAGGGGAAAGGTACGGGGAATAAGAAGCATAATTGGTAGGTACAAATAGACAGAGGGAGGTTAAGAATAGTAAAGGAAATAGAGAAGCCAAGGAACTCATATGTATACCCATGGACATGAACTAAGAGTGAGGGGAATGCTGGAGGGTGGAGGGGTGCAGTGCAGAGTGGGGAGAAAGGGGAGAAAAGAATGGGACAACTGTAATAGCATAGTCAATAAAATATACTTTAAAAAGTTAATTCTCTTTCTTCACACATGCTTATTGGTTTGTTGTTTTCTTCCCTATCTTTGATTGCTGTAATCTCTCCATACTTACGGAATACATATTTCAAAGTATATCGCTTCATTAGATCCTGTTTTGCACTGAAGCCAGTTAAAAAGTATGAGGTGCCCATCCCTCAGTTGCTTACTCCTAAATATTAGAAAACAAGAAAGGCAGTAGGAGGAAAAATTACCTGTTTATTTGAAGTCTGTTCTTTTCTAATACAAATGCTGATGAATTGTATTGTTTTCCATGTACAGATTCTTTGCAAGCAAAGAAAGTCAGAAAAGTACCTCCTGGTTTGCCTTCTTCTGTAAGTACCCATTTTTTTTTACTTTGTGGTAAACCAACTGATTTCAGATATTCATTATTTGCTGGCTATAGGATATATCTGATTAGTGTCAGTAAGCAAGCACATTTCACGTAGTAACTGTTTGCTGCTTAACAGAATCATTGATTGAGATAAATCTGCATTTAATGCTAGGTTTTTAGATTTCCCTGCAATGATTTGTAGCTTACTCATATGCTTTTACTCCATGCCCCTGTCATTTGAATTCCCCTCTTGGGAAAAAGGACTAGGCCGGTAGCTGTCAAAGAAGATCTCCTGTACAGGTCTTTTGATGTTTAATTAGTCATTATGTTGCTGAACAGGAGGACAGACAGAGATTAATAGCTGAGAATCTTAGAAATTTACATTTGTAATAATCCCAGTGGAGCTAAAGACATTAAGATTCGGAGGACATGTTTGGCTCAGCTTGCCTTGGTAGGACTGAGGTTATTAATATGCATAAATCACCAAGTCAGATGTTCATTGTGAAGCCCTTGTGGATTTTAAAGCCTTCATTAAGCCTTTCCTAACTTCAGCCCAGCATCAAGAAAGCTTTCAAGCAACTAGTTTGTTGATCCCTCTTTGCTCAAAAATGTATCCTTTGAGAATAAAGAGTGTTCATGAAGGAGGTTGGGAAGGTTTGGTGAATGATCATTAATGACCATGATAATCTAATGCTGTAGGCATGTTTGTGCTATTAAATATACTCTATTCTTTTAAAGAAGAAAAGTATTTGTAAATGAACCTATATCATAAATCTACCTATAATTTAAAATCCCTGGTGTGACGAAGGAAGATTTTTTTTTCCTCTCCCTTTCCTTAGAACAAATGGGGAATGGGGCTTTTGGATTGAGGCCCCTTGCCTTGTAGGGTACATCTCTTTGTTGTGTAAATGTATGTTGGGCTTTTATTTGGCAGTACTTAACACATGGGCGCAGGTGCTGCTAGATGAGTCACCGCTCATCCAAGTATACACTGAATTGGAATATCCGGCTTGGCAAGTAGTAATCTAGAAGAAGCAGCATGGGTCTGAGCTTTTCATTTTTTATTAAGGCTGAAGTAGAGATAGCATCTTATGGTTGTTTGCTTTCCTCCTTTCCTGTGTTCTCCACCCTCCCCCCGCCTTCTATTCCTTGTGATACATGAAAACTCGAATTTGAAATCCTCTTTGAAACTCAGTTCCAGATGGATCTTAGTTTTATGCAGCCTAGGGCAGATGTGCTCTGAACCTGCAGCCTACCTGGAAGGTTGGATTGCAGCTGCAGAAATTCTTAAAAGCTTTTGCGTACATAAGCACTTGGGCCCACTAGAGACTGAATAGCTGCTTGATAAACAAAATGTACACAATGCCTCAAATCATTATTCCTGAAGACAGGAATTTTTTTCAGCAACAGCTAAAAATAGTTGGGCAATTTACATTTTAACAGTTGTGTGCTATGTAGGGGTAGGCAGTTCAACCATATAACAGATGATTTCTGCTAGATTAACAGAAATCATATTTAAAATGGACAGAATTGCTAAACCATGTAACTGTACAATGTTCTTATAATTTATTGTTATAATTCCATGAGAATAAAAAAGTGAAATTACATATCAATATTTAGTAGAACTATACAGGTAAAGAATAACATATTGGTATATTAAAAAATCATTTTTTCTTAGTTTGAAATGAATTTTAAGAAGCAGTTTATTTGCAGTGTTCCATAGCTTTTTTGTTTTTAAACCAAAAGGGCAAAATAAACAGAAGAGTTTGAAGGAAAAAGACACTGGAGGTCACTGGCATTCCTGATCTTAACTACATTTACTACTTGGAAGTAGTTATCTGTATTGTCTCAGGAGGAATCACAGAGTCAGGGAAAGCCACTGAATTTTTATGAAACCTTGATTCCTTTCAGAACCATTAGGACATTTCACAAGCCATCCCTATTTATATATTGTATTACTAGCTAACTTAGTTTGGATTTATTTGATAGTTTTATGGAACAAAATAGAATGCTGCTTTTTTAGTTCTGTATTTAACACCAATTTCAAACCTGATCATCTACTTTGGAAGGATTTGGAAAATAGTACTTAAACATTAGTGAATGCTATTAAGGATATATAAATTATAAATGTATTTCAGTTATTGAAAGTATATTTTAGATTCACTTCTATGTTGAAATCTCAAGTTTTTAAAAAATATTTTTTTAAAAATCTTTAAAAACAGATACCTTGACAAATAGTACCAAAATAATACACTTCTGAGAACACTTATAGTTACACTATTTACCTTTTCAGTATCTGAAACAACTAGGACTTTAAAGTTACGGTTTTCTATTTGAATATTTTTCCTGAAAGATACTGAATTGTTTTTTAAAAATGGGTATAAAAGTGAAAATGGACTATATATATGTTATTTCATGATCATTTAGATATTATGCTTTTTGAACCAAACTAGAAACTTGACAGTAACATCTCAGATTTTAAAGTTTGCAGTTTATCCAATCTTTAATCTGTAAAACACATACTACCTTTATTAAAGATGCAGTGAAAGAGCTAGGTTAGTGCCACTCATTAAAAATAAATAATAGGCAGGATTACTTAATACATGAAAGGCACTGATAATCTGCATAATTTGACCATAGACCATTGGTTAGAGGCCTTTTCTTTTTGTAAGCCATGATAGCATATTATTTAGGTATTATAAATATAGACCTCAGTTCCTATATTCCCCTCTGTAGAACAACTGAATGTAACTTCTGTCTGTGGGTGAAGGTCCAATAACGGGGTGTATTGACATCATTAAAGGAGCTCATAAGGTTAAGAGAATGGTGTCTGCTGGCTCAGTTATTGATTGGTTATATGACCAATCATATAGTTATCCCTTAGGAAGCTTGGAGTGGGAAATCTGAAGTTTCTTTTAGTTCAGAAATACTAATCACCAAGGGTTTTAAAACTGACATGCTCAATACATAACCAAAAAACATGTGGGCATAGTTTTCTTCCTACTGATAAAGAAGTGGTTGTTCTTAAGCACATTTAATCATTTAATTTTCTACTTGCATCTCTAGACAGGATGAAGTATTGAACAAAGCAGACTTTTTTAGCAATAACAACATTCGTTTTCAGAAAAGGAACCTACAAAAGGAGGGGAAAATATGTTGAGTCAAATTCTGCTGCCTAGAATACATACTAATTATTTTTGTTTTCTGAACTACCAGAAGTCTATATTGTTTGCCTTGGCCATGTAGCTCAGTTGATTAGTGTCATCCCAATGAGCCAATGCTGCAGGTTCTGTCTGTGAGCAGAATCAACCAATGAATACTGAAATAAGTAGAACAACAAATAGGTCTCCCCCCTCCACAATTTCCTCCTCTATCCTCTCTCTAAAATCAATCAATCAATCAATAAATTTAAGTATGTGCTTTTTAAAAAAATTTTATTGTTGGTTGAACATCTTTATGACCCTCTGAAACATTCCTCAGATAGTGAGAAGTTTCTTTGTTTTTTATACTTTATTTTTAACTTGGTGTTAGTGTTTATTTCCAAATGTAAATCGTTTTTTAAAAGTATGCCACAGAAAACCCAGAACTCTGAAGAAAGAAGCAAGACACTTTCAAGCTTTTTATCACCAGAAAGTAAGCACGTAGACAAATTCTAGAATGCCTTTAGACTCAAGTTCCTGAAGTTGTATTCTGGTTCAGTAGCAGTTGAAAACATCTTTTGAACATCAAATCTTAAATATGTATCAAGATGCCATGTTTCATTCATTTTGAAAATAACTAGTTTGCAGTCCCATACATAGGCTGATGACAGAATCTGTTTCTTTATCAAATGTTATTCTGTCCTTTGTCCTGTTTTTAAGTGTATATATACATTTTTAACAAAAGCCATTACAGTTTATCAGATAATTCCTTTGCTCCCAAAGTGTATTTTACCACCTCAGCCATCAAAAAAAAATTTTTCTAATTCTTCTTCGCATAAATTACTTTATTGTCTTGGGGGTGACTCAAAGCCATTTAGATTCCACTTTTCCTTGCTTTGCTGTATGCAGGTACAGAGGTCTTTAGCCTATATGGATTGATAATTGACTACAGTTTAGTAAATAGGGACTTCCATTTTCCCCAAAATTTTATAGGATTTTATTTTATTGGAAATGGCTTTTTTAATTAATGTGATTTTGAATTATTTTTAGTATTAAATTTGAAATTTTAGGGGCACCCCTTGAGATATACTGAGGTGTTCCCAAACCACAAAGACCACTAAGCCATGTCCAGTGAACTAGCATTTTCATATACATTCTAAATAGAATTAATGAGACTATTAAATAGAAAAAGTCAGAATATTAAACCCTGAGGGTGGTTAAACTAAGGATTTTTTAAAATAGGAAAGAGAGGACAAATATAACTTTCTGGAGCTGGTAGAAGTAAATAACTTAGAAAAGTACCATTTCAAAGATTACTGGTAGGAGGTAGAAAAGGGGGAATAAATAGTGACAGAAGGAGACTTGACTTTAGTTGGTGAACATACAGTACAGTATACAGATGATCTATTATAGAATTGTACACTTGAAACCTATATAATTTTATTAACCAGTGTCACTCCAATAAATTTAATGAAAATATTTTTTCATTTTTTAAAGATTTTATTTATTTTTAGAGAGGAGGAGAAAGAGAGGGAAACATCAATATCTAGTTGCCTCTCATGTGCCCTCTACTGGGGACCTGGCCCACAACCCAGGCATGTACCCTGACTGGGAATCGAACTAGCGACCCTTTGGTTCGCAGATCTGCACTCAATCCACTGAGCTACACCAGCCAGGGCAATTTAATGAAAATTTAAAAAAAAATTACTGGCTTTCTGAACCAGTAAGGAAAAGGTCAAGAGTTAGAACTACAGGGAAACTGTTACCTCCATTTTATCCACGAAAATAGCTAGTTGAGCAGCAAGTAGAGTACTCTCAAAAGGTATGTCCTATAGAAGTCGCTAGGAAGCTAACAGAACAGTGTTCTAAACAATTATCGTAGGCCTGTAAGACTAGCAAGAATCCTAGTGATTACACAATAAATAGTATTTATTCACAGCACCAGCTTCAGCAGAACTTCATGGTGAACCCTTCAGTTATTGAACATGAGTTGGAATAGGTTTTTGCTTAGTTTCTTTGACAGAGAAGCATAGAGGGCACACACAACTGTAGGTACTTTAGAGTTTTATTTCTGGCTGTTGGATAAGCTGTCTCTATTTGAAGATACCTAATCATTTGAAGATGACATAAAATTTCCAAAGTGGTCAGTTCTTTCTCTGACCTTACATGTCAGACTAGCAGAAACATTTTAGTATGTAAAGATTTTAGTATGTAAAGGTGATGGTTCTAAAATTTATTCCGAGTTTATATTCAATTTGGTCACTGAATGACATTTTCTTCATAGTTTAATGAGAAGAAATAGCCACTGTTTATGCTGACAGTAACTACTGTTCAGAACAGTGTCAGAATTGTATTATTGTAGATAATAGGCTTTTAATCCATAGTTACAAGATGTTCATTTTTGTGATAAGCCAATTATGTGTTTGATCTGATTTCAAGTCAAAAAGCAGAAGGAGAAGTAACCAGTGAGTCCTGCATATCCAATTACTTGTACTGATGTGATGTGGTTGTACAGTGATACTTATTTTCTGACCTCTATTTCTTTTTAAAGAAGAAAAAACATGGCTGAATTCCAGAGCTGGCTTTTAGGGTTTATTGAACTCCTCAGCTGCTAGTATTTCAGCTCTCTGAGACTTCACAAACCAAATGTCAGATAAGACCCTCTGTGTGTGTGTAACTTGCATGGTTTTTAAAGGGTATATAGTTGAATTCTGTAAATGCCTTTGGAGATTAAGCCTAATGTCTGGTGGTCAGCATCAACAGAAACGTGAAGTTTATTTTGTTTTGTTTTTTGCCTTATACATTATTTTAAGGATTATTTTAAGTACAGGCATACCTTGCTACTTGTTGGTTTCAGAGCTTGTCAAACCCTATACTCTTTGCATTTTGACGAGAAAAAAATTTTATCACTGTGGATGTTTGGGGTTTAGGATTTAATTCAAAGTTAGGGAAGGCATTCACATCCTGAGTAATTTTTTGACATTAAATATGCCATCACTGATACTCCCTTTGTTTAACCAGTAATAATTTTACTTTGAAAAGTCATTTATTGTACTTGTATAATAATGAATTTTTAGGACTGTAATATATGCTATGTAGATAAAATTCATAGTTTAGTCTTTTAAGCATTTTAAAAACACTGCTAGTCCCAGGGCATACATTATTTAAATAATTTGACTTTGATTAAAACAGCTTGACTATTATTTCTCATAGAACCCAATGCTAAAAGTTCCTAGTAGCTTGAGAATCAGTTCCATCCCAAGTATGTTTGTGAAACAGATTCTGTTGAAATATGTGTCATGTCTTTCTCTAAACATAAAAGCTTCATATAAAACTTAGGAGAATATTCACTCCATGAATAGAAAATTCACCTTTTCTCTATAAATTTAAGTGAATACTTAATGGTTCTTATTTAGTACCCTCTTTAGCTTTATTAAAGCTAAAATATTAAAAAATGGCTAGTATTAAAAAATAATTAATATTTGCCCTGGCTGGTGTGGGTCAGTGGATTGAGCGCTTGCCTGTGAGCCAAAAGGTTACTGGTTTAGTTCCCAGTCAGAGCACAGGCCTGGGTTGCAGGCCAGGTCCCCAGGTTGGGGTGAGCAAGAGGCAACCAATTGATCCTTCTCTCTGTCTCCGTCTTCTTTCCCCTCCCTCTCTGAAAATGAATAAGTAAAAATCTTTTAAAAAAATGATTAATACTTAAGTAATAAAATTTGTTTCCTAACATATGTTTGATCATTTTTTGAAGTATAAACATGATATTATCTGAAATCAAGTTATCAGTATCTTTTCCAATGTCAAAGATATTTATAAGTTTCAAAAAATAATGTGAGAATTGGAAACACTTTGCTACTAAAGTGGCTCCATTTAGTAGATTTCCAATGAGAAAAATGCGAATCCATTTTTTCAAAGTCAGTGAATATATATTAATGCTCCCTATGAATAAATAACTCTTTTAGGCTTTAGGGATTTAAAGCATGGACCCTGTACCCTGTCTTCAAGATATGTATAGTCCAAAGAGAACTTTGACCTTTGGAAAGAAGTAACCATTAAATATTTTTATGTTGTGTAATTGTTGCCCTCTGGCATATCCAGAATCTGCTTTTTGAATTAAAAAGAATAAAAATAGATACTATGAGGCTATTATTTTATGTTTTCTATAATAGGGAACATCATCTGTTAATGACTTCTTGCTTCATGCTGTACTTTCAGCTTCTTCCTACTCTGGCTGTTTAAATCATCAAGAATATGTTAACTTGCTTTCTTTGTATAAGAAGCTGAATGATTTGATTTTCCCCCTCACATATGCAGTTAACTTCTAATCATATATAATAATAGGAGTAAGTTTGCAAAAAAATGGTAAATTGTAGGTAATCCAGCTACTACTCTATAGTGCACTTAGTTGACCTAGTTACTGAGAGAGATAAAAATAACGTGATCTCACATTGTTATCAAATGGCAATTGGGGTCCCACTGCCTGCCACCACCCTCTAGGCAAAATTCTAGAGGCTGAGATTTAGTGATAAAGGAAAGGGGTCTTTATACAAAAGCAATCACTTAAGCCTATCGAGTCACAGCTTTAATCACATAAACCTATCAATTAATGCTAAACCCTTAACACCTGAGTTTTCCTGTCATTCCCCCTGTTTTTTGTTATTGCTATAGGGTTAGTTTACAAACAACGTAAGATACAAAAGCTACACAATTTTGGAAGAATGGCAAGCGTCTGCCTCAGAGCCTGTTCCCTGTAGAACACCCAAAGGATAAACCTGTCGCCCTTACCCTGGCCAGCCTGGTCCTAGGCTGTGCCCAGAGTTCCTTCCCATACAAAATAATGTCTGTTAGGAAATGCAGGTAGCTGCAGCATGATCATCTAGGTATCCTTGAGGTAGAAGAGCCTGGGAAACAGGCAGAACCAGCCCAGGAGCCAGAGAACCCACCCTCATTTTATTTCCTTGTGCTCTAGAGGCATTCAGCTTCTTAGCCAATCCTGCCCTAGTCCGCCTTCTATTGCCTTGGCAAACTCTTCCTATGGCCCCTCCCTATTTCTCCCCAGTGATCTGATCAGTCTCTCTGTATCAACATGAAAGGGTATGGAAAACCACTAACAGGAATACTTTCCCTAAAGGGAAAAAGAAAGAGTTATAGTTTCAAAGTGAAACAGTAGTTTTCTTCCCATACTGAATTTCTCTTACTAAAATTATCTTCAAGAATTTGATAGGTTGTCAACTACCCATCGCTATTATCCCTGTGCAAGCCACCATTATCTTGTTCCTGAATTATGGCAAAATCTTCCCAACTGTTCTCCCAGTTTTCCTTCAGTCTTTTCTTTTTTTAACAGAGGAAGATGCTTTTAAAATCATAAATCAGGTGATTCCATTCAACTGTTCAAAATCCTCCAGTAGCATCTGTTATTGTAATCCCAAAATTCTTTAAGTGGCTTTCAAAATCCTTCTTAACCATCTCCTCTGTTACTTCACAGATTATATCTTCCACTAATTTACCCCTCTGGCCACACTGCCATTTTTATTGCTATTTAAAGACAGCACTCTCCTGCCTCAGGGTCTTTGTATTTACTCTTCTCTGTCAGAGTACACCTCCCTTAGTATCCACATAGCTAGTTTTCGCACATACTTTTCTCTTACTGGGAATCTTTTCTGACCATTCTATATGAAATGTCACCGATGTCCCCAACACTGCCTTCTCCCTACTATATTTTTCTCTGTAACACTTATTACCATCTGATATACTATAATTAGTTCATTCTTTGTCTCACCCAGGAGAAACTTGGTAAGGCAGGGATTTTATGTTGCTTTATTTGTAGCTCCTAGTTGCATAATAGATGTTCAGTGAATATTTGTTGAATAAATAAACTCAAGTGGTTAACAATACAAGTCATGGCTCAGTTGACTCAGAGAAGGTATTGGATTATCTAAAATCAGCATCATTCAGGGAGAACTACAATATACATTAACCACCTATTTTATAAAACATTTAACACGCTTAAACTTTGTAAAAGCATTTTAGGAAGGAAAAAGCTCCAATTTTTCATCAGAAAAGTGAAAATCTTTTCAGTGGCAAAAACCACTGAAATTCTCTCTGGCTTGGTTGGTTGTAGTGTCATCGCATACACCAAAAAGGTTGCATGTTCAGTCCCCATTTCCAGCACAGTCAGGAGACAGCGATTGATGTTTCTTTCTCACATTCATATCCCGCGCCCCCGCCCCAGTCTCATTGTCTCTGTCTCTGTCTGCCTTTTTCTCTCTAAAAATAATAAACATCTTTTGGTGAGGGCAAAAAAAAAAAGATCACTGAAATTCTTTCATTTACATTGGTAATAGTCTCACTCTCAGATATATACATTGGAATTTAGGAAGACCGCCCTGGCCGGGTAGCTCAGTTAGTTAGAGCATCATCCCAATATGCCAAGGTTGTGGATTCCATCCCCAGTCAGGGCACACAGAAGAATCAACCAATGAATGCATAAATAAGTGGAACAACAACTTGATGTTTCTCTCCTCCCCCCTTTCCTCTACTCCTCTGAAGTGAATAAATAAAATTTTTTAAAAAAAGAAGAATTTAGGAAGACCTACATTTGGTTTTCTACGTGAGGTTTTATCATTTGATAACTGTTCTTACATTCAAATGATCTTTGCTTTAGTTTTAAGAGTAGTAACACAGTCTGAACTTTTTTTTATAGATCAGTCATTTAAGTCTGCAACAACCAGTGTTAGGGCAACAGGTGTTAAGATCACATACCTGTAAAGATATCTGCTTTTCACGCTTGCCTATCGTATTGTAACCTGTAAACTTTCCAGCGTATGTATTCATTACAGCCACCTTTGTTTATAATCTGCTTAACCATCTCTTTTACTGATTTACTAAATTCTCCAGCCTAAACACAAACATGTAGGACCAGCTTCTTTACTACAAAGTAGTGCAGGAGCCATACTCTACTTAATGAAGATGAGCTCCCTATTGACTCCTTAACTTCTTGTTGCTTGCTAAAAGTATAACAAATGATTAAAAGCATGATCATCTCTGTAGTTGCTCACATGTTTATTTGAAGGGCATGGCCAAAAATTTTTCATTTTCCAGATGATACTATGTTAAACATAAAATGTTTGATTTGTAGATCAAATTGCACATTAGTGAGAAACAAAAATTGTTATGAAACTAATTGAACAGTGAAAAGTTCCGTAAGTGTTGTTACCTACTGGTAAGATGTCAAACTTTCTCTCCCTCTCTTTCTCTTTTTCCCCCTGCTATTTTGTTTGAGACACGAGAAAGCTTTTTAAAAAGATGTTTGTTTTAAATAAAAATATAAATTAGGTAATGAAAGTATATTACTAACACCTTATAAAATACTTCATTTGCTAGCATAAATGTTATTAGCATATAAAGCATTTGGACTCTTAGAACTGAGAAGTTGCAGTTATGTGTTTGGATTCCCTTTTGTGTCAGCCTTTCATGTGAGGCTTTAGGCTTTTAATTGTGCCACTTGCATAGATGATTGTAAAAGTATAGTTTAAGACTGGTGTGCACACTAAGTACTATCTATACCAGTAAGTCACAGCCTGGGTTTTCAAAAATAGTAATCTAACGAGATGTAAAATATTTCAGAATACCTAATAAATTGTGTAGTTTACTGAAATAAAATTATCCATGCTAGTTAAAACAACAAATTTCTCATATTAGAATTAATTCAGTATTTTAGGGCTGAGTAGATGATAAAAGGTTTTACTGATGGTGAAATGATTAGGAAGTCTTTGGCCTAGTTTAGTGCTACATTTTGCAGAAATGGATACTTACTTAGACTCAGGGAAATTCAAGACCTAGCCTAAACTCTCATATCTCCTAAGAGGTGCAACTAAAACCTGGGTTCCTATCTCCTGACTCCATGTGCAGTGCTCTTTTTCTTCATATAGTATGACATCACAATGTCTGGAACCTGAACAGCCTATCTTATGCTACAGAGTACTGAGTGGTATGAAGAATACTTATGCCCTACTGTGTGTATATGTGTTATAGAAACATAGAACAAGTAGATTAGTTTTTTCAGAGATATGAGTCTGTTTCCCAATATATCTGGGAGGTGACACTTATTGTTGAGGTGGTATATTGTCTTTATTAGTGAAGCATACCAAACACTAGTCAAACTTTGTTTTGCCTTGTTTTATATTGAACTGACACCATCTCTCATCTCCTCCCTGCCTATTATACCCTCCCTTAGATGTGTTTTCACAATGAAATATTTGACTTTTGTTGAGAGTGGCCACTAGAATTAGTAGTAAGAAACCATACTTTTTAAGATACTGTAGTTCTTTTTGTAAATTCAGAAACTGCATGATTTATTTCTTCCATTGAATATAGCTAAACTGTGCTTTGTTACTTGATTGTTAAAAATATGAGGATAATTAAGTAGATTCTCATTATTTAATTAACGAGAGGTATAAAGTATTTAAAAAATGCCTCTGTAAGAATTTTTACTGAAACAAAACACAGATTGGGGGCCAGAAATGATGTTTTTTAGCTCTTCAGATTACAGATTCTTGACATGGCTCTGGGCTAAGATTCAGATGTTCTGTGTGTGGTTTTTTTTTTAATAATTTTAAAATAGAATAGAATATCTTGGTGCTGCTTTATTTCTCATAAATTGAAAAGATCTGGCTCTTTCCAGCTCAGAGGAAAATAATATGCACAGGTCAGAAAAAGAAACAAAAAGATGGGTCGAGCTTTCCTTAGTGGAGAACTAATTCAACCCAAGACCAAATTGTCTACCTACTGCAGATGATTTTTAAAAATAGACTTGTTTGCTTACAGTTTTCTTTTGTTTGTAGGATGCCTAATAAAGTCAAGAGTGAAAAGCTTTGTCTGGTCTTGGAAGCTCTTTTACTGAGGAATTTTAAAACCTGGGCATCCTCTTTGATGTTGTTTTGTTGTTGTTGTTGTTGTTGTTGTTGTTGTTGTTATTGTTGTTTTACTTTCATACACACCATTAGGACACCATTAGGTAGTCCTGTGATTATAGAGCCATCTGCAGGAAAATTATCAAGTTGCAACATAATGATTCTCTTACCATGTTATTTCAAGTGGTAAATTAGACGTGACAAACTGCAATTCATGTGGGAAATGAAAGGGACAGCCAAGAGATGCAGGAATTACTAGGGAAAAAGGATACCCCCCATTATTAATATTTCAAAGAAAACATGCAGTTTGCTTCAGGTTTTACATATTCTCAGGAATTACAGTTCTCTCTCATTTGAAGTGTTGTCTAATGGTTGCCTTTTAGAAGTTTTGTGTGATCTGTCAATCCTGTTAGTGTTGATGTCACAGGGATGCTATTTATTTACCCCAGAAAGAGATTTATTTGCTTTCTCCTCCAGGAGGTATAGCTGTTTTACACATCCTCTTTATAGTTATATGGTTGTCAAAAGGAAGATAAGCAAGTATTATCTTGCCCTATAAATGCAATTTATGTAGCTTATAGTTTCCACTGGCTATGCAGATAGGTGTTTTCTAATTTGTTAATCATCAAGCATTTCTAAACTCAAGTTAGAGATTTTTGTAAACAGATAATGAGAAATCTGATGTTCTGTGTTTGAGACTGGTGTTGTGATTTGTGAACTTTAGCATGTATTTTTCTTTTGCACTGAGAAGTGTATGTTATGTGTACATTGATGTTCCTCATTCCTTTTTTTTAATATATTTTATTGATTATAAAATTGATTACAGTTGTCCCACTTTTTTTCTCCTCTTTAGTCCCCTCCACCCTGCATCCCCCTTCCCACCAGCATTCCCACCCCTTAGTTCATCTCCATGGGTCGTACATGTAAGTTCTTTGGCTTCTCCACTTCCCATACTATTCTTAACCTCCCCCTGTCTATTTTGTACCTACCAATTATGCTTATTCCCTATACCTTTTCCCCCATTCTCTCTCTACCCCCTCTCCACTGATAACCCTCCATGTGATCTCCCTTTCTGTGGTTCTATTCCTGTCCTAGTTGTTTGCTTAGTTTTTTTGTTTGTTTGTTTTTTCTTAGGTTCAGTTGTTGGTAGTTGCAAGTTTGTTGTCATTTCACTGTTTGTAGTTTTGATCTTCTTCTTTTTCTTAGATAAGTCCCTTTAACATTTCACATAATAAGGACTGGTGATGGTGAACTCCTTTAACTTGACCTTATCGGGGAAGTACTTTATCTGTCCTTCCATTCTAAATGATAGCTTTGCTGGATAGAGTAATCTTGGATGTAGGTCCCTGCCTTTCATGACTTCAAATACTTCTTTCCCCACTCTTCTTGCTTTCCAGGTTTCTTTTGAGAAATCAGGTGATGATCTTATGGGAGCTGCTTTGTAGGTAACTGTCTGCTTTTCTCTTGCTGCTTTTAAGATTCTCTCCTTATCTTTACTCTTGGTTAATGTAATTATGATGTGTCTTGGTGTGTTCCTCCTTGGGTCCAACTTCTTTGGGACACTCTAGGCTTTCTGTACTTCCTAGAAGTCTGTTTCCTTTGCTAGATTGGGAAGTTCTCCTTCATTATTCTTTCAAATAAGTTTTGGATTTCTTGCTCTTCCTCTTCTCTTTCTGGAACCCCTATGATTTGGATGTTGGAGCACTGAAAGTAGTCCCAGAGCTTTCTAAGCCTCTCCTCATTTTTTTTAATTGTTTCTTCATTCTGTTCTGGTTGAATGTTTATTTCTTCCTTCTGCTCCAAACCGTTGATTTGAGTCCCGGTTTCCTTCCCATCACTGTTGGCTCCCTGTATATTTTGCTTTATTTTACTTTGTATAGCCTTTACTTTCCCTCTGTTTTGTGACCATACTCAACCAATTCTGTGAGCATCCTCATTTCCAGTGTTTTGAACTGTGCATCTGATAGGTTGGCTATCTTTTCATCACTAAGTTCTATTTTTGGAGCTTTCATCTGTTCTTTCATTAGAACCATATATTTTTTTTTTGTCTGGTGCAGCTGTTATGTTATAAGGGGGCAGAGCCTTAGGTATTCGCCAGGGTGGGGATACCCATGTGGCTGCATTGTGCCATTGTCTGTGGGGGAGGGGTCAGAGAGGGGAACAATGCCGCTTGCTTGGCCTCCCTGCTTTTCAGTCATTTCCCCCACTACCCACGAGCAAATTGGGCCTTTCTGGTGCTGATTCCCTGGTGGGTGGGTTTGTATACGTTTTAGGACCCTGTGAGTCTCTCCAGTGAACTCTCCCATGAGGCTGGAAGTTTCCCCTGCCACCACAACCCAACAGGTTTTTTATAGCCAGAGGTTTTGAGGCTCTATGTCCCTGTACTGGAACCCTGGGTTGCTTAGTCTGTCTTGCTTCCCAGTTGTTCCTCCTGTTTTATCTGCATGCAAATGTGGGACTGCCTGGTCCACCAGCTGCCTCCTCACCTGCCAAGTTGTCCAGCCGCTGCCTTGCCATGAGCCCTCTCTGCCCCCGCAGCTCATCTTCACCCTCCCCCACCAGTCTGGATGAATGTTTCTTCTTTAACTCCTTGGTTGTCGGACTTCCATACAATTTGACTTTCTGGCATTTCTGGTTATTGTTTGTTTTTAAGTTTGTTGACCTTCTTTTGGTTGTGGGAGGAGGCAAAGTGTATCTACCTATGCCTCCCATCTTGGCCAGAAGTCTTATGCTCCTCATTTTTAACCAATATCGAAATAAGTTGTATACCAGTACTCAGACCAATCTATCATTCAGTATAACTCTGATGATTGGTTTGACTAAGATTTAGGTACTCACAAAGACGGCATAATTGGAACACTTTTTTTCAGAGTATCGCCTGAATAAAGGTCACAAAATCAGGTCTTTGACCTTTAATATTTTCATACAATGGAAAGACAGTATTCAGAAACCTTTTTACTGATTGTTTTGTATCAGCAAGATGAGTGATATTGTTGAATTAGAAGGTGTAATGTATAATTTCAGGTCAATAACATCTTTAAATAATATGCATTGAATGTTATTTTATTGGTTTCAAAGAGATGCATTATTTCACCAGAATTTTATATTCTTATTTTCTTTTTTTGTGAAAGTAAATTTTCTAAATTGTGAGAATATTGAAAAAAGACCAGAAGACCAACTTTATGAACAATTAGGAATTACTTTTTTTTTTTTACAAAGCAACATATACTAGAAAAGTCTGCGATTTTTTGTAGATATAAAACCTGGAATTTTGGTGTCTGATTTAGTTAGGCTAAATAACTAACTGCTGCACATTTAGGAGACAGCATGCACTCACAAGTCATCTCTCTACAAGCTAAATAAGAGGAGGCATTGAGAAGGGTCTTTTGCTTTGAATCTGCCCACTTGTTTTTTCACTTGCCATCCTCTTAAACCTGTCCTTGCCTCTACCTCTTTTGTAGCCAATCATTTACTATTTACTGAATTTCACACTTTAGGAAAATACAGAGTTCCTTTGTGGAATTATTCACATGTGAACTTTGTTTGGCTTCTTTTATCACACTTCAGGTCTTCTTTTGAATTGATTCATGAATTGATGCACTTATAATTAATGTTGAAACTTTCCATGAGGAAATCTATAAGCAAGGTTTAGATTTTTTTTTTTCCTCCAATCAGATCTTCAGGCCTTTTGGGATACCATAATGTTGCCTGCTTTTTTATAGAATATATACATAGATTAACCACTTACTGGCATTAATTAATTAATTCAAGGTATGTAATTCAGTTAAATTAAAAAATTTTTGAAAACTTTTAAAGTTTTAGGTAACCATGGAAATATTCTTGTTTTAAGGACAGCTTTTAAAAACAAGTATGAGAGTTACAGTGATCCAAATATCAGGGATAAAGAAAAGATACTAAAATAGATTAAAATGCTTCATGGTTAATCCAAAAAAATAGTGCATAGCTCCCCAAGGACAATCTGCCAACTTCTGAATCAACAGAAAAATAAGGAAAAGGGAAATTTTTGAATGGGGACCTGGAATGTAAGCTGAAGTAGCTAGAAAGTCCCTACCTTTTTGAAAACATCTTTTCTAAATCTTTACTAAAGAAGGTAAATTGCTTAGGAAAAGCACTTTATAGCATTTTCTTGTCTAGCTTAGGTCTGTGCCTGTTGACTGTTAGAATGGGAATAAACATCACATCCTCTGAACCATTGAAGGAGGGTAAGTGCATTTGAAAATCGGTGAAATGCAATAATCCTCAAACCGGGAATCATTTTCCTAATAAAAGATATGTGGCTCTAAGTCATATTTTTTTCCAGGGTCTCTTGACATTTTTATTAATCACACTGCCCATGTTTATAGTATGTCTGTTCGGCTATGAAATTGGGGGGTGTAGGTTTTGGACTAGGTAATGTGACTATTGAGTTAGATCACATAATTTCAGAATAACACAAATGATTATGTAGAATTGTGGGTGGAAACAATCAATTCAGGATAGAGAATGCATGACAGTTCAGAGCTCCTGTACAGAGTACATGTCTGTCTGTCTGAAGTCAGGTTTAAAAAGTGGCCCTGTCTCCAGCTGACTAATTTTGTCAGATGGAGTCACAGGATTAACCCTTGACATGTTCCTTTTAAAAAAAAAAGGCAAAGATTAAACAACTGCCTTGACTAGAGCAACATTTGATCCATCTGTATGCATTTTTCCTGTAATATGATTCTCCTTGAGAAAAAAAAAATTGTGCTGCAGCTGTTACATAGATTAAATTAAATTTTTTCAAAAAATATTCTTGAGGAAGAGAAAAAAAGACTATATTATAAAAGGTAATTTGTAATTGTGATTAAACGACTGTCTGCACCAACCAGTTTTAGTTTCTTTTGGATAAGGCAACTTCAAAAAGATAATATTTTGAAGCAGTAAACTTAAAAGGCCTTACTATAATGTGCAAGTAGAATATGAAAACATTTTATTTAGATTAACACCAGTTTTTCGGTGATTACTGTTCTATTTTTGAGGAATGAGTTTAATGTCTCATATATATATAACCACCACCACCCCCTTTCTAGATACACTCTTAGTAAGCTGTGTATACCTAGTGAATGTACTATGTATTGGAGGAGAGGGGTCTTAAATACACAAGTATGGATTTTGTATCTGTTTTTGAGAGGAGGAATGGAGAGTAGAAACAAAAGCTTTCAATTACTTATTCAACTCTGTTTAAAAACTACTGTACTTCACATTCAGGTTTAACAGCAGATCTTACTTTGTTGCTTAATAAAGTGCTTTAGAACAGTAAAAGATTATGCTGTTTGACTTTACTCTGAATTTCTTTTTTACTTAAATATTTGATTATTCCTTTCAGAATAATATAGTTGCCTCTACAATAAATAACTAATGATGAAATACTAAAAATTTTATTGTTCTTTTAAATAGCCAAGATTGCATAGTTGGAGTTTAATTATGCTTTTGTTTTATCAGACAACATTGTGCACTCTCTCACTTTTCTGGCACACTCCAGAGAAATGAGCCTAACTACTGTAGGGGTTTTGGGGGGCGGGGGGGGGGGGGTGTTTGAACCAATATATAAAAATTTTCTCAGTTTGGAATAATGATTGTAGGAAGAAATTTTTGAAGTATTGTCAGTGTTTTGTGGCTCTCCCATCCCCCATCCTAACTCAATTTCTATTCAAAGTAAGATTTTTTTAATTTTTTTAATCATTGGGAGAAAAAGGAAATGTCATTTCAGATGGTTGATTTTCATTTTTGTTCTTTTTTTTTTAAGAGTAGATGTTCTGTTAGAGAAAGACGGTGTCTATGACTAAAATTTACTTGAATGGTTTTAAGACATGGCATTGTTAATTGTAAATCAAAGCTTTTTACACAGTTCTCTAAGGATTGAAATGGGTCTTTGTGGTCTCTCAGGAGGGAGGAAGTTACAAACCACTTTGCAGACTGGCATTTTAATAGTCTGCTGTACAGTGATGTTCTTTTGCAGCTGCTGCTTAGCCTTTTCTATATCTGGAGAGTGTGGGGAGATTTTATTGTTATTCTGATAGCATCAGCTTTTAAAACATTGTGAAGTTAGCTGGCCTTATTGTCTGATTTCGTTTTATTACTATAACTTGACCAATATGTTTCATAAGAATGAGGGGGAGATCCCTTACAGAAAATCCCTAAGAGGAGTTCTGTTTCATCAAAGGTATCTTAAAAAAAAAAAAAAGTAATGTGCCCCTTTTTGCTGCCCGTGAGCTGTCCTCTGATTAACACACTTCTGTTAGAACCTAACAAGGCACAGGGAGAAGAGATAGTACAGAGAGGTTTTGATGGGGGTACATCAAAGAAAAGTTACTATTCTATTTTTTTGTCCACATCAAAAAAATTGAAATTTTTTTAAATAACAATGTTTTTGCATATGAGAAATATATATTTGCAGACAATGTCTAAAACCCTTTGACTTTTAAATATAATGCATGTCTAAAATCTGTCAGGTTCCCACACTGATTATTTTTCCTTTTTGAGAAATTTAAGCATTAACATCAAAATATGAATATATAAAATATTCCTTTTAAACAATAATGAATTTAGAGAGAGAAAACCTTTTTTAGGTTATCAGCCAGCCAGTACCTTTTGACTGTTATACATACTGGCTTTTCATACTTTTTTATAAGGGAATATAAAACCTTGTTTGTTTTTTCTATTTAATTACTGAGTTGCTTAATATATGTTAGATGTTCTAGAAGAATATAGTCCATATTGATGTTATGAATAAGGAATTTAAGGAGATTTATAACTAAACATCTGTTTTTTGGACTAAACATTTTCATGAAATGTGTTCCTTTTTTTAATACGATTTTTATAATTTAAAAAATCATTTTTTATTCCAACTAGTTAAGAGATACTTACATGACAGGTTCTCTTTCTCCAGGAAGTGATTTTGTACAAGGCTTAAATGCCCAGATCCTTCTTGTTACACATGATCCAGTGTTTCCAATTCCTGATTGCTTGATCTTGTGTTTATCAAAGTTGGAAGCAACTTTAGACCATGCCAGATGGCAGTGTTGCTAGAGGTGTGGCAAGCTAGGTTTCCCGGCCACAAGTGCTGTAATTTAATTAAAACTAAAAACAGATTAGCAGATCTCTCAGTTTGCCTTTCTTTGAAATAGGTAATCTTATATATGTGACAAAAATAATAATTCCTTTGGGATATTTATTTTTTATTATTTAGCATGTTTAAGTGACTTCTATTTTTTAATACCTTGAAGTTTGCCTAATTCGCATCTTCCACAATGCAAGGACTTAAAAGAAATTGAAAGAGGTTACTTACAGCATAAACCCTCCCTCTCTGCTCTGTGAGTTGGTTCAGTCCTGTTTTGCATAAGTTCCTTTTGAGTAGATCCATGTGTGGATGCATAGTGCTGAAGACTATCTCTGGCTGTGTGGATGTCTGTCTTGGAGAGAAGCTGTGTGCATTAGCTGCAAACAGTAACATTTTCAATATCAACATGTATTGTGCTTATCCTGTTCCTGGAATGGGCAGCAATTCTTTGATGTATTACTACAATGGGAAAACGGTAAGTCTTTTTTCTTTGTTCATTTGGCTTCTGACTGGTTTGTTTAATGAAAAGCAATGTAGATTAAATTGCTTTTTACTAAAACCTGTGAGGTTTTATTTGATCATTTTCTGTGATTTAGATTGTGTATTTCTTTGTAAGTAGTGTCAGTAAAGTTGTGTCTTCAACACAGTTTGTCAACAGTTGTTGACTTTTATTTTTAAAATAGTATAGAAAATAAACTTGAATTTGTGAGTTGTTATTTTTAATGCCCGGTTACTAGCAGTGAGCTTGAAAGTACCTTTGTTTTAATGCTTTATTGTTTGCAAATATATAATCTATATATGAAGTACATGCACATATATAGTATGAGAGGATTATATCATGCTTTTTAGATGAAGGCGAAGATGAAAGTCATATTGGATATTCATAAAAATAACAAGAATGAAGCTCTGGGAATGATTAGGGAAGCAGTCAGCTAGTGAGGGCCGTATTTCCTGTTTGGAGTTTCAGGTCCAGAGCCTGACTTTACTGGTATACCATCTGTTTCCAATCAAACTAGAATTTTGACCCTGTACAGATTAATAAAATAAATCAGTATTTTTCAAAGAATGTAGTTATACATTTCCTAAAGAATGTATTTCTGATCAATTTACAGCACATGATTAGATGTTTTAAAATAATACCTTTCTGTGTTGCTTAGTAAGACTTTTCTACTTTCATTACTTAGTTTTAATTATTTAGTGTGTTTCTGCAAAAATACCTTTAAGTCAAAGATTTTGTATATTCTAAAAAGAAAGTGAACTTCTCTGGAGAGAAGGAGAAAGGAGAATAGGAGGGAGTTATCTTTGTAAGATATTTGTTAAATATTATAAAAATGTTATACTGATGAATAACAATCTTGGGTTTATGTCAGAAATTCGGTATTTTTCTTCTCAATCATTCCCCAAGAAAGCTTTCCCTCGGGTGTTTTATTATTTACTTAGTGGTTTTTGAGGGGTGGGGGGTAAGGAGTGAAAGCATTTTTAATATTAATGTTTGAAGTTATAAAGAAAATTTAATCATATTTCCTAAAATAGGTATAAAATCCAGATACATTTGTGTCTACCCTTCTTACCACTTGAATGTTTTTAAAGTAGCATACATGGTAGGGCAAAAGTAGATTAATACAATAATTAATAAATAATAATGCAGGAATAAACTTTTGCATACTCACAGCTTTAAGCATACTTTTGTCCCACTCTGGATGTTTCTAAGGAGGGTATGAGGGTACATGAGAACTAATGAAAGCACTTCTTCATTCTCCGATTGCTTTGGTAAGGCCTCCTTGGACTGTTAGCATTTGGCTGTTAACTTTTGGTTAAGATTTCTTAATATGTGATAATCAAGCCGAACTATCCTTAAACTCATTAAAAAGTATATGTTCACACTGCCTGTAAAAGTAGAGCTTTATTAGAATGTGAGAAGGAGATTTAGATGGGTTAATATAAGTGAAATTACTTGATCTATATGCAGTTTTCTCTTCCTGTCTTTCAAATGTGAAAATATTTTTATGTCCAATTTTAAGTAAAATAGTCTGTTTAAAGGTGGTATGTGTGTGTGTTCAGTAAAATTAATTATACAGGACCCCTGAAGCAAAGAGACTATAACTCAAATTAAGTTAAGGTTTTATTCTTTCAAGAGCACAGATCACTCTATTACAACATTTTTCTTTGTTCTACATTGCAAGGGTGTGGGGGGTGGGCAACAGCTTTGATCGTATTAAGTATTTCCAGGCTTAGTGTAGATGACAGAGCTGGTACGGTAGAGAAGTGTAGCCTGAAAATTGATAGCCTGTGCCTGATATAGGTCAGAGGTGACTTATGTTCCTGAAAAATGCATAAAGAGATGATATATTTATTGTCTTAGTCTTCTATAGCATAAGGCCCTGGTTTTATATGTATTTCCTTATGTATATTGTATTTTTACCACTGCTATCTAGTTTTTTACTATTATTCTCTTCAATAAGGAAATCATGTGGTATGTAGTTACATTATCCAAAGACTATGTAAATGCCTCAGTCTTAGTATATATTAGGAAATATCTACCCGTTGATGCTTTCTAATAACAACTATCACTTTAAATTAATATTTCTGGACTCTAAGTGAAGTACAGTTCTCCATTTGAGTCATGGAATTTTTATATAATTCTCATAGTGAATGTTAAATTTAAGCTCCCTTTTTGATCTCATTTTATCAATTTATTTTAAGGTGATAGGGCAGATTAATATTTTGAAATGCTAGTAAGTTCACATTGATTTTATTTTTTTGATCCCCTCACAGGTACTATGAGAGAGCAAGAACTCCTAAGTGGTACTGGTCTTAAACAAAATGCTCCCCCCTCTTTTTTGTTTTTATTTTTAAATTTCCAGGTTGACTCTATATATTTTGACTATGTTTTGGCTATTTTAATAATAAGAATGAAAAACTGTAGGAAGTTTTTCCTAATCAGAGAAGAGCTTTTTCATATGTTATTATTTAAGATTATGTGGCCATATTTTATTATTGGAATATAACAGGCTTAGACACTTAACACGCAGAAGAGAAAATCCAAAAATGTTAACCCTTTTTTCCCCACTATTTGAAAAGTGAAAGGGTTAATTAATGTTCTGTATCATACATAACTTTAGCTGTATTCTGTGCCATGCTGTAAGATAGTAATATGTGTTTATGACAGAAGACTCAAACCATTTAAATATTACCTATTTTTTAAGATTTAAAAAATGGAATAAAAATTAGAAATAGCAAGGAATAATGGGTTTCTGAAGTTCCTTATAAATAAAGAATTTACCCTGCATTCAGTATTCTCATTGACATGACTAAACTATGTCCTTTATGCAGAAAGTTAGAATGTCTTAGAAGTACAGGAAGGAAAGTTTTGGGAGGAGAGGATTCCTCCTGTGTTCTTCACCTTGAGGAGTGGAGTTTCAGCCTTCCTCTGATTTGATCAGCCTCCATTTTCTAGGCCTTAAACTGAAGATACTACGAAGTATTTCAGGTATAAAAATTGCAGCAAGTATGGACATGATGTTCTTTTAATTGTATCAGGGGATTATTTTTTTTCTTATTAGAGACAACACAGAAATCCAACTTTAAAACTCAAGCTTAAAAACACATTTTGAATATTGAGCTTCTTTGTATGGAATCTGGGAAAGATGAGACAGGAACAAACATGATTATAAGGCCTACTCTGTGTCAGGAGTTATGCTGGGGACTTTATGTTTACCTCATTTAATTCTTGCACTTACACTGTCATTTATCTGCTTCTAACCTTTTATGAATAAGAGAAGTGAGGTTCAGGAAAGTTAAGAAACTTGCTCAATCCCCACCCAATTAGTAAGTGCTTAAGCGAGAAGTGAACACAGATCTCTCTCCCAACAGCAGGTTTTCTCTTTTATATCATCCAGGAACAAGTAGTCTCCATAGCAAAGGGCCAGACTTCACTTATCCTTACTATTTGTATCAAAACATACTAAAATGGAAATAAAATGTAACTGAGGAAAACACTAGGCCATTCCTAAAAATAAATATATTTTTCATATGTGATCAAAACTACCAATTTTCTGAATGCTAATTAAGGTAGTCAGTCAAGGAAATTTTTATTTTTACTTAAGATGAAGAACTTAAGACTATCCTAGATATGTTTAAACACTCAGGACATCAGACTAGGAGGTATTTTCTTCTAATAGAACTCAGCACTGGAAATTGGTTTAGCCATAGTTTTGGCACCTGCCTGCCCACGTAATTCATATTTTCGAGAAGTAGTGTTTCAAGTAGCTAAAATTGCATTGTAAGTATTTCCAAGACTTATTTTTCAAATAAACATTTTCAGTAATAAAAGCACAGAAACCTAGGTGAGAGTGTATACAACTACATTTCTGTTTCTTTGGGGATTTGTTGCTAATTAACATGAGAGAGGAAAGAAAAAACAATTTTATTAATTCAAATTTCCAGGCTGTCTGTGAGCCCAATGGAGTTAAATCTAATGCGTATGATGAGGAAAACATGAAGTCATTTAATAATTTTCTGAAGACAGAATGCTAAAGATATTGAGTGACAAGGACTTTAGCTTAAATACTTTGATTGTTTTTCCCTTTACCAAAAATATAAGACTATAATTCCAGATATGAATTCAAGAAGGTATTTTTTCCTCTTGATTCAAGTGAGCACAAATACCAGGGAGGTAAAACTATAGTCCCTGCCAGGAGAGTATGTTGTCACTCACTGGTAGCTTTATTAATGTTTTAGAAAGAAATTTATGTCCCTTTCCACTAATTAATGAACTTGTTAAAGAAAGGGATCAGGTGCTGTACTGGTGGATCTAAATTTCCTTAAAATGTGGGTAACTAAGAAGTGATGCTCATGGATTTGTTCAGTGTATTTAATCCTGATATACAAATTTTAAACCCAATCTCTTAAATATTCCATAGTTTACCTCACAGGAAGAAATTTGTGGTTATGATAGCAGTTACAATAAAGAGCTGATGGAATATGCCCAGTGCTGTTAACTTAAGGTTACTAAAAATGTGCTTAACTTAACCTAAGAAGTGTTTCTCAGTTGAAAACCAGTAATAGTCAATTACGCTTGTTAGACAGCAGAAGTAGTCATTGATTTTAAGCAACTTTGTACCAGAACCTGAAATTCTTTTTTCTTACTATTGTTAGAAAGGACATACTACTTTATTTTAAATATGTCTCTAAATATGTCTCTGGAAATTCTTGGGAAAAGATAATGTTCCTTTTAGTTTTGAAACTGTTGAAAATATAAACATATATATGTACCTTTTACAGAAATTGTCATAGAGTTTTTAGTGGGCTAATTAGATGAAAATAATCTTCTATAGAGATAGCTTGTGCATACTGAGTTAGTCCCTGTACTTCAGACATTTTGTTTTATAACACCTCATGGTTTCAGTTCTTGTGGTATTTAGTGCTGGAGCTATCCAAATATTTTCTCCCTCAGGCTTGGAATTACTATTAAAACTATGGTCGTAGATTGTGTTTTATGGAGGAAAATTTTTATTTAATATTAAAATAATAGAGCATTGATAATTATCAAATCTGTCATTTGTATATTAAATATTGGGGAATTCTTAAATTAGGAATTCTTTAAATTCTTAAATCATAGGTTTATTTAAATGTCTTTAATAACTTTTTCTTTGGGGTTATGTTTGTTTTAATTTAGATTAGAGAAGGAACAAGGAAAGTGGGAAGACCTAAATTTCAGAAACTTTAAAATTTTGCCATTTAGATTAAAGATGCTTTTTATCTGTGTGTATGCATAAGATCAGTATTCATAGGAAATAAAGGATCCAAAGTGATCACAAAAATCAATAGGAAATCACTTTTAGGAAATTTCTTTAACTTCCTCTAACATCTATCTAGCACTCTTATCTGAGTGAGTATAATTATTGCAAAACTTTTTTATGTACTCTTTTTTTCAAACAGCTTCTTTTTACTAAATTCAAGTTTCATAAAATTCAGGAAGCTGTTGTTTACATGTGTTACTGTGTGTGGAACTTGGGTAGGTTAATCAGCAATAACTAAAGCATCAATCATACAATAATTACTTAGTTTTTTCTTAGTTTTTAAGTGTTAATTCTGAAATGTGCACATTTTTTAAATTATTGGCCCAGAGGTTTAATTACAATATTTCAAGGTAAGATTTGACCTGAGTTGGGTTTTCTGTTTTTCCAGTGACCTAGACTTTTTTTTCAGGTTTTAAGTATCAGCCTGTAAAATTTTGTATTGTTTAATACAAAATATAGTTATATAAAATGTAGGACAAATTAAGTGGATGTTCCTCAATATGATTTTATATTTTTATTTTAAAATTATTAATGGTAGGGTAAATTAGCCAAGTGATTTTGTTATTATTTTGCTAGGTTGAAAAAGATTGTGCCGAAGGTGATTACTGTTATTAGCATAAACTTTTTTACATATTGGATGTCAGCATCAGCATGTATTAAAGCATTTAATGATATTTAACACATTAGAACTTAAAAGAGAACTATTCAAGCCATCTTTACAAAAGAACAAATAGAACTTAAACATATTGAAGTTTTGATAATAATTTCTGTTAGAACATGTTCAGAAAAATGGATAAGCTTCTCTATCTTTCCAAATTAGTTAAAGGTGTTCTTAAAATGTTTGAGTTTAAGCTGATTATGGTCTTGTTAGGCCTTCGAGCTTATAAGACTGTATTTAAACTGGTAGTAGGGAAGAGTAATCTAAACCTGTATTCTTTTATAGTAAACACTCGTCACGTATGATTATTTAAATTAATTAAAATTAAAAATGTATTTCCTCAGCTGTATTATCCACATTTCAAGTGTTTAATAGTCACATGTAACTAGTGGCTACTGTATTGTACAGCACAGGCATAGAGCATTCATTCCCATCATCACAGAAACCTCTACTGCACAGTGCTCATCTAAAGCATTCCTTCCATTTTCTGTGGAAGATATCTCATATAGGATATACAGCTATTCTCATGTTAAGAAAATTCCCAATTCATCCCATCATTTGGGATGTTTAAAAATATCAGTCACCACCCAACCTATAAAACTGTTTTAAAAAGCATGAGGAGTGACATTGTCTTTTAACTCATCACTGGGTGTGACAATATAAAAAGAAAATCTCTTTTTAGCAAAAGCTTTTACTTTGCATTTTTTCTCAGTATCAGAAAATCTTTTTGCCTGCTTGCCTTGCATAGATGTTTCTGATATTATGTGAAGGATGCACTGAAATCAAGAGCACAGTACACAGCTAGAGCTCAACAGAGAGTGGATTGCCCTGAATTTGAGGTTATCAAAAAAAAAAAAAATGACTAAACTGAACCATCCAAACAGGAAAAAGGGAATCTTTTTTTTTTTCTAACTTGACTCCTATTGGTTGTATGAGCTAAAACATCCCAGGATAATTATGTAATCACAATAATTATAAATATTCATCCCTGGAGAACTCTAACACTCAAAAAGTCCATTTGGGTGGGCGGGATGAGGACATTAGATATATTGGTATGGATTTGTTTTTGTTTTTGTTTTTTTCAACCAGACTTAACAGTGAAAAAGAGACAGTTAGATTTTCAGTTATATATTTATTTGTTCATGTCAGAATAAATGCGGTGGTTCTATTCACCAGGAAAATTTCTCTCATAGCCATTCTTGAAAGAGAAAATATAAAGTGCTTGGCAAAGAAGAAAGACTGTCCCATAATAGCTACTGTGAGCCTGATATTCTTAAATGGAACTAGAATTCTAAAGACAATTTCTGAGCATCCACCACATTTTAATAGGACATCTTAAATTAATTGTACTTTTTTCTATTTCTTTTTAGTTTGACTCCTGGTAGATTTTAATTATCTTAAAGCATACATGTTTTTTCTCTTAATTTCGAGATTGTTTGTTGTGATAGAAAATCATACTTAAGATTAAAACATACGATTAGATCATTAACTAGGAAAAAACTGGCATCTCTGTGCAGGTGATCAGATGACATAAGCAGTCTGGTTTTCATTTGTGGCCAGTACTGATTGTAACTAAAAGAGACTTGCTCTTTTTGTGGAATTGGCTGACTATTTCCCTACATCTGGAGTTAATAAAGTCTTTGAGACCACATCAGTTGTGCTTTGCCGCAAGAACTCTTTGATCTGAAAAATCGAGACTGGCACAACTGCTGCTTCATAACATTGCATGTATGTTTTTGCAAGCTATGGTTAAGATACCAAAAGTAAAGTTCTTTGGCTGTCTTAGATATGCTGTTATGCTGTTAGATGGGCCTCTATGAGAACCATGTTTTTCAAAACATTTTTATTAAAATACAAACTTTGTACTTATGTTAGTAAATAAATGATAAACTTATAGTATTTTAGTTTTAACCATTTTAATTTATAAGATCTGTCCTTCAAAATTCCATTTAACTTTTCAAAGTCTATTTATAAAAACTAACATTAAAAATAACTTTACCTCTAAAATGAGTCCATTTTATTTTCTCTGTATAGTTTCAAAATTTTTATAAGAGTAGACCAATCTCTTCTCCTTTGTGGCTTATTTTGGTTTTTCTTGCTTTCCTTAACAGCTCTCTATCTGATCAGCGTAGTTTTTATTTGACAGCAATTTGTAAATCAGTAAAGTGGGATTTATCTTATTTGCTTTTGTAACTGCAAACATTTAACATTTTTTTCCAGTGTCAGCATATTCTGTTTGTAGTACAGTGTGAATTGAATGGGAATGAGGATAAAGAAATATGTTGATAAATTATATATAAATTTAAACTGGTAAATTATGTGGGTTTTTTGTGAAGTGACATCAAAACTGGAGTTTTTTCATAATTATCAGTGGGAGACTTACATGCTGTTTCAGTCTATAACCTGGATGGAATTCGAGAATTTTATATTTCATACATTCAGATCAGTGGTGATATGTATAGTAAATAAGTACATGCGACAAAAGAAAAATATTCTAGTGCTGTTTTCTAATTTTTATTCTTACTGTATTTTCTTGCTGTGTCTGTGGATTTACTTTACTTTTTTTGTTGTTTATGGTTTCAGCCTAGTTTGGGAAAATATGTAAAGGGAACAGAGGACATCTATATCTGTGGCTAAATTTAGGCACTGAAATTTGATTAAGAGAAAAAAATGCAAAATTCCTTCCCTGAAAACTTTTCCTTGCCTATCAGCCTATGTAATATATTCCAAACACATTTGTATATGCCCAGTTATTTCATTCTAACACTATTTTCATGTAATAACACTAAGCTGGAAAAATCTGTTTAATATACATAATGAAAAGAAACATTTTATCTAACATATTCCAACATATACCTCTATCTAGGATCCTTCTGGATAATTCATAGCACTGTATCTTGGCCCAAACTTCTCAGGTATCACAGGTGTGTGTGTGTGTGTGTGTGTGTGTGTGTTAAGATTTTATTTATTTTTAGAGGGGAGGGAGGGAGAGAGAGAGAGAGAGAGAAACATCAATGTGCGGTTGCTGGGGGTCATGGCCTGCAACCCAGGCATGTACCCTGGCTGGGAATCAAACCTGTAACACTTTGATTCGCAGCCCGCGCTCAATCCACTGAGCTACGCCAGCCAGGAGGTGTGTGTTTCTTACCTTTGGGATGTGAAAGATAGGAAACTAACCTGAATTACCAATCCATTAAAAAGACACCCCTTTGTGCAAGTATCAGCACAACTAGCAAGATGAGTAAAAATGGACTGTTTATCCTTTTATTTAGAATGAATTTTTTTGTAGGATCACATCAGACTACTGTAAGAAACAGTATTTGAGGAGTGAACAACAGTATAACTGCTCCTATAAGAATGATAGAAAGATAATACTATTAGATAATACTTGGTGAGTGGTTACTATGCTAAACATTTTACATGTGTTATCTTGTCTGATCTTCTCATCAACGCCCTGATGTAGGTACTGTAGCACCATCTTACGGAGGAGGAAGTTGAGTCTGGAGTATTAAATTTGCCAGCAGTCTTTACCGTTAGTTAATGCCTCAAAGAAAGACTAAATGAATATAAATGACAGCTTATACAAACAAAAAATTTGGTTCCCATTGTAATCATAGTGTGTGCTTTCTCAACTTTTTTATTAGTGCACAGAAATACGTGTTCAGGGTAAAAATATCAAATTATGTAGAAGGGCCTAAAGTAAATATCCTCCTTCCCAGTTCTGAGTCCAGATGTATAATCATTAGGTTTCTTGTATGTAATTCCAGAAATTTTTATGCTTATGCAAAAAAAATAAGGTTTTTTGCACATACTCCTATAATTTTAGTAAGGTAATCACTTTCTGCCACTTAAGTGAACACTTAGGATTTTTATTTTGACATGAAATTTAATGTATGTATCTTTACCAGACTAAGGAAAGAAATATGTTTCATACATTGTTCATAATAGACACATTCCCATTCTTCCTGACTCCTGATTTATTTTTACAGACCATGCTTTACCTTAAATGTTATTTATTTTTCTTCTTGGTTTCAGTAGTCATCATGAAAATGCTTTGATCATGTTTTGATTATTAAAGTTATATGGTTTCCCTTTTAGTTTTCCAGAGAAATGCCAGTGTTGTCCATTTTCTACTTCAGAATGTTTATACTTATCTGAAGCAGAGGTGGGCCAAAGGAAATTAGCAGTGCTCTAACAAATTAAATGAGATGTTTTAAATAGTAACAAAGCATAGTAACATTTAATCTAACATATTTTGATTTCCTATAACTCTTGTAACAGTGAAAAGAATGAATTTTATGATTTCATCTAAATTTTATTTCATGCTATATTCAAAAGGCATTGGTTTCCACCATCACATTTTGAATCATGAACCTATATGGATTTGTGTTTTGTAAGCAAAGTCAACACTTATGACTTTATTCAACTACAGGGTATAATTGTCACACAAAATGCATTGCAGGAATACAAGGTGGGAGAAAACATACGTTTACAGTTCTGGGTAGGAAACAATTTATTCTTGTATTATTATTTATTAATTATGTGTTATTTTTCATATGAGCAGCTGTAAACCTACTTTTGCCCCACTGTACATTTGGAGTAGTATTTTTCTCTAGTAATCAGCTAAAAACAAACTTGTAGAATCAGGGTGTCCAACCTTTTGGCATCTTTGGGCCACCCTGGAAGAAGAGTTACCTGGGGCCACACATTAAATACAAACACTAGTGAAAACTGATGAGCAAAAAAAAGGTTTTAAGTAAATTTACAATTTTGTGTTGGGCTGCATTCATAACCATCTTGGGGTATGGGTTGGATACCCCTGATAGTAACCAAATTAGACATTATTTATGTGGATTTCTGGTAAGCCTTCAGAGAGACTGGTAAGCCATTTTTTAGCACTTTATAATATAGCACTCATTTTACATAAGTAATATAGTAATTTATATTTTAATTAAATTTCCTATTTAATTTTAAGGTATATGCACCATCCCCAAATTCAGATGATTTCAACCGGGAATCTCCTAGTTATCCATCTCCTAAGCCACCAACCAGTATGTTTGCTAGCACTTTCTTTATGCAAGGTATGTACTGCCAGGTAGTTATCAAATACTACAAAAGTTATCTATTGTATGTTAGCTAAAATTTTAAAGTTGTTAGGGAAAAGAATAACTTTATAGAAATCCAGACATATTTATCTAGGTATTTTTGGCTAATGTAAATTAAAATTTACTTTTAGAGTTCTCTAGTGTGATTTATTGCTGACTGCATTGTTGAACTATCCACAAAACCATGGGAGTGCCCATCTAGTATTCATTGAATGTATAACAGACTTCAATTGAGAAAAATGAATAGAGGTGCTATTTCTTATTTTATAATTAAATTTATGAACAATATTAACAACTCTAGTTTCTTAGTTAAATTACAGATTTATATCATTCCTAGAATTGTAATATAAATAAAGAGTGAATCTCATAGGACAGAATATGACTTGTTAAGATAGAAAAAGTGTTGCATTTCCTTTAATTCATGTCTAGCAAATCTTTTTAATTTGGTGTCCTGTGGTTTTGGACTACAGGAAGCATGTACTACAAAGGCAGTAAATTACTGCATAAGTGGTTCCTTGACTTTACGTTGGTGAGTGAAGTCATTGCTAACACATTTCATTTGAAGGCTGACTCTAATATAGTCATGATCAACTACTTAGGGTTACTATTAGACACTTTATTCCACCGTTTCAGAATATTTGATATCATGTACATTGTTCTAGGTTAAGGACTTTTTAAAATATGGGTATAATATTTAGCCAAAAATTAAATCTAACCTATCCCCAAATTTGGGATTTTTATTATCCTTGATATGAAGCTAGATATTTTGAGGGTTTTCGTAACAACTTACCTATTAGTTTGGATTACTTTTTTATCTCTAGCTATAAAGTTTTATTCCTTTTTTTAGGAAGTAATTATACAATTTGAGAGGAAGAAAACTAGGTAGTAGACAAGGTTGAAAAGGGGAGGAAAAAATATCTGGAGGGTGCCCTTTGAATTTTTATAGCATCATCAAAATAAAAGAAAAAAATTTAGCTAAGGAAAATTTTATATTTCTCTTTTTGTCTTAGATGGGACCCACAATTCTTCTGACCTTTGGAGTTCATCAAATGGGATGAGCCAGCCTGGTTTTGGTGGAATTCTGGGGACCTCCACTTCCCACATGTCTCAATCCAGTAGTTATGGCAGCCTTCATTCACATGACCGCTTGGTAGGCTGTAACACATAACTAGGGTGTAGCAACACTTTGTCCTCACTTGTATTTCTTATTGGATTACAAGTGTAAGATTTGGTTCTGCCAAAGCTTCTGAAGTTTGAAATACTCCTAAGCTCACTGCCTTAAGCATGGCTTTTTAAAAAGTAACCGACAACAGTAACACTCTTCAGCTCTAACTTATGTTTTTTGACCTGTTACAGTAGTTGTCCAGTTATATGTGCATATTATTCAGAAAATGTATTTACTATATTATGTCTCTCTCTCTCTCTTTCCCTAGAGTTATCCTCCACACTCAGTTTCACCAACAGACATAAACACAAGTCTTCCACCAATGTCCAGCTTCCATCGTGGCAGTACCAGCAGTTCACCTTATGTTGCTGCCTCACACACTCCTCCCATCAATGGATCAGATAGCATTCTAGGTGAGCTTTTTGGGGTGGCAAAATATCCTAAGTATAGAATTTTCAGTGAACCCCATATCTTTCAATAATATTTTTAGTATTGAATTTAAAAGTGAAAGAAAGGAAGAAAAGAAACCTTTTCATTAATGTAGACCCATCTTTAGCTTACTAAGTACAACACATGCAGAATATTTGCTGGTTTATTGTGACGGTTGTGAGATAACAATAGAGAACACCCTGGAAATAATGACCGAGTGCTAAAAAAGCATGCCAGCTTGCTAAAGTTCTTGATTTATTTTTCTACTTGAAATATGTAGGAACCAGAGGGAATGCTGCTGGAAGTTCACAGACAGGTGATGCACTTGGAAAGGCTTTGGCATCTGTGAGTATTGATTTTACATATTCTACCTAATAGATTTTACACTGCTGAATGTAGTAACTATATTTGGTGAGTAGTATGTGTCATAGTTAAAAGATGTAGTTATAATGGGGTCAACTTCATTATTCATTTAGCATTATTCTCAGTTTGTATCAATTCATGCTGTCCTTAAAATAAGTCATGAGAATATTTCCCACAAGGTCCATTCTTCTAACTTCAATTTAAATATGTCTGTCTTAATGGAATAGATGTAGATACAAGGAAATTTGGACATTTTAAAATCTAAAGCAAAATTTCCAAGATTGATATTTAAAGCTGTTTATTAGTTTCAAATATTACTTAGAAAGTTGCCCATTAACATAAGTCAGGTGGAACCAAGAAAGACAACTCAGTTATTTTTCTGCTACAAAGAAGGAAGTGCTTTTATAAGGAATTTTTTCAGGATAGAAAGCATTTTACGTTTTTTTAAAGCAAAAAATAATCATGTGCAACTGATTCATTCAAGAAATAGGAAATGAGAGCCTTCCCCACAAAAAGCCAGATTCGTTGAAGAATTCATGCTAAAAATAGTAAAACTGATTCAGAGGCATTCCATACTATTTTCTTGAGCATCTAATTTATATCACATCAGGACATTAATGACAAAGCAATGATTTGCTTTAATAAAAGCAATGATTATGTTTTAATACGTGATCCTTAAGACATTAAAACTAAAATCCCTTCTTTTGTAATTTTTTGGGGGGTGAAAGCATTTACCAGCAATCCCCAAAGATTTCAAATCTAATTATTAGAAAAGAGGCACCACTTCTTTATACTTCCTAAAGTTTTTTCTTGGGCTTTTTCTTTCCTTTCTTTTTTCCCCCTTTCTCCTGATTGATATGCTTCTCAGAATTCCCACAAAGCTGTCTCATATTTTCTATGAAGTAAATGCGTCAAACACATTTATTGCTGTTCATGGGGAGGGTACACCATTTACTGTGAGAGTAATTAATTATCGGTAATAGGAAGCAACTATTGAACATTTGAGGAAGTAAACCTCTTTGTATGTGATTTCTGTTAATAAACCTTTCTCTAGAACCAAGTATAAGTTTCTTGAGAAGGGAAGCCAAACTTATCTATCACATAATGGAGCACTGCACAAAATAGAGCTGTTTGTTTGTTTGTTGAATTCAGTCTTTTATCATATAACAAAAATGGTGATGGTAACAATACCCACAAAAATATCATCTATAATTTGAGCGGTTATTAGGTGCTAGGCTCTATACTAAATATTTACATGATTTTTTTCATTTAGTCCTCAAGAAAACCCTGTGAGGTTGGTATTATTTTCCCCATATTACAGATGAGGAACTAAGATTTAAAAGGTTAAATAACTTCAGCTCAGCAAGATTAAGTCTCTTGCCCTAGGGAGTCACCAAACTAGGAAGGGTAAAGCCCATATATATTAGATGAGAACCCTGATCTGATGAGCTTTACTACTCTGTTCTTCCAGAAATAGCAGTGCTACAGTGAGTTGTTTCACAGGATGATGTGGATTAAAGGCAGTTGTGTTGCTTTATTGCCACCTGATGAAAACTACCTACTGAGGATGACAGTGATTCTATAATGTTAAATTTGAAGGCTTCCCAGGTATTTGATTGGCTTGCCTATTTCTGTTTCTGAAAGAATCAGTAGCATATATTTCACAGATAGGAAGACAAATAATATTTGAGCCTTCAATACTAGGTAGGAACTTTTAAAAATATAACCTGTATTTCAGGGGCTTTTTTTTCCCCTCAAAAGTTTTTTTTTTTTCCAAAGCAAATTTATGTATAGGAATCTTGGCATTCAGGTAGGCTAGAATTTGTGGTGTTCTCAGTGGTCCTTCAAGCTCTTTTTCAGTTACCCTTCAAGTCCTTGACTGTTTTCCCATATTATAACCAGCATATGAGCCAATCAGTTGGCATTTGGAAAAGAAAAATCCCAATTAGTGTGAGTGGAAGCCAGGAAGAATGTTTAATCTAGTTAGTGGGTGGGCTTTGGTTGTCATGGAAACTCAGCTCTGTCATCTTATGTTGTTACTAGGCAGGAGCAGCCAGGTCATTCCATAAATCATTTCTGTCATAGCTGATGGTGATGCATTCCATCTGCTCCATCACTGCATGCCATAGTCTGCACACTTCAAATCCCTTCCTTCAATCCATCTGCTGCTCCCCTCCCCACCGGACACCTCCCCCAAATACATTCTTTCCCTAACTCCATTACAGACTCACATTCACTTTAGTGCTCTCAGAAAACAAAACTGAAAAAGCAAAACATTACATTAGGGATAGGAAGGATTAGAAGAGATGAGGAGAAGGAATTTTATGAGGATTACATTTAAGAGTCTGACATACCAGAATTTTTTATGTTCAATATTACAGATCTTTGAAAATGGCGACCATGAGTATTTTGAAATTTTAAGTTCTTTAGAATGGCGTGTTTAAAATAGCATCTAGTTTTAGATGGAGAAACGCCATCCTGTTATCATTAGAAGATATTTCTAGCGTCCCAATTGTCTGATATATATCTTAGCAGGTCTTTCATGTGTGAAACATCAGAGGGTACAACCTTTGTTCTTCAGTTTAGGTATTAAAGAGCACACAGAATCCTGTGTGATTAAACATGTAAAGCCAGATAATACATTTGCAAAGGTTCCTTTATTTTAGGTTTAAGCCTGGATAATTGTGGTCTTAATCTCAGGATAGCTAGCAAGAGAATTGTACATGAAAGTATTTACACAAAGTTCCCAAAGCCCTGTGGATTATGCATTAGTTTAGATAATAAACTAGAGTAGATAGAAGGAAAGGAAAATCTGGGTATTTGTGCCATTTCTGATGTGTTTCCCTGAACATTTGCCAGACAATAACCCTTTAAGATTGTGCCCATGGAGAGTTATATAGAGGAAGAAACATCTGGTTTATTTCAGTGCTTAATACCATATCAAAACACTTGGTCTTTAATTTAGAGGAGATCAAACAAGAGAACTGTTTAACTTTGTTGATTATATCAGACTTCTTTGTGATAATTTATGTTTCGATTTCTTCGGAGCAAAGAAGAGAGAGTTTTAATCTGGATAGTTAAATGGTCAGCAGTCTCTAACAAAAGAAAAGAAAATTTGGGGAAGTTGACGTTTAAAAGTAATTCATGAAATAAGTTTCTTTGTGCCTTAGACTCAATAACATTAGCATAATAAAGATTAACTGAAATGTGCACTGTAGTGTTTAAAAAATTGGTCTCACAGTTCCAAGGTTGGGCTTGGAAGCTCTCTATTGTTTCTTTTTTGTCTGAGGCCCTTTTCATAACCCTCTGGCTTATTGGCACCCTGCTGATTGGAATGGACCATGACTGATAGGAGGAGGAGCCTCATTTGTTGCAGTAAAATGAGGCATATTACCGTTTAAGCCTGGCAGAAGGTATTGGGAGTTATTCATCATTGGTCATTTAACAGTACAAGGACCATGGCTGCATGCAGAATGAGTTCTTACTTTGTGTTTATGTTCTAAATTCTAAATCACTCCCATTCCTATTTTTTAAATGACTGACTTTTTTTCCCTTTCAAACATCAGTGTAAGAGTTCTTTAAGGTCAGAAAAGCACAAAAGGTAATGTGTTCCTCATTTAGAATGCTCTCTGTGAAATAAGACCTTATGTTTAGAATTTCTTAAAGTAATACAATTTCTATGAATTTCTAGAACAAAGTATAATTTGTGTGTTATTTGGGTAATACAATAAACATGCAGAGGTGAAGTTTAATGAAATGACCTGTGGTCTAAAAGGCTGTGTTATTTTGCCTTTTTAATGTTGTGTTGCTCCACCTCTCTCCACATACACATTCTTTTTATGAAAGTAAAAGGGATAAGAAAAAGTCCTATAATTTGCCAGGCTCTCTGTCAGTTCAGGAAAAGTATTAATAGCAATTCTGTCTGTCATCACCTTAGTTTAGTAAAGAGTAGAACCAGAGAATGTGATAGGTGAATTAATAAAATGGCTTTTATTGTGCAAATGGAGAAGCTGCTTTTGAAAAAAACACCAGAAATTGTTTTTTTATTTGATACATGTTTGGTACTGCTTCTGTTTGCATGATAATTTTTAAAAGCTCACATTTATTTTATATACAACATCAGAACATTTTGCTAAGTCATTGCAAAGTAGTAGAATGTAACTAAAGTATAACCTCTTCTTTTTTTGAGATAAAGAAGTTGTCACCAGTCCTTGACTTAGTTAGGGATTATGTAACACTAAGGCAAAATTATCAAGGAGAATAAATATTGATAGTTTACTTATACCCTCAAAAGCTCACACCTGCCTAACAATGTGGTGTGGACATTTAGTACATCAGTAGTAATTCTCAGGAATAGTGGGACATCACTATATTGTTCTCAAAGCTTCCACCATAAAACTGATTTGTAAGTAAATTCATCTTTATAAAAAATAAGATCTTTTTAACCCTTTTGGTATTTGTGTTACAGAACCTGATTGCATAAATACTAAGATAAACACCACCACTTACTGAGTCCTGCTTTTTTAATAAAAAAAAGTAGTATAGTAAATTCTACGTGCAGTTTAATCGCTCAAGTATTTAAAAAAATATCAAGAACCTACTTTTACATGACAGTGACAAACAAGAATGGATTCAGTGTTGAATAACATAAGGCCCCTGCCTTCGAAGAACTTACATTCAAGGAGAAAAGGACAACCAGCCTACAGGAAATATTAATGTAACACACAGTGTGAAGTAAAAGGCCAAAAAGAAGTGTAGGTTATTCTAAGCATATGAGGGATGTGACATTTGAGCTGTGCTTTGATGTGGTATAGAATTCCATCACTGAGAAGTTAAGAAAGAGGCATTTTGAAAGGATAAGCTGTGTTCAGAAAATGAGGAAAAAATACATTTTGTCTGGATTATAGAGTTATACATATTATATGTAGGTAAAACTGTAGAGGTATTTTTGTGACTAGGTTATGAAAGATATCAAATGTCCTTCTGTTTTATAGTACGCAATAGGTAGCACTCCATCACATTCAACTGTTCAGAACTATTTGAGGACAACAGCTTAAGCAATTATGTATGGGATGAAAGGAGCAGGGAGTAACTAGGAATATCAAGATTTAAATAATTTAACCACAAGTTCTAGTAAAGGTTTGAAGAAGTGTCATGGCACTGAGAATGACATGTGCCTGAACTATAGAATTGTGGAATCTATGGTGGAAAGCATGGAGGGACAGGGGAAAGGAAGAAAGAGATAAAGTGGTTCTCACCACCATAAAAAGGGTGGTACTAACTGAGGCAGAGAAAACAGAAGAGATGGGAAAGGTAGGGAGGGAGCTTGGGCAGTGATGAAAGTTTGGATTTGGACATACTGAGCTTGAGATGGAAGAACAATAGGTCCAGATGGAGAAGTCCAGCAATCAGTATGAGGATAGAGATGCCAACCTAGGAGTCATTCACAGAGGTATGATATTGATGCTTTGTGAAAAATGATTTTACCAAGACACAAAACACAGATAAATAGAAAATAAAACTGAGACTAGGGCTCTAGGGAAATCTACATTAAGGGAACTAGAAGAGTAAAAGAGGGATGGGATCTAAGAAAATATACCAAGAATCTAAAAGAAATACTCAAATGTTAACTTCTCACAAGGATGATACCATACATTCTTTCAACAAAAACGTATATATTTACCAGCATTGTCAAAGAATCTGAAACTATTTCAGATTCTATATAATTCAAATTTTGTCTGAATAAGACCAAGTCCTTGCTTTTCTGGGGCATACATTTTAATAGAGGAAAAGGTAAGAGACTGATAATAAAGTAGTACACAAATTCGGACAGTTAGGAATTAATGTAAGGAGGTGTGACAGAGAAGGAATGCTATTTTTCCAGTGCTTTCATGCTATTAATCCTTACAGACATGAAAATTTAGAAACCAGTCATTTAATCTACTTTATGACAAAGTTCTACATGGAATTGAAACTTTCCTCCTCATCCACCCAACATCAATGTTACCAGTCTTTCTCTCCCTTATCAATTATTATAATCAAGACATATTTCATAAAAGTTAGCATTAGTTCATAAAATGTATAATTATTTGAATCTTAAACATGAGAAATAGTGATTTATAAAAGTAAAGGGGGTGTGTGGGGATATGTTTGTGTTGAAGTTTGATGATCTAATTTACTTATATGGTTGAAATAAATTATTCTGTATGCTGGCCACTGAGAACCAAAATTTGGTCATTAGCTAATTTTTACATGTGTCCCCTGAATTTTTTAAAAGGTAACAATTTAAGACCACCAATATTAATCTTATGTTATCTCCCTATTACTGTCATCCCATAATGTCTTCTTCACAGCTTAGCTTTTTCCAAAATGGCTTTCTAACTTAAATATACAACTTCTAGGATCTGGCTACTTGGAGAGAGTTGGTGTTTAAAGATATTTACAATTAAAATTTAGTGACATCATTGGAGTATTTTATTTGAGGTAGCTCTACCTATTTCTATGCAAAGGCAAATAGAATGTCTGGCTGCTTGCAATTTAATCAGTGTTGTCTTCTTTTTAAAAAATGAAAATGTTATGTTTGGCAATTATAATTTGTGGAATTTTGCTTTATATGAGACTGTCCCAATAGCTGGCTTTTTCAGCATATTATACTGTCTTTAAAACCAGTTCTGAGACTCCATATATAACATAATTTGAGCCTCTTTAAATTCATTAGAGCTCTAAGCTTATTCAGAGCAAGGTTATTTCTGTTGGATGACTCTTTGCACCCACAAGTAGTTTTTCTTTTTAAAATATTTGACCATAGTCTGTCCACACAAGTTGATTTGTCTGCCCTAAGTTAAATACTGAAATGTGAAGCTGATTTATTGTGATGATTATGAGAATGGGATTATCCTAAAGATCTCCTAGGGACCCTTAATGCCTGGATTAAGGAGACGTTTTAAATATTTAATGTTTAATTATAAATTTGAATAAATTTGTCATATTTTTAAGAAATAATGAAATAAATATAAAATATTGCAATAAAAGTATTGACTGAAACACCAGAATATTTGCATACAGATATGTTATCTTCTTTAAAGTAAACCTGTTAGGGAGTCAAGTCTACCGATCATTTTGGGAATGTTTTTTGAAGGACTTTCAGGGTTTTTTCACTTTCTTCCAAGGTGACAAAATATCCTTTGACAGCAAGTTAGATTTTTTACACTGCTCACATATCACTTGGTGCTATTGGCAAAAATGTAGCTGATCTAACTGAGAACTTTTTAAATGAAACATAAGGGATAACTTTAAAAATTACTTTCTTTGACTTTTAAAACTTTTTAAAGATTCTTCTCTTCAAAAGATAAGTTAATAGTTTCCTGAAATACTTATTTTTAATGGATGTCACTTATTTTCTGGGAATATTGTTTATCAGATTTGTTATTTTGTACTCACTTCTCTTTTTACTCTAAAATTAGAAACTTTAAATTATTTTCAACTAGGATAATAAATAGATATGATCTGTTTTATTCCTCTTGTATTAGAATATATGTATAATACTCTTTTAAAAAATTTATTTATTTTTAGAGGGGGGGAAGGAGGGAGAAAGAAAGGGAGAGAAATGTTGATATTGTGCAAGAGAAACATGGATCAGTTGCTTCTCACATGCTCCCAACTGGGGACCTGGCCTGCAACCCAGGCATGTGCCCTGACAGGGAGTTGAACCAGCGACCTTTTGGTTTGCAGGACAGTGCCCAACCCACTGAGCTACACCAGTCAGAGATATATGATACTTTTTAATCCTAGTTTTAAAACTTGGTCTTTTATAGCCTTATGTAATGGAATAGTCCTAAAATTAATGAAATAGGTTGTCACTCTGAGTCTTAGGAATGGTCAACTTAGATTATACAAATAAATCCATGCAAATGAATTTAAAATTTTGCTGTTGGCACATATTAATATGTGTATATTTGTTGTTTTCTGGTTAGATTTATTCTCCTGACCATACCAGCAGTAGTTTTCCATCAAATCCATCAACGCCAGTTGGATCACCCTCACCTCTCACAGGTAGGCTTTTGTTTCATCTAACTACTTAATAACATGTATGGGGCTACTTGGAAATATTTGAAGTTAATTTTTAAACAAAATCCAGTAAAAATTAATGAAAAATGCATTTTGAGAAAGTATATAAACAGAGCTTTCGTCCTGAGCTCATTTTGAAGGATATTGAAATATTTGCTAGTTTGAATTATTTGTTTATATCTTTTCTTATTCGTAAAATAATTTGTGGTAATTTCTCAGAATAGTTGTTAGATAAAAATAAGGCAGGGCAATTGGGTGAAGGTAAAATATGGAAATGGAGGTAAATCAAAAGTTTTTTATAAGATAGTACAGAAAAGAAACAAAATAATCTATTAAGAAGTAATGTAACTTCTTCCTTGTTTCCTGCATTTCCTTGTACCATGTGTATGGTTCAAAATCAGTAACCATTTCTACTAGATAATTTGTCTTTATTTTTAGGTCCACTAACTTATTGTCTCATAATATGTAAATAAATACCTGCAGAAAATGTTGGAATCTTTCCTTCCTCCCTTCCTTCCATTCTTTCCTTGGCTAAGGAAAAAACTCTGAAAGTATAGATAAATTTTGTTGGTAGAGATAAGTGGTTCAGATTTGCTTTGTTTTCCTTTTTTCCTCCCACATAAGCTTTAACAAGTTTCAGATATATCCATTCTATAGTAGAAATGTGTTGAGGTATAATTATTATTGTAAATAGGAATTTTTAGATTTATTAGAAATAAAATTACAGGAGAATGCTTAATATCTGTTAAGCTATAATTTAAAAACTTGAACTTTATTTTCTACCAGTTTTTAGAGAAAACCATGCTGAAGTAGAAAGGTGTTCGTTCTAAGGAAAGATATTAGTCAGGCTACTGGATAAAAATTACCATATTCCTCCAACAGTTGACCTCAGAAACAATTCTTTTCCTGATCAAGCCATTAGTTAAGTCCATGTGGCTTTGTTGTTGTTAAGCCTTTTTTTCACTGTTCAGAATTTCTTAAAATCAGGGCCCAGGCTATCACCTGTGCTTTGTGCCTTGTGACTCTGCTAGAAGGCATTTGAGTATGGAGATGATGAACTGCTGGCAGCTGCTTTCAGTTATTAGCGAGTTCTGCCACTTTCTCAGACACCATGGCTTCAGCTGTCTAGTAAAAGTTGAACAGCTGTTCCCTGTATAGACTGGACTATGAAAGACCCATTGACTTAAAGTTGTTGTTTAACAGAGAGCTGAAATTACAGGAAGAATGATGTAACTTTAACCCTACTCACCCTCTTGGCAGAGTTTTACTGAAATTATCAGTATCATTTTTGCCACAGTCTTTTTCCCATTCTCCTCTGAGGTACTGTATTAGCCTTACTATATGTTCCCACTGCCTCAGCTCCACTGCCTAGTAAGATAGCTATAAAAGTGTCCTTTGGTTTTCATTAACACTAGGTGGGAAAGCAGGTGACAGAGGAGCTTAGAATCTTTGAAGCAACACCAGTAAAATGGAAAATCAGACTTAGACTTTTTTCATAAAATAAAGGTTCAAAATAGAATCTTACATTTTCTCCTCTATCTTTCGTTGATGTTAAATGGGCAAGATCCTTTTTTCCCTTATTCATCTTATTAATGAAAATCTATGGACTGTTGAATTGTGTAACGAAGCTATTAATAGGTTTTTTAAATCCAGCAGTCCAATAAAAGAAAAAGATTTTTATATACTGCTGAAAGGGCAAGTTGACTACTGATTTTATGCAGGTGTATCTTCCATCTCCTATATCTAGTGTCCCCTTGTTATCACCACTTACCTGCGTATGCATACACATCAAATTTACAGAGCAGAGATGAAGAGGGAGGAGGAAAAAAAGGAAAGCAACACTATGTGATAAGTATTCACAGCTGAAGGAAAAATGAAAAAGATGGAGAGCCCTGACCAGTGTGGCTCACTTGGTTGGGAGTGTTTTCGCAAAACCAGATTGCCACTTTGATTCCCGGTCATGACTTCCTGGGTTGCAGATACGGCCCCCAGTTGGGATGCATATGAGAAACAACCATTCGATGTTTCTTTCCTTCCCCCCCTCCCTTCCCCTCTCTCTAAAAATAAAATAAAATCTTTAAAATAAAAGATGGAACAAACCATAGCTCCCCTATAATGTAGAAATTGTTATGTATTTTATGTGGTAGTGGCCTGTTTTCCAAAATAAAAAAATCCTGGCCACTCTGTGTTCTCTACACCTGCCCTATTCCTTATGCCTCATCAGCCAGACTGAACACAGGCCTTATAAGCATTAACAGGTACTAGAGCCACACAACTTCTGAGGCTATCTTCATTTTTTCTTAAATCCTGATCATTTTTGTTGGGACATTTTCAGGCCAAGAATGCATGTGATATTGTATCATTTAGGGTGCTTTAGGCTGGAAAAAAAAAGAGAGAAACTCTTGTCTCAGCTAGCTTAAATAATAAGGGGATTGGTTATCTTATATGACAAGAAACCCATTACAGAGCAAGTTCTTGGACTAGTAGTCAGAACTTCTGCTCTACTGCTTTGCAGTTTCTTCCTCAGGCTTGTGCCATGATAACAATTCAAAGTCCCACGTGAAGACATAACAATATCCAGTAGGAAAAAAAAAAAACCTTTCCTTGTCTTTTAAGAATCTTTCTCCAGAAACCTCTTTAACAGATTTCCCCTCATGACTGATTGGCCAGCATTGAACCTAACACAGTTGCTCTTGCTGGGACCACCATGTTATCTTAGCTGTGAGATTTATCCCACGAGGCAAGAATATAATTACTTTTTCCCAGTTCACACTAGAAAGGATAGACATACACATACACCCCTTCTGAACAAAATCAGGACTCTGGCAGGGGGGTAGAGGAGAAGAACGGCTATGTCTATTACAGTTGTCATTTGGGAAAAGACATGAATATTTGAGTTAATAGAATGTGTTTACTAAGGGAACTTGGAAAGCAAATAAGCATAACCATGTTTTGGTTTTCTTTATCTCCTGGAATATAAATAAATAAAAGTTTAATAATTTCAGTACTCAGTAGCAATCTTCAGAATATTCACAATAAAAATAGAGAGGGAGCCCATTTCAGTTGGCTCAGTTGGTTGGAACATCATCCCATGCACCAAAAGGTTGCAGGTTCCATCTCCAGTGAGGACACATATGAGAGGCAACTGATCAATGTTTCTCTCTCCCTCTTCCTCTCTCTAAAAAATCAATAAAAAAACATATCCTTGGGTGAGGATTAAAGATAAATAAATAAGTAAATAAAGAGAAAGGGAGAAAGGAAAGAAAGAATCCCTCAGTTTTGGTTAATCAGTAAGGTATTTAAAGAAGAGCACTCCAGAGACTTCATGAAGAGAGTAGTATTTTAAAATATTACTATTTTTAATAATATTTTACTAAATAGTAGTAAATAGTACTGGTGAATAGTAGTTTCTCATTATAAATGGAAAAGCATAACAAAGATACCAGTGTAACAAAGTACATGACCTATTCATTTAGAGCCATTGAGATGACTGATTATAAACTCTTCACTTACGGATGTGTGAGGAACTAAGGCGGTAATGTTGGCTAGGACCTGGTTGTGGAATATGCAGAGCACTAAATGCTGCATTAAGGATTATCCAACCTTTCTTAGCATGGGGGAATCTCATGAAAGTTTGAATTAAAGGTGAAACAAAGGGAAACAACTAACAAAATAAGAAAATTCATGGTAAATGGTCCTAAGAATTTCTTTCAGCCACAAAGTGTTAGTATCCATTCTATAAATTTATTAACCAGTTTTATTAGATGAAGTACTTACTAAGTTCCACTCAGGTTTAAGAACAGATCAGAAACACTGGGTGAATTTTAGATCTAGAGGCCAAAGAAAGTTTTTCCAGGTTTTCTAGCCAAATAATTTGATTTTGTTTTCCTAGTCACCCAGCTGGCTTGTTTTCTGGAAATGATCAATACATTTTAATATCAAATAGATGTATTTTAATTCTTCTTGAATAAAAGTTATCTCTTTGGGGTGCTCACTAAAAAGCCCAGGGCAATTAGAGAAATTAACTACAAAGATAGTTGAAAGCTTATGTCTAATACAAGGAAATAGACACCCAAAACCTCTATAAGGGCATTATGCTAAGTGAAATAAGTCAAACAGAGAAAGATAAATAGCATATGATTTCACTTACATGTGAAATCTAAAGAACAAAGTAAATGAACAAACTCTTGGATACAGAGAACATTTTGATAGTTGCCAGATTTGTGGGATGGGCAGAGGTGGAGAGATTGAGATGTATATAAATTGCCAGTTATAATAACAGTCATGGGAATATAAAGTGCAAGCATAGGGCATATAGTCAGTAATATTGTACAAACTATATATGAGGTCTGTCCAGAAAAAGTTCAGCCATTGTTAATAGAATGATTTGTGCAGTGTCAGTGTAATCTGGCAGCCAAGGAGAGTGGACTGGAATGCGCATGTGTGAACAGTGACAACTTCACTGTACTAGTCAGTAGGAACAGTAGACACCATTAAGTGAACATGTGTACTGTGTGGCCATCCCATTCAAAATGACTGAGCAAGTAGAGCAACAAATCTGCATCAAATTTTACGTTAAGCTTGGGTATTCCTCTGCGGAAACTATTCAGATGATTCGGAAGGCCGCAGCTCTGGGCAACTGGTGATTGGCAGCTTCATCATGACAACATGCGCTCTCCTGCATCCCATCTCATGTAGAATTTGTTGGCAAAACATCAGATCACCCAGGTTTGGCACACGCAACTTCTGGCTTTTTCCAAAACTAAAATCACCTTTGAAAGGGAAGAGATATTAGACTGTGGGGGCAGCTGATGGCAACTGGGAAAACTGTGTGAGGTACCAAGGTACCTTGAAGGAATTGAGGTGTCATTGTCCTTTGTACAGTGTTTCTTGTATCTTGTATCTTCTTCAATAGATGTCTCTATTTTTCGTATTACATGGCTGGATACTTCTGGATACAAGTATGATGTCATATGGGTACTAGACTTATTGGGGTGACTACCTTGTGAGTTATATAAATGTTTAATCACTATGTGGTACACCTGAAATGTAATATTATATGTCAATAGTAATTGAAAATTTTTTAAAATGTATTTTTTTAAAAAGCCTCTATATATGTCTACGACAAGGTAGCAGGTGACAGGAAATGAATGGGGACAGGATCCTATTCTCTAGGAAACCCCTGAGGTTTCAGTTTTTCCATATTTGTACAGTGATGCTACAGTTGACAATTACAAGCTAGAGATACCAGTAATTTGAAATTTAATCTACATATTTTATTCATGTACTAATTTTTACAAAAAGTTGTCTAGTGTCAGAGTTATGCTAGCTAGCATTATAGTCTGTTTCCAGAATTTGAACTCCTTTCACAGTCTCAAAGGTTTCATCCATAGCTAATAAGCCATCAGTGGGCCAAAGTTGTAAAAGTGTATGTATTTTTTTCTTTGCTGATTACACAATAAATCAGGAAGAAATGCTGATAATAATAATATCCCATAGCCAAAAAGACCTTTAGGCTTATGGAGTGAGTGCTTTTATATCTTTTTATCTCATTGATTGGCCTTGGAAGACAGATTAAAAACAACAAAAGTGCGTTCTTATTTTATAGTCAGGATTTATAAAATTAATTAATATTACAGATCAACAAGAATGAAATTCCACTAATTTCCAGTATCCACTAAAATTTCACGCCCCTCTCGGAGTTTTTCCAGGCATAGGATTGACTTCTGGTGAACTAACTCCAACTATCCAGCCATCCTCTTTGTGACCAGTAGCATGAATTTTTGAAATGACCAAGTGGGGTTCAAGGAGCTCTCTTCATGAAATATAACTTGGCATTTATATGAAGTTCCAACAGATATCAATGATTTAGCCATGTTTAGTATTTTATTTTAACCAAGTATGTCATGGTGGGTAGCCCCATCTATAGTAAAAACAAAATAGTTTTGAGTGTATGTATACTTTCCCAGTGTAATGAAATGCACTTTAGAGATGGACCTTAGCATAGTTTCTTCATGTAACTATAAAAAAATAATGAATTTAGCTGATTTCTTATCTGAGTAATTCAGTGCACACCTCTTATTATTCAGCACAAGCTAGTGAAGAAACAAAAAATTGCATGCAAAAGAAACACAAAAATTGCATGTTTTATAAAACATGTTCTAACAATTCTGAGGTGTTTAACATAAAACTTTAATATTTCACACAGATTTAAAAATTTGATGAGGCTTCTGTTCCCAGCTAATCTACTCATATTGGGAAAGATGAAGCAAAATGAAAATTAAATACTGTAAACATGAAGGGAAACTTCTTAAAATAATTTAGGGGTTTTTTTTTCAAAGTAGATTATTATTAACCTCTTATTTACATAAAAATTCATAATTGTATATCAGTGCTTTGACACTAATGCACTGAAATCAGTAATAAAAGTTGGCTGAGGCCTTGGCTGGTGTGGCTCAGTGGATTGAGTGCTGTCCTGTGAACCAAAGGGTTGCTGGTTCATTTCCTAGTCTGAGCACATGCCTAGGTTGCAGACCAGGTCCCCGTAGAGGGAGTATAAGAGGCAACCATAATCTGATGTTTCTCTCCCTCTCTTTCCCCCTCCTTTCCCATCTCATAAATAAAATCTTTAAAAAAGAAAAAAAGTTGGCTGGTTGATTTTTTATGAATTCTTCATATAGTCAGTTACTAGATTTTTCTGGTTGCTAAATTCTACTTGTTAATTATAAAATTAGTCTATAAGCTTCTGTTTTAATGAGCACTCTTAGATTGCCCTTATTTTGTGTAGTTGAATTATGATTACTTTGTATGTCTAGTAGGATGCCTTTATTGGTCATCAAAATAATTTGTAATTTGCTTACAAGTAAAAAAAAGGTTAGCTGATGAAGTATATAGCATATACCCTTTTGTTACAATTTTAGAATTTAAGAGTTTTCTGTATGATCACAACAGTACATGTAATCAATTGTGAAATAAAATCAGGTTATTAAGAATCTATGTATCCATCCTGACTGCCGTCGCTCTGTGTTGAGCATTGGCCCTCAAACAGAGAGGTCCCCAGTTCAACTCCAGGTCAAAGCACATGCCCAGGTTGTAGGCCAAGTCCATGGTTGGGGGCATGCAAGAGGCAACTAATCAACATTTCCCACAGTAATGTTTCTCTCCCTCTCTTTTTCTCCCTTACCCTCTGTAAAATTAAATAAATGAATTTTTTTTAAAAAAGGAATCTCTGTATTCAACTTTTCAACTTGCAAAAATATATATGATTGATGGTAATACAGTTACTGTGTTATTCAGCTAAGTTGAACTATTAATAGTTTCACTTTACCATAAGTTTTCAGTTTCCTAAGTGTGGCAAATTAACCTGCAACAACAGGCTCCAATAGAATGTAGTTAATTTAGCAATAAGTGAAACAAATTAAGTAAACCTGTAACTTTGACAACTTCAGGTTTCATATATAATCTGAACTGTCGCTAAAGCTTTTATTAAGAACAATAATATAGAATTGTTTTCTATAAAAAATTTTCCTTTTTTTAATGGAAGAAGGAATAGATTTTTTTTAAGATTTTATTTATTCATTTTAGAGAGGGAAGGGTGGGAGAGGGAGAGAGAGAGAGAGAGAGAGAGAGAGAGAGAGACAGACAGACAGACAGACATCAATGTGCGGTTGCTGGGGGTTATGGCCTGCAACCCAGGAATGTACCCTGGCTGGGAATCGAACCTGGGACACTTTGGTTCCCAGCCCTCGCTCAATCCACTGAGCTACACCAGCCAGGTGTTTTCTATAAATAATTTTCAAATGCACTATCATGAAATAGTTAAGATTTTTGATCAATTGTTCTTTTTCCTTTTAAAGCTGTTTGGCAAGTCCATTAAAACTCTGTGTTCTCAACCCATGGATAAATTAATCCCTTTATTTTTCTTTTTCCCCTTTTTATTCTTTCTACACTGAACTTGTATCCTTTCCTTTTTTTGTCTTCATTTTTTGTTATATTGGTACTTTCCTAAAATTAAAGAATAAACAAAATTTAACAACTTTTACAATGATATTTCCAAATTAAATAGTATGCTGTGGTATAAATTATGTTGGGGGAAATTTTTAAGATTTTTTATTTATTTTTAGAGAGAGAGAAAGAGAGGGAGAAAAATATTGATGGACTGCAACCCAAACATGTGCCCTGACTGGGAATCAAACCAGTAACCTTTTAGTTTGTTGGACAATGCCCAGCCTACTGAGCCTTCCCAGTAAGGGCTGTTGGGAAAATTTTTAACAGATAATCCTAAATGCATTTGCAGTCCTTTAAAAGTGGTGCATTTGTGCATTACTAAAGACACAAGATAATATGACCCTTTAGAAAGCAACTTAACCTTGTGAATTAAGGATCATAAATATATTCATGCCTTTTAAGCTAGAATGCTACTTATATTGAAGACATGTTCTCCATTTACCATTCATAACATAATAATATTCATTACTATTCATAATAGCCAATGGAAAGCAACCAAAATGTCCATCAGTGAGGTGATGGTGATTAAGCAAACTATGATGAGAACCAGATGCATATTAATGTAGTTGGTCATTAATAGCATTATTTAAAGACTATGTAAAACCATAGATGGTACAGAATTTTAAATTATGTATACTTTAAGAACATTTTCTGAAGATATGTGTGCATACTGATTGTCTAAAGAATATACAAGCATAAAAAGTAGTTATGTTTTAAAGTATAGTTTTTTTCCTCTTTGTTTTCTCAACTCCCTGCACTGTTGTATTAATGAAAAAGATTTTTTTAATGTGTTAGGCTTATAAGAAGCCAATGCTATGCTGAAAGCCAAACAGAAACTTTCATGTAATTTTAAGTACAGTCAATGAATGTCTCTACCTTTTCCTTCAGAACATTATCAAGAACACTGAGCTAACCAAGATGTATGGGTGCTTTGGGTTGTGTTTTACAGGTACCAGTCAGTGGCCCAGACCTGGAGGGCAAGCTCCTTCATCTCCTAGCTATGAAAACTCACTTCACTCCCTGGTAAGGGCCTCTTAGAAACATATAGGTTGCTTTCATCTGATAGTATGCAGTTCATTTGTTCTCTTTCAGTAAATCTTGAGTAACAATGAAAAAAATAGTAGGATAGCATTGCACACGAATTCTTTGCTAGCAAGTGGCCTGGTTTAGTTGAACAATATAAGACTTCGGGTGTGCCTTTGCCATCTGTTCTTTGGGACGTTAAGATTCTGGTCTAAGGACAGCTGGAGTTAAAATAGTGTTATGAGATTTTTGTTTCTTTGAAAAATCTAGGGCTTCGTTTTTCTATACTTTTGCATTTATGTATAAGAGGAAACTTTAAAAAGACACACACAGACCAAATAAAAGCAAGAAAATTAGTCCAGCAATGGAAAATGGTTGCATTTTACTCTTTCTCATATGATGTATAGTTTATTACATTTCCAATGAAAATTTAAAATGTAATAGCAGTTATTTTAGTCATGAGGATTATTATTTCTCATCATTTTTTTAAAGAATGTGTAAATTACACAAGCAAAAATGTTATTTAACAAACAAAGCAGTAGAATAAAGGAGCCCATCTAGATATTGAGCGTGAAGAATTTGTGGTTGAATGTTAACTACTGTTGTTTTTCTGTGCTTACCACAGAATTACAAAATATAAAAACAAAATAAGGATGACTTCATAGAATGCCAAGTCATGCTATCATTCAGTAATTCCAGGTTGCAGATAAAATAGTTATTTTTCTGTGACTAACAGAATATATTAAATTAGAGGAAAGTTTTCTTCTCGCGTATTTTGCAAGCACATGTAAGCAATTTGTGCTATTTAGATGCTAACCTTATAACTTCGCTATTAAATTTCAGCCTTCTCATACCTTAATACAAGTAGATCTCACAGGTCTCTGCGTTAACTTTACTAACATGTTATGCAGACATGCACATCAGCTATTTCCTCATCTCTTTTGGAGTTAATCTTAACCTGTGCTTTGCCTCCTGTTCTGTCTTGACTTTGCCAGAAAAATCGAGTTGAGCAGCAACTTCACGAGCATTTGCAAGATGCAATGTCCTTCTTAAAGGATGTCTGTGAGGTACTATTTCTTTTAGATGGTGCCTTTTTTCTGTTTCATTTCATTATAATTCCTATTATCTATTTAGAATCTTCAAGCCTGTACAGACTCCAAAGTCTTTTAAAATCAAACAATGACTATTTTCATTTTTGTAGGAGTGTTTTAAGAATAGACTTTTGTTCTCTTATGTTGTTGAGAATGATTTTTTTTGAAGAGCTCTGATGGCATGTGCTTTTGATTTTAAAAATTCTAATATGTTTGTGTATGGGGCATGTGTGTATCCACAGACAGTATCATTTCCTCAGTTTTATGAAAAAGGATATTTGGATGTGTTCACTATTTCAGATAGGTATGCTTTATTCACTTAAAACAAAATTACAATTTAAACTTAATAGACTTGAGGATGTGTCCCCAAATTGTCCTTATTTCAAAGATCAGTATTAAAGTACAGGTTATCTTATTTTATCAGCTATAACCGAGTAATAGATACAGTAGTACAGTAGCATTCATCTTTCATAAACTAAAAGAAGTAACTTCATGGTAGATTGGTAAATTGATGAAGCAGTGATTTGTTTCTGAAGCTTTGTTAATTTAGACTATTCTACTTTTTTTGCTGATTTGTAGTGCAGGTAGTCGCTTTTGAAGCTACTTGATACTACAGTTTATTTGCTGTCTTCCATGTATCCCAAAGTAGGAAATAGAAGTTGAATGAATTTAACAGTTACCAGCAGTAACCTCCATGTCTTTTTTGAATCACTCCAGCAATCTCGAATGGAAGATCGTTTAGACAGACTGGATGATGCTATCCATGTGCTACGGAACCATGCTGTGGGACCTTCCACCAGTTTGCCTGCTGGTCACAGTGATATACATAGTTTATTGGGACCATCCCACAATGCACCAATTGGAAGCCTCAGTTCAAACTATGGTGGATCAAGCCTTGTTTCAAGCAGTCGATCTGCTTCAATGGTAAAATAGTGCTCATCTTTTTTATAACTTCCAAAGCCTATTGCCCTAACTGTCTTCCATGAAATACTTGGGGAACAGGGTCCTTATTTTTGTGGAGAAGTAGAGTGGCTTTTAAGAATTTCCTCTACTGTCCTGGACAGGGTCATTGGCTGACCATTGGCCCTTAAAATCCTGCTATGATCATGTGCAAAAAGCAGAAACTTCCTATGAGATCATTTTAGCTTAAACTTGGATTTTTTTCTAAGTGCATAGTAATTGGCAGAACAGTTTTTGCCTTGAAATAGTGTGTAGGAAGTCTGAATAGCAAAAGCAGTGAAGCAAAATTGGATTTCAAGGGCTCTCTTCTCAGCCTTCAATAACAGAAGGGATGTGAAATTATTTGTACAGGTCCATATTTAAGCTTTATTCCCAAAGAGAAAATGTGGGGGTAATTTTAAGAATGGCTGTAATTTAAGTGACAATGAAAGGAAACAATTTTAGATTAATCTCCAAAGAGAATAAAATAATTCAGTCCACCTTTTTAAAAACATGGTAATTCTTTAAAGGGGAAAAAAGTAAAATTCTATAGCTACACACATCAAAAATTTTATGTCAACTATCTTACATTTTTTATCCAAATTATCTTTAAAGGAATAAAGCTCTTTTTGAACCTGCTATTTAACTAATACCATGTGTTTGCATGTTTATGGCATGGTTTTTAGGATTCATTGCATGTTGTGAAATGTTCTCCCATGAAACATTTTTAGCTGTAAGCCATGTGATCAAGGCTAAAACTCACCTGTCATCAAAATAATTAGGTGCCCCAAATGCTGAAAGCTTGTGTTCTGTGAAATAGGATTGGTTCCAGATTTTCATACTCACATGTCAGACAGCCATTTATACTCATTTTTTAAAGATTTTCTTTATGTATTTTTAGAGAGAGGAGAAGGGAGGGAGAGAAACATCGATGTGCTAGAGATACATCAATTGGTTGCCTCTTGCACACCCCCAACTGGGGATCTGACCTGCCATCCAGGCATGTGTCCTGACTGGGAATCAAACCAGTGACCCTTTGGTTCACAGGCCAGCACTCAGTCCACTGAGCCACACCAGCCAGGGCGTATACTCATTTTGGAGTAGCTGAAGTAAACATCACACAAGGCAGCCTGGTTTCCTAAGAGCAGTGTTTTCAGTAACATGGATGACATTACATGCATGCATATCTTAACAATCAGTTTTGGGGTATTTTTTAATGTCAAGAAATCTTGAAATTCAATCCCCTTTAAAATTAGTTTTCTACCAACTTTGGATGTGAGTCAGGATTTTTCAAAATCCATTCCTTCAAAGCCATCTAGAAACTTAGTACATTTTAAAAGGAGATGTCCAGGGGAAAATTGTTTCATTAGATGTTGCCCTGAAGCTCTTAATTAAGAAAGTAGTTCACATATGTCCTCTAGGAATTTGTTGCTTACTTCAGAGCATGAACAAAAGGGCTACCAGAGATATTCTTTAAAAAGGAAAAAATTCAAAATCAAGAAAAAGTCTACGGAGCATGAGATGACTCTGGCGTAGTCTGAACAGCAGCATCTATGCCACAGCAAGTAAGCCATGATACTGGTTAGTGTGCCTATCAGGGTTTTCTCTTCAGTGCTACTTATAACTCTGAGAGGACCCAGAGCTGGTGAAAATGTGCTAGAAGTCATCTGCTATATGCACCCCATTCAGATACAATCACTAGTAGAAGTGGAGATTTAGACGTTACTGCCAGGCTTACCCTCAAATATATAAAGTTATTTACTGACAAAATCTGACATTGTCCGTTGAGTCAGTATTCCTCTCCTGTCCTTCTGAAATGAATTTTTTTTAGTACTCACCCAAGGGTACATTTTTTCATTGCTTTTAGAGAGAGAGGAAGGGAGCTATGAGAGAGAGAAACATTGATTAGTCCCCTACCATATGTGTCCCACCTGGGGATAGAACCCACAACAACCTCTCAGTTTACAGGATGATACTCTAAACAACTGAGCCACAGTGGTCAGGGCTTAAATGAACTTTTTTAGCTGTGAGTCCTCAGTTCTGAGTTTCAGCAAAAAGACCAAAGGATAGAATGAAATAACAAACACAATCAGCCAGTGACTCCTCCCACCTAAGTTTTTGGCATACTGTTGAGGAAGATTTATATCCTAATATCTTTGTCCATGTCTGAGGATTTCCATTAGTACCCACCTATATTGAATCAGCTCTTCATATTTTTGGAGGTTGTGTGATTTGGGGGTACATAATATTATAACTATTGCCTGCTATCCCCAAGATTCTCCTCTTATTTATCCCTTCTCATTTCTGTAGAATATACAGAATTCCCCTCATATATGATAAATACCCTCATATATTATAACTGATCATAACTAAGAAATGATACAATATTACAGTCTGGATTACTTTTCCTTTTTTGTCTTGTTTAACTTTCTGATTAAACATAAATTAGTATTTGTTTTAGAATCCTAAAAATTAAGGTCACTTGGCCAAAATTACAAAGTAACCACGGAAATACCAGTTTATCAGCAGTTCTACATAACCCATGGAATTTGTGAGGTCTGCTTCTCAAAAATATTTAATTTTCATCATTCTGTTTGTTTTCTGCAGAGAGTAGAATTATTCTAATGAGCATAAATACTATTTCAGTAACTCCATAGAACATTCAGGTGATATTTTTGTTGTTGTCAATAGGAGTCAATGTCAAAAACTTGACTGTTGTTTCTTTAAACTGAATAGATTTGACTGTACCAAAGTTTAGAATTAAATGAGGTTTCAACCACAGAAAGCTTTTAACATACTTTAGCTGTCTAATATACATGAAAATTAAATTTTCTGAAAGATTGGTATATTGGAAAAACAAACTAGGAAACAGTATAATTAGTATAACCAGCCTGGAATAGTTTTAATATTTACTCATATTTTTAATGGGGTTTAATATTTCATTTACTTAATTTCCTACTTTAAGTATTTTTTATGACTTCTCCATATTTGTTTAATGCAAATGTAGAACATAAGACTTTTTATCAGACACTTTTCTTAGGATGTGATTGATATCTCATTTAAATTTTAAGGCACAAAATCAGGGTTTTTAGAACTACTAAAATGTCAGCATTGGACTTCAATTTTGCTTCCATTTACTTCATGTAAGAATAAACTCTTGCAATAAATTACTGACAGGGAAAAATACTTAAGTAGAAAACTAAAAAGGAATAGAGTCATTAATTTCATCTGGCCATTACAAAGAGGCTTCTGCAGTACAAGGTTGTTGTACATCACATCTGTTTAGGGCTGTAATATCTGAAATACTGAGGCCCATTGAGATAGATCCATGAGCGCGCTTTTATCTTTTAGCACAAAGTATCAGTTATTCCTCAGGGTTTCAACTTCAAACCAAACTAAGTTAGATTAGGAGCTTTTTGTATTAAAGAAAGCTTGGTGCAAATCTTTAAAAGTTCATTATTTATGAAGTAGGATATAATTCTATCCATATTTGTTACAAGTCCTGGGGAAATTTAATACAGGCATTTCTTTCCGTCTTTCTTTTTTTAAATTGCTTGAGGGAGTTTTTTGTTGTTGTTTAAGCTGTGGTTGGAGATGTGTGGTATTATTGTATGAGAGCAGAGTAAATAATGTTAAATCATGAAATTTAAAGCTACCATAATATTTAAAAATATAAATCATGTAATTGTAAGAAATTAAGTTGTTAAAGACTAATAGGTAAATAGGGTAATATTTTGTTTAAAATTGGCATTTTTGTCACTTATCAAAATAAATTTGGAATCATTTTAACCTTATACTTAGATTATAGTATTTGATTTTATTAGTATAAATTGGTATACTGTAAGAATTGTTTGTTTAGGTTACAACTGAATTGGAGGAGTTTATCTTTAATTGTATTTTACTTTTACTAACCTATTTTTTAAGTGGGCAACTTAAAATGTTTTTATTTTCTTTAAGACAACACTATAGTGCTTTTTAAGGATTTTGTTAGCCAGTTTTTATTGTTCAGAATTGTTTAAAATGGCAGCATTTTTTTTTAAGTTTCAAAATCATAATAGGTTATATATTATGGAAATACCATTTTAGGAACCATAACAAATGGGATTCTGCCAAGTTTCTAGCTTAAAACCCCTCTTTAGGTAAAACAAAATGCATACAGTACGCAAAGATCTTTTAATCAGTCTGTAGATTAGTACTGATTAATTTAAATCATTACTATTCAGTGAATAGTACAAATTGAACAAATTATTAGAATAGAATTTCAGAATCAGAGTGGAATTCATACTGAGTACTTCTCAGTCTGTTCCTTAATTCATAAGATTTCTTATTCATCAACTAATTAGATTTAACATTTTTCTACCCTGGGTGCTAAAGCCATTGGCCAAATGAAAATGGTAACAGGTTTCTTGAAGGCTGTTTACACAAAAGTAAGGCCATACACAGAATGTGAAGATTCAGAATTAAGATGATGTCATGTAATGGGATGGGCCTTTTATTCTGACATGGAGCTCTTTATAATAATTGAAATTTTGAGCATAGCAGGCCAAAAGGGTTTTTGCCTTCCCCTGCTACTCCCCTAGTAGAAGCAGCCTGTCAGCTGTATGCTAACGAGGTGAACAATTAAACAGGGTCCTATCTGGCTGGCCTCACAGGCTCTGTGCTTAGACAAAGAACTGTTTATACACCTGTTCTATGTGTGCGGACAGAGCCATTTGAATGGGTAACTGCAGATTAAAGGGAGGACGTGGGAGCCAAGGTGAGTAAGGGTTAAAGAGAACTGTAAGAAAGAACTGTGAAAGTCAAATTCTCCAGAAAATATATGAGAGCCATTTGCAAGGGGAATCAAGTTACAAAGAAAAAGTTCCTGCTGCTAACTTCATTAACATGAAAAACTCCAGACTTCAAGCGTTTTGCTAGCCTGAAGCCTATTTTTTTTCTTTTAGAAGCCAATGATGTAGGTTGGTTTGAGAAAATAGTCTGTAGTAATCCATAGAGACAAAAATATTTGCTGGCATTTATATCCCAAAACAAATCGAGCAACCTTTCTGGTTTTCCTTCAGGGAAATGATCCTTTGTCTGCTAAACCTTTCATCAAAAAGGAGTTGACAGAACACTTTAATAGTAGCAATTCAGAAAATCAAATAATTATTTATACTAAAGAAATGAAAAATAAAAATTTAGTAGATGCATCATAACATCACTCAAATGAGTGAAAATTTATTTTGTTACTGTCCAGTGATTTTTGTCTTACAGAGCTGTAAAATGTTTCACATGTAGTAAATATACATACATATTTAAATTTTTCAATTTTAAAAGTTATTTCCTTTTAAATTACTTAGTATAATAGCTCCAAATACTAAAGTAAAAGCAGAATTAGCACATATTACCATCAAAGATCACAGAAAGTTTTAAGATTATTACAAACACAAATATAGAAATCTTAGCTTTTACTTTATCCTACATTGATTTCTTCAGCAAGTCAAAATTGTTCTAGTGATATTTTATCTTTACAATAGGCCTGTAGGTTCCAAAGAATTTGCTGCTATATGTTATATTTATATCATATCTATTTTTATAAAATGGGATTTTTGAACTGACCTTCCTCTTAGATCATTGAGCAGTTCACAGCTAGCAAGAAAGGACCCTACTACGGGTTAAGAATAAACATGACTGGGATGTCCTGGAGACAGAATACTATGAAATATTTTAAAAATAATTTTCTCTCAAATACAATTTTCACAACCCTCTCTTTTGCCGGTTGTTAGGTTTACTTCAGATTTTTTTCAAGTGTTTTTATGGGGGGAAATCTAAAAGCTTACTGAAGATTTCAGTGGGAAGGGAATAAAAGTAGTTTCTGTGATCCTTTCCCAACTTTAAGATTTTATGATTGTACTACATAATGAAATTGTGTGGTTAAAAAAAGGATATAGTCATGCTTGATTATCTAAAAGAGTAGTGACACAGCTAATTCTCATCAGTGACTAATCCTCAAATAACTTTAAAAAGTAGTTGTGGGATACGTTAAAGGGTTTTTTAAAAACTATATTAAAGATAATAATAAGGGTAGATAGACCTGGCTGGTGTGGCTTAGTGGATTCAGTGCTGGCCTTCGAACCAAAGGGTTGCTGGTTCAATTCCCAGTCAGGGCACATGCCTGGGTTGCAGGCCAGGTCCCCAGTGGGCGAGCCTGCGAGAGGCAACCCATACATTGATGTTTCTCTCCCTCTTTTTCTCCCTTCCCCTGTCTAAAAATAAATAAATGGGAGTAAAAGGCAGGAAACTGTACTCGAACAACAATTGATAAATAAATAAATAGATAGATAAATAATTTTTTAAAATTTTTAAAGGTTAAGGGTAAATAGAGAACAGATATTTCTTTAAAAGAGTGGTGGAAGACCTGGTATGTTCTAGTTAGGTCCACTACCAAATGGTCTGCATTGTCTGAAACTTTGCTTTGGTTTCTTTTGTTTAGCTCGTGAAAAATCAAAAGATAAACTTGCATAGGGGTATTTAATACCTCTTAGGATAAAATTCATACAAAGTCATTAAAGATAAAGCTATATTAATTACTCAAGAGGGATTCAAAGCTCAGCAATTTACTGGGATTGAAAGATTTATTGAAAACACTGCTTCTCATGTATACCTTCAGGCAATAAAGGTCTTTAATTAAAGGCTTAATCTTCTAGTTGACATATCTAATACTGTTGTAATAGAGCTTCATTTATAACCAATTTTTCTAAAAATACTGCTATAGCCAAACATTTGGTGGTGTTTGCATGCCTTAACTTCCCATTACAGGTTAATTGTGACTTGTGTAAGTTTGATTAAAAGTGAGATTAAAAATATATGGCATTTTTGTTGCGTGGCAGTGCTGAACTTCTGTTCATTTAAATTTTGTATTGCCTTTTGTTACTCTTTTAAAACTTTTGAGGGTGGGCATTTAGAGAAAGAGAAAATAAGACACTATATGTGTGTGTGAGGAAAGGGCATGCCAAAGTATAGATAAATATTATTACTTGGAATCTAGTAATATTTTCTTAAATACAGATTCATGCATACTTTAGTATACAAGGTTGGGCCAGAGTAGCTTTACAGTTGTTCATGTGGAAAATAATGCAATAATTAATAAATAATATTACAAGAACAAACTTTCACATACAACGGTAAACCTACTTTTGCCCTACCCTGTATTTAGATAGTATTTGGAATAGGTTTTCAGATCAGTTCATAGAGAATTATTAATAAATCCTATAATTTGTAGTACTTTATGGCTTCTGGAATGTTTTGTCTCTGTTAGCTCATCTGCTACAGTCCTCTGTGGGATATTAAATTTGGAGGTTGGAATTTTGTTTGTAATAAAACTACTTAAAATTTAAGCTACTATCAAGTCTTGAAATCAAAAATCAAAAGAAAAGTTACTAAATTCAGATGAGTACTATTGTTTTCTCTAAACAATATAAACAATTATTGCCCCTGAACTATCTTGACTTTTTTTTTTTTTAACTTTAGGTTGGAACTCATAGAGAAGACTCTGTCAGTCTCAATGGCAATCATTCAGTCTTGTCAAGTACAGTCACTGCTTCAAGCACAGACTTGAACCATAAAACACAAGAAAATTATAGAGGTAAACTATATTATGGGTTTTCAGCAATAATGCAGACAGATACCATTTGGAACACTGTCACCTTTCTCACAGGCACATTGACATCTGTGAATCAGAAGTCAACTTAGGTGGGAGAATTCCCAAAAGTCGTGCTACTGCATGAGTGTAGAGGGTGGGTATTTAGGGTTTCATTCAGCCAATTTGTCTGGGCAAATTGTAGATATTTGTGGATGGAACCACATCCAAACTGTTCTTCAGGTTTTACCTGTCATTTTCTTACATCCTCCTGCTTCTGTCAAGTCTGTCTTCCTTAATCACTTCCCCTCATGACTGAGTCTTCATGGGCCCTAGAGGCGGTGAGAAAGATACATCTGAGTATGTTGAGAGCTCTGAATGATAGCAGCTGTTGTTTAGAAACAGTTCAGTTGTAGAAGCAGCTCTGTCAAAAAGCAAACTGATAAACATTATAATGGAACTTAATAAATAAGTACAAATATATAACTAGTATTAAGGATACCAAAGTAAAGTTTGCCCGGTTGTATTTAACCATGATGCCTATTTTACTGTGTTTATCAAGGAAAATGTTAAAGCTTATTTCCTTTACCTTGGCAGAATCTTAGAAGTCAGTTTCTAAAAATCCATCAAGTTTCTCATCATTTGTTCATTTGTTATGTAAATAGTGCCTGAAAGTAAGCATTAGACTGACCATCAAGGCCAGGCTTGCTCTTCTAAATAAAGAGGCTTTAAAAATCATTCTTAACAGGAACCTAAACAACAAAACAAAGAAGCAAGCAAAATATAACCAAAGACACTGAAATAGAGGACAGGCTGACAGTGTCCAGAGTGGAGAAGGGAGGGAATTTCAGGGGAATTTCAGGGGAAAAGGGGAAGGGTTTACAGGAACAAGTATAAAGGACACATGGACAAAAACTAGGGGTGGGTGGAAATGGGAGGGAGGTGGGGAGGGCTGGGTTGGTGGGCTGGGATGGGAATAAAAGACAGAAAATTGTACTTGAACAACAATTAAAATAAAATTTTTTAAAAACACATTCAGCAGGAAAAAAAATCATTCTCTTAAGATTTGTGGGCATGTTTTATTCAGCTCTAAATAGTATACTTTCCTACATCTTCAGATTCCCCTCTTGAGAACTAAGGGTATTTATCGTCTACAAAGCTTTTTACTGTCTTAGTTCTAATTCCTAAGTCTGGACATTTATTTTGTTTCTTTGCCTCTTTGTTAGGTGGCTTGCAAAGTCAGTCTGGAACTGTTGTTCCAACAGAAATCAAGACTGAAAACAAAGAGAAAGATGAAAACCTTCATGAACCTCCTTCATCAGATGACATGAAATCAGATGATGAATCCTCCCAAAAGGACATCAAGGTTTCATCTAGAGGCAGAACAAGGTATTTGTTAGCATCCAGGTATTAAATTTCACTCATTTGTCATGGGTGAAAATACTTGGAAAATTGGAGGGTGTCATGCATTTATTGTGAGTTATATTCTAAATACTGTGTTGGCACTTCATGTATGTTACCTCATTTAATCCTCACAGCGTCCCTATAAGGGAACCATATGAAGCTGACTCAGCAGTTATGTCTTCCATTATACCACACTATTTTAGGGTCTACATATAAAAAAGAATTACATCTCTCCCCTCAGTGCTTACAGTCTGTAAGACAATCAGAGGGGAAAATAACTACAACAAATTAAATTGTACAGTATAGATATTTAGGTACATTTCATCAATAAATATTTGAACATATTAATTTAAGGCTAAGTATAACCAGGAGCTGGCAAATTTGCCCATGGTCCAAATCCAGCCCACTGCCTACTTTTATAAACTGTTGTTGTTTTTTTAAATCCTTACCAGAGGACATTTTTTTTTCGTTGCTTCGAGAGAGAGAGAGAGAGAGAGAGAGACACTGATGTGAGAGAGAAACATCAATCAATTGCCTTGTCATACACACCCCGACCAGGGACCAAACCCTCAACCTGGGTATGTGCCCTGACTGGGAATCAAACCTGCAACCTTTCAGTTTGCAGGGCAATGTCCAACTGAGCCACACTGGCCAGGGCTATAAATAAAGTTTTATTGGAATACTTTCACACCTCATTTATTTACATATTGTCTTTGGCTGCTTTAGTATTGCAGCAATAGCAGTTTTGAGTAGTTGCAGAAGAAACCAGATGGCCCACAAAGCTGAAAATATTTATTATCTGGCCCTTTATAGAAAAAGTTTGCCAACTCCTGGTTTAAACAGTGATTTGAGAAGAGTATGGAAAAGGAAGTACTCCAGGTGGGCTGATGTTGTTGGGGAAGATTTTCCAGAAATTGGACTTGACCCTGCTTTGAAGTATGGATATTAACACGTAGTATGTTAGTTTCAAATGATTTCCATATTCTTTCCTCAGATTTTTCTTATATATTAAAACTTCTGATATATTTGTGATCCATCCTATTTTCTTGGTATATATCCACTTATAATATGTATATATCACATATAAATATTTATATTCTAAACATTGTTCTATGTTTTAAATTATGGCACAAAGGAGATTATAGCAAGTATGAGATATAACTAAAAGAACCAGCATGGTCCTTCCTATGTTCACATACTTAAAAAGATATCCTTTTGTATATGACATTCTATTTTCAACACTTAAACATTTCTCTTGGAAAAAAATAAATCTGAAGATACTAATGCTATTTTTTTTTTTTACTTATTTTTTGGGTGTGGGGAATACTTTTTTTTTCTTTTGCCTCTTTTTTTTTAAGATTTTTATTTATTTATTGTTAGAGGGGAAGGGTAGGGAGAAAGAGAGAGAGAAGTATCAATGTGTGGTTGCCTCTCATGTGGCCCCCACTGAGAACCTGGCCCACAACACAGGCGTGTGCCCTGACTGGGAATCAAACTAGCAACACTTTGGTTCACAGCCTGTGCCCAGTCCACTGAGTTACACCATCCAGGCTAATGCTATTATTTTAATATGCATTGTACTCAGTTGTGCAGAGGCATGAGGAAGTGAAAACTGGGTCATGGAATCTATAGAGCACTCCTTTGAGGCATCTTAATTCTTTTGTAGTTTTATTATTCAAATAGAATTTTAAGGGAAATAATTTGCATGTTTCCTCCTCATTCATGAAGTGCCAGATAAGTAAATATGTCCATCTCTGTGGACCATTTAGTCCCTTGCAACTACTCAACTCTGGCATTGTGTAGAAAAGCAGCCAAAGACAATATATAAACAAGTGGGTTGGCTGTTACAATAAAATTTTATTTACAAAATTAGGTAGCCAGCTCCTGAGTCATAGTTTACTGAACCCTGTTATGTAGGTCATCAGAAATTGAGAAAGCAGTATAATAGGTTAACAATGATACTTAGTAATTAATCATAGTTAATAGATTTAATAACATGTCCTTTGGACAAAGGAAGGTTAATCTGGGTTTTGCTCATGGCTCCACCATAACTTAAACCAAGTGATCTTGGGCAAGTTATTAAAGCTGTCTGAGCTTTGCTTCCTTTTTCTCTAAAAAGGACTTTCTGTTACAGAATTTTTGTGGGAATAAACTGAAAATGAAGCACATGAAACCCTTTACACACTGTCTCACATGCAGTAAATACTCATTAAATAAACTGTAGTTACTGTTATGACGATGGTAATTTTTTAGGTATGTGGTGTAGGCTTGCTTCCATGGAGCACTGACCTGGGTTCTTGTTGTTACACTGTCACTAATTGGCTCTGTGATTCTAGGGAGGTCATTAATTTCTCTGGACCTTGCAGTGGTTTTCAGTCCTGCTGCACAGACTCCTGAAACATTTTAGAAAGACAGGTGACTGGCCCTCAACCCAACTTCACTAAATCAGTAGCTGTGGTAGTGGACCTTTGAAAGCTATATTTTTTAAGTGCTTCTGAAGATTCTGATAAGTGGCCGCATTTGGAAATCTTTGGGCTAGATGATCTGTAGAGGTCCTTTTGCAGCCCAAGAACTAGTGATTCCCTGCTACCAAAAGAATACTTTTATGTAATTCTTGATAATAGCTTGTAAGAATCTATTGTGTACTTCTTTCTTACAGTACTCAAGGCATTAGAAAAGAGGAGAAAACATCTGTTCTTTGTACACATCATTTTAAGGTTATGAGGGGCTCTTCTCAATAATATATTTCTGTAATATAAATAGAAATAAAATTTTTTAAAAATTTATTCTAAAGCATCCCCCTAAAATTTTTTCTGATTTCTTAATGCATTTTTATTACAGAAAGTTGGAAAAATACAGAAAAGTATATACAAAAATCACACACACAAAAAACTACTACCCAGAATTAACCACTGACTACTTTTCAGTGGTTAACTACTGTCTTCTTTTTCTGTATATAGAGTTTAAATTTTAATTGCACTGGTTATAATTTATAATTTCAACTTTTTTATTTAACAATGTATTTTTAACATTTTCATCTATCCCTGAGTGTTTTTTGCAAAATGAAAGAATATTTCTACCACCCCCAAAAGTTTCCACATACTCCTTTGTAATCAGTACCTTCTCCCATCCCCTGGCAACCAGTGATCTGCTTTCCATTACCATAGTTTTGTCTTTTCTAAAAGTTCGTGTAAATAGAATCATACAGTATGTAGTCTTTTGTAGAATCATACAGTATGTAGTTTTTTGTGTCTGATATCTTTTACTTAATGTAATCTGCAACTTGATTTTTCTAGAGGCTGCATAGTAGACTGTTATCTGCATGTACTGTGATTTTTCTAATCCATGTCCAGTTACTGGTATCCAGAGTGTTACTAATGTAATAGTTCTTTACATAAATTTCTTTGTACATCTCTTAATTATATTTGTAGAATGAATTTCTAAAAGTTGGAATTGCTGATTAAGAGGTAATGAACATTCTTAAGGCTTTGGATTTATTTTGCCAATTTATCCTTCAAAACATTGTTCCAGTTCACCCATGTTTTAATCACTGATGATAATATTTCTCTCTGAAACAAAAAAAAATAATCATTTTCTGAGATAGTTCTCTCTGTGTGTGTCTTTTTTTCCCTTTTTTTTTCCTAATTTTATTTTAATCATTGTTCAAGTACAGTTTTCTGTCTTTACTTTCATCCCAACCCACCCACTCTTCCCTCACCACCTCCCTCCCATTTCCACACCCCCTAGTTTTTGTCCACGTGTCCTTTTATATTTGTTCCTATAAACCCATTCTCTCTGTGTCTTTAAGCTTTTTTTTTTCATCAAGCGACTGTCAGCATATATTTAAGAGCATAGATAGGTTAAGCAAATTAATACATTAGTGTACTAGGAAAGTGCCTCCCAAACTTTCATGTACATATGAATGAGCTGGTGATCTGGTTAAAATACAGCTCCTGACTTAGTAAGTTTGCAATAGAATCTGAGAGTCTGTGTTTTTAATAAGCTCCCAGTAATGCTGATCACATTTCAAATAGCTAACTAAGTGCCTAGAATATTATGTAGTCGTTCAAATTATGTTTATGTAGAGTTTCACTAGCATGGAGAAGTCTTCATGCTGTAATATACAGTAAAAATGCATTTTTAATGTACAGGGTGGGACAAAAGTAGGTTTACAGTTCATATAGAAAATAATATAATAAATAATACAAGACTAAAACTCTGTGTTTTGCATACTCACAACTGTAAACTTACTTTTGCCACACCATGTGTCTGGTATAATTTCAATTATGTGACTATATATGTGTATTGAAGAAAGACTGGGAGGAAATAAACATTCATGTAAAGGGTAGCTTTTACTTCTATTTGGTAAAGTTTGTAGGTAATTTTCATATCCATCTTTATAATTTAATTCAGTAAACATATCTACATTTTATAGGAAACCTAATACACATTGTTGTTACTTCGTTTCCAGCAGTACTAATGAAGATGAGGATTTGAACCCAGAACAGAAGATAGAAAGGGAGAAGGAAAGGCGGATGGCTAACAATGCCAGAGAACGCTTGCGTGTGCGGGATATTAATGAAGCATTCAAAGAGCTGGGTCGAATGTGTCAGCTCCATTTGAAGAGTGAAAAACCCCAAACAAAACTCCTTATTCTTCATCAGGCCGTGGCAGTCATCCTTAGTCTAGAACAGCAAGTCAGAGGTAAGTAGGTTCAGCAAAGGTACATAATTGTTATGCCTCAGTTGAGCAGACATTTCTGTTTCTACTCACCCTTCTGCTTGCACAAATTTTTTGCAAGTTCAACTAGTATTTCTACCACTGCATCATCTAGATTATGTTTTCCTGCTAGTTCTCTCACCTCTGTCTCACTGAATTGGTCAATATCTGTAGGCTCAGTGCTTCACAGAAACCAGCAGAGAATAATCCTATGTAATAATGCAGAGAACAACCAGCTTTTGTGTGCTCAGCATTAATGCTTTGTGCCTCTGTGTTCTTGTTGGCTCTAATCTCCCACACTGTTGAATTGACCTGTCCTCCTGTTCCTTCCTGTCTTTCCTACCTACCTCTCTGTGCTCAGTTTCTTCCCTGCTTTGCCCTGGGGGCATCTACTTGGTTGTACAGCTTAATAGGCTGTCTGGACATGGTTCCTCCTTCCTTTGCCTCATATAGTCCTTTATACCTATATCAATAAAGCGTCAGGACTTTTTTTTATTTTTATTCTCACCTGAGGACATGCTTATTGATTTTAGAGAGGGGGGAAGGGAGGGAGAGAAACATTGATCAATGCCTCTCGTCTATGCCCTGACCAGGAATTGAACTCTTTGACTTTTCCATTTATGGGGTGATGCTCCAACCAACTGAGCCACACTGGCCAGGGTGATATCATGACTTCTTTGCTGATCCCTGATCGGTAATGCCATGATCTTCTTGGTATGTACTATCATACCTGTATGTCCCTAAGGGCAAAAATGTGATTTATATAGGCTCATCCACTACTGACCCAGACAAGTCCCCCAACTGTGCAACTTTTCAAGAAGTTTGAAGGAATCTTGAAGATGCTTTGAAACTTCATTTTCTGAACAAGTATTTATGGCTCTGTCTCAAGCAGCTATGTGCTAGACCCTGAGTTATCAATTAATACAAGCCCTTGAGAGATTCTACCATTGAGCTTGCTTTTTTACATATTATTTGTATATCTTTTTATTCAAAGTTATAAATACCTCATTCTAAGCCTTTATGTAAACAATTTATAGATGTGACCTTGGTTTCAGACCCTGCCTCTAGACTCTCTTTATTGAAAGAAATTGCCTGCCTTATTTATCAGATATTTATGTAATACTTTATTTAAAGAAAGTAGGAAAAGAAAAAAAGGATTGAAGTGTAGTTGCTTGAAAACTATAACCAGCGACCCTCTGCATTGATTACAGGAAGATACTCTTTTTAGGAAAGCCATAGTTAGAGAACTAGAACACGTTTGTTTGTTTGTTTGTTTGTAGATTGTATTTATTTATTTTTAGAGACGGAAGGGAGGGAGATAGAGAGAGAAACATCAATGTGCGGTTGCTGGGGGTTATAGCCTGCAACCCAGGCATGTACCCTGGCTGGGAATCGAACTTGCGACACTTTGGTTCGCAGCCCGCGCTCAGTGGACTGAGCTACGCCAGCCAGGGCTAGAACACGTTTTTGAAAAACATAAAATAGTAATTAATTGATCCATCCTATCCATCCTTTTCTATCCAATATATTCAATGAATAAAAATGATGACTAGGTGATTTCGTGCATAAGCAAGTTACTGCTAAAGCCAGCTACTTGTTCCTGTTGTTTTAGGACCTCTGGAATATCTGTAAAGGGTACATGTTAATGAAACCTGACCTTCAAGGAGTTATAGACTGACTACCTTGAGGTATTCATAAACAGTCTGATTGTTGCCTATTTGTCTGTGGCAAGAGCAGGTTCCTTGAACTGTCCGTGCGTCCTGTCACTTTACCAAAGGTTTTTACTCAGGTGTATCTGACACCCTATGTCTCACTCAGAAGGCAACAAGACACCTTTATGAGTGGCCCTAGTACATTCATCCTCCTCCCCCGCAGCCCAAGATATTTTCTATGCTGATTCTTTTCATTTATTGTCAGATTATTGCTTCTATCTGCACTGAAAGTTTTAGTGTCTTGACAACAGTGGTGAAATACCTACTCTCAGATCCAAGCCATAAAAATGAAAAACACCTCTGTGTTTGAAAAAAAGTTAAGAACTTCACCATCCCTGGGTAGACTTTATTCATTCATTTGTAAGATTTGGCTTTTTAGTGGTCCCACTCATGTACCTACAACAGAAATGAGGCATCTGAGAGAGGATCTAACACCTAGGCTCTGGTCAGTGTTATGGGCTTTGGAGGATACTGGACAGCAGTATCCATCCCTGCTGCAGATGCTTGTCGAAGCACGAGAAAAACATACACAGGGACAACCGAGTCCTGTGGGGAAATAGGGATGAAACGGCCACTCTCTCTAGTGGAGAGCACCCTGAGCCCCCGCCTGAGTAGGCTTTTATTAAGAATACAGACACAGTTTGTGGATTATAGTCTGGCAGGGAAGATCAGAAGGGATAGGTAGTTTTCAAAGGGTCTGACAGAACTCCCGCTGGGATTCTGGGCAAAGTTTGGGGTTTTATCACTTAACAGGACTACAGAACCTAAAAGGGTAGTTCATTTCCTGCCCGTGCCTTCATATTCTAATTCAATAGCATCCTCCAGCAAGCAGATCTCACAGTATCTTGCATATTCTATGTCCCAGGCCTGATTACCTCGGGGGTCTGCCAACTCTGGTCTGGACTGCACCGCCCCTGTCATTTCCGCAGGCCTGAGTCAGGCAGAGGAGACATAGGCAGCCAGGAGACTTGGATTTCTCACAACTAAGAACAAGGACTCAGGCTTTGACAACACTGAGGCGGCAGGGGTTGATGTTGATGACCCCTTCATTTCTACAGCCCCGAGTCTTTTCCCTGAGGCTTCCATGTGATCATGCCTGTCTTGGGCAATTCCCCCTGTGGGAAATCTTACCCGTCATTGGCTAACTGATCAAGCATTGGAGGCCAGGCACAGAACAGGCAGCGTTCATGCCAGGGAAATAAGTTTTGTCTCCTTATTGGCTCCTAGTTCGGAGGTCTCTCACTCAGCCTAAGTCATGAAGGGTTACAGCTTCCTGAGACCAGGCAGGGCAGACCCCAACAGTGGGCACTGACTTTTTCACAGTTCTGGAAAGCTTTATAGAAACAGCCATTGACTGATTTGAGTTTGAACAAAACTTAACTATACTGAACTATATATTCATTAGGGACTGCTTCAGTATTCATAAAAGCCTACCTTCTTCCAGCCCTCAGACTCTGGGCTTAAAAGCCCAAAGCCATTATTTCACAACTTAATGTAAAAGTCTTAGGACCCATGTAAGATTGCTTCTTGAAGAACACTCTGGTCATTTTCTGTCAAACAGGGTTTATAACTATTCAGCCCAATGTAACCTGTGCCTTGTCTATGGCAGTACCTTCAGAGTCTGATACAGCTACTACTGTCTTTCCATGGATTTTTATCTCGAGCAGTGTTTAGTTATCTTAGTAACCTATTCACTTTTGAGAGTTTATTCATCCTTTCAGGGGCCCTACCCAGTATTCCTTGGACCCAGCAGTTTCTACAAAGATACACGTTTTGTTTATATGTATACCTTGGACATCCTCTGGACTCTCTGGGTTCCCCTCTGGTTTTGGGATGGTGCTCCAAAACTATATCTGGCTCTCTGCAACCTGCCATCCCTGGGCAAGTGTTTGTACCAGGAGGGCAACCAGACCTGTGCCTGCAGTGCAGCTGGAGAAGAGCAGGAAGAGTGACTTTCGCTCCAAGCTTCAGATACTGCCAGAGCACTTTTTGTGCCTTGGTGCCCCACATATTAAATCCTGTCTCGTCCCTGCCATTGCCAAGTTCTCGTCCCTGCCATTGCCAAGTTAAGCCTTTACATTGTCATTACTACAATTTTGCTAAACCTCAGCAGATTTCATATATTACCTTTAAGTTTCTACTCTCAACTTTTACTAAAGGTTGGATTACTGGTCAAATGCTTCATCAGCCCTGACCAGTATGCCTCAAGTTGGTTGGGCATTGTTCTGCAATGAGAAGGGTCACCAATTCGATTCCCTTTCAAGGTACATGCCTAGGTTGTGGGTTTAGGTTTGGTCCCTGGTTAGAGCACATATGAGAGGCAACTTTTGATTGATGTTTCTCTCTCACATTGATGTTTCTGCCCCCCTCTTTCTCCTTCCCTTCCCCTCTCTCTCTAAAAATAAATAAATAAATAAATAAATAAATATATATATATATATTTTTTTTTTAATATTTCTTCATTGAACTCTTTCACAAGTCAGTTTATCAGCTCACTTCTCTTCCAGTGATAATTTAGAATCATTATAAATACTATAATTTTAGTTTCCTGGTCTCTTAGTGAGCTTGAAGATGAATAAACTGGGACAGTGGTTCCCAAATCTGGTTGGTCCCAGAGTCACCTGAGGCTATTCCTTTTTCTAAACAAATCTCCAGACCCTACCCCCAGTGGATTTTAATTTAGCTACAACAAGATGGTCAAATATGACTGTCTTAGCATGTTCATTGATAGTAGTCTACTCCTTATTAAAATCCCACTGAAATTTTAGAATAAGAATGGAATTAACCCACAAGGACATACAGGAGAGAAAACAATAGCAGATGAGATAGCAAAAATGTACGTAAGAAGGAAAGAAAGGAGAATGGCAATAACTGACTTGTTTAGATAGAAGAAATGAAGTGGATCAGGGAAGAAAACCAGCAAGAAGCAGAACAGTTCACTACACAAAGCCCCTAGCCCTGAAAGAGTCTATACGTGGGAGGTACTGATTGTTGGAGCAGGTGTCAGAACTGAAAACAGAGAGAGAGTGCCTGAAGGTCTTCTATGGAAAAGTCTGATCCCTAAGTCTCCTTTCCACTTCATATTGCCTTTGCCCTCTTTCCCGTCTGCCATAAAAGAGGTGGAGTGTTTTCTGGGGGGAAAAGGTGAAATTTACAGAATTTAATTTACAGAATTTACAGAAAGGCTCCTATTTACAGAAAGGCTGTAAATAGGAACACCAAGAAAAGGAGAGCATATGAGGCATGAAGATGAACAGTGAAATCTTCAACCCTGTGTCCTGTTTTGCTTCCCTAATGCTGCCAGCAAAATATATTAACCCCATTTTCAAGAAAGTTGGAGAATTCTTTTCTAGAGAAACTAAATACAATATGTGCTCTAGAGAAAGACCTGCAGATTTAGGGATTTCATGAGTAATAATGTCTCACTTTTGTATTACCATAGAGTAAAACCCACAGAAAGAAAAATAACAGCAATTCACCCAGTTTAAGACCTAAGAGTCCCTGATTCAAAACTTATGACTATAATGTTAAAAATTGTTTTTCCATTGCAGAGAGGAATCTTAACCCCAAAGCAGCCTGCCTTAAGAGAAGGGAAGAAGAAAAAGTTTCTGCCGTATCGGCAGAGCCGCCAACCACACTACCAGGAACCCATCCTGGGCTTAGTGAAACTACCAACCCTATGGGTCATATGTAAACATCAGCCAGGTAAGTAAGGGTATGAAAATAAAGTACAAGGAAATCACCTGAACTTATCTTAAAATTAGAACCTTTGAACAGAATCTCCAGTGGCATTGGTTGTAAAGGTCACATGTAATTTGGAATCCAACAGTTTACCTTTCTGTTGTATAATCATACTTAAAGAGCTAATGTCATCTTATACCAAATTTATTCTCTTCTAAGTCTGATAGTATCCTACAATTTATAAAGCATTTTGGGTTCTGTTCTGGATCATCATAAATGTCATTCCGATCCAAGAAGAAAATAACACAATGACTCTTCCATCAAAAAATTCTTTCACTACCATATTTCTCTACCAGAAGTACTTGACTATATCAGTCAGCCAGTTTTTTGTTAACCATCCACCTCTTCTTTGTCATGAAATCTTTGCATACAAAACAGCTACTGCTTGTTTCCATTGAATCAATAATTCAAGTTTGTAATAATGCAGCTTTCTTCCCTGTGAGAATATCAGTTACACCTTGAATCTACTAATGAAGGCAGAGGTGCTATGTATGATAGAACCAGTGCCCTTCTATGGAATTTTACTTATTGAAAGGCTGTTCCTTTTCTCTTCCTCTTTATGGACTAAACACAATTTACTTCCTTGTGGTTTTTTAAAACTGAGTAACAAAAGTAATATGAGTTTGTTGCCTAAGTAGTTAATATGTGTCTCCTTTTCCTTAACTATATGCATTCACATCTGTAATCTAAGTTGGATAGTTAAGTTGTATTGTTAAGTTGTATAGTTATTTAGGTAGCAGAAATTAATATAGACTAAGTATTTTGGGCAATAACATTTTAGCTAGCGTCAGCAGTGTATACTTCTTTTCCCAGTTTCATCAGCAGATAAAAAGCACTAAAGATGAATGGATGGGAGGTATAAAGCAGGAAAACTAGTTCAAGTACAGGTTCATTTGATCAGCTTTGTAGCTGTCATTTTGAGCTGAAAATCTGTAATTTGATAGACTATTTTGTAAACTACAAACACCAATCAGTACCTCACCCTTTTCTGAAAACTTTGGTTCCTACCACCTCTATGTATATCCTTCCTAGGATCATATTAGACCAAAACTGAAGATTCCATTTGGGGACAAAAAGAGGAATGTTGATGTAATTATTTGTGTCAATTATAACTCCAGCAGCACATGGGATAAAGCTACCTCCCCCACAAAAAAATACCCAGCTATCCAACTGATTATACGTGTCAAAGAGACTTCAGGCAAGAGCTAGTTAACTTGGAGGTCCTCCAAAACCCAAGCTGTTGTTACATATTCTGTGGAAAATACAGAATATCATGAAAAAAGTAAATGTTTTTGTTCAAAAATAAACAACTTTGACATTTTAAAATAAAAACATGCTGCTGTTTCTCAATGCAAAAGTGACTCTCTAAATTGGCAGGTCATTTTGGAGAAGTGTGATGAGAGATAACTTCTTATGCTCAGGTCCCAGGTAACCAATGGGCTATGAAAATAGCACTTTATATTCATCTGTCACATTTATCTCAGATCCTGTGTCTTATTTTTCTTGCCTATTTGTTGTACCCATTTTCTCTTACTCTCTTCCCAGTCTGTCTCTAGCTCTTTCTCTTTAAGTCTCTCTCCCTACCTCACATCTGTCTTCCCCCTTCTGTTTACTTTGTGCTCTTTTTACTGCTTCTTTATTTCATATGACTTTTATATATCTACCCATATCTCTATAATGTGTAAATTTCCCCACTTAGGTTAAATTAAAACTTGAGATTCTCACCTATCAAAAAGAGATCAAGAATCTTTAAAAAAAATACTTCAGGGTTATAAGAAATGTAGTAAATGTACTTTGTTCCATTAAGTTTTATAGGCTAGAGTTTATTATCTTAAAATATGTCTTTAGCCCTGGCTAGCGTAGCTCAGTGGATTGAGTGCAGGCTGCGAACCAAAGTGTCGCAGGTTTGATTCCCAGTCAGGGTACATGCCTGGGTTGCAGGCCATGACCCTAGCAACCACACATTGTTGTTTCTCTTTCTCCCTCCCTTCCCTCTCTAAAAATAAATAAATAAAATCTTAAAAAAAATATATGTCTTAAAGGTTGCTAATTTCATAAGGGTGGTTTTCTGGTTTCACCTGATAGTCCTCAATTCTTTATAGAACTAGACAGCAGATTAGAACCAGCAAGTGACTAGGCATCAGGAAAACACCTGCTAGAATCAAATTAACTGATAAATGATCACAGAATGAATGACTATAAAACACAAGAATTTTCCACCAGGTAATGTGAGGCCAAGTAGCTTTGAGTATCTCAGCTGTCCATCCCTAAGAGCTTCACTCTGTTACAAAAACAATACCACGGTTATTGTTTCAAAAGGAAGTGAAAAGTATGAGTCTCCCTAAAACTATTTCTATCAAAAATGGCTAAAATGGAAAATTTTACAGTTACTACTGTATATATTATATTAAGAATATAGCCCTGGCTGATGTGGCTCAGTGGGTTGAACGCTGGACTGTGAACCAAAAGGTCACTGGTTCAGTTCTTTATGAAGACACATGCTTGGGTTTAGGGCCAGGTCCCTAGTTGGGGGGGCATGTAAGAAGCAACCAATTGGTGTTTCTCTCACACAACAATGTTTAATTGTCACAGCTTTTGTATAATCCTATATTTCACGATGCTGTAATCCCATGATCTCCTTTAAAAAACCTTACCATATACATCAAGTAAGACCATTTCAATTACACCTTGAAAGAAAGAGGCTTATTTATAAGTCATTTAGCAAACTGCTGATTTAGTGTAAACCTGGGAATGAGAAATATCAATTGTTGTTGTTGTTTTTCTGGGGAGGTGTGTTTTGTTTTTTTTTTTTTAACAGTGATGTCCTAATCGATTCTCTCTCCCTTGGCTCTCCCCACCACAGTTCCAGAGTTATCAGTAGGCTAGATAGAAGGTGAACTCTCCTCATAAGGACTTGGACAACTCAGATTATCTGAAGACAAACCTGATAGGAGGGAGAAGAAAAAACAAAACACTTGAAACAGGAAACTCAAATATAATCCTACGATCAAAGCAACTGGTCAACACTTCCATCAGAAGTGAAGATAGGAAGCTCATCAGATAGAACGTCAGCCCATGAGATGTTTGCAACATATCATTTTGTTGCAAGCAGTATGTCGCTTCTGCACAATCAGAGACTGTCTCGATCTCTCCACTCACCGTGGAAGTTGCCTTGTGCCTAAACTGAATTGACAAATGCATTGTAACTACAAATTTTATTTATTGTTATGGAACTGTAAGGTCTACATATAAAGGGAAAAAGTTAATGTGGAAAGCTGATCTACACTCAGCTGATGCCAGCGTGCGTTGAAGCTGTTCACATGCAGAGAACAAAGCAGTGACAACCATTGGCCCTTAGCATTCCCGGCATACCTATTAGTGTCTTAAAAAGGAAGGGAAAAGTCTTTTGTTGCCCTCTCCTATCCTTTTGCCATATGAATAGTGTTTTCCATAAAATAGGAAAATATTACTTGGTATATATAGCATTTCTCTCACTCTCATTTTTCATTCATTTTTATTTTCTCTTTGTGGGTGTTATATTTGGTCTCTGAAACAGTAGTTTATGGACACAGTCCAGAATCCTCCATATAACCCTATGTGCTTTGCATATTTACCTTACAAAGATAAGCAGAGACCATCTGTGACCATAGCTTAGCTAAGATTTTGACCCAAAATAAATACTGCTTTATTTCTAATAATAACCAAGACTTTTCAAGCTTCTAGTTTTCATAGTAAAACTTGTAATGGCAAGAAGTATAAATTACAAGGGAAGAAACTACTGTTTAGAAATTGCTTTGTTTTCCAAGCAGTAAGTACTACATAATAGTACTTGTAAAGTGTTAGCTATACGTAAGCACAAAATGGATTTAAAATACAAAGAAGATTTTTCAGGCTGTGATTTTGGTGACCATAACAAAACTCAG